>NC_049170.1:119497859-120869714 GCF_009769625.2 Cygnus olor
AGGGAGGAGGAGTATTTTTATGGGTACAATGCCTGTTTTATCTTCTTATTTTAAAGACACTGCAATGCTTTTCTTACAGGGCTGACCTTTTGGGCCTTATCAACCTTGCTGTGCTACAAGGCCAGGCACCACAGACTACATCTACTACTGGTCACATACTGAGTTCTGGTTTCTGTTTTGTCACTAAGAAATTTGTTTGAAAACCACAGTGGTTCAGAACCTGCTTTGGAAGTGGCTCAGCTGTCTGGGCAGTGATGATCATTGCAGGAGATGGGGAGAGCAGGCCAGTCCCATCCGCCAGGAGCATGACCCAGGGACTTGAACCAGGAGAAAGGTGGTTGTAAGATTTAGGGGGAGTAGAGCTAGGTAAATACCAGTGTTCCACAGGTAACATCTTTTGGTAAGCTGCTCACAGTCATGGGTACGTGATTGAAAGTGAATGAGTTAACACATTTATAGGAGTCGCCATCCCTTAGCAGGAAGTTATTATCCTTCAACCGAGGAACAGTGGCTGTGTGTGTTCTGCTCTATTGTGGCATTCAGGACAATGGGTTAGTTTAAATCATCTTAAAGCATGCTATTTTGATAACTTGTTTCTGTAGGAGCGAGCCCTGATTTTGCATCTTTTTAAAATTTACTATTATTATTATTATTATTATTATTATTTTCAAAGGAATACAAACCATTATAAAGTTTTACAAGGCCTCTTTTGAGAGGAGATGTCCCACTGATTCTCATAAGGACTTTGGCTGGTTGGCCTTGTTTGAAGAACTAAACCCCAGTTTAGAGGCTTTCAAATTCAAGACACTTTGAATTAACCTCATAAATCTAGTAAGACAGAAGTTCTCTTTAATGGGACATCTCACTATTACATGATTCTAAAGTAGTTGAAGAGATTTCATAGAAAAACTAGAAAAGTGTAAATGAGTAAGTTTTTGAATAGAATGAAGAAAACTTCCCTGAAAATGGTAATGCTTTCTAGTGAGAAGAACATGAAAATGAGGATTTAAAATAAAAATTTTAGAAAATTATCATTAGCTGTAGCAATCAGTGTAACTGTTTGTAGTGTGAATGACCCATTTATTTTTTCATATTATCTTTGTAGTTGTGAAATTATTATTATTTTTTTTTTTTTTTTTTTTTGCCTGTGTCAAATCATATCCTAATTCCTTTGCTCATCCATTGAGCTATACAATGATGTAGACTTACTCTTCGGATTTTCAGTTTTGGATCTCCTAATCCTGAAGTGAATAGAATTCGAATAAGCATATATCCTGGGAAGCTTAGCTATATAATAAAAACAGTCTTTTCCACAGTACCCTGCTGAATCAATCATCTGTAGATATGAAGGCAAGAGAAGCAAGGTCCTTATGGTGCAAAAAAAGGCCATGAGACCTCCAAATGAACCAAATCCATTCATCCAGGTACTAGGTGTACTTCTGTTTGTGTTGTCCACAGAGAGGGAAATTATAAATCTCTCACAGACTGCAGCAACTGAAGGTTAAGAATCTGTTCCCTGTTACTTTTAATGTGACTTACAGAAATAAGTTTTATGTGAAAATGAAGAAAAGGTGCTTTGCCGGATAAAAATGAGATCTTCTTGTTTACACACAGAGATTTCCTTCATGGAGTGAGATCTCTGCTCCCAATTTTTTGAGGTAGAATAAGATAGCATATTGAAAAAGCCAGCAGATAACATTTGCATGACAGAGCTGTACAAAACACCAATACCAGTTCTGACATATGGTGCGTGTGTGTGCAATTTTATAATTCGATCTTCCCTTCTTAAGATGAAGAGCTTGATAGTTGAGAAAAGAATCATCACGTGGGGGACCCACTGGCATGACAGGTCAGACGTGCTTATTATTCTTTACTGGGTGACAGGATGGGTCCCATAACTCTCGTAAAAAGGAGCAGAGAGGACTGAGTGATACTGTTCTCCCACTTTCCAGTAAATCAAATGCAAGCTGTGTTGCATCAGTCTTAGTTACAGCCATGCCCAGTACTTCTGCACTGCTGCCTTCTCCCTGCTTGTGGTGTGGCATTGAGCTTTGAGTAAAAGGGATGTGCTGAGCTTTGCAAAGAGCCCTTCTCCCATCCTGCCTCTAATCTCCCCCTTCCTTGCTGAGACCACGGAGGGTGAGGGTGGCAGTAGTTCTCTCCAGCTTGCAGCTGGAGGAGCAGCACGTTTCCAGTATCAGTCCCATACAAGTATTGTTATTTTTCCTGTCATGTTTGTTGGGGTACAGCTTTTCATTTATTTTTCTTGCAGAAAGACAGGAAAGCCGATCTGGAAAAAAATACTGCTCACTTGTCATCAGTAATTACTTGGCCGTTGTGCCAGGCATTGGCTTGCTGACAGTTTCAAGGCGGAGAGTGGGTGAGACCCAGCTGCAGCCAACAAGAAGAAAGAGGGAGAAAGATCTTAATCTGGCTTGGGCTTCACTTGCCCTCCCTTCTTTTCCCCTCCATCCTTCCCCTCCTTGGGGAGCCACAGCTACTGCTTCACACAATTAGTCCTCCCCATTCTTCGCAGGACTGCCTTTCTCTGGCCTGTGCAGATTTCTGTCTGCTTTCTTCCACTTGTTAAATGTAACATCTACAGAAACAACCTACACTGAGGAGGGAAATGCCTTAGGAGGGAATAGAGGCCTTGCTCACCTACAGGAAAAAGATAAGTAGTTTAGTCTATAGGGAGCATGAGAGCAACAAGAGGCACCATGATTCTGCAGATAGTTCCCAACAACTATTTTTAAATTCACAGAGTTTGTGAAATGTAATCTATAATATACTTGATAGCTTAAAATTGTTCAAGTCATTGCCTAGAAAGGATGAATAATGTCCTACAATAGCTCAGTGTGCCAAACTAGAGTATGATTCTGATGGATCCAGAAACCGGGAGTGCCTAAAATTGCTCAGGTGGGTGGAAATATGATGTATGGAGAGGCAACAGGTAGGAGGTCTTCTCTCTCTGACACTGTTGAAGTAAAGCCACAATTCAGGTGTGTGAAATGCTTTCAGGATGAGGGAGAAGAGGCTCACTGTTGGTACAGCACAGGCCTGCAGGCTGACCTTGTGCTGCTGGCTCAGGTAACTGCTGGCTTTCAACACAGCCAGGCCGTGAGATTTTCAAATCCCAATGCAAAGTGGTCTCCCTTGATGCAGGTGTGTATCTAATGGAGAAAAGAGGGACTTTCTGGGTCATATGGTCACCCACATTTGGAGTTAAGCCAGGATCCTAGTGTGTTCAGCTGCTGTGCTGGTAGATTGCAACCTTCTTTGCTGTGGCTTCTGAGTTGTTTCACTGTGGTGAATCCTGCAAGTGATGGAAACTAGTGTCAGCCATGGTTTCAGAAATCTGACAGATTGATCTGAGAACACCTGGCAACATCAGTTCAATAGAGTTTTTTATGTGACAGAAATGAGAGCATGTTTCTCTGTGGTATCTGCTGAAAGCCCAGCTCAAACTGAGAACTCTGGGTGAGGATCCCTTTTTTCCCTGGCTGCAACACCACCGAACTGTCTAGCACTTGCCATCATGGATTTAGATTGGATTAATCAGCTTAAAGAACAAGAGTGTGACAGGATGATATTCTCCACTCTGTGCAAGCTGTGTCTGAGTTCAGGGAAGAGGAGATCTGGGGAGCCAACGTGATTAAACTGAGAATTAAGTCTATGTAGACATAATCAGAAAAGCTAAATGTTAGGTACTTCAATATTGATTGGCAGCACTTTGATTTAAGAATCCCATATTAATCAGAGATAAAACACACTGCGCTATTTTTTGTTGTTGTTGTTGTCTTGTTTTGTTTTTATATCTCTTTTAAATATACTTATTTATTAAACTGATTAAAATACTTCTTGTGGATGGACAGATCTTCACATGCTCTGCACAGTGTTATGTTTCAGCCATGTAAGGAAAAACACAAGACTGCATGAAGCTTAACATGGGTAAAACCTTTTAGGCTTGCAGGAAGGGAGTTATAAATTTGCAACTGGTTCTTAACAGCAAGGGGGACACGGTAAATCTCTGTCAGCTTTTAGGCAAGTGATAGAGCTGATAGTGCAGATGTGTTAATATCAAACTGCTATCAGTATCATGTCAGTACCTATCTGTCTCAGAATTTATAACCTGTTAACGGCAGGGAAGTGATGTGGTCTAATGACCTGAGGACAGGACTATGAGCCAAGAGGAAGTGGGGAAAGGAAGCTGCATAGAAGAACAACTTCTCTGAACAGGATGTCTGGTCCTGCTGCAGCCCAGTTTTGCTATATTTTCCTTTGGAGTTCAGCACATCTTGGAGGGTCATTCTCCTGACTCATTAGGCATGTTTACAAACTAGCAAATTACATTGCTGACCGTGATATTAATTGCTCAAAACTGCTCTTTCTTCTGGTCATTTGATTATGGTTACCTGACATATTACTAAGTTTATCTCTTTCTCTCAAGGTTTGTGTCCCTTGGCAGAGCAATCAGGTATCAAAATCACTTTCATTGCAACTCTTCAAAGCCCTATTTTAGCAAGACAGCTTTCCAATGTGAATGTAGAAACCTTCTGCTTCACCTCGGGTTATCTTGAGAGATTTACTGGGATCCCTAAAAGTGAAAACTCAGATGTTTTCCTTTTGTCTATCAATTTCCTGAAAGTTTCTGAGAAGTACTGCTTCTGGGGAGAGGAAACCTAGCTGTATCTGAATTAGTAAAAACCTGTGTTTCTCCACAGGTTCAAGAAAGTGGAAAGTCAAAGCCATTTTCTTCATACAATTTAGAACAAGCTGTGTAGGTAGAGCAAGCTCCAGGTATAGATAAGACAGGCAACTGCTAAGGCCTAAGGTAGATTGACCATACATGCAATGCCTTCTTTGTTTGTACGGGACCTGCAGAAGACAAGACTGAAAGCAGCTGCTGTTCCTCCACCCAAGAGAGAGTTTCATGTCCACAGGGCTGTTGAAGTAAGGAGGGCCTCTCGCCAAAATATCCAGGGCTCCTCTTGACCATTCCAGATGTGCCCCTTTTCCCTTTCCTGATTCCTATAACAGGAATGGTCATGGCTTTGTCTTGTATTTTAGAGCAGGAAAATTCAATGCTTCTGAGAAGTATTAAGTCAGCTCTGTGTACCAATGCCTGATGTGAGAGATACTACTTTGTACTGCTGTTTGCTGACAGCATTTACAAACATGCTAAGTGAGTCACAGAGGATATGCAGAAGATGATCCCAGCTTCACTAAATGCTTGTATCACTAATAAATGATGAATTTGACGGGCAAATGAGCAAAAGGGTGAACACTAAGCTGGAGCAATCCAAGAAGTTTCTACTAAGGATGATGATATTATACTATATCCACTCACGGCATCAAGGGTCTGGGCCCACTGGCTTTAATTAAGTTTTTCCTGGTGTACTTCAGTACAAATGGAACAAAAAACAGCCTTGGGAGAAAGACAGTCAAGCAGTAGGAATAAGGGTGTGGTATATAGGATTAGGCATATAGGATTAGGATGTGGTGTATGGGAATAGGATTAAGTATGGCTATCCAAGTGGTTTGAGTTTCTTAGTGAGTTTCTTTGCTCAGTGCACACAGAACTTCAATGAAGCAATATTGTCAAAAGTTCCTTCATCCAGGGCTTGTGTCAGGTTAGGGTGAAACTGGACGGCTAGATTGTGGAAGGTCATTCCTATCTGCTAGAAAGAGCAGCATGGAAGAAGGTGCGGATATGTTTGAGAGATAAGAACGAGAAAGGAGTATTATGTGAAGGACGACTGATGTAACAATGAAAACATTTGCAGTGATGTTGTTAACAGATGTAGGAAAATGCGAATAATTTTTTTTATTGTTCTTTAATTTAAATTCCTGTTGTTTTCTTTACAGCGCCAATAATTCCTTAGTCTTCCTTGTCCGTGTATTAGATGAGATTCTCACAGAAGAAGTGCTTTGTGCCGCATCTCACTTTTATGCTGTGATATGTATGTTTTTTATACTCTGGAATGTGTTTCTGGCAACTTGCCATGCATGGCGGAAGGAGGAAGAGAAGTCCTTTTTGGAGGGCTCAGAGCTGTGACAAGGACTGGGGCTGGTAACCATGAGCATGGAACATTCTTTGCTACAATTTTTTGTCAGTTTGTAAACAAAATGAGCTTCCTAATTAAAGCAACCAGTAAACCGTTTAACTTGCATAACTAGAACTGACTCAGTACATTAGCCCAGGTCTCACTGACCCTGGCAGAGTGACAGGACCCGTATTTTGTGTGGATGAAATGTTCAATAATTTCTCCAGAGCATTATGTGCAAATGGGCTTTTCTTTAACAGCAGGCATGCATGTCTTCTCCTTCCACCTTCCTGTTTATCAGTCAGCAGATCTTAGGCGGACAATGTGAGAAATCATTACTTTCTCTTCATCTTTTTGTTCCCATATGTCAAATGGAGTATAGCATGTTTATACAAAAAATACGATCATCATATTACACATACGAAGAATTCTAAACTTGACACATAATATGTCTAATTTCGGGGTCTAGGTGGAAACTCTTTCTGGTGTATACATTAAGCAGCTGGGGTTTCTTTCACTGTTACTTCAAACATTTGGTGACACTCATAATTCGGTGTCACTCCCTTTCAGAAATTCTGGCTGTATATATGCCTACATCCTAAGTGGCAAGTTTGAGAGACATCTCAGCCTAGTAGTTTGAATTAAATATCAGTAACTTTATAACCTACAATGAGCAAGCAAAAAGTGATAGTAAATAACCACCATGGTGCTACTGAGCTTGGCAATTCATCTCTTTTCTCTGTGTTCTGGGCTTTAGCAACAGTACATGGAGCTTACATAACTTTTTCATGCAAGTGCCTCAAAAGTACATTGCAAACATTGCAATGAACACTTTTAGAATAGTAAGGGTTTCTATGTACTTTTTTTCATTGACAGAGATCCAGAGAACCTATGGAAGTCCTCGAAAGCACTGTGTGCTTCAGTTAAGACTGAAGATCTTAATTTCCTCAGCCCGGTAACTATGCTGGTTTGGGTGGAGGAAGTAGGGATGAAAGGCCAGAAAGAAAAGGAGAGGGAGGACAGAAGCCTAAGAGAATGCTTTTACTTACTTCACTAACGAGTGAAGATAAAAGATGGAAGGAAGGGAGAGAGACATCAGTTAAGACAGGTGATGGACTACTCGTAATAGGAAGCAATTAATGATATTTTGGTATGTATCCATTGCATTTTTATCTGTTATCTTTGTAATGTGAATTCTTAGGTTCTCTCTGTTTCACAGAATTGGATGCCAGGTACTCCAGGTATACCTGTGCTAAACCTCAAGTCTGTGAGACCGGTCCCATTGAAATCAACAGAATTCCTTGTGGTGTTCAAATTAAAAATGAATGCATGCTTGAGGATAGCACAGAAGGGAAAGATGGATGATGGATGTCAAACTATTTCCATAGGTATAAGACTTGTAGTTTAAATTGAGAGGAATTCTGTAGGTCTAAAACTCATGGTTTTAATTGAGAGGCAGGGGGATTCCACAGTGACTGAGGAATCTTCTATTCTCCTGGGAGAAGAACTCACTGAGAGCAGCCCTGCTTATAAAAAAATGGAGAACAATATTTTACGCAGGAAGATAATGATAGGGCAAGGAAGAACGGTTTTACGCTAAAAAAATTAAGATTTAGATTAGATATAAGGAAGAAATTCTTCCCTCAGAGGGTGGTGAGGCACTGGCACAGGTTGCCCAGAGAAGCCGTGTATGCCCCATCCCTGGAGGTGTTCAAGGCCAGGCTGGATGGGGCTTTGGGCAACCTGATCTGGTGGGAGGTGTCCCTGCCCATGGCAGAGGGTTGAAACTAGGTGATCTTTAAGGTCCCTTGCAATCCAAGCCATTCTGTGATTCTGTGATTCTAGGATTCTAAGATTCTAGGAATTTATTCAGTCCTTGTGGTATAACATAGAAATGCCATACAGGGTCAGAGCATGTTCTGGCTCTGCAGTCTGCCTCCAGCAGTGTACCGGGTGATGCTCTTTGGAGAAAGGCCTGTATGGCTGGCCACATTCAGTTGTGCTTTCCCCTTATACTTGCTAACAACCACGGATGTTGTATGAAGGATATACAGGGACACATCTCTGCCTGTTCCTTTCAGAAGCTGTTTATGGAGCTGTTTCCTATGAATTTGCCTAACCTATTTTTGAACCACTGCCTGCCTCGCAGCCTCCAATGGAAGCAAATTCTCAAAGTTTACAACCTGCTATGGAAAGAAATACTTTATTTCTTTTAAACCTATCTTCTAACAGTTTCAGTAAGTTTCCTCTCATTCTGCTACTGCAAAACTGATGCTTAACAATTCTGCCTTCATCACACGCACCTTATCCACCGTCTTCATGATTATCTCAATAATATCCCCTTCAGCCTTGCCTTCTCCATGCTGAAGAGAAGCAATCTTTTTTTCAATCTCTCCTTGCAAGACAATTCTGTGTCTGATATAATCTATTTGCACTACAGTAGAAGCTATTAGGCCTTGTCTGCAGATGGATTTCCTAGCAGTATAGTTGGCGAATATTAATACCTCTTATGGAAATGAAGACGTTGCTTCAGTGTCTGTGACTTAACCCTGTAGTCCCTCTTCCTCTGAAGTATCTGGAGGTAAGAGACAATTGTGTGGGACAATTGATTTCTGCCAGGGTTCACAGCACCTTCTTGCTCCTAAAGAGGAGTTGTTCTTGTAGTTGCTCTCTGATTTTGCCAATCAGTAGAGAATCAGTCAATGCAACGATAGGGCTTTTCTGTGCTTCAAGCATGGTTTCACTATAAAATGAATAAATAAATAACATTGCCTTGAAAGTAGATACTTCATAAGGAGAAGGTGAAAAAGATTTCATGACAGATCCATAGATGGTATCTTTGAGCCCAGCTCTTGCCCTAGTTTCTCCATTTTGCAGCAGTTGAAGGCCCTCAATATATTTGTCAGGTAAAACTGTATTTAATCTTATGCTATAAGGCAATCATTGCATAGCTTAAACTCTCAGCTAGGCTAAACAGCAGATCAGTCAGAGAATAATTTACTGATGTTAAGGCTAGCGATGTCTTGTGTTTCAACCATCCTCCTCAGGTCTTGACTTAAGAAACAGAGACTACTCTATCCTCTCTCTCTCTCTTCAAATGCAGGCCCCACAAAGGTCCTGTTTTCTGCAAACAAGACAAAACAAGGAAATGGGCTATCATCCCTGCCTTTCAATGCAACATGTCCTCTTGACAGGTAAGTCTTGTGAACTTGTTCACCAGGGATGTGATGTTATTGTTTCACATTCCTCTTGTAACAGCATGTGATCACAAGTGAATCTGAGATACTTTGGAGCGGTACAATAAAGATCCTGTTTGTTTGCTGCTGTACTGTCAGAGGGAATATTTTAGCACCTGATAGCACTGCATAGATTAGGTTTGAGAGGATGTCCATCCCTAACTAAAACAATAGCAATCTGCATCTTTTCTATTGATGCCTTCTCCCTGCGCTCTGTACCTGATTCACTTCTAATCAAGAAGGCATTGTATTTGTGCTGCATGTATAACCAGAAAGGTGAGTGGACTGTGGATTAGCTTTGCTTTCATCTCCTAAACTTTTTAGAGGACTAGAAAGCTAAATTAGGGTAAGGATGCATTCTAAAGGCTTTGAAGTACTTGTTAGTAAACAGAAGTTTGACATATCTGTCCTTCACTAGAAAATGTTATGCATTTCATTAGTGTACCTCCTGAACTATTACTCTTTACTAATGTACCTCTTTTACTATTACTTTGTATTAACTAGGTATTTCTTGAGATGTGGTGAAAAGTAATTTATTTCAAAGAATTAAAAATTATCAACATGCGTGCAGAGACAAATGAATTCTCTGAAATGTCACCTGTTTTTTTTTTCCTTCTTTTCTTTCTTTTCATTTCTCTCTCTCTCCTCTTGTACTGAAACATTCACTCCTATGGCTTATTTCTTAAAAAAAACTCACAATATACGTATGTCCTTAACAGTCGCTGTTCTGCATCAGAACAAGGTCTGCTTAACATAGTACCCCATTTCTGGCAGTGGCCAAGAGCAGATGTCCAAGAGGAACTTTAAGAACAGGACAAGCATATATCTTATTTTCCTGAATGCTCTCCCAGTCTACAGCCATTGAAGCTTGATTTCCTGAGCCAGACAAGGTTTCTATATTAGTAACCTCCCTCTGCAGGGAAAAGTGACTCCATCCCAGACAGATACAACATACATGAATTTCTCTTCCTCTGGTTTTCTCCCTGAACTTATGTGTCTTCCATCCAGAGAAGCTTTACAACTTTTGCATATTTGAGAAGCTTATTGGATCAAGTATTTACCTTTTTTTTTTTTTTTCCCCAGTTAAATAAGATGGCTTAATAATATAAGATTTTAAAATCTTTTTCTGTGCAAACCTTGTCTCTCTCATAGCCTTAGTGCTGTGATGAGGGCATTGCTGCTACAAATTAAGACTATACTGGAAAGTCTTTCCTAATGGTATTTGAAGCTGTTCATGGGATCTATTTAATAGCAACAAGAACATTCATGCTGCCCAATTTTAGGCATCCAATTAAGGTTTCTTACTTGCCAGTTAGTCTCCTTAGGCTTGCTTTATATTCAGGGGAGAAGGTCTAGTACAGAATTATGTAAACTGGAAGTGTAATGCAGAGCTCTGAATTGTCTTCTGGAGAAGCCAGTCTACCTTTGCAAAGAGAATTTAGGAAGACCAGATGAAGGACCTTAGATTGCTTGGTGTGAATATTTCCACATATGAAAGAAGACACAATGGCTTGATTAAAAATGAACTATATATTCCAACCGTAAATGGAGAGACAATATAGATATGCAAAAAAATCCTAAAGGGTCTAAACTGGAGTACACTAAGATTAAAAATATTGTGCTTATAAAACATATAATGAAATTTCTTTAGACCTCAAGAGATTAAAAACTTGTCTTGATAACTGTTATAATTAGAACTATTACATAAAATAATTGCAATTAAAATTTACGATTGAATCAAAGAGATAAATTAACTCAGTGTTGTTAAAATGTGTCCTTTAGGGGCAGTCATATACCAGCATTCTGTCTGAGCAGAAATTATAAGAATTGTGCTAGCAAGGCTTTTTGAGAAAACAGCTGTATGGAATAGATGCCATACGAATCTTGTTCAAAATAGCAGGGAGATTTCTAATTGCTATTTAGATTCTCTTGTTAATGAATCTCTGATTTTAAACATCTACACAGTGTAGACCAGCCTTTATTCTTAATTTATAGAGGTCATAATTTTGAAATTAAAAAAATGAAAGTATGGCAATTATATCATCTTTCAGAATGTGGCACCTGCTCTTCAGAGGTGATACTCATCCATGTTTTTAAACGGAAGTAGTGTTTCTATGGGCATTTTAGTCAGAATTTGAAAATCTAGAAACTGAAAAAGTAACCAAAGCCATGGCTGCATTAATGAAAATGGTATTGCATTTGCAATTCATCTTTTGAGAGCTTTGGTGACACTTTTTCCTTAGTTGCTTGTCCTCTTTCTCTAAACGGGGTAATGATTAGTGTTCAGGGAGGCTGAAGGATAATACTTGACAGGACTGACCAGCTGATCTAGGATTCATATTATAACCCCAGTTTTCAAGAGACAGGAATTGGTGGTGGTGATGAATAAATGGTGAAATTGGTGAAATGGTATGTTCAAGCATACTTGCATTCAAAGTAATGTGTTGCTGTCAGCTTGGACAACAGAGCATTATTCTTCAAAAGTCTTAAATTATATATATATAAAAACTTATAACATTTCTGATAATCACATCCATTTTGCTTTAGAGAAAGGTTTATAATGACCCCTGTTACTATCACTGTAAACAGGAAAAGGGCCTCAGAAGGTTAAATATATAGCTTTCTATAAAGACAGTGAATTTGATTGAGAGCTTTCTGAGGTTTTTTTTTTGTTGTTTTAAAACTGAAATAAAGGACTTGACATTTCAAATATTAGTCAAGTCCTTATTTTTATTTATATTGCATAATATTATTAAAATAACATATAAAACTAATTGATGAAGCATCTGAACAGAAAGATATAAAAGTTCTCATGAGCTCAAAATATTTCACTAGTTAAAAATACGGTGTTACAGCACTCTTATGAAATTCTTTATTATCCATCAATCTGACTTTCCAATACAAGAGTATATCATTTGCGATATAAAATTTCTAAGCAGCTGTTAATAAAAGTTACTGGCACATATGATTTTTACTGAGCCACAGAACACAGCGTAATTCATTTAAAAGTGTAAGTCATTTTTATGATATATGATAAATTAAATAATGCAGATAGTGTGATAATTAAATGAGCATCAAATCCCAGGTGCTGAAATGTATCTGAACTCTGATTCCTTGTGACAGAAGGCAAATTTATGTTGAGAGAAATTAGGAAGGGATATTCTCTTGCGTATATTGTTCTATAACTGGATATTTCAAGACTTCTTAAATTCTCTGAACAAACCATAGCACCTGTCTTACCACATTGGGTTATGTAGACTATTGATCTAATTCAGTTTGTTGCTACTGCAAATTAAGGAATATGTTATATGGTGCATTATCCAACTTTTTTTTTTTTTTTTTTTTTTTTTTTGTATTTTGCATATTAGGAAAATGTGGATGAGTTAATTGTTTCACTTTCATTAATGAAATCTTACATCAGACATAACGGGCACTGAAATACAACCTCTACATCTTATTAGCTATTCGTGTAGTATTTTGAAATGGTACTGTCAGTCACATTTTTGGTGAGGTGAACTTCCTTCATATGGCAAAACCTCACATATATGGTTTTTGTGACACTGTAAAATAAGTTTCTTTGGAGTACAGAAATAAAATCATTGTTGATCTTGAGAGTCATCTGAAATAACTGTTGTAGGAGGCCAGGTATTTATTGTCTTCATGACCTGCAGTCAAACAGTGAAATGATTTTATCATCATTCTGAAGACTTTTTTTTTTTTTTTTTTTAAGCAAAGTTTCTAACATGCTCCTTAGTTTTGTCATATAAAGAATAGTGCAACCAGGCTCTCCTATTGCGTTGCTCTTAACATACTTGAAACAGTTTCACGCAGAAAAGCTAAGTCAGGACAAAAGCCTGGTGTTTTGGCCAACTGAGGCATTGACACAAATGTTCAAGTGAATCAAGTTGGAGAACTTGTAGCACTACTTTCCCCTTTCTGACTCTTTGCTTCAGGTTACATCTTCCTCTGTCTTAAAAGGAATATATATATATATATATATATATGTACCATACCTACTTCAGTGCAAAATCAGCCAGTGTTGTTTAAAACTGTTATTTGCCTACAGTTTATGCTAAGCCACTCAACTTTGTATTGAAATATCTGAGACATCCACATAAATCCTGTTTCACTGATCTTATAGCAACACTGGGGCACAAAGACACATCCTGACAACCATAACATCTTATATCAACATTACCTTTTATTAAATGCTAATGTGTCATTGTTCTGATAGCAGCAGAACTGGTGGCTGATGTTTGAAATGCAGCCTTCAGGTATCAAGTCATTGCATCCATCTGAGTACATCTGCTCCTTTATCAAAATTTGTCTAAGGAGTCATTTGGTTTAGTCATCCTGGTTGCAGTTTCTGGACTGAGCCTCATCTGTTGTTCTAACATTTGAGTTTACAGTGAAGATATCCAGAAAAATGAAGATGAAGAAATCTGGGAGTGTTGTTATGAGAGATTTCCTCACCGCCTTTAACACCACCTTGCAACACATCACAGGTCCTGTGAGCTGGGAGTGGCTGCAGGATGTCACAACCCCATCCGTGCTGCAGCCCCTGCCATCCCTGACAGCTGCCTAAATGTAGCTTATCTATTCTTAACAACATGAAAGCACTACATTTCAGTTGTCTTTTTTTTTTTTTTAAGAGCACAAAGTGTTCTATTAAAAATATTCTTTCTAACGTGCTTTTTAAAAAGGAAATATTTTTCTCCATCTATTTTAGTCAAACTTCTATGCAGTGTTTTTATTCAATGCTTTTAAATGAATAAAAATGTGTTAGTAGAAAAAACCTTTATGCTTAATGGCAGGGGGTAAGAAAAGGAGAGGGTGGAAATCAATCTTTCCTGAAAACATAATACAGCAATAAGGGATACCCACTCTTGAACATTGTTGGCTGCTTTATGATTTTTTTCTCAGTTCAAACAAAGCTGTATTCAAAACAAGGATAAACATATCAATGCTAATTTTATATAAGACTCTTCCTTCTATAGTAATTTCACATATTCTATTCATATAGTAAAGAGCAGGATTTCTTTGATCTCTTCCTGCAATCTATGTTTTGCCATTTAGGCTACTACTTAATGTCTTTTGTTCTGGTATATATTTGCTAAAAGTGATGGATCATTCTGTTTATAATCAACATAATTGTCTATATTTCTGCCAGATGTCAACTACTGCTCTTTCCTGTTAACGTTCTCAGGAATATATAACAGTAAATAACTCAGTACCAAACAACAAAAATAGGGGACGATGTTTTGGGTTCCCATGTGAAAATCTCAGTATGAATGGGGAGTTTTTAAGCTTCACTCATGATTATGTACTGAGAAATTAACAAAGAATAGGTCACTTCCATGGGGCAGGATATCTCCGTGGATGGTCACACTGGTATGATTAGGTAGGTTTGTTGTTTTTTTTATACTTAGGATCATGAGATGTGGTCCACTTGTCATGTTACATGACATGCAATATGACTGTTATTTCTGGTTAGAACAAGGGATGATACTTCCATTACTGGCTCACTTACTTTGCTTTCCTACTTGCATAGGGATCCCAGGAGAGCATGACTTTTTTTGAGAGCATGGCTCTTTTTTACTCTTTCTTTTTTGCTAAGAGATTTCAGCTGCAGCACTCATCAGTTTTCTATACTCAGTACTACCTTGTTCAATGCATGCGCAAAGTCTTTAGGAGACTTTGTGAGAATGCAACCAAAATATTATTTTTATCTTATCAAGCATAGCAAAGACAGTAAATTGCCCTTCTTTTTGTTGAGGTGAAACTAGGGGATGAATAAGAAAATGTATCTGTGGTTTCATCAAGAGGACCAGAGGAAAAATTCCAATTAAACCATCTTCTGCTTGTTTACTCTAACATTTGCTACTACTTAACATAATATCATTTAGTTATTTTCAGGAATTTATAAAACTAAGTGGTAAAAATAATTGCCATGTTACCTGTCCATCCAAATCACAGAACTGGTAGCCCGTTTCAGATGGACTGTGTATCATACTCATTGATGGGCATGAGACCATCAAACATGATCCATGTTCAATATTTGGCTAAAATTAATTTTGCTCAGACATGAATCTCACAGAGAACATTGTGGCCTGTTTTTCCTAAATGTTTGGGAGACTCTCTGATCTTCAGCAGCTTGACTTCTAATTGGATCTTTAATGTTTTATGTTGACAAGCCCTAAACAGCCTACCTGCCTGGAAACCCTGCAGTGTTATATTACCGCAGGTTGGTTCAGTGGGAGACCTTGTGCTGTAAGGAAGGGACCAGTTACCATTGACTTTTCTGAAAGGACCTGTCAGCTTAATGCATCTTTTTCTTTACTCCCATGGTTTGCAACAGTCAAATATGGTGTTCTTTGGTATGTTGTGAAAACAGCTTTTTTGAAGATGTGTCAAAAGTGTGAGTTCAGGGTGCAGGCAAAAGGAGTACTCCATGGGTGTAGAAGATGCTGGGAGAATTCAGTGACTGCAGGTGTGCGCTTTCTTCCTGTGTTTTCAGAAAGCATCGAGTAGTACAAGCATCCTTCTAGGAATCTAGAGTGATTTTCATTGGGCACCTCACACTCTACAGTAAAGCCTTGGTTTGCCTTGGAGCAGGGATGGCGGGTAACATAGTTGACATGGGAATAATGCATAAAAGCTTCATTTTCACTTCCTCATGGAAAGTTTTTAAGTGTTATCATTTACTAGAGTTAGATTCCAGTATATAAACTCCCTTGCACTTTTCTCAAGTACTGAATTTCACTTAAAAATGCAAAGCCATCTGATGGCAAAAGCATTTAAGAAGAGCTTAAGGAGCCCGTTTTCTTAGAAGTAGCCAGCAGGCACAGGAGAGGTGTTACTGCTCAGATAGTGGACGGAGAAATGCCTGGGGGAATTTTGTGGCTTCAGATCATTATCTGCTAAGTCTCATGAAAGCTCCTTAAAATTCCAAATGAAATGCTAGTGGCAAACAGCATACCCACTAAATCTTTCACCATAGAGTTTTATAACCCTCATTCAGCCAACTCCAGTCTTCAAGCAGAAGGAAAGTGGATTTAATCTTCTACAGTAAACTAGAGGAGAGTAGAAGCCACTCTGGGAATGGAAGATCATTTAGCATTTCGTACTGGTTGGAAAGGTTCTGACTTATGGGCTGTGGTAGTTTAGCCTTGGTAGATTTACACCTCCTACAGAAGTTAGTGCCTGTAGCAGGGTAGAAGAGAAGATCTGTACCTGCACCTCAGTCTTTCTCTTTCATGGTGTAATACAGTGGTGCACATCATCCTTCATCAGCTGCTTCAGATGAGATAGTATAAATTGGAATTGCCAAAGGGTGGGAACATGCTCTGGGGATAGAAATCTCTGGCAGACAGCTGGGAGAAGCAAACTACAGTCATACCTTAAATTTCTGCCACTCTATCCATTAAGCACCACTGAGAGATATTTTAACAGAGGGAACAACAATGCTTAATCCAGCTATGCCCATTATTTAAAATAACATTTTTTAACTGAAATTTCTTCTGGTTCCATAAGTGAAGTAAGGCATATTGTTCAAACCATTTTCTATAACAGCACACAAGAAGGAGAAGGTAAATAGGTATATCTAGTTTGAAAACATTTAATAAAAATGAAATCCAATATCCATGATTCAAAATCAGTTTTTGTTTGACTTTGAGGAAGATCACAGACAAGATTGAGAATATCAGGGAAGAGCCCATAACATTTAGTCACTGGACTACAGAATTTATGTAATGAAACATATTTCACAGATTTCCATTTACAGAAACTTCTTTATTAAGGTATTTTTAAGTGTCCTCCACATAGCTATCACTGCATCATTCCTTTTTCATGAGAAAGTCACCTCATTTGTTCTCTATCTTGTTCACTTGGACTTCATTTCACTGTATCATTTAATTGGGTATACTTGACTATATATGGTATATTATGGTGCGTGTACTAGAGTACTGGTTGCTGGATGTAATCTTACAAAAAAATGAATTTCAGCTGTCCCCAAGGAAAGGAAAGAGAATGTTTTTATGGTCCATAAGACTGAGAAGAACTGTCTCTGCTGGGCAAATTAGATGTAGAGTAGATTTGTACAGAATATATCTCTGCCTCTATTCTAGGACTCTGTTACTTGTACAAAGAGAAAAGTACCTGAATACAACTGGTAAAGCAACCAGATTTAACTTAAGGTAAGCAAAATTAGGCTAAACTTGATGCCTTTGAATACATAACTTACAATAAAACAATGTAAACAATACAGTAATGACAAGGATGTCATTCTTTTAATGATATATCAGCATTAACTTTATACAACTGCTACATAGAAAGACTTGAATGTATCACGTATGGTAGCTGGCAGAGCTTTTTAAAAGCCTTGTTGCCTCTGACTTGCAGGATTTGTGGGTACACTTTCAGGTCATTTATTTTGTCCCACTCTTAAACTGTACTTTGATGTTCAAGTTCAAGTAAGTGTAAAAATTTGGTGTGAGCTTTAGCTGGTCCTACCCAATTTTGCATCAGTTCCATTTTAATAAAAATCTCTAGATCGTGCCAGAAATTGTCCTAGTTTTGCTCAAAACTTAATGGAAATTTATGCCAAATTTTGTCAGGCTCCACTAACTCTCCCCTTATGGAAGCGCCACACAATGGTGTTGCACAAGTTTGTTGTTAATGGCAGATACAAAGAATTACTTTCAAGCAAGTAACGTGCTACGAACAAAATCCTTCTCTCTGTTAATTCTGTGCAAACATGGATAAGGTAATGCAATCATATGATTATAAAATATGTAGAATTTACCTCTATACATTCCCTTCCTTGGTATGTTTAACAAACTGAAAAGTAGTTGGTCAGTTAGAGCTACCTCCCAGTCTGGTTCATTTGTCCCAGCGGTACTTATTCAACCCAGGAAAGGTCTCACTGACCTTGGCAGCTCATATAGGTAACATATTTTTTGCTAAACTGAACTTCTTTTCACCTTTCTCCAGCAGAAATAAGCTTTGAGTCTTAATAGGGATGAAATTATACAGTGCCTGAGATGCATTTTCAGTCACTGAATTTTTGCATGTTCCTATGGAATTGGTCAAAACCTTTTCTGATGAAACACATTTTTATTTCTAACTGAATGGAGAAAGCATTCAAAGGCAAAGTTTTTCAGCCTGAGAAGGGACTTAGAAGGGAATTTGCTTTCTGTGTTTTGACCAGACATGCTGACAAACATTCATGCACATTAAAAAATGCCCAGGCCACTTCCCCTATAGGAACGTTCAAGTTTTGCCAGTTTTAGTTTTATTATAATTTCGGTTTTTGCACAGATCCAAAACATTATTTAGGGTGATAATGCAGTATTCATGGTTCTTGCTGAATGGGCATCTATTCACTTTACATTTCTTTTTCAGATACCATTTTTCTAGTTTTGGATATCACCTTCATAACCTAATGACATAATTTTAAGTAAAATCTCTCCATCCAAACCCTCTTGAGCTTGAAGGTTTCTGACCTGGGTTCACCTTCTGAAAGTCAGATTCTGTTTCAACAAAAACAGTTATTGGTGGTCTGGTGTGTTCAGAATGCATGAGTCAGGATCTCCCACTTCCCAGGTCAAGAAATGGTTTGAATTAGTGAAACTTCAGATATAACAAATTGATGGGTTTCTTTATTAAGGCTTCTGAACTGTTCAGATTCACATTTTTGTTCTACTCAGCAACTCTGTATAATGAAATTTTTTGAAAAACAATAACGTCTTGGATTTGGGAACTTGGGCTTTAAAAAAGCATCAAATATTGTATGCTGGCTACACTCTTGAAATAAAAAGTCATTTAAATTCCCTCAAAATCTCTTTCTGATAACTGAAAATGCAGTATTGAAAATTGTTTTCCTTGCTCACCTCTTGGATCTTTTTGCTGTTCCCATTTAATATTTCAGTGATAGAAATGAACGACGAAAGGAGTCTTGCTGTACCATTTTTTTTTAAATATTTATATTGCTGAGTGACTCTACAAATGTAATGAAAGAAACACACTGTCCTAAGCAATGCAGAGTGTCAAGGTATGTGTGAAAAGGCAAGTAAATAATCCTCTTTTACATGGTCAGTCATAGTTTTGGTACATCTCCTGTCTAGTCATGGTTGGATGACCACACATAGCCATCACAGCAGGTATGATACCTCCTTTAACCTCCACCAGTGCATTCCAGCTTCACACTTCCCATCTCTGTATTACTTCTCTCAAGGATATCTTATACCTTTCATTTTGCTTTAATTCTTATAAATCTCTTTATTTTCAAACTAACTAACTTTGTTGTTGACACAAATACTCCTCCAAATATATATATATTTTTTCAAATTTAACATTATCAATGAAATCTCAGTGAAAATAGCAATAAGCAGCTGTTCACAAACAAGCAAATAAACAAACAAAAAACCACAAACAAGCATAGAAACCAAACAAAGCCTGCCAAAACCAAGCATATGTAGCAAAAGCTCTCTAACCTATATAATGAATTTGACTTGTGTTCTCTGCTTTGTGCAGTTGTAACCTCCTCAGAAAAAGGTATTTCTCTTCCCCTGCATTGCACTGCTTTGCCTACTGGATATACAGCAGCATACAATAAAACTTCTGGATTTAATGGAAGAAGCAAAGTGCCTAAAGCATGCAGATCCTCAAGAAGACTTGGACACTTTTTCTTATTGAAAAGCTTGAATATTTTCTTTCAATAAATCTCTTACTCATGGAACCTCTTACTTATGGCTTCCAAAAGAGGACCCAGAAAACAAGAGACTAATGATGGTCCTATGGCTGAAATAAGTAAAAAATAAATTTAAAAAATAGTCAGGTTGGATTTAGGTTCTTTGCTTTTCTCTTTGCTGCCATTGCTTTTCCTACAGAAAAAAAAAAAAAAAAAGAATTGCAATGACCAGCGTACAACTCTCACTTTTGCTATAGATTAGATAAACATCTTGGTTGTTTTATAAATTAAAGGTGTGCAGTTAAGCAACCTCACCAGTTAATCAAGAATGAGTTCCTCTGCACCTACTTGTGCCCAGATCCCAAAGCATATGCACAAATTTACTACTGTGAATAATTGTATTTTTAGACAGTTTTTTGGAGCTGGTCTATTTTCGACATCCTGTTTTCATTAAAGTCAGTGGGCACTAGATTACACCTTTTATGTTTTAGATGGCCTAGTACAATAGTAAATTGTTTGCCTTCCATTTAACAATATAAGCATAAAATAGTAGTAGCAAAATTAAAGTCTCTCTATGCCTGAAAGTCATAGCATTGTTGGGATGTGGCCATGTATTTTTGCATTGACTGACTTAAGGGTACACGGTTAAATCCTATTGGGGAACATTTGGATGGAACTTTTTTTTTTTTTTTTTTTTTTTTTAATAGAGATTTAAAAAATCATAGGAATATACAAAATTCTACAAAAATAATGGTGGGACCAAGACAGACACTAGTCCAATCTAGGCTAGTTAGTATCCCCTGAACAAGACAGTAAGAACGAATGTGATATTAGACAAAATCTTTGCACTCTCTGATTTGTCATTATGATCACTGGATCTGAACTCTTTCATGGCTGTCCTATCAGATATCAGCTATTCTAAGATGTTGTCTTTCAGCATCACTCATTGTCTAGAGATAACATCTCAAAACCACCAAAAGGCGTGTTGCCAGGCTTCCCCCATGCCAATATGGGTGAAGAGCAGAGCAAAACTTCAACCCCAGGAGGCAAAACAGTGAGTGAATGAACCACTGTAGCAGGTGGCTCTCCTGCTGTTCCTCTCTCTCATTTTCAAAGAAAAAATGTAAAATGTCTTTATTTTATGATGAGATGGAAGAGGAAGAAAATGTAAATCGACCCACTTCATCAGATGGCAAAACCACTTGCCATTGGGTTTAGCTGAACTCTTTAACTTACTTTGAAAACTTTTAGTGTTGTAAAACAGAGCAACAACCCTGGACTTCTCACTGCATGTGGCTCTTTTGCAAGCCAAACTTAGTAAGAGCTTTCCCTGTCTCCTTAACTTGCTCTCTGACCTTTTCTCCATTGGGAAACATTGAGAAGCAGGTAATGTTTGGAAATATGGCAGCGCAAACTAAACCACTTGGACTCAGCTTTGCTATAGTGGATCAAAACCAGTACTAAAGCCATTTCCTTTAGCATGCCTGGGGTCAAACTGAATTGCTATAAACAAACTGGTCTGCATCCCAGAAGAAATGTTTATGTGAAAAAGTACTTTCCCTGTTGCCTTCCTCTCCTTCCCTCTTCCCCTTACAAAGCTGCTAGAAGCAAAAGGCAAACACAGCAAACAAGGATTTTATTTATTTATTTATTACTTTATTTATTTCCCCCCAGTAAGCTTAAAGAGACAGGAGCTGTGATTTTGCACTTGCAGCCGTTTATCTTTGGAAAATAGTGCAGTTGTTACATAGCTTAAATACAAGAGGCTCCGCGGCTGGCTTTGCTGTTCGGTCCTCTCTCAGGCCTGATAGTACTTCCTTCCTGACCTCTCATGACTTCCTGCCTCTGGCCTTATCGCGGCAAAAAACTTGACACTGTACTGGCTGTGCCACTTGGAATGCATTTAAATTCCGTAAATGGAAATACCCTTACCTTTACATCTGCAAACAACTAGCATCTGTAGATCACTCAGTTATTTCCTACAGATACTTGTTTTTCTTTTAGATATGCTACGTGGAATAGAGAAAAGAAAAAAAAATGAAAAAGGGATAAAAAAGGAAAACTGTCTTCTAGGTTTTCTGCATTTTCTGCATTCTGAGAATCCATCTCCTGGGATGCTGAAATCAACTTTGCAATAACTTTAACAGCCCTGTGTCAATTTAGATCAGTTGAGGAATATGCCTCTGCTCTAAACACAAAAAAGGAGAATACTGCTGTGGCTCTGTAGGTACAAGAAATGAGGGTGGCACATCAGAATAAAGTGCAATTGTAGCCCAGGTGCTGCAGCTTTCCACTTACAACACTGCTTTTCCCTGATTCTTTCATAGCTTCTAAGAAGTGCAATATAGGCTTTTAGACCACATAATGCTGGAGGGATGTCAAAATGATTCTGTTGACTTAAGTTGGCCAGATGAAACTTGAATAATTCTTTTGAAGCAAAACACTGGATTTGCTGAAGAAAAGAGTGCAGTGCACCTCATACTCTGCCCAAGTAGCTACAAAGCTGTGTGAAACAACAGCAATAGCCAAGTGTCAAAATAATATGCTGTTCAAATACTCTTGAAGAGAAAAATATTTTTTTGCAGAACATTTTTTAATGACCATTAATACAAATTCTGTCATCTGCACACCTTAAAGAGCAATCATCTTTCAGTTTAATCACAGTGATAAAGACTTCAGAATATCACCAGGTCATGCACTCCAATGGGCAACGGGCAAGTTAGGGAAGCATTCCAGTTATATTGAGTTCTATTGGTTTCTATTCATTCATTTTATTTATTTATTTATTTTTAAGTCCCTTTCTCTAAGGCCTACCTTCCAACCTCAGCTTACTCTGGTATTTTTAAAATGATGTCCATATCTTTAATATTTTTTTCTGAAGTGTAATCACCACAACTGGACACAGTATTTGAATAGTGCTTTCCTTAGTACCATATACAGAGCTGATATTTTTATTTTATTCTTGTACTTCTTATAATTCTATATATTCTTATATCACATAACATTTTGGTCTTAGTAATTTTGAATGTTTAAGTTTGGTGATGCTGATTTTAATAGAGGCTTTATGCCTGCATACATATGTTTGCATACATGCATGTAAATGTGATTATATCTCTCCCTGCCTTTGTTTTCCATATCACGTTTTGATAGTATTAGATAACAAAGATCCCTAGAGAAGAGCTGTATTTTCCCATTTTTGTAAAGATGCTTTGAGACTGGTGGATGCTATTGAAATACAAATATTTTATTATATTAACAAACAATAAGAGGATTTATTGCGCAGCCTAAACATGGGTGCCATCTACCAATGTATATGATAAAGCAGATTGAACAGGAACCTCAGCCTCCCCATTTGGTTTGCAAAAGAACAAATTCCTGAGTGGGAGTTCCCCAACCAGTCTTTCCTTAGCAGAAAAAAAGATAATACTAGAGTCATAACTTCATCCAGTTTAGGCATAGCCTCCTTCCTGATTAGTCAGTTGGAATATTGTAATCAGTGACATCATGGTAATGATGAGAGAAGAGCATCTGTATTAAAATACCTGGATGAGTGAGTCAATCTAGAGATTGGATTCTCCAAAATCAAACTCTTCTCTGGAACATGTTTATTCTTTTCAACCAATTCTGCAGATAAACAACTGAGATCTTTTAAAAAAGTAGTGTGCCTCACATATCAAAGAAAAATGGTATTGAGTGGCTTAAAATATTCCATGCTGTCTTAAGTAAGCCTATCTCTAAAATGTCAAAGCATGAAGTTTTCCAGGAACTCTTGCATCAGCGTGAGGGATAAGGTTAGGAAGAACAAGCACCATTTAAATTGAATCCCATTTATTTCCACACTTGGTAAGCATAATTCCTAAGTGATTCTTAACGCCACACACATGTACTGACCAAAGTTTCTGGATTTTGATTTCAATAACACAAAAATTTAAAAAATAATAAAAAAGTTAATGCAGTATTTAATCCAAAGGGAAAAAAAATGAGAGTATGATGATCTCTTGACATATTAGTAATGGAAAGAGAAAGTGTATGTACTGTCTGCTCAGATTAAGTATTCATAGAATCATAGAATGGCTTGGGTTGGAAGGAACCTTAAAGACCATCTAACTCCAACCCCCCTGCCCCAGACAGGAATGCCACCCACTAGATCAGGTTGGCCCAGGCCCCGTCCAGCCTGGCCTTGAACACGTCCAAGGATGGGGCATCTACAACTTCTCTTGGCATTCTGTTCCAGTACCTCACTACCCTTACAATTGAACATATCTGTCCCATCACTGTGCTCTGCTCTACTTTACCATTGAGACTTTTAGCTGTGTAGCTGTATTGTGACCTTTGGATTCCAGGGCTAGATACAGAGTGAGCAGAGAGACTGTGTGTGTGGGCCTTGCAGTTTGTGCCAGATGAATGGATAGAAAAGGATGAAAATGAGGAATTTAAGTATGCCCATGCCATTGCCAAGGAAGATGACCTTCATCAGGACAAATACATTGTTATTCATGAAAACATTTCAACCCAACTTTAAATTAGAATTTTACAGCCTTTGTATTTTATATGCAATTCCCTGGCGAAAAAAAAATAAAATTCATGTGCAGCTTTCAATGAAGAGTGCAAATGAATCTTTTTGATACAGGTAATTTTTTTATTTAACCAAAAAGTCACCATACTTTTCAGAGTTTATGCCTACAAAGGAACCACACAATTAGATTCTATCTTCTTATCCATCCATCTGGCTATCTTTAAAGCCTTATCATTAAAGGAATGACTGTGCAGTCATTCCTGGATTTTATTTACATTATATTCTTGTGACGCAGGGAAATAATCTCCACTTCAGAGTAGGTGGACAAAAGTTCATTGACTTTCTGTTGCAGATTAATACAATGAAGTGTCATATTTTAGAAGGAATTATTATGAAAGATTGTGAACCTGAGACACATTATGAACCCTGATCTCTGCTGATAACTTCTGAAATTTGGTTACTTTACACAGCTTCCTATATGGGAGTGCTTTCAAACAATCTGGTTCCTCTTACAGGTAGAGAAGACTTCTGAAATTTGATAGATCTATCCTGTGATGTATGCTAGTATGGCATCTGCTAAAGGAAGAGCCTTTGTTGTAAGACCTTTCTTCCAAATCAAGAATAACGGTTATAATAAAATGACTGTTTTTTTACAAATGTCTGCATATTAACTCATTAGACACAGTAGGATCCTGTAAAACAAGGCATTTGTTGTTTTTGCAAATGCTAGATAAGGCAAAAGTATTTTGAATTGCATTAAAGAGAACACTTCAAGTGACAGTAGTTATTTAGGGTAGTTTATGTCATAGGGAATAAGACTGGAATTAACATGGATTTTTATCATGTCCTACTGTACTTCCCTCCAAATACTTAGTAGTATTCTTATTCTGTGCCAGAATTCCTTGAGTTTATTAATATTCCCTACACATTGTGTTTGTTTCTGTTTTTTAAAGTTATTGCCAGATTATAGCCTGTCTGTGCCTGATAGTGGTTGTGTTTGTATATGAACACAGGGTCATCTGATAACAAATTGTAGCACTGTGCGATAAGCTGTGTTTAAAATGGGTACAAGCCAGAAACCTATGGCTCTCAGTATACTTTTAGAAGGTCCCATCAACAAAAGAAAGAGTTCAAGGTATTTCGGAAAAGGTCATTGATTACAACCAACTTCATGATCGTTCTGGATGTGTTCCTTCCTGCAGAGACATAATTACATTTGTTTTACAGTAGAACTTATTTTCAGCTTTGGGCAAGGACAATTGCTTTCAAACATGATTTTGACTCACATGTACCAGTTTAAGAAAGCTGTTAACTCTGAGTCAGTGGAATAACAGTAGTGTCTGTACAACCTTGCTTGGGCCTCTCAGAGAAGTTTAAATGTAAAGCATAGCGTAGTGATAGGTTGAAAAGTAGTTACCTTGCAGAATGCTGATCTTGTTTTCTAGCAGGAACTATTTTACTTAGAATATCTTCCAACACAGGAACTTTCCGCTATCTTCTACTGAAGAAGTTCATGCATCTCTGTCATTTCTTTCTTTTACAATCAGCTGAACAGCAGTATTTTCTGTAAAAATTGCTATAGTTGTAATCCAAGTCAACCTGTGATCTCTTTGGGATGCTACCGGATAGTCTCTTTCCCATTCTTTCTTTTGAACAATGCTACCCTTACTGGTGATACATGCTTTGAACCTAACTCACAAAGGCATATGTCATCATATTTCCTAGGTAATACAAGTTTGTACAAAAGACAAATGTTTTTCTTAAGCATAGCTTTTATCTAAAACGCACATTTGTCTGTAAAGCTGTGGTTTTAACAACAGGTGGTGGTTGCCTCAGGCTTGTAATATTTAGGGTTACTTTCCTGGTTGTGGTTAATCTATTGGTACTGTGGTATCACGACTGTTTTAGATAGGAGTGGAAGTGGTTTCCAATGTGAACTAGAGCTATATAAATAAATATTTCAGATGATTTCAGAGACTCTAGGCTTGCTGTAAGCTTTCAGTACATTAGGTATCTTCATCTACCCTGTTTCAGTGATTGTATAGCTTACCATGACTGAGGCAAAGAATATTGTCTCAAAATTCCATCTGTTCAAATTAATCTTAATTAACTGAAGACCTAAGTGGTTTTTGTTGTTGTTGTTGTTTTCAAATCTTGTGTATTAGAAGACCATCTGTTTATTAGCACATTTAATATTCTATTGCTTGAAAAAAGGTGTTGACCAATGTTTATTGTAGTCATACTACAAAGAGTTTATCTAGAAAGAGAATAAGTTATTAGATAGTGTTTCTTGTTTTCTTTTAAAATGTCTACAGTCTCCCCAGGTACAATTTCTTCATCTTTTTGGATAAATTTTACAACTATAGGGAAAACAAACAAACAAACAAACAAAACCCATCAACCCTTTGATTTTATTGTCATTCAGAATTCTCTGGAGCATGTGTGAAACGTGGGAACAGTATTTAATAAGATTATGTTTATTTAAAAAAACAAAGAAACAAACAACAACAACAACAACAAAAAACAACTTGCAGCCATATATATATATATTAATATAATTTCTCATAAGACATTGGAATGGCAGGACCACAATGATTCTTGCCCAACACTGGGCAGTATTTCATTGTTTGGACTCAGGACCTGCCCTCAGTGCTGTACAGTACCATAAAAGCTCTGATGTTCTTTTCAGTGCTCCAGCAGAGTGATGACCAAAGGAATTGCCCAGATCAGAAGAAATACAGGGAGATATGTTATTTCAATAATTCATCTACAAAGATGCTGGAAAATATGAGTGGAGGCAATGCCTACACCTATGTCTGCACGGGTGACCAATCCTGGCTCCTGGTCTGAAGGAAATATTTTCTCCTTACAAAGCAACAGCAAATTTCATCCTCCCAAAAGAGCCAGAAGACTCTCCACTTACAAGGTGTAATTATAAGTTGCAATTACAAGGTGTAATTCAGAGTCTCCATTAGGGTCAAGAGGAAGATTCACACTACCTTCAGGATAATACTACACAATCTACTTTGAAAGCATTAAACCACTATTATTACATGTTTATTATTTTGACATTTGACTTGTGCATTTATTTATATGTTTTAGTGTTAAACTACTCCAAATCAGGAGCGGTTGCTACAGTTTGCTTTACAAACCACTTTTTTCCTTCATTTCTTTCAAAATACCATACCATCCTTCCAACATAAACACTGAGAGGAAATAGATCAGTGAGTACGTAATCACAAAACTATCTCAGGCAGCAGGCTTCTGAAATGTGTTAAAACCCCAATCACAACATACTTCTGCTCCTGGCAGTGTCTGATGAATATCCTTGTCATTTATATTCTCTTCTGGCCACTTTCCTTCAAATACTTGAAATATAATTAGCTTTTTTTAAACATAATTTCCTATAAAACAGCTGCAGTAAATACACAATTGTCCAAAGATAAGGTAATACATAACAGGTTGTACAAAAGCATTTCTGATACACTGTGCTTTCATTAACTGAGAGCCAAGTGTGAAATACCATAAACTTTTAATCTTTTTTTTTTTTTTTTTTTATTGTAGGGAAAATCTCAGGAATTTCTGTGGCTGTTTTTTCCTCCATTGAAATATTTATGACAAAAGAAGAGGGCACTCGTTGCCAAATTTTTAAGTTCTTACCTTTACTCAATTATTTTTTATAACAAATTTGAATTAGAAACTTTCTGTAGGATCAATTCTGTGTTCGTAGTACATTTGGATGAATGCATGTGCAACAAAGAGGTCAAATGTCAGCTTCAATCTCAAAGATCGAGCACCTTCAGACCAGTTGGTGCCTGGAGGTGCCTGGGCCAGTGTGGCCACTCACAGCCTTCACACCCATTGGCAGCTAGGCTGTGGCTCCCACGGCCATTGAGAGTCTTCTCTGTCTAATGGCTCTCTGAAAAGTCTGTGTTGGGCAAAAAAGAGGTGTGACAATGAAAACGGAGAAAGAATGATCCCAATGTCAAGCAACAGTAGGGTGCTGGGGAGATGAGAGCCTCAACCCTGGGCTGGGAGGTAGGAGGAGAGAGCAGCATTCGGCACCTGCATACTGACAGGAAAAGATCAGTTGTGCTTCCCAAGATGATTTTTTTTTCTCTAGAATTGAACTGACTTCACCCAGGAATGATAAGACTGTGGGCACAGTTAAGTCAGTGATGTCAGTGGTGCAGCAGGCAGCTGTGGAGAAGCATGAGGTGGAAGGCCTCTGCAGAGGCTTCCAGAAGGAGGTGCTCCACAAGGGTGAGTCTGACCTGGCCTCTCAGCCTGCTGAGGGCAGGCAAGATTTTGAGTGAAGAGAGGTGTTTTTTTCTCAGCTCCCTTTTCCATTGTGTCTGGGGAGAGGAGAAAAATCACCTTTTGTGTAGCCAGACACAGACTCTCATTTCAAGAGTGTCATGAAATTCTCTCTCACCATCACACCCAGCCGGTCTCCACGGGTTCCTGGTAACAAGAATGAAACAAGGCCAAATCTGTTAAAGCCAGCTCCTCGACTGTTGAAAATTGGTGTTAGGTGGCTTCTCTGTAGTTTCAGAAAAATAACTATGGTTGTACAAACATTCTTGTATAAACAATGTGCCATAACCTTTTGATAAAGAAAGATACCATTGGATATGCTCTCTTAAGAGAAATCTGTTGACTACATTGATTTTGTTGGTATGTATGAATTAGTGTCAGATTGACCTCTCAGTGATGCAGATAAAACACCAAAACTTTTGGCTACTTCATGTATGTTCCACTTCTGCTGCCAGGAAAACTTGAAGAACTGATTTTATAACAAAGATAGTTTCATAGCCAAGATTTTCTCATCGATTATAAAACTAGAAAGTATGATAATCTAGTCTGAGTACCTAGAAAACACACTTTAAGGTTTCGCCAATTTTATTTCTTTTATAACCACATTGTACTTCTAGAGAATGGTACTTATGAAAAAATATGGATGTGAAATTCATGTCCTAATGGGAAATAAAAAGAAATTAACAGGATGGTGAAATTGCACAAAAAAAAAAAAAAAAAAAAGAGTTTAAGAAGGTGCAAGCTATGCAGAACCTTTTGATTTTTTTCTTCGACTCTTCTGTCACATTCTTTCCTGTGCAGACTCCTTCTTCCTCCATCCCTGTGTGAAACTCCTGTTGACTTTTTTTTTCTTTTCAGTTGACCGATAAAAACATTGAGCCAAGAAAAACCTTGTAATTTCTTTCTTTGAAAAGCTAGAATTGCAGTCATTGGAACAGCTTTCACTTTCTCAAGATATATGTAGGTACACTTTAATTTATCTTAATATACTCTTTGATAAGGTTTAATATAACCTTGATAAAGTTTCAAAATACCATTTGCCATAGTTTCACAACTGCTTTGAGATACACATATATATCTACTTCTAATATATATCAAAGGGAGTACTGTAAGGCTACATGCTAACATGCTCCTTGAATTTCTTCTCGGAAAGGCTTTTATGTCTGTCATTTGTAGCACGTACGCTTTGTAAATAAACTGGAGTTTTCACTTCCCTGCTTTGTTATTGAAAGCTATGATTTGGAACTGGAGCCGTTCTGTCCCTCTGTAAAAAGACACTTGTTTATGTGTTGTCTAGAATATTGGGGCCTGTTTGCCAGAGGATGTACAGTAGATGTGTCATCTCAGCACAGCATATTTTGTCTGCCGTTGCCCTGTTTTAAACAGTTGGGTTGAGAAATATTTTTTTCCCACAGTAGCTTTCTGCTAGCAAAAAAGATAACTTTATGCTGCTACTCCAATCCACTGGAATGAGATTTTGGATTTAATTTCTAGATTTTCTCCATAAAACTGATAGCCTTATTTGGTGTTGTGTCTTTCAAAAATAAAGTTATTATCTGAGTGAAATTTCTGCTTATGAAAGGCACCGAATTCAAAATCTGAAATGCATAGTATATTGAGAATGTATAACATTGTAGCAGTTACTGAAACAAGATAATAGCTTGGAAGTACTTTCTTTTGGTGGAAACATAGGTTGCTTATCAGGTGACTTATAGAAATATGTCATTTTAGTCCTGCAGTTATGTGATCATTATTTCCTTCCTACTTGAGGCTGTTCATGCTTTTGGGTCTGTTAATGAAACTCTGCAATAAAAGACCTTTACTCTGAAACTACAATGCTAAAATAACAAAATAAGTGAGAGACAGTTATTTGTGGTGTAATCAACTGTGTTTAATTTGCCCACTTCCCTGCTCCTGACATAGATAGCAAAATGAAGGTGAAAATGAAGGTTAGGAATCCTCCTCCCCTTCATTCAGGACTCACGGGGGCCTCAGGTGGAGCCTTTAGAGGACTATCTTCAGCAAACCAGGACACAAGTCTTCAGAAGAAAGGCTCTTTGAAAATGGCATACTACCAGTATGGTGATTGCAGTGATGCAATATATAGAAAGATTCAGAGTTAACAAATGTCCTTCAGATGTATTTTATTTACCACAAGTATTCTTCAGAAGAATTTCCAGAACAACTGCAAAACTATTTCGCAGTACAAGTCAAAATGGTTCTGAGCCTTCATATCTTTAAAGGTAATGAACAAAGCAGCAACATCATACACAAGAGTCCCAGGTGAAAAGAAACAGATTAATTAAAAAGTATCTTGCTGTGAAGTGATTATGGCCTACTAAAGTGGTGTAAAGTTTTTGGAATAAAGATTCTTTATTTTGCATGTCTACTAGTTCTTTCACTTAGCCCTTCACCAGATCTTTTAACTGTTGCTACGTAATGACTAGAAATTAAGTGACTAGAAATTAATGAGTAGAAATCGTTACTTAATACAGTTGCTATGTGGTTTCACATTTTTTTTCACATTTTTTCTACCTTACTGGAAGGTGATTTTCATGTTAAGATATTTGTTTTCCTCCAGCAGGAGGAAAGGAAAAATCCTTATGACACCTTTTCTTTCTCTTTAAAAATATACATAAAACCATCAGATTTTGATGACAATTACATAACTATCTTTTACTGAAATTGCTCAGGTTCAGTTGACCTGTCATCTAAAAAGCACTGCTTTTATTTTGACGTAATTTTGAAACTGGGTCTTGTGCCATGAATCAGCATTAAATCAGGAGGAGGCATATTTTAAAGTGGCAGGTATAATTTCCAAACACAGCTTCATTGTTCTAAATTAAATAATTATCTGAGGACATACACTAGCACTCTTTAGTGTGATCTTGCTTGATAAACTCTACCAAACTGTAAAGCCAACACCTAAGAAAAAATCCTTTTCTTAGAGTCTTAAAATGTATTTCAATTGGAATAAGTATTGAGAAACACATTTTTAATTAAAGGAAGGATAATGCCAACATTTCCTTGGAGAGACTGTGCCAGTAGCATTCTAAAACCAGAAACTGAGGAGGATTTGCTTTTCTGTAGTTGAGAGGCAAACACCATAAGAGAAGTGATGGCTTGCTTTTCATGGGTTCTCTTGTGGGCACCTTTTAGTTCCTCATATGACGAGCTTTGGAGATTTTTTATTTTTTTCTTTTAGTTTTTAGATAAGTGATTTATAAGTACAAAATTTTACTCTAAAGTGTCTACAATTTTAATCTTTTTATTATTACTAATTGAAAAAAAAAAAAAAAAAAGTGTGACCTGAGCTCTCTTTGTGAATAAGTGTTGTCCCTGTAGTTCTAAATCAGTTTCATGTTGTTTGTTGTTGTTGTTTTAAACACTAATTGTCGTGACAACTCCAATGATGGTTGCTGTTGTGGTTAGGCAGGTCAGTGGCAGTCTTTTATTAGTAGAGCTAGGAAAGCTTTTCTTTGCTGTAAAGCAAATTTGCTCTCTTAAAGTATTCTCATAATTTTGATGAGGTTCATTCCTAGGTTATCGTTACAAGCTGGCCTTTTTATTGAGATTTGATATGAGAATGCTTATCAGGAAAAAGAAAAAAAAATCCACACACACACCAAAGAGGCGTTTTATAGGAGATTTTTTTTTGTTTGTTTTCAAATGGATGTGGGTCTAATTGCATTCAAGGAGATGTGGTGTATTACAAAGCTTCCTCATTTGCACTGGACAGGGCAAATTTCCCTATCTTTCAGCAGGTAAATTTGCATACAGCTGCTTAAAAGATTCTTTATTTTCAGTTGCTTGACTTCTTTAGTAAACCTCGAATACAGGTAAATACTATAAAATAAGTATCTCATTCCAGTTAATTACTAAAAGGGAAGCTTGCAGTGTCAACCCCCACAAAATTCAGTGTGAATTTGGTAGGTCTCTACTTAACCTACTTTGATTTCTTCATTATGTTTGGGACTGGTCTGAAAAGGGGGTGTTAATTGCTGAAGTCGCTAGAAGACAATATCCAGTGTTGCTGAGAGCGAAAAGAGGCTTGTCTTCAAATCCTGAAGGTGTAGGTCTGGAAAAGGGCAGGGTCATCATTAGTTAAATGGTATGTGCAACAGAAAGTAGATATAATTAATTTATTGTGGTGTGTGAACTTCACAAAAAGGGGCTGATGTTAGGCCTTGTATTTTCTAGTATACTTATATTGCCAGTCTACAAACAGTATATATACTGAAACTGTTGTGTTTGCATATATAAGATACCCTGCAAATGATGGCAGAATTCTAGCCAAATCTCTTATTTTCAAACCCATTTAAACAAAAAGGTATAAAATCAGTCTCACTCTTGTTTTCAGTGCCTAAAGGACTTGATAACTTATGTGTGCAAGCTTTTTAACATATATTCTTGGTGGCACATGTTGCTTACTACACTTCAGCTTCTTGCGGTGTTGTGAAAAATGCTATTACATATTTTGACTCATATCAATTTGTATTGGTTTAAATCCCCATTTTTCTGTTGCTTATCAAATAAGAAACCTTCCACAGGTCTTGTGTAACTCCATGTAAAAGTGAGAAAAAATTCTCTTAACAGAGGAGTTGTATGGTAAGAAACTATATTTGGCAATCACTGATTCTGAGGTACTCACATTAAAGTTTGGGAATAAAGCAAGAAACTCTCTTCATAAGAAAATATATCTTCAGCAAGTACTGTCCCATTTACTCCTGTGATTATACCTGCATCAGTGCAAAACTTTAGGGTAGGCAACCTGTGCTATTCAGTTTAGCTTTCTTGAAATGGGAAAAAGGTACAGTGATGAAAAAAATACAAAAACAAAACATCAACAACAAAAAACTACTGTTTTTTATTTCCCCTGTCAAAACCAAAAAACATAGTACTGCTCTCCTGATGGCTGAAAGCTGTAGCATGAAATATATATGCATATACACATATATCTAGATAAGATTAGGCCTTTATCATTCCTGTGAACAGCAGCTGATTGTTTCATTGAGAGCTCGCAGAAACTTGTGATCACCAGACATAACCTGCCAAAACTGGCTTTTTACTAAAGCAAGGTCAGAAGGCTCGGGAAAGTAAATAAATATTTTTTCTTAAGCCTGACTAAACAGTACAACTTGTGGAGCTATTTGTTCAACTGTTTTTGTTGGTTTTGTTTTGTTTCGCCTTTTTGTTTGTTTGTTTTGTTTTTTAGAGTAATGCTTGTAGTTTTGCATAATATAATCGCTCATTCCTATCGACTTTTGGTGAAATTTGAACTCTTCAGTGACGGGAACCTGGCTGAAAATGGAAGGCAGATAATGAAATAACTCAGATAGTTCTGAAAGTAAGAACACCCAAAGCTTCAAAATGAAACACCATTGTATTTCCCATCATCAGTGTTTTCTGAGACTCAAGAATTAGATTCTGACACCAGAGCACCAGCCAGCCAGAGCCAAAGTCTCTGTAGAGCAATTCAATTATTAGTTGATCTTGAATGACCAAGAACCTTTTTAATTTATGGAAAAAAGGAGGATAAGACACAGATGTGCTGGTTTTTGAATGTATGTGGCTCATTTTTTTCTTTGTTTGTTTGCTTGTTTTGTTTTGTTTTTAATATTGTAAAAGGCTTTGCATGACTTCAGGTTAATTACAAAAAAGAAACAATTGTATCACAAATGCAAGGAATGCAGTATTCTCCTTATCATTTTCCAGTAAACAGGAAACTAGTATGGTATAGACTTTTTCATGCCTGTGACCCCAAAGTGGAAAACCTTACAAGAACTTCTTCAAAAGAGTTGTGGTTAGGATACTTTTCCAAATTGGCAGTTTATGAAAATTTGCTGCATTTTGTTTTCTAACCTGCTATTAGTTTTTGCATTTGGTTCAGTACTGAAGGTATACTAAGTCTTCAGGAAGTCTTTCAGAAGTTCTCCTTAATTTTAGAAGCTTTTTCTTGATCAAGCAAGCAGAATCAATATATTAGATGCTTCTAAGATCCTGGAATGTAGCTTTAAGAAATTACAACAGTTACAAATCGTGAGCCAAATCCCTGCCTTACACAAAGTGTACCAGTGATAAATGAAGGTCTTACTGACCTAATAAAATGCTACAGATTGATATTCCTTTTGTTGAGCAGCCTGTAATTTCATTAATTTTATTGACAGTAATTATAACAAGTTAAATTTATGGTAGCCATAAAGAAAAGTTAGTCAACCACATGAAAATGTCAGCATGCTCACTTTGGTATGAGCAGACTGAAGGTTTTGGGGTGTGTGTGTGTGTGGTGGTTGCTGGTCTGTCGTCTTCTTCCTGCATTCAGCTTTGAGGGCAGTTCATAAGGGCTAGGGAATGGTGTTTTTGGTGTGCCCATCGCAGTTCTGTCTGTAAAACTGAAAGGAGGTTCTTGTAGCCTTCTGATTTCAGGCCCATGTTTTCAATTTTTTCTTAATAGTATTAAGGGATTAGCTGATAGAATTATGTGAAACATCAAACTATCTGTCCAGCTGGATGTCATCGCTGAGGATATAAGAACTGAGCGTTGAGGGAGGATTTTCAGTTCTTCTTTCTGGGTGTATTAAAGTACAAATGTAATGAAATCATGCCTTTTATTTAGCCAGGCAAGTTGCTGGTTCACTGAGTTGTTGGAGACTTGCCTGTGCTGGGAATACAGGACTGGGCCTGCTTACATTAAACATGTGCCAAAATTTCTGTATATGGCTGTGGAAATTAGCACAGGTGGAGGATTAGCACTGGTGGAGGATTGCATAAACATTATAGGGCTAATGATACTATGAGTATCCTTGCCTGACAAAGCAGCACCTCCTGTAAGGAGCACCTGTGAAGATGTGCCTACTACAGGAGCACGTGCCTATTTCTCCAAAACTTCTCTTTAGTGTAAGCTGGGAGGGAGGGGTGTGTGCATGCACTTATGCGTCTAAGACTGGTACCTAAGATGAAATTAAGAAATTAGAGTTCTGGACCTCTTAACTAGAAATTAAGTAAATATAACAATTACAAATAAATAAATAAATAAAAATAAAGTAATGGTCAATGAAGTCAGGGAAACATTGGTGAGAAGATTTTAAAATAAAATGCCGGTAAGAAAAATACTTTAAAGAATAAAACATTTGCAATGCCATATCTTAAAGACAGAAAAAGGAATGATAGGTTGTGCTAATGCTCAGTTATATGATAAAGAGACATGGAAATAGTGATAAGACGGTACAAATAGGATTCCAAATTTAAAACTTAGGAATCACAATACATTTGTTCAATTTCCATACTTTTACCTCAAATACAAAACAAATCCAGGTCAGTCATTTTTTCTGTCACTGAAGCTTCTATATTGTAGCACTTTTTGCTGTAGTAATGTAAATATTGAAGAGGTACAAAAAATCTCAAAACTTGCAGCTGAATTTTTGTGTGTGAGTTTATTTGCAAGCCAGAGTGTTTTTCCTGGGAAGATTTCTGGAATTTGATACAACGTAGCATACTCCACCAGTAAAATATTTGTGTTTCAGAAATGCTTTTTAAGATCCTACAGTTATGCCATAAAGATAGATATGCCATAAATGAAAATCCAAGGGGGAAATCACCCCCAAAGCACAACTTCATGATGATGGTATAAGTTGTTCAAATGCCATAGTTCTACCTTCCAGGCTGGTACTGATTGTGAAACCTCAGCTGAAATTGCCATTCCCTGTGTCCTTTTTCCAAATGGATACTGTCCCTAGAGCTCCCTGGCCAGCAGCACCAGAGCAGGTACAGTTCTTACTTTCCTGACTGATGACAAAGTGAACCCAGCAGTGGCTGAGATTGGTTTTACTCTATCTTATGCTCTTAGCATATGGGACTGTGATCTGGAAGACAATTTGGGCAAAATAACAGAGGTTATATTTGGGTATTTCTGAAAATAACTTTTAATTTCTATTTTAACTTGATGAGCAGAAAAAAATATTTTAATGTCTCATGACAGTAGCCTTTCTATCCCAGCTTCATTTCTCCAGATGGGCATAGGTTAATGGTTTGGCTTAGATACACCAGCCTTGCACCTTTCTCCCTGAAGTAGTAAAGAGGGCTGCAGCAGGGGAAACAGTGGTATAAGCAAGTGCCAATTTAATAGTAGTTGTTTACTAAGCTTGATATTATCAAGTCTTAACAGGACTTTCCTAAAGCAAACTTCTCCCTGGTGGCCTGTCTTCATTGCTTCTGCAGTTTAAGAAAATTAAATGAGAGTAATAGTGCTAATTGTTATTAAGTAACAGGTTATCTTTAATCAGGACGTTTTGTGCTACAACATAGTGCATTTGGGAAATACCAACATGTAAGGAGGACAGAAAAATGGCTTTGTGTGTGCATTTTAAAATTTCCTGAGTCCAGGGATGGCCCTATCTATTCAAACAAACTATGTTAACTCATAATTAAATGCTAATTATTAGCTACACTACAAAAATTTTAAACGATAGGCATCTCACCAATAAGGTCCATTCTGCACAAGGCCCTCCTTTGAACTGTAAGTAGCATTTTAAGATGAAAACCTGCTTGCTGTAACTTGTTTCATAAGGTGAAACAAAACATTATCCATACCCAAAACACTAAATATGGTATGCGTGGTCTCCATGTTACATTTGTTTCTGTAAATAGCATTTCTAAACATCAACTGCAGTAAGCTGTGACCTGTTCGGACATTTTATGAAATGTGGTAATTCACATGCGTCTGCTATCTACAAGTGTTGTTTTTTTTTTTGTTGTTGTTGTTGTTGTTGATGTTGCTTAAGGAGTTATTCCCAGTGCAACTCAAAACAAGCTTAAAGAATGGCATGCAGTTTATATCTGGTAAATTAACTAATGCATATAATTCTTAATGTGAGTGCTGTGAAAAAAAAAAAAAAAGGCAACAAAGTTGTTGCCCCTGGAATCTTGTATATTCAGTCTGCAAGAAGAGTAAATTGTCACTGCCACTTTATAGGTGCTGTTCAAAGCAATAGAAAACTTGGAGTAGTGCCTCTAAAAAGACTTGTGTTAATCCTGCATTACTTTATTTCCTTACATTGTAATGCTGTAATGTCTATCAGCAAGCATGTGAGTCAGCCTGCCCCTTGCTTGATTTCATTGTACAGATAAGGTATTTGAAAACTGGTTGCTACTCAGTAGGAAGCAAGAGCATGTAGCGTGGCTTCCATATCTAGAAAGGGTATAAAAATACATAATGCATGTAAATTGAAATAATTATCTGTTAAAAAATTAGTATTGTTTAATTTACACCGAGCAAGGATATGGTCTGTATAGAGGGTTGTCTTCAATAAGAAGAATATTGAAAAGCAGAAAATATGCAACCTCTGATTATTTTTGCTTTTAAACATGAAAATCATTTTAATGTGCTTTTTTTTCTTACCTAAACCATCAGCCAGATTTACATTCTTGCTGTTCCACTTCATTTAAGAACTGTTTATTCCCATTGTTTCACTTACCTTGTTATGTTTTTGTGCTAGTCTTTTGACTTTTATTAAATAGGACAATTTTCTCCTCTAAAATTATTATCTTTCCCAAATGTGATAAGGGTGAATTCCTCTTGATATATACTTTTACCAGTTTAGTTTGTTTTCTAAAGTAGTATATCAGCAGGATCGCATCTTTCATTGTACTGTGGATTCCTTTCTCTAGGTGCAGACTTCCTGGGAAGTGTAGTCTCCCCACAAGCCCCTCTCCATGCTCTGAAATTCAGAATTCACCTATTGCCAGAGCAGCAGCATGTTCTATTGCTCTATTCCAGGAACCTGTCACAAAGAGCCAAAAATGACCATGTGCTGTGCAGAACTGTAAGTTTTTTCCTTTCTGATATCATGGTTCAATTTTTTTTTTTTCTCCCCCTCATCTCCTCTCTTGTGTCAGTTCAAAAAGCAGGGGAAAGAAAGGCTGTGTCATGGGGATCCAGGGTGGCTTTTGCCTCTATTCAGTCACCTAAAACGTTTGCCTCTTCTTAATTATCTTTGGTCTTGTGTAAGGTTCCTAATACTTTGTTTTTATTTCTGAGGAATAAGAGATTGAGTTTTGAAGGAAGATTTTCAAAAACACTTTCATTTTCCACATGGACTGCAGTATTAAGAGCAAAAATTACTCCACAGACCACATCTTTGAATGGGCAGGGAATCTGGAATTTTATTTTCCTGCTGGAATTTTCTACTGGGATTTCCTTCTGGATCATACCACAGTGGTCACACAGGAATTAATCACACTTTGCACTTTCTCAGGCCCCAACCCAGATGCCCATACCTCTCATTTTAACATCTTAATACTGTCAAACTGAAATAATTTGGATGGAAAATTTCCTCTATGAGTTTCTGGCTCATAGTACCTTTGGTATCATTTTCTAATGTAAACAGAATATAATGAATCCTCTAAAGATGAGATTTGGAAAAATACATTCTTTAGCCATGTTGTAGTGTTTTGGTGTTTAATTAATACTAAATTGCAAAAATCTGGCAGCTATCTCATTTGGCACATGGACTTGAAATTTCAGATGCTTGAAGGGAGACAGGGAATTACTGTGGAGCTGTGGAGTATAGGAGATGTACCTCCTATAATTTTCCTGAAATAAAACAAAACAACAACAAAAAAGAATTTTATATGCTTGGATTTTTCACTACATTTCAAGCTGATAAAAAGCCTTTGCCACTACCAAACATGCCACAGAACACAGTAGCAGAGGTTAAGGAAGGCCTTTTCTACAACTAGTCTTGAGCTGTGAAAGTTGGACAGAGGCAGTTCCTGTGTTTTTCCCCTCTTCCTTCTGGCACCCTGGAGAAAGGAAGATAACTTAAAATGCAAATAGTTGGAAAAAAGGGGAAGAGATCAGTTGTGGGAGACCGTAATGTTGGGGGAAGGACAACGGACAGGTATAAGATGTGGAAAAGACTAAGGAATGTAGAAAGGTAATGTATTAGGAATTGTACGCTGTGTGAAAAGGAGCACAAAAGTCTACAGTTGCTATAGTGTACCACTTTCCCGAGCTTGAAAATAAATCCGGTGCTGAATAGGTTCTGCATTCTGACCACATATGGAAGGTCAATTATTTTTCCATTCATCCTGATCTCCTTGCTCCCATCATGATGCTCCACAAGAGGGCTTAATAACTTGGGCCTTCTGCTGGTATTGCTGAACCTACTAGTGGGCAGATGTGGAAGAGGCAATAGTACTCCAGTGGTACTAATGGTACCACTGGTACTAATGGTAACAGTACTACTAATATTGATAGTAGAGAAAAACGTGGGGCAGAGATCACTGCAGAAGTGTTGGGGATGGGTGAGGAGGAGAAAGACTGTGGGGGTGGGAAAGCAGAGAGGAGTTCTGAGGAGAGGAGGAAACTCAGGGAAACCTGGGAACAAGGAAAAGAAAATAGAGTTGTGACACTGATGTCCAGCTACAAACGGTTTGAGAAATATTCAAAAAATTAGTTTGATAAAATGCAGCTTGGCTGTAATCACAAAACATTGAAACTTTGGTTCCTTAACTTTGCTGTAATCCTGCTCCGTCATGTGCTCTGTGAGGAGTTTTGTTCCTGGTGAAGTGCCATGTGATCTTTAATATTTGCAGATCTGAATATTGATTTCTGCTCTGTTGCATGTCACTTACCAACAGTCTTGAAGCCACCAACCACAGCAAATTATTGATCCAAAATTCCTTGCCACTATTTTGGTCTAAAATTATCACTTAAGCATCACACCTGAACCCTGAAACTGGTATGGGTGAAAGGGCAGACACGAAAGAATTCCAACTACTTATTGTTTTAATCCTTCTTGAGCTCATTATAAACATTTATTTTTACACCTGTTCTCTTGACTATAGATCCTTTTCATTAAAGAACCATCCTTCTTTCACCATATAAGTCCTCACGTGTTGAAAAACTATTTTGTTGAGGACTTTTTTGGTTCCTTTTTGCATGTTTTGGCACACTTCTCTTAAAAAAGATCCTGTAGAAGATGATGAAACAGAATCTGTCTCTCATATTCTTTTAAACTCTACACAAATATAACCTACATCATCATCGGGGCTGTGCAATGTGTTGCAATAAAATGGTTTTCTGGAGTTGCTCCAGTAGAGATCCAAAATCTGCCCCAAACTATAAAGGGGCAGATTTGTAAACCCTTTTACAAACCTGGGTTGCCTTAGCACTTAGTCTGGACTATGTTGTGTTTTTTTGCCAAACTATGAAAATCTTCATTTTATGCAACTGAAATAGAGTGGGGAAGGAAAAAGACAATATTTTCTGACCTCCCTCTGATAGTTCAGTTGCCTTTAACTTTTATTCCAAAACAAGGATGATAGTATAAAAACCTTAATACTAAAACCTTAATATTTAGCAATCTGGTTCCTGCTGAATAGTAGTGTATGCATAGATCAATATGAAACTGCAGCCCAAAGTGCTTTATGCAGGAGGCTGCAGAAGAACTGGCAATTAAAAAGGGTAATGCATCAAGTCTTAGTTGAGGATTTTGCCAGACCCTGATTCAGTTCTTTTTGATCTCAGATTAGTTAGATAGGTTCTTGACTCTATAAAGCCCCGGTTTTACTTGAAGATCTTCTGTAAAGCTATTTCCCTTCAGCAAAGTATTTTTAACTATTTGACTCACATATAATTTACTGAAACACAAGATATTCTGTATTTGTTCAGAATGAATAGATTGCTCCTTCTTTACTTGTTGGGAAAAAAAGACTAGATGGTAGACCTGTAAGACAGACCAGGACTCCCAGCACAGTTAGAAAAAAAAACATTGCCACTGTTTAAATAGGATTCTTCCTGGGTAGAAAAATAGGTGCACATGGTAAGATACTGTATTCCGGCTTTTCATTAAATTTGACTGCATTTTAACCTATTTGGTGACAAAGGTTGTAGTGCCCCTTGCAGTTTAATTCCTGTCTCCTACCACTAGTAGTAGTAGGTGTGCAACACTCATGTTAGCTGCTGGGTTGCAGGCACATGTTTTTGAGACCAACAGTTACATAGATACTTCTCATCTTCCTTCACAGAGTTTCTGTTGCTCCTGTTTAAAGAGGTAGAACGTATCAGGAAGAAACATGGAGAAGAGAAGCGACAAGATCATTTTAGGACCAGAGAGCCTGCACGGCTGCACTGTGGGCGGCCACCAATCTAGTCTCTGCCTTCACAATGCAGATCGAAGTGTGATAAAGTGTGTAGGTCACGGTCATGAGTAGCTGAGTGCTGGCTGTTACATGAAAGTTGACGTTCTCTACTAGCAGCCACTGTTTGTTTTTCGCTGTTGACACAGAGCTGAGATGTTGTGTCTTGTTACTAGCTCTATACAGAAAGTGCTACTTCCTTACTCGGTGTGTGCAAATATTTACTGGATCTTTGGACAACCAGGTGGATCAGTCCAAAGGAGACACTCAGAGAAGTACATAGAGTAGGGTAACTCCAAGGTCATGTCTAAGCTGCTACCAGTTTTTCTGTGTTGTCACTGCACGGAAATAATAGGCATGACAAGGAAAATGTTAACCCTTTGGGTCGTCACATCTACTACAACTTTTAGAGGAACTGAGAAGCTTGTAATTCAGTTTCTTGGCCTTAATTGTTCAAAAGCAAGCATATTTTTCTTTCTTTCTTTCTTTCTCTTTCTTTCTTTCTTTCTTTCTTTCTTTCTTTCTTTCTTTCTTTCTTTCTTTCTTTTCTTTTCTTTTCTTTTCTTTTCTTTTCTTTTCTTTTCTTTTCTTTTCTTTTCTTTTCTTTTCTTTTTTCTCTTTTTCTTCTTCTTTGTATTAATTGAGTAATCATCTCCAAAAATGAGACCTTCAGGACCTGTCAACTTGATGTCTTGTGATTAGAATTACTCATCACTTTGTTTTTACATACGTCACTCTTCAAGTATTTTGTTTATATTGATAGCTACAATGTGAACATAACTTGTTGTAAATTTATTTTAAATTATACCTATTTTGTAATAAGCCACTTTTTGACACCCATATTGGTTTGACTGAGAAGTGTGAAATAGTTTAATTGCTATTATATTATTCTAGAGTGTATCAAAATTGTTTTAGTCATGCAGGGCTTTGAATAATTTTTTATTTTGTATTCCTTTGAAGCCTTTCCTCCTGTATGTAGTGTGACTTAAAAAATATGAACGTTGTGATACTAAAGTATTCTGGATTACAATACAGTTTGAAAACGCAATTCCTTGAGAGGATTCAAAATTTGAAAATTCAAGAAAGCAAGTTTTAAAAGCATTTTAAAAACTATTTTAAGCACTAATTTTAAAGACAATGTCACAATTTATTTGTGAAATCTTTCTCTTAACGCAAACTGTTATTTAACACAGGCATAACTGTTTGAATCTGGGGACTTTGACTTCTTCATGGTGTATGGATTATCAGTCTCATGGATGAGATCTTGCTCCACATAGCCCTTCTGTAGAATCAGGTTAAGTACAGTGTCTTAAATAGCAGACCACTTTTGCATATGCAGTTTAGGAAATTAAGTTAGGAACAGGCTTGCTGCTGTGGTGATTTTACTTGTTTAATACATAATACATAATAAATTAAATTTGTATTACTTAATGATAGGCTTCTGTGAAACATTTTAATGAAACAAATACAGGAAGGTAACTCGCCTGTTGAAAGAGTTGTTATCTTATGATAAAGTTAAGCTGTGAATTACTACATACTGTTTGAGAGGTTATTTAGTATAAGATCTGGAATAGATTTATTTAATGCTGATATAAGAAATTATTCCTTGTCTTACAATAATTTCCAGAGATTTTAATCAATATCTGATACTTTTGAAAAGGAAAATATTGTCATTCTCACTAAGTAGCTGTACCTTCTGTTGCTCCATTTGCTGTCATTTCAACAGAACACTTAAGGAGATCTATAAATCCAGCATGATGGGCATTTATGTTTATCTATAAATGTATGTTTGGAAGGAATATGAGCATTTATTTTGGAGAAACTGCCTGGACTGTAAAATGTGGCTTCTCAGGAACAAAGGCACCAGATGCTGTCTGCATTATATCGTGTTTTTTGTTTTGTTTTGTTTTGTTTTGTTTTGTTTTGTTTTGCTTTTGCTTTCACATAGATTTTGTACTTGCGCTGGGACTAACGTGATTTTTTTTTTTTTTTCAGAAAATCAGAGCAAATGGTGGGTGGGAACACACTGATGCCACATCCTTGAACTCCTTTGTGTGCTAAGAACAATGTCTGCTTTAAACAGAACGTATATCTTAAATAAACCTGGAAGAATTAAAAGGGGTAAAAAATAAAAAGATAGGAGAACTGGCCTGCTGAAATGACTCTTTTATTCTGTGTGATGGTGATAGCAAGAGGCTGCTGTTTAAAAAGTGCGAGGAACGTAACCGGTATTTTGGGGTAGCAAAGTATGACTTTTCGAATAATCCTGTCATCAGCTCATTTATTGCTTGTGACTTTAAATAGTTCCCTGAGAGCCCAGTGTGAACACCACTACCAGAGTGAAGTGGAAAAAAATGGAAAAAAAAAAAAAGATGGGCCTCGTAAAGAAGAAGCCGTCAAGTCTGGAGGCCTCGCCAGATTTCCTCTGCGCGGCCAGGCGCGGTCTGGGCTGCGCGCGAAGCTGCCGTCGGGCTGACCACCCTCCCTGCGGAGCCCAGCGCCCGGCTGGCCACAGGCCAGGCCGCCAGACGCCAGGCCCTGGGCTCCCAGCGCTGGGAGAGGCCGCTCGGGCTGCTCATACAATGGCATTATCTCAGGCCAGCCACTGCTGCAGAAACTCTCAAAGCTTCCTGTCCTTGCAGCGGCAGCACAAAGTGTCCGCTTTTCCAACCGCTCGCTGACACACTCGCCAGCTCCTGGTCGCCAGACTAGGTGTATAAATGTCTAAAGCTACTTCTTTCCTGGGATTTACAGGCACTGCATGCAGTAATGTATTGTATTTTTAGTCGCTTCTGTCATGATCAACACGATCGTGAGTCACGCAGGGAAAGGGAATACGCTTCTATTTCAGGTCCTATAAAACCAGCAGAGTTATATAGTAGAAAGGATATAAATTCTTTAATGATTATGTTCTTTTTGTCCTTAAAGAATGCATATTCTTTTTAATTTTTTAATGGTCTAGCAGCTCTTTGCAGTAAATTTCAATTTCATTTCTGCATATAGGAGCAGGATATTTGAAATCAATTCTGTTCTTTGACTTGATTTTAATTATGGTAAGGATTTGAGAAGTTATATTTAATGTGAACTATTTTATAGATAAGAAAGATAGCAGAACTACTAGAAAATAAATTGTATCTTACATAGAATCTTTAAAAAAAAAAAAAGACATAAAAAGACCAATATAGTCTGCCATGCATATTTCTGGTTCTGTGTCTTGCTCTTGAGGTACGTTATGTAACCCTTGGTGATGAAGAGTAGAACAGTCTTGATTTCTACTAGATGTTAATGAACTATTAACAACTAACTTACATTTAATAAACGTTTCCATTAATTTTAATTTAGAAAAAGTAATAACTGTTTAGTATAGCTGTATTTTAAAGATAGTTTATTTAAAATATCTAATCTGTGACACACACATATATATAGTGGTGTGACGGGCCAGATTCTCAGCTTCATTTGACCTAGACATGTGTCTGACAGGTTATCTTCCTGGTGGAGAGAGTGGACTCTGCCAATAGTATCTGAAAAGCTTAACTTTTTTTTTTTTCTGTGCAGTTCACCAAGTCTCAGTGGAGGAAGAAGGAAACATTTTTCATGCTTACTACTGCTTGGTCCCATACATAAGTATTTATATATTCCCTTACAAAAGTATTTATGCTTATTTTTAGTGAAGTGTAGGGAAAGGGGATAATTCAGGTCTTATTAAGTGCAAATTTTTTGTTAAGACAGTAACTGTAGTTTTGGGAGAGTCAATAATGCCAATGCTGGAATTTGTGTAATAGTGAGATGTTAAAAGATATAAGCCATGAGTCTAAAAATGTTTGACTTATTCAGAAAATGGTTTATTATAATCATCATTCATAACAGTTAAGCCAGTGCAATCATCACAGCATGACATGGCTTTGTCTACACCACTTGAATAGAGTGCATTATTTGGAGCAAGACAGTTTTCTGTTAACAGAAGAATGTTTACCAGATGACATCAAACATCTGAACTGATCTCCCAAAGAAACTGAAAGGTTTTTTTCATAGGAGTGTTTCTGCTTAATGTTTATTAGATTTTTAAAATGTTTTATCTACTTTTCTTTGCATTTTTAATCTTAAAACGAATAAAAAATTGACAGACTTGTATCTTGGAGGAGTTTTTATAAAAGTCCGGGTGTAGAAGGTCTCCTGATAGTCAGGAAAATATTGAGTATTTGCCATATATGTATAATTTGATTACTGTCTAAATCTATAGCTCCCTTTGCAAAAAAGAAGTGTGCAGTGCTTTTTCTATGACCTGTGTGCATGACTAGCCCTCCCAATGAAGATGCCTGTAAATAAATAAACAGGATACAGATGATGAAATCAGCTACCTAGATATACAGTAAAACCAGTGCGCAATATATTAAATGAAGACCTATAAAACTGAGGTCCTATTTCTTCTAAATAGGTCATGAATATCCTGTGGTGTTTCATCAGAGTTACCTCAGTGTGACCACACTGTATGTATGAATGTATGTCAATACATTCCTTACTCATCTCTTTTATGAACACTTTTTATTACTAGTTTTTCTACTGGTCCCATAGTAATTTATCAGATTTGAACACTTTTTCCTAGATTTTAAAAAGGTGATTTACCTTTAATTTTCTACAGTCATGTTGGTCGAATGGTTTGGAATGAATGAAGTACAGAGAAGTTGTTTCTTAGTTTTGCAATTTCCTTGATATAGAAATAAAGAACCTATTTTAATAACAGTTGTCTTCATGCGTGTTACTGGTTTACTTAAAACTAATTCCTGTGGTTGCATCTGTGCATGTAAACTTTCTGTGTACAAATCTGACCGTGCTTTTAGAATCATGTGCATGCTAATAAGATAAGATCATTTTGCTTGGTTTAAGGCAATTTTATTAATAAAAGGAAAAACAAATCTCTTTCTCACAAAAACTTTATCAGAAAGTTGTTTCATACATTATTACTAGTGGAAGTATAGTTTCTGCACTGCTACTTGTCCATCAGACTACTTAGTCCCCTGTTCTGAAGTGCCAATTTGCATGTTAATTTTTTTTTTTATGTTTCATTACAAAATGGAAAAAGTGTGATGGGAAAATATACCTACCTGTATATTGGATATATACAAATATTTTTTAGCAGAGAACGTGTTGAAACAAACATTCCTTGTTGCTTCTGTTCATTTTCTGTGAAGTGTCTAAATTAAAAATTGAAAGTTAACTGAAACGGCATTCATAAATCCATATCTTTGTCTCCTTTCAGCTCAGCAGATAACACACAACATTTGGATGATTATTTCCTTAATAATAGTCTTAAAATTTCAGTGATCCTCAGCCTACAATGTTAATACCACTTTAAAGTGGAGAAGCAGTTCATGAACATCAGGGCTTTATTTTTTGTTTCTGTCTGATTGTACTTGTACTTTATGCATGTAAGTGATGATAATTAGTTTAATAACTACATGTCTATCTGTCTGAAAAGATAATCTGAGGAATGGGTGAGCATTTAATATGTTCATGGATTTATAGGTTTCCTGTCATGGTAGGGACCTCACAAGTTTGTCTGTTGGCCAGCTTTGTGCTGAAGTGTCTGTAATGCTCACATGTGCAAGACTGGTGATAGCCCTTTGCTAAACACGTTAACTGCCAAGTCTGCTTGGATGAGTAAGAAACCATGGCTATCACTTTCTGACTTCGATGTCTAAATGAAAGACAGAGCTTATCTCATGGGAAACCACAAGTGTTTGCTTGCATAGACTTTATGACATTGGTAAAACAGTTTGGTGTCTTCTTCTTTTTTTTTTTTTTTTCAGTCTAAAGACTTCTAATGCTTATTTTCTTAAAGTAAAACTTAAAGAGAGCTTTTCCACTGATCTGTGAAATACTTTCCTCACACACAGATTTCTGTCAACATAGTTAGCAGTGATATGTATATATAAGCCCATTGATGTTCTGTAGATTTTTGTTTTCTTATTACTTGGTCATAGAAGTTCTACAATAATAAGAGTATATATGACCGACATCCTCATTAGAATATGTGTAAAAACATATTTACAGGGCCTTTTGAGAAATATTTATGTAGCATAAAATGGAAGTGACTCTTTCCACCTAAATAATTAATCTACATTGATTTGATTACAGAAACATGAATTGATTTAACTAAGGGGGACAAGTTTTCTTTTGTTCCTTCTGTGGAGTTCATTATAATACATGAGCTGTATTTGTGACTTCCTCCCTTTCTGCTGCCTACACACGCATTCAGCTCTCTCTGAAGATGGTGTGTTTGTTCATTTAAATGCATTTAAGCTTATTTTCATGTCACCAGTTTGGGAACTGGTAACACAGGATTTAGCCATTGCTTACTTGGAGGCTTAGTTAGACTTAGCAGCTGATGTTGAAGTGTGTGTTATCAGGCTGAATTGATACCTGGCTTAGGCTGTGTTAAACTTACTTCTGTCTGTCAACACAAGCTAGGGTTACATTTTGGACGGCAGCACAGATACATGTTATGACTGCCTTTATCCCTGTATGATGTTTAGATACAATATTTCCTAAATGTCACTGCATTTTTAGCTTTCACTATAAATATTTTGCTAGAATTAAAGGGGAATTAACTCCATATATGATATGCTAGTGTTGATCTGAGGCCTTTGGGTAGTGAACACAAACTCAGTTTTTGTTGCGCTTGATAAAGAATGGAAAGGGAGAAAGTGATTAGGACTCATCCATGAAGACTTTGAAGCTCTGGACTGGGAAAAGCAGAGTTTCAGATGGGAAAGGTAAGGAATTAGCTGATATTTCAAAGACTGAACATGAAATGGTGCCTGGGAGAGTGGGTTTCATGGAAGCTCCTGGCAGCTTTGGAGGGAATACAGATAAGTATAGGACTCTTCTCATTCTGCTTCACTTTTTCTAGCACTTCCTGACTTTTCCTTCCAGTCTTGTATAGGTTCTGACTTCTTGGGCTCCTGGGAAGGAAGGCAAGGAGTCATTTCCTAATGTGAGGAAGGAGGAAGGTTGGTGACACCAGAGGCAGAAGTATCCAAGAGGTAGAAACATGGTCTGCAGCCACCTCTAAAGCCTGTTTTATCTCAACCTTATGGCAGTGGACTGCAAAAGAAAAGAGTAGATGTTTGAGTCTGGAACCTGCCTCTTTTGAAACAGGCAAAGTATGCATCCCTGCTGTGTAGGCAGCATAAAGTTGCCCCTGCTTCAGTTAGTGGCTTCTTTTGTGCCTGTTTTTGCAAGAACCACGTCTTAACCTTTGATAAATGGAAATCTCTGCATTCAGAGACAAAGTTTTCTTTTACTGCTACAAGTCGATGTTCAGTGTGGTTCCCTGCTGCTCTTCTAACATTTGTGAATTATAACTTATTTCTGCATATCACACTTCAAAAAGTGGTCAGACTTAGCATCCTGTCCTCACATTGTCCTTGATACAACTGCATACAGCTGTATGTTTTCACAAAGACTTCCATAGATGTGTTGAAATCATTTCACATCAGGATCATAAATTCTGGTTTTAAAGGAGAATCTTGGATTATGCTGCTTATGTTAGAGATCCTCCTTCGGAATAGCATATTCTTCCAAGAGAGGAATAATTGTTTCTACTGAATTTGTGTGATTGTTTTAGATGGTTCCTGCTGCTTAAACAGTGTATCACTGAGTTATTATAAACACATCACTATAATTTAAGAAAGAATGAGGGAACACAAGGAAGAGGAAATGACTGACTTTCTAAAAAGACTCCTATAAAACAATTCTGTGAGAGGATGGAATACTTGAAGCTACTTTAAAATCCCAACCCCAAATTTATCACTTAGTGAAAATTTGAAGCCAGTGATGTCATATTATATGTGAATTTGACCACTAACTTTGGATGGAAAAAGTATCTATTTGGGACTACATAGTACGAGAATTAATAAAGAGCATAAATTAAGACAGAGGTGAAATTCATTTAGGTCAGATTGCAAATCTGTGTTTTAGTTGGATATTGGAACATAGAATTTGGTTCGGATTAATTCAGAGGTAAATCTAGATAATGCAATTACACTGGATGTGCTCTTATATCTCTCATCTTCCAGATACTTTCACAACTTGAAATGGAGAGGAGATGAGAGAGGAAAGTGAGTTCAGAGCTGGGGTTTCTAGGTATATCTTGTTTGTTATTTTGTTTTTTGTTTTGTTTTGTTTTTATTTTTTAATTTTATATTTGAAACAGAATAGCTTAAATATTTTATTCTATTTCTATGGAAAAATATCTAAGAAGAGGAATATATGTTATATCAGGGACACATTTTCTTCTTCTAGACATTTCTGCCTTCCACCTTTGTAAAACTTGTAATTCCTGTGCACTTTTAACTGTATTTTTACTAGTTATTTTTGAATATTTTGATAGTATTTTTGAATCAGTACTGTTAAGTCTTGAACTTCTGAAGCAGTTTTAATGGAAATAATCCACAAATGTTCAGATTAAAATAGAATTTGTTAGGTACCTCATAAGTTTTAAAAACACAGAACCTTATAAACATGCTCAACTGCAACTTTACATTAGTAACACCATCTGTATGTTTTACAAATAGAGATGTTTTCAGGTTTGTTGTGCAGGTTGTACTCTAACCCAAAAGGCTGTATATGGTATACATATACATATATATATATGTGGTATCATAGGCTTCATATTTAAAAATCAAGGTGATACACAGAAGTTCAAAATAATGACCATTAGACAGATCAATCTGGTAGAATTAAATGCATTAATCCTTTTTTAAAAATCTAGATGGAAGAATAGCATTTACATAGCAATGGACAATGACTTATTTCATGTATATCATGGACACTTAAAATTTGGAGGGAGAATAACATTTTAATAAAGTTGTTCCTATTAATAGGAAGCTTATCTCTTCTTAAATTTCAACTTTAAATAAGCATGTAGTAACAGGAAGTAATGAAAAATCTAACTAGACTTGTTGAAGAGCTTGTAGAATTGAGGTGATGATGCGGCTGAGACAGATAAGAGAATTCACCACAGGAATGAGACAGAGATGGACAAATGCCAAGATAAAGAAACCCAATATGATATATATATATTTTTTTTTAAGACCCAGACTTATTCACCTTGGGATACTCCCAATTATTTTTAGGGACCTTACTCATTTCCTAGATGACAGATTAGAGACATTACATTGTGAAGCCCTTGTGATTAGTGAAAGAAAGTTATGGAAAACCCCTTTGTTGTTCTACTTTCCTTAATGTCCTAGAATGTAACTATGATGTCTTCAGACTCCTAGTCTGAAGCCAAGAATGGTCCAGCACTTGAAATCAAAGTAAATAAGCTCATCTATCCGAGAAATCTTAGACTTTAAAGAATTGAAGATCTTGCATTAAAATATAATTTGGAGAAGGTCTTGCAGATACTGTTTGCTGTTCTTAGTAAGTAAGTTGATTATTTTTCTACTTCCATCTTTAAACCAAAAATTGTAATAGTCGATTATATGCAAACAAAACAAAACAAAACAAACAAAAAAAAAAAACACAAAAGAACCACTAAAAATATGCAACTGTAACAGCTCCTTCACCTTTTGTGTTGTTATTTACAGCTACATTAAAAGCTGCAATTTCACTTTGTAATGAAGTTACATTGTTCACACGTCACTTTCTTACTGGTGCTAAATGGATTTTAACAATGGAGTTGAAATCTCTTTGTTCGTTAATATTTGGAAATATTACCATTTCCATAAAAATATGAATAAGCATCCAAAACTGAAGTGTCTTGTTTTATTGAATAGATACTCAATTTGATACAATGATTTTGTAAGGAGAGTAATCTAATTAAGGAATTTCCATTGAAAACATCAGTACATCCTCAAAACAAAACCTCACAAAGTTCACAGTTGAGGCTTTTTATACTGAAACTCAGATGCCTGCAACCTTGAATGGCCTGGCATATTTTCAGTAGCATTCATGCAGCTCATGCAAGTCTGCTTTTTAGATAGATTTTTCTAAGAATCTTAAAGCAGCCTTCAGAGAACCTATATGACATAGGACAGATGATGTTACTTCATGTGTTTTGTGCTAGGTATTTTACAGAAACTTCAAAGTGTTGGTACTGTGGAGTTGGCAGTCTCACTCACTTTAGATGTGACAAAAAAAAAAAAAAGAAAAAAGCATCAGACAAAAGATGTTATTGGGAAGGAAAGACGGAGGATATGGTTATAAGTTTCAGTAACACAGGAAGGCTTGATCTTGGCACTGAAGTAATCAAAATGCAAATCAAAACAGATATCTGCATGGAGATAAACTTATTTTGAAATTAAAAGCATCTCAAGATTTAAATGAAGTCACAGTGGGTGTTCATTTTTTTAAATAAAAATCCTCATTTTGACTTTTTAGTTGATTATTCCCTTTTCTGCAAAATGACATTTTTTTTTAATTTTTTTTTTAATGTCAAGAAGCTGCTTGGCAAATGGAAGCTATATATGTTCTTTATGAAATAACAGTCTATTAAGAGTGGGGAGGAGCAGAGAGACTTTTTGGATGTTTCCAGTAGCCTCCTGTAATTTATCACGTGGTACAGATTTTAAAAGATCTTTATACTCAGGAGTCAATTGCCATTGTGAGGGTTACATTTAATTCCTGGTGGATTTCTTGTAAGGCCTCTTCTCCAAGGATGGCTTTGATACTCCCCTGTGAGTGGATAGGTGAAAAAGAAATTTGCCCACTAAAGGATTTTTCTGTTCCACATTTCTGCATTTCTGTAAAGGTATTGCATATTGTTAGAATGATGCAAGCATTTCAATGGAATGTTTATTTATTTACCTTTTAAAAATGTTTATTTATTTACCTTTTAAAATAGTTTTTCTTGGTTTTGTGAAAACTCACTTTTATGGAATGTACATTTTAGACTAGACTTGTGGTCTGTTAAAGGTTAAGAAAAAATGCAGTTCCTAAAAGTATTATTATTCCCTTTTATGGATGAGCACCAGGCTTTAAGACATCAGTGTAAATAGAGTTTCCTGTTCCAGGGAAGTTTGGCTACTGCAGGAGCCCAAAGGTCCTTTGGGAAAAGCTTGATAGGAACTATGAGTTGAATGTGACCTGAGGCTCCAGGAACTAAAGAGCCAGAACTGAGGGAAACACATTTCACAGCCCTTTTGTGCAATCTTAAGTCCCATAAGCACTTCTGGGAAAGTAAACCCTTCATCATACACACAGTATTTATTGCTAAAGGAGAAATCTTGCTAATGGTTTTCAGAAATCGTTCTGTTATCTGTAGATCTGTAACTTCTTTCCTTGAAGCTTGCTGTAACTTAAAAAAAAAAAAAAAAAACCTGCAGGCTTGCAGAAATGCTGAGCAGGAATAGGAATGCTAAACACTTCTCCATGACTGGTAGGCATCTTGCAGAACACAATCCAAAGACAGTTTTGCATTCAGCATTGTTAGGAATTTTCTGTACATAGTATATTTGAATCACTACATGAATTCTCTGCTGTTAGCAACATTACTTTATCAGAATGGTGTGTTTATTTATTCAGAATGAGTGTTGATTCTTTTCTCCTGCTTTGCTCACCCTCTCCTGTTCACAGTTGGGCAAAATTTGTGCACGTTAAGAAGGAAGGAGGAAAACAAACTGTGTGGCTGATGTGACTTAATGTGATGTAGAACATCCACCAGACAGCTCTGTTAATGAGGTTACTCGTATGACTGTTACTTGACTGCATCTTTTTCTTCATCAGACCAAGTTTCAGTTGGACCTCTGCCACAGATTTTCCAATGTGACATGAAGTGAATTGTGTAACCTCTCACTCTATTCTATACCATTAAAAAAGAAGCAATAGTATGTAGTTATGTGTTCTTGTTTTTACCAGATGTTTTTTTTGGCAAAGAAATGTATTATCATACTATGCCCTGTCTCAGATGTGATCTGTAGGCACTGCTGTAATGCAAATATTTGAAACGTTGAAGTAACTTTGAATATTTGAAGAACAACACTTTAAGTAACATTGACATTTGTTTTCATATTTTCATTTGATTTCCTGTTAGGAATATTAAAAATAACAGGTTAAAAAAATGAATTAACATTATGGAAAATCTCAAAGGAAATATATTTTCAAGAAAAACAAAAGTGGAGAATAAGAATTACATTGAGTATAGGGACTGGAATGAAATAATGCAATCCTTCTTTTCTTTATAACTTGCATTGTGCTGCACACAGTTGTCCTTTGGAAGTTGGGAGCATAGCTTTCATAATAAGAAATGAATTCTGTTAAATTACCTCAATTTGATAATGCTGAAACTAGACAAGTATCCCTTTATGACCTAAACTTTATAAAGTAATTTTAACTCTCATTCTGCAAAGACTAGATTTCAGGTATATTTGGCAGTTTATCTATAAGGGTTATTCATGTGAAGCAAAACATTGGGTGTGTGCTTTCTAAAGACCTCTGTAAATCAACAAAGCTATACATAGCACAGTCTGATGTAGATACCAGCTGATATTTCTGCAAAGACTCTCCAAATAAGAGAGGAAATTCCAAACTTCCTTATTATTCCAACATGCTGAGCTTGCTAGTCAATAAAAGTTTTCCAAGTTTTATTTAGCATATTGGTGGCATTTGGCTGTTACAGTGGCAGGACCCATTTGTTTCACACTTGTTAGCTGTGAGCTTTTCAATAGTGTTGCACTTCTGAAACACTCCATTTTTATTCTATGCAGTATAGCAATCAAGTTCTTTCCATCTAAGCATCCTATGTACATCTGCTTTTGACTAACCAGTATTAAAAACAGTATTACCATGTGTAGTTTCATAGGGAGTGTGCCACTTCTGTCCATGGAATTTGGAGAACTCTGCTTTGGGGATCTTGTTTAATATTGCGTGTAAAAAGGGGAATTGAGCCTAAATATTATACAGTTTCAGATTTCTCTTGTTAAGCCTTGGTACTATTCATGTTGTCAGAAGACAGTCAGCTTCTGAAAACCCAGGGAATCCAAGCTGAAAAATAACACCCAAAATAAAAATAATAAATAGTGGAAACAAATGAGGTTGATAGGAAAGAGATGTAATATTGAGTAAGGGTTGTTATGTAATTGTTTTGTAATAAAATATGATGTAATTAAAGTAATAAAAGATGTGATAAAGAGTAAACAAACATACTTTACACTATAGTGGAAAAGCTGTGATGTTGGAGTAGCAGTGAATAAAAAGAAAACAAAATCAGAATAGCCACATTAGTGACCATAATAGACAAAGGTTTCCATGTTTTTCGATAGTGATTAGATAAGATAGTAACAAATTTACTTGCTATTTTAAAAGTTATCCAGTGTCTTCCACCCCAAACATAATGATATTCATGTATCTTCTCAGTAGCTTTAGCCAAGCGCTGTAAAGTGCCCAATGTATATGATTATTATAGATGAATTAATTTTGTTAAATTAGGTAACAGGCAAGAAAGATGAAGGACCTTGAATAAAATTTGTATTGACTCAAAAATAAGCAGAATAAGGTGCAAAATAAGCTCATCTCTAAAAGCTGAGACTGTTTATCAAGCATCCTGAAAAGTAGGTGAAATTAAAAAGAAAACTATATCCCAAATGCGTATGAAATACGTACACACAGAAGAATTAGAGAGAAAACAAGTGTAAAGGTAACATGAAAAAAGTGTAACATAAAACCCTATCTATTCCTTTATAAAAACTGTTGCAAGAATAATAAGATGGTGTAGTCTATAGGAAAAAAATATCAGGAAGTTAGCAGTGGTTCTGAAATTTTTGCTGCTATCAGTTATCGTAATATAAAAGTGTGTGCTTTTTAAGTTGAAGACTAACAACTAATCAAATACAAATGCAAGAAGAAAATGGAGGCAAACAAGAAATGGAATCTTAAATGCTAGTAAATCCGTTGAGCTGCAGAGGCATCTTTAGTGTGATGCAAATTCAAAAGGAAACAGCAATGAAGAAACTATATTAAAGCTATGTAATGCAAAGTTATGGAACCAAGAAGACAATATAAATTACAAGGTGAATAAATGTAGGAAACAAAACTTTAGGTTGTGAAGATAGATTGCTAGAAACAGTTTTCTGAAATGAATGTGCAAATCCTCAGTCATGCAAATTGGCGATGATTCATGTCATATAGGCATCGGCGAAATAAAAAATACATCTGGAAAAAGATGTTGTTACCCTGCTAGACGCTTCATTTTATTCCATGGGCATTTTTTTTTACTAGGATGTGTTTGAATAGCCAGGATATGCTAACCAGTGTTATAAATATTACCGAGTGATCTAAGTGGCACAAATACAATGTGACTCCTAGAAGTTAGGGCTTAGAGGAAGGTCTTACTAAAGGTACAACCAGTAACTTTCACAAAAATTTAACTTTTCCAAAAAATGTCTTGCAAAAGCAAGTTCAATACATATTCCCGAGTGGAAACTAAGGAAAAAAAATTGTCTGTAGATAACTACAAAATATTTTTTAAAATGCTATAAGAAGGGATATGTACAGCTAATAGTTTTTTTTATTATTTATTTTATTTTATTTCCTAGCAAGCTTTGCAGCAAGAAATACATCAACAAACATAAGATCTTTGATGTGTTTGGTGGATGCTTTCTGTGTTGTTCTGCATTTCCACGCCAAACTCTAGAGACAATCTGAGAAAATGCAGAAGATCAGTATTTACCCATGCTTATACACCTTTTGTCAGAAAGTCAAACACAGAACGAGTCTGGAACTCTTGATATTAATGAACTTAAATTATACCACCACAGACAACTGGCACCCTTCACCGAGCAATGAGAATATAATTCTCTCCAAAGTGCACATATATGCTGCCCTAGGATAGACATGTATTTGGAAAACCAGGGGGTATTTAGAATGACTGTAAATAATAGAAAGCTAACAAGCAGCTGTGGTTACATGTAACAAAGAGCAAGGAAGAGATGAAAACAAAGAATTCCCCAAAGGCTAGATAACAGTGTAGCTAGAGGTGTTGCAGAATTCCACCATCCTATAGCCTGCAGTTCAAAATCCGATAAAAAAATGGTACATACCGGCTAGAGCAGGGAAGAGCAAATTTCTGGCATTTTTCTGAGACTAGGCATATGTTTATTTTGCATTGAGAGCTCACTGCAGACAGGTATGAAGCAATGGTGGGTTAGCAAGACAGATTTTGAAGATTCTGTAAAAGAAAAAAAAAAAAAAACACACACAAAAAACAGGCAAGAAAAATACTAGTTGTCCTAAACAAAGAAACACTTCCAGAGAAAGTGCAGTTTGGTAGAAAACTTAGTGTGCTGATGTGTGGGTCTATTGCAGTTTTAGATACCATATTAATACAACAATTGTTGAAACTGATGAAATAAAAAGAACAGAGATATGAGAAAGTCTTTGTCTTCTATGAGCAGCAAGCTGAAATGTACCAAAATTACAAGCCTTGTTATGATCTAATTGTTTTCAGATTCATAATTTGTCCTAGGGAAAAGAGTTACACATGTTGAATAGAAAATAATTTTCAAAAGCATAAGCTGGAATGGGCATATATTTAAACAAAATCATAAATACCTCTTCACATTTCTATCACACAGGAAGAATAGAATTGTGGAAAAACACTGGGCAGTCCACAGAGACTTGATGAGGATTGTTTAGGAAAGCACCAGCCCACGAGTGACACAGAGACAGAATTATCAAGGCAAAAGCTCTCTCTTACCTGGAAATACAAAGTTTGTTCTAATTGCAGTATTTAGCTCCCGTCTCTTCTCTCTGGAGTGTAATTTTCAGCTCTGTGCTAGGGGAGGTCATCAGCCCTTTGCCAGCTATATAACTATCAGCCAACCAGGTATAACATTTTTCATCTTTTTTTTTTTTTTTTTATCAAAACATGTGGCACCATAATGTGACTTTAAGGTAATGTTAAAACCTTTATGCACTAAGTAAAGTAAAGTACATTTTAAAATAATTTTATTTTACTTTATTTATTTTATTTTACTTCCTTTAGTGCATAAAGGTGTTAACATCACCTTAAAGTCACATTATGAACTTGAGATGCTAGCATTAGGATATTTGAGAAGATGTGTAATGGTATTGATAGAATTTTCCTTTCAAAAGTCCAGAGACAGTTTAATTCTTCAGTCATGAAAACATCCTGGAATTGTTGTGGTGGTAAAAATTAAAGGCTTTGTAAATTAGCTGTTAGGTTCTTTTTGTACTTTTATCATGCAGGTCTACATATGACAGTTCATTTTCATTTCCTTTTACTTTATTCCTTCTCTGATTTAAAAGCAAAACATTCCTTTTTGATTTTGTAAGGCAGATGAGCAGTTAGTACTTTAGCGGTATGTTTTGCTGTTATTGCTATAGGTGCTCCAAAATAAACAGCTAATTTCTGAAGTTGGAAGTCTTTCAGGATCCTTTGTATGCATTGCAATCCTGCATGAAAGCATGCTTTGCTAAATCTGCTTATCTTTTACACAGATTGTCTGGCTGAAATTGCTCTACAACATTGTTGCCAGGTATTTCCCCAAAAAGGTTATACATATATTGTTCATAAAATCTTTGGATTAAAATTCAGTAATCTTTCTCCTAATGAACCTTGGAACAAGCTTTTTTTTTTTTTTTTTTTTTTTTTTTTTTTTTTTATCAGAAAATCACTCCAAACAATGCGGCTTGTCCTCAGGAAGGCAGCATTTGAACACAAGGGTCCAATTTAAAGGCTGGTTTTCATAACAGTATATGTGTTAGAGTGTAACATTTATTAAACTGGGCTGCAAGACTTCTGTGCAGTCTTGACTTCAAGTTGTCAGGTTTCATGATGCTTCCCCAAATGAATATATGCATTCCTATGCAATTTCTAATCTCTAAGAGGATTTTTCAAGAAAAATCTCTTTTATTGATACCCTATGGGAAAGTAAATGGTGTGAATTTTTGGTGTTTCATTTTAGCACTATTTTTTTTACACCTGTTACAAACATTGTACATTGTCCTTGGTCATAGGACACAACTTCTCCAGGGAAGTGTTTTTTTCAGCGTGATAGACTACAGAATAAAACTATCTTTACCCTATTCCAGGCCAGCATAGTACTCCAAATCTTACAACTTGAGAGAAGTTAGCCATGCCCTTTAAGAGCTATCACTGTCTATTAATCTTTTACATTTCCTCATCTGGGAGGCTGAGCTCCCTTCTCTCCTTCAAAGATGCAGTACATGTTTTCTTATTCCCATGCTAAGTTCCAGAAATGTACTCTTTCATTGTGAATTAAATGTCTATCTGTTTCAGTAATAACTGCTTTATGTTTTACATATTCTTACCAGTTCAACTCATCACTGATTTGGTTTCAAACACCTATGAAGGGCATTAGGCTGAAAATGAATTGTTATCATAAAGTCATAAGATCCTGTTGTGTGGGATTTGGCATTAGTCTCTCTAACAAGTAGAAAAAGCAGTGGTTGATGCTGTGAATGTACATGCCTACATATACCACAGAGTTATCAAAACTGTGAATATTACCAGATTATTTTTTTTAAGCGAACTGTATTCACTAGTTCTTCGGAGCATTCTTGGGGGTGTTTGAGGGGAGAAAAAAACACACGAGGATTGCTTTAGAAAACTAAAAATTCTTAGAAGAAATTTCTCTACAGTAGGTAAGTAAAGTTAATACCCTTTCTAAATAGTTGTTCTTCATCAGTATAGATGTATACATACAACATTCTGAATGATTCTATATTCTTTCATCTTCCATTGTATTTATTCCTATGCATGCATCATCCAAAAAATATGTAACTTTTTGCTAATTTACCATTACAACTTCACAGGTCACATCATTTTTTTTCTTTCACTCTTCTAATAGTGGTAAGCATTAGCAAGCAGCCTGTCCTTTCACCACCTTCTTTGTTGGACATCAGAAGTCAGTATTCTTACCTGCTGGAGTTCAGACAATGTCAAAGTGAAACAACAACAACCAGTAACTGGGGCTGTCTGTCCAACTTTTCACTGTGTGAATAAGGAGTGTTTTGAGACTCAGCATTTTTTGTGGAATGAATTGTACCAGGACTTAACAAATTAGAAAAAAAAAAAAGTTTAGGTACCTTAGTAAGTGGAGGGATTTCGGAGTAGTAACTTTTAGAAACACATCGCTCAGTCTAGGAACTGGTAGTAATTAAATAAACCTTTTGATAAGTACATCAAAGCAAACGAGGCTTTAGCTGCTAATACTTAGATGGACCAACATAGCTTTAGATTCCTGCTTTAAATGGTTGGTTGATAAATCTGGGCATATTCTTTAGTACTGTGAACTTCTCCTTAATTCGTTTTCTGCAACGTTTTTTACTTTGTTATAGGAAGTTCTCTTACATTTAAAGTCTGTGGCGGTTCATCTCTGTAAGAGAAATTCACTGTTTAAGTAGAGAACTGGTATTTATATCCTAAAATTCTAAAAAGAATCTGTGAAGAATAGTTTTACTGCTATAATGTCATTCAATGATTTTGGAGGGGGGTTGGTGGTCTGTAAATCAATATCATTACGTCTTTCATTACTTGGCTGGGAAATTTGTTTAAATGTTTTAAAATATGTGTCTAAAACGGTAGTTATACATTACTAGAGTTAACTTCAAAGATGCCTTTAAGAAATAAATACAAGTTTAAATTTTCTTTATCTTTGTCACAAAGTTTATTTGTTGATTCTGGAGGAATTAAATTGATAACTGCAGTGCTCAGGTAGCACCCTGTGACATTTTAACCTGGGTTCAAAGCTTCTCTTGTAGCTCAGCTCCTTCAGAGAACCTTTGATGTTCTTACATTCATTCACCTCTCGTTTGCTATTGTCCTAAGTATTTACTCTCTGGAGTTTATTTAGGAAAGGTATTCTAAGATGCAGTAGAATATCTTAAAACAGAACCATGGTAGGATAGAAATGCTTACAAAGATGTTACTCACCTGTGATCTGTCATGTACTTAGACATAAATTGCAAGATCAGTACTGCACACATATGATTCTGGATTTATTTATTCCTGTTTTCTTCTTTTTCAAACTGCTCTTCAGACTGGGGTTTTCATTAACTGATCAAATATCTGGCCAAATCCCTGTCATCCTACTCACATGGATAATCTTACTAGATTCTCCAGGGTAATTCATGTGAATTAAAACAAACAAACAAACAAACAAAATCCCAAACCAATAGTATTTGATTTATTGTTGATTGACAGGTTTGTATCCCCATGTACTGAAATCAGAACCATTTAAGATGAAAGCAGAGTAGGGATATAAAGTAGGGATATAAAAATGAAAATAAACTTACTCCATTTAAAACCCTGAAAACGAATTAATTTCTTTAACAATATATTTCAATTTACAGAAAAAAAAAACAACCAACCAACCAACCAAAAAAAAAACCAAAACAACACAACCGAATCATACAATCCAGTGACATTTTTATATCTAGGAGGGGGCAATTAATGACTAAAATATTAGTTTTAATATCCTGGATTGCTAGTTTTGACTTTACATAACATGGACTAGAAGAAAGTGAAAATGAGATATAACCCTTAATTTTTAATATCTGTTAAAAGTGAGAAAGTAACTGTGTTTCCTTCGAAGATATCTTTGTCATTTCCTTTTTGTGATGGTTTTCAAATTTTGGTCTTAATTTTAAAGTTTAAGCTCCAACATTAAAGTTGAGTTAGAAAAATTTCTTGAAAGTTGCTTAAAAAATAGCCTAACATATGGTATCTGATAATTTGATATCTGAAATAAGTGGAACACCTGCCTTCTGTTCATAGCAAGGCTGACTGGTGGCACTAATGTACTTTATGCATGAGGTTGAAAATTAAACTGAGAGGAATTAGCATAATACGAGAGCACATGAAATCAGAACTGCACAGTTATAACTCTTCCTCCAGGGGACACTGCTGAGAGATTTTTTGTTTGCATACTTCCTGTATATAAGATTTGTCTATTCAGTTTTAATTTAGAAAGTCTTTTTATAATTTGATAAAAAACAAATACAAAAACAAAAACAAAAACAGTAAGGCTGTTTCAGTGAATTTACTGTTTTAGGGATTTACAGAGGGGGACTATTAGATAGTAATGTATTGAGTACTGATTGTAACTTAGGAAATGTTTTGCCTTCTCTGCAGTTGTCGAACAGCAATTTCTAAATGAACAAAGCCATACTGTGAAATTGGAATGATAAGTCAAGAATTTAAGTATGGAATGAAGATAATTCATCAAATTTGCTTTTAAAGTCAAAGATAAATATTAACATAATTTCTCATTAAAAGCTTAGAAAACTAAGGATGGAAGGAACTTCAGAGGCTGCCTGAGCAGGGGGTTGGGCAGGTCGCCTCCAGAGGTCCCTTCCAGCCTCAGCCATTCTGTGATGCTGTGAGCTGATTCAAGACATGCTGTAGGTGTGATATTCCTATAGAAGTTTGTCAGCCTGTTTTTCAAACATGTTTTTTCTTTATTTATGAAAAGCAGAGGTTTTTGAATTTTCCATAGGCAACGTATTTCAACACATCTGTCTTTGTCTTCTTTAGACCATTTTTCTTATTTTTAGAGTTAATTTTTCCTTAATGCAAGTTAACTATGTCATGATTGTCCCATCTTCTGTGTATATTAACCTATACTGCATCAACTATCTAGGAACATGAAGACTGTTATGCTCTCTCCTCTTCTTGAAGGAGAAAGGGAAGGTCACTTCACAGGTTGCAGAGAACATACATATGGTAGCAAACCATTGATTCAAAATCATTGTCAAATCATTGACATCTGATTATCATTGTACAAAGAAAATAAAAAAAAAAACGTTGCGGACATTATTCTCTGTGAAAGTTTTACTGCAATAACTAAATGGATATATGTGACTTACTGCAAACAATATATATCTCTGATGATTGCACATATTTATAGAGGACCTTACCCAGAAGAATTCAAAATTTATATGCAAATTAGGTACATTAGGGAATACTTATCACAAAGACTTAGCTGTTGCTTGGATGGACTACAACTGCAGTCTAATAATTCACAATTGACACTACCCAGTGTTTAAAAATGTAAAATGAAAAAATAAAACTTTTTTTTTTTTTTTTAACATGGGATTCTTCCTTCTTCTCTTTAATTTACTTTCTCTAATCCCTAAATTAAGAGCTTAAAATTGTGCAGTATGAAATCATTGTTCAAAACAAACTGTAGCAAGTCAAAAGAAATTACCCAAACTGGAATTTGGTCTATATTAAGTCAGCAATTTCTGTACCCTTAATTTTACAAAAAGGTAAAAAATGGTTTCTCATCAAATGGCCAAGATTTTTTTTGTATTATTTGTGTTTAGGTGTATAAAAACATTGTTTTCTGTGTTTCTGGTTTTGTTTTTTTCCCCCTAATAATTTTTTATTTATTTTGGCATATAATATGATTTGTAAAATGAATAATTATATCTCTTTCCTTTACTCACTTATTGGCAGAATAATTATAAAACATCATAGTTAATTATACATGAAAATAATGAAAAAAATCAGGTACAGTAGTATTGATTATGTATATGTCATATATACTATACAATAAGTATGGAAGAAAACACATTAATTGTGCTGATTTATATACAAATATAGCAAATTTTGTTCTATCTGTATGATCTAACAATTTACAATTTTCTAGGATCAATATGGAAAAAAAAAGTTTACTTAAACTTAAAAGAGAGGAGAGTTAAGCTGCACTTCCATAATTGGCTCACAGAATGCACAGTAAAAACAAAGGTTTGAATTTGGCTTGGGTTCCTCATTTCTCATTATCTTTTGAACCAATGATTTACCCTTTTCCCAACTGACTGTAATCAGTCTGTTATTGCTAATCTCTGATGCGTCATCCTTCCAAAGGCAGGTAGTTCTTGGCACAATCTGCTAAAGAGTCCTAAGGATGCTCTGATTCTCATGGTGCAAAGCAGGATGATGGGCAAAGGGGAAGCTGAGACCAGTGTCTTTAGGTTCACCATGGAACTGCACTGAGATCTGGAGAGGGAAAAGGGAAAGGCACATGATCCACATCCTTTTACTGTTCAGTTGCAGCTTTGGCCAAGTTAGTTAAAACAGCAAAACAGCTGTTTGTCCTGACTTCTCAAAGGTCCAGAATGCTGTCGATAATATTAGCATATCTTTGTAAAGTGTTTGTTGGATGAAAAATACTATACAAATGCCCTTTGGTAGCATGAAGGTATATGAAACCTCTGTCTGGAAGAAGTGTAATACAGAAGTATGAACTCTTTTTTTTTTTTTTTTTTCCCAGAAAGTCCTTGATGACAGGGTATAAACAGTAAGTAGGTAGAGGTATGGTAAACATGACTTTTAGTTGACCATCTAGTGCTGCAGGCTGCAGTCACATAAGAATTCTCAAGGGGTGTTATATCCTCTTACCGTTTTTCTTTAGTTTGTGGTACAATGGCTGTTCCAAATAATGTCCAGTTTTGCATGTGAAAAGGGGTAAAGCTGCATCTGTTTCTGTGGTCTTGATGTGCTGTCTGCCCTTTAGAGTCTTCTCAAACGGTAGTTCTCAGCTTCTTCCTTGCTGCACCACTCTTCTGTTCAGACATGCAGTTATTCCATTCAGCTTGGGCCGGAGCTTCTTTTAGATTTAGTCAAAAAGATGGTTAATCACTTCAGATTGAGAGCTTTGTTTTACAATAATTTGTTGCTATGGAACTTACATAATTGATTTGGAATTGTTTGCTATCTGGAATATTCTTTTAATACTATTAATATGACATCCAACTCTTCTTCTAAGATTCAAGATGGTTAGCCATTTTAATTTTTATTTTTAATAATAGTAAGTGGATAAAATATATATATTTTTTTTAAAGAAAAACTTCCCTAGGGAATGTATCATGCTGTAAATTAACTAGGATAGATTTATTGATTCAGGCTAGAAATTTAAAACTTGTCCTTGAATGCTTTGTGATCTTCCCAGTCATTTGTCCAAATTACCTCAGGTGCCATTTATTGTATTTAATTAACAATATTATTTAAATTATTTCTCTAAAAATATATTTAACTAAGTTATTTACTGAAGGTATATCATTGAATTTTACAGAGATGAAAAAGTAATTTATTCACAATATTTGCTGTCCAGTTCTGTCACAGGTATGTCTTTCTACTCACCTCTTATTTAATTACTGTAGGATAGATTTTGACATTCACACATATAAACAATGACCTTAAAGTACAACTAGTTGGTGGAGGAAATCATATTAAATATATGTGAACCTGTAAGTTCTTCATGATGTATAATGATGTGCCTTGTAAATGATATATAAAGATGTGCCTTGTAAAGGCAGCCAATAATCAGCAGTCTGTGTCCTTAACCTTTTTAAAAATATAAAATTAACTCCTAATTAAATATACAACTTAGGGAACTACATAATTCAGTATTGCATGCTATTTCAAGTTCTCATAAGTAGTGCCATTGCAGCTGTCCAATCAGTCACTGCTCCAAAACTATCAGTTTCTAGTTGTAGTTATTACAAGAAGAAATGAGTGTTGTATGCCTCCGCTTATCAATCTGTGCAAGAGAACACATCACAAGCTGGCAAAGAATTTCTGCAAGGGCTGTACAAGTGATCTTCTACTGTCTGTGACAGCAACTCAGTGCATATCACAATATACCAGTTTTCAAATATACCTTTTTTAAAATTTCCCTTTTATTGAAATTCTCTTACAAAAGAAAAAAAAATAGTTTCACTTATTTTATTTTATTTTTTTTCCCCAGTTGAATAAAAAAATGATAAGCCATGTTTGCTAATGAACTACAGGTAATTATGAGCAGTGGTGGTTGCTTTTAGGCTAAGGAAATTTCAAAATGTGAAAGTTGAAATTTCAGGCTGAGCCAATAACATAAAAGGCTGTGGTTTATAAACAGACACAGAAAGTCAATAAACATAAACACCAAATGTTCTGTAACATAACGGTTTAGTGGAAAAAACCTTACTAAGTACTTCACCATTTTATGTGCTCAACAAAAAGACCTCTCTTGAGACACAAACGTATGCATCTGTCAAAGGAATACTCCACATTCTGTACTCATGCCTGTATGTAATTTAGTAACTAAATAACTTTATTTTTATCTTCTTGTTTTAATTTCAAATGAATTTGATGCTCTAGTAAAGTGAAATTCTGATAGGCTAGTGCCAGCCAGTGCTATCTTCAGGTTCAGCATCTACTCAGGGAAAGTTGATTGACTAGCGAGTCCCTAGTAATAAGGACCTCTGCCAAAGACAGGTGATATATCTGGTTTTAGGTCATCACCTATTTGTCAGCTGTATTTCAGAATGCTTTTGAAGCTACAGTCTGCAACAACTCCCCCCTAAGAACTAGTTTGAAATCATTTTACAATTTTGAATGGCTGTCTTATGTACAACTGTTATCAAGTCTTTGTTACCGAATCCCAGCATCACAGAAAGGTTGAGGCTGGAGGGGACCTCTAGAGGCCGTCTGGTCCAACCCCCCTGCTACACTACAGCAGGTTGCCCGGGACCTTGTTGCTTGAATTTTGCTATTAAATTAATCTGTCAAGTGGCAAACATGAAGAGATCTTAAAAACACACCCACCCAACAAAAAACGATTGCACTGATATATATTTTATTGTTATTATCTTTTTTTTTTTATTGAAAAAATATAGTGCAGCTAGCTTTTTACTTATCATCAGTTCAGATCTGTGCTGTGGCATCAACTGACTTCTGACTAGGGCTATCTAAGAAAATAAAAATGCTGAGGAAAGTATATTAATCAGTAATTATATATTAATCAGTAATTAAGAAACTAACAAGAAGAACAGAGAAGACACTGAAAGCAAAAGTAGTAACTTAATAATATTTCATGATATTGAAGGAAAAAAAAGGACAGCTATCAAGAGGTATGCAAGGTGGGTAATATTTAGTGCCAGTAACACGTGCTGGCTGATGTAACCACCTCCACTAGCAAGGTTTTCCTGTTTAGATGGGCAGCAGTGTAGCTTTACTGCTGAACGGATCCTGAGTTTCAAATGAAACACACAGACACTTTTGCAGCTTCACGGGGTTGTGACAGCTGCCAAGAAGCACTGAGGCTCTGCCCTGTGCCCAACACTTCTTGTGCACACTCAGTCTGGCCCTGGAAATAGCTGAACGTCCTCCCTGGGCAGCACAGTTCTAGTGCTAGCTGTGAGCCCAGGCTTTTTTTCTACTCTTAGTTGCAATAGAAGATAGATCACTAATGTTTTTCAGTTTGACCTTAAAGAACATATGAGAATACATTAGAGGGATGCTTCTTCCCCTTGAGGAAGTACAATGTGGGAAGTGTATTTTTTGAAATATTTTTATTTTTCTATCAAAAAAGTTTATTTACTCAAAAATACTCTTCCTTTTGAAATCATAGTTTAAAGTATTCAGTGGAAATATATTACAAATACTACCTAACTAACAGTATGGAGAAGGCTACCTAGGACAACATAAACTGTTTCTCAGTGACATGCTGCGGGTATGAGAATGGTTTCCCTCAGAAATATTCCATTTGAAAGACAGCTGTAGCATCTTCTTCACTACCTTTTGTGCTGCAAACACTATGAAGCAAGCAGCTATACAGTCCTCTTCTTTCCTGTTGGCAGTCTGTGCGGCTCCCTTAGTTGGCAGCTGCTCCTCACAGCAGCTACAAAGCTTTTGGATGGGTTGCACAGGGGCCTCAGTGGGTAGCAGGTTGGTCGTGCTACAGACCTTGGCTTTTGGGGAAAATGGGCTCCCTCTGGTGAGTGGATGGGTGGTTATCAATGGAAACATCTCTGTGTTTTGGGCTGCTTTAGCTTGCATTTTGTTTTTTAATTGACTCTCATGAGCACCCACTACTTGAGCACCCACGTGCCCTAGCATATAAAGTGTCACAAACAACTGTCAGCAGTTGGTGTCTTTATGTTCTGACAGGGCACAGGTCTTGCTCTAGTGAGCCTTGCAAACCTTTGTCAACTGGGAGAGAAGACTGGGAGACTACCACTGGGAACAGAGGGCTATGGAAAATTAGGTATTACAATCATATAACGTAATTGGAGTGCTTCCGTTTTAACTGTGGCCCTAGTAAATCACTGGTGTAGTTAGTTAACGTTTCTTAGGCATTTTTCAGTTTATTTTGTGCTGAGTGATACACTAACTTTACATTTTGTAGGATGCTATTATGAACTGAAAGACACAAGTACGCTTTGCTATTATAAAGAGTATATGCATAGACACATAATGTCAGAAGTTAAAGCTCCATGTCATCCACTTAGTTTCATTAATTTAAACCTCTGCAGGCTTTAATGGTTGAAAGATGTCAGGATGGTACAGCTAGGTACTTCATACACTGTCTCCTAAAAAGATTTGACTGAATTCTTAAAAGCGTAAAATGTTATTAAATTTATTATTGAAGTAAGGCTTCTAAATTGAATATTCTCACAATATTTACATCTAGAGTTTGGTTAAACAGGCATCCTATCTTAATGAAACTGGTAAACTGTGATAGCTGGGCAGAAGTAGTCTTAGATCTTGCAACTTGTTTGCAGTAGAAGTGAGGATCTGTAGTTCTTGATGTTGATACAGAGTAGGTTTATTGAAATTCCTCTTTTTTTTAAAAAAAAAAAAAAGTTTTCAGTTCTCTGTGATAACCGCTCTCTCATCCTTTCAGTAAATATCTTTCAAAGGGAGCTCTGAAGATAAAACAGTGATGTTAAGGGGACAAAAGAAGAGGAAAGGGGACTTTCGGTTCCCAGGTTTTAATCAAACAGAAATAGACCAAGCAAATAAAATAGTTGTGAATGATGCCTAGATAATTCTAAACACATCTCAAGGCCAAGTTAATAATGATTAGATAAAAAAAAAAAAAAAAATCTACAACAACAACAACAACAAAAAAACAGCCACCTTGTATTGCTCATCTTCATTTGGTGGTTTTTGCAATGCAGTTGCTAGCTGAGTTCCCTTCTCTCTCACTGCTCGGTGTAGGTCAGAGGTGTTCAGAGGTGTAACGCTCTTCAGGTGAAACTTCCCTGTGCCCTATAAAGCAAGTAGATGACTGCCACTGGCACTGATGCATGCTTGATAATCCTTAAAAACATGATCAGATCGACTGATTTGGATTTCTGATAGTCTGCAGAAAAAGAAACTGCTAGTGGAATGTTAATCAATACACTAAAAATAAAATTCTCTTTCTGTTAATAGCCATCAAGAAACATAAACATCACAAATCTGAATACTCACAGCTACCAATAACCCATACCTTCTATTTACCAGATTTGTTTTCTTTTCATAGTTTAACTATCTACCTAAATGTCAGATGTCAGGAACTGTAGTGCACTTAATTACTGAATATAATTGCAAATAAAAAAAATGGAGCATTTTCGCTGGGAAAATTTTAAGATTATAATCTTAAACAAATTGATATTTTGATTTGAAAAAAACAGCTTCAAAGTTTTTACTCAGATTGCGTTGGTTATAAAAAATGCCCTTTTTGAAAAAGTGAGAAGAGAAAAATATCTCTTCTCATGTAAGAAGAGATATTTTTAACATTACAAGTACTTCCAATTTCAGCAAAAGAAAGAAAAGTGAAGAGTTTTTTGTTTGCTTGATTCTTTGGTTCTTTTGAAAAATAAATGTATGATGTTGTCAGTCTAGTTTTATTAGTTTTATTCAGCTCTAGTGTTGTTAAGGTTTAAATATGTTCTTAATTTCTTTCTGATCTTGTTCATTACAGCTGATTGATCAGAACCGCAGAAGGCAAGCTGTTGAGATTTGAGGTGTCATTGCCACGGAATACTTCTGGTAGTAGCATTTATGTACTTCTGCTAAACTGCCAGTAGAAGGATTATTTACTTATGCTGAAATCCCAGATCACCTCTGCTGTGATGAGAGGTAGCTGGCATGACAGCACGTTACCCGCCCCAGCAACTTTCTCGTTTGTATAACGCAGCAATTTTCTTCTGGCTAAAGACAAAGAACTTTTCACGTGTGAAACACTGTGAAATACTGCTACTGAAGAACACAAGATATAAACATATGCTGTAAAGTTAACAACCACCATCCTAATATGTAGCAACGTATCCCACCTTCTAGAGCATATTTTATTACTTTCTTTCGTTCTGGCCGTTGTAAGCGTATGGGAGCTGGGCGATGGCAAAGAGGAAATTCATTTCACTCCGGTGTGGTTGGGATCAGCTTTTTGATTGTACGGTTACATGAATTGTCCTCCGCTAAGCCGTGACTTTAGCATCTAGCTTGTCACAATAAATCTTGCGCTGCTACAAGCCTGTGTTAGCTCCACTGACATAAAACCAGCATAAATGCAAATAGGCTAGCTCAAACTGTTTAGCTTAGTTCAGATGCCTGATCTTTTGGAGCAGCTCCAGCATTGTATCAAGCTTTTTTTTTTTTTTTTTTTTTTTTTTTTTTTTTTTTTTTAAATCTTATCGCTGGCGTGTACCGAAGCATAAAAACTAACAGGATTTCTGTTCTTGGAAATTCAGGCACGGGGTATCTGCCCGGCCCCAGGTGTTGCACCGCTTTTTGGCCCTGCACAGCTCAGCCTCCAACCCAGATCTGAGACGGTGCCGGCCCCTCCCGGTGCAGTCCAGCGGCTGCTCCCTAACTTCACAGGGAGAAAGGCAAAGATCGTGGCGATCTTTGTCATCAACAGTTAATCCTTAAATAAAATGAGGGGATGTGCGGGTGAGCAGCCTGGATCTCGATCGCTGCCAATGGGGGGGGGAAGGCGGGGGGGGGAGGATTTTTTTTTTTCGTTTTGGGGGGTTTTGATTTCTTCGCTTCAGTAGGGCGTCATCCCTGACTAGGGGCTCTGAGATCCAAACACTTTCCTAACTCAACGTCCTTAAAAGTCTTCATTCGGGGCGATTTCTCGCACCGTGCAGTGCTGTCGGAGCGGCGGCTTACATTTAGTGGATCTGAACCGCTTAAAAGAGGCGAGGCGTGCTGCCTTTAAACACGAGTTTAAAAAAAAAAAAAAAAAAAAAAAGGCTCTTGTCTTGAGAAACTGCTCGGTTTGCAGGAAACCCTCCGGATGTTTGCTGCTTTTCATGTGGCATTTGTGGTCGGCTCTGATAACGCTGGGAGCACCACTTCCAACCCCGCGCTCTGAAATAGAAACACATCGCTCGCCGGAGGATCCCCGCGCCGCGTCCCGGCGGGTTTAAAAGGTCAATAAATCAGAAGGATGAACTCCCGGCGGCATTGTTGGGTTGGGAAAGTTAACGAATGACCCCGGGATTCGTGCGACCGTGAAGGTTTCGGGAGCGCCGGGAGCAGCGCTTTGCGAAACGCCCCGGGGAAGTGAGGTGTAAGGCGGGAGCCGAGCTCGGCTCCCGGTCAGTGCTCTCTGCTTGAAGTTACAGCTCAAAAGTACCTAAAGAGTCAAAACGGAAAGCGAGAAGAGAGCTGAGATAATCTATTTATGACACCGAAAGGGTCACAGACTGCCAGCATTTTCCGTACAAACCAGGGAGCTTTTACTTTCTCGGCTTCGATTCAAAACACACCTTTCCTTCTTTGATCCTCGATCAATGAGCTGTAGAAACAGTATGCACAAATCTCCCGAACAAAGTCAGCGGCAGTTTGTTTAGTTTATTACCTCATGTTCATTATATAGCAAAAAAACATTTTCTCTTCTGCTGGAAGTGACAGCCCCCAAATTACTGCGAAGAGTGTTTGCAGGCATGCCCTCTACTTAATCAGCGCCAGGTCTCGCAGGATTTGTTCCCTTGGCTTGCGAAAATATTTCTGCAAAATACAATAAAAAGAATGGTTTGACGGTTTAACAAGAGCAACTCTTAAAAAAAAAAAGAAAGAAAAGAAAAAAAAGGAAAGAAAAATAAATTTAAAAAATGGTAATACCTTCTTCTAGGCGTTAAACTCCTAGGTGGTCAGTTTTGCCCGAGTCAGGACCAGGCAGTGAGCTGGGAACTGGAAGGCACTGAGAACGCACCGACTTCGTTAGGGCAGTGCATTGTTGCCTTCTCGCTTTTTGTTTTCCTTGGACCGTGTCTCGCTTTCTCCGCTCAGCTGCGTCTGCTGCTCTCTGCATTCTCCTCGTGCGTGATTTTGCTCCAGATAAGCTCCATTTTCTGCTTAATTTAGAATTTTCCCCGGCTCTCAGCCTTGCATCGACATCGCGCTTCCCTCTGGCTGTTGGCCTGGGATGAGGGCTTCTGAGTCCTCAGCACTTCGGGCCGGGAATGGCACGAAAGGAAGGCCGCTGGTACTTCAGCCTTGAGCCTACGGTGGGGTCCCAGTGGTGCTGAGCTGACCACGGATGGAAAGGTGCTGAGCTCCTGCCCGGTGCCACCAGTCCCGGGCTTTCTTTCACAAGCCGTGTTAAAAGCAATATGCTTTTATAGGGATTGCTACATAGTGGTGCACCACTATGCCCTCGGTGTACACAGGCACGATGCGCACGAACAGTGTTTGCGACTCCGCCACCTTTGTACAGCACCTGATCTATGGAAAAAGGAAAAAAAAAAAAAAAAAAAAAAAAGACACAAAAGAGGTGCTTGAATTGCCGGACTCACGCGTGTGCTTGAGCGGGAAGAAACCGAAAAGTTTCTTTTTGCTGGCTTTTAGGCAGGTGCTCCTCTTTTGGCAATGATTTAGTCTATCTGCATATAAATAACTGCAGGCTATCCTAAGTCTGGAAATACATCGCTTGTTTATAGTTTCTAACAAACACGGGGGAGAGGAGAGCATGGATGCTAAGTGTCTCGAGAATGACTCTCCCTAATGTCAGTCCTGTTCCCCCGCACCTCTGCTTTCTTATTCTTTTACGGAATATCTGCTGGGCTGGCAAGTGTAAAGCAACAGGTTCCTAAGAGGAAACGCAGTGTTGCAGTTCGTTAACGGTGATGCTGGCTTCATTCATTTCATTTCAGCGAGAATCCCGACAATATTGGTTTATTTGATCGAAGCGGTTGCCCAAACAAAGGTGTCCTTAACCAAATAAACCTCTTTGATCTTCAGTTTAAAGCCCAGCGGTTTCTCAAGTAAGCATCGATGCATTTAATGGCGCCACATAACAATGCAAATATTAATCAGAGCGCCCGTGAAAACAACGTATTTTACATTAGGTTGTATGCCAAAAAAAAAAAAAAAAGAAAAAAAAAAAAAAGATCATAAACGGTAGCCAGATAGAATTTGCGTTTATTCTAATGTGACCGACGTACTGCAGGCATCTGCTTGTATTTATAATTGGTTTACTCGGGCAAAGCAGAGACATCGTGCACACGATATGAAGCCAAGTGCAACAAAAAGTGCGTGCTGCAAAGCGCTCCTTAGGAACAACCAAGGCGACTTCAGCATTAAAGGCACGCTTTGGGGGAATACTGAAGAACCACATTACAAAGTATGAAAAAGGGGGTAGGCGGTATTTAGAGGGTCTGCTGTGGGTTCAGTAGGCTGCCGTGCCCCGAGAGGTTCACGCTGCGAGGCGAGGTGTGCTCGGGTGGTAGGGGAAGGTGTAGGGTGTAGGACCGGCTTACTCTGACCGCGCTGCTTTCCAAGCGTGCCTCTCAAAGAGCGCAGCGCTTCGCTCCGGGTGTTACGGGACATGGAGGCGGGCTTGGGAAGGATCTGTCCCTTCCACCTCTATCGTGCCTGCTCCGGTCAGCGCCCTGCCTTTCCGACCGGCCACTAAGGGGCAGGGAGGGCACCCAGCGGGGTACCCCGCGCCGTCGGAGGGCCGCCTCTTGCTGCCCCAACGGGGAAGCGGGGCCGAGGTGTGTTTGGGTGTTCCCCCAAACACCACCCCCAATCCTTCCCCCGTCCCAGGTGCCGGGCCGGGCCGGGCGAGCCCCGGGGCCGTCCCACGCCGCAGCGGGAGCCGCCAGTAGCGCCCCGCGGCGCGCCCGCCCCCGCGGCCCCATTGGCCGCGCCGCTGCTCAAATAGGGCCGGGCGCGGGGAAGCCGGCAGCAGCGAGCGGGGCCCGGCGGCCAGCCCGTCCCCGGCCCGCATCGAGCTCTCGGCATCGGCCCCCGGGGGGCGGTGGCAGCAGCAGCGGCAGCGACGACGACGACGACGACGACGACGACGAGCGGGGCCCGGGCGCAGCCCGCGAGATGAGCAGCCCCGATGCGGGCTACGCCAGCAGCGAGGACCAGGCGCAGGGGCGGTGCTCGCTGCCCATCATGATGCCGGCCGTGGGCCCCTGCCCGTGGGCAGAGGCGCTGAGCCCGCTGGGCGAAGCGAAGGCGAAGAGCGAGGCGGCGCCGTCGGGGCCGTCGGGCGGGCGGAGCAAAAGCGAGGCGCGGATCCGGCGGCCCATGAACGCCTTCATGGTGTGGGCCAAGGACGAGCGCAAGCGGCTGGCGCAGCAGAACCCGGACCTGCACAACGCCGAGCTCAGCAAGATGCTGGGTGAGCGCCGGCGGGGCTGCGGGCGAGCATGAGGGGGAGATGGGGGGTCGGGGGGTTTGCGGGGGTCTGCGGGGGTCCGCGGGCTGCGGGGCAGGGGGTTGAGGGGGTCTGGGGGCTGCGGGGGGCCGAGGGGCTGCGGGGCCGGGGCGTCGGGGCGGCCGGTGTGACGGTGCGTGTGGGCGCAGGTAAATCGTGGAAGGCGCTGTCGCTGGCGGAGAAGCGGCCGTTCGTGGAGGAGGCGGAGCGGCTGCGGGTGCAGCACATGCAGGACCACCCCAACTACAAGTACCGGCCGCGGCGGCGGAAGCAGGTGAAGCGCCTGAAGCGGGTGGAGAGCGGCTTCCTGCAGCACGGCTTGGCGGAGGCGGCGGCGGCGGCGGCGGCGGCCGGGCCGGGCAGCGAGGGCGGCGGCGGCGGCAGGATGTGCGCCGAGAGCCTGGGGCTGCCCTACGGCGAGCAGGGCTACGCGGCGGGGCCGGGCGGCGGCCACTACCGGGACTGCCCGCCGCTGGGCGCCGCCTTCGACGGCTACGGGTTGCCGACGCCGGACCCGTCGCCGCTGGACGCGGCGGACAGCGAGGCGCCCTTCTTTGCGGCGGGGCTGCCGGAGGAGGGCGGCCCGGGGCCCTACGGCAGCTACGGCCCGCAGGCGGCCGGCGAATACCCGGCGGCGGCGGCCGGGGAGAGCCCGTCGGGGGCCGCGCTGCGGCGGCACCTGGCCGCCGGCGAGCCGCTGGGGCCGGCCGGCTCGCTGCAGGGGCTGCTGGGCTGCCCGGCGCCGCTGCACGCCTACTACGGGCAGATGTGCCAGCCGCCGGGCCCGGGCCGCGGGCCCCCGCCCGTGCTGCCCCCGGTGCTGCCCCCGGTGCTGCCGCTGCCGTCGGGGGGGCAGCCGTCGCCCCCGCCCGAGGCGGCGCCGTGCCGGGAGGCGCTGGAGCACTTGCCGCAGGACGAGCTGCTGGGCGAGGTGGACCGCGCCGAGTTCGAGCAGTACCTGCGCTTCGCCTGCAAGGCCGAGCTGGGGCTGCCCCTGGCCGGCCACGACGCCTCCGAGGGGCTCTCGGCCGGGCCCATCTCCGCCGCCGTGTCGGACGCCAGCAGCGCCGTCTACTACTGCGGCTACCCCGACGGCTGAGGAGGGACTGCCACGGAGCCGCCCGGCCCCGCTCCTATTTATGTAATTTATTGGAGGCTTCTCGGGACACTTTCGCAGGCTCCGGCTGGGCGGAAAGGTGCGGTTGCCGTGCAGATTAAAAGCATATGTTTCAAACTGGTCCTCGACTGATGTGCCAGCATGTTTACACTTCTTATTTTTTACGTCCGTGCCCGAAATTATGCTCATTCTTGCAACATCAGCACCGTTACTTGTCTTCCTAGAGCACAGTTTTACCAGCTGCTTTTAACTATAAATTATTTTTTTTCTTTTTTTTTGTACTTCAAGGAAATAAATTAATGTACAGCCGCTTCTGTCATTCTTGTCAGTCTTACGGGCCTCTAGGGAGGCTAAACTACCGTTAAATCACTCATGCCCTAAGGTGCGGTGAGGAGAATGCAGGTGCCGTGTGACACGTCCTTTTACCGTAACAATGACTCTGAAGGAGTAAAACAGTCACCAGGACCCCAGGAGTTTGTTCCCTGGCATGGCTGCGTTCCTGTCCCAGCTGATTTCTGTCCCTTGGAGTTAGGACACGTGACTGTACCTAGCTGTGGTCTTTGTAAGCGTGTTTTTTTTTTCCCCTCTTTTGTAAGTGCCAACTAGAATTTGCAATTGTCATTAATGCATCGGGAATAATCTCAGCCCTGAAAGTGTAATCTCTGTAACAGAAGGAACTAGGTAAGTTTGAGATACTGCTTTCAATGTACTTTGTCAGATTTGGAGGATACCTGTAGATGTGAAGGTGATTTTGCCTTACATAGTGTTTTCTATTTAAACCAAATTATTTGCAACGACTCACAAATGGTATTTGTACTGTATTTACAAGTTCTTTTACTTTCTGCCACCTACCCATTCGGCCATTATGCCTCTTGGGGTTCAGGCTTCCACCAGTAAGGAGAAAAAAAACGTTGCCCAAATGCTCATCTCAATTGCTCTCAGTCAACTGCCGGTATAAATTACCCATTAAAACAAGAGCTTTTTTTACTGATTCACTTGTACTGCCCTGTGACATTTCCGCCCGTGCAACAACATGTAGCTACATCTCCTTGTCATTGTAACACTGTCTGTTTATGTATAACGCATACATGACTCTTCCAGCTGGAAGGTGCTGGCCGGGGTCAATGCACAATAACTGTTGTAAAGAGTTTCAGATATTTTAATTATCAAATGACACTGGAAGAGATATCAATAATATTCATAATATAAATATTTTTAGATAAAAGTACTTTATCTTGCACTAGATTCTTAGACTACTGAATTGTGGATGAAGAAAGTCAGCAAAAATTTCAATTGTGTAATCCATGTTCAGTTTTGTCAAAGTTATGGTAATTGTGGTCTATGACAATGGCTATTTGCTGAACACCTGTTACATACGCAGCACCAGCTGAATTATTTTCAGACAAATAATCCAGTAGAAGCATGCTTGAGCAGATAGTGTTTTATATATTCTTTCAGAAAGTGTAATTTTATTTAATTCAGAGGAAAATGTCCACTGACTTCAATGAAATTGGGTTTTCACTGACGCATGTAAACTCTTTTAACTGCATGTGTGGGGGTTACTGAAAAGTTCACTTGGAATTGTGGTTGTCTCAGATTATTGTGCCATCATTTTTTTCCGATTTTTTACAATGCAAAAATTACATTTTTACAATGTGAAGGGTGGCGTCAGGTTTCTGATATTAGGGAGTTTAGGTACAAGTTGGGAAGTAAGACCCATCAGTGTTTTACATTCTTATTTTAATTTGTCTGGAAAGAAACATTAAACATGTTACAAGTTTAACAGCAGTGAAAACACTTGTAGCTCCTAGATGACCAGCCCTAGTGATGACCATTGTGGTTCTCATACTCCTTCATTACAGACGGCTAAACTTAGGAGGTGCTCTTGTTCATGCCATTGCATAAATGTATTTTTTCTAAAAGAGCAAAAGACTAGCAAAGACATGCCTTAGATGCTTACATTCAGAGTAGACGTTTAGATATACTGAAATCATATGACTTTTGTAGGCATTGCTTTTGTTTTCTTATATTGATTTGTTGCAGATGTCCCAAGACTTTTTTTTTCTCTATAATACCATAGTATTATAGTATTATTAACAGTACCTAACTGAATTACGTGATAAAATTTAAAAAGAATCCTCCTGTGAAAGAAAATGAGAGAAGAAAAGCTTAATTTAGGTAGTCCAAAAATAAAGTTAAACAATGTCTAGAATTAAGGTTACTGCTAAATAACTTCTAGAGAGTAATGTTATGACACAAGCATTTATTGGATACGGATGTTCATATTTTCTATGGAACCCCAGCGCAGGTAATCCATATCTTACATAGAATGGACATACAAAGATTGAAACCAAAAAGCTCTGCAGTTCTAGCACTTACAGCACTTTTTCTTTCCCAAGTCAAGTTCCTCTTGCCTTCAGTTGCAGTTACGAGAGCTCAACACTTCTGGAAATGGTCCCAAACTGACTGCTTGGTGTAATGAGATGGTTTGGTGCAAGGTACTGAGTCTCAAAGGAAATCTATTACTGCATAGAACTTTATAACTGTAGCAAATACAAAGTGCAGGTCTCCAAAGTATCATTAAATTGCCCTGACATTGAGGTGACCATTTTCCTGCCTCCTTTGACCTCTATTGTTGCTCGTCCCTTTTTCATTTGCTGTCTGCCTTCTAATACCATTTTTTTCCTAGAACTTTGTTCGTCATCTGCATGAAATGAAGCAGCAGCTGAGGAATGCCTTACAGCATGTATCCCATCCTGTATTTTGAGCCTGTATTTTGACCTGACACAAGGTGAGGATTGAGAAACAAACATCGACAGTGTTTTTTTTTTGAGATAAAAGTTCAGGACAACAAAACGATTCCAGGCTTGTGGAATAATTGGTTTGATTCCCATGTCTGGAAGGACACTAGTTATTTTTTCTCTGTCTTTTCTGTATTTTTCCTTTTGCTGTAGCTTCTTTCTACCATACTCTGCCAAACTTATATTCCTTTTATGGCTCACATTAGCATCCTTCCTTTTCTGTAACATCCTATACTTTCCTACCTGGTCTGCATAACTCTTTCCTCAAATAACCTTTTCCTGTATTATCCTCAAACAACCAAGTTTCTTCCCTTTGTCTGAATTCTACCCTGAATTCTATGCCGTTCCTTTTCACAATTGCTTTATTTTTTTTTAAACTCTCATTCTTTTCTGCTGATAGTTCCCCACTCTCTTTATCCACATCCCTACACCTCAGCGTAATCCTCCTGATTCTGTTCCTGCCCCAGCCATGCCCTCTTTCCTACTTCATTAAGTCCCTTCATCTTTTCTCTTCTTTTCTCTCTCCCCCCACTGTGCCTGTGAGGTGGCCCCATCTTTATGAGCTTCTTCCCTTCCTTCCTGCTTCATGTTTCATGGTCCAATACTCCTCATCACACTTTTTTTTTTTATAGTTTCTATTTTGGAGTTTCACAAAGGAGAATGCTAGTCACACCTCTGACACTGAGGTAATGCCTATCCCATGCTAAAAATTAAAATTGTACTACAAGATGTTTCTAGGATTCATTTAATAATATATTTGAAAGAACATATTTCATTTTCAGAAGTATATGACCAGTTTTACTGGAAACTTCTGCCCTCCTCTAGAGCCAGCTGTTTGGAATGGAAAATTTCTGGTTGTTCAAATATGCTGCTAAAACTATAGAAAACCAACTTGATGTTCTTGAAATGAAAAGGCCGAGATGGCTCTAGTTGTGGGCATCAGTATCTATCATGTTCGCCATCAGTAGTGTTTTATTTTGTTTTATTTTATTTTATTTCCTAGAGCTGTTTTACAGAGGCCACATTGCTTTGATTAAGTTCCATATTAATGCAGTGAAACTGATACTCTTCCCTTTGCAGACATTCTTAAAACTATTGATTTACCTATTGAAAATCTTATCCATTCTGAAATTAATATGGATATTCAGACAAGGACAAGCTATTAAGTATTTTAGCAACCAATACTTTTATGCCTGTATGTGGAAGGAGGACTATATTAATCTAAATTGATACAGAAATTTTAAAGTCAGGGTTACATGCTGCTGTATGAAGAAGAGAAGCCTAGGTGAGTTAGTGGAACAAAAACTATTTAACCATGGCAGCTTGGTCCTAAATGATGGCAAATTTCTACTTCTTGTCACGTAAATTCTAAATAAACACGGGGGTTACCCCAGTGATTTAAAAATGTATTTAAAAGGGTACACGACTGTGTAGAGACGGGATTTTTCATTGGATGTCTTAATGTCTGTGGAAGAACTTCTGACTGAAAACCAGGTAGTATGTTGTAACATACCCTCATTAGTTCTTTTACTTTTTTTTTTTTTTTTTTGAGATTAAATATAATTCTAAGGTATCTGCCTTAGACATAGTTGAAGCATTAAAATACCTTACTGTGTATGTCACTTCCATTTGAAAGTGCCACAGATCTTTGAATATCAATGACAGAAGTTTCAAACTTTTGAAAAAAAAAGTCAGCAACAAAATCCTGAAACAGTGAAAGGTAATGTTGTACACCATATAACACAGATGAAACTGAGAGATCAATCATGATCTCATGAGTCCCTTAGTAAAATGAATCTCAAAATGAAGAGCACCAGGAAAAACACAGAACATTTTAACGCATGTGTAGAAATGCCCTTTGAGATGTTCATAAATTTAAAACAGATTGTTCTGAAACTTGTAGTCTCCACGAATTTCACAGTGAAATCAATTTTAATTTTCTGTTTTCATCTGTTTTCTGACTAGCTCAGAACAGTTGTTGCAGGAATGTATTTTACTAATAGTGACAATAAGAAGCAAAGTAAAAATGCTTGAGGTGTTGACGCTCTATTGTTCGGCGTATCTCTTTTCAATATTAAATCATACATTTATATATCATACCTGCACTGTGATACAAAATAATTTCATGTCCCTGACGTTGAGAAATACTGAAGTAAAGTTTTAGAAACAAAGATCCTCATTAAAATCAAATTTTACCATGTAGTTGTTTAAGGTAGGATTTCAGCATCTTCTGCATTTTAAATAAGCAACAATTCAGAGAAAATCAATTTCCATCCTTTTCCTTATCAGAGAGAAAACTTGTTTCACGGAGTATTCCACCGAGTTATCAGGGGAATACGGTCATTGTTCACATTGAGGGTGGCAGCTCCATTTACCCATACAGAATATATTTAGGTACCAGCAATCTTGGGTTTCTTCCAAGGTATTGTGGAGTTGCTCTACAGTGTCTGATTTACTTTAAGGCTTCTTGTTATTGCAGTTTAGGAACAGAATTTATTCTGCACACATCCTGTTCAAAACAAAATTTTGTCTCCTGTTGAACAAAGATAAAGAATATTAGAATACGTTTTTGCGGCTAAAGGTTGTGTCCACATTAACTGGAAAGCTAAACTCATATTTGTGAATTCATGGACGTGGACTGATTGATACAATACAAACTCTGCTTTCAAATACACAGAATTATATTTATGGGACGAGTCTCAGGTACAGTTAGGCTACATAATCTTGATTTTGTTTCATGCTTTAAATGTTTTAATGAAGAGTTTCACTTCTGTCAGTTACTGTGGTGAGTCTACATACATTGCCTTTATTACATGCATGGACTTTCAAGATGTCCATGTATGGTCATTTTGCTTGTGTAAAATCAATTCTGGAATCAGTGTTTCTGTGAGCAAAAGAAAGCAGATTTGGCATCAGATAATGCAACGTATCCTTTTTTTTTTTTTTTTTCATACTTTTAAATAGAGTGTGATGTCTGAAAGTGTAATGCTACAAAAAACACTGATATTGATATAAGATTGATTCCCAAAGTCCTGGACTTGCTTTAAAAAGAACAGACTTGATTCACCATTGATTTGGAATACAGCAGCTGTTCTGCATCACAGAATCATTTAGGCTGGAAAAGACCTTTAAGCTCATCAAATTCCTTAAAAATTCCTAAGCTCATTCCATTCCTTAGTGAATGGAATACAATGAAGAAACTCATCTGGTTAAACCTGTAGCGAGCTATTTAATGCATAGAAAATAAGCTAGAATTCATCAAGATACAAGTGCTATCACTTCTACACTCAGAATTTCCTATGTTTTTTTCACTACAAATATTCTTGGAAAGCAGAATGAGAAACTCATGTGAAAAGCTGAAGCAAAAAAGAGAAGATGTTCAGCTATTCCAGAGTAGATCAGAGCAGTGCTCTGGGGGAAAAAGGTGCTGTTTTATATGTACTCATGTATAGTCTGGAAATCCCCACAAGAGATATGAAAAAACAGAAGGCGACTGTTATTTTGGTGATGTAAATTGAAGTGCCTGAAAAAGAGCTACTCCTTAGTAATCTACTCCTTTTCTTAGTGCCCCACAAGGACTCTCAGAGACAGGTGTGTTTCATCCAGATGCAAAGAGCTTGATTTGCACTTACAGCACATAAAACACTCCTTGCTAACTTGCTAGCAAGTGTAACATCAGCTATACCCTACATCACCTATACCCTGTGTCATTAGTGTGAGGGACAGCTGCCTTGATCCAATGGGTTAGTTTCACTGAGTGGTTTGGTGTCCTTATGTAAGGAATCTTATGTAGTCACTTATAGTCTGTTCTGGTAGGAAGATGCAGAGAAAAAAGCTTTGTCTTTCAAAGCCTTTCACATTTCATCCTTATAAATTTAAGCTGATTTCCAGGGTAAACGATTTTGCAAACAAGCTGTCTCTCATTGAAACACTTTCTTTAGAAATTTGAGAGCCTTGGCAAGATGGGAAGTAAAGGATCTGAACAAAAATTTGCTTCAAGTACATCAAGCTCAGAGCATCACTACTAAATCACTTCAAAGGCAGAGGAGAAAACACTCTTTGAAAATCCCATGTCGGGGCTTTTAACTAGAGTAACAAACCTGAGGTTGTAGTTCCACAAACATTTTTCATGGTGACAAAACCAATAACACCAATTCAAGTTAAAATATCTATTTTTGTTTTTTAATCCAGTTTTTCTAGGAGAATAGAGTTCACAGAACTGTAGCTGGAGCAATTTCTCTACTTTGGGTTTTCATCAGTGCTGAGGGCTTTGTCTGCGGCTAGTGGAAGACACGCAAGTGCCTGGCATTTCAGCATTGACTAAAGTCAGGGAAGCAGCTAAGTACCACTGAGGGTTTGGGGCTGTGCAGCACTTCATTCTGGTTATGATACCAGTAGAGCAAAACTGCAGCACTTTATAACTGTTTTTTTTTTTTTTTTTTTTTTTTTTCATAGAAATTACTATTTCAAATTATTACTACTAATTTGACTTCAAAGTTTGGTCCTTTTAAAATTACAGAGCAGAATTCCCAACTCATCTGTTATATTTTTTTCATAACAACAGAATCAGGTGCACAATAGAGCCTGAATAACTGAATATGCATCACAGAGATTGTAGTTATGTTTATGTAAACAGCTCTGCTGCCTATGTCCAAGGGAAGTCTTACCAGAGGGCACAGCCACTCGATAGATCAGAAAGGATAAATAGTATCTGAAAACTAACTTGTTCAGGTAATCTGCATTTCTATAATTTATGAAAATGTTGCAGTGTATGTAATCTATACCCAGAAGCAGACAGCAGACCAATTGCTTGTGTTTATAAACAATTCCCCAGTTTTAGCAGAATTTGAATTATCTAATGTGACACAATTAATGTTATTTCTTTTGACAGACACCTAAAATTCTGTAGGGGTGAATTGGACATGAATGTTCTTGCATTCCTAATGACATCAGTGCTGCTGCCAGTCAGGTTAAGCTGTGTGGATTCACAGAATCACAGCATCACAGAATGGCTGAGGCTGGAAGGGACCTCTGAGACCATCTGGTCCAACCTGCTCAGGCAGGGCCACCCAGAGAACGTTGCCCAGGCCTATGTGCAGGCAGCTTCTGAAGATCTCCAGGGAGGAGACTTCACAACCTCTCTGGGCAACCTGTGCCGGTGCTGTCACCTGCACAGTAAAGAAGTGTATCCTGATGTTCAGAGGGAGCCTCCTGTGTGCCAGTTTGTGCCCATTTCTCTTGCCCTGGCACTGGGCACCCCTGAACAGAGCCCGGCTCCGTCCTCTTTGCCCTCACTTCAGGTACCTATACACATTGGTGAGATCTCCCCTGAGCCTCCTCTTCTCCAGGCTGAACAGTCCTAGCTCTCCCAGCTTCTCCTCGTAGGAAATGTGCTTGATGTGCCTAGGCTAATTTGGAATGACTACCTATTGCTATCCAAATGCATGTCCTGCTAATAGTTGGGTCAATATGGGCTTGCTGCTGTAGCAAAGCTGCCTGCTGCAGTAACACAGTATGGCATGTTCAGGCTAGTCCTGTTGCCTGACAACCTTGACATAAATGTGCTATTTCCTCTATTTGTATAACAATCCCTGGCTACCACGCACATCCTTGGATGTGAGTTTTCACTTCACAGTTCCCAAATGGCCTTCATACAATTTGCTGCGTGTGCATAGCCTGAGTATTGCAGAAATAACTACACCTATCCTAAAGTTCAGCAGGGCAGTATGTTAGCAGGGCAGTTAGACATCCAGCTGCCCTTTCTATTCCAGAATCAATTTTTTTATTATGCTTTAGTTTGGATTTGCATAATACTATAGCTTTTTACTTTATACACCACTATAATGCCACTGCAAAAATTTGACATAGGAAACATTGTCTGCTTTTAGTCTCCTTAAGTTATGATCTGCTGCTAGCAAGTGTGACTGGCAGTGCATATAAAATGAGAAATTTTCCCTGAAATGAAATATTAGAAATGCCCTGCTTGCCTTCTGTTGTGTAACCTATGCTGTTCCCAACCTCTGCTTATGAGCAGCCTGGCAACTAAGCTGCTTCCTCTTCCTTGGGAAAGACTGTTGCCTCTACTGCTCTGCTTCCTGCATCGCTCATTTAACTATCCAATACCTTCAGAAAATGTTGCCAATTGTTGTTGCTAGCGACAAACGATCTGCTTTATATTTTGAATTTCAACTATAATATTAGTGTTCATCTCTGTAACAGGGGTGCTGCCGTTTTGGGGTTAGAGTTTGAAACATGATGCTGATGATCTGTAACCACAATAGACACATTTTCATAAAGTTATTAGAGAAGCTTTTTGAATTCGAATGTTTTTGTGTTTTACTGGGGTTAGAAATCTGAAAGGAAAGCCAACAGGCTTTTCAGAGTGATCTCCTATCACACACAAAACTGTGTTCCTGTTTCCTGGAGAGAAGATTAACAGACTGACTTTACAGGCAAGCATGTACTGTGGTATGTACTAGTCTTTTCAGATGTACTTTCAGACTTTAAGCCTAATCAAGAACCTTATAATCATTTTTTATTCATGGTTTAGAGAATCTTTACCTCCACTGAGGGACAAAATATGGTAATAATCGAACATCTCAGGAAAGGAACAGAACTTTAAACATTTTGTTACTGCATGCCAGAAAGTTTACCTTTAACTTTGTCTTTGAATTTACATCAGGAATAAGACCATGGAATATCTCTGAGTTTTGGAAAAGCTCACTATCATTCTTGTGAGCTATGCTCTCATCTACAGCCTGTGAAATATATTCTCAAGGTTTTCTATGTATTCTTCATAAATGGATTTCATGACCTAAATACCTTCCATATAATACTGTGGTTGCCTAAACCTAACATCATTTGAGATGTCTCAGGGTATTCAAGACAATAGCGCAGGACAAGCAGACGTGGCATAGGATTTGCTGAAGACCACTGCAGCCTTGTGGAGCAGTAACAGTGTCTTGGCTGGAATACACACTTGCTCATACCACATAAATAGCTCCTTTTGGAGGTGAATTTGTCATAGACCTGAAGTGTTCTTGACTTAAAACCTGGGAGTGAATCACAGTGTCTGAGTTAGATAAAACACCACATCTCCTGCAACCTCTTCAGCTGTCTCAAGTGTTATGTGAAATTTCTGCAGTTTGTAGATAGTTTGGAAATACTCCAAGCTTCCCTTTGTGCCAAGTGATGAACAATAACTTTGTTGCGATGTCTCATATAAACAAACCACATTAACTTGACTCTTCATATTTCCTAAATTAGAACTACAGCAATATCCAGGAATTACAGATATTTTCCAATATTTGTAACCTTCAGGAGTTCTCATGATTCACTCTAAAGCAAGAGAAACTAACTGTTTTCCAAAGTTTACCTTCATTATCCTTGATAACAGGAAGGCAAACAGTGTCAACTTAACTATGATTGTCACAGCTTGGAAAGCTCATTTGTCAAACAAGTTTTCCCTCCTCTTCCAGCAAGATTGAGAAGACTATCCTCTGAAACACTGCTGTATTTATAGATTCTTAAATAAAAAATGCTGAGGAAGGACAACCAATACAAAAAAAAAAAAATCACCAAAAACCACCACCAACAAAAACAACAGTGGTCAAGAACTGAGGGGGAAAATAATTCAAATAATTGGCATTTGTCTGATTAGGCCGTTGAATAGTTTTATACTGATGGGTATAGAAAGATTTTTCAGAAGTGTTAGTCATGTAATCGCAGATTTTCTAAAAATCACAATGTTGACACTGGTGGAAAATCTAGACATCAGAGGTAACTTGGTGAAAGTAATCATGACATTTTCCAATTTTACTAATTTTACAAGTTCACAATCTTGGGGCAGATTCCCTCAAATGGAAAAGGACAAACATAGTATTTTTCTTAAGGAAAGCCTGACCTGGAGAGTTGCAAATAATTTGGCCTAACTTTGATAACCAAAACTATATTAAAAATAATAATTAACATTACATTGCAAGTAGTGAGAGGATAATGAAATTAAGAGAAAAGAGTTTTTCAGGAATTAATTTTGTCAAACCAAACTGTTTTACTATGCTAGCAGAGTAAATAGTTGAGTGTTTTAGGGAGAAACAGTAAATATAGCTTGATGATAGCATAACTTTTGATGTTGTTGCTTTATGCTACTTTCTCTTATATTAAGGACATATGGTCCAGATTTTAAATTACAGTTAAGGATAGCTATCAGTGCCTTCACCTATAAATATGAAAGCTGATTTTATATGAAATACTTTTATGTTCCAATTTTTTTATTTTGTACTTTTAGTACTGAGTTGGATGAATACAGACTAGATTTTTTTTTTCTTTTATCTGCTGCAAAAAACCTTATAAAGGATAAAATGAGAACTTAAACTGGTCCTTGTAATTTGGAGGAATAGCCTGAAAGCAACAAGATGAATTTCAAGAAAAGCACAAACACAGTTTAATAAAGGAACAAATATAAAGAAAGAAAAATGACCGTTAAATTATTTCTGTTAAAAATGAGGATGGGAAGAATCTCAAAGCAACACTGGTGTGTGAACCAAGGCCGTTATCTAACAGAATGCTATGGGTTATAAATGATTTAGAACAGTTTGAGCAGCTGCTCTTATTGGGGAGTTACACCTCAGTAGAGATATAATAACTGACTGTATTTACAAGCCTAGTTCCCTTCAGTGTAAAATAAAGTACAGTACCTTAGTCTCTTTCTTTTCTTTTCCCATACTTAATGACATGGATCTAAAAAAATGCTGTGAAAAAGGCAAAGGTCATATTGACATGCATGAAGAAGAACATATGTGACACCCAAGATTTAACAATTTTGCCATACAAAATAGATAGGAGACCTCAGGTGAGTACTGCCTCTATGTTTGCACACCACACTTGAATAAAGAGAGAAATAAAGTTAGAGTGGGGGACAGAGGTTTGAAAACATAATTTATGAGTAGAGATTGAAGGAATTAAACTTGTTTCTTTAGAAAGAGGAAACTGAGTCATGGTACAAGTTTCAAAATGTAGAACATCACAGAAAAGATGATCAACTGTTCTGCGTGACCACAAGGCAAAATGATTTATCTCAATTTATTTCCCCACAATATAAATAAGATAGGATTAGAAAGTACTTTAGTAGTGTTTTTCAATGCAAATAGAATTGTGCTAGCATGTAAACAATTGCCTTCAAAATATTAAATATTGTGTGAGCAAATAGTATTTCAGAGATCATAATAACATGCACGTTGATATTTTCCTTCATCAACAAAACAGTATGAAGCTCTTGAAATGTTCTAACAGGGCACAGCAAGTAGAGCTGCTCCATTTCTGTTACTCTTGTTTCATGTGTTGGATCCCAGCAGCACGGGAAATGTTAGCAAGAGACTGCGCAGGAAAATAATGGAGCTAGGTATGACATGGCGCCCCATGTATCTGAATTTTTCAGTAGTTATGCATAGTGAATAAATTGAGAAACTGACATAATGCATTCAATTTATTATGTCAGAGCCAGAGACACTGACCTTACCTGGTAAACTGTACTGTGAACCATAATTATTGCTGCAGGTGAATGTGTAGTCAGCAATCAGTGGAAATCAAATGGCTGGTATTTTGTGACATGAGAAATGGAACATAGAAAAGTTGGACTTGGACAGTGCAAATGCTTCCCAGTTCCTGAAGGTGATGGTATTGTCAAGAACACAGCTAATCCTAAAAGCACACACACACCTGATAACCTGCGCACACCTCAGGCGAGGAAAGAGGATCTTACTTAATTGGTGAGAAAATACAAGAAAACATTATTGGCTTGCCTGAAGGTTTAATGGTTGTTTTCACAACTAAAAGCTCTGTATTTGTTGATTTTAATCATTCACATCATCAGGTTATCATGTTATGTTCCTAGTTGCCAACTTTACTTAAATACATTGCAGTAGGGAGCAAATCTCTAAATCAAACAGGGTAGTTGATTCATACTAGAAAAAACAGTAATATAATCAAGTATCTGACAGTCACAAGGAAATATGTAAGTCTGGAGACAGTGCAAATCAGGAGTACATTTCCTTAAGAGGAACTCAAACATTTAAGATTCAATTAGTTTATTTCTTTTCATCATAGATACATTGGCAGAAAAAGCTATGATACATAAAATTTTACGGAACACTGACTACTTTAATTGGAAACATGACTTAGTAATACCTGAGCCCTCTCATTTAGAAACAAAACAAAACTATTTTCTGATTTATTTATTATTATTTTTTTTAAACAGCATTCAGGTATTTTCAGAAAATTGCTTTTTTGAAAAATAAAACAAAGTAAAACATAATCCACAAATAACAGGCTTCTTGATACTTTCTACTGGAAAGATTCATTGAGAACTAACCTTCTAGTTAAAGCAAATCAGAAAATAAAGTTCCAATTAATTTTAAAATACTGTGAAAATGTGTTTGATTATTTTTTCTAAAAAATTAATGTTTGGTCTCTTGAAAGAAAGGTGTTAGATTCATACAATTAGGTTAATAACTTCTAATCAGTTTTGAAAACTTTCGTGGTCTATGTGTAACTGTTCTCACAGACACATATATCATTAAAACAGATTATCTTTAAAGAGCTCTATAATGCTTATGGTAGAGCAACTCTGAATCTAACAAAATTAGTTTTGTATTATTTGAAATACAGTAAATGCAGATGCTTGTCTTGTGTACCTTCATTTATTTTTTTATATGTACGGCCAACTTTCAGTAATGATTTTTTGTTCAGATAGTGGCCACCTATGGTGTCTGTTTGTCCTGATGTGTACACCCATGTGTAGGCAGCTTCAGCCTGTAAGCCAAACAGAAATTTCATTTAACCAAACCCAAGTGTGCTGATCCTATCTCAGCAGGCGTAAATTAAGAAACTTGTGGTGCTGTTGATAGGCTAGGGGCTCACAGATTGTTTTAGGGGGATTATTCTAATTAACAAAGGATATGCCAATCCAACTTAAGGGTATAATTGCTGACAAATTATATTTAACATATTTCAAGATAATGTATAACATAAAAATAGGACTACACTAATGCATTGAATAGTAAATCTAGTATCACTGTAGAACCTTGTGATTAGTCAAACTTTTACTTTAAAGAAGAGATGAAGATGTTTGTGCAAAACATGAATGTAGGGACACTGGGAGGAGAGACAGCAAAAAAATCCTGTTAGTTCAGCATTCATGGCTCAAATATCATGGTTCATAAAGTATCAAGTTCATAAAGTTTATCTTCCATCTCTGCCAGATGTCCCCTTCTTGTATTCAGAAACATCCCAAGCTAAAGCAGAAGTTATCTTAGTATGGAAAAGCTATTGATGAAAATAATGCATTTTCACAATGCTGCAGCATTTTTCACATAAACAAAATATCTCATTTAGAGTTATTATCAGAAGTCTAAAATGAAAAGTTAAATGTATCCCTTCTAAGGATAAAAGATACTTCTGTGAGAAACTGCTTACAGGTGGGATAGAGTAGAAAAATGCAGTAGTGAGAACATTTTTTGTTGTTGTTGTTTCATTCTTGATATCTTATCTTCATATATGCAGATTTTGGCAGATTTGGAGACTGTGATGTATAAACCATGAGAAAACTGAAGCCAGTCTAGCTATGTTTATCTTATATGTCTGAGAATACAGAGGTATTGCCAGGAATGGAAAGCCAGGAATTTTCTTAAAATGTACATATTATCTCATTTTTCTGTGCTTTGCAGTGTTTATTATTTTAGTAAAATAGTTTATATATTGTAGGTGTTATATGGAAGCACTGTAATGCAGATTAAGTTATTTTTTGTTGCAGAAATTATTTTTATTGACACATATACTTCCATCCCATCTGCAGACATAGACATAAACACAGACAAATATATTTGCTTTCTGTGCTTTGCAAGTCCCTTCCCCAAATAGGCAGATTGGTGTCTTTCTTTAAAAAGATAACGGTAGAAGCCAGTATAACTGTGTTCAAAATTGGGAAAATTTTCAATAAATTAACTCCTCTGGGTTGTATCTTTAGCAGTATTTCTTCCTTTAGGTTTGAGTTCAGCACAGTCAAGCAAGTTAAAGCCTGCTGCTGAAGTCTGTAAAACACTACCTTCAAGAGGAATTTTTCTGTGAACACTTGCAAACTGATGCCTTCAGCCAAATTTGGCACCCAAATAAAGAGGTTCAGTATAATGGAAGGCTGATGTGAAAAAGGAGAATGTGTGTTGTTGCAGCATATTTGGGTGTTCCGTACCATTGTGCTGGTCTGGGAGGAAATCTCATGCACCTTATTGAACTGGTGCCAAGAGCAGTGCAGTAGGCCTTGGACATGGCTCATTTGCAAGTGTTAGAGCTGTTAGAGCTCTAACTTCAGTTCAAGTTGTGAACAAGAGAAGGTTTCCTCTGCATAATTTGGGTCAGAGCTACATCACACATTGTGTTGCACAGTAGAAATCCCATTCCTAATTAATGTATAAATGAGCTAGCTCAGGGATTTAGACACAATACAGGCACAGGAGCTGGATGTGGACTGGTGTAACCCATTTCTGCTACTGTTCTAGACTCCAGGTAGCTCCCGCAGACTTAGGTTGCCTATCTTCACACTATCTTGCCTGCACAAGGACAAACTACGCTTTGTTTTCAGAATCACGATGTCTTATCAGACTACAAGAAGCAGGGTACTAAGTACCGGCTATCTCCTGGAGATGGCTGATATGCTGTGCAGGGGAGGAGTCCCAGACCTTGTGTTTAGGGCTGCCTTGGTGACAGCACTGCTATGTGCTGCACGTCCATTGGGCCAGGTGGCAATGCATGGAGCTAATAGCTAACATGTTGCTAGTGATTAAAAAGAGTGATGCTTAATAGGAGAATAATCTGATTATTTATTATTCATAACTTAATAGAATGAGGGGAGGATTGGTAAAATTGCGTTAAAGACATGTTAAAAAACATGTAAGTACAAGTAGGTACTTGTAGGGTTACAGGGGAAGGAGGAGAAGCCTGACAAGCCTGGATTCTTCATTTCCTCGTGTAACTTCTTGGGAGAAGAGCTGTAGGAAAAGAGCTGTAGAAAAAGAGCTGTAGGAAACAGGGCAAATTTGCTGCCTGTCTCTGTTCTGCCAGAAGGCTGTTCTGATCAGCTTCTGTTACAGGATTGTTTCTGTAGTGTTAATAAAACAAGGTACAGTGGGAAAATACTCCAATTCCCCACAATTTAGTGTAAAATACCAGAAAGAGTTTAGGTTTCAGGCTTCTGCTTGGCCACCTGTCTTGGTTTCCTAGCCTTTTGGCCTCTGTCTGCCCTGTAGATGACAGATTAGCTGCGAACATCCTCTATAAAAGGAAATTGTGTTCTATAAAATTCACACCAGGGTTTCCAATTTAGTATCAGAGTCAGGACATCCTAAAATAAAATTTGTTTCAAAAATAGGTCAGGGGGGTGTCAGGGTTAAAAGCAAACAATCTACTGATGTCAATTTATTCTGTGAGAAAACATGCATGGAAAAGGGGTTTAGTGTCTTGTTCAGGTGCAGTAGTTTTTTTGCTGATGGGGAGTAAAGCAAAGGCAAACAATAATAGCATGTTCCTTGAATCAAGTGTGATAAAGAAGAGTTCCTATATAGCAAAACAGGAAGTTTAAAAAAAGGCCAAACAATTGATCTTTAAGAACAGGAATGATATTTTAATTTTAACCTTTTTGTTTTGATTTTAATTTAGAATTTACAAAGTGATACAGATCAATGTCAGTAGACAGTGTTTTAGTGCATTCAAACCACACATGGTGATGATACACTAAGAGATATTAAAATATTTTAGAGCTTTAATTTTCATTCTGCAGATGAAATGTTGAGCTTTAGCTACCTGAACTGTGTAAATCAGGATGTTTATTTACTTACACGACTCATTATCTTCCCAGCATGTTTTTTTTTCTATGAATTGTACAACAAAACCTTAATCTGAGCTTTCCCAAGAATTTTGCTCTAAGGACTTTGTCCCTTTCCTTTGTTTAAATGTATGCATTGGAAGTATTATTTGCCAGATCCTGTCTATGGTTGAGGATAGTTTGTTTTGGAAGCCTAAGCAAAAACAATCAACTCTCTAATGTTGTTAGTAATTTTTGTTCAAAAATTGAATTCTACCTTAACAGAGACCTTGTCTAGGCATTTGCATCTTGAATTCATTCATTTTTAAAAATATTATTACTGTTTTTGTATTTTAATAAAATAGGCCAACTTTCTGTAATTTATAATTAGATATAATAAAATCTGATACTGTTAATTTAATCTGAGGGAAATTTAAGACTGTCCTGTTTTGAAAATTATATATTAAATGTAAGTGAATAATACACGATATAAGGATAAGCTTTTTTTTTTTCTTCTGAGTGCATCAACTTTCTGTTTATCTTACTTCAATATTCAGAATAAACTGACGCTCTTAGATGCTTACTGTTAAATATCAGGAAAAAAAAAAGAGTTTAACTAATTGGTAAGCACTCTCATTATTAACATTTTTCCCATCTGTTCTGAAATTTTGGCTTCGACTTCCAGCCATTGGATCTTGCTATATCTTCGCTGATAGACTGAAAAAATGTTGTAGTGCCAGTGCTCTCTCTCTGGGTACTTAAAGAGTGTGATCAAATCATTGCTTCAGCTTTTCTTTGTTAAGATAAAAAGATTGAATCTCTGGAGTCCTGCATCATCAAATGTCTGAATCATTCCTGTACTTTCATTCCTGTACTTGTCTTTGATGTCATTGTAGTTTGTCAGTGTTCTTAACATATTAACTTGAAATCTGATTATGCCTTCTAAGAGAAGATGCAGCACCACCAAACAGAGCGATAATGGAAGTTCTGTGCTTGTATTTTCTGCTGTTGTTTCATATTTCTCCTTTTAAAAATCACTGAATCACATAAGCCTCTCTGGGCACAGACTTCTCTAAAATCTATGTTCAGTTGATCATCCTTTCCAGTGGTTCTGATTACCAGAGAGAAGTCATTGTCTTTGTTCCCATGCATGACTTTACATTTGCTTATCTTCAAATACATTGCAACTGCTTGTGTCCATGTTACCATGTGATCTAGATAGCTCTGTATCAGTGAACTCTACCCTTTCTGTTATTTGCCTTTTCCCTAGACTTCACATCTTCTGTAATGACTTTGTTTTCTTCCAGAAGTGTTAAGCTGGAGGAGATAAGAATTGATCCTATGGAATCCCATTAAAAACACATGATTTCTTGTCAGCTTATGTCTAGATGGCCATGTTAGTCCCATGCTGAGCAGCATCCTGCTTATAAGCACGTGCCATGGCTTTTGGACTGGAATTGCATAGCCAACCTGATCTTTGGCTAGCTGGCACAAAGTATGGATGGCATGAGCTGGAAAGTACATTCAGTTGTGGATATGAATGTGCTCTTTTTATATTACATTGACACTGTTTGCTATTATCAGCCAGACTTGCAATGCCATCAAAAAATTTATCAAGTTAGTTGCCATGATCTAATGTAAACACACATATGTTAGCATATCATTTCTGTTCTGAACATTTTTATTGACTGAGTCCTCCTATAGACATTGTTCTATTTTATCCAGCACTTTTATGAGGTTGGCAGACCCTGTAGTATTGAAGTTATCTCATTTATACTTTTTAATAGTTATGAAAACTGGATTTCTTTCAGTGTCCTGATTCTTCCACAGGATTCTCTGACCTCCTGAAAATTGTTAGGCATTCTGCAGAGTTCCTCTGCCACTTGTTCTTCAAGCTCATGGGTCCAACCCATTGATCAAAAAATATCTAACTTTAGTAAGCTTTTCATAAAAGAAATAAAATAGAATTTCATCAGTCTTATGGTTTGACTGCATCTGATTATCCATACATAAAACAGTTTAATGAACTATTCATTGAATATTTCTGCTGTGCCCATATTATAACCAAGGATTTATAGCAATACCATTACATTTCTATTATTCTTAGTTTACTGAAAAATCATTCTCAGCTTTTTCTTATCAGTGTTCTACAGTTCTTTTATTCCTGATTTTACGACTGTCATTAGCTCTATCTTATTTTGTTTACTTTTTTTTTTTTTTTTTTTCTCAGATTGTGGCTTCTTGAGCAACTGTCTTATTTCCTAATAATTGTGCTTTTTGTTTACATATTTTCTTCCAACTAGTTTCACAAAATTGTATTTAGCTCTCTGACACTTTAAAGTAGCTGATACATAGATGCGCCTCTAAATGCATCTGTGTGTATATGTATAGTTAAGTATATGTATATATGCAGAGGACTGTTTTGTGTTTCCTTTGGCAACATAAAATATGAGGTCTCCAACAAGCTTCATCTGTACCTTCTGTTTGATCTTTAATTTCCGAGAATAAATGTCATAACACTGAGCTCTATTTATGTTACCGCTAAGGGCAATGTGATGAGTATAATGCCAAAAACTTATGTTTTTGAGGTCTAGAAACAACAAAGCCCATATATGTTGTCTATATCGTATATCTCAGCTCTCATTATTGGTAATGCCTGCTAGTCGCACTTAAGATTTCTGAACACTCCCACAAAATTTTGTAACCCATCTTTTCTGAACTCCAGGACCAATTTCACAACCTTCCTCCCTCTTGATGATGTGTAGGATTTAGAGGAGAGTGGATAACACTGAAGGAGACCTGTAGCCTCTTCATTTGCACCCTTGATTTGCTCAAGACTTAGGCAATAACCTCAGTCAAGAACGCTGCTGGGAGTCTCAAAGGAAGCTAAGTAATAAGAAAACTACTTGAGCTTAGAAAGAACTAGGTGAACTGTAGTGAAGATCGCGTTCCTGTTTCTTTGAATCAGTAGATAGCACCCTATAGCCCGACACAGCTGTACACTGCTGAAAGTTTTTTTCATCTTGTTGAGATGCATATTCAGTCACATGCAGTATCTCCCCTCCATTACAGAAGAATCGTTCATCTGCCTGGGAAGGCAGAGGAACAGCTCTCCCTCTGGGCAGATCTGAGTGAAAAGCCCTCGACTCTTAGCCTCACATCCAGTCTGAATCTGCCTGAGGGCATGGGGATTTGGCAATTGCTCAGCTGGTTTAGGATCATAGAATGCGTGATATTCTGACTTAGCCATCCACCTGAGCTAAATAAGGAAGAGAAACTGGGAAATATCTCTACTTGCCTTATTAGGTTAGTTATCAATTCAGAACAGCAAAAAACAAACAAAAACAAAACAAAACAAAACAACAAAAACAAAAACAAAGCAAACAAACAAAAAAAAACCAACAAGGATCACAGTGTTTTATTTTCAAGCAATGCAAGTCCTTTCTAAGAGTATAAATGAAGAGATGTTGTAGGAAAAGTTTATTAACAGAAGAATATTGGGAAAGTAGAAAATGTCCTCTGCAACAAATGCCTGACCTCTTTGTAACTTTTTAGTCAGATGGCTGCATTTTCACCTTTACTTATTTAGTTAATGCGCTTAGCACTTAGACAACAACAAGGGAACCTTGATTTTTTTTTTTAATTATTATTTTTTTTTTGGTCATTGTGTAGATCACAGATATTTGTTGCATCTGTTTCCTGTTACGGAAGCTCAGTGCTGCCTTTTGTCCAGCAGGTGGAAGACTTGCTGCAGTATGTATAGCTCAGCAGTCTGTACATAAACGTTTTAAAAAGAATCCAGGTTTTTAGGCCGTCATGGCAAACAGATGTTATTAAATACAGATTTGAATTGATATGTCGTTTGCAATGACTCTTTTAGTCACGGAAATATAATGGTAGAGTAAAAGAGAAAACTATCTCTGCACTAGAAAATTTAAAACCTTAGTAACTGCGTCTGAGAGATGCCACTAAGGTAAATCCCAGCACTAGAAATAGCTGCGCTAGGCCTGCTGGGTTTTGTTCTATATTCACATTATCATCATAGCTCTATAAAGTATTTCCCCTTGAGTTCAAGGCACACACAAAGCACTGCATTTGGGAGATTTAGAGAGAATTAAAGTTCATTGGGAAAGTAATATTAATATTTGCATTTTTCATCAGGGAAAATATCTGCAAAAACAATAGAGAGATCTTAGTCCCAAGCAAGCAGAGAAGGCTGTAGGACTTACTGTGACTTATGTGCAATGGAGCTGACAAGATACCGCTTCTAAGCCTGTGACCTGCATTACACAGCCTGTTGTGATATGCAGATATATAGATCATGTAGAATGCATCTAGAGCTATATGATACAGGTAGAAAGAGAAGTTGCAAGTTCCCTTTTATAAATAATTGATCTGTGTGAAGAAATTTGTTTGCATGAAGGAGCTAAGAATTACTTTAAATCATGTGCAATATATATTGCACACATAAAAGTAAACGAATATGTTCGCTTTTATGTGAGGTGAAATAAGATCTGAAGTGATTCTTTGTCTATGCACCTGTTAAACATTTTTGTGTGATTGGTATGTTACAGTAAAAGATTGTAAAGGGTTAAAACTGTGTGCTAGGCAGATAGCTGTTTTGCCAAATTAAGCCTTAGCAGTTACACAAATAGGCTAGTCTTCACCATTTCTAACCAGTGAAAAAATGAAATTCAGTAAGTTTCTCTACTGAATGAAAGAAATACATTTCATTGTTATTGTCTTTTGTCTTTGAAGAGCCTGAATAAGTCACTGAATGTAATCCTGGGACAATTACACAGTCTTCTTTTTAGCCCTCACGCTGCCACTGTAAGACTCATGGGTTTTTTTTGTCCTTCTGTCTGCTATTGACAAACACAGTTGATTTTTAAATCCCACAGTCTTAAATACCTGCTCAGTTCATGTTTCTGCCTGTTGAAAAGCAAATATATATTGCTGTCTTTCATGTGCCATTGGAGTGGTCAAGCACTGGGCTTGGACATCTCATGGAAGTCCGTGGTGTTGGGCGGAGTACTGCAATGAGAATGAAGAAATAATTAAGTTAATGGACTTACTAATGTATGTATATTTTGGAGTACTAAAATATAAGAATATGCTAAAACTTGTGAACTTCATCTAGTTTCAGAGCTCAATGCCTTTCTTTACTTCATTGACTTGGTGACTTGGCCTAGAGATAATACTGCCAGCAAGATTTTCATATGTTAGTTAGGGTATGGTTATTTGGGAGATGAGAATGGTAGCGCTGATTTCAAGTGGACAAACAATTACTACAGAATGGGATTTGGGGTAACAATGACATGGTAAGTGTTTTGGAAGGCTGTTTTTTAGAAAGCAGGAGATAAAAATGATATATTTCCATTAGACTGATGAGCTTGGCTAAAATTGTAGGACTAAGTCTGGCAAAAGGTAAGGTGTGAAATTCTGTGGTGACTCAAGAAAATATACTTGTTTGCCAAGCCTTAATGTTTTTATCAGATGAATGTCTGCAGACATTACTCTTGAGGAAATTCAGAAGTAAGATTAATGAGTTTCCCAACTGAATGTCCTGGCTACAAGCTAGATGTTTTTTCAACTTATGCAAGTTATCCAGAAGTCCAATCTAAATTTTCAGTGGCTGTGTGCCTAAAACCGTTGTGTCTGTTCTGTTCTGTGAGTGCTATTCTTTGCTCAAAAAGACCCCAAACCAAAATCAAAACAAACAAGCAAACAAAAAAACAACAAAAAGATTTTGGTCCTTTATTTTCTGCTGTCCAAGGGTAGCGAAAATTATTAAAATTTATGTGTAATCAAGTAGAATATCTTAAGAAATGCTCCTAGCAATTGTTACAGTTCATAATGTAAATGTTGGGTCAGTGGTAAGTAGATAATTTTATTCATTTAGATGAATTATTGCTCATTTTTAAATATAGTCCCAGTTTGACTTTAAAAGCTTGCTCTTAGTTGCTGTTTGCAATGTGATGATAACACACTAACTCAGCTATGGCTGAGCAAGCTGTTGTGCTTGGGCAGGCCCACTGCTCGCAGGATCTCACAGCTGTGAGGTTGTGTGCACAAAAAGGCTCAATGGCTCTGGTAGGATTGAGTATTGCTGCTGCTAGATTTATTGCAACAAGCTAGAATTTAAAGGGTCTGCCAGGGCTGGCATTAGTAGAAGAAGCTTCCACTTTCTTCTTGCTGTATCTGATGTCAGCTACTCAGGTGTGATTCAGATGATTTATAGCATGTTTGTATACAGAGAGAAGTGAGCAACCATTACAGATAACTGTACTAAGGTGATATATACACTTTTAATAACAAAATAATGGAGAAGCTGTTACTGATTTCATCTAACTTCATCACAGATAAACTGTTCCATGAGGTGGAAGGTGCTGTGCAGGCCAAGAACAAAGCTGGGTAGTACTTGCTTTGAAAGTTTTGTGGACTAAACTGCAGCTATGGCAGATGATTTTTCAGAGAAAATGTTTCTATTCCGTGGCAGTGAACAAGGACCCCAGTTCTGCCTTTTCTTAGATGAACACACTGGGTCTCAGGCCAGACTTATGAGAATCACTCAGAGGGATTTTAAAGTCAGAACGTTTTTTTTTTTTTTTTTTTTTCTTTTCTTGGTGTAAAGCTCTAACGATGTGTGATTAATATCTATGATATAGACTTCATCTAAAGAGAAAATAGGAAGTATTCAGTTTGACATTTTTGTCCAACTGCATGTTTTCTCTGAAGCAAAGAGTGATTTATGAAGGGGAAGCACTTATACTGACAAAAGGGACATCCCCCCTTAAAACAGTGCTAATACAGTAGGGTGTTCCTCTGACAGAGAAGACAGATGTTTTTTCTATTCCTGCTCTGTGCTCCAGCCATCACCTGGATTGAAGAGAGGCATCAACAGAGTCATAAGAAGTTTGTATGTTTTAAAGTACTGAGTTCCACTGTGGGGCTAAGTCAAATAGCCTTATGGAGCATAGCGTTTTTTGGTGTTAGACCTATTTGAAAAATTGAGGTGGGAGGATAAAAACCCAATGAGACAGGGTAGGGAGTAGCAGAGTGTTTGAAGCAGATTTGTCTGAATACCATGTCATGCCTTCCTTCAATTACACCATTGTACTCTGCTCCTTGCATTTTATTTATCAGCAAAAAGAGAGAAGAGGAACAGTTTGTTTTTGTAGAACAGAAAACATGGGGTTAATTATTTCAATGTGTTGCTACTGTTAGCTTTGTCACTGGACACATACGTCCTTGCAACTACAAGTTTCATATCGCATGTTACTGATCTCACTACTTAGAAAGGGTAGATTTATTACTTAGAGGATAGAAAGAGCATACTATATGGGTGATGCTAATATTAATTCTGAAATCTTTGTAAATCCACACTTAACATTGTAGTGACAAAAGAGAGACATTCTAAAGCCATATATAACATGTCTGGTTTTATGGGACTTGAAATCATAAATTTAAATATTTTTGGTTTAGGTGTAATCCTCTTTTAGAAGCAGATTTCTCCCACAGCTCTGGAAGTCTGGGCCGTATGGGCCCATCTTAATTTTTCTCTTCTTTACACTTCATTGTGATATAGCAGAACCTTCAGAGCATAATTAACACATCTATTTTTGGTGGCATACTTTTACAGGATTGTAGAAACACTGTCTTATATAGCTGCCTACACTGCAGAGTGAACCAGAAAACTTTTTAAGTAAACAAAAAACAACTGTACAATTTAAGAGAATATCTGTGAAGATGAAATACCATTGTAATCAAATAACCTTCCTTCCCTTGTTGGTCTGCCTTCATCTTATTCATTTTTGAAACGTCCTCCATGACAGATTTGAGATATGTCATCTGACATGTGACCACGTAGCTATGCTTTTGTACCTCAGTGTTGACTTCTATTAGAACTGCAGACCTAGGAGAACCTGGAGGAGGGTGGTGAGGGACAGTGAGCCCTGTTACTGCCCTCAAGGCCATGACATTGAATGGCCTTGCAATACTTTATTCCTATTTTTTATGGTTTCATTCTGTAGCAGTTCTCACGGTGGACCTTGTTAAAAAACACATGGGAAGAATTAGATTTAGATATCATCTTCAAAACTATCTGGAAATTTTGGAATATGGAAGAACACAGAGCAATTCACTGCGTTTTGGTAACATACTGAAAAAGCACAGGTTTCTTCTGGAAGAAAACAGATGCTTTATGAGACTTGCACGCTAATTGCAAGAGATAATTTGAAAGGTGTTAAAAGTGTCACTGACTTTTTTATCTTGTGTCATTTTATAATTCATGTCAGCAAGCAGGTGCTGCTGCATATGGTATGTACCAGAGTGCAGTGTATCAACAGGATGACTTGCTGTATCAGTTGCTAAATGGGAAGTGTTTGAGGGCTGAAGCCTAGCAGGGTTGTTGAGAATCTCCGTTCATGTACATCCTTCAGTTTTTAACTGTGAAACTGGTGTAACTGTGCTTGAAAATCTCTTCTTTGATTGAAATTAATGAATACAAAGACTATGAATGTGTTTCTAATATCAGATTATTCTAATTTAAGGCATCAGACATTAATGCTTTAATAATACCTTTTGTAAGACATAAATTCAGAAGTTTGCAAAAATATATGAAGGAATATTTTCTTGTTAAAGAACCTTGGCTAACTGAAATAGAAATATTCACTAAAATAATAGAATTTCAATAGCAGTCTGGCAAAAAGTGCTTTTGTCAAGTGCTTGTCCATATACACATTCACACTGGGTGTAATTCCTTTTTACAGATTTTGAGCCCAATTTGTTGTGCCCCCATAGTACTCACAGTTTGCACACACTCTACCCTCTCTTCTGCACATTCATTAAGTACAAGCTATTTGGATAAATCTACTGATGGCCAAATAGTAATTTGTAACATGTTACTAATAATAGTAACATAGTAATGCCAAAAGACAATTCCTGTATAGACAAATAAAATATAGAGGAACTGTTCTCAGTGGGAAAGGACTTGACTCAGCAAAGGTTATACATACATCTCTCCTCACACCCACTAGCTGAGCGCCCTGAAGGGCCAAATCTATCACAGGCCTTTAAGACCATTAAGGGACTTCTGCATTGCTTTCTCTGGTGTAAAAGGTAGAACTTAAATCCTGACATTAGCCTTGCCTTGACGATGTGGGAGATGAAAAGCTGTTTTTCACCTCCGGGTGGCACTGCTGAAAAACAGTTCTGTGTGCTTTAAGGCTGTCCGTCATGCATTTCACAATTACAGCAGCATGCCTCATCATGCACAACAGTTAATCTGGTAAGTAAGGGAAGAGAAGCCATCTCGTGAAGGGTTCTGCTGCGGTTCTGAACTACAGGAACAGAGCTCCAGGGTTTTGTCACTTTGTGTCCATTTTCCATATCCTAGAATCTCAGCTCACTGTTTTTCAGAATACCTATTATTGGTACTCTGATTGTTTTTCTGAACACTTAATAAAGATTTTCATATAGTTTTTACATGAACCATTTATACAAAGTTATGCCTACCCAATGACAAACTGTAGAGGGAAAGTCAGAATAGAAAATTCCATTGGATCATTTACCTATCCCAGATATATATTAGATCAAACATTATTCTCTTTCACTTGCAAGAAGATTGTCGTGTTGCCATCTTCAAGATTCTTTAATGCCGTAGATTAGTGATAGGACCTGAGGGAACAGCATGGAGCTGCGACACGGGAGGATCAGGCTGGGCGTTAGGAAAAGGTTCTTCACCCAGAGGGTGGTCAGGCACTGGAATAGGCTCTCAGGGCAGTGGTCGTGGCGTTGAGCCTGCCGGAGTTCAAGAAGTGCTTGGACAATGCACTCAGAAGGGAGCCAGGAGTTGGACTCAGTAATCCTTGTGGGTTCCTTCCAACTTGGGATATTCTGTGATTCTATGATTCTATGAAATTATCATCCTAAAATCGTGATATTAACAAGAAGGTTTTCTGGGTTTCTTTTTATTTGTTACAAGTTTTCAAGGTTAGTCTCTTCGGAACTGTCTGAGTGACCACATTAACTGGGGATATACTTAATGGAAGATAGGGCTCACACAGTACCAGATTTTATGGAAGATACCACAGGCTAGGAAACTCCTGAGAAAATTAAGACAACTGGTGGTGTTGCCTAGACACAGGTTATATACGCACCGTCTCCCATTACCTCTTGCCTTCTCTAAGCCCAGCTCAACAGAAGGTCCTCTCTGTTTAAACAGAAGAAAAGCTGGGGCAGGTGCAGAATTATAGTGTTACCTAGATTCTGCAGTCACTTACTTAGGTTGGGTAGAGGCTACTTTATTCTTCTATTTGAAATAGTGTGGTACAGACCCCTGGATCCGATGCAGATGTAGGATGTTGGAGTAGATGTGGAGAGGATCAGATATACACTGCTGGAAGGAGGAATCCCTGCTGTATTTGAAAATAAAATATTATAGGCAGAGCCTGCTAGCTATCATCCTATTTTAGTGGTAGAACACTTAATTTTGGAACTTATTTTTAAATTTTTCATTTAGCTTTAATTTCATTTAGCATTAATTTACTTTCTGCTTCTCTGAATTTTGTCTTCTGGTGCGGGGAAGAAGACCTGCAAAGAATATTGAAGAGAAGAAAAAATACCTTATGAATTGGCCAGGATATAATTCCTTGGCACTTTGCTTTTCAAAACCAGTTTCTATTTCAGACTAGTAGTTTGTTCATCTACATACTGAAATATGAATATATTATGTGTTGTATTTTAGGCATTGTATTATGCCCTGATTCACCAGAGCATCATTCCGTTTTCATGTAACTGTAGTAATTTAAATGAAACAATATACTAAACTGCAGTGCTTCTCAGTAAGGTTCCCAGTAATACATTATTGCATCTGTCATGTACTTCAAAATGAGTAATATAACACAGGTTTTTTATTATATAATTTGATAATTTGGATAGATTATTTGGCCTGGATGCTTGATTTGGAACTGCTCCTAAACTCTCCTAAATCTGGTCTTGGATCTCCACAGCTTCTGAACCTTAAGCAAGTCCCATTTTCTTGAAACAGCAAAACCCTTTACCTGATATCCAATTTAAGCAAACAAATTGGTGCAACTGTGGTCAGGGAATACAATGTTTCTCTCAGTCACTGTATCCTCAAATACTTTTCCTCTCTGGTGCATTAATCTCTGCCTTTTTTGTTAAATTTAATACAGCTAACACAGCAATTTCTTGTGAAAATGCTGTAAAGGTTCATTAACTAATGTTTGCAAAATGTTTTGCATGCTGTCTTTGCTAGTGTAATTGATCTATCTTGGTAACAAGTAATTTTAGATTCTAAGAGGTGCCAAACTTACCATACATGTGAGCATTGGAGATGTAGAATAAGATCTTAAATACACTATTTTTAAAAGCTTACATCAAGTGTTTCTCTACAATATTGAACCCTAGTACAAAAGAAAATGTATCAGGGGAAGTTTACAGTACAGAAGATAGATGCTACAGAATAGCAGTGGCTATCAGTAGCTTACATCTTACATACCACTCTAAGATTAATGACTGAAACTATGTTAAGGGAGTGGCCAGCCTGTTGCTTAAGTGTTCTATACAGTGTTTGCTGTTGCTATAGGTACTATAGAAAATGGTACTAAACTAACATCAACATTTGCTTTCAGCCAGGGCAATAGCATCTGGAGCACACCAGAGCTGGAATACATGGGAGCTGAAAGAAGCAGTGTCCATTACTTAAGTATTCTTTCACATATCATTACAGCACTCCAAAGACCTTGGGTCAGGTAATAACTCTTTCACTTTTTTCCTGATGATTTTTTCTATAGACTAATAATATATCGGGATGAAATTATCTTCTGATTACACTACAACATATTGTATCTTTTTTTTTTTTCTTGAGGGGTTTGAGCCTAAAATCTTTGTTTATAATATGTAACATTTAACAAACATTACATTTGTTTATGTATGTATGTATGTATGTTTATGTATATGTTACTTATTCACTTGAAATCTTCTCTGTCAGCCTTGGGGAAGATGTGTACCGATATTTCACAATTTTTCTAGAACTTAGTCACATTTCCTCCTATGTGTGGAGTTAATCCTATGTCCCTTGAAATTTTCTTTGATTTCAGTGAGAGTTCCTTTAAGTAAAATGTTATTTTTATTTAGAAGCTTAACATTAAGACTCTACATTTGAAAAAAAGTGGTGTTTGTGATTATGAATACACCTTCAAAACTGATCATAGTAAGAGATGTCTCTTTCAAAAGTTATAGGGCAAATTGGGAGTAGCACATTCTACTAGAGTATAAAATTGAGGAAAATATGTAAATAAGACAGAACAGCTTAATATCTTCCTTTGTAACTGTCAATTGCAGTCATACCTACTCTTTACTTGTGTTTTTTAAATCCAGATAAAATACTTGGCCCTTGTGCAAACTATTTTTACCAATTAAATTGCTTGTACAGCTCACGTGAAATTAAAAGGATTTAATTTACAGAGATTTTATTTTTAAACTTTTGAAAAATCCTATAAACTATATTAGGATACAGACAAACCAAAACCACTTACTGGTTTATGTGACCTATCTTGTAAAATTTGTCTTATGTTTTACTTAGTTAATGAAAATATACTTTCATATACTCACGATGCTGGCCGTGAGCCCAAGCACAGTGATTGTTGCCATGTACTGCTATTGCCTACTGGCTGAGTGTGGGATGCATATTACCAGCATTACCAAGCAGTGGTAGATATCTCTGTCAGCACTTTTATATATTTGTAGTACTGTAAGTTCAGATCTATGGATTTTTCCAGTGTGGCAAAATATATGAACAGTATTCTGGCAAAATCCATGAGAAAGACATTAGTGGGTTTTGGAGGGGAGAGATACTTCTTCAAAATATTGATAAAAATATTAGCATTATAGAAAAACAGTTCCCAGCAGAAAGAGATCTTGGCTGGAAGATTTACTACAAAATGCTCTGTCTCTGTGGGTCCTAAACAATAATTCTGGGAGATTGTACCTGTAGCTACAAGTGGGACAAAATACACAAGCTGTAACTCTGTGTGATTAGTGGAGGAAAAACAATGAAGCTCTTGAGGTGCCACATATTTGCTTTACAAATTTCTCAATTCAGACACTCTGGTTAGCCTGCTGTATTAGTTGGCCTTAACAACCTATATCCAGTGGTTTGCTGAAGGTGTTCTGTATTGGGCAACAGTAGTTATATTCTTTTCTATTAGGATTTATATTGTACTATTCTTACTTTCCAACTTTTCACCGATTTCACACATGACATAAACCATCTTTGCCTACACAGGAAAGCAGCAACATTAAAAACAGTGTAAACAGCAACATACAACTGCAGCTGTAAGTATTTGTATACAGCAAAGCCTATATATTACCAATTAAATCAGGGTCTTACTGTGGTAAGCCCTGTATGAACAATTTATTGAACATGATCTCTGTCTCAGCATCTACAGTCTTAATGTAGAGTGGCAAAATGCAACGAAGGGATCAAACCTTTTTATCTGCCATATCCTCTGGATCCTACTTTTCAGTTTAAGTGACATGGTATAGAAACAACTTCAGTAGAAAGATACAGAACCATAGGGATTACAGTGCCTGAAGTCAGTTTACCTTAAATTCATAAAGTATCTACTTATGGTTAATAGACACAGTAGTTTCTCAAGATGAAAGACATATCTGATTGAAGGAGTTGTTTTTGTTTAAATAAATCAATTTTGTTAATTTTAATGTGGTTAAATGTTGAATTAAGTTCTCGTATACTGTCCTACAAAGTGCCAGCCTGGGTAAACTACACCTTTCCTTACATTGAGTTGTGTTCAGATGACTCTTACAAGGAGACACTTCTGTTTTGTTATTTCCAATATCAGAGAACAAAGATGAAAGAGCATGTTTGGACGACATGATTACTGAACTCTTTTTGGAGCCAGTAAATTAAAATGGAAAGTGATACACAAACGATTTCAACTTTTAATATTGCTTTTGAGCCTCAGAAACCCAGCTTGAGATTTGTTTGAGAGTCAGGCTCAAACTGCTCTTCTAACAAATTTGAAATTATTTGTGCCAAGTAGGACAAAATCCATCAGGAAAAGCTGAGAATTGCTCCAGAATAAGCAGTAGTGAAGTTATTTTACTGAGATGTAGGATGGTATGCAGCTGCCTTTTTGCAGAAGTAAACTCAACACTACATTATTTTGAATTTTGCTCAAACTGCTTTGCAGACATAGATTTATCTGACTTGGGTCTGAAAGCTGAGAGCATAAAAACAGCAAGTTTGCATTTACCTTTAAGGAAAAAATGAGAAAACTACAGACAATTCTGGACATGCTGAATTCTCATTCCTTGATACGTAACTTGGGACTGCAGAGTCAATGGCTAGGTGGATTTAACTCCTACCAATATGCTTAAGAGGAATACACATTCTACTTTCACTGATTGTGCCCAGGGATGCTGGTTAGTACTAAGTACTACGGGGAATGACATAGCTACATCCATATTTATAGTGCTGAAGTTAACTTAATTATCCTAACAGTAGCAAAACACACATTCTCAACTTCTGTTACCTTATTTCCTATGATGTAAACAATTGTATTTGCACATCAAAAAGTGAGTTATTTGTCTCATTATAATGCTTTTTCTGAATGTTTAAATGAGCTTATCCTTGTTGAAGTGAATGTTCTATGCATTTACTCTGGGCCATGGCAATACATGCTTTCTGTTTGTTTGTGTGTACTCTACTGCCTTGGTATCACTTTTATCAGCAGAACATGCAAAATAAATAGTATCCTAAGAAACTGCAAACTAAACATAAGAACACAATTGGTGCTGTATAGCTTGTGATTTCATTTCGCTTTCTGAAATATGATAAAGATCACCTGGGAATGACTTGAGTAGTCATAGTTGTACAATATTCAGTGACAAAAAAATTGCCATCCAGGAGATTTTTCCTGAATGATGAAATAGTACAGAAAAAGTATTTGTTGTGTAAGGAACTAAGTGTGCTGTGCCAATAGACACATGACAAGAAAAAACAAACAAACAAACAAACAAAAAAACTGTTAGATTGGGCTCTGTTTTCTTGTTTTCATCATGGAAAAGTTCAAAAGAGTAAATAGTTATAGAATTTCATTCTCTTTCTTTCTAACGTGCCCATTTTGTATGGACAGTTTAAAGAAAGAACTCAAACCAAAATACGCAAAACTTGAGGGGACATGGAAGGGCTACCTTCCAATGGCTTAAAAGCATTTGGTAAAATATTAATTATTTCCCAAGAAACTGAAGGTGTGCACTTCAGCTTTACTGTAGAAACTTAATTTCAAGTATATATTTTTTAAACAATTTTATACTCATAATTCCCTTCTCTGTGTCTGTCATGTTCTACTGAGTTGCTCTGGCCATACTTCTCCAGCTTTCATGAAAGTGATTAAATGGCATATTTCAGGAACTCTTTTCTGGTACAATAAACGTGTCCATTTCTCACTGTATAGAGAGTAGTAGCTGGTCTGTACAACATTTCAATCTACCTTCAGATGCGTTGATCTGGTTTAGTAGAGGGAAAGAGAGAAACAAAAGAAATGTAGAAAAGTCCACATAATCAAGAATGAAGCTAAAAATTAATTGCTGTTTCTCATAACTAGGCCAATATAATTTTGAGGCAGTAGATTTGAAAGGGGAAAGGAAAAAGCTGTTTTTTTACACAAAATCTGAAATTGTGGAAATCTTTGCCATAAGCTGTCATGGATGTTTAAAAGTATAAACAGACTAAGAAAGGAATAGAAAAAGCTAATGAAGAATATATTCATCAGCAGCTGTTGATTTTATGCTCTGAAAGCCACCTCAGACTCAGGATACCACCCACCTGTGGAATTGGCCAAGTGTCGTGGGCCAGAGAAAGGATCTGTAGAAACTGTGTTTGCATCCTTCCTCCCTAAGACTGCTGCTGACCATGGTCAGTGATTCTGGCTGAACTAAATTTTGGTTTGCTCTAGCCTGAGAGTTCTGAAGGTCATATATTTTTCTTCACAACAATGAAAACCCTGCTTTTATCAACCTGGTATGGGAGGATAGTAATGAATAAAATGGGCACTGTAGTTGGGAAGATCCAACTCCTTCATGGTATTTTATCATGCTGACTCAAAGTAGTCTCTCTTTCCTCCACCCTCCAGTTTTGTTGCTGACAGATGATCCAAGAGGAATGTTATATTCTATCCACATACCCAGAGTCTCTGCTGCTGAAGTATTTGTGAAGACTATATGTTAAGGTAGAGCTGTCTACCACAAGTCGCCCGGGTGAGCTCTTTGAAACACAACACAGCAGCAGCAGCCTTTCACAGTAACATTTGATGAAAGCAACATCTTCTGCATAATTTCTGTTCTATACCAACCTCCTCTGCCCTTTCACCAAAGCATACTCTGCTGTGCTTCATGGCATCATTGCTCGTTGTGATACATTTCTTTAGCAGATTGTAGGACTTGTCTTTTTAAATGCCACAAAGAAGTCATGAATATCTGCTTTGCTTCAGTAATAATATCAGGAGCATAAAAATTAATAGGAAGCAATCTAACTGGGAAAAAAAAAACAACAAAACACACACAACAACATAAGAAAATATTTTCCTCCTAAAATTTTTCTACCTACTACCTGCAGATGAAAACAGCAAGTCTGTGATTCAGATTTTTTTCTAGTGATTTACATTTGCCAAGCAGTAAAATATTGCACTTTTCCTAGCTGTTTGAATATGCAGGCCCACTCATCTTAAAAATAGTTCAGCTTTGAGTTTGTCTTTTTGTTCCTTTGACAGGAAGGATGCGTTGGCTTCATTCTAAATGAGTATCTACTGTTTGACTTTTGTTAGTCTCTTCAGTGAATATCCTATTGTTAGCGATCTAGGTCTGCAGATTCATAGAGTACGTTTTGCCAAATGCAGAAAAAAACTCATGTTTTATTCTAGTAGAAAAGCTTTGGTAATATGTTCAACATTACATTTGCGCTAAATTCTAAAATACATTTTGAACTCAGGTCTCTGCAGGAGGGTGCTGAGAGGTTTAGTCAAACAATATACTTAGCTGTTCAAATCAGGTACCTAAACTTTTTTTAAAGTTAAAAATATCAAAATTTGGATGAAAAAAAAAAGGTGGAAGCAAGAATACAGCTAAAAATACAATCTGATAAAGCTTTAGAAATTGAATGTATTTTCTCATTCTGATCAACGTAAGTTGTAATTGCTTCCCAACGAATTGTTTTGTCAGTCTCTCAGAATCCCCTATGCAGGGGATACCCTAGTGCATTGTAAATGTTTAGACAAAAGCATTTTATAACTTTTGCATTGATTAAGATATTGAACTTCTATAATACCACTGGATGTACTACTTTAGTAACGAGAGAATAGACTGGTGTTTTGTTCATCACTTAAAAAAATTCAGTTGATTGGTTTAAGAAACATCCACAATTGGTTCATTTTATATAGTTAGTCAGATCAGAAATCTAGATATTTTTCCTTAGCTTTGTGTTTCTGAATGATATTACCTCTGGTTGTTTACCATTTGCGCAGTTTTGCCTTAGTTTTGCTTTTAAATTTTGAAGATGTTTAATTATTTGCATTTTGTCTTTTTTTTTTTTGGTGAAAATCTTTATGAAAGAAATGATGTAGGACTTCATTCACTTCTCAAAACTTAATTTCATAAAAGTTTTACTTTTGCAATTTTTTCTACAATTAGAAATCGTGAACGTACTGCTATGGAAAAAGAGAGAGAAAGGCATGCTTTACAGGAAAACTAAACAGAGTATCAGCTAGAAAAGTTAGGGCCAGGACAAAGAATGTTGTAAGGCCTCAGCTCAGAGAGACTAGATTAGACAACTCACGCTAAGTTGAAGTAGCTGAAGGTGTTCAACATTTGATCTGTTCAATATATGATCTGCCTGCCTAAACTTTAGGCTTTGATCTTATTAATCACTTTTTAAAAGGATCACTTTAAAAGGAGGCATTTGCCTCCCTTTAATTTTGACTACAAAAATCCTGTATCAGGCCAGGTTACAAACTACCAAATATAGAAGTGTTTTATTCTACTGGGTAATATAACATCAGTTGAACTATCCAGATGGTAAGAGGTATCAACGCTGGGCATAGTTCTACTTGTTTTGATCATTTAAGTCTATACAGTTACTACCATGTTGGTCCAGAAGGCTGAATAGGACTTTATTGATAAAAACCTAGGTTTTCTGGGAAAATCCCAGAACATTAGATTTATTTTAATACAGCCTTCTCTTCATGAATGAGAAACGCAAAGTATATTTCCAGCTTCAGTTCTAAGGTTTTACTTGAAGTAATTTTTATCTATTAATAGGAAAATTTTAGACAAACCAAAATGTATTTTGTGGTTTAGATTGTGACATTTAAACTGTTGGCCTCTCTACTACAGCAAAATTTTTTTTTTAAAAAAAAAGAAAGACTGTAACCATTTCACTATAAGGGACGGTGCTCACTAAGCCGGATGACTTACCCGTGTTTAGATAAAACATTCATCAGATTTTGGATGATGCGTATTCTTTGCTTTCCACTTTGTCTTTCCAAAACCAACAGAGGCAGGATTTGAATGTTCACTAGCCTTTTTGCATGAGCTGCTCAGGAATCAGCTTGTAAAGGATGGGACTCTAGTTATTTTAGTGAAAAATGAGTGCCAAATTGTTGTGAGAGTTGCTTGCACACTGTTTAATAATGGCATCAAAATATCAACAAAGGTAGGGAAAAAATAATTGGCTAATTTATTCAGATTCAGACAGTTTTTGTGGTCATGGGCTTGCTGCTGTTCTCAAACCGAGCACTGTAGTCCTTAAATTCTAAGAGTGCTTTTACAATCTCATATCTGATGACCATCATATCCTTGTCTTTTTTCTACAGGGTTAAAGATTTTGAGAGCCTGTGTTAAATATCTAATGCTCCTGGTTGATAATTTCATATTTTAAAACCCCTAGGAAGTAAAGCAAAACAAATTCTGCTGTCCATTACTTTGTTTGTTCTGTGATTATGGATTATGAATATTAAAAAGATTAGTAGGACTTCTGAAAACTGGCTAGCAATTAAACAAGTTTCTTTCTCTTATGTCTGTGTTAAAAATCCTTGCATTCGAAACCTCTGTCCTGTGTCAGCCTGTGCAAATGGGTTGTCAACAGGTAACTACAGCGGCAATGGAGAGGAATAATCTCTCCTCATCTCATTCCTAAAGCAGTTCTCACTCTTTGACTGTTTCTGTAATACATCTGCAGCAGAAAAGGACAAATGAATGTGTTACTCCCCTTCTAAACTGTTACCTGGATGCCAGTGAACAAGAGAATGCCTTAAAGCAGAGTCCTCTGCAGTGCTGTTGTGATTGTTTCAAATTTTTTTTCTTCCCAGGTACTTTTTGCAATAAAATTGTACCAGTTGTCTTGCCAAGAGCTTTTATCTTCTGTAGCCTAAGGGGGTAAAAATCTTAGGAGAAAAGTTTACTCTGCTGTAGTAGATATTTTGTATGTGAAATATATCTTTCTAAATCTAAAGGTACAAGGAAAAATGTACAAGAAAAAGAATAATTCCCAACACAAGAAAGGTATGGACGTCCTGGAGTGACTCTAGCAAGGGGTCACTAAGATGATTAAGGGATTGGAGCATCTGACATACAAAGAGAGGAAGAGAGAGCTGGGATTGTTTAGCCCTGAGAAAACTCAGGAGGGATGTTGTCAATGTGTATAAATAGCTGATGGGGGGTGGGGGGGGAGAGTGAAGAAGATGGAGCCAAACCCTCCTGAGTACTATCAGTGAAATGACAAGAGGCAATGGGCACAACTTGGAATGCAGGAAATTCCACTGGAACACAGGAGAAAGCATTTTTTTTTTTTTTTTTTTTTAGCATGGGGCTGATCAAATGCTGCCAAAGGTTGCCCAGTGACTGTGTAGTCCCATCCCTGGAGATATAGAAAAGCTGCTTGGACGCAGTCCTGTGCACCTGTAACAAATAAATGAATATTTTCTGGACAGAAAATTTAGTCTAGATATTAAAGCACTAACTGGCACTCACTTTCTTTATTGCAAAAAAGGACGATATTATTTATTTTATAAGTATAATTTAATTAAGGACTATAACTACCTCTAAAATGCAAGAATTTACATGGGAATCACTGAAGTAGAGAAGGAGGTCTGCACTGGGACCTTGGATGCTAAGGAACTGGAGTATTTCCAGAAGCTTGTGAGATTTGTGTTTGTACTATGATGTTCACTTGTTCATATGAACAAGCCATCATCTAACCTTTAACTGTCAGTTTAATTTGAGCACATGTAAAAGATGTATTTTCTTCCTTTTTGCCTGATTCAAAAACCAATTTGCTTATTAATGTAAAACAAGTAAATAATTGCTTGTATGGGAAATATATGAAATATGTGTAACAAAAAAATAGTTGCTACCAATTACCTCTAAAATTGAGTTGCAGTTTTAAGTTTGTAGCACGCAAGTACTAATTATCTTAAAACTCACATTCTTTTACTGATCTAGTCAGAGTAAAAGCCGCATGAAAAATGTTAGTCAGCAAGTGAAAACACTGGGAAGTGATTTATCTTAGCAGGGAGGGAGCTAATCTTTTTCCAGGTTTTGTCCGGAAATTGATGTGTTCGTTTAATAGATAAGACTCTGCCACCAAAGGCAAACTGAAATGAGGTGCTGCAAAAGGCTTATGGGTGGGGACAGTATTAGTCAGTACTAGCACAGGAGCAACTTTGTCATCGGTTATAAATATCTTACTAGATCAAGTTAAGTGATAAGAATTATTTTATATGACATTTCAAAAGTACCAATTTATAGCTGTTCTGTCAGTCTAATATTAAAAAAAGAGCAAATGTAGAATCCCAAATTACTGTGAAATAAAACTTATCAGATTTGTGTGTTTTGAGGCGTGTTTTTGCCAGAGGTTGGAGCTGAGATAGAAAATATGGCTGAATATCACATAACCCAAAACATTTTGCTATAAATTTATCCCAGATATACTACAAACTTTATGCTTTAACAAGACAGTCTCCTTCTTAGATATTAACAGAGAGCTCTAAGAAGTACTAGGCCAGATTCACCATCGGTATAATTTAGGTTACTAAAATCTCTCTTTTTGTATATGGAAACAGCAGAAGGTTGGAGGAGAAACCAAACAGGCTTCCTTTTCCTTATATGGATTTTGCATCAACATTTCTTTTTGATAAAGTGAATTTTCTTCAGCCTTCCCTCCCTAGAATGGATGTGGTTGGATCACTCCCTCATGATGCAGAACTCTCAGGGCTATGTGGTCTTTTCTGTTTCAACGAGACAGCTTGCTTTGATCTAACCCTTTCTTTTGTGAATAGTTGTGTTACAGGAGTTTCTACTTTAGGATACTAATAATGAGATAAAAACTCAGGAAATACGATGCTACTACTTTATTATAAACTTCAGTCCAAAGATTTTTTTGCACTGTATTTGTCCAGTGACCTCACACTAGGATTCTGGTTGAAGTTGTTTTTATTGCTCATGTTCTCATTTATTTCAGTGTGGGAGATAATATAATCTGAGTAGAATACAACAGTAGCACCTCTATTAAGAGAATGAACTAACTCTTTAATGGTTTAGAATTACCATTTTAAAATTTTTTAAATCCTTTATGATCAAAATGTAAGTGTTGAACATACCATGTAATTAGTTACATTAGTAAAATTTGACTAACAGAGGGCATGGCTATGATTGCTTTAAAGCAAATGTAGCAGCTAAATTTGATTCTTAGGTGGGTACATATTATGCATTGGCTTCATGTAACCTTAAAACTAATTTTCTTTAAATATCAACGGATTCCTTTTTAAATTGAATTGTTGTCTAATTACTGACATTGCTGTGAAGAGAAAAGGATTGAAGCAATGCTTTGACGTGTACTTTATTTGCATAAAAGAGACATTACTGTTTGCCAGCATAAAGATATTAATCTGTCTTTCAACAATGTGCAGTAAGCTTTTCATAAAAATGCTTTTAATACTGAGTGACATTTATTGTCTTTCTTCTGAGCATGTCTGTAACTATAAGTATGCATTTTTAAAATCGTGTTTGAGTTATTTATGCATCAGTACTATTGAATTGTTTGTAGACGTTAATTGAATGGCATGGTTATAATATCATAGAAAAATCTTCTGCTGGAGCAATTTGCTGCAAGTCCCCAGGCATTAGGATACCAATGACAATCTCTGTCAGCTGGCATGTGGCAGTCTCCCAATTACTCAATTTCTGTATTATAGTTTCAAATGTTAGAGAAAACATCAGTTACTCTTTAAGATGTGATCATTGTCCTGACCTGTTAAATTCTAAATGTGGCCTTTTCCCACCCAGCTAACATTTTTGAGATTTCATTTTTTTTTTCCTCATTTTCAGTAAAGCCAGAGTCAAAATCACAAAGGAAGGATCAAGAGGAAAAAGGCTATGATCAGAAATATTTCATTTAAATAATTTGCTATGGGTTTCTTTTGTTTGTGGCCTTTTTTTTTTTTAAACTATTTAAACATATGTTAAGTTTCTAAAAGAAAAATGTCTTCCAACCAGAGAACTGAAATTTCATTTAGAAAATAGTCATATATTTGGCAGCTTTTTTTTTTAATTTCAATTATGAAATGCACCGTGACTAAAGCAAAATTTATTTTCAACCTTATTTTTCTCTTATCTACATCTGCTGCTACCAGGCATAGTGTTGAAACAAGGAATATTTATGAGGCAGTAATTACCATGAAACACCTTGATTTTGCCTAAATTAATTGCACAAGTGGGGAGCTGCAGTTTCTGAATCCAAGGATCTGTGCTTCTCCTGGTGAGTGTCAGTGGGTGAGCAATGGCTAACGGCCAAACGCCCACCCAGCCGTTCACTCACTCCCCTCCTTGGCAGGACAGGCAGAGAAAATAGGATGAGAAAAACTTGTGGGTTGAGGTAAAAACAGCTAACTTGCATACCAATTACTGTTTTAGGCAAAACAGACTTGACTTGGGGAAAACTAATTTAATTTATTGCCAGCCAAAATAGATTTCAGTAGTGAGAAACAAAGACAAACACTAAAAAAACAGCATCCCTCCCTCATCTCACAGGCTCTTCAGACTTCTCTCCAGACTCTACCCACCCTGAGCAGCGCAGGCAGGGATGGGGGCTACAGTTAGTCTATTATGGTTCCTCTCTGCCTCTCTTTCCATCTCATGTTTTCTTCCCACTCCAGTATGACTGTCCACAGGCTGCAGTAGTACAGAAAAAAATTCTGCTCCAGCATGGGGTCTCCAGGGGCTGCAGTTCAGAAGTCTGCTCTGACAGGGTGTCCTCCAGGGGCTGAAGTGCAACCTCTACTCTGACACCTGGAGCTCCTCCTCCACCTGACCTTGGTGGTCACACTGCTATTTCTCACTCTATTTTCCCCTCCTCTTCTGCCTGCCTAGCATCTTTTCCATTCTCCAATACCACACCCATGGCTGATGGGTTTAGCTGTGCCCTGCAGATGGCTGAAAGCAGCCATGTCTGGCACAGGGCAGCCCCTGGGCTCTGCTCACAGAGGCCACCCCGGTAGACCCCCACTCCCAAAACCTTGACACCAATACCAACACGTGAGCTTATCTGTCTGCAGCACTGAAGACGGTGCTTATGGGAGGGACCATACCTTTGTCATATGCCATAAAAGATAGCGTGGCCTAAGACTTGCAAACGAAGTAACAATGTTTGAACTTGACAGCATATAAAAGCCCTTCAATTCTCTAATAACGTTTATTTATTTAGCTTCTCTGAATGAATACATATAAACAATTTGTTGCCTTTAAAAGGATAGCTTTTAATATTAATTATTATATATGCTTTAATTTGTTTTCAGAAGACCAGTTATGAGTCATCATTATCCCTTACACGATCCCATTCTCCAACTTTAGGATTTACATTGCTCTTCTCATTTAAAGGGATCACTAAAACATTTATATCGTGGTATATCTTATATATTTGCGTAGTGTATGTAATGTGATTGGGAGCCCATGGAATTCAGAATGAAACTGAATTATTAAAGATAGAAGGTAAATTTAAATGAATCATTTAACAAAGCTCTGATGTATGTAAAATTAAGAAAATTCACAACTGCACTAGGAAGGGGTCAAGAACAGTGATGAAATTTCAGGCAGAATGTTAGGAATTAAGAGCCAAAGGGCACTGATAAAGGAGAAGAAATAAAATAAATGGGATTACCCATTTAAAGAGACTAGGAATGATTTAAAATTAAACAGAGACTCTATTTGGAAAAGATGGGAGAAAAAAAATCTTTTTTTTTTTTTTTCTTCCAAAGATATATCCAAAATTTCTGACTAGATCTTTAAAGCTTATAAATATTGATCTAAAAACAAGCTGATTTTGCAGATCCTAAATTTTCAGGAAGTATACACTAAGGAAGAGGAAAAAAACTTGGAGTCTGGCTAGCATACAAATAGACCATAGCTACAGGTATTTCTGACTACTGTGTGCAGCATGCAGTTCTATATGTGTATGGACATTTATGTTAAACATATTTGTACTTGTTCTTCTGACTAAAAAGGACTTATGCATGTATTTAATTAATTGTCAAACTGTGAGTATATTTAAGGGCATCTTCATTTCCTTGATGTATGGTTTCATGAAATTGCAATATGATCTAAATTTAGATATTGCTATGCTATGCTGCATATATGAATATTTCTCAGTGAATATACTAACCTCTCTCAAGGTGCATCAGTCTAAGGAATCACTTTCCACTTTCAGATTCCAGGATCTGGGTTACTCATATACTTCCTTTTGTACTTTTTTATGCCAGGACGAGTACATCTATGTGTGTGTGCATGTGTAGAGGGGCACTGGGTTTGGCTCTTGTCTAACCTGTCAGGTTGCCAAGCTGGTAGAAATGGTTCTCGTACATGAAAAACCACCGATTTTGAACCAGCTTCTTTTGTATAATACTAACATGTTGCTATTAATTAGTAGTCTCTCATCTTATCTTCTTGCCTGTGAAGCTATTTTAATTTACATCCTGATAAGGATTTTTTTTTAAAGTTGCAAATAAGTTCGTCATTATTTATTGCAGTATAAATAAATCCAGTTATGTTAGAAATGACCTGTTAATATAATATTTTTCTTTGAGAAAAGCATGTGACACTTGTAATTTAAAAAATATCAATGGCAATAAAAAGAAAGAAATTCATATAAATGGAATGAAAATTTGTTTTGTGGTCCCTGAAATGGGACCACATAAAAATTACTTTTCCTCCTCATTACTTTTCTTTCTGAAAAGGAGATATATGTTAAGTGTTAGTATCTAGAAAACATTCTGATGAAAGCCTATTATATTTTCTTTTTCTCTGAAGTTCAAAAAGGCAAAAGAGTATCTCAGTTCACTTTGAGGTTACCTTACAAAAACTTTACAATGATTACAGTAAGCTGTGATATCATGATAAATAAATGTATGATGTAACATAACACATACTGTGTTTTTCAAGAAGGAAGTCTGATTCCCAAAAGCAAAAATAAACCTAAAATAGCATTAAACCAATAAGACAGTCTAATTGCTTAGAGAGTTTGCGTGACCAGATTATAATATGTCACTTCTTTTTAGATCAGGTTCTTCTAAGTAAACAGACATCCTTCAGCATCTGAATATTTCCCTGTGGCAGTCTGCTAAGAAAAACACAAGAAGAGATCTATCCAACATCAGTCTTTCCGCTAGCTGTTCCCAGTGATTTATTTGAAGTCCCGAGAATTGCTTATCTGTTGAGACAGAGAAGCAGAGCCCTAGTGCCTACCCATTTGCTCTGTGCAGCAGGTCTATTGTTCTGTCACCATTCCTGAGTGATTGCTTAGGTTGACCTTGGCTGGTGCCCTGATCGGAGGTGATTTTCCAAATACTGGTTTATTTCAGCAGTATTCAAGTAACTTTTGTAAGTTGCTTTTTTCTTAAGAGATTCAAACTCAGAATTGCTAGGACTACAATTCCAGCTAGCTCTGGAAGAGGGACTGTTATTTACTCATTAGTTTTTCATTCTACAAGGCTTTGTGCTGTCTTCCACATCTCCAAAGGCACAGATGGCTGTATCTGCAAAAAGAGGGAGTCCACTGCTGCTCTGCCTTATTTTCATTCTTAATAAATCCAAAGACAGTAGTCAAGGATATCTCAGATACTCTGATTCTTGAAATGGAAGCCCAAGTCTGTACTGAATTGCACTGGTTTCTTTTATAAGTGGAGCACCAAAATGATAAAATTGGGTTCAGTTCCAGGGTTAACAGATGCTTAACCAGGATATGCTGTTTAGTCAATCCTCTACAGAGGAAAAGTAAGGAAGTATTATCTCACACAGATGTTGTGAGGGAAAACTCCACCAGTGATTGCCAGCTGTTAGAAAATGAAATGGTGAGAGCTGTATAAATACCAAGCAGAGTGGAACTAGAGTCAGTAGACACACAGCTGCAAAAACATGATGCTTAGAAGGGGTTTAAAGAAATTAGTACAAGTCAGAAGTGTAACTACATAAATATGCCTTTAGCATATTATGGAAACATGGCCAATATTGATTTTAGGGCATACCTCGTCTGTCAGTGTAATACAAGCCTCTATGTCATCTGTGTCACGAGGTTCCAGGGTGTTCATCTGAATATATCTCTCTGATTTAGCATCCACTTAAACAATGTTGGATCTGTATGAGAATACTGCTTTTCTTTATCATGATCTGAAACTCTGTGCAATTTTTCTTAATTGTCAAGAATGAGTTAAAGGACAGTGACAAATAGTAACTCATACAAATTATATTTTTTGTTAGAAAATCATCTGGAAATAAACATCGTTCAATATTCAGTATAATGAAGATAAGAACATAGAATAGCACAGCATAATGCAGCTGTATCCTGAAGGCGAATGAGGCATCTGTCTACACCTCCTCTTCAGATGCAGCCATGTTCCCCAGGCACTTTACAGCAAGCATGAGCTAGACGCTTGGTGCAGGCATTGCTGACACAGCATGAGAATCTGACAAGTAAAGCAGAAGGAGTAGGAATACATTTAGGTAAAATTCCTGCATTTGTCTGTGTTGTATTAGAAATTATGAAAAATTAATGTAGGTGATTATTCCAGTATAAGAGAGACCTAGACATACTGGAAATAGTCCGATAGATGGCTAGCAAGATGATGAAGGGCAGGAGCACCTCTCCTGTGAGGAGAGGCTGAGAGAGCTGGGATGGCTCAGCCTGGAGAAGGGGAGACAGAGAGGGGATCTCAGTGATGCCTATGAGTACCTGAAGAGAAGGTGTAAAGCCAGAACCAGTCTATTTTCAGTGGTGTCCAGTGCCAGGACAAGAGGCAATGGGCACAGACTGGAACACAGGAGCTTCCTCCTGAACACCAGGAAGAACCTCTCTGTGCAGGTGACATAGCACTGGGACAGGTTGCCCAGAGAAGCCATGAAGTCTCTTCCTTGGAGATATCCCAAAGCCACCTGGACATGGTCCTGGGCAGCCTGCTCTGGGTGGCCCTGCTTGAGCAGGGGCTTGGCCCAGATGGCCTCCAGAGGTATCCTCCAGCCTCTGTCATTCTGTGATGCTGTGATTCTGTGGTTGGCTGTAGAGCTGAAGTGAGATAAACGGACTGTGAAAAAGTAGATAGAGTACAGATGTTCAAAATCTAAAATAAGTGAAAACAAACCTAAACACTTCAATATTATGAAAAACAACAACCTTTCAGTTGGTTCAAACATAATTACAGATTTTTTTTTTTTAATTTTCAGCTTATGATTTTTCTGAGATTTTGACTCCCTGACAAAATTTATAAAGGAAAAAATGCAAAAATATTTGATGGGGCAGAAAAGGAGTTTTCTGTTTGCCTCAAGTAAGAATAATAGTAGTAAGAGGAGAGGAAGCTTGAAAATGCATCAACTTTCTGTCTCAATGCAGCAGCAGAAACAGAAACTCTATTGATAGTCAGTGGTCATGTATTTACTTCACGGATTTTCTATTTACAAACATTTTTATTGCTTTTATTAATGATAAATTGTTTTAAGATGAATAAGATCAACTCCTACTTATTTTTATTAAAAAATAAATACTTCATCTTACTATTGAAACTTTAATTAAAATGAATTAAACAATATTAATGTGTGTACAAAAATTTTTGTTGACAATAAGGTTCATTTAGGTAGTGGAAAAGACTGACAAATAGAAACTTGATGGTGATAATACCTCATAAAGTTCAATTATTTTTGAAAGAGGTGGACATTTCTCTTCTATTTCTTTCTTGAGCATATGTCCCAAAATCTTTATCCCTCTAATGTCACCTTTTAGTTCTAGATAAGATTAATAACTCTCACTGTTCAAGAAATAATGTGCACAAATACAAACTGTATGCCTTCATAAAGAAAATGTTCTTTTTTACACCTCTAATTCATTCAAAATTAAATATACATATAAATCCAGTCCTTTCGTTAAATAGTGTCTCTGTATGCGAGTGAGATTGGAGGATTGTATTTCCAAATCAAAATAAAGTGAAAGGAAATATACAGGTTGGGGAATATACAATAAAGGCATTGGAAAAATGTCAATTTGATTTAAAGGATATACAAGTAACTGAAGTTATCTGTGTAAGAGTTTGTTTGCCTGAATGTACGTCTGTATATCTATATGTACTTAGATATATACATGCATATACATAAATATCTACTTACAACATTTGTATAAGAGTGAGAATCAGTGCAGAAGGGCAAATGCTGAGTATCCTGGAGGGTCACAGTAATGGAAGCAGTGACTGTTCTCCAGACTTAAAACAGAGTGGGAGTCCTGGCTTGATTTTAGGAACATATATTCAGTGATATGTTTCAGCTCCATATTTTACGTCCACTGCTGCAAGTATGACAGTCACATATAATTCTGTATTTTCTCTCACAACATTCTGTACCTGTATTTTCTCAGAGCTTTTTCCTTGTACCTGTGGTTTACACAACTAGGGGATTCAGGCACAGTGATACAACACTGGAGACAGTCAACTTGTTTCCTCTGGGAATCCCCAGCTTTGAGTTAGATATCTTGGCTCCTGAATCATGGGGAGATGCAGGGTCTTTGGACTGGGGGTCACGTTTGATATTGTTTCCATGGCTGACAAAGAAATGAATATCTAAACCCAGGCTCAGAGTTGCATCTCGCTACAGGGCATTTGTAGCTATGAAGTTGCTTGTGGATTAGATGCTGCATGCAGGTCGTCTTTTTTTAGATAAAACCTAGACAGGAGGAGGACCACAGTGCTGTCTCACTGTCTTGAAAACTGAGATGCATGGACTTAAATCCCTGTTCTAAAACAGGCAGTGAACCAGCCCTCCAGAGTTTTAAGAGCTCTAAGTACTAGCCAGAGGATTGGAGGAGAGCAACAGCTTACTGCCTGGGCTGTCAGAAGGGATGGTCAGGTTTCTTCAGGCAAGATGAACAAAACAGTGACAAGCTGTGCATTGCACCAAGGCTAAGACATTAAGTGGCTTAGTGTTGCCAAAGCTGTAATGGTTGTACACGTGCTCAGCAGCAAAACTGTACTGTTAGAAATTTAGGAGGCTCAGGAGACTGGGCACCTAAGAAGCAGGCAGCAGATCAGAGCAGGTGTTTGAAGATGTAAATTTTAATTAAAATCTTTACAGAGTTTGTTAGGAAGGAGGTAAACCTACATAAAGTGTCTAAGCCTTGTCTTTTTCCTTCCTTGTTTTCAATTTATGAACTTAGACTTCCTAACAACCTCTGAACTCCATCAAGGAAATAATACCAGACACCAGTAAAGGATTTTATGGCATCCTCCAGAGGAACCAAAAGATCTGTCTCTCACAGTCACTTGCCTGCTGGAGCTTCTTGAGGTTTCTTTAGTTTATGCTTTGCAACGTCTCTATGAAATATGAGGGCTGGAAAGGGTCTTCGCATCCAATTTCAAATAGACAAACTGAGTAATATGGATTTAATATTCAAGGTAAACTGATAAAAGACTGGCAAGGGAACTCAAGTTTAATCCTTTGCTTTGACCCTGCTCCTTGAAAGATGCAGAAAATTATAATAAATAACGGATTGATAAGAAATACAATGAAATTAAATGAGTATAAAAAAAATACGTGGCAACCCTACGTTATTTAAACAAGTTAAGTTTTCAGTAAAACTTTCAGGTCCACATAGGAGTTTTCTAACCAGTAGGGGGGAAAGTCAATCTTTAATACACCAGCAGCATGAATCAGACCAGCAGTTAGTTGTGTTATTACTGTTTTCTACAATTCCTTTCGTGTTAAGATCAGCACAGGTGATTGCATTTATTAATTTGATGAAAGAATTGTGAGGGTTGTGAAGACAAGTATTCAATGGAAAAAAGACATTTAAAAATGTTGTAGGATAAGAAATCCAGGGGCAGGGAGAAACATTCTAGTTAATATTTTTCCAGTTTATAGAATTTGACACACTCTGTAAGAATTCACATATCAGTGTAATGAATTATGTAGATGTAAAAAACAAAACAAAACAAAATGTGGGCCAGGGTGGCTATTTCTTTTTCAGATGCTTAAGCTCAGAAAATATGAAAATATGTCTGACTCTTCACTTTCAGTTAGCATATTTTACAGAACAAAGGCAAATGTAGATGGCTAAATACATCTGATGTAAGAAAATAAGAAAAAATAAGCAGAGAATGTTTATGCATTTAACTTTGAGACAAGCCATACACTTCAGAATTAAATTCTAACCCACTTGAAGATGATGGGAGAATATGAACTTCTGTCAAGGCAGAAATTTCCCATAGGAAGCTATTTTCTGAACACAAACAGCCATTCAGTTTTGGGTTAAGTTTAGTGAGGCTTGGTGGTCAAAAACCAGAACAGCTCAAACAGGCATTTTCAAACCTCAAATTGCAGTCCGTCTAACCAGTCAGAGCTCTCAAAAGTGAGGCACTGGTTGTATTTTGTTTTGCTTTGTTTTCCTTCCCATAGGCACACTTTTTTTTTTTTCCCCTCATTCTGCATCCCCAGCTGTTGGTTATCAAATCTCTGTTGGAGAATTTAATGAATACAAGTCTGTGGGGATTAACTTGATAAGAAGTTCATGTATATCAAGCACTAAAATGCTGTTGTAATGCAATAGCTCAAAATCTTATCAGTAGTAACATATTAATAATGGCACATTTTTTGGAAGGCTTTACTGGAAAGGATGTAAACAGGCTGGACAGACTGGAGGGAACTTAACCCAGGCCCCTGCCTTCAATGTGATAATTTCCTTTTTAGCTTGATAGCAGTTTCCTAATTCCATACCTTACCGAGCAGTCTGATTAAAAAAAAAAAAAAAAAAAAAAAAAAAAGTAGAGGTATAAGAGGTTGAAGGGACTTGGAAATATAAAGCATATTATCGGCTTTTTCTTGGGGCACAAGGTCAATACTAATAGTTTAACTAGTGTAGCAACTGCCCTTTTTAAAGGAGTGACTCATACTGGAATGATAAAAATACTCCAATGCTAAGTGTTGTTCCATATGGCTCAGACTTAAACAAAGGATGTCATTCAAGGGCCATAGGACTGCCAGTCAGGGAGGGCCACACCGCACACTGTTCTGACCCTGCTCTGACTCAGGATAATGCTGCAAAGAAGGCTGCTTATGTTTCTCAACCTGGGATGCTGGTTATCTGCTAAGGAAAAAGAATATATCAGCAAACATGATAATGTAATTGCTAACGTTTTTTTCTTTCTTGCACATCAGTTTCCTAGATGTGATTCGGGTCCTGAGAAACACTGATGACTCACAGAATGAAGTTGAAAGTGTTGGGTTATATTTAGGTACCTGAGTATTTAATCAGTTTGGTTACTAACGCAAAGTCCATAGACAACAAGAAGTAATAAATCAATATCAGAAAGAGTAAAGATAGAATCATTTTTAAAAGTTGTTTGGATGTTGTACTTTCCTGGGCTGATCAAAAGAATTTTGGAATTTCAAAATTTCTCTTGACTTTGAAATCTTTCTCTTGACCTTTGGTTCATCCCAGGGATTGTAGACCAAGTGTTTGCAATAGGTGCTTGACTTTTTGCTACACAGAACAGCTTTTGCTGTATAGAACAGCTTTGTGGGCAAACTGAAGGCACTGGACCTTCAATTGTGATACCCATACTGCTGTCTTTCTAGAAGACACACTTCGAAATAAAAATGAAAATTGCCACTGATCCCTGTGGTCATTAGAGTAGATCCTTTGTGTGTATCTGTCACTGTGTTCACAAAGAACCAAGAAAAAAAATCCAAATATGAACTTTTGCTTTTCCTCTTCTTTTTGATGAAAGACGTGAGCTGAAGTTAATGACCGCCTTACAATGATATGGCCATAATTTCAGCTATGAATCAGGAAACATCTGTAAGTGTGGTGTCTTCCCATGAGAAATACAGACTATCAACATATTTTATTTCATATTATTTATTTTTCATGTCTGAATGTACTGTCAAATGCCTTTTGATTAATAAATGAGGCTTTAATGCAACATGGTGCCATTAGTATTCAAATTTTCTATGTTTCATTTTCATTTGTTTCCATCATTATTTTTTCTGTTCCTCTAGTTTTGGTATGATCACCGAGTTTGATTGCAAAATTTACCTCATAGAAACAGTGAATTTCTCTCATAAATACCTGAAGAACTTCTCATTTCTGTGCAGTAACTTAAGGAAACATACAGCCAAGCTTGGGAGGTATACACATACATTTAAAATGTTTGAAGATGGCAATATTACTTTCCTTTTCTGACTGTGGAGACTCGTCTGAAATCCAAATGCAATCCAAATGACCTGGCTACAGCGCACTGAAGTATTGCCAGCCCTTCAGTTGTTTGTTACCTCTGCTTAACCAGGTATATCTCATCTTGCAGGCTTTCATGAAGAACTGCGTATACTGTCCACACCCATTCAATGCAGTCAACTGAGTTAGCTTGCACTGCATATATAAACGCAGTAGTCAGCCTTCTGTACACCATTTTCTGGTATGGGGAACATACTATAGAGCTCACAAAAGCTGAATTTCAACAGCAAAATTTATTTTAAATCCATCTGTAGTGGGTTTACATAGCAAAGCTTAGCTGGGGGGCCATAGGAGTGGCTTCTGTGAGAAAAATCCAGAAGCTGCCCCATGTTAGATAAGGGCCCCACCACTGGCCAGAGCCGAGCCAATAAGCGATGTTGCTTGTGCCTCTGTGAGAGCAGATTTAAGAAAGGGGAAAAAAAAAAAAAGAAAACCTGCTGTGGAACAGCAGCTGGCAGAGAGAGGGGTGAGAACCAGCCCTGCAGAACTCAAGGTCAGTGCAGCAGGAGGGCAGGAGGTGCTCCAGGCAGGCAGCAGCAGTTCCCCTGCGGCCTGTGGAGAGGCCCCTGGTGGAGCAGGCTGTCCCCGTGCAGCCCATGGGTCCCACATGGAGCAGATCTCCACGCTGCAGCCCGTGGAGGAGCCCCCGGTGGAGCAGGTGGATGTGGCCTGGAGGAGGCTGCGGGCCATGGAGAGCCCCTGCAGGAGCAGGGCCCGGGCCGGAGCTGCAGCCCGTGGAGAGGAGCCCACGCAGGAGCAGGGGGTCTGGGGGGGAGCTGCCGCCCTTGGGGGACCCGTGCTGGAGCAGTTTGCTCCTGGAGGATGGATGGAGCCCGTGGTACGGAGCCATGTGGGAGCAGTTGTTGAAGAGTTGCTGCCTGTGGGCAGCCCCCTCAGGCTCAGTTCGGGAAGGACGGCATCCCGTGGGAGGGACCCCACGTGGAGCAGGGGTAGAGAGTGACTGTGAAGGAGCAGCGGAGATGAAGCGTCAGGGACTGACCGCAGCCCCCATTCCCCATTCTCCTGTGCTGCTCAGGGAGGAGGTAGAAGAGGATGGATGGGGGGAAAGCGTTTTTAGTTTGTTTTCTTTGTTTTTCACTTCCCTAGCTTGTTAGTAATAGGTAATGCATTTCTCTAATCTCCCTATGCTGAGTCTAATTTGCCCTTCACGATAATTGTTGAGCGATTTCCCTGTCCTTATCTCAAACCTTAAGCCCTGCCATCGTAGTTTCTTCCCCTTTCCCTTTGAGGAGGGGGAGTGAGAGAGCAGTTGTGGTGGAGCTTGGCTGCCCACGTGAGTGGAACCACCACACCCTCTTAGTTTAATTATCAGGTTTGTAAATGGATTCTTAAAGTAAAAGCAAATTATTCACTAGTAGTTAGATTCATGTACTCAATACTAGTTTCATATGCACAACTGTCTCTTGTCTTTATCTGTACTTGTGTTCTCAGTGATTAGTGAATGTGTTTGGTATCGCAACCATTTTGTGCAAAAAGGTAGCTGACACTTAGAAATACACTTGGGTTGCTGTAAACTGCAACTGAAATCAGAGCTAAAATGCCTTTTAACATAAGGCTCAAAAGGGAGTCCGAACAGACTTATCAGAGGCCTGGAAAAGATGGGCTACTGTAAAGGATGGAAAAAAATGTTTTCATTTAGAAAGAGATGACTAATAGAATATAGAATTTAAAAAGTACCTACAAAGAGGAATCAGTTTGGAAAGGACAAAGTAGAATCAATTAATCATAGAATGGCTTGGGTTGGAAGGGACCTTAAAGATCATCTAACTCCACCCCCCCTGCCATAGCCAGGGATGCCACCCACTAGATCAGGTTGGCCAAGGCCCCATCCAGCCTGGCCTTGAACACGTCCTAGGATGGGGCATCCACAACTTCTCTTGGCAACTTGTGCCAGTGCCTCACTACCCTTACAGTGAAGAATTTCCTCCTAATGGCTACTCTAAACCTATCCTCTTTTAGTTTAAGATCATTTCCCCTTGTCCTATCATTACCTACCCTAGTAAAGAGTCCTTCTACATCTTTTTTATAAGACCCCTTTAATTACTGAAAAGTCACACCAAGGTCTCCCTGGAGCCTTCTCTTCTCCAGGCTGAACACCCACAGTTCTATCATCCTTTCTTCATAGGAGAGGTGCTCCAGCCCTCTGATCATCTCGTAGCCCTCCTCTGGACTCGCTCTAACAGGTCCACATCTTTCTCGTGCTGGGAGCCCCAAACCTGGATGCAGCGCTCCAGGTGGGACCTCACAAGGGCAGAGTAGAGGGGGACAATCACCTCCTTTGACCTGCTGGTCACACTTCTTCTGATGCAGCCCAGGATGCAGTTGGCCTTCCGGGCTGCAAGCACACACTGCTGGCTCATGTTGAGCCTTTGGTCCACCAGAACCCCCAAGTCCTTCTCTGCACGGCTGCTTTCGATGAGTTCTTCTTCCAGTCCGTACTCATGTCTGTGTGCAGCACCTTGCACTTGGACTTGTTGAACCTCATGTTGTTGGGGGAATGGGATAGTCTCTTAAGATCACTTCTGAATCTATTTGTCTTTATGTTTCTCTATTTGAGGTCCACTTGTCTAAAGTTGAGAATCATTCTTTCTAACTTTTGCCAACTAAAGACATGGGTGGATTAAGCCCCTTTGTAGTTACTGGAGGAAGATAGAAGAAGAAGTTGATATTTCCTGACCTAGAAAAGTTGGTACAAATCAGACACAAGCAAAGTGTCTTTCTCTACTGACAAACCTGTACAGCTGACCTGGACTAAAAATCTACTTTTTAGATAGCTGAAATCCTACCTTGTATTTTTATATAAATTCTATATTAGTCCACAGATGAATTATTTAAAACCAAATTGCATGCAAATATGCAACAAAAATATTGAAATCTTGAAAAATTTCATAATGAAATAGATAAAATATAACTAATTCATGTTTTTTTTTGTGGATGGCTAAACAATTATAATGCCTCAATGATAAAGAATAAATAAATAAATAAATAAGCCAGTATATATGTCTAATGTCTAGAAGTCTAATGATTCTTAAAAAGTAAAAGCAAAATTGCAGCCCTTCACATTAAAACAAAGTATTGACCAATCAATAACTCTTACTCTTAACTCATAGGAAAAAAAAATAGGACCAAGAAAGATATTGAGTACAGGTTAAAAGTCATGTTTAGCATCAGAACTGGGAACTGAAGATGTTCTGGAGATAAGCAGGCATATAATTCAAAAGTGAAAATGACAGCAGCCCAGAAAATTGCAATCCTACTTGCAATTGCAATTTCAATCACTGAAATGTTTTCTCATGTGGCCTGCTTTTGCATTCATACATTTTCAGGACTAATTTTATATTCCCCAATTTTTCTTTACAAAATATAGGAAGAACATCTTTTCTCCAAATATTAATGTCAAATTCTTATTATGTCATTTTAGTAGTTTCATGAATGTTAGTGAACTGAACGGATGAAAAGTGCTTTTGTGTGGATATTGACCATTACAGGACTGTGATAATCTTTTGTGCTGTTAGCTCTAAATCTAATAGGAATTGAAAGCAATTCCTATTAATGTTATTTTTACTCTGAAGTTGATTATTTCTTCTGTCTTTTCAGAGTATGTGTTCTTTTTGTTCATAGTACAAGAAGAAATGCAGTGGAGCTTTTAAGTTACATATGTCTGGACAGAAGCTTTGTGAGCCTTTTGAAATCTTACAGAATTAAGGGGCACTCATACAAGAATGGTGATACTTGTTTAGCCTCTTCACCAGGCTGCAGAAGTATTATGCAGTAGGTCCCAAATTCCAATGGTGCACAGAAACAACTGATGTATTAGTTTGTTATTAAAAGTGGCTTTACATGCACTGGAAAGCTAATGAGACTAGCAGTGATATCTTAAATCATGCCCTTAAAAAAAAAAAAAAAAAAAAAGTGAAAAATTTGGTTAAAAAGTTATGACATCAGAACATTCAAACACTTAGAATTCATGAATGTCCAGTTGTTCCTCTGCTGATAAATATGTTTGGTAATCTGACAGCTGGTGTAAGCTATTGGGGAAGATGTATATGAGTATAAACAGAATATTGGTGGGAATATAAGCAAGACATTAGCTGAGGAACATTAAGGACCTAAATAATTAGATTAATATAATATTTAAGAAAACAATGTTTATAGCAAAATATCTATACAAGATCATCTTTTAATATTTGTACCTACACATCTTACAAAAGTGGAACAAAATCAGCATTTAAAAACTTCTATAGGAATAGGACTCTCTACTAAGCAAAACAGTTGAAAAGTCATTGTGGTATGCAATGGGAGTGTGTACTGAGCAGTGTTTTTGTTACTGTTCTACACAGCTAGTTTTGAGAGCTTGCTATAATCTTCATTAAGTAAAGAAGCTCTAAATCAGATTATACATCTGGCAGTAATTAGACAAAACAGTTACCATCCGGGGACATAGTACTTCCACTGGAAAAAAAAATCAACGACAACAACGAAAACCCAACCCAACATTCACTGGTATAATAAAATTACAGTCATACATAATTCCCTTGTATCTTCATGAACTATATTCACACACATTTATCTTCATTACATCAGCCTTTTGCCAATACGTTGAACTGAGGAATGCACCACAGATGACAAACTACATCAGACCATGCAATGTTTTATTGTGTGCTGTGAAAAAAACTGTGGAATTATTGCAGTATGATATCTGAATAGAGGAGATACGGGAGAATCTTTAGCACAAAGAGGATCATCTTGACCAGGATGTTGAACAAAAACAACAATTAATGACAGGAGATAGTTAATAGTCTCAGAAAGTGATTGGTAGAAGCACCACCTCATTTTATATTTTTATCACTACAAAATTTGATTTGAAGGATATCAACAAACATATTAAAAGATAGATTAGATGACCTATGTTCCCCACCCCCATTTTTATTTTCTGTGGTTCTGTGAGTCTTTTGAGAGACTTAAATAAAAATTATATAAATTAAATATTTAAAAGGAAAATAAGGTTTACAAGTAATATAAGAGGACTTGCTGAATGAAATGTTAGACAGTCTGCTCTGAACAATGGCTACCTAAGGTGAACCTAGTCTGGTGATTAACATTAGCCAAGATTAAGCAAATGGATTATGATGTTTTTTTTCTAGCTGAGTGCACTTGGAATAAGACTGAGGATGTTCACTTCATATGGCATAGGCAATTTATGAATCTCTGAAAACAAGCTATTTTTTTTATTTACATAGGATGTGACAGTGGGTGAGTATAATGAAATTATATGCAATACTTAACAGCTAAGAGACATTAGATTTATTCTTATAGTTCAGAATAAACTATTCCACTTAGTGTCATTATAAAATTGAACAGCTTTGTGCAAAAACTTTGAACAATTGATTTGGTTTATGAGAATGCAGGCAATGAGATGCATTTCTGAATTCTGTTCCAGTTTCTTGCAGAGTCAAATTTTTAATGTTGTAATTGTCGTGCTATCTTAGACATTCTGGATGATGTAAGATCATCTGATTATAGCTTAATTTTAGAAGAAAATTGTTAGAATGTGACAACCTGTAGAATGAAATCGCAACTTCTACAACATGTTGATTATTAATTTGTTGACATATTTCATATTTGTATGAATGATGATAAAGTGAAATTATAAGGTATCTGAAAGATGGATAAGCAATTTCCACTATTAAAATTAATACTAGAAAGTATTCGTGCATGGTGTGCTATGCATCCATCAGTTCCCTGCCAAAACTATATATCATTCATTTTCTGCTTTGCTAAAGAAGACTTCTTTTGCTTAGATACTTTTGTAAATTCAAATTATTTCATGTTTATAATGAAAATTGACATTTTGCTTTCTGTATTTTGTCTTTGTTTGTTTTGGATTCTGTTGCTGCTGGTGTCAATATGCAGTCTAATAATTATATCTGTGTAAACTATATTGTGTTTCTCTTCCAAATATTGATGCTTACATAACTGAATGTTTTACATGAGTACAAATGTCCAGCACAACTTCTAAGAGTCTAATTCAAAAGCAATTATTATCAGTAGCCTTATCAACCAGCCTTAGTCTGGTTGAAAGGGGGTAATTTGCCATGTAGATCACCTAGGAACTTTTCTTCTTCTGTTATAACTGCCTTCTTTTGTGTGGATCATTTTCTCTGAAGAGTAGAAAAGCTCTTGTTCCAGCTAGCAACATAAATGCCCTGAATAGATTTCCTCTAGGAACATTACTATGTAGAGAATAAGGCATGAGACTTAAAAATGTCTGGTCCAGATTGTGTCCCTAGTCTTAACTCTAAAACCTCTCCATTTAGAACTGTAATGAAAATTGAAGCAGCTAATGAACAGAGGTGTCAAAAATGAACAACTGTATCTCTCAGTGATTTCAGTAGAAGTGGAGCTCCACCCCATGATAGAAAGCAAGCCACTTCTGTAGCCATCATGAACTAGCTTGTATAACTTGCTGCGTCCAACTTGTACATTTCTTCCTGCGTATTCCTTATGGTTGTTGTTGTTATTATTTTAAATGGAAATTTGATTGCCTAAATCTATCTTTGTATACATTGTTCTCATGCAGATCTCTTTGTTTTTTTTTTTTAATTTTATCACTTAAAACGAGTAAAATTTGCACCAAAGATAGTATATTAAAAGGTGACTTTCTTCCTGTGCCCTGATCATTGTTCAAAATGAATAAATAACTATAACTATATATATATATATATTAATTGTTAATTTTATAGTGACAGGAACATTTAAGAAGTTATTAACTCTCAGTGAAGGCAAAACACCCAAGCTGAAAACAGTGCTTTTTTGGAAAAGCTGTAAGAACACAATTATAGAGAATCTTGACAAATTTGACTTTATTTGAATCTTGACTGTCTTGAAAAATGGTAACATTTTCTTATCAGTTTCAGAACTGAAGTATTAAAGTAGTAGAATACATCAAAATATTGTTTTCCATAGCTTCATTAAGAAAAAAGCATAGTAGTCAGAAGAGGTTGTTCCATTAGTGGGTATGGCAACTGCATCAAGGTGACATTGTCGAAGAATTTAATTTATATTATTTTGATGACAAACATATTCCCTGAGACTACTATTCAGCTTTTTAGTAAAACTGTGCTAGAATTTCATCTTCCAGGCTGATTAGTTGACTAGAAGTTTCTACTCTGTGCTCTAGCCAAAGCAAAACAATCATTAAGATACAGCAAATTTATTCAATTAAACGATTGTCATTAAAGTATCTGTATGTAGATTGGATTCAAATGAAAAGGCTGTTGTGAGAGTACTCCATTTTCAAGCAGGAAGACATTCGATATAGTTGTAAGAAACAATCTGTTATTTAAAAGAACAGTATGTAAATGTTTCAACCATAGAAAACTGCTACTTCTACTGAAGAATACCTGAAATGTAGTGTCTTTATAAAGGATTTAAAGACTTTTCTCTTAATAAAAAATCATATTTGATCACTAGGTTTTCACTCAGTATAAATGAAAATATTGAAGTGGTTGATTTATTTATCATGAAAGATAAAACTTACAATAAAATAGCAAATGATCTGTTAATTTAAGATGTACCATAGCATTAACATTTCTGGGGCCTTATTCTGGTATAATTTACAACATAGTAAATCAGGAGCCTTTTATCTGAATCCAGTGTATTTGTCCTGGTGTAAAACTAATAGATTAGTAAAGTAAAATAGATTTTATTAATAGATTAGTAAAGTAAAGTAAATTATATTGTCTTTCAGTTTTGTTATTTTGGACTGAATATGGCTTATGCCTAGGCATGAATTGCTTCTTCCTCATAAAGATTTTGCTAATATATTAAATATGAAATGCTGTCATTAGCTTCATCCTCAAGGAAAGAAAAATCTAATTATTATTCTGGACTAGGTACCTTCTTCCAGGGAAAGGTCTCTTGTACCAAAATGATAAGAGATTTGAAATTACATTGGAGAGTGTTGGGAATACTTGCAAGCAGAGCTATGCTAACCTAATCTGACAGTACTGGAGTCTTTGTGGAATTTAGAGATAACAGCTTGGATCCATTTAAATCCAATGATTTTTGGCACAACTTGCTGCTGTTCATTTCTTATAATTCTCTTTCTGCACCTTTCAAAATTAAGACTGTTTTATTGCTAGTCATATGAAAACTTTTGTATCCATGTCCTCTTTTTTTCCCCCCAGATTGCTGTCAAAATGAGTGAAACTCCTTCAACTAGTTACTCAGTGAATCAGCCAAACTCCTCTGAGAGTGAACAGAGTTTATCTACCCGCCATTTCAACGTTACCGAACCTGTAGTGGCCAAACGGATCTGTTTCTATAAAAGTGGAGATCCTCAGTTTAATGGAATCAAAATGGTCATTAATAACCGGTCTTACAAAACATTTGATGCCTTGCTGGATAGCTTATCCAAAAGGGTCCCATTACCTTTTGGAGTAAGGAATATCAGTACACCAAAAGGGAGACACTGCATCACCAATCTTGAAGACCTTGAAGATGGAAAATCTTATATTTGCTCCCATCAGAGGAAAATGAAGCCTATCAACCTAGAACGGGCTAGCAAAAAGCCATTGCCCTGGCAGATCAGTAGGCCCGTCAGTGCTCGCCGTCGTGCTGTGCAGTTAGCAAGGGAGAATGAAGTTGGATTTGGACACAGAGAAAGAAAAATAACAACTCCTAAAAAGATGCTTGTTTTCAAAAATGGAGATGTAAGACTCAGACGCACCATAATTCTGGGAAAGAAAAATACACAAACCTTTGAGGCCTTTCTGGACTATATGAGTGAATTAATGCAATATCCAGTCCTGAAACTATATACCACTGATGGCAGAAAGGTGAGAATAAGAGCACTGATGATTTTTCTATGTTTGCTTCTAGGTTATTTTTAACTTAAAAAAAAAATAATAAAATAAAGTGACTTTATCAATTATAAACTAGGGACACTGGCCTGGTGTAGTATCTAATGTGCTGAATTTCAGCTGTTGTCTTTCTATGGTTGTTACCCCTTAGGAAGGCTACTAGCTTGGAGGAAATAAATATACGTAAATCTAGCAGTCACAGAGAAACTAGTGGGGATATTTTATTTCAAGTCTTCATGAAAAGTCATTTTTCTTTTTCTTACTTAGGTCTCTTTCAGGCATGCTTTCAGTTATGTATTTTTTCCCTATTTAAACAGAAATTTCCCTTAGTCTTAAAGCTGTTTTCTGTGATTTTTAATGTTTTAAAAATATTATAGGTAGTATCTAATAGCCATAGCTACTTTATTATTACACAGATGGACAGTGTTTTGCCATTAATGCCTTGGAACTAGGAGACCTTATTGTATCTTACAGTTTCTAAACTGCAGACCAAGTTTTGTACCTCTAAACCCAGATGTTGCAGCAATAATAATCCTGAATTTCATTTTACATGCTGTTCTGTGTAATTTTATCTCATTTAGAGTTTTCCCTGCATGTTGTTTAACCGGAGAGAAGGACTTGTGATCATACCTAACAACAGGTATCTGGAAAGGGAATTCCATGCAGAGTGCTTGTTCAAGGGAAATCTTGTGTTTTCCCTCCGTTTGGTCAAGATCTGTATTAGGTTGGGAAACTCTCCCCATCTCCTATGTCAGTGAAATGCAGTTTTCAAGCCTTAGCTTGCAATATATTCTGAACGTAAATTCAAATCTGTTAGGCAAGGCCCTGAACAACTTGATCCAAGGTTAGACCTGTTTTTTATACTAGATGACCTCCAGACATCTTTTCCAATACATATTTTGTGATTCTGTCCAGTTCCTCTGTGGCAGTACATGTGAAATATTTGTGATGTATTCTGAATTTTCCCTTTCTTCCTCCAAATAGATGTTCATATATATACCTACCTCCAAATTCATAGTCTTATTCCATGGCTATGAATGATCACTCTTCAGTGATGAAATAAAACAACATATGCAAGCAATTACATTATAAGATAATTTTGATCTGTATCCAAGTGTTGTTTCTTGAAGTCTTTTTCTAATATATTTTTATTTATATAACAAGACATACCCTCACAGAGATAAGAATTGCCTTATAGGAATTGAAAAATTAATTCTGTTCTGTGATACATATTTAATAGTCAGCTGCAAAATGATGTAGAGACTAAAAAGTGAAGATATTAAAGCATAAAAGGGATAAATCTCTTACTTTTTTTTTTTCCAGGTTCCTAATCTTCAGGCCCTGATACTGTGCTCTGGAGCTGTAGTCGCAGCAGGGAGAGAGCCTTTTAAACCAAGCAATTATGATTCCCTTGGGCATTCACAACCAGCTAAATTGCTTGGAATTGCAAATCGTGTGTACCCAAAAGCAAATGCCAAGTCAGAAAGTGAAAATAGTAAGTTCTTTGAATTAATTTTTATTCTATTATTTGGTTTATCTCTCTCAGTATAAGACATAAACCATGACAATCTTATTGGGATCAAGGATATTCTAAAAGGACAGCTGAAAATTTATCTGTAGGTATAAGAAAGATGAAAGTGTTAATTTTCATTTTAAAACACGTTTCTTCTAAGTACTCAGCTAGCATGCATATTTTCTCTCAAACTGACTTATTTAGAACATGGATACAAATCTATATGTATATTTTATTGTAATGCACTTGATTGTCATTGTTATTAATTTTTCGGCATCACATTTAATAACAGTGGAGGTAAAAGAAATCCTACAGGTTACTTTAGAGTTCTTAACTGGCTGAATTTATTGAGGAAAACTCTTGTGCCATTTTTAGGACCTAGCAAATGGGGATTTGACTTGTCATTATCATGACTTTCACTTTTTTCCCATGTTCCATGCTCCACATAAACATGAAAACCATTACAGCACTCATCCACTTACAAACTCAACATGTTTTTGTGAAGCTGCATCCTATAGGAAATTCTTATATCCTTATAACTGTAATATATGCTTTTTGGTTAAGTTTGGGAAAGGATACACAAATACATACTTTCCCTTTCACTACTCAAGGAGTTGTGTCACTGACAAGAGTCAGTGAGTGTGAGTTGGCCAGGGGATGATCAAGAATTGTTTCTGTCCTGAGACTTTCCGTGGTAATCCTCACTACGTCATGGAGCACATTTCTACATGAGGCACTTCTATTTACTTAAAGGTGTTTTTTCCACATCACTCATAGTTTATTATGTCTCTACTAAACTACTCATTTTAGTTTTTCTCAGACTTTATGTTCTTTGACATTCCACAGCTTCAGAGCTGTTGGTCTGGTCTCCATTAAAGGAGTTAGTCTAAACTTTTATTTCATGGGAAAGCATAAGCATGGGAAATTCACAGGGCATTCCCCCTGAAATTATAGACACCTATCTATAATAGCAATGTGTCAATCATGAAAGTCTTTTTATAAAAACTTTTGTAACTCTCTTGAGCAAAACGTGCTTAAATTCAAGTAATGTGAGATAAGTTAATATTAATTATGTTAAAATAGCTTCCTGCAAGCAAAACCTTTCAATTAAATTAAGACTTCTGTATATTTAGGTATCAGTAACAGTTGTAGATGTCTTTGTGTGGGTGTACATGCACCATTTCACTCACAGCCATATCTGCTTGGAAGACAGCAAAATTTTATTTTTATTTTATGTTCTTTTATCTCTCACCTCTTCAGTGACAACCATAAGAGAGAGATAAGGTATTATTTAAAGAGCCAAATTATTACAGTTTAATCAAAACATGTTTTAAGAATATTTACTGTGTATGTAAACTCATGTTGGGCCATAGTCAAGACTAACTGAAGTCTAAAAGTATTCTCCTTGGCTTTACTGGGTTTTGTACCATCTACATCTAGAGTACTGTAGCATAAAATATATCTCAGAATGTCATGATTTAAATTCAGATTTTATAAGCAGTTCAAGTGCTTCAATGTTTACTTATCTATAGGGGACTGAATCCTACAGCCTTTAGTCACGTGTGTCAATGACACTACTCACAGTAATGACATATGCTGCAGATTGTTGAATTAATCCCAGAGATATATATTTACACCTTGACTGACACATTTTAGCACTAACTGTAAGGACTAATAGGAGGTGATAAGTTAGTGATTGTTAGGGCACGGAGAAGATGTAAATTTAGTAGCCTGAAGCCCCGACAGATGCAGGTCTGTGAACCTCTTAAAAAAAGTTCAAGGTAACCTCAACTCCCAAATGAGTATAAAAAGAGAGAATTTAGAGAATTTAGTCCTTTTTTTAGGCTTTGGAGCTTCAAATAGGACTATTGCTCTGGCAATAAGTAGTTAAATCTTTGATGTTCTATTAAAATTTGGTTGTATTTCTCTCTTGAACAATTTCTTAAAATTAATAGCAAAATTAGATATGTTTTTTCTATTTCTTTTAATTTCCTTTTAATTTCTAATACTCTAGGAAAAAAACAACTTTATTAGGTTCTTTTGTACTAATTTATCTCCTTTCTTCTTTTTTTTGTTTCCTCTCTTTTTTTTTTTTTTTTTTTTCTTTCACTGCCTGTCTGCTGTGTTATCATCTGGATCCTTATCCATGATATCTGTCTGCTCTACTTTCCAACTATTGAATGAATTTGGATTCTTTCAATGTAATTATTGGTAGCGAGAGTTGAAGTGATCTCTAGTTCTAGATCTCAGATATTCTCAGTTTCTTCTGGTAAAGAGTCCAGCAACGATAACAACTCAAATGATAACAACTCAGAGTCTTCCTATGTTCTGGCCAATCATAATGGTGTAGGAGAAAATCAGTCAGTTAATGGGGAAGAATTATCTGTGGCACAGTTTGAAGATGACATTGAGAAATCTGTTCACCTTAATCAAGATGGCAGTATGACAGTGGAAATGAAAGTTCGATTCAAAATTAAAGAGGAAGAAACTATTAAATGGACAACAACTGTAAGTCGCGCTGGCCTTTCAAGTGACAAAAATATCACCATTTGCAATGCTGCAATGGGTGCAGAAGACTGCTTATCTAATGTAAATATATCAGAACGTACAAAACCAATGGACACTCCATTTTTGGACAGCTACAATAAAGAAGATGGAGACTCATTAAAACAATTCAATGAAGAAGTCTCAGGCAAAGAATCAGAATCTGATTTAAAAATGGATGGTTATAATATCTATCAGAAGAGCAAATCTGCAGATCTAGATATAAGCAATGTACCTAAGGATAATATCAGACCTCGCTTTTATAGGCCTCCCACCCCTGGGCCAAGACGTGTTAGACAAAAGAAAGCAGTAGTTGAAAGTGTCACCTTGGTATCTGAGAAAGAGGTTCAGGAAAAGACAATAGGACAGTTTTCCTATAGTGAGGAAATACAGAATGGAGAAAACAAATCTGAGTATTGCATGGTAGCACATTCAAGCAGAAAAAAATCAAGCGTCAGTAATCCAAAGTTTAGTGAGATGAGTGACAATGACATATTAAAGCTTTCTTCAGAGAATATAAAAGAAGAAATGCTTTTTAAAGTAAGCCACAAAAGTCATGATTTAGTAGGAACCACAAATAGGAAGACATTAGATGTGCCTGATGACAATGAATTGGTACAGAACATATTGGAGAAATCAGTTGTGGAGCAAGGTGCATATAATAGCTTAGTATCAACCTGCAAAGCTAACATCAGTGGTTTCATACCATCATCAAAAAATTACCAGACAGCTAGGCCAGTTTCAGCAGATCATATCCATGAATTATGCGATATTAAACAAATAAAAAGATCACTGAGTTCTTACATTAGATATTCAGAATTATCTCAGTCAAAAAATGAAGAAAGAAAATGCATAGCTTCCAATTTATTAGCTTTTTCTCAAGATTCAGTGCATTCAGTCTGTCCTGGACACAACGAGATGGAGAAAATGATAGCTTCATGTAGTAAAGCACCTACAGAGAAAATAAATCCAACAACTGCATTCTCTCCTGTTACTGAAAGTGAGAATCAAATCAGTGTCAGGGCCGAATCTGTGACAGCATCACATCTGATTGATGAAAGCCAATCTGCATCTTCCCTTACTAAAAAGAAGAAAAGAAAATTATTGTCTAACTTTCTAGAGAAAGGTATATATGAAAATCAAAAAGATAAAGAAATTTCAGGGATAATTAAAAGTGAAGAAATGCTTGTCACAAGCAAAACTACACAAGTTTCCACAACCCAGGATAATTGTTCTGAAATGCTTCAGAAAAAAGAAACGGAATTACTTGTAAAAAGCAATGATGGGTCTGACAATTCAGACAAAAGCATATGTCCTGAAGATGAGTTCTATCCCCAGAATTCAGCGGAACAAAATAGATTATCACCTAATGAAAAAACAAGAACTAAGAAACGGTTGGCTGAGGTAAAATCAAAGTCAGGCAAAAAAAATAGTTCCCTTTTGTCTGCAAAGAGTGAAGATGATCTAATGACAGTTGATTCAAAAAATGAAACTGAAAACAGTCAGGATGCACAGAGTACTGTGAAAGAAGGCAAGCATCTCACAACTAATTCTATTGAACAGACACCTAACTTGGCAATGATTTCAAAGACATTGTCAGAAATGCCAAAGGTTCATAAAGTAGAAAAAGGAAGGGAGGATAACATTTTGGAAAATTTGTCATTAAAGAAAGAGAAAAAGCAAAAGAAGATGAGGAAAAATCTAAGTAAAGGTGCAAATAAATTAAATATGTCAGAGAGCTCCATTACAGTAGAGGCTCTGAAACAAGAGAATTTTCAAGAGGAGATTGTTGAGCATTCACTTGAAAACTACGTCCAAACTTGGCTGAAAAACCTGTCACCAAATGCCATCTTACCCCCTATAAAGAAAAAAGAGGGGAATGTGGAGAATAGCGATGTCTGTCATGTTTCTAAAGAAAACACTGATGCTTTTATAGATAAAGAAGCTAAATTTATTACGAATAAAATGCGCGTGACTGGAAAAAAGCATCTGTTTGAACATAATCAAACCAAAAAAACATTAAAGCCTCTTTTTGAATTGGGAACTTTAGAAGAATCATCCAAACATTCACGTCAAAACCAAACTGACTCTTTGATTTGTGGTAATACAGCAATGGTAGAAGAGTCCAAGTATTTACTACAGTCAGAATTTCATCATGACAGTCAACTACACTTGTTTCATGAAACACATGGCAATGATAAAAAGGTGTCAGAGTATGATATTCAAAACACAAATCTATGCCATAGAAAAAAATCTGAAGTTGCTGTTCAAGTTGATTGTTCAATTGTCAGTGAGAAAGTGGGAACTGATATTCAGAATAATTGCATGTCTAGCATGCTGCTTCGTGAGTTACAGTCAACTTTGCTTGGTCTCCAGAAAGAACACACGGGATGTATAGGAAAAACATACAGTCTTTCAGATGTTTCTCCTCCGGTTTTTGGTTCTTCCTCCAATCTCCTCCTAGCTTGGCTACTAGTACTGAATCTGAGAGAGAGTTTGATCGGTACAACGAAAGATGATATGCAAAAAGCTACCTGTAGCTGTTCTGAAGTAATTACGCAGTTACAGTTTCTGAAACAAGCAACAATTATGCAAAAAGTTGATGAACTGAAGGCTGCTTTCTCACATTTTCAAGAAACAACAGAAAATAACTTATTACATGCTGTGAAGGAATTCAAAAAGCAGGATTCCACACACGGCCATGAGAATATACCCATACTTGAAAATCATAATGGTATACATTTGCATGAAGAAGAAAAATCAGTTGAACCTTGTATTGCAAAGAACAGTTTAAATTCCAAAGAAGCTCTAACATTATTGGGTGAATTTGAAAGCTATTCAGATATACAGAAAGAGCTTTGTAGAGCAACAGAGATTTCAGATTTGAGTGCTTCCAAAACACAACTAGATGGTCAATATGCTGATACTAATTCTATTAAATGTAACTTTTCATCAGCTATAGAGCCATCTGAAACAAATGAAGAAGTGGCTTATAATCTAAATGAAAAACCTCATGACAAAAACATTAATGAAGAGTCAGATACTTCAGCAGAGCCTAATTCAACAGTTCACAGTGTAACATCTAATGATAAAAATTGCATTTTAGATCAGGATACTTCCGAGATAGAAGGTGAAAAATATATTGTAGATGTTAGTACTGATCAAAGGGAAGATGAAAAAGTTGATCCAAAGTCAACAGGTAATGACGAAAAAACAAACAATCAACTTAAACTAGTTGCCGACACCTCTGCAGAATATAATTATGAGGATTGTTCTGTACAGGAAGGGAAGGAAGACACAGAAACTTGTGAGGAAACCTCTGAGAGGTTATCTACAGTCTCTCCATTATCTTTTTGTTATGAATCTAAGCAAATTACAGAATGTGATATGAGTGAAGGAGAACAGAAATTGCAAGTAGAAGAATTGGAGAACAGAACATGTTCAGACACTTCACAATTAAAAAAATGCTTAAAAAGTCCTGCTACTTCAGACTGGTCAGATTACAGACCAGATAGTGAGGAGAGTGATTATAACTGCAGAGCATCCAGTGATTTGACCAATGAAAGTGGAGAAGAAGCAGTACTTGAAAAACATTATAATACCAGCTATGTAAAAAGAACTATTGAACGACTTTATGGTAAGACAGAAGCTTCATTTAAGCGTGACTTTCAGAAAGGATTTCCTTACATGTCCAAAGCATTACAGAAAGATACTGAAGAATTCAGCTCTGCAGTGGTGAAAAAAAACATTCAATTTTTTCAAGAACCTAGGCCTTGTTTTGCAGAGAAATTTTCACATTCTTCATTGTCATCACAAGAATTTCCAGAAATCATTAACAAAGATGAAACTACATGGAGAAAAGAACATATTTCTTCACCAACACCACAACCTACTCCTAATGGAGAAGAGGCAAATTGTATTAATGACTACTCAGGGGAACCTCCAAAGCAACATTGTCAACCTAGTGTACATGCTAATGAAGATGAAGGAATATTGATTGATAAAGGCAAATGGCTTCTCAAAGAAAACCATTTGATAAGAAGATCACCACCTGAGCGGACTGGAATGTATGGCAATTTGGATACAACATCAACAGACACAGTGCTTGATACTAACAGTGATGATGCTCCATACTCATACTTTGGCAATCTGAATCAGTATCCAGTCCTCAATGAAATATCTTCTTCAGAGCTTGAAGATATGGCTAAGCCCTCTAAAAATTTCTGCAACTACTTTAACATACCTCACAGTAGTGATTCAGACCCTTTACAGGATGACTTAAGTAGGGAAAGCAAACCTGGCCTCAATGGCAAAATCACCTCCCTTCCTGTAGGGAACAAAGAAAAGATCAAACCTTCAGTCATGGCAGGTTCTACTTCCACACGTCTTTCCAGAGAAGCTGATACCAATTCTCCAGCCTTTATGTCTGTAGAATTTAGATTGCCTGATAACAAGGTGCATCCATTGGAACAGCCTTTAAATGATGAACCCATACAATCTCAGCCAACTGATGTTAGTAATACTAACAGAAATGCTCTTCAGGAAGATTCTCTGGATAAGCTCCATGCTATATGTGGCCAACATTGTCCAATACTGATGGTGATGGTTACACCAATTAATGAGGATCAGAGAGGATATGCTTACCAAAAGGCATCCGATATTGAGAACCAGATGAGTCTATGTTTGTTGGCCAGTAAGAGTGAACATTTACAATGGTTAGGCAAAGATTTAGTAAAAGATGAAAATAATTATGTGACCCTGAAGAGGAACTTCATCAATAAGATTGCCAATAATATTTTTACCAGGTATTATGCTAATAACACTATAGATTTTATTAGTAACATTGGGATACTTACATCTTCAACTCTGAAAGACAAGAGCAATTTAAGGAGGTTACATGGTATAAAGAATATGAATTTAAAACCTATGGAAGTCAGCAATTGTCAAGACAAGGTATCCAAGCACATACCCAGTGATTATATGGTGGACACAAAGAGTAAGCCACCCAACACAAAGCCAAAAATATGCCAAATATTAAGAATAAGCCCAATTCACATTGTTGGAGAAAAATTGTCTCCCTTGTTGACAGATCCAGCAGAAACCTGTCATTCTGAAATATTTCTAAAATGTGACACTTTTATAAATAACGTTGAAGGTACTGCCTCTGAAAATATGAAAGATGCAAATGCCTTTTCTACAGAAGAAGAAGAAGGAGGAGGAAGAAGAGGAGAACGAGAAGAAAGAGAAGGAGAAGGAGAAGAAGAAGAAGGAGAAGGAGAAGAAGGAGAAGGAGGAGGAAGGAGGAGGAAGGAGGAGGAAGGAGGAGGAGGAGGAGGAGGAAGGAGGAAGATGGACGAGGAGGAAGAGGAAGAGGAGGAGGAAGAGGAAGGAGGAGGAAGGAGGAAGAAGGTGGAGGAGGAGGAGGGAGGAGGAGAAGGAGGAGGAGAAGCTTGCTTTTGTGCCATGGAGAATGGATACAGCAAAGATAAGAAAGACATGTAATAGAGATCTTGGAAGTTCGATAACATCAGATTAGTGACAACTTCAGTAAAAATATTACCAAAATAAACTGCTGAATGTCACATCCAATAAAACTCCCAATGTGAATACAACCCAGATGAATGTAAAACATAATTGTGTATCTTTATGGAAATATAGGTAATTGCTTAATTTTTTGTCGGAAACAACATAGGAAAAAACAAACAAACAAACAAACTGTTCTAATGGTGGTTTCTTAGCTAAAAAAATACTTTTCTCCTAAATGTTATCTGTTCAGACATATTTAGTAATATACAAACCATGTCTTCTGTAGAGAAAAAACTACTACTAATTAAACAACAACAACAACAAAAATCAAATTTTAAATATCTGCCTAAATTCTAAGATAAGATACTTATATTACATGACTTTCAAGAAAGAGTTTGAGAACTACCGTTCCATATAAATGCTGTGTCTGGGACAAAATCAAATGATATCTTTAATTTGAAATGAAAAGTAGGGAATACTATTCAATTGCTGTAATACAATGAGAAATAGAAAATGGTAGTCATGTTAATTTTACATAGATTAATATTATCAAACAACTATTTCAGTTTTTAAAGCCAACTTCAGAATAGTTATGTGGGTAAAGATGACTTCTGGTCTCCATATAGGAACATCCAGACCACAAATGAAATTTGCTGCTTTTATCCAGAGGATACTGGAAAAGGAGCTTATTTATTATTTAGGCTTACACAGGAGCTGAGAAGGGAGATTGTGCATCCAGACTTCTTGACTGACTTTGCCATATTACCTTCAGAGGCTGCACCACTTACACTTAAAACTGTTCTACATACACTACAAGTGTTGTGTTCTTTTTTTAACCTTTGTACTCTTTTTTTTTTCTTCTTCTGTAAATATGATGTAATATGAGAATCCTAGGCATATTTAATACGTTTCAGAGTCTTTCAATCTATTTTAGAATTATTTTGGATGCCTGTTTACATCATTTTTTAATATCCTGTATACTTAGTATGCAGTTATATAGGGTTTACAATTTTCAGAAAATTATTTTAAATATAAAATTGAAAAATAACGTATATTGTGATTAGGAAGAGTATTTAATTTTGTTTGTTTGTTTAGATTTAACCCCTAATTCTGCACAATAACTTACTTCAGTATCAACCAAGTCAGAGCTACGCCTGAAGAAGTAAAGTGCTATTTTTTCCGTTAGAGAATGAGAATTTGTCCATTCTGTACTCTTGGAGGCTGCATCTAGACTAATTGGCATGTACATGGTACCACATGCTGGACCATGGTCATTTAGTTATCCAGACCGGGGACTTAATTAAAGCCTGACACAAATCCCTTTTGGCCCATGGGCCTTGATTGTCTCCCTCTGGCGAACAAGGCACATATGAGAGAAGTAGAAGCAGGACCTGGAGCAAAAGGGATTTGCAGTACGGGTAGGAAACCTAGAAGCTCTCCAATTCCTTTTAGGAGTCTAGTGTTAGCCATGTTTCCTTGTAAATAACTGATAAGTTTCTGTTGTTTGAAGCAGTGTTATATTCTAATAAACCAACATTAAAACCCTAAAGCGATGTTGTGATATTTACTAATAAAATGCATGCCAAATAGCTGTGTGTTTATCTGACTACACTGGTCTTATTTATGATTTTCTTACTCCCATCTTCACATTTTTGGGCATCTTTTTTGGCATGTTTTAGAACTGCTCCAAATGAAGAGTCTCAAGGATATTTTTTCATCCTTTTTACCTATTAAAATAATTAGAATCCAATTAAATGCCATATAGCATTCTGCATACAAAGTTTCTATGCCATAAATAATGCCAAAAGGTTAAACTGGCAGTTATATACATTACTCCATCACTTGCAGTCTTTCTGTTGGATTCATAGCATCCTGTGCTGCATTCACAACACCTTAATTTATTCAGACATTCAAGAGCCTTTAATCAGATGTTTATTGTAGTGTTACTGATCAAACTGAGCACTCGAAAGGTGAGAGGTGTGGTATGGCCTTAGGTTACAATTAACAGAGACCAGAGCAAGCACTGAAATGATTGTTGTATTCACTGAAGGACTCCTGATTTCAGAATGTTAGCAGGAAGAGAAAGAATAAAATAGTCAGCTCAGAGCAGGACAAAAGGTTGACAGTAAGATGTTCAATGCTGTCACAGAGTTTATATATTCATTAATGGTTCAGGGAGGATACAGAATATTAAGTGGCTGAGTTACACAGAGAAAATAAAATTGCTTTTATTAGGTAAGATTGGAAAAGACTGAAGAGAGACCCTCAAAAACTGTTGACTAGAGGAACATGTTGATTGACAGAGGGAAAAACACCATGAAGAGTAATATAAACTTCTTATATATATCTTAATTCTGTAAATTAGCTGCAAAAGGCATACAGAGTCTTTCTGAATGAGCCAGGGTAAAATATACTTGGAAGTGACAAGCATATCAAATAATATGTAAAGAACAGAACAGAAGAAAATTCAATAGACGTTTAAAGGCTTTATATAAATTATGCTATTCTTCTGGAAGGAATTAATTTTTTGTTTTGCTACTGTTAAAAAAAAGAAATAGCCAACATAACATGTAGACTATAGTTTCATGAAGAGAATTCCAGTGTATCTAGTTTGTCTCTCTGCTAGAAAAACAAACAAACAAAAAATCCCCACACAGAATCATGTAATAATTTAATATAAAATCATATAAATAAGATACAACATTTAAGGACTAAGTCTCATGTTAAAACTTATCAGCTATAGTCATTGTCATTTCCATTGAAGGGGTGTTCTAGAGCTTGGGTCCTTTTGCTGATATCCATCTTAACTGTTTTCCAATTTCTATCCAAAATCTAGTCATAGTTAGTTTACATTCATGTGTACCAAAACCATCAGCATCATTAAATTATATATGTCTTTTCCTCCTCCTGGTATCTTTTGACAAAATCAGATATTCTCGCACTATTTTTTCCACATAAGGCATTGTCTTCATTTCCTTTAATCATAATGGTTGTCTTTTTCAGGACCTATTCTAGCTTCAATTAATTTGTTTTTGAATATGGTTGCCAGAATTTATTGCAGCATGTGAAAGATTCTCTTTCTGAACTCTTGGACACTGAGAGTAAAATTTCTCTAATTAGAAATCTTTCTCTTGGTGCATCTTACAGTCACATTGTTGCATCATATTAGTGAATTGCTCTCTCTCTCTCTCTCTTTTAAATGATAAATTCACTGTTTGTAGCATTATGTTTTGGTAGTATTTTAAAAATACATTTCCTTGCATTTTATGCTGTTTTGAATTGCTCTTTTTACAGTACTCTGGATTTTCTGATCCTTTTATGCTTTGATAACTCTTATTAACTATGTTACAGAACCTATGTTACAGAGTATATTGACAAAATTAGGAAATTCAGATCAATCCCAACACAAATTCACGAACAATTTACTACTATTCCTATAAATTAATAGCTCTTATGTCAACACAAACTTATAATTTCCCATTTAGGTAGTTATTTTGTTTCTTTGCAGTCTAGCACTAATCTAATTCTCCATTTAAACTACTAATTTCTCATAAAATGCTGAGGTAGTGTACATCTATTGTAATTTCCTTGTCTAAAAAGATGAATTATTATGTCCCACACAACATCATCATCTCTAAATTGGAGAGAGATGGATTTGATGGATGTATCCCTCGGAGGATAAGGAGCTGGCTGGATGGTGGCACTCAAAGCGTTTTGGGTTTTCAAATTCAACACATCGTGCACATAGCCTTTTCTTTACTTATTCTCTTTCAATGTATACAGTCAAACAATATTTTTACAATTTTGTTTTATTTTCCTTTTTTACCTCTCACTTTTTGACTTCATTAACCTGTTCCTTTACTTTTGGAAATTTGCTGGTTTTAGATCAAAGGCTTCATTTAAAATATTTTTTTTGTCCTACCTTAATTTAAAATGAATCAGTTTATGATTGCTTATTCAGGGGTATTTTGTAAATCTCTTTCTAAAGGGTATTCACTGCTCATCAAATCTAATTAAAAATTGTATTTTCCTCTAGCAATCACTTCAGGAAGAAATGTACAGATTCTGACATTTAGAAATAACTTCTTTCTACAGTCTAGTAGGATTTATTCTCCTTCCTTCACAAGTTAGATGGTCTCATTATGGTACACTTCTTGGTTCTGACTTACATTGTCTATCTTTCAACTATCCTGTTCCAAAGTAAATGTAATCCAAACAGATTCTGTTTCATTTTGCATTATCCATGTGTACACTTGTAGCTTTCCTGAAGGCTGCATGCCTAACTTATCTTTTGGGATCCATGCTCCAAGTGTGATTGCTTTTTCATAATTTTACAGTTACCTCTGAATATGCAGATCTCTGTTTTATGCTAGCAATAACTGCATATCTAGATTACTGACCTCATCATTATTACAGCTTTTGTTCATTTTACTGTTCAACATCCTCTATTCATTGTTTTTTCTACATTTATCAGATAGATATTCTACTTTATGTGCATTGAAACTGCCTGTGGAGAATGTACAAGTTGCAATATATTTACTCCTTATTTCTTGGTCTGAATGCTTTTTACCACCTATGTCAGCCATTATGGCACATCCATAGTCTCTCTGTCAACAGGAGCATGAGTACATTCCACGATATCATACCCTTCCTCATGAGTAACCAGTTGATTTTATTACCTTGTTTACCTTTGAAACTGGCTGCTCTTGGCTTGGACTGGCGTACGCTTCGTTGGGTTAGAAACTGGCTGGGTAGCCGGGTCCAAGGAGTCGTGGTGAATGGAGTTAAATCCAGTTGGAGGCCGGTTACTAGTGGAGTCCCCCAGGGCTCAGTACTGGGGACAGTTCTCTTTAATATCTTTATCGATGATCTGGATGAGGCGATCGAGTGCACCTCAGTAAGTTTGCAGACGACGCCAAGTTAGGTGCGTGTGTCGACCTGCTTGAGGGTAGGAAGGCTCTGCAGGAGGATCTGGATAGGCTGAACAGATGAGCTGAGGCCAACTGTAGGAAGTTCAACAAGGCCAAGTGCTGGGTCCTGCACCTGGGGCACAACAACCCCAAGCAGCACTACAGGCTGGGAGATGAGTGGTTGGAAAGCTGCCTGGCAGAGAAGGACCTGGAAGTATTGGTTGATAGTCGGCTGAATATGAGCCAGCAGTGTGCTCAGGTGGCCAAGAAGGCCAACAGCATCCTGCCTTGCATAAGAAGCAGCGTGGCCAGCAGGTCTAGGGAAGTGATTGTCCCCCCGTACTTGGCTCTGGTGAGGCCGCACCTCGAGTACTGTGTTCAGTTTTGGGCCCCTCGCTACAAGAAGTACACCGAGGTGCTCAAGCGAGTCCAGAGGAGGACAACGAAGCTGGTGAGGGGTCTGGAGAACAAGTCTTATGAGGAGCGGCTGAGGGAGCTGGGATTGTTCAGCCTGGAGAAGAGGAGGCTCGGGGGCGACCTTATCGCTCTCTACAGGTACCTTAAAGGAAGCTGTAGCGAGGTGGGGGTTGGTCTATTCTCCCACGTGCCTGGTGACAGGACGAGGGGAAATGGGGTAAAGTTATGCCGGGGGAGGTTTAGGTTGGATATTAGGAAGAACTTCTTTACGGAAAGGGTTGTTAGGCATTAGAATAGGCTGCCCAGGGAAGTGGTTGAGTCACCATCCCTGGAGGTCTTTAAAAGACGTTTAGATGTAGAGCTTAGTGATATGGTTTAGTGGAGGACTTGTTAGCGTTAGGTCAGAGGTTGGACTAGGTGATCTTGGAGGCCTCTTCCAACCTAGATGATTCTGTGATTCTGTGATTCTGTGACTTCTATTTTAGAATTTCAGAGAACTCCATTTCCCTTTAGTTGACCATCTTCTTCAGCATTTTAGAGGTATTTATTCATTCAGGCAGCAATTTTAGCAGTAGTGTTTGTTTTAATATTAATAACAGCTGATGAATGTACCTTTTTCATAAAGATATTCAAAAAAAATGTAAATTTGCTTTAGCAATCAATGTATTCTTCTGTTTGTTCGCTTGTTTGCTGTTTTTGTTGTTGTTGTTTCTTTTGTTTTGGACATGGTAATATTTTTTTTTCTATGTCATCTTTGTTTCTGTTTGGACTCCAATCCATGAACCATCTTTTCTTCATGTTTAGTAAGACTGACTTGCCAACTTTTTCTTCCAGACATTATGTAGTGGACCAGTGGATACTTGTTTTTCTCCATTATCTTGTTTACTGATATGGGATTTCACAGGTCATTTTCCTTATCCATTGTTCAGGCTGTATCTTCAGCAGGTTTATGCAAACCTATGCAATTCTTCTTACATTAGGTACACCTGCATAGAATGACTTAGATGTCGTACACTTATCCAAGTTTGTCATTTATAGCTTAGATTAACATGGAGGGTTTTATGGTCACCCATCATCAGCCATGTTTCACAGAAAGTTGGGTGAAGAACTGCCTTTGTAATAGAAACAGTGAGCTAAATTCAGCTGTGAACAAAGCAGATTGCAGCAACTTTTAAGAAGCGTCACACAGCTCTGTTGCTGGAAAGTGTGATACTGTCAATTGCTTCTTTTCCTCAGGTCTAGCAGTTAGTACTTCCTATTTTTTCAATTTAATGTGTTAAAGCTAATGATAGGAATAGCTGTTTGGCAGTTTATTATTTAATAATGACAATATAATTATTTAGGAAGTGTAAGGATAATAGCTGCATATTCACAGTATTTTTCAGAAAAGTGCTCTCAGTTTGTGCAACTGATAATAGTGCATGTATCTATGTCAGCAACAGCTCAGGTATGTGAAAAGATTTGTAGCAGTTGTAAACTTCTGGAGTAAGAAAACTAACTCTGATACTATGTTAGAAGAGATTCACCCAGTTACATTTCGAGGGCTTGAGTTTTGTCCTCAGAGATGAACCAAGCACCATGTTAAGGCTCCCTGGCTCTCCATTCAAAATCTGGAGGACAATATCAGTTTTAATGGTTACTAATTCTACACCACTGCAATTCCCAAGAAATGTGTGCTTTATGCACAGAGCACAATGGCCACACAGAAGCAAAATGTTTATAGCAAGAGCTTAACTAGAAGCAGGACTTGTAGATTCTACCACCAGGCCTCAGTAATACGTTAGGATTTGATAATGTACCATTACTGGGCCTTGTTTTCTGCCTTTTATCAAAAACAGTATTAATAATTCAAATATATCTGCTAAGTGGTATGGAGGACATAGATTCTCAACTCATTTACTTCCCAGAGAGAAATATATTGACATGCACCAAGCCTAGGTTAGTCTGATCTATCTATTTCTTAACCACCTTTTCTTTTAGACATGGCTAAACATGAGCAAGTAAAAATACTAATCCTGTACTTCTAAAAATACTAATCCTTATTTTTTCCAGAATGCCACAGAAAACTAAATGCAAATTCCTCAAATTAGTGGTTTCATTGGTCGTCAAATGATATTCTGCTGCACCTTGATTCTATTCATGTATCATGATCAATGACCTTTAAATCCTTTAAGAAAATGTGCATTGCTAGCACTGAAAATACTGGGTGATACTCAAAACAAAAGTGGTTTCACTGAATCTTTCAACAGAACTGTAGGATTTTGTATTGCCTGGAGTTTAAGACACACAGATCTATTTTAGGCATCGCAGTTTAGAAAAACAAAATTAATCATATCATGCCCTTACTATCTTATTTTCCAATGTTTTAGCCAGAACAGACAGGATCAAGGATTCTGTTATGGAAGTAAAAGTCAGAAACATCAGTAAAATGTGTAGAGACATTAGACGTTAGGGGGCTTCTGTAGTCAGTAAAGCCCTTAAATACTGCTGCTGTATTTTAAAAGAAATTCTCTTCTGAGAAACTGCTACATTAATCAGTGGTGCAAAACAGTTTTAGCAAGCTTGGGAGGTGCTTAAATGTTTATCATTTGAGATGGGCACCAGCTATATAGGGTGTGAAGGTGTTTTCTTAGCATTCCTTTGTAATATCCCTGTTACAATGAAACAGGCCATAGTTATCAGCCATCCCTCAATGATACCATTTCCCTTAATTCCCTGCCATTGATATTCAGCCTCCACTGAGCCAAAGCCTAAATACATATACTTGGTCTTGATAAAAATGAATTTTAACCGTAAAAAGACTATTAATAACTTAGGGTATAATGACAACAATGCAATGCATGTACATGGCAATCCCTTCGTGGATTTTGACTGAGCTGTTACATCTGTGAAGCCCAGCATAGCTTTGCAGACATACAGATCCATTCTTAAAGGTACATTCGGTACTGTACCTTTCAGCAAAGCTAATTAGCTTTAAGAGACCCTAACATTCAGAGTGATGAGTTTGTGATTCCAGAGGTAGCTTGTTGAGAGCCTGCAGAGATGTCATTACACAGGCAGACACACCCTAAAAAAACAGAAAGCCCCATTTCATATATTTTAGTACAATATTTCAAATACTGTGTTTGAAAATTGATTTGCAGTCATGCAATTTAAGTTTGTCATATGGCATATGCATACTCTAAAGGATGTGAATGTAACCTGACGTTTCTTGGTTTTCACATGTGTAACTTACCAAAGTCGATATTTGCTGTATTTTTGTGAAATATGTATTTTTGTATTCGTTGACATGATATTATTTAGAATTCTGATTGCTGAAATATATTTTGCTTAGGAATCTTGAATTTAAGTAATTCAGAAAGTCTTTTTATCTTTTGATAGCTAGGAAATGGAAGGTGTCAGTCCTCACCAGTGATATGCCATCTGCAGAAACAAGTTCAAAGGTTTATATTACATTGTATGGGGATCACAGCAGTTCAGGGCCTATTTTTCTTGATGGAGAGGAGGGAAAATTATTTCAGAGAGGCAATGAAGACATCTTCACAGTAAGTAATATATATTCATTGTGTTGCCTTCTTGTGTCCCGCCAGATTACATGAAATTTCAAAATCTATATGATGGAAAGACAGGCAGTTTTTGCATAGCACACATATCTTAAAACAAGAAGCAGGACATAAATGGACAAATAAATATAGTATCTTTTCCCCCTCAGCCATCCAAAAGCCAGTTTGCTGCAATGTATTTCTTATCTGTTTAAGGAGAACTTTATACAGTGCCCAAGAAAATACCAGGAAGAGGACAACAGGTACTTGTATAGTTTTTAAATTTGAAATGGAGCAACAATATTAAAAATGAAGCAACAAGTGGAGAATTAGGGGATGGAATAAATTTTTAACTTTGTTAAATCCCTGCTGCCTTATTTCAATTAATAGCAGTTTTTGACACCTCTAATAGAATCTGTCTGAAGCTGCTTCTCCTTGCAGTTGCACAAATAAGTTTATCCTCTATTGGTCCTGTTCTGTGATGATTTCAGTAAGCCTGAACTTATCAAGAACTGCATAGCTTGAGTGTATAGGTGGGATAGTCAGTGGATCTCTCTAGCAGGTGTCTGCTGTAGGGCCATATAGCAAATAGGTGTTTCCATTATTAACAACCACAGTAGCAAGTACCCGTCTGAGAAGAAGTATGGCAGCATTGATGAGGAGCTCACCTTTTCAACAATAGTCTCACAGCTATCTGGGACGTAGGAAATACTGTACTTAGGTCTCATCAGCCTCATGGGAGTTTCTCAGGAGAATCCAGCACCTCTGCTAGTATGCCGTTCTCTATCTGTGATATCAAAGAACAGATATAAGATTGAAATAAGTAGATAAAATAGGTAACCAGGGTAAAAATAATCTTTTTATGAGAGAGATTTTTAGCTGTTTTTCATGCTCGCTTTATCATCATTAATTTTACCTCCAATGACTCTTAACTGCAGAATATGAAGACAGTCTCTGGTTTGGAAACCAGGATTCCCCTTGAAGGTGAGAATCCATAGCACCAAATGCAATTAAGGAGTGCATACTCACAGAATCACAGAATCACAGAATCGTCTAGGTTGGAAGAGACCTCCAAGATCACCTAGTCCAACCTCTGACCTAACGCTAACAAGTCCTCCACTAAACCATATCACTAAGCTCTACATCTAAACGTCTTTTAAAGACCTCCAGGGATGGTGACTCAACCACTTCCCTGGGCAGCCTATTCTAATGCCTAACAACCCTTTCCGTAAAGAAGTTCTTCCTAATATCCAACCTAAACCTCCCCTGGCATAACTTTACCCCATTTCCCCTCGTCCTGTCACCAGGCACGTGGGAGAATAGACCAACCCCCACCTCGCTACAGCTTCCTTTAAGGTACCTGTAGAGAGCGATAAGGTCGCCCCCGAGCCTCCTCTTCTCCAGGCTGAACAATCCCAGCTCCCTCAGCTGCTCCTCGTAAAACTTGTTCTCCAGACCCCTCACCAGCTTCGTTGTCCTCCTCTGGACTCGCTCGAGCACCTCGGTGTGCTTCTTGTAGCGAGGGGCCCAAAACTGAACACAGTACTCGAGGTGCGGCCTCACCAGAGCCAAGTACGGGGAGACAATCACTTCCCTAGACCTGCTGGCCACGCTGCTTCTTATGCAAGGCAGGATATTGTTGGCCTTCTTGGCCACCTGAGCACACTGCTGGCTCATATTCAGCTGACTATCAACCAATACTCCCAGGTCTTTCTAAAATTTATAGAAACAGTCAAGCCTCTCTGCTTGCATTTTGTGCTAGATCTAAGTTAATTCAGGTCTGTCTTCTCTGCTCTGCCTCTTTATTGTTTATAACACTGCATTCAGGAAAGTTCACAATATAGGGAATTCAGTTCACACCCATCTCTACTCTGTAAATGAAAACATGAAAATGAATTCTGTAGAAAGTGACAGAAGGACAGTGATTCCAGGCTACATCATAAGAAAATAATGATACTGCAAGGAGGTGTAATGCTCACCATATGTTTCCAGTGCCTTGAAGATAAGCTTTCTATTTCTATACTTAAGTTCATAACTACTTGTTTAAATAACCTTCACACAAAGTGATTCCCTCAGCACCCTGTTATCTGTACTGTACATGCTCATCCAGCCTGCACAAAAGCTGATCTTTCAAATACAGATTTTTAAGTTGATTTAATTGAAATGATTTGTAAAAATAAACATCAAAGCTGACCACAGTTGCTTCCAAAATCATAAGGCATACCCTCCTGGAGGTGCAGGGAGAAACTCAGAGGTATGTGGGAGGTGCTTGAGAGACAGAAGTCATTTTATAGCAGGTAAGTAGCATAGATACTAAACTGAGACATGAGACAGGTCAAGAGGCTTTTTTTTTTTTTTTTTTTAGTGATACCTACAGTCTGTATTCATCTCTCACTGAGGCCAATATTGAGTGAGGAAAAAAATAGCTACAAGGGAATCTTGAGTCATTTAGATAGGGTTGGCAGGCCACATGGTTTGCCATAGGGGTTGTCTTTAAAAGAAAGAGCCAAGCTTCTAATGATAGTCCGGAGCAAAATATTTTGGAATCACCTGTTTAAATATCAGAATATTTTATTCATTTAAACTAAATGAACTTCTGTTACATGTCTTTCTTGTAAGAAATGTTCTGTGCCTCATCGGTTGTGTTCCTTCTACAGGTTCATACTGGAAACATAGGAAATCTTTACAAAATACGCATAGGACATACAAATTCAGGAAATTCCCCTGCCTGGCACTGTGAAGAGGTAAAAGCAATGAGAAGGAATTTTGTCTTTCCAAAAGTAGTCACTATGACAATATGAGTCAGAAAAAATCCTCAGGATATGTATGTTCGCCTCATCAAATACTTGTAGCTTTGTTTATGAGATTATTCATGATGGAGTCTTTTTTGTGAAGAATGAGAGGAGACTTAGGATGACATCTATCTTCACTGCTTGTTTACAGTGAAGTGAGAACTGTACATTTCTTTAAAAATTCATTGCTAGGCAGTTAGGAAAGCTGCTTAAGTGGGCTGCTGTAGTCTGAGTCTTCTGCAGCCTTTGTATGCTACAAAGGGTGTCTAGAGTTTGTTGAAACCCAAGTCATTAAACTCGGTCTAGCCAAATTGTCCTCAAATCTGTGACTGACTGTGATCTTATGCACAGCATCAGAGCTAGATTGCAAATGTTTCTAATTCTGTGTCTTTGAGGAAAAAAAAAAAAAGACAATAACAGATTCTCTTCTCTCCTCACTTAATAAAAAATCTCAATGGAGGTAAAGCAAATATAAAGTGAAGCAAATCAGCTAGTTCTGTTTCTAGCTTTGGTTGTAACACCTAGTGGATAGGTTTTTGGACTGGGAACGAAAATATCTGGCTTTTATCCTTAGTGCTAGTGAGGTACTATGTGTGCCAATGATAGACTATGCATGCCTGAAATACTTCCCTCTTTGTGCCAGAGTTTCTTGTCCTTTAGTTAGCAAAAAGCAGTTTATAAAGGGCTTTAGAAGCTTTTGCTGAACTCACCATTATAAGCATGCTTTAGGGTAAATTTTGATCTATCTATTGAAAAGTGCCCACTCATGTTAAATATTTGCTGATGAATGTTTGAACTCTTTGGTTGTTTGATGCTTTAACTAGTTGTTTTCATTTGGGGCTGAGACTCAATAAGAAGACAGAGGATGGTCTGGGTATTATATAGAGATATATATATAATTGTATGACACACCCATTTAAAATGACTGATTTAAGAGACAATGCTCTATAACTGCAAAGCTTTTATAACAGTTAGGCGTGCTACTCCTCCCTCAATATTCCATGTTTTTTGTGACTGTCTCTGTACTGAGATGGTTTCAGGACTGCAAATGTCCACAAAGGTACTGCTTCTCTAACTCCCAGTTCCCGTACAAGATCTCTCAGCAGATGTTGGCAGGTTGAGGTGTGCCAGGTTTTTCAGACAAGATGAATTTCATTCTTTAAAGTTCAGTATTAAAGCAGTAAAAGTGATGAAAATGTTTCCAATAATTCTGAATTTATTCAATTAAGATTAAAGGATAAATCTCCTAATTAAGGAATAGATTTGCCAGCATTACCGAGCTTCCCAGTGAGAAGTTACCTATTTGGTAAGCCAGGGTACCTGGTGACAGCCTATGTGGATATACCAGCTGCATGGCTGTATTTTGCAGAACTGTACCTGAGCTGATAAACCGTGTTTCTCGTCTATGCTTTAGTTACTCTGCCCTGAGCTCCTGAATCTGATAGACTGAAAAGTCAGGTTGGGGACAGTTGTATCCAGGGAGCAGATGTGGCTCAAGCCCATGGTTTTGTGATCATGCCATGGAGCTCTACCTGCACAAGTTTCAACAGCATCCTACAGATGTCAAGTTCTGTTCTGTTCAGACACAGATTAGTAACTTAAATTGCAATTCTTGGTGCTGCATTAGGTGCAGTTGCTGAACCTTTTCTCGGGGGAGCAGTTTTCTTTCCCTGCACATCGATGGCTGGCCTGGGACCAAGCTAATGGGGAAACATCCATGGAGCTTCCTGTTTTCTGTCAGGGTCAGCCTGTTCTTCCAGGTAAGCATAATGTCACATTGGCTAAGTCAAGTCACAACCAGATGTTGATAGAGTTCATTGTTTTTCATCAGGCTCTCTATCACTTTTTGGCAGCCACAACACACTTTCTGTGCTGTTTTCCTGTGGTTATTGGACACAGTCAGGTAAAAGGTTAAGAATCACTGGTGAGGAGACGGCAGGGTTTTTCGTGCTTTGAGTTTCACAGGTCCTTCAATGATATTCTCCTGATTTTATAAGATTTTCAGCATCTGTGTTTGCTTTAAAATAGAGACAATATTAAAGACACCTCACAGATATTGGCTTATATTTTTATTTATAAAAGAGCCAGAAAACAAAAGCAACACACAACTACCGTGAAGACATCACATGAGTCAAATCAAAAACTACTTTCAATTACTGAAGTACTCTACATAGCTCTGCTATGTCTATTGCTGCTACTTTAGTTTCTTGTAGGTGGCTGAGACAGGTTTGCAGAATACTTCTAATTTCTGGGTTTGGAACAAAACCTCACAATATTTCAAAAGGTTCTAAGTGTTAAAAGCTCTATCACTGATATAATACCAATACTACTATAATTATATTGTGATTCTAAAGGTCATTGATGACAAACAATACCAAAATTATTAGATGTTGCTGCCGTTTCACTGCTTTAAGTCTCTGCTCTACCACACTAATCCATTTTGGTTGTTGTTTCTACATGGTCTCTCTCCTTCAGTGATGGGAAGGAAGTAAAAGAAGTCTGCACTTGCTCTTTCTTTTCTTCCATTTGTCCTTGCTCTTTCCTAGCCTAAGAAAAAGTACAAAGGCAGAGCAAGGTCAGTGTACCCTATGAGAGATGTGGGTGATGGAACAGGAGTGCTGGGGAAGATTCCCATCCTTCAGGGTGTGAAGGTAGAGGGGGAAAAATCATAACACCATCAGTATTACTTGTGCTGAAGCTTTCGTTTGAGAAAGATCCTCCTGGGACATGTTCCAGGCCCTCCTCTCCTCTCTTACCAAAAGAACAGATCAACTGTAGAGAACAAGACTAATTCATGAGCGAAACGTCCCTTCAGAGTTCTCAAAAAACTATAAACACCTCTTTTCAGGATGTTTAATACTATATCAGTGCTTAGTGGTTATTATGGCACCTTTGGTTGACCATCAAAAATTGAAACGGTAACAGCCATCACTGTTGGGCTTCAGGGTACAGGAAGAGGATATAAATGAAATTGAGGGTTGGAAGTTGAGAAAATGGCACATGAATGTGGGAAAACTTACCATAGGACAGTAAGTCTAGTAGGAAAGAGCTTGGTGGCTTGGAGCTGTATTTACGCCTATGATGGTTTAGCACTGAGGTTAAGAACCTGGAAAGAAAAGCATAAAAAAGTCTTGTGCCTCATTAATATGTCTTTAAGAGAAAAAGAATAGCAGGAAATATTTCCTCCAATGATCTAGTTAGCAGCTGTAAATGGCTCATTAAATACTGTAAAGAGGGCTTGGCCAGCCCTAACCACAATGATTTGTGATCCTGAGTGATTTTTATCTTCATACCCTTGAGGGCACGAAAAGCCTCATATGCATTCAGCCTGCATCCTCATAGGTTAGATCTCTTTGGGAGACTTTGGTATTATTAGTGTAGGGGGACATACAAGCACTTCAGTAAAAACAAAATAAAATTAAAAAAAACAACACACACTTTAAAATAAATGTTAATTAATAAGCATTAACAGGTTGTTAAATTGAATATACTCAGCTCCCCTACATGAAGTATCTGTTCTTTCCCAGTGTTCGCTCACATAATATTCTGGGACCTTGACCTTTCCCACCTTCCAACTTTCAGGCTTTTCTTTCCGAGAAGGCTGTTCTTTTGTTTCTGAAATAAAGATATAATGAAAGACTTTTATTATCAAGTAATCTTGATGCTTTATAAAGCACAACAGCACACTTAAAACATCCTCTCAATCTGCATTTTGTAGTTAACAATTTCTCTCACATAGGAAAAGAAGAAAAGAACTGTGTATTTCTGCTAACCTCAGTATAAGAGGGGTCATGCTGAAGGCTTTGGAGAAGGGAGTTTCATCTCTAAGTTAGTAATTGAAAGACTCTGTGTCTTTTTGCCATTATTATATTTCTGCATGAGACAGAGAAAGAGAACATAGCTTTTAACTTCAGAGAAGATAGTTTGATAACAGAACAAGTGGAGAGGTCTGGATTCAGTCTGAAAGAGGGATGATGAGAGGCACTTTAAAACCAATTTCTGAATAAAAAGAGGCTGAAACACTTTCTGATTTAACAGACTTTTGCATTCAAAGAAAAAAAATATGTCTGAATTAAGCTGTTCAGAACTATAACATAGTGACTCCATGGCTCTAATTCTGAGGGACTGAGCACCATTTGTTTGACTTTTTATCCTCAGCCATTTTACTCTTGTTCCGTTCTTCTCATGTCTTGTGACACAATTTTGGATGATATGATAATGAACTATTTGCTGGGGATAAATCAGAGTTACAGTTACACAGTGTTTGGTTACTGGGGACCTCTGCTTTTCTTGTTACAGAAACTGGAAAGTGGACAGTCAGTGAAGGAGGGAGTTGTAGCACTAAAGAGGACTGTTGGTCTGGAGAATTGAATTCTCTTGCCTGCCTCTACATAAAATGGGGAACCTGTTCATGTGGGTGCTGTAAAGAAGAAAGAAGTGGGGAAGGAAATAGATCAGGTGGTGATGTGGTGAATGATGTGGATAAAAGACAGTATTAACAGACAGTTGTTAAATGAAAACTATTTTGAGTATTAAGGCAGGTTTACTTTGGAAAACAAAACAAAATATAACAGTACATGACTGCTGTTAAAGACCATCTAAAGTCCCTGTGACTTAAATGTGGCTGTTTTTTGTCCAAATGCTGATAGGTGATCTGTAAAAAGTTGTGTGTTCTCTCCCCTTTTTCTGGCTCTGCTAATTCACAGGCATAGGGGAAAGAACTAAATTTTGCAAATAATCCTGATATTTTCTAATTTCAGAATGCTGTGTTTACAAATGTAATGTTTTACACTTATAGAGAAAAATAGGTGTAAAGAATACAATTCATTCTCTTAATTTTTTTCTGCACAGTATTCTGTGGAATATCTGAAGGAAAGATGAGTCACTATGTTTTAGGATAAAAACTATAAGAGTTATAAATCGTGTGATGACCCCTAGTCTTATGAGAGGTAAAGGTGTCAACAAATTGTGAAAATTTAGAGGTGTCAAAAATTGTGAAAATTGCTTTATTTATTTATTTATTTGTTTATTTATTTAGTTTTTCTGAGTCTCTAGTCTAGGCTTATCTGTAGTACAATACTCCAGTGGAGTGCAGAGGCAGCCAGTGAGCATTTCTGAATGAGCTAGTCCTGATGATAGAAGCAAGCTAACACTATATCATAGAGCTATGTGTGTGCACATTAAAACAATCCGTACCTTTGCCAAGTTTCTGCTGAGGATTATAATTGTATACTTTTATCTTAATTCTGATTTTTCTAGGGTTCTAGCATCTGCATTCTAGAAACCACATTTTTCTATTGATACATATGTTTAATATACCATAGTCTTTACTTCAGTTTCATGGGATTTTGACTCAAGTGTTATTTTGTATTTTTGTATGTGACAGAGGAAGTTGATACTAATGTATTTCATGAAGCGGTAGAATATTAAAACAATGCAGATTTCTGAATTCTGAGGTCCTAGAAAAATAAAATTACTGTGATGGATTTTTGCTTGTTTGGTTAACTAGTGCATTCAAAATGTTGATGGACTCCATTGCTTGCTATAGTTTTGGTCTCGCTACCTACATTGAGCCTAATCTTGGACTTCTGTTATTTACTTTTCAGCTTAATGATGTTTTCAGATGCTGCTGCAGGACAAAGGCATACTGCTGTGCATTTAAAGTTCAATTCTCTTTGCATTCCCATTCCACATTATCTTACTTAATATTGAATAGGAGTTTTAAGATTTTATACTTAAAATATATATTATATATATTATATATTTATACATATGTCAACTGCTCTTGACATGAATGTATTTGGACTCTACAGGCACATTTGCAGCTAAATGTTATTCTAACTATAATAGTGTTTATCATATGAAGGATTGTCATCTTTTATTGTCAGTGACTGTCTATGAAGTACATGTGACAACAGGAGAACTGTGGAATGCTGGAACAGAAGCTGATGTCTATATTTCTATCTATGGAGAAAAAGGTGACACAGGATCAAGACAGTTGCTCAGATCACAGAAACCCAAGAAATTTTTGAAAGGACAAGTGAGTGAAAGAGCATTTTCTGTTAAGTTTGTCTGGCTTTTCTCTCTCAGGTGGGTGGTTATGCAAATCCAGTTATGAGAGGTGGCTACCACATTCCAACATCTCTTCAAAATTCCACAATTAAGCCAAATTACTCTCTAAAGGTATATCAGTGCTTATGGAAGATGATTATAGAATTTTCATTTATAAAATAGGTAAACTGTGTGCTTTAATACTTCATTTTTAATTCCTTTAATTTGATTTAATAAGTGGAGAGAAAATGAAAATTTACATTTTATATCTGCATATCTGAAGTTGAAATCCTCTGCAACTTGTATTTGTTTAGCCAATTGAGCTTTGAGCAGCTTTTTGTTTTCTGATCCCATGCATTTTGATGGAACTATTCCCATTAGCAAAGTGATCAGGCTTATTTCTTTTGATTCAGGACACCTGTCTTTGATTTGTTCTGACATTATCATTAGCTGATATTTCAAAGGGTGTCTTTGACAGAAGAGTTTTATAGTTTTAAGTAGGTCTTTGGGAGTCGATGGCTGAAAAATGTTTTGAATTTCAGATTTTACTGAAGTTTTGTTGCTTGATTACAGACTGATATCTTTTCTGTGGAAGCTGTTCACCTTGGACATTTGTACAAGATTGTTATAGGACACAATGGTCTTGGATCAGGTCAGAAATCTCTTTATGTAGATACTGAATACTACTTGTGAAGTTATTCATGTTTTCCCTGAAATACAATATGTATTTTTAAAATTAAATGTATGAAAAATTTTCAGAAGTGAGACAAATATTTCTAATGAAACTGTTTAAATGACACAGTTACCTTATTTAAAATATGTTGTTTTCACTTTCAGTATGCTTTCAGGCATTATGTTAAGAATCCCATCTGTAACTCCCCTGTCATTTTTAACAAATACTTACTTAAAAAATGAAGAAGGGCGTTATTAGTTACACTCTGAAGATGCAGTTGGAGATTTTGGTTACAGTATCTTGTCATTAGACTTACTGATAATAAATCAATCTACTTGCAATCAAAAGATTTATCTTGTAAAGTCTTGAGCCTAAATATTGTAAAACATAATAACGTATTTTGAGCCAAATAGCAGAGCTGTTTAGGCAGTGTAAAATAAGTTGTAGAATAGTTCTCTGCCCAGTTTTCTCTTCTATGCTCAATTGTGCTCCACTCTTCTATTTACCTACATAGCTAGAACATCTCAACTTTTTCTCTATTGGTAAGGGAAAGAATATCACTTATATTCTGTAGTCTTCCTCTGTAAGTGGCCATAGCTGGATGCCTTTAATCAGAGGCAGTGCTCAGATAGCTTTGAGGATAAAGCAATAAAGATATTTCTCTCTCCAGTACTCTTTCCTGCCCTACTTCTAGATGGGGAGTTGCTGGAGGTTTTGTTTACTTGCTTTGTCTCTTTTCGTGGCTGTCAATGGATGAAGAGTGCAATAAATGAATAAAGGTTTCCCTTTGAATAAGGAGACTGGAAGAGAATAGTCATCCCTAGAAGTTCTCAGAAGCTCTTTTTCATGAGATTACATAGGACTGGAAAGGAAAACAGCTTTGAGAAAAAACATTGTGTGAAGATCTTGCTTTTCTCCTGTATCCCCAGTGCTACCTCCTGTGAATTTTTTAGTGAAAGTCTGCCCTTAATTCTTAGCTCCTTACTTTGAAGATCTACTCCACCACTGTTTTCGTTATGGGCTCGCTTGAACTGTGCTCTTAGCAAGTCAAGTAGACTGAGGCTGCACTGTGCCAAACTCAGAACAAATGTGGTGAGACAGTTTCTTTTTCTGTACCTGCACTGAAGAAGTGGGAGAAAAGTTTTCTAGTCCAGTTGCCTTGACCATCACTTATGTTTGCGAACCTGTCTAAAAACCTGCAGTTTTTTTCTACAGACTGTAGAAAACGTAAGGTTACATACAACAAGCTTACATTTGCCTTTTACCTTCAGTGGACCCTCTTATCTCAGTGTATAGCTTCCTATAGTGTGTAGACCAGAGATGTTATTGAGAAGCTTTTTTTGGGGTGGGTGAGATAGGGTGTGTTTTTGTTTGTTTATTTAGCTAGTTGGTTTTATTTTTCCTGGTCACCCAGATTTCACTACACATTAAAATCATAATGTTAACATAGATGCCATTCTTAAACCTTTCCACTCCTAGATGTTTTCAAGAGAGAATCCAATGCAATCTGATGTTTTAGTATGCGATAAAGCAGTTGTCTGTAGTGAACACCTGCAGTGCTATGCTTGATTCACAGCAATAAACAGAGATCAATAACATCATTTTTTTTCTCTTGTCTTTGCATTAGCCAATATGGCCCCATAGAATGGGAAGTGACATCTTTAAACTGTCAAATGGTGAAACTATCAATTTCCTGGATGTTTGAAATATCCCAAAGTATTAACACTATCTCTTGCAGTGTTTCACCACTAGGAAAATACTACACCATTTGACCCTTGAACTCTCAAGGAATGTTTGTTTTTTGCTAGTAATATTAATAATGTTGTATGTATCCTACCATGAATATTCTTACATATTTTAATACTAACTCTAGAATTAAAAATTTAAAAAGCAGATAAAGTGGTATTATCATGATAAGATGCCATCTAATCTGATCTTGTTGATATTTTGATTGGCAAAACCAAAAAGTTTTATACTATGACTAAATGAGAAGAATTGCGCAGTCAGAGCCACAACAGTCAAGTAGGGAGCTAGCGTCTTGCCATCCTATCGGCAAGCTCTACAGTACCTAGAGCATATAGTTTCCTCTCCAGCAGGGCAGCCATGACTCTAGCAACCTGCCAGTGAAGCTGCAGACTTTGCAGTTCCAGTAGAAGAGAGAAAGCCACAGGAAATAAGACCTCATTACATTTATCTCTCATTAACTTTTTTTTTTTTTTTTTTTAATCAAAGGAAATGGATGGTATCTGGACAAAGTTGTAATCAAGGACCCTATAACAGATCTGGATTATACTTTTCTTTGTCACAGGTCAGTGGTGTTTGGTTTTTAATAAATTTCTGATTACCCATAGTCTTTCTTCTGAAAACTGTCAAAGTTTCTTCCTGTCAAAGCAAACATATTTATCCAAAAGTGAGCTGAAGTGATCTAATTCTTTTTACAGCTCTCTAAGTTGCATCTGCCCCAAACCTCTGGTGTGTTTGAGGTAGAGAAAAAACAATAAAAATTTCTGCCATGCAACTTTCCATTTTGGCACCTAGTGAATGATATAAAAGGTACTTTTTTGGCACATTCCTCCATATCCAACACTTTGGACCTGATGTCAACAGACTCATTCTTCCATGTCTTGAGATAAAAGGCTTTTCAGAAGAGTAGGTTGCTGTCTCTCTGGCAGACTGATCCTACTTTACTGAAACCAGCATGGAGACTAACTTAAGGTTCAGGATCAGACTTGAAGATCGTGTGAAATGGCTATCATAGGTACAGCTATCTGCCCGCATCTCTTTTTATTTGCTTTACAGACTGTCACAGGGTTGCATCATACCTTGAAGCAATCCTACCTTCCCTGATTTTTCCCCTGCAGATGCTACTGCTCTGAGTCTTCTGTTCTATAGCTCATTTCCAATTTTATCTACTCCTGATTAATTCTCAACACCTTATGGAAAAATTATAACTGATAAGGATCAGTGCAAAGACTAGGAATGAAAAAGTCCAGTCACGTATGAATCTAGCTGCAGTTTGCCAGTGGCACCTCAATTCTATTTCCTCCTCTCAATTCTCTGAGTGAATAAATAATTGTCTGAGACAGGTCAGAGTGAGCGATGTGCACACTGAAGCTGATTTATGTTTGAGTAGGGGCTTTCTGCCTATCAGATACAGCACCTCATCTTTGCCTGACCTAATTTTGATTCTGTATTCTAGATGAGATGAACTGCTATGAAGAGATCTATAATGCTAGTTTCATACATAATTTAGGGAGAGTTCAAATCCATTTCAGGCAGAAAAATATGGGGTATGTGCTAGTTAATCTTAAAGCCTGATGCCATTCTTGATCTTGCTCCTGCTATGTGTGAATCTTTCAGACTCAAATGAAGTTAGACTTGACTTATATAAGAAGATGTGAAGCAAGTACAATAGCATTATAAAAGCATAGTTTAGATGTGGTGAAAGCCGTGCTTCTGTTGGATTTGCATCCTTATAAAGGGATCTGTGGGACATGCCACAATTTGCATCCTGTTGTAACCTTCTTGCAGACTGGAAGAGCAAACATTATGCCACTGCACCTTTCATTATTGATCTGGGATCAATACAACTTCTATTATTTGTAATAATTCGCTTAGGTTCTTTTATCTCAGTTGAGGAAAGTGTTTACTTATATGTTTCATAAAGAAAGAAAGAAAGAACCCCCCCGTGAACAACTCCCAAACCAGCCAAACAAACAAAAAAACCTACTTCTGCCAAAGTCAAGGTCTTTTCACTAAAGCTGGATTTTTATATTGCAGTATGTTAACCTTGAGACTTTAATAAAAACAAGAGGAAGTGTCAGTATGCAGATGCCATGTATACAGTACTGTGGGAATTGCCAGTCGTGGTTATATTACTGAAATGGTGTCTGGTTTTCAGATGGCTGGACAGTGGGCAGGATGATGGCAACATTGCTAGAGAACTGACCGTGACAGATGCCAGCACGTTTCCAGGAAGTAGGTGAAAATTGGTAGGGAAGAGAACTCAGATTCACCACGACTGTGCTGAATGGAATAAGGGTGCTTTATAAATTAATCACATGCTTTTTATCTATACAGGACAAGAGCTGGAACTCAAGAGAGAAGAAACTGTAAGGACTTACCTTAAAACTTACTTAGTTTTATTTAAACAATTCAAATTATGCTTTGAATTATATCATGTCAGTTATTCTCAAGCATGTCAAATTCCTGTTTATCATCTTCTCATAACTCTTTTCTACTTGTTTACAAAACCAGTGGACTGCCGAAAAGTGGAAATTCCAGAAAGGCAATACACTTCAGTTTTACAATAGGCTCACCGGTGGTTTCATATGCCTCAGTCCAGATAGCAAAGTAGATGCTCTTGGTGACAAGAAGAACAAATATGGTAAAGTATATTTCATGTATGCATAAATGATGCAAGAAAGAAGAACTTCATAGTTCACTGTGATGTCATGCAGTGATTCCTGTAATGAATAGGAATAAATAATTATAATAAAAAATGTTTTTCCTTAGAGTTTTTACTTGTGTTAACGACTATAAAACTCATGAATTATATGTTTGGTTTACATATAAAGCATGAAAAAATCTCATATGGTATCTTGTCATTGTCCCTTACAAAATAGAAACTTCTTGTCATCTGTAGCTTGAGTGATCCCATGAAAATTCCATGGCAAACACAGACATAAGCCATAATCTTAGATCCATCCAAGCTAATAAGTTCAACTTTCTAGGTATATTTTATTCATAGGGAGTGTATGTATATGTGTATCGTTTTGTTTCATCCTTGTCATTGATTTTAATGGCATTCCTCTTCTTTATCAGCTTCGATCTTACCATGTTACTAACACTTATTATAGCTAGTATCATATTAGGCACACTTTTATTTATTTATTTTTTAAATTTTCATGAAAGTGGAGTTGCTCAGCCTTTCTCACATATTCCTAGTGACCTTACATGCATGCTTTTGGAAGTGGTAGAACAGAATTTTGCAGGACACACCAAAGGCTACATGGACAGTAGGGAAATACTCCTTAGCATAGCCTATAAATGCACCTCGGAAAAGCTGCACCAGAAAACTCAGATGTATAACATAGGAGATCAGTAATATTATAAACATTGCAAGTGGGTGTTAGTTACTCTGTTTTAGTAAAGCTATTTTTATTAGTTACCATTTTGGATCCTTTAGTTCAACGTATTTGGTGATTCAGACACTGAATAACTCAAATCTCCTATCTGCAATGACTACTGGAAGTCAGAAAAAATAATGGTATGATCTGCAGCCTCCCAAAGGACTTAGTAATACTTAGAAATTAAACTAGTAATAAAAAGAGCTTGATTTTTCTGAACAATATTATAAAGTTGCCATAATATAAGAGGAACAGACGTAGTCACCTGGGAATAACTATTCCTATTTTTATAGTTCAGAGTACAAAAAGAACACTAGTACAAAATGAATGAAAGCACCTACCATGCAAGTCTTCTGCCACTAGAACAACACTTTTCTCTCACAATTTCTTTCAGATTTATATGTTACTTAAATGAACAGTAATCTACAGAGTGGCTAGGATAGTCATGTACAACAGAAGTCCATAAGTGCTGTCTTGGGAGCTGTTGTCTAAATTTTCATTAAATTTTCAACTGCTTCTTTGTGCATGCTTTGGAGTCCTCCAGCATAAGCTATGTACTTATCTTTCCTAATAGAAAACTTCATGTTTCAGTTACTGGTAGAACTGTTTATTTGTTTTCAGCAGATCTAAAGCAATATAATTTAAAGCCCTTCACTATGCTGATGGCAAATTGTATTAGGTGATGATTTAATTCAAGGTTTTTTAATTTCTCAAGAAGCTTTATCTCTATCTGAAAGCAGAGAGACCCATTGTGTTAGCTACGTGTCATCCCTGTCTTGCTCCGAGGGATGGAATATACATTTGTGTTTTATAACTTCTGACATCTTCCCAATGGGCACAATGATCTCTGGCTATATAGTTCTCATAATCCTGAAGACACCCTGAAAATATGATGTTGTGGACACTCCAGGAGTCCACCAGAGACAGATGCAGCTTGCAAACAGGGCAACACAATGTACTGGTAGATCGGTTTAAAACAATAGTCTGTTGCTGCTGGGAACAGTAAAAATGGCACTACTTTAACTTTCATCAGTATTTTGTAGCTATAAGAGGCAATTGCTTAGAATATTGGCCAGATTTAAAATTTTAGAAGCCATGAACTGTGCTGCAAGATTTGCATTAAAAATTCTAGTATGAATATATAGAAAATGAATTCTGCTTTCCTATATGAGAGCTTTATGTTTCTTGCATGATCTGCTATTTACCATGTAATTTGCTGCTATAGTCCAGTTCATTATACTGTAGTCTTCAATTCTTTTTTACAGATTTTTTTTTTGTAAACATATATGCTGATCAAGAGAAATTTGTTCCCTATCATTAGCTCTTAGCGATTTTTCCTCAAGGCAGAGAATTAGATAATTGTCTCGAGATAGCCTCTCCAAAAGGAATGAGGAGGGGAATTCACAGATTGGAGAGGTCAAACTGTTGAGATAATATAATTTAAAATGATAAAGCACTGATTGTAATTAAATAGAAGTATGAATTAATATACTTTCATACTCCTATCATTTTTTTTCATTTAACTCTTAGGTCTTTTTGATGTAATTGTCAAAAGGGGAAATATATGCATATTCAGCAGTCATCAGATACCACATCTTGCTCTTGCTCTTGTTAATGGCTATGCAACTGGAAAGGTAGGAAATGCTGTTACTGACTTCTGCTTTGTAATAATATTTCATTGATTAAAAATAATGTTGTTTTTAATCTAACACATAATCATGCTTCCAGCCAGATAAGGAGCTAAGAAGTGCAGAACTGAACCCAGGAAATTACAAATGGATAGGCAAATTTAGATGTAGGGCTTTGTTTTCTCAGTTTTCTTTTTATTCTTGGATGGATTTTTTTCATAGCATAAATGACTTGGTACAGGAATATCTGACCATTCCAAGGTCCAATTGATATCTGCTTGTCCCATGCTGCCAAAGTATGTAGAATACCCTAGTATCTCCTCTTTTTGTGTAAGTATCAGTTCTAATGCTGATTTTAAATGTACATTTTTCCTTTTTTGTCTTTTTCTAAATAACCTGTATGTCATAAGCAAATTGAGATATTCCAGGTTTGTTTGTTCCGTCTTCATATTCTTACTATTGCCTTTCTTTCTCAGCACTTGCAGTATGCAAGCAGGCACACTGAGCTGTAGAATTTCGTTCTTTCTGATTAAACTCTTCTAATGATGAGGGAAGAAACTGTTTCTCTTTTTCTAGTTCTTCCCTTTATTTATTTAGGGAATAATCGCATAGTCAAAGTTGGTCCCATTCCTTTCTTACATGATTTGCATTAGGATTAGAGGGAATAGAGAACTAACTCTCAGTAGAGTTAGATTTCTCAGTGGGAATGGCATCAGGCTGCCAGACAAGCTGCTAGACAAACTGCCAGACCTCCTTGCAGGACTTTTTAGTGTTCCTATTCATTACTGTAATTCTGATACAGGGGGACCCTTGCAGTCTGTCACATTTGCAGTGTGTCTTACTACAAAGAGAGCATTAATTAGACACAAATTCAAGCTTTCTCTTTTCTGCTTTGATACTGACATGTTTTATGAGTTTGAGCAGCCTACTGAAAATCTAGATTTCCATTTTCTTGTTTTTAGTTGTGCAAGACGTTCCTCTTCTCAAAGAATGGGAGAAATGTTATTTTAAGCCTCTTTTGATGTCCTTCGAATAATGATAGGTAAATGTAAAGCAAAATGTCAATATAAAATTTACAGTTGACCTTACAATATGCTTTTAATTACACTTTGATGGTATGCTGGCTCATGACCACTTTTGAAATCCATCATTTTTTTTTCCTTTACATTTGAAAGTAGATTGAGTCTGATAGACAAGTTTTTCTGAGTATGAAGCTTCAGAAGATAGTGAAAATTTTCTCTAGAAAGTTTGATTATTTGAAGTCTTAAAAATACCAGTTCATAGAATGATTTGAGTTGGAAAGAATCTTTAAAGATCACCTAGTTCCATGCTCCCCCTGCCATGGGCAGGGACACCTCCCACTAGATCAGGTTGCCCAAAGCCCCATCCAGCCTGACCTTGAACAGTTCCAGGGATGGGGCATCCACAGCTTCTCTGGGCCACCTGTGCCAGTGCTTCACCACCCTCATAGTGAAGAATTTCTTCCTAAAGTTTGGTCTAAATCTAACCTTTTTTTTTGTTTGTTTTTGTTTGTTTGTTTGTTTTAAAGCTGTTACCACTTGTCCTATCACTACACTCCCTGATGGGAAGAGTGTCTTCCCATCTTTTTTGCAGGACTCCTTTAAAAATTGGAAGGCCACAACAAGGTCTCCCTGGAGCCTTCTCTTCTCTAGGCTGAACAGCCCCAGTTCTCTCAACCTGTCATCATAGGAGAGTTGCTCCAGCCTTCTGATCATCCCTTTTGCCCTCCTCTGGACTCTCTCCAACAGGTCCATGTCCTTGTGCTGGGGGCCCCAGAGCTGAATGCAGTAGTGCAGGTAGGGTCTCACAAGGGCAGAGCAGAGGGGGACAATCATGTCCCCCGCCCTGATGGCCACACTTTTTTTGATTCACCCCAGGAAATGGTTGGCTTTCTGGGCTGCACGTGCATGTTGCTGACTCATGCCAAGTTTTTCATCCACCAGTATCCTAAAGTCCTTATCAGCAGGGCTACTTTCAATTCATTTGTTCTGATTTTGAAAATTTGAGGGATTATGTAAGCAAGTGATATGGTAAGGGGACCAAGTGATAAGATGAGGGGAAATGTCCTCACCACGTTGCACCAGGGGCAAAGAGGGGTAGGTTGAATATTAGAAGAAATTTCTTTACTGAAAGAGTAGTGCAGCATTGGAATAGGCTGCCCAGGGAAGTGGTTGAGTCACCATCCCTGAAGGTCTTCAAGAAATGTGTAGATGTAGGACTTAGTAGCACGGTTTAGTGGTGGACTTTTCAGTACTAGGTTAAAGGTTGGACAAGATGATCTTAGAGGTCTTTTCCAACCTGAATGATTCTATGATTCTAAGCCAGAAGTCTTTGAAATTATTGGGCAGATTATTAGAATTTTTACATTTATTAAAATCCTAGTTTTATTTAAAAATAAGAATGATGATGGAGTTAATAAAATATTTAAATACATATTCTGTATATTTTATCTTTCATCCAGTGGGATCACAGTCTGCAAGTCTCAGAAGATAAGCATGGATATTTTTGTTGCTTTGCTCTTTCATATAAATCTTATTTCTTGAACTGTTTTCTGTGAGATCAATATAGACTGATGAGGACAAACATTATTTGGAACCATCCTGCAAATGAGGGTAGCAGATAGTTAAACTAGTTAATTTCCTGTCAGTGTTATATTCCATCCATCTTTGCCAAGTCTGTTGGCTGTTATTCTAACTCTGTCCCCAGTTGAGATATCCAGGTATCTTTCATGTTAGTTTCAGATTTGTGTCATTTTAAGGTGAACTATTTCCGTGATTTGAAATGCAACAGAGTCCACAATTTTAGCACTTCGGTATTAGGACTGTGAATCTGGAAAACAGGAAGACATTTTAAGACTAGACTAATAGTATTGTAGAAACTTGAAATAAGCAGAAACTATATCATGATCCCCTCTGTTTTGGATTTTACCATGTTTAATAGTTCATATAACTTATTATTACTACTTTGTTTATGTTAGAGCAAAGACAAGACTTGCTGTGAGCTCCGTGTTCACCTTCAACCAAATGGTTCTGCCATTCTTGAGTCAGCCAGGAACCCAGGTCACACAGTTACGTTCAATCTTCAAGGCAAAGTAGCTGATGACACAACAGGATATGCTGGACTGTCCAGAGAATTTGTTTTGCATGTCAAGGTAAGATGGGGGAGAGAAATTAAGAAGACTTCTCTAAAATTTACTGTTACAAAAGTAGATCACGTCTAATCAGATTTGAGGATTGCAGGCTGAAAGAGTGATCCTCGCCCACCAGGTGGAGCTAAACTACAGTTTACTAGGCGTCACTTGAAGTTTTCCTTTACTGCTCTCCTGGGGCAAGCGCTGACGATACTGTAGCTGGTATATGCAAACAGGGTGGGCTGCAACAGAGAAAGAAAAGATGTCACTCCAAAATCTTTAGAAAACCTTCTAAAAGTAGAAAGGTAGGTACATACAGGAGGGCTTGCATGGGAAATTACTCAAATCGAAAAGAGAACAGTTCCTTAGCTTGCCACACTACTTGTGCTCTGAACATTATGCTGTGCTTCTGAAAGACAAAAAGCAGGGAACCTGCAGAGCAGGGAAAGGTTTCTACTGTTCAGGTTGGTGTCTGCACAGAATGCAGCAAGTATACAAAGGCTGGATGTATGCTTGAATTACTTTGGACATTCTCTTATGTTTTATACGTGGGAATACATGAAAAAGTGCTTAAAATAACCTCTATCAATATCAAAGATAAACGTGGAGAAAAGCTGTGCTATTGACAAAGGGCTTCTTGTCTCTCATCTGAAGGGTGTGTTTCATCATGGTGCCATCATTCTGCTCAACACAAGTCTCTGCCAGGCTCTGTCCCTCAGACCTGACGGGAGCTGCAGTGGAACAGGTCAGCAGCAGCAGGAATCCTACTGGAAAGTACATAAAATCGGCTCTGGAGTCTGCATGTTTGAGAGTGTGAGAAACCCAAAAATGTACCTGAAGATCAAAGATGGCCAGTGTAATGGAACAGTAAGCAGTTCTTTGCATTTCCCTCTGCAGATAATATGATTAGATTGTTAATGAAAAGAGAAAATATTTTTTAATTGCTTGGATAAAAATGTGGTGGAAGCATTGTTTGGATTTAAGATTTTTCAGATCTTTTCCTTCATTTTCCAAGGAAAGACAAAAAAATATAGCAATAAAAGCTATCAGGTCCCTTTTGCACTTAATTGTGAAAATATGATTATATTTTAAAATATTGAGAATGTGTATGTAGTTATTTGTTGCTTGATAGCTGATGATTCTGTCAAGATTCTGTTGTATTAATTTCATTATTTTAAACTAGTTATACTGGTGGGAGTTTGTTTTAGAAGATGTTGGAGTGATATTGGCATCCTAACTTTAACTGAACGATTCTATTTTGACTGAAATTAAGAACCTGATTTTTTTTTTTATTATTATTATTTTGTCAACCAGCCATCCAGATTTTTCTTGAAATACCTCACCACTTATAAGTAGCCTGTATATGGAGGAATAGAACTAGGTTGGGAGGATGGCTAAAATATTCTAATTCTTGGACCAATAATATTGTCCACCTAATTGGACTTTAACTAATGCATATTTAGACTTGAGAGAGGAGAAAACAAAAACAGAGAGAGGAACATTATTATTTGCTCATTAGACTTGGTGTTTATTAATTCTGTGTCAGTTTGCTAATAAGAACTGATATAACTGTTTTGAATGTGACAGAATACAAACATGTTGAGGGGTTTTATTTAATCTAAATAAATTGATGATTTAAAAAAACAACTACTAATGAGTAAGATTTAAACAACTTCATGCAGAGCTAACTTTTTGCAATGTGTTAAAATGAGTGAAAATTCTTAAAATTACTCATAATTTTTATTTGGATGTTTAACCCAAGTGAGTGTGAAATAGAGCTGTGTACTTACTCAGGTCTGAGATCCATGAGAGTTTTGCCATTGAATCAAATATATTCCAATTAGAGATCAGAATATTTGATCCACATTTTGGATATAGGCTTTCTGAATATTGTACATTTTTAGCAGTGTTCTCACCAATGGATGAAGAGGAGTTTTTCATGTACAGCCTACAGGTTTCTCTCTAGCAGTTTGAAGTTTTATTTTTAAGTTCAAATTGTAATATATGAGAGAGAATGTTCTCTCTGAGACACATTAAACTGGAATTTTTATAGTCGGTTCCTGTTTATTGTCCAGTAAGGTTTTCATATTCTGAAAATTAGTTGAATCATAGTGCCTTAGCCCCTGTTACAGTGATAGCTGTGTTTGTGTGCACGGTACTTTTAAATCCACAAACATACCCACTTATCATTGTTAAGAGCCTGATCCTTGGAGAAATCTGAGGTTTTGATTGATTAAGGCTTTAAAATTAATGTAAATGCTATAAAATGCAGAAAAGATGTTAAGAGTGAGTGGTAGTAGTAGTTTGTGAAAAGAAAAATATATTTGATAAATGTTGTTTTATCATGTAGGGTTAGCAAATCTGCACTATGTATAAATTCATACACATATCCTCTTTTGTCTGAAATGGATATTTTCACATTCTCTAACCCTCTAAAAGCTGATTAAGTGGGAAATTCCTTTGAATATATCCTAGACTTTGCCTAAATCCTAACATGATTCAGAGTACTTTCATATGTGATCTTTCACTTACTTGAATTATGTGCTTGGTCTTTTTGGTCACAAAGGACTAAACAGAGCCAAGATACAGGATATGTGTGTGTGTGTAATAGTGCAGCACATTGTGAAGTACCTAAACTTAATCTGAATTGTCATTAGAAGATAGTAATATTTAAGTCTTAAGAAACATCCAGTTTGCCTATATATATCAATGTAATTATTGAATTTATGTTTCTTTTTTTCAATTTCTTAGGGCACGGGTGATGAATACTGTCATTTTAAAATTGAGAAGAATTTGGAAGCTGGATCTGTAAGTCTAGAATCAGTGCGAAATAAAGGGATGTATGTTGGTCTCCTGCCAGATGGTCAGACTAAGCCAGTCATTAACATTGGAGAGAACAACATTTTTTTCTACCCACAGGTCATCAAATGTATGTGGTTTCTTGATATTCTGTTTTTCCTTAGTGGTTACTGTTTCTGACTGACAAAATTCAAAACAAAAGCATAAAAGCTTATTTAGACTATTTTCCTTGTTGTGTTTTAGTAATTTTAAAGATGAAAAGTCTATTGTATTACACATTGTCTCCCATGTAGCTAGTTAATTTTGCTTCATTTCTTTCCTTTTATAGCAGTAAGTGATGGAGAAGAAATCTTTTTTTTTTTTTTTTTTTTTTTTTTTTTTTTTTTTTTTTTTTTTTTACTGAACAAATAATCTTTTGAGCATGAGAATCAAAACAGGTGACAAGATAGAAATGCAGTTGACTTCCTGGGTCTATTCCCCATTCTGGCCAAAGTTTATGGAAGCCTGGGAGATACTATCTTGCTGTCAGTTATATCACTCTTTCCTGTTTTTATAGGGAAAACAGAAGACTTACAAAATGCATTATGTAGACTTACAAAATGCCCTTATGCCCTAAACAAGTAGGGTACACTTGGCAGTATTCAGTATCGTTTCTTCTTTAATGGTGCTAATACATGTACTGTCCCTGACTAGAATATTGATTATGTGATTCTTTTATCCCATAGTCAGATTTGAGAGCTATTTGCAGGCAAAAGGCTTGTTTACTAGACTGACCTCTTCTACTTGACTAGCTAGGGCTCAGAAAAGAGCCCTGTCACACTCTGGATCACTTTCTGTCCCATCTCCTTCAGGAGAAAAATGTGTTTAATTTGGTGAACAATTCATAGCCAGCAGGCTGGGATTATAACTGTAGAAAACGGTGGAAATACTATCTTTATTTTTTTTATTCATTTTATATATTTATCTGGTGGGCAAAGCCACAGAGATCAAGAAATTAAACATCTAATGAAACTGTTAAACTGGCCATCAGTTCAAAATTCAGAATTCTTTCAGATTTTTGCCAGACACAAGCAGAACAGGTTCATCTTGAATGCTTTGATCAGCAAAGAGAAAGTAACATACAACCTGTCTTATTACTAATTCTGTTTTATGTATATTGTCACTAAGATATAAAGAAGCATTATCAAAGTCACTGTAATGGCATCCTTACCATTCAGTCCCTACTTGCTGCAAGGTGACAAGAATATTTCAGTCAATATATTTATTATATATTCAGTCAGAATATTTGTAGACAAAAGGAAAGGGGTTTTCTTTGTTACCTTTTTTGGAAGCGCAGGTTTTCAATGGAAATTCTCAACAAAGCCGGGCTTACTGATGCTATTAAAATAAAGCTAACTGTTACTTTGTTACAGGCATGAGTTCTTCCAAATCCTTGTTACTCAGTAAAAGGAAGGAAGCAGGAGCTAATATTTCCTATTAGAGCAACCAAGATTTGTCTGTTTGCTATTTCATATTATCAGAAATGGCCTCTAGCAGTTTTTCTTTCAGCATTCCTACTCTTAAGAAAGGAAATATTGGGGGAATGGAGAAGCTGATCTTGTGGAAAACTACATTTGAGTAGGTCATTTCATTCGTGTATCTATGTTAAATTGCTACTTAGATTTTCAAAGCAGTAAATGGATTGCTACATCATAATTTTTCTACTTTTTGCAGCATGCTGCTAACAACAAAAGCCTATTACTAGTGGCTCTGCGCTACACAGAGAAAAGACTTTGGTGTCTATTGTGTTGAACAATTGAGAGATCTATTATTACTGTTTGTCACTGAAAATGTGGGAAGTATCTGAGCAGAAAAAGCAAACGATTTGTAGCTAGTGACAGAATTTACATTTGATTGTTTCAGTTGGCCGGGAAAAGCCTATGGGAACATCTGCAGCACCCAATCAGGAAAAGAAAGGCTTCAGAGAATCTGAACGCCAACCAGCAAAAGCCCAGAAGCAAGTATGTCAAACCCCCTCAACTTTTCCACACTCAAGTAAGTAATAGTTAACAAACTAGTTTTGATACAACATTTTAGTATGTTGTCCTTCCGTGTATGTTTTCAGTTACTTATCTCAGCTTTTCTAGACTGTTGACTTATGCATACATGCAACACGAACACATTACCAGTTACTGTTTTTCAAAAGGGCATTGGAATGTGGTTCATTGATTAGGTAACAATCAGCATGTAATTGTTGAGGATTTCCACATTGCTGTTTTTCAAATTCATGATCATCTATCATAAGGACTATTTCTGTGGAAATTAAGAGGCTGATATCGTAAAGAGCACAATCCAAATCTCACTGAAAGCAATAGAATATTTCTCTCACTTACGTTTTCTGCTTTATAATTCACTGGGGGAAAGAGTAAGGTTTTGGTGTGCTTCATGCTAACTTTATATCTATGCTGAGGAAGTTAAGAATACTTAAATAATGTTCAGACTGCTATTTCAAACTGTATCTGATGAGTTTGTCAATGTGAATCAGACACCAAGTATGGAATAATTGTTCATAGGGTATAATACTGGGAAGTATTTTAAATAAATTCAGTTGAAACAAAACATTCTGCTCAAATTCAAACACAAGTATGGATTATTTCTGACAATGTTGTTTCTATTTTTAGCTCAAAACAACTATCTTCAGCTTCCAGTCTACCAGACCTCATGCTGTATTATTGTGTCACAAAGCGTTCCCAAAGTGTTGTGGGTTGTCATCACGTAGAGTGATATGCTGAATTTAAAACTCATGGCAACAAATTCACAAACCATCAAACCTGTTATCAAAGAAGTAGGATGTTTTTAGGGTCAGGTACAAAGAAGCAATATCTACTGTAAAATTGGTTAGGTAAAGTCTATAGCACTTTTTTAGAAGTATTTCTGACACTCATACATGTGGACTCTGCTTATTCAAAATTAGTAGAAATATCAGTCACTCTGCCTTTCAAAGAAAACGCTCATATTTTGTAAGATATTTTCACTTAGAGTACTTTAAAGGTTAACTGACTTCGATGTTTGGGGTGCGCCTTCAAATTTTTAATTGATATTCATTAAATACTCATTTGCTTTTTTATAGAATTGACATTCAGAAAACGGTGATGTTTGTAGTTAGTATGCAATCCAGCAGTAGACATACTATTCAAGCTCAGGACAGATTAGCTGTTAGGCTGACCAGGCCACCTTCTTTATGACAGCATTTGCTAGCTAATAGCTATTTCTTGGTTGTTGTTTTCACAAATAATAATTGGTTTAGGATTAATTAAACAGAAAACTGTACTACAGCAGTATGGACTTCTATTGTTGCAATGTCAGTTCTCTGTTCTTCAAGACACTTCTACCCTACAGAGATGCTGGGACATACCATCATTCACTTAATAGATCATAGAACAGAGGATTAGAGTGACAGTCAGAAACATGTCAGCTAAAATGAAGTGGGACCACATTATAGACTGCAGACTGATCTAATGTACTGCCCAAGTGAGAACGGAAAGTGTATATATATATATATATACACATGATTAGAAGGTCACAGAAAGGCTAGGAATGGAGGAGATGAAGTAGAAGACATGAAAAACTGAACTCAAAGATTTTTAAATCTGCTATCATACACAAAATCAAGCCAAAATCAAGAGCCCTACTGACAATATAGGCTTGTGTCATGTTCTGTATCAACCAGTGAGCAAGCAAGGACCTTACAGGATTTCCCAAATGACTGGGTATTGGGGATTTCCCCTTTGCTTGTTCCTTTTGTTTCTGAAGTCATGCTTAAATTTCAATAGTGAAACATGAGAGTGCATATGCTGGTCAAAGTAAGGAGGGAGATGCCATTAGCTTCTACAAGGTAAACACAGTCTGTGACACTGAGAACAACTTTGTGGTTCAGCACTAACAAATTGTGTCTCTGAGGAATGATTTCTATACCCTGCATGCTCCTTTCCCATAAGTCTGGAATACTGTTAGTTACTAATAATTTTAACACATTTTATTTACAAAGCTAAATAAGACACAAATAAAGTCTGATCATCGTTTCCATTAGTTTTACATTGGAAATGATGATACACAAGAGTGCAATAAAATACATCAATACATAAGCCTCTGTTCTATAAACTCATTTTTCTGATGCTTTATTTCAAAAGCATCTCTCAATCATATGGTATTTTGGGACCAAATCACTCTCATTTTGTTCGAGATTTGGGATAAGTAAATAAAACAGCAAAGTAATTTTTATGAAACTGTGGGAAGGATTGTGACTTCTCCAGCATTCTCATGAAGGGCTGTCAGAATGAATTTTTGTCGCAATGGAATTATATCACAGTGCCATGAAGTGTATAAAATCCCATAACTAATCCAGAGTAATCATCAAATCCTCTTTTCAGATTGGAATATTTTTAGCCTGTAGCAAATCAATGTGACTGATTTCCATTTGTAAGAGTGCCAGTAAATTACAAGGCAAAAAACATTCCAAGTTTGTGAATTGTTCGTGTATTATAATTGTTTTCAGGAAGTAGTAGTTTGTGCTTGCAGTAGGTGCTTTGTGTAACAATAACCCAAGTATGGAACTTGGGCTATTATATATATATACGTACTTGGGCTATTATATATATATATACGTACTTAGTATACAGAGCAGCCTGGGACTCCTTATGCTTCTTGACTGCCTGTGCATTTCGTGAGACTTTTCATCTGTTTGCTGGGGAATACCTGTGGGTCACAACTTACACCTGAAGAGTAGGATGTGATGTTTTCAGAGTTACAGTGTAGGAACTAGAAAACTCAAGTTACAGAAAGTAGTGTTACTTGAAGAGTGTTAAACAGTCAAATTCTCAAAAAAATTTATTGTACCAAAGCAACTAGTTTGTTTTAGTTTCTACTTCAGTTACTGAAAGCCATACGCCATGAAGAATCTGTTGCTCATACATGTTTTGTAAGAAGCAAGTCCCAAGGATTCAAATTGGCTTTTCATTTTGTCTTCAAACTTTTGTTTTATTGCTAACAACAAAGTATAGTCCAGTGAATTTTACAAGTCTTTGCCATAGGCATAGCTTTTTTTTTTTTGTTTTGTATTTGTAGTGAGTTTGGCTGGGATGGGCTCTATTTTCTGTATTTCAGACTGATGTTGTCAGTGTTGGTAACACACCAATGCTTTATATATTTCCTAGCAATGCTTGCACAGCACTGAAGCCTCCACTGTTTCTTACTCTGCCCCACCAATGAGCAGTCTAGGAGCGGCTAAGAGTTTGGGAGAGGACACATCCAGGACAGCTGACCTGAACAGACCAAAGGGGTAGTTCATAACAAACAATGTCATGCTCAGCTATAAAAACTGGGGAGGATTTTTTTCCAAAATAGCTGTTCCTTGGGGACTGACTGAGTATAGGTGCACTGGTGGTGAGTGATTGCTTTTGCGTCACTTGTTTTTTGTGTTAGATTTTTTTTCCTTCACTTATTAAACTGTGTTTATCTCAGGAAAAAAAAAAGAAAAAAAAAAAAAAAAGAAAAAAAAAAAAGAAAATCCCAGCCAGAGCCAGTACAGCATTTTAATCAAGCAAATAAAAAAACCAAAGGGCTCTGGTAGCAAAATATGTAGTGAAGCAGGGACATGCATAGTGATGCACTGGGAATTCTTCAACAAATCAGTATCAGTGGCTTTTATGAATTCCACAATATCCTAAGTGAATTTATACATTTAGAGCCTCTGGCCTCAAAAAGCTTGGTTCATAGAAAGCCACTTAACAGATGAGGAATGAGTTGTGGGATACAAAAGAAAATTAATCTGCAGTGCAGATTATAGTTAACATATTAACTGTATGTATTACTGTATATTACTATCATCCATTATAGTTAGCATATTCTCTTTGCAGCCATATGAAAAGGCCAAATGAAGAACTGTTTAGGAATCCTTGCAGGACACAGTATATATGCGAATGTTGGTTCATCTTTTCAAACTCAGGGCTTAAATCTACCTCTTGTGTCAGAACAGATTATAAGTATTGGAGGGCAAGAGCTCCCTGTTTTGGAGAAGACTTCCTGGAGAGGAGTGTGTAGAGGTGACTTTATAGTGGTGCCATTATTGAAAATTACTGTTCCAGATATCTGATGTTTGCAAACTCCACTTTGACTAAAATACTCAAAATTAATTTCCTTCACCCCAATGAGAGTCTACTTTTTCATACTTCAGTGGTGTCATTTGACATTTCTGCACATATACTCTTTTTTTAATCTCAAGGGTATGCAAAAGATCACTAGGTGCTATTCTCAAGTTAAATATATGTTTCCTGAAATTATATTTGTTCAGTCACTAAAGCTGTGAATTGTGCTCATAAAGTGGTACTGCACTGCTATTGTCTCATTTATGCAGAACCTCCCTCAGCCCAAACACCGGCATTGTATACTTAAGTATGGTTGGCAAGGATACACTGTGCTTTTTTTTTTGAGTACTTTACAGTATTTAATACTTAACTTGAAGAAAGTTAATTTCCTAAACCATTTTTTTTTCATTTGAAATTAAAATTGTCTCTACTTTTGGACATGTTTCTGTTTATAATCTCCCAACACAAGACATTGGAAGAACATTTGCACGTAATTCTACTCATTTCTAAATGTAAGGAAACAGAAATGTCAATCTAATGGCCATAATTCTACATCACAACATCTTTACTTTAAACCAGAATACATATAAAGAATAGGATGAGGGAGACTTGTTCTTTTCCAGTTGAATGTTGTACCTTACCCAATCAGTACATTTTGGTGTAGACAAGAAACATAAATCAACCTTTTCAGACTATCTCACTTGCAATGAAAAAATACAATCCCCTCTCTGTTATGGTCTCCTTATGTGCTGAAGTTACAACAGTGACTGGCAGTTTCATGTCGATTTTCATCTCCCACTAATGTTCTGTATTTCACAGAGGAAATGAGAAATCCCCAAGGTGGTGAGTGTCCCCCTCCTTCAGCTGATGAATGGAAAGTGTCAATGATGACAGGAAATACAGGAACTCAAGTAAATGTCACTCTCTGGATATATGGAGACAGAGGAGCATTTGGACCAATAACTCTTGGCAAGGACAACAGAAAGCAGCTGTTTCTTCCCAGGCAGGAGGATGAATTTCAGGTAGCTAATGAAGGCTAAGAACATTATTTTACTGTGTACCTTTCCAAAGACTATTCTGTCATGTGAAAAGAAGTGTTTTTCTGTTATGTTTACTGCATAAAATAAATCTCTATCTAATCTCTGTGAATTCTGCATTGAATCAGCTTGGTGCACATAGTTAGCACTGAAAGAAATATTATTTCTTTTAACTCCCTCTACCAGATACAGTAGTCAGAATAGGACAATGGCAGGAGTAAATTGATTTCTCTAAGGCCATTGATTTGAAACTAGCTTCAGAAACTATCCACACATAAACAAATCACATGTGATGTAAGGCTTATGTATCATTTAGTTACCTTTAGTAATAAAATGTTCTTGTGTACAGTTTTCAAAGCATACTATAAAATGGATATCGTGGAGTTAGTTCAATTAAGGAAGATAACTGAGCCATTTTTCAGCCACCGTATTATAAATAGCTGGAAGATTTACCAATGAAATTACTGAGACCAATAAACTACCTGTTATCATGTCATTAAAAAAAAAACTTTTGCTATTATTTAGGAATAATCCCACCTCTATTTTAATAGGAAGATTACTTCTAGATATGCTAAGAAGAAATTAACAAAGGGGCTAAAATTTCTGTTTTGTGTAAATCTTTCTGTCTGAGAAGCATGTGACACATCACTGTCTTCAGATAACTGATGCAGACATTATACTTTTCATATTTTGTGTAATTTTTTTTCTGCACTCTTCTAATGCAATCTTGGCGCAAATCAAAAATTTTACTGTCAATAATAATCTCTATGAATAGGGCATAGACAGGAAGCTAACTGACTGTAATGTTCATTTTTTAAGCATTCGAGCTATATGTTATGATCCATGGGGATTCCTGTTCTCTTAATTAGTGAATAATTCATGAGAAGCATTGGGTAATAGCATGTTTACAATGTTAATCTATACATTTTTAAGAGATGGACCACTTTCTCTTCTCTGAAATAGACATTGCACATTATAGCTGTGTGCTCCGGATAATGATCTTGTGAGACAGCATCTTTTTAACAGTACCTGGGGCTCCTACTGTAATTTTTTGCATCACACTGACACTATTGTGTTCAGGCATTAAACAGCAAATGGCACCAAAGTGCTTTTCAATCTTTAGTCTGCAGAAAAAAAAAAAAAAAGAAGAAAAAAAGGTAAAAAAAATCATTAAAAAAAAGAGTAAATGTTCCTTCTTCCCCCCCCCCCCCCCCCCCCCCCTTATTTTTCCTTTAAACTTTATCCTGTACTTGTTTAGCATGATAAGTCTTGAAATGCAGATAGGAATGCAATACTTTTAGAGGATTATATTTTTACTGTTTGCATCCTTGAGCTGGATATATTTTTACTGATATTTTCTAGAACAAAAGATACTAAATTTTATTATTTAAGTAATCAGCTCAATCATAGCTCTGGCCAGCAGTTCTTGGAATGAAACAGCTACCAGGAGCCTGTGGTAGTTGGGCAATTTGGAGTCAGTTTTCTTTAACCTTTTACTTTATCAGCAGTATGCACAACTATGAAAAATTCAAGTAGAACTATTTTAATAAGTGAAAACCCTTCGTATGTGGCCTTCCCTCTCTCACCTTACCCATATGAGTAGTCACTGTCTGTTTGATTCTTTTTAAGACTGTGCATGTGCAAAAAGTCAAGAAGGATATAAGTTTTTTTCCTGGGAAATCTCTGCTTGTTTTAGGCAGAAGTCACTCTTTGCAATTGGACAAAGCCCAATGCATTTATGTTTTGTATTGATATTTGAAACGAATATATAACTGTTAACCACATAGTCTAAAGAAGGATTCATTAGAATAAGCAGAAAACATGACAGTAATGTATATTCAGTGAACAACAGCTCTGTGAAGGAGACGGTATCTCCCATTACTTGAGAAGGGGGCTAGTTTGTTTTGTAAAATGTGGGAAATTACAACAATAGTAGGGTTTTTCAGTCAAGCTGTACAAATGCCCTCACTTGATTACTTCTCTAATGCAAAAGTCTCCCAGTTACCCAGTTAATAAGTCTACACATATTGAGAAATATTAAGGAACATGAGCAAGGATATGAGAATCTGACTCCACAGAACAAAGCAAATTTCCTAAACCATTGGAACAATGTAAATAGCTTCTTTGCATATAAACAATGGAATGGAATAGGCTGTTGCCAAGCTTTTATTAATAGATTTATTATTTGAAGATAATATGATAATGCTTTTACTTTTTCTTTCCTAGAAGTTCATTACAAATGATCTAAAAACTTGTGTTCAATTTAAGTAATGGTTAGATTTCAAATAAACCCCAGAAAAGTGCGGTAGAACAAGACTTCATGGAGTAGCTCTCATAAGTAAGAGCACTAGAATGCACTTTGAAAGTGCAAAGAAATTGCATATGTGCAAATCACAGAGAGTCAGAAAGCAAAAATAGTATTAGTGACTTTCCAAGTTTTGCAGATGTTCTGCTAGCTTTTGAGAACTTATTCTTCAAGGGCTCCAAAAGCTTTTTATCCCTTACTTTCACATACCAGGGTTTATGATCATTTTGCTGTGCTGCATTATGAAAAATTTGTGGCCTGTAATTTAATGGATTTACTTTCACATTTATTCTCTCATGAATGGCTCTTACCAACTTTTTTTAAATCTTCAAACTTTGATGAGTTTAATTATCTGCCAAATCATTTTCCCTGCAAATATCTTGATTTCATTAGGCTAAAATCTGGTCAAACTAGAGCTCAGACAGAAATCTGCTTAGACAAATTGCAAGCTGTCTCTTTTCTGGACTATATAATCTGAAATCTGATGGTCAAATGTGTGCTGTTTTTATACACTTAGATACTACAGTGGTTCAGAGAAATCTGGAACCATGCAAAGATAAACCATGCATTTTTATGTATCCTTTTTCACATGTGAGGTAACTATTTTTTTTTTCTTTTTCTTCTGGAAATATGGGCCAAATTGAAGGCATGGAAAAATGTGGAAATACAGGGCAAATGTTTTTTGTGCATAATGAGAACTGAATTTTTGAGTCATTTCACATGTGATGATAGAAAATACATTTTTTATTTTTTTTCCCCAAGATTCACAGCTGTAACAGTTCTAAGCATAGAATACCTAGGCATATGCTTGCCATTGGGATGCCTCTTTTTCCATGTCTGTAGGAGACTGAAATATCTCTTAATCATTAATTAGATACAGTGCTATTGTGCAAGGTATGGCCTTCCTTAATCAGCATGCAGCCTCTACTGCACAAACTTAAATTATGTTATATACAATTTTTGTGTAGTCATATGTTATATTGTTCTGGTTTTATTTCAGGTTAAAATAAAAAGTGTTGGGAATATCTACAAGATAAGAATTGAACTCGATGAATTACCAAATGAGCAGTCAGAGTGGAACTTACAGAGTGTAAGATTTTTATGATAAATTCTTTTTTGCTTTATTATTTTTTATATGAACTAAAACCCTATCTTTTCATGAAGCTTTAGCTTCATGAATCAAAAAATGATGGTTGTGATACATGCTTATTGCTTTGTCATTGGCTGCTAGGATGACAAAACTATTGATGCAGTAAGTCGCCTGAACTGAATTTCTGGACTTTTTTTGAAATGATTCTTAAGTTATGGAGCTTGTAGATGTAAATTTTAGTGTATTGATGGCTTCTATGAAGTTTTGCTTTGTAAAAGCTCGCCTGTATTCCTCAGTGTTTGCTAGGGAGATTCTAACTATAAATTCAAGCTATGAAAAATTGAAAATGATGGAGAAGCAATTATTCCATGACAACTGCATGCAAAGAGTGAAGAAAGCTTGCTGAAGAGTTGGCTGGTTCTAACTGGCCCAAAGATAGCTCATAATTATAACAATTTTCAGGGAAAAAAATATTTTTAATTTAGAATTATTTCTTCTTTTCTGCTTCTGTTTTAACTCTATTTTTCTCATGATATTCAGGCATATTTGCCAGATTAAACTCATTCTAAATTCTTCCTAACACTGACATCCATGCATGATTTCTTTCATGATTACAGATAAGTATTTGTCCCCCATTTCTTATTTTGAATCCGTAAGACATAATCTCAGTCCAATTTAGACAACCAAAATTACAGAGTAATAACAGATTTTGACATTTACTGAAAACCCTTAACTCTAACTGCACCAAAACTGAATGCAAATATAAATATTTCTGTTGCTCAAATGGCTGCAGGAATCCTGCTTTCCATTCTGGTGGTTACAGAATATTTCTTTAACATCTTGGTCCAAATTTCAAAGGGTAACCCTGTGATTTCAAGTATTTTTTTTCACAGGAAGAAACAAATTATGTTGAAAGCTGTGTTTTCTGACAAAGCAGTTAATATTTGCTATTGTTATGAATCAGCAGGGGGAGCTCTGCCAATAAACATTACAGATTAAGGATCACTGCTGCAAAAGTATTTCATGTTAGAATAAATACATGTTTTGGTGCTAAAAGAAGTGTTCATTTTAGTTAAAATAATATTTTATTGGAAAAGTGAGATAAAGGCATATATTGTCCCAATTTCCGAAGTATTAGAATCTGAATGTAAATACATATTTTCATAATTTTGTTCACAAATGTTATGCATGCTATATCCACATTCAGAACAGAACTGCAGAGTGACAATTTTCTGCTACTTATTTTCTTTTGCTTGTGAGGGCCTGTGGAAAAACTGCAGTACGCACTATTATAATTCAAGACCAACAAAAACTGCTGCCATAAAAGAAAAAGAAAGATTGCTTCAGTTATAGGAAACAAGTAGGACAGCTGTCATGATGTACCATGGCTAATAACTTGAGAATTTAAATTCTTCAGAAGAATAGATAGAGGATGCTGGTACTCAGACTTTCTTTTGTTCTGCTATAAAAAGAGCCAAATACAACATGAATTGATTTAATATTTCAACATATCCTCTCCTTGCCAAAGTATCCTCTCCTTGGCAAAATTCAGGAAGATATAGATGATGAGTTTCATCCTGTTTCCATTTTAATTTAAAAATGTATCAATCTTTCCACAACTTCCAAAAGCTCAATCTCACCTATCCTCACTTACTGGAATGTTTTCAGGCTTCACTACTCCAAACAGTGTTACATAGAGGTGGTCCATTGACAGAAATCAGAACTGATGACATTTGTAAAGGAAAAAAAAAAAAGAATTTCAATATTTCAATTATAGATTTGTTTGTTCCAAGAATAAGATAATTTTAAAGTTTAGGGCATTTTTAAAGAATAGAGGCTGGCAATTTCAGCCGAGATAACAAAGATGTGAATAAAGATCCTCTCTAGTTATAAGTAAAGTAGCAGTTAAAATGAAAATGTTTTCATACTGCAATTTTGTGTGTCATATTTACTGATCACGTTATTTTTGTCTGAGATAGAAGAGTTAAAGAAACTGTTTTGTTGTTGAGAAGCAAAACACTGAAGAGAGTGAACTGAGTCATAGTTAAACTGCTTCTTCCTTAGGTGACACTGCAACATCTGATGAGTAAGAAAACTCTGAATTTTCCAGCAAACACATGGTTTTCAAAGAATAGTGTTGACAGAGATTTTGTCTTTGAACTTCCAGTACTGGAAGCTGGAAAACCTATCTATCCAAGTATGTATTGCACAGTTATATATATATTGGTTACTTGGTTTTCAGTATTAATGTCATCTGAATTATATTCCATCTGCTGTATATCCATAAATGTGGTCTTAGCAATCTTAAAAACAGATAGTTAGACTGAGTTTGGGAGAATATACTCCAGCAAATTAATTGCAAATCATATTTTGCAATCATACTTAACATATTTTTCTTTTGGTTATGTTCGGAAGTTGTTTTATACCATGTTTATGTCTACACTGGTGACTTGGAGCAAGCTGATACAGATTCTGCTGTTTATCTGTGTATCTATGGAAAAAGAGGAGATTCTGGTCTAAGACTTCTGCATAAATCTGGTATACCAGTGAAATTTCGGAGAGGAAAGGTAAGTCTGAAGAAGAATTTGCTTAGCTGTGTAAATATAATTAAGTAATTTTAATTGATCTTAAAAAGTTCCTAATAAAAAAGATCAGGGACTTAGCACCTCACATGTTCAACAGAGGTTTAGCAACTAAGGAAAATCAGATGTTATGAACCCAGGAATAAATGAATGAGTAAAACCACAGGCAGGTAAAGGGGAAGAAAAATTATATTAAGAACTCCCTGGAAGCTAATGAGAAGAGCTTTCTGTGAATATAAAATATTTTCTGTCAAGGTATAATGAGTTATGGCTGGCTACAAATGAGTGCACAGAAATCATTCCATGATTTCGGATCTTAGCAAACTGCTGGCTATGTACTTCTTTTAACACATATTAGTATAGTATTGAGATTAATGCAAGGCAGTTTTGAAGTTATTTCATCATTCAATTACATCTGATCTCCTCCATAAGTAAAATATATATATCATCCTGATTTTCTGCAGTAGCGTATGGTTGAATGTCAGGAACTACTGGGCTTAATCTTAGCTCTGCCAGTGGCCTTCTTATGACCTTCTAAGAAACAAGCCTGTTACTGCATTTGTGAGCTATTGAGGATTAACACTTGCATATCTAACAAATGGCACGAGGCTCTTAGATGAACAAAAACAAAACAAAAGGCAGTATATAAAATACTAGTAATAACCCATTGGAAAACTCCAGAGGTATATGTACTGTTTTAGAATATGTATTTTACATCATTACTAGTGCATTAGGTATGAAGTTTTATTCAAACTGAAATTCAGAATTTAAAAGGAGTTGTCTAGGGGATTATTCTAGCTGATCTGATGGAAAATTCAACATATTTTTTATCAGTGGAATAAGGGGCTGGTTCAAAGTACAGTTTGTTATAGAAATGGGTGAACAAGACAGTGGATTGTAGGAGGAGGTAGAGCAGGGCCTGGGATATATCATTTTGTGACAAATGTGGTTGAATGCTGACTTGAACAACATGATTGTTGTGGTTTAAACTGTCAAGGAGCTCAGCACCACACAGCCATTTATTTACTCCCCACAACAAAGTGGGAGAGAATCAGGGCACAAAACCCAAAAAACCTCATGGGTTGAGATAAAGACATTTTAACACAGCAGAAAAGGAAGGGAAAATAATTATTATGACAAAAGAATATACAATACAAGTGATGTGCAGTGCAGTTGCTCACTACCTTCTGATTGATGCCCAGACAGACCCCAAGCAGCTGCCACCCTGCTGGCCAACTCCCCCAGTTTTCATTGCTGGGACATTCATTATGGGACATCCCTCTGGCCAGCCTGGGCCAGCTGTCCTGGCTATTGTCCGCTTCTGGTGCACCCCAAGCCTCCTCACTGGCAGGGCAGCACGGGAAGCTGAAAAGCCCTTGGCTCTGTGTAGGCACTGCTCTGCAACAACTAAAACATCGGTCTGTTATCAACAGTTTTCATCAAAAATACAAAACACAGCATCATATCAGCTACTAGGAAGAAAGCTAACTCTATCTCAGTTGAAATCAGGACAATATCTACCCTTTATTCCATACCACCTACACCATGCTCAGGTCCCACACTTTCCAGTACATCCCAATTAATCACCACCTTTCTTGACTTTTGATGTATATACACATATAATTCCCTTAGTCTACAGGCAATCCCTCTAACATGTCTGAATTTATTTAATCCATGACTTTGGGCCCCATCTGTCATAACAGTCTTTCAGGCCAGAAGAGATGGTGTGTGCTGTTGGATTGTTGCATGGCATCCTTCAGAAAGGATAGTTTGCGATCATATATCATGTATACACAAGGAAGAAGAAAAGTTGCACAGGCAATCTTAATTCTGCCATTTGCTAAGGACTGAGAATTTTACAGACATGAATTTTCCAATGTAGTTCTTTCCTTCATTTTCCTTTTACTGAAGAGTGTGATCTGGACAGTTACAAGGAGGGAGAAAAAGCTATGTGCTTTTTACCATGACAAAAAGTTACCAACCTGAACCTTTCACCTGATCAACTTCATGCTCCTATTAAAACAGTCTTTGCCAACAGTAAGCACATGTCTAAACGATTAACAATGACAAAGTGACATGTAAAACTTCAGTTTCTTCAGGCAAAATAGAATGTAAATAGAGGAGGTGAGACCACAAAGAGCAAAGGATGAGAACGTCTGTATTTTAGATAAACATTAACAAAGGAAATAATTGCCTGAACTGGTTCTTACCTAGAGAAGAATTATGGTAAACAGTGAGGTACTGGAATAATAGCGAAGGGCAGTAGGCAGCATTTTGTATGATGGGTGAAAAAAAAGTATTTGGGATTATTATTGCATTCTGATTTTAGTTGTGTTTTCTCTCTTAGTCTGATGCATAATCAAAAGACATTTAACTTTTTGGATACAACCCCTTTGATACAGTCCAGCTACCAGTAAAATCAATAGGAATCTTGAGCCACTGTTAAGGGTTACATCAGGCTTTTAAAATACTGTTGCTTCCAGACTTTATTAATGTTTTGCAAGTTATGCCATCTCCTCTGTGTCCTAGGTCAATGCTTTTGAAGTGGAAGCTGTATCTCTTGGAAAACTGCAGAAGGTGCTGTTGCGCTGTGAGGCTAATTCTAAGTCCCAGTATTGGTACTGTGATAAAGTCATTGTCAGAGAAGCTGAGAACAACTTGGAATATGTTTTCAATTGCGAAAGGTAGCTTTTACAAGAATTATCTTAAATATAAGTTAGATTTCTGAGGATATCTATGGTTTCAATAACAGTATGATACCAACAAATGTACTAAATGAGTATTTTCCAGAAAAAACAGATTTGGATTATTGTGCAGTTGTATAAAAACCACAAAATGTGTTCCTCCAGAATAAGTTGCTTGAGTTCATAGGCTATGGTTGATATCAAAGATTAAATTCTTAGATGTCATGGTTATATGTTCATGTGTCATGGTGACTAGATTATACAGTGTAGCCTTATTATACAAGGATCAGTGCTATAAGCATGCCTTACCTATTCAGGAAGAAAAGATAAAGCACACAAAAAGGGTCTAAGTTTTCAGTTTTGTAGTCTATCTCATGGGTATGTGCATCATTTGAGGGAAATGGAGGGAGCATAGAGAAACAATGTGACATGTGAGAAGGCACTAGAACAAATAATATTTAAATAGGATTTAATAAATGTTATTTAATAAATGCAGGATGCCTAGTTATCTTGTCTGGATTTTTATGAATTTGTTATGTAACTTGAACAGCTTCTTGCAACTCTAGGTGTCATATCCTCAAAAAAGGAATAAAGATACCCTCTTACTTTTTTAAAACTCTCTAAAACATATACTTCAGTCAGGAGAGAGAGAAGCTTTTTCATTCATGGCTTTTCTAAAAGGAAACACTGCCACTGAAAAAGGGTTAAAGTAGGTCAGTGTTGTGGCTCAGGGCTAGCCTCCATCCGGGCCCAAATGTAAAGCTGAAACAATCTGCACTGTTCTAGGAGGAAAGCATTTTTGTTCTTCAGAAATCTAATATAATAATCTTCAGCCTCACAGTTTTATTTTACACTGGTATTTTATGATGCACAGTATTAACAAAATGCTGTATTTTTGCTCACTTAGCCAAAGAAATATCACCATCTTATCTGACTTAAAAAAAACCAAAATATCTGATAACTAGTTTCTGAACATCCAACAGCCCTCACTGGATTTTAGTTATACACTATTTCTTAGTTACCTTAGTTACTTTTTAACATTTGAGATTGCAGTTTATACCTGTGATCAGGTTTTATCAGATATGATACAGGTAAGTTGTTGTTGTCTACTAAGACCAAATTTACTTCTTAGGGACTAGTTCTAACATAAATTGGTCTGTTAATGTTTTCAAGCAAAAATAAGAAACCTAAAAGACTTGCAGAATTCTGTCAAATATTTGTCTTTTTACTTTTATTTTTTTTATTTTTTTTTTAATATTTGTTTTTAGTTACATGTTCCTATATATTGTCCTTGATCTAGCATTTCTTGGCACCTAAAGACTTAGTTGTGATACAGTAATGCAGTGAAATAAGTTTGTGGCTTGTATGGTAATCTTAATCAGAGAAGTTTTCTTTACAGAAATTTAGAAAGGAGAGAATTAATAAGAATGTAACAAAAAAGCAACTGAAAAACAGTAAACAATGGTATTCTCTTTGAATTTCTTTTGGATTTTATTTGTCAGGAAAGTGTTTAGAAAATGGTTATAATTCTACTTGTCTTTGTTCCAAAGACTCTATTTATTTTTTCCTGGAAATAAAATTGCTGGAATATTTGCCAGGGATTGCATTGACCTTTTTCCTGAGGGTGTCACAACCATTTTTTGTTTATTTGCTGAACCTGTACCTGCTGTGGCAGATGTCTCTTCAGTCCTTTGCCAGGTTCATGCTACTCCTTGGTGTGAACTTGTCAGGTAGGGTTGGTGGGAAGGGGCGGGGGGGGCACCCAGGAACAGAACTCTGGCACTGTCTGGGGATGAGGCTTCAGAGACTGCACACTTGAGACTTGCAAAGACTTTTGCACCTTTAATGCATGTACACCACCTGATAAGCAACAGAACTGCACAGAACCTGATGACTGGATATGGAGGGGAAAGGAAGGCAGGCCTCTGCAGGTGGGATGGGCAAGCATGTGTGCCACTGCTGAATGGTGTTGTGTCATTGTTAAGGACATGGAGAACAATACACTTGCGGCTTTGTATCTTCTTGTTAGCCTGCTCAGGCTCTCCTGGGCCTGAAACTATGACTGTGGAGAGAATGGTGCTGCTGCCCTTACGCAAGCCAGGGACAGCTCCTTTTCCTCTGGGCTTTTCCATATATCCTGTGTAGTTTATGATGGATTGCAGACAGGCTTCATAGGAGACTGAAGGAATTAGATCATTCCTGGAGAGTCCATGGGAGTGGACCTAACAAAGAAAAACCAGCAGCCCAGAAGCTTAATGAATGCATTTTTATTCTGTAGAAGAGCGGGGGGTGGGGTGTGGGGTGTGTGTGTGGGGGGGGGGGGTGTGGGTGTGGGTGTGGATGTGTGTGTGGGTGTGTTTCGTTGCTTTTACCAAGCAGGAGGAAACTAAAAAAGTTGGTAATATATGTTCTAAATAAAAGGATTCAAAATAGTCATTAGCCTAGTGTATCAAGACTAGAAACCTAGCCAACATATGCCTTCATTTATATTTCTTCAGACTCATCTATTTGTCCTCAACTGGTAGGGAGAAAAAGGAAGTGCGGAATTTGTTTCCGTCTTTGTTTTTATCACTGAACTTTGAATCTTTGAATGTGCAATATAGCACGATAGATACACAAAACTTGTAATTAGCATTCAGACCATAGTACTGTTCCTCCCCCCCTCCCTCCCCCCCCATGTTCTTTTTAGCTGTACAAATAAATATGTTTGTGCCACATGAGTCCCGTAGGGACAGAGGTATATTTTTATGTTTTCACAGCTCTTACATTTGCACAACTATAATTTCTTTGTTGTGTCAAATCCTAAATTTCTACTTTAACATCTATCAAATCAACTACTAAAGTTTTTAGAGGTTGTATACCTTTGCTGTCCCCTTGTATTTGGTATGAAAATAAAATGTGTGTAATTCACTTATATTGCCATATGGTGGAGAAAAAACTGATTCCTACTGGCTTTCTTATTTTTTTCTCTTGTTTTTAGGTGGCTTCCATTTATGTCCCAAGGTGTAATTCATTCAGAAATTGATCTGTATCCTCAAGGTAAGTTTTAGTGTAACTCTGTGGAAGTGTTATCAATAAGTTATAATTTCTTCCTCTGAAGAAATTTAGGCTGAACTTAGACGTCGAATATCAGGGTTAACCATTTTGTGGCTTCCTTTGTTATATTTTTAAGAGAGTACAGTTTGTATTTATATTGCATGATGGATATAGGTGTTAGTGAGGAAGTATGGGATGGAAAGTTTTCTTGTATTGGCCTGAAGGCTTGAATCCAAAATGTCTTTCATCTCTTCTTTCAAATCTTTTCTTTAACATTGAAGGATAGATCCTTTATTAACTGCATTTTTGTTATATTTTGGCAGAAATTCAGGTAAATCAGCAGCTGAAAATGCAACAAGAAACAAATGGTAAATACTCATCTTCTGTCTTTAATGAAGACTATTTCTATTTCAGAACTAATTGCTTTACACAGTCATTGCCATTTATATTTATTTTAAAACATGAATTACAGCACACTATTTTAATGTTTTACTAAACTCTGAACTTCACATTCTAATTTAAATAATAAATTATTTATGCTTTTTCTTATTCCGTATTTTTTCTTTCCAATAATGTTAAGTTTTTCTCTGTTTACTTGAAAATTCACATTTTTTTCTATTATTTTCTTGTTATCTATCTTAATTTCTGCTTTTTTAGTTAACATTTTACACCATGATTCTTTCTCCCAGATTACATATAGGTTTGTACTCAACATTAGCTTTACATTTTCTATTTCACCTGTGATTTCATATTTGTTCATGTTGACTTTTCCATCCTTACAACCAGTGCAGATTAAATTATGTATCTTAATAACACATAACCTTTTCTCAGCTGTGAGAAGTGCTGTAGGTTGAACAACAATTTATAAGATGTCAGGAGAAAGTTTGAAAATGTTTATTCATACATTATTATATCCATGGAGACACAAATAATTTGTTTTAAATGGCATCTCAATGGAAAGTCATTAATTATAAATTTTGTATGTAGTTATTTTTACAAATTATATTAGAATCCCATTCTCTTCTTAAAATCCTTATTTTGAATGAAAACTATATTTGTCCTTGCTCCTTTCTATGTCTTTTTCAGAAGGTTTGTATTTTCAATCTGTTCATCAGTCTTTGTGTCTTACCTGTTCTGCTTGCCCTGATTCCATGAGGCCTGCACCTATAGATCCTTCTGTACATAATTCAAATCAGTCTGCAGAGTCCTTCTTGAATTTACAGATCTCTACTTTGTGTCATTTAAGCTACGCTTGTCTGGATGTATATTAAAACCTGCAACAGACACAAATTGCTTTATCAACCTAACAAAAAAATGACAACAAGAGGGAGTAGACTAAGAGTATATTTAATTGGCTTATCTTCAATGGAGGTGGGCTGGGACTTGCAATTTTGATCACAGCACTCTGAGTTGGTGAGAGAAATATCTTTGTGCTGTCCAGAAGACCTGGTCAGCTTTGTTATTGTCAAAACTTATCCACTGTCAAAACAGGTCTGTTTTATTCAAACATAAAATGGATTTGTTGCAAATGTCCTCAGTCAGGGTTGGGTAGCCAAAAGCATATGCACCAAATAGCTTAATGTCTGGGACACTTCCTGAAATAAGAAACAGCGAGAAAGAGACCTGAAGCTGGGTATCCCATTCCTAACGGGAATGCTGTGATTACTGAATGAGTGGCTGACCTGAGATTTTGTTCACATTTTTTCCCATGAGTAATAATAATAAATATCAAAATCATAAAATCATAAATATCAAAATTTCATTCTGTCTTTATTTTTTATTTTTTTCCTCAAACAGAATTATTTTCTGAGCAGTAGAACTTTCTAGTGTATTGTACTGTTTCTAATCTGTAAAGAAAAAAAAAAAGGAAAGAAAAAAAATCTAGAAAATCCCCTGTGGTAAGGTACCATTTTCTGATATCCCTGGGCATACACTTGGTGTCAGGTTGAACGTTTCCTCCATGTATCCTAAACGAAAGTCATCTCAGTAAACATTTTTTTATATTATTTTCTCCTCAGTGGGTAATCCTCATCAGTAATTAAGAAGCAATTGGTCTTCTACCTCATCAGAACAAAACCTAGCTTTTTATGCCAAAGAGAATGAGAATTACGTGTTTGCAATATTTACCATTTCCAGTTTTTATTTGGAACCATGAAGGAATGCCATGAGAATTTCTGGCATCAAGGAGATAAGAAAATTTAGGATCCTTCTCCTATACTTATATTTTCCTTCAAACACAAAGCCCTGTTTCCAGAAAAATTAAAAGCCTCAAAGTCAATATAGAGGAGTGCAAGCTAAATTTTTTTATCATCATATTTTTGGGGGGATGTTTGGTTCCTTTTTTACCTTGAGAGTTGCATTGCATTCAGACTGTTTTACTGATACTACACTTACCCTTTGGAGGCAGCACTGTAGCTAGCTAAAATATATGGTCTCAAGAGTACTAACTGTTGTTTTGACACTGTTTTGCTTAATAAAAGAGAGACTTGGAGAGAGCATAATAGAACAGAAAAGGCCATCAAAAACACTTGAGGTACGATAAATCAGACAGTGAACAAGTCCAAAATAAAATAAATTCATTTTGCCTCTTTTAAAATTAATGATTATTTCTGAATGAATTTTGAATTTTTCACTGTATTGGAGGAGTAGTGGTCATATTTTATCCTTTGTCTATACCATTCTTCATAAGCATGCAGTTGTCCTTATTTTCCAGCTACATAGTCTGAAGTGACATATTTTAAAGAAATTAATATTATACTGCTGGAAAACAGTAGAGGCTGACTTTTTTGGTAAATGAGCTCTTTGAAGGGGCAAGGAGCCTCATGCCTTATGATCTTTGCTTCTGCCCTCAGTGTATAGAAGCTGTTCACCTTTCTAATTGATGTTAAACCTTTTGTAGTCTGGTGCTATAGTTCTTTTGTCAAGAAAGTGGGTATATAGAGAAAGCTGTAGGGTTTTAAATTGTCTAAGGCACAGAAGGGAAGAGGTTGTTACAAGCTGGAGACTGACAAGTTTCAATGGAAAATAGGGTGATTCACTTCCTTATGTGTATCCAAAAATCTTCTGTCACTTTTCAGAACGAGGGTTCAGCCAGACCTCAAGAATTTGGAAAACAGGACATGAAACTTCCTTGCTCCAGTTCAGTCTTCATGGGACAAATTACTAATGTATAACGGGGCTGGCCCAAGATGTATACTTCTGTCAGACAACAGAGTTAATTCATTCAGGCACTACCAGACATCCTTCTATTAATAAAACTGCAGTGTACACTGTGGCATTTATTTATAAGATGACTGTGGGCTGGTATTTCATTTGTTGTTTGCCTTGCACAGAATGAATTAAAGTCACTAAGTGGAAGTTGTTTCACACAAGCAAAAGCTGAAATCAAAAGAGAGGTGGAGAGCATCCAATCCCAGCTTTTCAGATGTAGAAACGCATTTTCCAATTATGTATAGTTGTTTTTCCTCAATTAGATTTATATTAAGCTACTTTCAGATACTTACATAACTTGTGTGCATTTTCTGGAGACAGAAGACATTTTAGTATCAGGGAAGCTTTATATAAAATGATTTTCTAAAAAGTCCTCTTTTATTTTTAGATTTTTCTCCAAAATCATTTCTTTCATACCAATTTCAATGTCATGCCTCCATCCAAACAAACAGAGCTCTTGCTGATGTATATAAAATGAAAAATTGTATGCAGTTGGGATGCTTTGATACTTTTTCTTGTTTCATTTCTTGTTTATACTTTTTGTCATAAACCAAATTCTGGAGGATGAGCTTTCTCTGTGACAGGGGTATTGCTAGAAATCTTGCCAGGCACAGTGTTCATATTTCCAGCATTAAAGATTGATGAGGATTGCAATGTACTAAAGTTACACACCTTATCTGAGTTTGAATGATGTAGTATTTAGCCAGCCTTCTATTGCTGCTCCTAGCATCGTTACTTTTTAAGTGCACATTGGTTACAGTTCCTGGGTTAAAATATGCTCTTATTTATATCATCTAAGTAACTTGCTACATATCAGTAATGGTTATAAAAGCATTTTTATTTTATTTTTACTTTGCAGAAGGAGACTGGAAGATTACTGTAGTCACTGGGGATTTTGAAACAGCTGGCACAACAGCAACAGTATCCCTTTATGCTTATGGAGAAAAGAAAGCTTCTGGCCCTATTATTTTGGGATCTGGGAAACACCAGCTGTTTAATCCCAACAGTGAAGATACATTTAAGGTACAGTATGGTTTTTACATAAACACCAGAGAATTCAAAACATATGCAAAATAGCTTTTCTTAAAACTGGATAATAATGATAACAAAAAGGATTCAAAGCAATATGTGTATAAAAGAATCATTTAACATTTCTGAGGGAGTGGTGGACTTTTATGATAGTAAGATTTGAATCAGCAAATGTATTCAGAACTGCATCAAGCAGACGTGCCTCTCTCAGAATCTGCTTCATACTTGCATTTGCTTGATGTGCTAGTTTTAACTAGACATTGTTCGTTTGCAGACTGAAAGAAATTTCTTTGCTTGTTCGTTGTGTTGAAATAATAAGCTATGGCTAGTATTACATAGCCATTTTTCGAAGCATCCACTGTAAATTCTTCCATGGGCTTCTTCAAGGTTTCACTGGCAGACACACTCATGCAAGCCTTTTCTTGGATCAGATAAGGAAAGGGAGGAAGGATAGAGACTAGAGTCAAGTTGTACCTGGTTGGTTAACTCAGGTCATTTAGACTAGCAATGTCCTACTTCTCCAAGGAAAAGGGAAGGGATTGTAACCCTGAAAGATGCTTCAGAAGCCTGACATTTCCCAGGGAGTTTCCAACTTCTTACAAGTTCCTCTAGTTCCTTAGGACTCTACCTGTTGCAATTGTTAACACTGTAATATATAATTTAGGTTGAAATAATTTATGCATAATAAACAGATGGAGAATCAGCAACAGATGTGACAGAAAGTTTCTCTGACCTTTTTTTTTTTTTCTTTTTCAGTTTGAAGTATAAATATGTAAGTTCTTGCAGATGCAAGTCAATGGTGGCCTTCCTCTTATTTTTATTTAAGTTGCTAATGACTTGGCTAAAATTTCCAAATAATGCTGGGTTAAAATTATCTCGTATCAAAACAGGAAAGTGTAATCAGTGTTCATCTGCCCTTCTGAGAGATATTTCTGTCAATATCCTTTTGGCAGCAACTCCACTTTCTGAGGTGGGAGGCTTTTCTTTTGAAATCTGTCTTTCCAGATATGACTTCTTGTAAGCATTTAGTTTGATGAAGCACATGCCTAATGCACTTGAGAAACTATCTTTCCATTTTTTTTACATATTATATAATGTGATATGGGGGGGAGGCGGAGTGGGGCAACCAAACACACAAGATATCTAATGCCAGGGAGAGGCACACAGCTACTTTAACTTTGCTTCTGCTGGATCCTGTGTCTACAGTGCAGGGAGTTATTTCTCAGCATAGGAATTTCTGGCTGAGAGAAGAAAAAAAAAAAGCAAAAAACACTGCTTATGGAGAAGCAAGTGTCTGCCTTCTTTTTGCCGTTACCCTCACAGTACAAACTGAAGCAGATATCTTTTTTCAGTCCTGGTGAGGAGAAGACCCTATACATTTCAGCCTCAGCTTTACATCAGAAAAAAAGACAGAGTCAAAACAAGTCTCCCAGATCCTTGGTCTATCCTCATACCTGTGGGGTTGTTGATGGGTACTGGCTAATCCTCAGCTAAGGGAATGAAAAATGAAGTGATCTCTTCCCCAGATATTTCTCTGCAGTTGTCAATGAGAAACTCTATCAGGAACTTCGCCTGCACACATAAAACCATTGGTTTCAACACGTGGCTGAAAATTTATCCAACAGCCTTTCCCATCCTGAGCCTTGCTTTTGCACAGAAAGTTGTAGCTTCTAGGAATCTCTTCCACAAGCATTTGCTCAAGAGATGAGGCAGTGAGGTACCTATGAACAGCAAAGCTCTGATGGGCCCTGAAGGCTGCAGCTGCTTGGTAAATTCAGCTTATCTTGTCAGTTGCCTCCTTCACTGCTTCCAGATGGAGTAGGTTGTCCTCAGATGGGCTCAGCAGATTTGTCTCAATGTAGATGGCAATGCTACTGTAGCTCATCCTGCTGGTTGAGAAGTTGGAGCAAGTTGGCTGGTGTGGTGGAACAAGGAGAGCAACTGCTTGAGGAGGACAGGAGTGGCTCTCGGCAATTTGTCAGCCACTGTGAGGTAACACAAACATAGCATTAATAAATTAGATGTTACCATCATATGTCACCCAGGCTTTTCTAAGGCACATGGAAGCCAGTAGCTATATTGCATAGCTCAAGGTGCTCTAAGCAAGCTACTGGCTTCCATGCTCCTGTACCTCAGGTAGGAGGCACATAATTGTTTCCCAGCTCCTGATTTCACACAAGCCTACTCAAGGGAAGCCTACTTGTCCATGCCTGGTCTAGAGCAGAAAACACAACTTCTTTTAAAAGGAGACCATTGATCTTCAGGCAAGCCCCTGGCCTCTACCAGCCCCTCTGTAGTAGGCAAGCTGCTGGCTAAACGTACTCTTTCATTCCAACTGCTCTTCCTTGCTTGTCTTCTCCAGAGGCCATGTCCGGTTTTGGAGGAAATCCTGCAGTGTCCAAAGCTCCAACTGAAGCTTTGAACACTCCCGTTAGGACCACCAGGAGCACCCCTGAGACTCTGGCTCATGAGGAGGTGGGTGGGAGGCAGCTACCTGCTCCTGTGGGTACCCACCCATCAGCACTGAGAGAGCAGGAAGCTGCTGGGCTCCATGCCAAGCAAACTCCCATTCCTCTAATAACTGGTCCTAGCTCTTCTGTGCTTTCTGGTCACCCCAAAACCTCTGTGTGTCTCCCTGAGGAGGCTACAGTGAAAGAAACTGAAACTAGTTTTCCATGGGCATGCCAAAAATCAGAGGCAGAGCAAGAGGAACAGAAAAGCAGACAGGACAGAAAGACACCAGGTGCAGAACTCAGCCTGACTGTAAGCAGCGTTTGCCTACACTGTGGCTTTAGCTTGGGGTCCCAGATAAGCCTAATGCAGCCCCTGAAGTGGGCCCCTAAGGGGCAGCAAGGACCTCTTACAGCTCCAGGTCACCACCTTCACAATGAGTGCTAGAAGATGCACGGGCTGGCTTTGCAGGCCCACATCTCCTCCACTGGAGGGCCACGTGCAGGAGAACTTGACCACAAAGAGCCATGCTGAGGAGCATGTCTCCTGTTCTTCCAGGCTCTGGGTTGCCTCCTGTGGAGCTGCCTCGCAAACAGAGGCAACCAGGGCCAGGCCACTGCCCCAGACCTGAGGTCTGGGAAGGAGCCAGAGGTGGCAGGCCAAGGACCTGGCCTGCAGGCCTCACAGGTACAAGTGTGTGCTAGGGGCAGACAGCCCAATCACCCGTCCCCTGTGCTCCTTGGTACCTCTTCCGGGGACACTGCCTCTCAGGAGAAGCCAGAGCGATGGTGGCCCCTTGCTGGGCTTGCTTACCTGGATGGGCTGGGGCAGCATGCCACAGAGAGCTGCCAGGGCTGGCCCAAGTGTGCCCTTCTGCATCCAGAGCCTGATGTCCCTGGTGCCTCTGCAGCAGTCAAAATGCATTGCTGAGCAAAGGGCCAGGGAAGCCCCTGCCTCCTCCTGGGGCTTTCTCCTGCTTGCAAATGGGAACAAAATAAAAATCCCCAAGTGAAAGTCATCTGGCAAGTGCTCTTGGACCTTTCCTGGTGCGCAGTGCAGCGCTGAATGGTGAGGCAGGACATGCAGGGAGACAGCATTTAGAGCCACAGCTCAGACTCAGTGGTTTCTGAGGCTCCTGAGAGCAAGCATGTAAGGACAGCCCGTCCTCACCCATTGCCCTGCTGATGCTCTGCTCCAAGGGCTGGCAGCAGCAGAGGCTGTGTGTCCTCGGAGAAGCATTCAGCTGCCACAGCCCATAGGCTTTGCTTTCTCTTGCAGGGAACATCTTTACTTGCAGCGCCAAACCTGCATGGAGACACTCACAGGACAAGTGAGCACAGCCACTCCCCACATAGGCACTGTCCCATTGCCACTGAGTGCAAGGGAGAGGCACTATTTGGGAATGAGGGAGCCTGAGGGCTCAGGTGTCTCCTGCACAGTGATGAGGACTGACCTGCTCTGTAGGAAGCGCAGCAGCAGCTCCAGTTCAGCAGAAGTGCCTGCTTGCAAGAGGAGGAAAGAAAGCCATTCCTGCCTTTCTTCAGGCACTCAGCTGACAGAGCTGAAACAGGAAAGACACCCACAAAATGGCGGCAGCTGACTCCCTCACCAGCAGTTTAATGGAGAGAAGGCAGGTCACCCTGGCCCCACTTCACTCCTCCTGCTGGCCTGGGAAGGCCCAGAGAAAGAGCTCTGTAAGACCCAGGCTGCTTTTTCTCTCTCCTGATGGCCAGGGGACTCTTAAAAGTGGTCCCCAAACCCCCAGCTACAGCCCAGCAGCCAAGCAGAGAGCAGCTCTCCCTGGAGAGCTCCTGCCTGCAGTGTGCTCAGGCTGCTTCCCTGCACCTCTCCCTGATGGGAAGAGGGGAAAAAGAGGCTTTCTGTTCCTGCTCCCCAGAGAAACACGCTTACGGGCTCTCTACCTGCAGCAGTGGGAACTGCAATAATTCAGTGTAATGTAATAGAAAAAAAAAGACAATCGTTATCCACAAAAACAGTCAGTATACTGTGTCATTTCAAAATTTCTTTGGTCACAGGTGTAATTGCAAAGAAATGACAGACAAATGTCCCACAACAAAAAAAAAAAAAAAAAAAAAAAAAAAAGAGACAAAACTGTACTGGAATAATCTTAATTAAAAACAATATTAGTAGTTGCATAGAAAGTACAGTTAACTGCATAGTAACTGGGTTTCCTAAAAGTAAATCATAAATATTCAGTAATGTAAAAAGTCATGAAAAAGTAAAGTTATTAAAACTTGAGTAAATCAAAGTGTACTCTTCTGTATACTCGTGAGATTTTGTTGCTCATCTACAACTTGATTTTGATGTTGCTTGCATTACAGTATGAAGGCAGTATAACATCATTAAATTTGGTTACCTCTGATTACCGTTTTTCTAAATTAGCTTAAAAACTGTTTCACCTCCAGTATAATGGATGTAGAATGTAACAGTGCCCTTAGAGACTTCGATCTGACTGCAGCATATGAAATTCACTGAAGATAATTTAGAGTTGTGTAACAGGAAGAGTTATTATTTCCAACTGGAGTCTTTGGTTCTAGGTTCTCACAAGATAGTTGTGTGCAAACTGTCCTGTATTCGCTCTTGTGGCTTTGATATTTTCCTATCAGATGGGAAAGTCAGGGAAGAACAATATGGGAAGGGGAAAGAAAAGGAATTTAAATTTGATGGATTTCCCTTCTGCTCTATAATTGTTCCAGTGTGTTCAAAGGATCTACTTCTAGGCTATGGCTTTCTGATTCTGTTACTATTCAGGCATAATTTTTAGGGAATAATTTTTCTTTTGAGAGTCATTCCCCCTCCAACAGAGGGACATCAATCTACTGTAAGTTACAGCTCCTATCAGAACTCTGATATGTTTCCAGCATTTTCCTCTGGTGTCATAACAGTCTCTGAGTATGTCTCAGTGTTTTGAAAATACTGATTTTGGCAGTATGTTGAGTTGCTCAAGACACTGAAACTTTAATTATATTGTAAATTACATTCTCCAGAGCTGTGTATTCTGCATCGTCATTCTTTGAAGCGTGGTGAATTATCTTTTATGAGTGTACACATTGTTTGATAAAGAAATGCTTTTCACGTTTTATTTTAATGTTTGGTTATGCCAAATATTCCTTTCTGTATCCCAAAGAGAAGTGAGCAGAAGCCTGTAAGCCTATTATCTTCCCTAAAAGTCAGCTACAATGTCTCAATTTTTATTATTTCTATACAGAATAATTCCCTACAAGTTCCGCTTGTCTAGTAATAATGAAGTCAGTAAAAGCACTGGCTGGTTCAGTATTTCTGCTTTCAAAATACTGTATCCTAGCCTTACTGAGAGTGGCAGGACTTAGCTCCTCCTTAGCAAGGATTCTCCCATGCCTTGCCTTGTGACATTTGCTTCATTGTCAGTTTTGGAGTCTCTTTAGGGCAATGTTGGTCCTACTGTCCTCAACACATTGTCAAATTTATCTTCACTGACAACATATTAAGTTATTAAGAGTATTGGATTTTTTTTTTCTAAGAAATATTAAAAATTTTCACTATAGTGAAGATATTTTACAGTCAGTGACTGTCTTTGTAAGGAGGATGGTTGTTCCATGTTTGCGAGTGTGGAACATGCATGATATTTCAGGAGAATTGGACATTGGAATCCATCACAGGTGTGAATTGTGCTCCATGAGTTTGTTTCTATAGCTCGTGAAGCTGGCCTCATAACCAGTTACACTATTTAAGGTTTCTTCATTTGTATGAAGCACCCTTTAAACGCAGACATAATTTATATAGTCTATTACGGCAAAATGTCGGAGAATAATTAGGTAGATGAAAAGCAAGGCTCCTACTAATATTTGGAGAGACACTTGACCATTAAGTTTAACAAATACAGTATTCCTGTGATGATGTTGCTAGAGGTGTTAAAACCAGCTTTTTTCCTTCTAGTTATATGTACGTTGTTTGTGAAGAATTGTGTTCATCCAGTGCACCTTATGCTGCATTGCATCGCATGATGGCTTTATACTTAAAAGATTATTTGTTGTTTTTCATTTTGGTTTCCTTCACTTTGCATAAAAGTATCAGTTGTTTTAAGTAATCTGTGAATTAATAATTAACATTACTTCCTTTAGAATCAGCCTTACAGACTATAAGAATCTGTCATGTTTCAGTGCATGTCTTTCATTCCTGTACCTTGGATTCATATTCATTGTTTCATCAGTCAAAACTGAGATGTCTAAAGTAAAATGAGAAGCAGTGCAGGGAAAACCAAATGTTATAAAATAGGTTGTAACAAATCCATTTTCATGCTTTTCCTCCCATTGTTAAAATAAAAGAGCTTGTAATGAGCTCAGTGAGAATTCTTCCTGAGTGGGAAGATTGTAAAAGTGACTGTGAGCACTAATGTAGCTATCCACTCTCTTAACCATGGGACTGCCGATGCCTAAAAGCTAGGCATAGCTTGTGTCCTGCTATTTTCCAGCTGTCCCTGTTTGCCATAATGGCCACTTAGGTCCAGAGACTATTGAATAAAACTTAGAGCAACCCAGGCTTTAGTCAGATATGCTTAAGGCAGCATAAAACAGACATATTGCTAGCTTTAACTCCACTTGAAACTGTCCATCTCTCTACTAAATCTGTATGATAACAACATGAACCTCATTCCTTGCTGAGATAAAAGGGAGAAGTATGTAAAACTATCTCCAGCAGCTACAGACTGTGCACAAAGCAAAATTTATCTGGTTTCAAGAAAGCAACATAGAAGGATTGTAAGGAGCTCACAGACAACCTTGGAGAAAAACACAATTCAAGTCATCTTCAAGAAATGAGGGGGAGCGAACATGGTATTGCTTCTTCAGTAATTTTGCAGTATGGGTTCTATAGTATGAGCATATATATTCCATTTTAGGTAGTTTCTTGAGAGAATTTTATGTCCTGTTACTCAATTTCAGGTTCAGTCTTTCAGCCATCTATCTATAATTCCCCCCCCCCCCCCCCCCACCCTATAACATTGCAACTCCAAGGTGAAAACATATTGAAAAAATCCTGTTGGTGTCCCATGTGAGTCCTCTCTCTCAGTTTATACTGTCAGTTTAGTCTCCCTGGTCAGCTTCAGGCAGTTGTATCTGAGATTTTGTAACTTTGGTGTCCTTTGCTAAGGGTCTCCCTGTTAAGATCTCCCTTATTTTCCTGTGCCAAGGGCTCAAATTCAAACATCCATACTACTGTCTTGCCTTCCCCTCAGCCATTTTCTAGTTTATTTGTATCCATATGCCTCCCATCATCTCAGTATCTGAGCACTTTTCAGAAGTGAGAAATATGACTAATGATTATGGCTTATTCTCTCATTCTTAACTCTTAAAAATCAGTTTTTTTTATGGGCTTGGCATGACTTTATAAAGATAATATACACTTTTAAAAGTACAGGGCTTATGCTAAATATAGTGAGATCAATGCACCTTGCACTGAAACATGATAATGTTTGTGGTGGTTTCTACTTAACATGGCCAGCTCTTTGACAGTCTGTCTTCTGTGAAAATGATTTACACTGTGCACTGTAGGGATTTCTTAGTACCAGAGATGTTGAATCCGGTTCTCACCTCAGATATAATGATGTCAATAAGGTGACTCCATTGCACTGAGGTCTGCAGAACTGCAGAATAGTTGAGGTTAGAAAGTCCTACCTCCCTGCTCAAAGCAGGGTTAGCTAGACCAAGTTGCTCAGGACATTGCCTGCTCAGATTTTTAATATCTCCCAAGCCGGAGATATCTCTACAACCTCTCTGAACCTCTCTGGACAATCTGTTCCAATATTTGACCACTCTCATCCTTTTTATTTTTTTTCCATATGTTTAAGTGGATTTATATTTCAATATAAATATTTCTACTAGTGCCAATTGCCTCTTGTCTTGTCATGGGGTACCACAGAAAAGAGCTTGACTCTGGCCTCTTTACTTCCTCCCTTCAGGTATTTATGCACATTGATAACATACCCCCTGAGTTCTTCTCTTCTCCAGGCTGACGAGTCACAGCTCTCTCAGCCTTTTCTTATAGCAGAGGTGCTTCAGTCCCTTTGTCATCTTCATGGTCTTTCACTGGACTCTTTCAGTATGTCCATGCCTCTTGTACTGGGGGGCCCAGAACTGGATGCAGCACTCCAGATTTGTCTCATCAAGGCTGAGTGGAGGAAAAGGATCTCTTCCCTTGACCTGCTAGCTGTGCTCTTCCTTCTTCAGCACCTAAGGTTATTGGCCTTCCTTACATCAGGATAAAAAAATATCCTTTACTCCCTAGGAAGGCAACACAGAAAGCCTGATGTGCTCCCAATAGCCTACATGATTGAGAGAAGGCACTGTATTCAACTGTTGGATGTCATATTTTTTTCAGGGCTGATGACTTCATGCCTGAGTGATAAATATTGCTATAAATCCACCAGGAGATGACAGACATATTTTGCAGAGGTCAGTTCATAGTCTGCCAGGTTATTACAGAATCAATGGTCAAAAGGAAAGTAAATCAGAGATCCCGTCTTACTCCAAGGTTTTGGATAGAGGTGACTGTTCTGTATGTACCTTCTCTTAAATGAGTCTCCATGAATCTTCAGACTGTTCAAAGCATTGTTATGTGCTCACCAGCATAATCTTTCTTATGATCCATCAATTCTTCATTCATAAGGTGCTCTCATCCAATCACAGCATCATCCTGTTAGCATGATGTGTGTGCATGTGGAGAAGGTTAAGTAGAGCGTAAGTTCTCCTACATGGCCAGACCTTTGTTGAGCTTTATTATAGCCAATGCTAGGCTGTATTTCAGTTCGCATCCTCTGGTAGGCAGTGTTTTAATTCCCCATCTATTGTCAAAAGTTTCACATCCAGTAAAATACTTCTGGTCTAGCTTGGAAAACTGCCAACCACTCAAAAAAATCTCAGTTATGGAAGTAGCTACATTCTCCTAATACAGAAGTTTCATGCTTATTTTTAAGGCCTGACACCCTGATACTGTAAATACATGGAGCTGGCATAACTATCCACAATGAGAATGAAAAGAGTTTTTCCACATCTTTAATGTTATTCTTAAAACATTTTCCTGTGTTGTACTTCAGGGTGGAAAAAACAAGCTGTTGGTACTGCTAGTTGAGCAAGTAATGGTAATGTGACATTTTCTTTCTCTAATTAACCTGGAAATGGATAATTGGCATACATTTTAGTGAATACTAGCACATTGTTAGCCTTTATTGGAAGGTCAAGGGAATTAATATGATATGGAACTAGCTACAGGATGAAAAGAGGTTGAGTGGACTGTAAAAAAAAAAAAAAGTGTGTAACTCACTGTGCAATGAGCAGTGCTTATTTACCCAGTTTATTTGTGTGACCAAAGCAAGTATGAAGTGAGAAAAAATAATGCTGATTTTTGTGTGGCCTGTAAACCTACTTCTTACATGTCTATATCCACCTTTTTCATTAGACTGTTAAGATGTGAACATCTGTGGCGTATTCTGATTCTTGAGGTAATGCATAATTGTACCAAGTTCATTGACTACAATTCATGAACAGGCTGAGTTCAGACTTCTGGAAAATGCAAGCTCTGTGGGTGGACCACGGGTGCTTTGCTGGTACATCCGTTATGATATTTTTGGCAACATGTGCCAGCTGCATGTTCACAAAGTAAAAATGTCTTTTACATCCAAAGATTTCTCCATTACATACAGATGCTGAAAAAATTAAACTAATGAAGTCAATGATTTCTCATCCTTCTGGGAATCTGCTGCACATGACGTCTCTGAAATTCTGTTAATGAGATTGCTTTACATGAAATTAATAACTGTCTGTCAAATATAGCCTCTAGCAGTTGTGTTAGACATTGAGATTTTGGTGGAGCCACTCTTGAAGTGTTGACTTATACAAATGATTTTCATGCTAGCCTGAGCTTATTTCAAAGAGATTGCAGAATGGTGTCTGTACAACACGAATATAGTGACATTATTTTGCTCCTTCCACTATATAAAGAGAAATAAAGTCATTACATATATTCTTTCCATCCATTTACTGAAGTATCTTTCCACTGAACAGTCTCTTGTTAAGGTCTCGCTTTACTTTTCACTTAGTTAAACATCTCAAGTACATGAAAATAGGTCATACTGACTTCACTCAAAGTATCTGTATGCTAGGGACTGAAAAGAGTATTTGCATAGCTCATTTAGAAACAGAATTAAAATGTAGTCCTTGAATTCTCTTTAGGATTAACTTCTTCCTAATAAATCTAGATTTTATCTTAAGGAAAATTGTAAAATATGAGCTTTGTTAGGCTTCAATTTCAAAAAGTAAGGACAAGTTTTCTACGGCAAAGTTTAAAGAAAATGTTCTCATTGCCTTTGTGGAGAAGAGAGTTTAGTCCTATGTTTTTACAAAAAAAAAAAAAAAAGTAGCAGTAATGAGCAAAGAATACAGTTGTATCAATTAGCAGTCAAAAAAATACTATTACAAAAAGAAAAATACTACAATGAGAATAGAATTACTGGGATTATTGTACTCACAAAGATATTATGGTTATTAAGTGCTGGCGATCTCTCTCACATAAGCATAAGGGTCTGTATGAAGCCAAAATGTCCATTCTCTTCAGAGCTCATCATGGAAATTGGCACAACTCAGCTGACACATCAGAAGGGGTTTCGCAGTCAGTCAACAAGTGGTGACTCTGATAGTACGTAAAACTATCCTGGGAAGGTTGTCAGGTTAGCATTTGTGAGAAGACCTTCTAATAGGCAATCCCTAGGAAGGTCAGCATATCTGATGTTTGTGATATCTGGGTTCTTTTGCCTAAAGGAGATACCTGTGTTTACAGGCTGTTAGCTCTGCGGGACTTTGGGTCTTTTAATGATCTATGCATGGCTGACCTAAGCCAAATCAGAAAGGTCCCAAACTGTTACTTTTTAAACTTTACAAGTTTAAATTTCCATCCACACCCAAACTTTACTGTATCAAGTTGAAGATTTTACAGGAAGAAAGTTTGCAAATTAATTTTTAATATATTAAATAAACTAACCTTTGAACTGTCACAATGCTTTGACCATGTTCTTTGTTTGAGGATTGAATATCTTATGATTTTGTCAATTCTATTTCTTTTATATAAACCAGAAAAGATTAAACTCAAGCTGCCACTTTTGCTGCCACACTTTTGTTCAGTGGCCACCAGCATTAGTGTGCCTGGAGAAGCAGTATTATCGGTCTGAGGGACTATTGTGCTAACTCAGATATAGTTCCAAGGACTCTAGCAAGTTTGCTCAAGCCATTGTAGACTTATCCTAAAATACATCATGTAGCTGTTTCCTTGTCATTTATGAAGTTTTGAGTGCCTACAGCATCTGTTTACATTGGTGGAATACATTTATTATGTTGACTGTGTTTTTCAGCAGATATACAACATATTCACTTGAGCAACTTGTTCTTATTCTTCCCTTATTCTGTGCACAACTTCTGCTAGCATCAGCAGAAATTGCATTCCCATATAAAAGAGAGACTAGGTAACTGTAAATGACATCACATTATCCATGAGAGAAAATACTAGCTTTATATAGTTAGCTGGGAGATTTACATCTGGTGATTTTTGACTGAGTTATGGGAAAATAGCAACCAACCCAAAATGAGCAGAAAATTTTAGAAAAAATACAGAATTTTGGACTTGTGTCTTCTGAGAATCTCAACATTTGTGAATAGCGCTTTGCAGTGTCCCTGTGAGAGAGGTTAAGTGTTGCCCTTGTTGTAAATTTAAGAAAGGGAAGCAAAGAGGGCTAGTGAATAATCTAATGTTTCTCAGGAAGCCTAAAGCAGATCCAGGAATAAAATATAGTTGTCTGAATTCTAAACTGGTGCTTTAGTTCTGGGACCCTTCTGCATGGGTCTCTACATGGACATTTATTGCATTTCTGTTAGAAAGGCTATTTCCATATAAAATTCAGTTACTTTTGCAGCCATGAAACTATAGTAGAGAACAGCTAGAATAAGTTTTTTTGTAAGCATGTTGTTTACTAGGGCAACAGAGTCAAAGTTGCTGTACAACTTTTTGCAGAATATTCTGGGTGTGAAAGTAAATTTATAAATGTCATCTTGTGTTCAAGATGAAGACTGGCTGGGAGAGTTGGGTTTGTTTAGCCTGGAGAAGAGAAGGTTCCTGGGAAACCTTATAGCAGCCTTTCAGTACCTAAAGGGGGCCTACAGGAAAGCAGGAGAGGGACTTTTGTCAGGAATTGCAGTGATAGGACATGAGGGAATGGTTTTAAACTAAAAGAGGGGAGTTTTAGATTAGATATTAGGAAAAAAGTCTTCACTATGTGGGTGGTGAGGCACTGGCACAGGTTGCCCAGAGAAGCTGTGGATGCCCCATCCCTGGAAGTGTTCAAGGCCATGTTGGATGGGGCTTTCTGGTGGGAGGTGTCCCCGCCCATGGCAGGGAGTTGGAACTAGATGATCTTTAAGGTCCCTTCCAACCCAAACCATTCTATGATTCTATGATTTAGTCAATAATGGAAATGAAGGAACAACCTCAAGATACATTGCTTACAGCTGGCATAATAATATCATTAGCTCAACCATGTTATATGAGTATTTTCCTCTGCATTTCTCTGCAAGAGCAAAATTTGACATATATTTGACAGAATTCCAGTTGGCAAAATGTAATGTGTTAAGTAAGTCAATACCACTGAGAGACCAATGTGATATCTGTTCTGACAGAAAGATAAATTGTTCCTACCCCAAAACTACAACAGAAGCTGCACCTATGTTTGTAATTGTGTTATGTTTTCCAGAACATCATATGCAACTGATTTGATCTCTGCTGTTGACATCCTTGCCTTAATTTCCACACAAGAATAAACATGATATTTTTTGGCCCAAGAATGCCCTTAAACAATTAGTCAGAAACATAAATATTATTAAACATGTTTTTAGATTGTCAGTGTTCTGTATTTTTAATTATATTTAAGAGACCTTTCAGTCCCAGAAGTATGCCATTATCTATAATGGCTCTATGTTCCTGCACAATTTACCATTCTAAAAATCTCATAATTTGAGAATTTAGTAGTAGTCAAAAGCACACATACATTTGGCTTGACACTTTGGACAAATTCACAATCAGCACATGGTCATAACTTCTTTAATGTTGCTATATTGTGTCCTCTTTTAGAGGCTGAATGTTAAGGAGGGATAGGAAGCATAGAAAAGACACAAATACAGAAATTTAGAGATGCTAAACAGGATGTTAGTGAATCTAATCAAACTGTTTGCAAATAGGACTGTCTCCTGGAGAAACATAACCATCTGGACAGTGCTTTTTGTTCTGTATGGATTTTTCTGGAAACTCCATTTGATCAATTTTGGTGGGTTCCTTATCCAGTAACAGGAAGTCCTTCTATTTCATTTTTTTTTTCTTTTTTTTTTCCTTGTTCAGTTAACGTATCTCTGCTTATTTTTTTTGTGAGCTTTTCTTTCTGGTTGTACCAGTGGTCTGCTAAATATCACCAACAATGTTGAAACTCTGCAAATTCACCTGGAAATTTATCTCCCATCTTACCCATCTTAGATTTCCTTCTGGGGAAAAAAAAAAAAACAAAAAAAAAAACACATATTAACATGATATGCTAAATAAATCAAGGAGCCCACTTTTCAGCCCGCTTGTGTGGTGATATCCACTATATATGTGTGGGATTTTTTTATTAATAAACTCTCAGTTATTCAAATGACTGATTTGATACATCAGAAGACAAAAGAGGCTTTTCAACAAAGTTTCCTGATCCTGACTCAGTGACCTGGTAATGAAAACTGCATGCAAAGATGCTTCTGACACTCTTCCTTCAACAAGGGCTAATTTAATCATGGGCATGAGGTTGCAAGATTTCAATGTTTGTTTGTTTGTTTGTTTTTTACCAAATTGCCTTTTAAAACTTCTGCACCACAAATAGAAGCCAGTGCCTCAATCTCAAGGGAATACCACCTTTGTTTTTGGTCAATGTTATACTCCATTCAGTTGGCAGTTAAGGGGGAGGGTTCTAATATACTGTTATATTTGTTTGCAAGGCAACCTTAGCAGTCACTTGCCCACTGCAAAGGTCTCTGCTTTGTGGCTGTGTGAGAGGGTTATTATGGTAACTTAGCCTACATCTTGGCTACAGTTGTGATTAGTTCCAGAGAGTTTTTATCTGCTGTTGTAATTTTGCTGTGAGTATTAGCAGCATATTTTTAATGGGCATGATTTTATTACAATAGTTGTACGTTCAGTTAGCACCTCTTACTTCAACATACTGTTTTAATATAGGAAAACCTGCTACTTGGCCGTAAGTGTGACTCTATTCAGACTTTATACCATTACCATGTGTCATGATATCATCTTCTGAGCCCACATTGCACCAGGCTTATCTCAGGGAAGCAAGGAAATGGTGATCAACTAAGGCTGCAAGATTCTCTTCATGGTGGTCATGAGGACCATCACGATGGTCATGAGGACCATCACCATTTAGTGATGGTCCTCATGACCAAGAAATGTCAGAGTTAGACTAGCCTGTGTAATTGCCTAGGAAAATATTTCAACAAAAGAGTGAAAGAGGTATGTGTCTATTTTGCCTGTGTTCCCCAGCTCCACAGAGCTGTCCCATTAAGAACATTAGTGTGCAGTGTTTCTTTGCAAAAAACATTGAAGGGAAAACTCTTGTTCTGGGTCAGACATGAATATTACCTTCCATAACAGTCCCAATGGAGACCCAAATCCTAGTTCATCATTTTTAGTCATTCTGACAGCTGGGGCAACGTTCCTGTTTGTTATCTGCTTGTCTATTTTTATCTGTCTGTCTGTCTGTCTATCTATCTATCTATCATCTATCTATTTATTTTATTGCTAAACAGTAGCAAATTGGTATGATGGTAAAAGAAACAACTATTTTTTTCCCCTCTCTGTGATTACTTTCCCTGTACCATCAGCTTTTAAACACATCACTGAAAATGAAAGTGGTTAACCCTGCTTTTGTGCTTAGGTTCCTGCCATCAGCATTGCTCAAAAAAGTTCTGCAGTCCAAAACAAAGTGACTCTTATTTCAGGGCTGCAGTATTCAATGTGACATAGTCATGTTTTATTGTTTAAATTTGCTGCAGTGTGGCATCAGCACTTACATAAAGGGTTAACCCTGACACCAGTACACATAAAAATAGAAGACAAAGAGAAAAGTGGGCCACAGCAGACTGATAAGTGGTAGGAATAGTTAATGGAGCTCTGCTGATGGTAACTCTATGGACTGCAAAATATATTACTGCGTGCAGCAATGACTGAAGGTACTTCTGTTCATTAAAGTATTTGTCTAGAAATAGAGGTTTACATTAACACACTACAAACTGGATGCTGTCAAGAGATCTAAAAAGCAACTGAATTGTTTGAGCCCTTTAGTCACTTTAAATAATACAGTACTTGAGTCAATTAAATTACTCTTGCAAACTACTTCATATGCTTTTATTTGATTGCTCTGGGACTCATATTAAGGCTTCATTTTCTGAAGAACAGAACTCTGGGTTACATGTTAGCTGCACGCTTAGCTTGCATGCCCAGTGTAAGAACGATTGTTAAAAGATAACATTTTATATTATTTTTTTTATTTTTTTGTTGTCATTCCAGATTAATCTCAGGGATCTTGGGCAGCTATATAAAATCCGCATTGGCCATGATAACACTGGAAATGATCCCAGTTGGTACCTGGAGGAAGTCAGACTTGAAAGACTAGTCCCTCTTTCTCAAGAAGAGATTTGTCTACCCATAGAGTGCTGGCTTGCAGAAGACAAGGGTGAAGGTGATACATGGAGAGAATTGGCAATAAGAAACCCCACAAAGGAACTTTTGCCATGTATGTGCTCAGTATTTTAGATCATGTGTTCACTAGCCTTATCCTTTGAGTATATGACAGCTTTTCATTTTTTTTTTTTTTCCAGGGCAGACTGCCCCAAAGTCAGTGTAACCATGAAACAATCCCTTCCATTACAAGACACTTTCTAATTCCAAACAAGTGGGAAGTGATCATTTTATCCCATTCCCTTCCTCCGTACAATCAGAATAATAGCTATGGCCAGGGTATCTTACCCCTGTAAAATTCATGGAATCCCAGATTACCCCTAAATCACTGGCAAATACTTCTCTTTAGAACAACTAGCCTATACATGTAAGGCATGAAATCAAGGCATATCAAGGTATGTAATGTCATCTGACATCAAGTTCCTTAGAGTAAGTTTGATGTCATACTTTCTTTTGCTGCATAAGATATTCTTTACCAGAAATCTGTGATCTGAATCATCACATTCATGTTTTCCAAATCAGACTCAAGTCACAGCCATTAACATAGAAATTGTTAGCTACAGGGTGGCACTTTTGCGGCCTCAAAGTTTATCCGCAGCTTTGATGCACTCTGTTCTCTTCAAGTGAAGCAGAAAATAGCCCATCATATCACGTTATTATTTAAACAGTCCTGAGCTTCTATACAGGAATAGAGAGCCAGTATAATCGTTTAGCGCAATGTTTTTTTAATAGAATTCTCTTGCCATTAACAGAATGACAATGATACAGCTGTTAGACAATACTGTCCAACATTGATAGGTCTTGTAGACATAGCTGCTATCATTCAGGCAAACTGTATTCAAAATAAAGTAGTGACTATCGCACAGAATCAATGGTTCAAGATAAAAATGGGTCATCATGCACTTAGTGAGATCAAATCATTTCAGAAGAAAATATCAAATGGGAAAAATATTAAGAGAACGTAATTCTCTGGAAAAGCTATAAAGACTGGTGATATGTGAATGTTTTCTATGGGTTTCAAGGCCAAAGAGGACTACTGATCTCCTCTGTTGAAGAAGCCAGAAGATACTGAGAAACACATCAGCTCACCTCTGCTCTTTTTTTTTTTTTTTTTTTTTTTTTTAATTATTCTACAGAGTATTTAGTGAATTGAATACAAGATTTCAAAAACTGGGACTGATCAGGATGAACCAGACCCCATGGTGCATATACCACAGTGTAAGAAGCACAGCTGCTTCTTACAGTTAAATAAAAGTCATATTCTGGTACAGTAGAAAAATAGTGGAGAAGACAGTTAAGTTATATAAACAATTAGTTCAACATGAAGAACTTAAATCTGTATTATGTGTCCTGAAATACCCATTGATTGAAAAGTACTAATATTCTGGTAGGTGCACTTTATTCAGGTGGTTGTAGGTGATGGAGCAAGGTGAAATGCACTGAAAAATCAGGTCAGTGCTGTCAAAGGCTAGGAATATTTTTAAAAAAGCATGTTTATTCAGACTTTTAAATCATACTATTACTGAATCTTTCATTGCTTTTGCAGGAGCATTATCTTTATCAAAATATATGTCTCAAGATTTTAAGTAAAGATGCATTAGAAAGGATTTGGAAATTTCAGGAAATTGTAAGTTTTACAAATTACTTATTGATTTTAGGCACATTTAAATTGAATATCAATATAAACTCAGCAAGGCCTCCCAAGGATTTCCTATTTAGCTTCTCAAGAACAAGCAAATGAAACACTATCCATCTGCATTTCCCATTTAAAAGCTAATTGCTTACAAGTACTGGACAAACCACATCAAGTCATTTTCTCCAGCAGAATAAATGATGTACTACTTATTACTTAATGATAATCTGATATGATTTAGTAATTTGTCTCCTGTACTTTCAGTTCAATCTAGTATCTACTAGTGGTAATACACTTACTTAACTATGAAAATGATGTGATGAAAACTTTAATCAAAATGAACAAATACAAATTAGGCTCAGAAGGCACACTTTTTAATTTGCTGTTCTTTAATACCTTATTACCCAGCTTCTTCTGTGGAAGAAAGGGTAGTTTTTCTCTTATCCCTTTTTTGGCTTTCTCCAACCAAACTCTACTATATACCCAACGAGGACTCAAAACTGTGGAGTTGATTTTTGATTCCTTGTCTTTATTTTTTTTTTTCTTTATAATTTATTTTCTTCATTTCCTAAGCTATTTACAGATTCTGACAGCTTTTCTTTAACTTCCTCTCTGAAATCCTTTCTTTTCCATCCAAATTTCTCATATTGGTAACCTTCTTTAGTTTTTCTGACTGTCCATGTCACTTTTTCTAGCAGTTCCAGACATTATTTTTAGTTTACCAAATGAAATGAAAATTCTGATCTAAGTTGATGCAAGATATGAGAAGCTTCAAAATTTCTTACTCTTTTGTTTATTTGACTATAAACTTCAAATAAGAATGTTCACATAACTGAAGGAATACCTGTACTGATTTGAGACAGAAGACAAATCTTGAGGCTGTGGCCAGAAAAAATCCAGCTCAAAATATTTAGACTTTTCCACTGGGGAAAATGTGTACACAAATACAGAAAGAGGTTAGAATGTGCTGACTGACTGAAAAAATGCAAAAAATGACTGAAGCAAATAGTAATGACTCAAGCATTATCTCTACAAAATTTGTATCCTTGTTTAATCACTCAAGAGGCACCGACTACTTATGTAAACAGTCCGGATTCATTTTCCTATTGTAAAACTGTTTAGTAAGTGTTTTTGTTTGTTTGTTTGTTTTTGTTTTTGTTTTTTGTTTTTCCCAAAGTTGAAATGTTCTAGAGATTATTACCTTCTCTGTGTTACTCAGGATGAAATTGCTGGGGCTATGAAATCTGAACAATAGTTCAGAAATTTTATTCTGTTATGTTACATTACATGCATCACAGGGTTTGCTTTTTGTTTGTTTGTTTGTTTGTTTGTTTGTTTTGTTTCTCTTTGAAGTAGCTGATCTTGTACAGTAGTGAAGGCAAAATGACTGACTAGGAAGATTTGTTCATTGCTCTACTTGGGTGTTTTGAGAATTTAAGTCTGTAATGCTGCTATGTTTTGGGGGCTGTTGTTTGAGACTTTGGCAGTGCAGCGTTACAGCTGACAGTTGACTGGAGACATTTCCCCAACTGTGTCAGTGCACTGTAGAGATGTGCTGTAACTGTTTTGCTACAAGCCAGGGCTGTGACCAGGAGAGTAAATGAAGGGAGTCCAGAGACTCAGACTCCAAAGACTAAACATCTTTTCCCCTCATCCTCCCTCCTCCACAAATAAACAGCAGTAGGAAAACATCACTGGAAACTTTTATCAACCCCAAAACTTGAGAACAGCTTATTAGCAAACCATATTTTTCTTCTCAACTGCCCTGAGCAGCTTCTGAAAGGCCATCTCCTGGTACTTACAGCTACAATGAGCAGATAACCTTCATGCCAGGCCCTTTCCCTACATAAATATTATGCTTATATACCTAAGTACTGAGGCTGAACAGGGAAAGAACGTGTTCACATGCAAGGTTTTAGCTTGAATTTCTGGTGCTAGACTCCTAGGATAATCATTACAGATATTAAATCATTCAAAATTTTCCCATATGTTTTTTAGAATATTTCTCTAAATATCAGGAGTAAAGCCTGCGAACTGTAATTCTAACTGAAATGTCTTCACCTGATAGTGTTTTTGTATTTATGACTCCTCACATAATATATGTTTCAGTTCTGGGGAAGATAGTATATCTCAACCACTATCAGCCATTAAGAATTTGTTCTCTTTTAGCCTTAATGCTGCCCCAATCTGTATTTTACCCTTCTGTCACAGCAGTACCAAACACTGGTTCTGCAAATCAGGTGGTGAGTAGTCAATGATAAAATCCCACGACAGAGATTCCATCTTTCTGTGTAATGAATCAAGCCAAAATGACTATTTCATTAAAGCAGACATCATATCGAAATAAGAACCTGGAGCAGTACCATGTTACACAGTACTAATATTTTGTATCACCATTCTTAAGTGAGGGCTGAATAGAAAAGGTGTGATAATTTTAACATTGTACATCATTTATCATCTCTCTAGATTTTGTATTCCTTGGCCCATTTGTCTGTTTACACTGTCAGACTGATGGGAGTGGATTGGTACAGTGAACCTATAGGTGCTAAAAAACCCAATGAACTAAGAATCCAACATTTCTGTCATGCATATTTAAGGAGAAGTTACTCTGGGCTTGTTCTAGACTGTTCCTGTAGTCTGATGGCCAATTTCTGTCAAGATCATCCTAATCGTTTTCCTGGAATGTATCCCTTTTTTTTTTTTTTTTCCTCTAAAACCACTCTATGCAACAAACAAGAAAGAAATAAGGAGGTCCAATCAGGGAATTCAGTTTCTTGATTCAAACTAGTGTGTTCTTGTAGGCACACCAGTGTCATTAGGCTCAGCTGTAATGCAGAGGAAGCTTATCTATTGTACTATGAGTAATGTGATACTTTTATTTATCTGTAATTCATCTGTTCTTCACTAGAATTCTAAAATAATGACTGTGCTTTTCTTGTAGTAGAATTAGTTTGGAAGGAGCTAACAATGAGAGTGTAATGTTTATGAAGTCAGCAGAAAAAGACAAATATTTCTGCAGTAAAAACTTTCTTTTTTTGTTATTCTCACTGATAAATTTTTTAATCTTTTAAAGTTATTATCTTCTCCTCTCAAAACATAACAAAATATTAACTTAGTGTTTAATGCAATGCAGCCTGTACTGCTTCCTCACTGATTATATTTTCAAAGGAAAATATCATAGGTGACTGAATTCTGTACATTACTCCCTCAGAAGGAAATGAGAGTCATATGCTTTGCTTGCAAATTGGGGCTAAACTAACTCTTGCTATTGGCAAGTGATCAGGAATATACCTAACCTTCTACACTGTAGACCCTGATTCAGGTTCTCAGAATAAGGAGTGTGAAAAAGGGGTCCTTTAACTTGCATTCTTTTGCCCTTATATGCCTTTAGGTTACATTTTCTTAATAAACAGAGAAACAAAACTTCCTTTCTTTCTCCCCTTTATCCAGGTAGTTCATGTTCTCATGTTATCAGTAGAAGCCAGAAGCTGGATTTAAGACTTGACAAAACACCAGAATTCTTATGGTAACATTTCAAGAGGTAGTATTAGGGCAGTTTTACTGAGTGAATGAGATTTGATCCTTGTACATCTGACTGGTCAGTGACTTCTATATTCTTTTTGGCATTAGGTACCTGTGCCATTTTTAAGCATAGTAATTATACTGCTTTAGTGTCTGTCTTTCATGGAGCCTTTTAGAAGCTCATCACATCTGCCTGAAAACATTTCACTTCCCTTGTTTCAACTTCTTCATCCATGCACCCACGTCCAAGAGTTTTCTGCTTGATTATAGAACTTATCTTAAGTTACTCTTTTAGGAATTTGTAGATCTTGATCACTTTCTTTCTAAAAGGTCATTTTCTTTTCTAGTGAGTGCTATCCAAGATTTTTTTTCCAACTACTCTGTGTTAATTAATCCTCTTATATCTTTTATCGGAGTTATTGAATTTTTCAAGACATTGGTTCTATTACTTCAATGTGTCCCACATTAGACAGAACTGCCTAGATGTGAGTCTGACAGTTCCCTTAGACCACTGAAATAGTATTCCCTATCTTCTGTTCAGTAGTTGACTTTATTTTTCAACTTTTTCTATCCCATTTTTTGCCAATTTTTTTCTATCATTTTTTCTATCCCTAATTATTTTGCCTACTTCTCAGCTTTGTCACGCCAGTTTTCAGTTGATGTAGTTTCACTAAATCAATAGTGTATAGTAAAATGAAATTTCTACTACAGTGCAGAAGATCAGGCTATAGAGTTCTAATTATCAAAGTTTTGTGATTGCTTTTTCTTACTGCAGCATCTACTTTTCAGATGGGCAGCAGTGGGGGCCTTGGAATAGATCAGTTTTTCAAAGGAAATTAAACCAGAGATACAGAGGCTGAATATATCTTTTAGGGTCTTTTAATTTTGTTCAACGCACACAACAAACAATGAACAGAAATCCACAAACAGACAAATTTCACATATGCTGAGTTTTGCTATCTCAACAGTATTTTCAGCTGGTAGGTTTTCTCCAGACTTGGTTGTACCTGTCTCCTGTGCTCATCGAACTACTAGTGTACTTTGCCTTATCTGTTACAGAGTGGCATGCTTTTCCTTGTTCTTATATTTAAGCAATTTCTAGCTCAACAGCCATTAACACTAGCATCTTTTGTAGCTGTTCTGCAATCTAGAGGAACTACTTGACAGTTTAAAAAAACTGCATCAAGTCAAGCTACTCTGTACCTAGGTTTCTATTTCTACAGAAAATGTTTAACCTACACAACCTGTTTAGTGAATGTTTATATACTGTCCAGGCATTTTTCCATAGTGGCATGTGGCACATACAGGACATTTGGGAGAATATTAGAATATTTTCCTTGCTTTTTTTTTAAAAAAATATTATTATTTTATTTTATTTTATTTTATTTTATTTTATTTATTTCTTATGTTTCTTATAAAATGCATTGTAACATACAGGCAAGATAAGGTAAATTAACATTCCATTTACTGTCCTAATATAGCAGCCTAATTCACAGAGTATTGTTAATTTATATGAACATTTGAAGCATAAACCGGTCCTTCTTTTAAGGAGGTTCTTTTCTAAATAATACAGATTGTGTAGCCTAAATAAATGCCAGACCTAACATTCTCCAGATGGTGAGAGATGTATAGACACAAGGAGCTATGGAAAATATTTTCCAGTTCTTTACATTTCAACATGTACATGTTTTCTACTTCAGACTGAATTATTTAGGCATGTGGCAATAGAAAGCTGTACTTGATTAGATCATTATCATCTCTCTGGTTACCAGAGAGAATCACAGTGCTACAAAAGCAACTGTCATTTATTTATCTGTTAATATCTTTGTTTTGTGATATAATTCTCTCTTACTCTGTTCTGATATGTCCTGTACTTAAACTATTTAGTTTGGTTGCCCTCCAGAAATTAAAGAACTTATTTGTATTCTTTTTTTCTAATCATTTACTGTTAAAGGTTTTCTTAAAAAAAAAAAAAAAAAGCTTTAAAGTAGTGCTTATAGTTACGGAAGTTTTGCAGTTTTGATCACAGAAATTACTTGTAGGTGTAAGTAATACAGATACCAATCTTTGTATATAAACAGTCATAGTATAATCAGTCTATGCCCTTTCCTTGCCTCCCACAGCTATTCTGCTTTTTCAAAACTGAGAATGTAAGCAAGAATGTAAAAGCATGGAGGAGACTTCATGTTGATCTGTCCCAGCTTTTACTAATTTGTAGTGCCTTCCACATGTAGTCCAGCCCTGTTATTCAAATGGATTGTAATAGATTAATATAATTTTTATGTTTTGTTTTGGAAATGCGACTTTCCCCTTCTCCCTGAAAGATTTTTGCCCTTCATGATCAATATGGGTCTTTGCTTTCCTAAATGTTTCCTTTCATAGCATGTTTTGACTCATTATCCTCTGTCCTTTAAACAGTGCATTTATTCTTCTGCTGCTAATCTACACACAGTATGAGCACAGTAAGAGTTGTGATATAGGAAGAGTTATGAGTACTTGGCCTCACCTCAAGCATTATGTGAAGTTTTGGCACCACCATATACACGTAAAACTATTAGAGAGTGTCCAAAGGAAGACAACAAAGATGGTGTAGGGTTTAGAGGGCAAGACATATGAGAAGCAGTTGGTTTGTTCAGCCCAGAGCAGAGCAGGCTGAGGGGAGGCCTCATGGCGGCCTGCAGCTCCCTCACGAGGAGAGCAGAGGGGCAGGCGCTGAGCTCTGCTCTCTGGGGGCAGCGACAGGACCCGAGGGAACAGCATGGAGCTGGGACAGGGGAGGGTCAGGCTGGGCGTTAGGGAAAGGTTCTGCACCCAGAGGGTGGTCAGGCACTGGGACAGGCTCCCCAGGGCAGTGGTCAAGGAAATGAGCCTGCCAGAGTTCAAGAAGCGTTTGGACAATGCTCTCAGACACATGGTCTGATTTTGAGGTGGTCCTGTGTGGAGATAGGACTCAGTGATTCTTGTACGTCCATTCCAACTCCGGGTATTCTATGATTCTCTGATAATAAATGACATATAGCTTAATTATGTTAATTAACAGATCTATTTCTCTTTGTTACATGCCAGCCATTTTTTGAACATGATTCATTCTGTTAGAAACCTTGCAAGTAGTTTTTATAAGGCTCTGCCAAATTTTTGATGTGTGTGTATTACTGAGATCAGTCATGTCACAGGCTAAATGGTGATATTCTAATGCATGGATGTGAGAGCTGCAATGAATGCTTGGCAGTAGAGAAAATAATAAAAATGATCAGGACATGCCACTTCTATTTTGAGTCATAGTTGTAATAGTGGTATAGAGTTGGAGACAGTGCCCTTGACAGTTCAGGGTAATTTTATATGAATTAAAAGTATTCTAATTTGGTTGAGCATACAGTCTATTCATCAACTCTCCCTTCCTACTTTTGAGTACGTATGTGGGTATTTTCTGCCCTTAATTATCTGCAGTATTATTTTACTACCTTTTTAACATCTCTGCTGGGAATCAGAAATAAGTATTCTTCAATGATTGTAGATGATGTGATGTTTGAGTTTTATAAGCTGCCTTGGGAAAAGGAAGGAATGAACGAAAATTTATAGAAATGTCAGATTCTACTAATTATTTGGTAGCTTAAAATTAATAAGGTTTTAATAAGTATTAGTAGGATACTGTCCAGTATAAAGCCTTTTGTGATCATTTTCTGTTTTCATCTTAGTTCAATGCTATAAGTAGTGTTATTCCAAAGAGCTATTAAAATTATTGATTACTGAAACAATAATCTTCTCTGTGATCTACTAGATTGCAGCAGAAATGGCCAGCCGTGGTTAGAACAGAAAGAATGTATGGAAAAATTGCCATTAAGATGTAAACAGGAATTTTTTTTTTTTTGAAAGTTATAATGAGAAAACCTGCAATGAAATATAATAGTATGTAATTACTACAAATATTTATTTTAAAACAAGTTTGCATATCTGGATAATTATAATGGTATTACTGTGGTATGAAATATATTAATACAGTAACTCTGAATTATATTCCAGAATTCTTTGAAGGTGCACAATTTTGTCTAGACTAGAAGGAAAGACATTATAAAGTTGTAAATATATTTCAATTGAGAGCTACTTTTAAAAGTGTTAACATACTCTAGTGATAAATGTTGAAACCTTCAAAAGTAGTTGGGTATCCACCTTTAACAGATGAGGGAGCCCATTTGTCTTCTTGCCCAACATTCTACGTGAGGTGAAAATCTAAAAATCTGAGGATTCATGATTACTATTCTCATTTTAAGGTCACATGAAGGTTAGCTGCCAGAAATTTCTGTTTTGCACAAATCTGGAGGTAGACAATGCCTTGGGACCAGTGAAATATAACTATTGTTTGAAACAATGACTAGGCACAGTTAGATAGTCTCCAGATAACTTACAATGATTTTGTAAATTACATTGTGAAATCATGAATACTCAACACAGAGTGAGAGAAGAAAATGGAGCACTAGGGAACATTTACTGGATGGGCTGCTTTGCTGAGCAGATGGACTGCTATACTCAGCATAAATACTTTTTTTTTTTTGAGTTTTGTATTTTCATATTTTTTGTGCAGATAATTGCAAGGTTTGAACCTAGATTTGACAAATGTATTGATAGCTGTTGCTACTTCCAAATTTGAAAGTCAAGGTACTTTTCTGGCCAAATTTTGTTGGGAAAGCTTTTGAATAATGTACAAACTATAAGGTTAATTTCAAGCTTTTTCTTCTTCTAGTGCTGGTGTATGAGATCCATGTATACACAGGGGCTAAACTTGGTGCTGAAGCAGATTTTAATGTCTATATCAATCTTATTGGGACAAGAGGAGATGCTGGCAAAAGGAAGCTTCACAGATCTAAGAACAATAATGTAAAGTTTCAACACGGACAGGTGAAGTAAAAGCAATGCTGCTTCTGATCAATATGAGTAAATCATGACTTGCAAAATATTTCTTCAAAAAATGTAAATATCTTCTTATTTACAATTTTTATTCAAACAGTTCACTGCTTTCTCACATATTTTCTTTATGCAAAATTACATACATAATTATATCAGATGAACAATTTTTACATGCTGATTTTGCATCAGTCATTTACTGACAGCACTAGATAGCAGAATTTGCATAGTGTTGATTATTTATATGAGACATATAGATAAAATAGTATCAATAGCATTTGTGTTCTCCTGAACAGACCACCGTGAATTTTAGAATCAAGTTCTAAATCCTTATTCCCGAGTTTTCTAGTCTTGGCACTAGAAAATGTATTGTAGAAATGTAGAAATGACCAAAAAATTCTTTGCAACTAATCATTGTGTCATGCCAAAAGAATCAAGTGCTATCTCTGTGAAGTAATTCAAAGGTGTTATTCACCTCAGAAAGCTTTAAAAGATCCTCACTGTCTGGCCAGGACCAATATAAGACACCCATGTTCATTTTGCAAAAGGAAAAAAAGAAGTAACTATTCTATCCTGTTACAGTTAAAATGATAGCTAAAGTTAAGACCTTAATTATTTTCCTTGTATGTTTCCACAGATGGACATTTTTTTCATAAAGGCTGTCTCACTGGGAGACTTGGAGAAAGTTCTGATTAGCCATGATGGAGCTGCTCCAGGTAGGATTTAACTTCCTAGAGACCAATCTGTTTTCAAGTCCTTTTAAACATCATGAACACTATTTATATTGGATCCTTCATTCAAAATGGGACAGAAGGTCTTACAGTGATAAAAAGTCTTCCTGCAGAGTAGTCACTGTGATGGGATGGTGAAAAACAGTGGTAATGGTCAGCAAAGAGGACACAATTTTAATTCCAGATAATCCACTCTGTTTCAAGTTTATTTGTAACAGAGCACTATTTATTTACATATAGAAAATTTGTGAGAATGTTGCTCACACAGGTAAAATAGACTTTCATTAAACAAAGAGTGAAGATCAAATGGAACGGAAATAAAAGATATTCAACAGCTGCTTTACTACCAAGGAAATATTGAATAGCTATAGCATTATGTCCTTGCTCCTTTGGGCAACGGGAGAAGATGTGGTTGTTAATTTAATCTGTGCAAGTCAATATGGACCTAATCCAGTACATGGCATTGCATTTAGTTTGTAGAGTTTTCAGAAAAAAAAAAGAATTTTGCAATGAGATGGATTTTTGATTGAGGCCCTTGAGTTGTGTATCTCTGGAACAAAGTAACTGAAGAGAAAGATGGCGTTTAAAAGCATTGAAGATGTAAATACTGCAAATATGTTTGCAGGTTAGCGGCTATGAAGAGTCTAAGTGAAGAGAAGGGTTTATAAAGCAGTTCAAGACCACACTGATGCTAGATTAGAAAAGCACCTTTACTCTGCTCTCTTATGAAATGGCCTCAGGCAATGCCCAATTTACTGACTGTACTGTCTAAGGCTCTGAGCAGACTTGTGACTATGTAGAAGTAGCCTTATTTGTTTGGTCTTGGTATGGGGTGTAAATCTGATTCTCATATCTTTGTAGTTCTCTAGAGTTTGCTGCCTTCAGCAATACGGATGGATGATCATACTTGAGTTTCATATACTGACATGCCAAGACATAACTGTGAAGGCAGTGTAGTGGTGCCCACTTTCACTCTGTCCCCCCATACATCCATACCATACTCTCCTCTTCCTTCACCTCTCCCATAATAGACAGCATAGCCATATCACAGAATCAGCATTACAAATCTGCAGCCAGACTCAACGATCTTAATGGATTTCAAAATCTGTCCTATTTGTCTAAACAGAAGAATGGATTGAATTCTATGTGTAATAATATTTATGCCTAGGTAATTGAAATAATCATTCATTGTATACACCACAGACAGATCTCACAGGTCTCTTTTGAACTCCTTCCCAAACTAACCTGAGATAAGCCTGGCCTGAGGTGACTGAGAGGTGGATAAAGGAAGGGCTGAGAGCTAGAAAAAGATGGTAATTCAGGAGAGAGGCCATCTAGAGACCCATTTTTTTCATGCTAAGAAGGGAGAATAAGGGTTCCTTTAGAGATGGTGCTGTCCTTTAGTTGAATCACTTGCCCATAGGGCAGGAGATCTTCAGTCTCGATTTGAGAAGTACCCTGGATGGAGCATGGAATAGATACTTTCTTTGGGGTAGGAGAGAGAGACACCTTTGTAAGGCTTAGGATCAAGGTCATAGTCATCTTTTGCAGATTTCTTTGTAGGTGCATGGATGGAAAATGCTCTTATAATTACCTGGTTTATTTGCCTTTGGAGCCTAGTTTAGGCTTGCGCAGTGTCAGAGTATTTGGGGTATACCACAATGCACTGTCCTTTTTGTAAACTCTGTCGAAAAGGTCACAGACTGCAGGGCATAGATCTTCTCCCACAGCCATCATGACAGCAAAGAAAGGAAATTTTGTCTTAGACAGCAGGTTTTTGCTGTTGGCCAGGCATATGTCACAAGATGATGTCTTATCTGCTGAAAGATCCTTCTCCTCTATACAAACCTTCAAGACGTTGCTGTACCCTTTCTTCTTTTTGATCAGTTTCAAAGTGTTCTGCCTGTTTGCTAGTGAGTCTTGGCCAGGCCAGTAGACTACCTCCAAGGAGGTAGCATCTGAGCTCTGTATGAAGTATAGGGGGATGGAAGGAAGCTTGCAAAGTGTCCTAATGTGCCATGGACCTGAGTCTTGAAGGGGAATTGGCATTCTGATCCATGCATTGCTTGGGCAAGCCCTCCTGTTAGGACAGATATTGCTGCCTTCTAGGGGCTTCCATACTCTGATGCAGCTAGGAAGGCAGAGCATGAGGAAAATAGGACAGTTGTCTGCTTCTGACCAAAACCTCTCTCATGCTGTTTTGCTACAATGTGCTGACAAGTAACAGTATTACTCAGGCAATACCTTGTGAGACATGGCAAATTGTGGGTGGTGCAGACACAGTGAAAACAGGGTATTTGAAAAGGGCTTTGCATACCAGTCACTAGGATGGACACTGGGAGTGATCTAAGTGATCAGTATAAATATCATAGCATCATAGAATCACTGAGGTTGGAAAAGACCTCTAAGATCATCTAGGCCAGCCTTTGACATAAACTCCACCACTAAACCATGCTACTAATTCCTAAATCTGCATGTTTCTTGAAGACGTTCAGGGATGGTAACTCAATCACTTCTGTGGGCAGCCTATTCCAATGCTGCAATACCCTTTCAGTAAAGAAATTTCCCCCAATACCCAACCTAAACCTTCCCTGGTGCAACTTGAGGCCATTTCCCTTTGTCTTATCATTTGGTGCCTGGGAGAAAAGCACCCTATGACAGTGGTTGCCACTGTTAGGGAAAGTACGAATTTGGTAGCCTGCCAGAGGTGAGGCTGACACAGGTCCATGCTCTCAGGTCCCACTAGTAGCAAGACTGAGTACATGTTCCCAATAGGCACACCAGAAATACATTTATACAACGTATATATGTATGCACATCACTGGCCACACAGGTCAACAGACAGAAACTCAGCACTCATACAAACATAAACAGGACCAACTGCTTCATACTTTTGCCCTGTCCAGCTGAACAGAATGGCAGTCTGTCAATGGGAAATATATACATAATGTATATATGTATAAAGTATAATGTAATATATACATATAATGTATGGTATGGTTCTATCAGGCCTCCAGTAGCTGGCCTTAGACACTCAGTCTGCCCAGTAATAGCTCTGGATCCTCATTCTCCTCAGCTGCCGGCATCTGGGTGTGCCAGACCCCAAGGCCCACAGCTCCACTCCAGCTTCAGATACAGATCCCCAGCTATAACCTGATGGCCACTGTCGTATCAAGGAGATTGACCAAGTCAGCTAAGAGAAACCAAGTCAACACTAGAGGATTCTGCACACACACTGTGGATTCAAAAGTCAATGAAACAAAACATGGAAAGGAAAGGGAAGACTGAGAGAATAACTAGATTAATAATTTTCTTGTGCAGTTTTTCAATGTTCACTAATGTGTGCTTTGTATCAATGAAAATTATAAACACTTTGCTTGCCAGTCCTACTTTTTTCTCCCTGCGTGTGGCAAAGATAAAGCTCTGTTAAAAAACAAACAAGCAAGCCAGCAAAAACAAGACTGGAACAATGCCCTGTCTTTTAATTTATAAGAATTTCTATTTTTTTGGTGAGATCAAGTTCTTAAACATTTCTTCCTAGCAATGCAGTAAACCAGTAGCAGTCATACCTCAGTTAATCTCAAGCTGATGAATGAATTTATTACTTGAATATTACTTGAATATTTTTTTTCCCTATTCATATCACTAATGTCTATATTTTTTATAGAATCCAAAAGTATGTTAAAACTTATGTAGCTTTACTTTAAAGTGGGTTCTCTGACCTATCACAAAGTTTCAGGTAGAAGGTGATTAAACTCAGTGGTAAAACTATAAAGTGCTTAGGTGCTTTGTGATTTAAATACTATATAAATTTAAATTGCTGCTGTTGCAAGACCAAAAGAAAATTCTTCATGCTATTTCCTTGGGCAAGAAAGCAAAAAGAAACTTCAATAAAGACTATGATATTTCATATTAAAAAACAAATAAATAATAAATCTCTATAAAGAAGGTTCTTTCCTCTCTTTATAGAGGACAGATAAACAAAAGCATGCCCTTGAAACATAGACTTTAAAAGTGGAAATTTGAAAAACTTTTGAGGAGGCTCATCACATGCCCGGAAGAACACCTGTTGTTTGTTTTCAACAAATTTGTTTCTGTCAGAATTGTTAATATAATGTTCATGTAGACTGATGTAGTATTTTGACTTTGCAGTTTATGCAAATTTGCCTATACTGTAAAAGCTAAAGCATATATTTTTCAGAAGCTAAGTAAGAACATATGCAAATGGAAACAGTAGATATTAATGGTCTGTTAATACTGTTATATGCAATAACAACTTCACTCACAGAAGACCAAAAATTCCATCTTTCACACAGATCTTATTTAACTGCATAAGCAGATTTGTCCTAACATCCTTGTGCCTGATCACAAGGAATCAAAAGATGTAGGCTGGGATGGTGATGGTGTTGGCAGTTCACAGATATATGCATATACTTGTCTCCAAGAAAAAAAATCCCCCTTCTTAAGATTAAAATAGGAAGGCAGAAAAGAATTAACATTGTACCTCTTCCAAGAGACACAGAATGATAAGCTTTCATTGTATTATTTTATCTCATCTATTTAGTTGAGCTCTGTGCTAATGGGACCTATTTCTGTGATGAAAAAATATCATCTGGGCTTTTATATATATTTTTTATTTTGACAGAAGTATTATTTTAGATTATAAACTTTTTCATTTCAACACAGGCAATGGATGGTTCCTGGATAAGATTGTGATCAAATATAAAGAAGGAAAGGAAGCTCAGGAGGTTGTATTTCCTTGCAACAGGTATGTCATTCATGGAGAAGCAGAATTAGTTTGTTACACTCTCGGCAACCTGGGGAAAATTTTGCAGAAAAGGTATGTGCACACGGCCTAGATATGTGAGCAATGCCCAAGAGTTTCTCAAAGGACAAGGGTTGCAGAATTTTGCTTCTGAAGCCAAAGTTTGCTGGAACAGTAGCAAAAGGAGTCATAGCCTAATGTGAAGAAGCCCAAAACTGGAGAAAGGGTCCGTTGATATTTCCTTTATCTTGATTATACAGAGACCACATGAAAACAAATAAGCTTTCAGTTCTTTGTCTTCTAAACAGTATTATGTGTAAGGATCTAGACATACTGATTTTGGTCAATACCTCTTTCTCAGTCACTGATAACATTATATACATACCAGAAATCTTTGGAAAGCCCTTAACTTTCCTCCTAGAGAAGGGCTAATATATTTCCTTTCATTTAGTAAATCTCTATTTCTCTGTCTTAGTAGGTCTAGAATGTTGCTGCTATGGACAAAATTGGAAAATGCCTGACTCTCTCAGTTCTAACAATTACTAAACAGCATGTTCTTCCAAATATTTTATTACTGGAGGCAACTGCAACCTGAAATTTTAGCTGTCAGTAGGTTGAATCACATGACTACAACATAAAAATAACAACAACAAAAAGTTAAATATACCAATAGGCAAAAGCAGGGATTTGTGTGTGTTACCTCTGTGTATTTAAGTAAGGGGGATTAACTGCAGGAGTACATGTGTGTTTGTAGAGAAATAAAGGAAATCTACAGGAAAGGTCCTTAAATTCATCTGCATAACAGAAAAGGAAAGTAAAAGAAAAAAAAAATCAGTTAATTGTTGCATATTTGTAGAATTTCTATAAACTTCCAGATCTGTAGGTTTTATCTATCCTGTTAAGTATGATGAATCTAACTGACCACTGCAGATTATATAAACCCCTCAAAATATACAGTATCTCACAGAATCACACAGAATCGTCTAGGTTGGAAAAGATCTCCAAGATCACCGAGTCCAACCTCTGACCTAACACTAACAAGTCCTCCACTAAACCATATCACTAAGCTCTACATCTAAATGTCTCTTAAAGACCTCCAGGGATGGTGACTCAACCACTTCCCTGGGCAGCCTATTCCAATGCCTAACAACCCTTTCCGTAAAGAAGTTCTTCCTAATATCCAACCTAAACCTCCCCTGGCACAACTTTAGCTCATTCCCCCTCGTCCTGTCACCAGGCACGTGGGAGAATAGACCAACCCCCACCTCTCTACAGCTTCCTTTAAGGTACCTGTAGAGAGCGATAAGGTCACCTCTGAGCCTCCTCTTCTCCAGGCTGAACAATCCCAGCTCCCTCAGCCGCTCCTCATAAGACTTGTTCTCCAGACCCCTCACCAGCCTCGTCGCCCTTCTCTGGACTCTCTCGAGCACCTCGGTGTCCTTCTTGTAGCAAGGGGCCCAAAACTGAACACAGTACTTGAGGTGCGGCCTCACCAGAGCCGAGTACGGGGGGACAATCACTTCCCTAGACCTGCTGGCCACGCTGCTTCTTATACAAGCCAGAATGCTGTTGGCCTTCTTGGCCACCTGAGCACACTGCTGGCTCATATTCAGCCAACTATCAACCAATACTCCCAGGTCCTTCTCGGCCAGGCAGCTTTCTAACCACTCATCTCCCAGCCTGTAGCGCTGCTTGGGGTTGTTGTGCCCCAGGTGCAGGACCCGGCACTTGGCGTTGTTGATCTGATCCTGTAAATGCTTAGTACATCATATTGTATATTTAATTTGAAGTACTATAGCACTTCATAAAACTGTCATGAAAATTCCCATTGTTTGATGGAGGGAGAGTGAGCCAAATACTCCCAATATGAATAATGCTAACTCTGATGAAGGCATACAAGAAAATTGGGTCTAGAAGGTATTTTAAAGACCTAATTTGATTTAAAAAAAAAAAAAAAAAAAAAAAAAGAAAGCAATTGTCAGATTACTTGTTGATTATTATCAATACTGATAATTGTTATTAATCTTATTATTTTATTTATGCAATGAAAGATGGTTAGATGAATATCAAGATGATGGGAAAACTCAGAGAGAGCTAACTGCCAAAAGTAAGTATTTTGTTACAGATTTCTTTTTTTGTGATAACAATACAGTGTTATTTACTGCCTAATTATTACTGAAGATCCTTTCTGAATATGACCATAACTTAAGAAAAAAAAAGTGATAAAGAAGCTTGCTCACATCATTTTTTTTTCTGCTAATATTTTAGAAGATGGCAATTCAAAGAAGTCATTCCTTAAAGGTAAGAATTGTTTTCTACACAATTGTCTTTGCTGTTTGAATTTAACCTCCAAATCAGTAGTAAGTGGCTATGTGAGCAAGTGACCTCATCATATAAGTAAGCTATCAACTGTGAGAGAAAATGAATACAGATTGGCTAACGATGATCTACAGAAGTGATAAACTCTTTACAAGTAATTGAGAAAAACCTTCTGTTCATAAACCATTTCTGGTTTTCTTCATATTTCTACTATTCTGTCCTGAAATCAGTCAGGAATTCCTCTGAGAAAAATTCAAGTGTTGCTTTGTTTATCTCAATGTCACTGTCATTTAATACATGGGGACAGATACCCTGGCAAACATTAGCATATTGAAAGATGTGTTGTGAAGTGGCAGTGAAAGCATTTTGAGTTCAAAATCCACCAGGGCATTCCAAAAGTAACCAGGAATACTGCAAGATTGAGCTCCAAATGTGTTAGTGAAACTGGAAGTAGTATACTCATTTTGTTGACTAAATCTGCTTGGATTTTTGGAGTTAAAAGATTTTAATAAAAAACTACCCACCCAGTTGTCTATTTATATGCCTACAAAGACAGTCTATCACCATAGACTAGCACCATAATATGCTAGGGCTTCCCAAGTGTTCAGAATGTGAGATACCATCTCTGTGTTTCTCCCTAACCAGAAAAGAGAAACAGACTGATACAAATTTCTTTACGAATATTTTACTGTAAATGCATATTCTGTGTAACTGTGTCTGAGAACAGTATGGGAGAAACTAGAGTAAATAAAGTAATGTTTACATATAGCTCTGAAAACAGTGACTTGCCTTCTGTAGCATGAGTGCTGATCTCTCGATATAATTGCAGTTTCAGTGAAAATATTATCATTTGCATTCAATCAAACAGTTTAGCCAACAGTTTTATTGTTCCATGGCAAGATAACTTTTACAAGAGGAGACTGATTAACTCAGGTAAATACTTTCCCACAGAGAGATTTGATTTTCATGAGTGACTTGGAATTGTACTCTACATTCTGCTCAGCACACATTTCTGAAATGCAGCCATAATATCTGTTTCACCTTATGTTCAGAAAATAGACTGTATTTTAGTACTAATCTAAGTTTTTTTTTGGTTTATTTGTTTGTTTTTTCAGTACAGCTTCATTTTTTATTATGTTACTATAAGCAGGCAGAGATGCAAAGGCTGCTGAGAGCTTGTGCATGTCAAGAACATTAAGGCACAATACATTGATTATGAGGTGAAAGGAGTATCTTATGCTTTATCAGTTTGTAAAACATCACGCTGTCAAGATGTTCAGGAGGACCCAGGGGATGTGTCATCATTAGGATGAGATGAGAGGTTCTGAATTATGAAGATATAAAGAAGAATGTTTTTTAGGAAGTCCTCTGCCAATTATCTATGCAACACCTTTGCTTGAACTTCTCTTTAGTCATCTTTTTCTTTACCCAAGAGTTCATTCCAGTGAGGAAATGATATAGATGAGAGACTGCTTTTTATACCTTTTTTAAAAGAGATGATGAGCAGGGCTGATCTCAGGGTTGTTCATTTTTAAATTGTGTTGTCTTAATGGTAATATTAGAGGTATTGCAAGTGAAAAAGTTGTCTTATATTCAGTTCTGTGTCAATCCATTGTGATGTAGTACTAGTATTAGTACCACTAGTGCTGATAAAATTTCAGAGGTGAAGAGTCTTGGAATAGAAAGTAATTGCTTTAAATTCTCCGAGCATCTGCAGCACTGAAAACTTTACATGTTAGAGAAGATAGCATTGATAAGCAGTTCCACTCACAGTGGATGTGCAGACTTTCCATATAACGTACATTTCCTGAATGCAGCAGTTTTGATGTTAAGGAGACAATATTTTATGCATTCATGTGGTCATATACTATGTGAGCTACACTCTGCAAGTGGGCTTCAGGAAAAGTCATAGAAAGTTGATTGGTAAAATTTGGCATTTGGTGATTTCCAGAATAAAGATAAGTGTGCTCAGGTCAGGTCTAAAGCAAAGGTTTCAAAACAAAACATGTAGTAAGTCACTCTGAAGGTCAGAAATCTCATTCTCTTTGGAGAAGGCTAACAAGCTACTAACCACCAAGCGAAATCAGAGAGTTTGAAAATTGTCATCGCTAAGCGAGTTACTTGAGTACTCCCAGTTCTTTTTTCAGACAGGCCCCTCTTATGCCAGCTTTAATGAAACATAAATTCCAGATCCCTGTGAACGCTGCTGGTGGCTATGGATTCTGCCTAGATGCAGAAGGCCCATGTCAATTTTTTTCAGCAGCTTGTGTACATCTGTAGATTATGGAGAAGCTTTGGCAAATCAAGCATAGGAACAGATTTCTTCATCTTCTGTTGATTCCTCCATGTATGTTTGATGCAAGAGAAAAAAAGACAAAGGAGATCGTATTGGTAGAGAATATGGCTAACAGTTCTCAAGTCACAAATGATGAAGTCATTCTGAGGGAGAATGGGACTTTACATCACTCTCTAAAAGTCTCCTATATTGCTACTTCCTCATTCTGTTTTTTTTGTTTTTCCTTTCCTTCTCTGCTTTAAAATAAGTTGAATATAATTGGAGTACCTAGTAAAAGATTTTCTCTCGAAGCAAAACCACAAACATGTTCCAAAGTTGTCCATTCTGCAGTCAGTTAAAATGAGCTGGGTTCCTGTAGTGTGGTTTGTAGGGTGCTCTGTGGCATTATGGGCTTTTGTGGGTAGCACATAAAATACAGTTCAACTTCAATGAACGCTGTTCAGTTAATAGATATTTCTAGGTTGGATCTTGTGTTGGGAAAGGTTTTTGGTATTAAGACATTTAGAAAATTCATAAGAAAAGAGAAAATATGCAGTAAATTCTCCTTTGACTTCCTTTGTTTTCAAATCATTCACTATCTGGCAAGCTTTTGCTAATGGAGTAAGAATAATCACAGATAACTAAATTTCAAATACCATGGTCCTGCTTCACCAGAATAAGAAAACTGGAATAATATGTCCTAAAAACAGTGATGGCAATCCTCTAACAACACATAAGTTGTTAGTATTTTGAAAGAAGAAAAAAAAACACCTTTCTTTTTCAGTTTTCTGAATTATATAACAAAATGTTGACTTTATGTTTTACCTTGCCCAATTTGCTATGCACAGAAGTCACTGAAGGTTTGATTTTCACAATTTTGCTGCAAGCATTTTTCAGGCTCCAAACTAGTGGTTAAAAGAATTTCTGGAAAGATATTGTTATGATTGATCTCATTTCATTCCTTAAAGTCGACAAATGCTTTTAATATGTCTCTGGATATGTCTCTGTAATGTGAAATAAGATCTTTGGTTATATTGCTTAAGCAAAGAGAAAATATGGAGATTTCTTTCTGTTTCTGAAGTCTGTTTCTTCTCCACCATTCATTTTAGCAGTATTATACTGATATCTCAAAGAAAATGGCTATACCATTGCACATTAGCTAAAAGTAAAATAACACTAAAGCACTAGTCACTCCAAATGGAAGCTAATGTAGTTCAGTAGTATCAGGGAAAAAGGATTTTTTTTATGTGGCCATACATATGAAGTACAGAAGGTGACCTACCTACTCAAGATGAGCTATCTGATTTTCAGAAGTTACTGAAGAGTTTGGAATTTTCTGAAATTCCAAATATAGAAAAACAATATAGAAGTCACTGAACCCACTATGTATTAGTAATCAGTGTCCTGTCTGGTGACTGCCATCCTTATGAAGTAGCTGTCTAAGATAATATAATATTAAACAAAACATTTTTTTCTTATTCTGGCATGAGCAGATTAAATGAATTTGCTGAACAGAAAGAAAATACTGTGAGTCTGGGTTAGCTCTGTTACCAAGCAGTAGAAGCATTCAAAGCAAATGTAGGAGAACAAGCAGTCACAGATGCTAAGAGGCTTTAAATCTGTTAACCACTGATTTATTTCCTGGAAAACTCCCAGCTGGTGTCTTAGTCTTTCTTCTGAAATGATAATTAAAAACACAATCCTGCACATTAATTAAAATAAATCACCTTGCCCAAAATACCTTCTTTAAACATGCTGCCTCTTGGAGCAGAAGATAGGCAGATATGTGTCTTTGCTTTCTCTCCTGAAGCAGGAAAGAAAGCAGAAAAAAGAAAGCTCACCTGGGAAACACAGTAGTGCAAAATTATCTTAATTTCCTTTCTGCTCTTGCCAGGGTCAGTCTTCAAAATGGGACATGGTTGGAGTGGATATGAGGTTCAGGGCTATGTCAGGAGTCTTTGTAAAAATTTGAATCTGCTCATAAACCCTCAGAGTGCTCAGGAACAGCAGAAGCTCAAATGATGCTTGACTTCACCAAGTGTGACACCCTGAAGGGTACCACATGCCAACCTGGCACAAGGAAATAAAATTCAAAGCTGGCACAAATATCAAACAACAAACATTCCTCATTAGGCAAAGTCTGCATCTTCCATAATACTACATCTGACTCATGAAATGACCTGAAAAAAAGAGTTCAGATGGAAGGATCCTTTCAGCTCCTGTGTTACTCAGCAGACTGACTGTGAGATGTGTATTCACCTGCTGTTTTGTAGCTGAGCCCAGAAGAGTCAGGGAACAGTCAGATGTGATGAGAAAAAGCTTCTATAACAAGAGGGAAAACAGATTTAGCTAAAGAAGACGAAGCAAAAAATCAGGGGAAAAACCATAAGTCAGGAAAACCAGAAAAGGTTTTCATTCAATCTCCACCTCCAAACAGGTGGAGGAAAACAAAAGGTGTGAAAAAAACAGTACTGTAAGAAAAAGAATCACATCTAATTTATTTCAGAACTAAACTATTCTACAGGTTATTTTGTCAGCACATTGCATTGTGGGCTGACACAAAATCATGAAATAGTTCTCTTTTATGTTAATCTCATTAGCAAATTATCCTATTATCACAGTATAGGTCACGGTCTAAACATAGGTTTTTGATTTCCTTCCACTGTTAAGTTCCCTTTGCCATGCAGGATCAAGTGTTGTATCCGCAAATAATTCTTTTGAATTCAGGGCAAGATTTACAATCAACCACTTAAACAACTTTCTAATCTATATTATCCATCTAAGACACAGTGTATTTTCACACACCTGGAATGGTTTTCTGCAGTTTCTGAGTTGCATTCTGGACTTTCAAATATTGCTATGAATGCATGTCATCTACCAAAAAGAATGTCTGAAATCCATGAGCTGAGTTCAGTGAACTTTGCAGTTCCCTAGATTTTGGATTCAGTCCTAATGAATGATCTGACACATGAGCAGACTGAACATGACAAATTAGGTTAGAAAAATCTGAGAAACGAGGTTTAGTTTTCATTATTTAACTGAGAAACGAGGTTTAGTTTTCATTACTTAACTATCTGTGTATTAGCCAGCAGTTTTTGCAAATGGATCATATACAAGTTTTCCAAAATGTTTTCTTTTTCATGTAACGTAGGAACACTTTAAGTACCAAAATTTAATAAATGAATTACTGCAATTAAAACAAGTAATTTGTTATAAGGAATGCAAAAGCATAGCCAAATATTTACTTTCTTTCTTCCTTTGTATTAATTTCTGCTTGCACACATATTTGGATTATTGTGTTTTGTTTGTAAAATCTTATTTACATTATAATTATCTTCAAGAGAATGAGTGTCTATCTGTCTATTTTTGTAAAACAGGATGTAAGCTCCTAGTTATCTTTAAATTCTTTGTTGTAATAATAACAAAGGCATTCATTAGTCTCTTCCATTGATGCTGAAAATGTGTTGTTTTTATTTTGTTTAGCTCAACAGTGGAGAGTGCAAGTTAAAACAGATGGAGATTCCCCAGAACCACAGGATTGTAAAAGGACCCTTGTGATTTATGGCTCAAAGGGCAAAAGTGATAAGATCCTGCTTTCTCCACAAAGACCAGGACATGTGTGTTTTCTACCCAGAGCAACGGATGAATTCATTGTAAGTCATAAATATACAGTACTACACAGAGCTTCTCATGTCATTACTCTACAGCCAAAATATATGTGGAATTCTAGTTTTGTTGTTAAAATGACATATTTATTGCCAATGACAGAATGATGTAACTAGATCTTGGGTCGTCTTCTGCTTGTGGTTCTGTTCTACTACAGCCAACTGCCGTGTTCTCTTTGAATTTTCAGTATGTATCAGGGAAACAAACAGTGCGTTTCATGTAATTTATTGCATTCATCAGCTTGTCTTTTTTATTTTATTTTTTTTTCCTGCACTGCAGTTTTTACAAAAGCAATATAAAACTATTTGAGAATGCAGAAAATGAAGGATTGGACAGTATTCCTCTGGGACATGAGTGGCTTTTTCATTCCTTCGTTTCAGTCTTTCTAAAGCATTCTCCACTCTCCCCAAAAATGGTTCTGTCCCTGAGGCCAGCAGGCAGCAGATTTTTCTGGATAATCATAAATCACAGGAGAATGCATATCAAAGTTCCATGGAGGCACTTGCACTGAGGCAACAGCATATACACGACCAGTATTAAAATCAACCCTAATACAGACCTGACTACCTATACACCTCATACACATCCTGCTGCTTTAAGAGTATTCATCTGAGGTGTCTTTTTAATGGTCAAATTCTGTCCTGGCTTGCTAGGTTACAACATTGCAAACTATGTTCATTGGCCTGAAGTGCAGCTTCTAGATAGACAGAAGAGAGAAATAGCTTGCAATTCAAGGCAGTTTTTTAAACCTCAGAAATGCTTTTCAATGGCTGCAATAAACATTCTGAAAACAATGACAAAACTACATTTAGAAAATGTTGTCAAATATTAATCATAATGACCTGATCCAGGCTGATTTTTTAAAGTTTAAATAACAAGCTAAAGCAATTTAGGAATTTTGCAGGGAGTAAATGAAAACATAAATGACACTTGTTAAAGAAAAGAAAGCTGCTGCTTATTAGAAAACAGAGAGGAAACTCTGAACAACAAAAGGCACTTCCTAATCCACTAACATAGACTGAAGAGGTCAATAGAGGCAGAGTCTATCACTGCATAAAGCAGACCTCAGCTACATGCAACGTGTTGGTAATTTCCCAAATGACATGTACTCTTTGTTGATTGCCTGATTTCACTGACTGAGTACCATGCTAGGAGAAGCTAGTATTGTCACGTGTCTGTCCTGGTTGTCCCCACTACTCTACTATCCTAGGTTCTCTACTATCCTATGTACCATAATACCATATGCATCATACCGAGGTTCCACCCTAACAGTTTTCTAAATGCTTCTTCATACTTTGGTTTGGCTTTGGGTTCATGTCTGTATCTTTCTGACAGCTATCTGTGCCCCTGGTTTTGTTGCTTTCTTTGAAAATGTTAATACTATTTGAGTGTTGTTTACTGGGCATGAAATTTTGTCTCTTTGCTTCATTTCTTACAGTGTTTTCCAGTTTTTGTAGCACTCTAAGGAAGTCAAACTAGTAGGCCCTGAGGATCCTCAGATTCAGATATCATCATAAATTTCCTCTTATCTTCTCTAGGTGGTTCAGCTAATAAATCCAGTTTCTTTTTACTCTCTCTTTCTTTGTTCTTACTAAGACTTTCAGAAGCTTTGCTCGTGTTCTCCCACTGTAGCAGCAGGCTGGAGGCATGAGCATGATGTCACCAGGAGGACAAGCTGTGAATTCAACTTCCCATCAAGCAGCAGTAAATTAACTTTTAAACCTCCCCAAGATCCTGGTCTTAGACAAATGTCCTTAGTGCAGTAAAAAGTACAACAGGTGATGTGCTATAAGCAGCTCATGCTTATTTTGAAGCAGTAGGCTTATTTTTGATCTCAGAGATACATTTATTGCACACTGAGGACAGGAAGGCATGTAAATTCCTGATTTTCCAGGTGTTCTCACAGAAATGTATGCACAGATGTACATCGTATTCAGAATGATTATTTGATCCAAAATATTTCAAACCAACTCCTGTGGAAGAACAGGTGTAGTTTAATTGCATGTAGCAAGAGCAAAAAATAGTTTGTTAGAAAAAATAGCAGCATGCTAGCACGTTGTTGGGTTTCAATGGTCTCACATAGCTGTAGTAGAGTGGGTGATCTGCTTAAATAAGAATAAATTTAATTAGAATATGTCATTTATAATAAATAAAATGAGAAATAAGTAAGTTTGTCTATGTTATTGAACCATCTGGGAGTTTTAGCACTGAAGATAGCAAGGCAAGAAACCATGCCAGCTCCAATGAGCAAACACATTGGAAAATAACTGGGAAAATGTAAGTAAACTGACAGTACAATAGTAGATTTTTTTTTTTTTTATATTTCAGTGATGATAAAAATCAATTGTTGATCTCTAATGGAATGAGCAAATTTGTAAAGTATATATATAACTTTCTCCTAGTTCTCAGCAGGTTTCTTGGTTGCTTACAGAGTAGGCTTGTCAGAGCATGCTTTTGGAGAGTCCTACTGTACTGCACACTTTCTGTTATACAGATAATTATAAAATGCAAAGTTACATTGACTGACTGGTCTTGGGATAAGGATCTTTAAAACTATTCTCCAAAGCACTAGCAGAGGTAGTATGAAATGAGTGACAGTATTGTAACCACAAAGCTCTGGCAGGTACAACTGTTCATACATACACAACAAATATGGAATGTATTTTCAGTTAAAGACTATAAGGATGACAGAAAATTTTAGATTATGTAATGCTAATATGCTAGGTATTTTCCAAAGTGTGGGATGATGCTCCAGACAACAAGTAGTAGGATTTCTGGAGTTTCTGACAGCAGTTCAGGTGAATTTTAGGATGCTTTACCACACCCTTTACAATTAGAATCATTTATGCACAGATATATATATATTATAGAGACGTAATGAAGAATTTAATTTAAGCGTGCACCTAAACAGTGAATTTTACAAAGCTTTAATTACATTAGGCTTGATGCCTTTGGACAAGTCCTGTGTGATTCAAAAAGGAAAAGGTTTAAAATATTATGAAATTCTCTAATCATTTTCATCAGTTACTTTCTCTGAGAGCTTCAAAACCCCAGTGGCTTTGCCAAGGCATCCTCTTAATTATAAGAACTATGCTCCTTCAGTCATGTAATGGAAAAACACTGTGTTATTTAGTATGTGACAAATCACGTCCAATTCAGCTCAGATTTCAAGTACTGGATATTACATAAAACCATTCAGAAGAAATAAATGTGGATAAATTAATCAGGAAATTTTAATCATAAATAAAAATGAGGTAAATAGTTTCCTCTTGCAAACATTCTGTAAATTTAAAAAGAGGATGTTCGTTGAATATGTACTTTGTGATGGATTATTTGTCTGTCTCTGCACTGAAGGTCATTTTGCATCAATTAATAGGCATTGATGGAAGGCAAAGCCAATTATGGGATCAAAGATAGGATATCATATTCCAAAGGGAAACTGACCATATTAAATTGCTCAGAAAATGATTATGAGCATGATGTAATGACAATGTTCTGTTACACTGATGGAACTAAAGAGAAAGTATAATAATAACTGTGGAAAAAATCCCAAACAAACAAACATAAAAAGGGGAGAATGTAATATCTATTACATTCACTTGGAAATATTTGGTGTTTAATTCAACAGATTATGGACAGTATGATTCCTAGTTCTTCATGGCTCAAAGGCATGAAATTCATTGAAATTGTGGTTCTAGAAAAAGAAGGGAAAACAGTGACTCTTACATAGTCAGTCCTGTATTCTTAAATTATTTTTCTATATCTGATCTGTCCATTTTCTACAATGACTATTGAACATGTCTTTATGAGAATTTAGAAGTCCAGAGAATTGCAAATTTGGGTAGCAGAAGACAAAGTAAAATGTGAGGTACAGCTTGCCCTGTTAAATAAAAATAACCAAATTCTGTAATGTTGCAGTTCAAACCACAGAGCTTTATGGAATGAGTGGTACATGGCATTTAGAGTAGCTGTGTGATACAGTCGTGAGATCTATCTGCAAGAAAGAAAATCTGCAGGTAATCATTTTAAAAATCAGTAGTCTGGTTCTGAAAGAGCAGGAACAATGATTTTATTGTGTGTGAGGGGACCATAGTTCAGATGGGTGAAGAAGCTGTGCACTCTTCTCTTGATGAACCTGGATAGTTCCCTTTAAGTTTAATAGGAGATTAATGCACATTTTTTAAGAGGAATTAGACCACTTACTGTGCCATAGCTAATGATATCATTTGCAGCATACACAGCATGAATGAAAAACTCTTGACAACAAATTCTGCCCATGTATTTCCATTTTTATGGAGCAATGGTGGAGACCAAGTCAGGATGTGAGGAAATGGTAAATCCAAGAGGCATAACCCTCCTCACATGTGCGTCACAGTCTGGGATGGCCTTAATTCTATATACTTGACAGCATACAGGCAAGCAGGGCAGGCTAGGCTCAGAGGACAAATCTGGTGTCCTCGATGATGTCAAGATACAATTGTGTGTCTATTTTACATGCTGTGAAGTTACAGTTCAGGAACTGAGAGATTCCCTGTAGCCTTGGGGCTGCAGAACTACCATAGAAACAGGTCCATGCTTCTGGTTTTACATAGATGGTGGGTGGGAACTCTTCTCTGGTCCTTACAGAACAATGCCTTGAATCCTGATTTTTTTTTTTTTTTTTTTTTTGGAATGACATGGCAACCTCTTTTGACACTTATTCAAGAAAGTTAGACTGGAAGGCATCTTTTAAGTCATCAGGTGCAATTTCTTGCCACATTTCATAAGTTCTACTTCATAAACAGTTCAAGCTTCTGTAAAATGATTTTGGCAGGTTGCTATTTTTTTAAATTAACAGTTCCTTTTCATACACTGCGGTTTTACCATTTTTTATCTGCATAACGTTTATTAATCAGGGTACCCAACTCTCTCCCCAAATGACAAAGACATGCTTTCTATACTGTTTTTCCCTAATAAGAATAAGTTTACTAATATTTCCCTGCATGTATGTCTCCATTAAGCAAAGGCACAAGAACTATCTTTAAGCAAGGTAGGTCAGCACTGAACGGCTGTCAAGAGCAGAGCTAATAGCAGAATAAATTAAGTTGTTAGGAGCTCTGTGCTGTGTCTTAAGAGCCAGTCTGCTGGTTGTTCTAGAGCATGGTTCTGTATGACTAACTTCAGAATCTTACTATGATGCTACTGGGTGCATAAAGGATTTATTTCCTGGCAACAGTCACCAAAGATTTTGTTGTAGCTGGTCTGGGAAAATAAAATGCAATAGGTGGGAAGAACAAGGCTGCTGGCAAAGTTTTCTGTTTTGATCCTCAAAAATAATTGTTACATTTTTTAGAATAGTTATGTTTTCTGTTTCACTTGAAATTCCCTTCCCACCAGATCTTTCTTCTTGTTGACCAGTGAAAGGCTGCAGCACTCTACTTCCTGGGGCTCAGAAGACTTATTGTGCAGATGCTAATGCCATGCAGATCATTACAGCTTGATGCAGTTTGATCATCCCAATTCCCACAGCCCTAGGTTGGATGGTTTAACCACATCTCACAGAAGCCCACAGCCAGCAACGAGATACTGAATTTCTCATGTGTAGTATGGGAACAGGGCTATGCTGTTCTACAGAGTTATTTCTGTAACATTCATGATTCACATTTCTGCAGAAATATCCCTCCTCTTTTCCTCAGAAGTGGTTGTAAAGTAATTTCATGTTCTAATTCTAATCATTTTGCAAATGAGAATTTAGTTAAAATTTTTTCTGCTCGTAGTAATTATCATTAATTTTAATACATAACGTGACTGCTGATATTTTAATTGTAAGTTAACGTATTCCGGTAAGGTCATAGCTTTACATATTACCTTTTGTCTTATGTGTAGATATTACTAATTTTAATCTTGGCTCACCCTGATATTAAAGGGTCCTGCTCACATTGCTAGTAAGAGAACAGAAGGAAATAAAGAAGGCAACCTCACCCATGGTGAAGAGAAGGATGGATTGCCCTATCATACTCATCCTAGCCATAGAGCATCTCCATTGGTTGATGTTAAGTTAAGGGATTCTACACAGCTGGGGAAATCTCTGTGAGTAAAGTGCTCCTGACAGTACACTTTTCCTTATGATATTTGTTGCAGGTTGAGACTGGAGATGTGGGAGATGTATACAAGATTCGGGTCAGCTGTGATGATGTGCCAGGCTTTGAGGGCTGGCATTTGAAGTCTTTCCACTTAGAAGAGCTACATGCAAAACAAAAACTAAACTTTGACTGTAACTGCTGGCTCTCTATTAGCAAAGAAGACAAGGAGCTTGTGAAAGAATTCCCTGCAGTCAATGAGGACCAGAAAACTTTACCAGGTGAGAACAGTGAAGAGATACGAACAGTCATAGAATCACAGAATCATAGAATGGCTTGGGTTGGAAGGGACCTCAAAGATCATCTAGTTCCAACCCCCCTGCCACAGGCAGGGATGCCACCCACTAGATCAAGGTTGCTACAGGCCTCATCTAACCTGGCCTTGAATACCTCCAGGGATGGGACATCCCCAGCTTCTCTGGGCAACCTGTGCCAGTGCCTCACCACTCTCTGAGTGAAGAACTGTGCAAACTAACCTCTCAAAAAGAAATCAACAGTACATATAGAATAGAGCACTTGGTCTGCATTTGATATCTTCAGTGGCTCCGTGGTAACTGTTTTCATACAAGCACTGCAAAAATGCTGACCATTTAAGAAACTTTAATTTTCCAGTTAAGTGACAAATTGGGTTTCACAGTTGCTAAATCTTCTGCATGATTCTGTGTGCAAAAATGAAGAATATAATTATGTTTTTTAAAGATATAGCACATGTTCAAAGCTATGGAAATGATTTGTGGTAGATTTACTGTTGAATTACTCAGCTTATAATAGCTTTAGTTACTAACAGGAGGAATTCTCATTGTAAAGAAAAAAGAAAACGTTTTGTATTTGTTTTTCCCTAAGGCCTTTTTTTTTTTTTTTGACATGCTGAGAGTTATATATTCAGAAATGCTCTTGGAATGTGAAGGCCTGTGGAAACACTGCATTTGTTCAGAAAATTGGGTAGTTACACATGAGATAAAAGTAATTGGAGATATGACTGCTTTTCTAAACTAAAGTTCCAGTAGTTCTAGTCCCTGACCATCTCAAACCTGTTCACAACTTTAAAAGAAATTATAGCATTAAGTTAATTAAATGTTAACTCAGCAGGACAGTATGTTAAAAATGACATTTGAAAAATTTTGGCCATTCATTTTGTCGAAGTAGCAATACATCTGCAATTTAATGATCCTTCTCAACAGAAAATCCAAATCTGACTGTGTAGGTTGAGGGAAGAAAGTGTGTTTGTACAGGAGCAACACAGAGGCAAAGAAGTTTTACAGTTGCTGTTTTGTGCCTTAAATTAATAACTGCATTTGGTAAATTTTTATACTTATATGTCATGCATCCAGCCTCTGCTAGTCTATTTTACATAAACTTTACATAGTAGTTTATTTGTTGACCTGTGATGGTTATTAACTATTGCAAAGATCATTCAGTTTCTAACAGTCCCTGAGCAAATTCAGATGAGTTCTTATTTTCAGGATCTTGTACAGTAAAATACAATTGGACAGAATTTGTCTGGATACTGGTAATTCTAAGCTGCAGAAGTCTAAGTTGTCTGAGTACAATTTCACTTCAATTTCTAAGGAAGCTAATGGAAAGAATGTATTGAGCCTAGCTTCAAGACATCACATTCACAAAGACTAAACTGACTATTTCAGATTTTTTGGTAGTTGCAGAAATAAAAAAAAACAGTAATATTACTAAATAACCTACATTGTTGTTTTCCTTTAAGTACATCTTTTATATCACTTTTATTTTATTTTATTTTATTTTATTTTATTTTATTTTATTTTATTTTATTTTATTTTATTTTATTTCATTTTTATGCAGTCCATAAATATGTTGTCTCTGTACATACTGGTGACTGCTGGGGAGCAGAAACCTTTGCAAATGTTTATATCACTCTTTATGGGACAAGAGGCGACACCGGTGTAAGGAAACTCCATACATCGTTAACACCAGGAAGAAAATTTCAAAGGAGCAAGGTAATGGCACAAAAATGCCATCTTACGTGTTACTCTACTGCATCCCTAAATGCCTGATCAGACTACATCTTGTTACAGAAGAGCGAGAATATGGAAACAGTATTTGTCTTCCAGATATTCAGAGCAGACCAATACCACTGTTGTTTCCTTCCTGTACCAGTACATCCCCACACAATAATCAGGGCTCTGTATGAGCACATAGAGAACAGATTGCTGGGAGAACCTCTGTGATCACACCTCTTCTTTCTTCTATTCTGAATTTAGGTCATCAAAGAATTAAAAATTTTAGATACAAAATTAGTTACAGAAATTGCTGTGAGACTTTTGTATTCAGTGCTGTTTCTGTAACCTAGTATAAGCACTAACTTAATGTCTACTCAATAACTTTAGATGGGAGACAAGAATTCCACATACAGAAGAGAATGCACATAAAAATGTTGCTTCTAGATGACCAATAACAATACAATTCTTCTAATGTGTAGTCAGCTTTCATAAGCTCACTGAGCATTTAAGTTTGAAAAAGCATATAATCTTATTTTTTGCTCACTATCAAGATACACATTATCAAGGAGAGTACTACATTTCTGTGAAATAATTTCATTGAATAATTACCACAGCACTGGATTTGGTACATACTGGGGGAATTTCTAAAATTGATTTTCCATACATCTCAGGACTATATATATTTACAGAAGATAGCACTTTTCAATAATTATTTTACCTCCATGAACAGATTTATTTCCTAAAATGTCCTAATTAAAAAAGTTCAGGATTTTGGCTTACAATCTGGCTGTCAAGTCCTGACTATTGTTAAAAAGAAAATGAGTATTTTTGTCATATAGAAGTACTTTTAACGTTAGCAACCGAAAAGCTACTTCTCCAGTATTTTTATTTTAAAAGTAGCACAGATAAGACATAGGACTTTGGTGAGACCTGCATTTTTTAGAGATCAGTTTGCCAATAACTTCTTTTGATTGCCCGTTCAGCAGGTTTAGTAAGTTCCTACTACTGAGTTAATGTTTTATTGGGATGATGGTGTTAATTATAATCAAAGAATCATAGAATCATAGAATATCCCAAGTTGGAAGGGACCCATAAGGATCATCGTGTCCAACTCCTGGCTCCACACAGGTCTACCCAAAAATTCAGACCATATGACTAAGAGCATAGTCCAAATGCTTCTTAAACTCCAACAGGCTTGGTGGCATGACATGACTATGTCCCTGGGGAGCCTGCTCCAGTGAGCGACCACCCTCTCAGCGAAGAACCTCTTCCTGATATCCAGCCTGAACCTCTCTTGTCACAGCTGGACTCCATTCCCTCGGGTTCTATCACTGGTCACTAAAGAGAATAGATTGGTGCCTACCCCTCCACTCCCCGTCGTGAGGAAGCTATAGACTGTGATGAGGTCTCCCCTCAGCCTCCTCTTTTCCAGGCTGAACAGACGAAGCGACCTCAGCTGCTCCTCATATGTCTTCCCCTCTAGGACCTTCACCATCTTTGTAGCCCTTCTCTGGACACTCTCCAATAGTTTCACATCCTTGAAATCATAGATATTGTTGTTTAATCTTCAGTTGTTCATAACCTAACCTTGTTGACCTTTATAAGCTACCATCAAGACCATCTGGCCCTAGGCTGGACCTGGCTTTCTTATAAAACAAGAAAGAATTTAGTGGGGCATGTAATTTCCTTTTTTTTTTTTTTTTTTTTTTTTCTCTTTTTCCTTACTGTATCTTTTCCATTCTGCTCCTATCCCTGGTATTTTGCTCAAATTTCTTCACATTTTCCCCATTCATCTTAATCTCCTTTCTTTTGCTTACTTGTCCAATTTTCTGTTTCTGCACTAATTTCTATTTTGCAAGAAAAAAATTATAGGCTTTTATAACTGTTGGAGAGGAATTTAGAAAGCCATCTGGTAGTGAACACTCTTTCTAGATTTCTAACTTTTCTTTAGGACTATTAATATAAGTAAAATCTGAATGATCTATAAAATATAAATTTGCCTGATACATTTTAGAAACTTGAAGTGCCCTGAAAGAAATTTGATTAAAACCAAAATCTTGTCATAACTGTTTGCCTGTCAGAAGGCATTATGTCAGAAGGTATATACATTTTAATGTGTTATGCAGTGATTGAAGAAATACAAATTGTCCAAAGATCAGAAGAAGTTATGTCATTAAAGATAAACAGGATTCAATGTTAGATGTAATCAGTGTGTGCTTTCTTAGATTCAGAGGGGAGATGTTATGTTAAATGTTACTAAAAATATGTATATATATATATCCTCAGCAAAATCCAGGCTAAGCTTTCCCTTTACCTCAAGCATATTTGGGTCCAAACTCTTTTTTTATTATTTCCCTTTTTTTTGCAGGTGGATTCATTTTTGGTGGAAGCTGTTTCTCTCAGTCATTTGCAAAAAGTGGTTATAGGGCATGATGGAGAAGGATATGGGGCTGGCATGTACCTCAAGATGATAACAGTCAGAGAATCACAAGACTCAGACAAAGAATGGGTCTTCCCATGGTGGAACTGGCTTGATACTCATCTGGGATCATGTGAGACTGTTTGTGAGATAGTTACAGTTGGTAAGCTCTTCTGCAAAACTGGTCTGCCTCTCTACATATTTTTGAATTTGGCTATAGACCTTTCAGATCTCTATATTGTCTTTCTTTTATTGCAAATGTGATTTTTCAGTTTGATTTTTTTATTATAGAAAGACTGCATCTAGTAATGTCAAACTGAATAAAATTCTGTTCTGTAAGTATGTTGTGTATGAAACTCTCACCTTCTGAATTAGATTTAGCACATTGCAATGAAAGATTTAAAGCAGGTAAGAGTTTTAGATGAATGCCTTGTGGGGATAAATAGCTTAAGTTTTACGCATTAATTTTCAGGTCACTTAGGATCTAATTTGAAATCCAGAGAAAAATTACTTTAGTTAAATGAGCTTAGTACCCATGGTATTATTCCACTGTGCAAAGAAACAGTGCCATTTTTCTATGCTCAGTTTATACTCATTTCAAGTTTACTACACCAAAAGTTGTGCAAATCCAAATCTGGATGTATCTGGGAACAGAACAACTACAGCAGGACCTGTGGCAAAGATTCCTTCCTTCAATCCTGTGAAAACAATTTCATGTAAATGAACTGTTAAAGTTCATCCAGAACAAAGAATATGGCTTCAAATGATAAGGTGCCCTTGATAGATACGTAGGCATTCAGTTGTATAATTTTTTCTGAATTGTAGAAAGATTTTTCTAAGCTGTTTCCTTCCATTAAATCATTTTATTTTCCCATAGAATGGTTAAAATGGAATGAAAATGAAGGATAGCAGCAATTAATAGAGAAAAAGAGAGGAAGAATGTAATATTGAACTCTTAAGGATCTGCAAATATTTTTATGTGCTTACAATAGGTTTACCTGTCAGTCTCACACTATTATAACACATTATATTGCTAAGTATTATATAGTTGCAAGTGAAGTTCATTGTTATTATTCATTTTGCAGTAGGTGTCTACAGGCTACAGATGGCTGGTTCTTCTAAATGATAAATTGGTTTCAGTAACATTGATTGCTTTTTTTAAGAACAATTAATTAGACCTCTAAAAGGTGACTGACTGTTCTCTTAGTAATTACTTCCAAACATGACAAGGAGAATAACATGGCATCGAGAAAATACCTGTGAAACTAAAGTTTAAACACAGCAAGAACATTAAGCTGTTAAATTCTTGGCAAAAACAAAAACAAAAACAAACAAAAAAACACTATATAATAAAGGTATTGATGTGTTATTCTTAGTGAACTGTTGCCATAGATACAACATAACCTGCAAATAGAGCTTGCTTTGTGTACTGTAAAGGCTATGGGCCTGTTATTTTATGCCATTCTGTCATACTGTTGTCTTTCCTCTTTCTCTTTGATCATTTTTAAAGGTAGAAGATTGATTTCTTGTCCTAAGCTGCCTGAAATCAACATGCAGTCATCAGGTCTCTGGATAATGGACATCACTGGATCTGACTTGAGCAATGAAGTGGATCCATTACACCTTTCTTTCATCTTCTATGGCAACCTGAATCACAAAAAGTTGCCACTTCAAGTTACAGGAAAAGCAATTCAAATCAAAGTACTTCAACCTTTATCTATTGAAAGAAAAGCCTAAGGATCATGTACCTGATGACCCTCTTAATTCTGAGATAAACTGTTTCTTTAAACTAAACTACCAAATTGATTTTTAAGTCCTCTATGTATTTTGACGCAGGTCATCATTTTTGTTTGTAGGCAGTAAGGCTGTCACTGGGGCAATGTTTTTTGAATGAGTAGAAATGAACCTTTTCCCAAGGTTTCATACTGAGAATGTTTAATTCAGCAAAGTGGTTCCTATGTGCATATCACAGTACATACCAGCCTGCAGGTGCTGATTTACAGTTCTTGTTGATCTCACAAAAGCAATTTGTAAACATACAATGTGCCATGGGATACTATAGAGATTTTAGGGCAGAAGATGGAGAAGGAAGAATCATGTATGAGATGAAACTTAACAGAAAGTTCATTTTTGTCTTTCATGCAATTTATTCATCCTTGTCACCATGTTTTTGCAGTCTAACTTCTTTTTCTTGCATCGTTTGCCTCTTTTATTTTTGCCTGTCTTTATCACTTTATTTTTCCTCTTTATCAGCTCCTTTTCACCCACAAGTTTTCCCCTTTATTTAGTTCTTCTCATCTTCCATCATTTGTCTTCACTTCCTCCTATTACTCTTCAACTTAAATATTAACAACCTTTTGATTGAATGAATGAATTTGACTTACATTGAAATATGGCCTGCTTCTTTCCCAATTCTTTTACTTCCCTCTTGTAACTATAATTCCTTCCTCAGTGCCAAAGCTGTGTTACTGTTATGCTATTCTGATTTTACTCTCCATGAATGTAGAGTACATCTCTCCAATACAGTAGAATTTGGAACTGACCTGAAGGTAAACACTACAGAGAACTCTACTTTAGGAAATCCCTGAACCGCAAAGTGCTGAAAACTAGGAAAATATTCAAGGGAAGTGTGACTATTACCTGTCCCGTTCTTGTATTGCTTGTTCCATCTTTCCATTGGCCTTTGTGGGTTCTGAGGAAATGGTTGACCCCTGTGAGAAAACTGGAAGTTTTCAGTTGGTTTGTTAGCCTTGTTTTAACCTTGATCCTGCATCTGCAGAAACAACTATATGGCCAGACTGATGGAATGGGAGTAAGTGGACAGACAAGGCAGTGGGAGCTTCTCAAGCCAGCTTTGTATCACAGAAACATGTTCATGAAGCCACATCCTGAAAGATGTTTCTTCATGATTGGCTGCTGAAACAGCAGAAGCAGGTAGCAAGGGAAAAGCAGGAAAATAAGGGTGAAGAGATCCCTGTCCCAAAGAGTGAGTGAGAATATGTTACTTTTGATCATGGGGGTTCATCAGAAAGCAGCCTTGGAGTCATGAATAAAGAATCTGTTCCTGGTTCTTCCTACTAGTCTGGTAAATAGGACTTAATGATTACACCAAGGAAATAATTGGCTGTTTTTTCATGTTCTTCCTTTCTTTAGTGAAAGAGGAAGTAAGCACACTAGATTAGGCTATAAACATGTTCCAAAATGAGGAGTACCTAGTTCTGCTAAAGAACCTCTTCTAAATATAAAGAAATGGTATGAAACTGGAAGTACCCTGTCAGAGGAAAGGTCAGGTCCCATGCAGTGCTGCTAGCTGGGCAGTATTTCAGTGCTACTGTCTGGGCAATATTTGCAATGAAAGAGCAAGAGAAAGCAGATAGTTAGAAAGGGGAAAAATGGTAACAGTTATAAATCTGCTCCAATTCTTCACCTATTGAAGTTTGCTCAGCTGTTGCATACAGCTGTCAACTACATTTGATCTGGCACAATTAGAATGATATCCATTCATCTCTTTTTCTCACTTAGGATGAACTGGCAGATATTGGCTCACTCTACAAAGTTCAGGTAACTGGACCACATAGTGAGCTAAAACAGCCATGGAACTTAGATTTACTGCATATGAAGCACACAGGCACAAAGGAAGAGATGTATTTAGCTTTTGACTGCTTGTTCAACCCTAATGAAGACAAATGTGTGGAACTGCCAGCTCTCTATGCAGATCAGGAGCCTTTGCCTGGTAAGCTAAGTCTGTTTTTGTTACTGGGGTCAGGATCTGTGTCACTGGAATACCAGTATATCTCCTGGGCCTGAAATACTGTATGAGGCTTTCCACAAGAATTTGATTAAGGAATATGATGCTTTGCACTTGCATTTATCACAAAAGAAAGCTGAGCAAAGAGGAATCACTTGTATCAGGATTATGACAGATGTTATAACTGCTGACACCAGACATAGAATATGGTTTCTTTCATGTGAGACAGTTCCAGTTTTAGCTCTTGATTATTTATTATCTCTTCAAATTAACGCAGTGTCAGCTGAAGATGTGTACAAAATATTAACTTGTGCATGATATTACCTGAATCTTCCTATCCAAAAAGAAATGTGTGACCTAGAAATGTAGTCAGTGTTTTAAGAATGAAAGAATTTCAGACCCCATACAAAACAGATAGAATTAAAGAAAAACAACAACTTGTTACAATCAGCCAGCAAAAGGGTAGCCAAGAATTTCAATTGCACTAGCACATTATTGATGTTGATGAGAAATTTATAGTACAGCTAGTATTATTCCAGTGGAAATATATTGAGTTGCAGTTTCCTCTGATGTTATTAATACATGTGAATTGTGTATATGATGATGACAGAGATATGATAAAGTGATTTCCCCCAGTCCCCCAGGAATATGGAGAACAGCCAATTGCATACTGATGGCTTGATCACTCGCTATTTAAGAACAGGATTCCCATTTATGCAGCTCATTAGAATAAAGAGGATTGATGCGGATAGTAAAGATCATGTATTGAAGCTTTTAGCGACAGTTAAGAGGTTTATTGCCAGAGGCTATAGTACAAAGACTGTTCTGCTGAAACAGAATAGAAAATAGGAAAAGATGGAAGCTGCCCAGAAAAAGGAACAAAATATTCCGTATGAACTTTGGCACACTGTTCTCTAGGAAGATTTTCCTAAATATTTTATCCCATTTAAAGTTGAAACTTGAACAAATAAAATAATGAAGACCTTATAAATCTCTCATTTTATGTGGTTTGCATAACTTTAAACAATTAGTAGCCTTGTACTCATTTACTGAAAAAAAAAAAAATCTTATGTTTTTGGTCCATCAGGTTGAAAATAGCATTGGATGTTGCATGTAATATATTCAGGATGTAAAATGCTAAATACAATAACTCTGGTGCTTGTTAAAATCTCTATTACCCCAATTTATTTATTAAAAAAAAGGGGAAAATTATAAGTATTGGTAATTATTTTCAGAATTTGGAATTGCTAAATGTATAACTAGATATTACTAACTCCAAAAAGTTCAAGCCAAAATAAAAATTCTAGAATTCATCTCTCAAAGTCTTCGTTATGCTAAGAACCAAATGGAGATAATGTCAGAGAGCAGTAATGTTATTAGCAGAGCAACTCAGTTGAGGTGAACTGAAAGGCTGAAATATTTTCCTTGGAAAACTTCTAAGAAAAAGATGTATACATAGTTTCTGACACAAATTGTCACATAGTTGGGTAGTATTTACTAACTAGGAAGTTTCACACAGACCATTTAGTGGAGTCCAGAATAAGGGAAATGCCTTAGGAGGAATTCTCTTCTAGATTTAACTGACTTTGAGTATGTGAGCAGTCCTTTTGAACTCACACGTATGTCCACAGTTGAAGTAATGACATGAGATATTTAAAGATACACCTTATGAATGATCCACAACTGAAACTATTAATACCAATCAGTTTTGTTTTTTTTTCTCTGTGGCCCCAACACTTATTCAGTCTAAAATTTCTAAATGTCAGCTTCTTCCTTGTATTCTAGCTTATCTACTGGAGACAAATCAGTTGTATATGTTTGCACTCATTATTTCTTCTAAAGAGACACATTTATGGAGATGTCTTCAATAAACGTCTTGGTAATATAAATTCAAATAAAGACAAAAGAACAATTCTGAATGATAAAGATCGTTGCTATTCCCAGACAAATCAAACAACAAGTAGAGAACTCTTTAGGGAGCAACGTAAATGCAAAAAAACATCCAAGTAAAGAATATCCTTTATCAGTTATGTCAGCTGCCTGGTTGTAATGAAGGCCATGTTATTATAAGTACTTCTCTTCTAAACTAAGTGATTCCATGAAATTTAGCAAGGCAAAAATAGATATCTGTGTTCATAAGGCCATGTTATTATAAGTACTTCTCTTCTAAACTAAGTGATTCCATGAAATTTAGCAAGGCAAAAATAGGTATCTGTGTTCATTTGTGATCTTCAGGAAAATCACAGCTACTTCTTTAAGGTGTTTTTAGTTTGCTTTTAGTTTCTCACAGTTCCAGTCTGCTAGTGATAGGCAATAAATTATATTAATCCCGCTATGCTGAGTCTGTTTTGCCAGCGATGATAATTGGTGAGTGATCTCCCTGTCCTTATCTCAACCCTTGAGCCTTTTCCATTGTATTTTCTCCTCCTTTTTTCTTTGAGGAGGGGCAGTGAGAGAGTGGTTTTGGGGTTCAGCTGCCCAGCAAGGTAAAGCCACCACATCATCTCATCTGGTGAGACATGAGGATGATTTAATTCCCAGCAAATTACAGTTATCAATTGTCATAGAATATATTTTTAATAATTAAAAACAAACAAAACAAAACAAAACAAAAAAAAACACATATGCACAAATATTTAAAACTGATTCTCTGAAATTGCTTTTTCTGTCATCTGTAATATTTATTTCTTAAAAATGAGTGCCCGAGCTCAGCCTATAGGTAACTTCCTAGGTACAATTATATTAAATATCCAAGGTCAAACAATTGTCTTGCATGCTTGCATTAGATTCTGTGGCATTATCTCAGGGATGTATTTGCCTTCTGGATATTAGCTAGTATCACAGAAGCAAATACATTTTCCATTTTCTTTTCTTTCACCTATCCATCCTAATATTTTATAAACATATTTTTTAGTCTATCTGTATCATGGTCTAAATTATTTATCATGCATCTTGGTGGACTTCAAAATAAAATACACTGATTATTATTATTATTATTATTATTATTATTTCCTTATAAAATCTGTGATAATTCTGCAAAGGACATTAATGTGCATATTAACACTCATACTGACACAAAGTCATTGCACACTTAAATTGTGAGGTGCTTTTGAAAATGATATTTTCAGTTACGATTAAAATTTTAGAACTTCTAGCTCTTAGCTTCTGTATTTCTTGATGCTTTCTAGATGATTTCTTGATGATTTTTAGAATGCCATTTTTGTTAAATGCAGTTGAAATCATGTATCAGAAGTTATATAGCAATATATATCCCAACATAGAAGTTATCTGAAGTTAGAAAAACTTGCAATATGTAGTTGTCAAAGTAACCATTGAAGATGAGTGTTACCTTATATTTACTAATGTATTTTTAACACCAGTTATGAATTGGACTCTTCTGGCTCATATTAGGGTTCTGTGATGCAAATTAAGTATTTTTTCCACAACAAGAATACAAATTCCAACATCCCCCCTCCATCCACCAAGTCTGTTAACATAAGATCATGAGTTAAAGTGCTTAACATCTGTAGCAATAAACATCTGTATTAACAAACATATTCATCTTCAATAAAAAAATCACCCAGCTTTACATTTTTACAGTATATAGATAAAATATAACTTTTTCACTGCTTTGTTAATCATAATAGGTCATTGTTATGTAGTAGTGTACCATGATGTATTGAGGCACGGAGAAGTATTAGCTTGCTTATTGATACTTCACTGTACTAGATACCATTCAGTCCAGCAGCTCACGTTTATCAAGTAATTCCCTTTTCATTAGAGGCAATGATAAATTCCATGTTACCTTCCAAAATGAAAGTAGTTCAGAGATACTTCAGCTAATGTATTCTTTTGACTTATTAGACTTATTAGCCATGGTTTGTTAGCTCAAACATAGCACCAACCTAGCAAGAATGAGTCTGGCTTGGGTGTTGAGGTGGTGAAGTGAGTCATAGTATTCTGCTTAATTTGACTAATTCGGATTCCTGCTAACTCAGGCCTCTCTTACCACACACTTAAGTAGAGATGAACCCTGTATTTTGATTAGATTCATAATATCAAATATTGAATGGGTACAAGATGATTTGCTCCACAGTCTTGAGCCTTTCTTCGTATTTTTCCCCCATTGTAAAAAATACCTCTACCACTTGATTTCAATGCAAATCTAAAATCATAATAGTGTAAAAAGTTTAACTGTACCTCTGACATTCAGACAGGATATGGTTGTGCCATTTAAACTGTTTACCCTGAAAAGGTATTGAGATTTATATAGGCAAATGTTACTGAATTTTGCTCTAAATGGTATTTGAATAAGTTTTGATTCATAGTAAGTTAAACAAAAAAATGGCAAATTCAAGGTAACACCTTATCATAGATCATCAATCATAGATCGATGATCCTGTCTAATTCATATTTTCTTTTTCTCTTTTTAATGAGCACTAGGTGATCATTTCCAATTTTCAATGATATTGACTTACATCTCAAACAGTCCTCTTTTATAAAGAGAATTGGGCAGAGACAAAGAATGGCAAGGTTGAACAGAACATCTTATTTTAGTAGATTTTTGTCGGTAGAGGGATGTTGTCTATTTGATAGTGAGAATAGTCCCAAATCACCCTGAAAACTTTTACCCTTTTCCCTAGAGTCTCATTTATATTATGCCTTCCTTCATAGGAGTTCCTTTGTATATTTTGTTCTGTTTTGTTTTGTTTTGCTGATATAGCAACAGTCCTTTCTCTTATCCAAAATCTTTGAAAATTAAAGGCGAAATATTTGCTGTGACTACAGTGAGCTTTGAATTAGGCATTAACAGTTCCATATGGAACTTCTGACTCAGCAAAAATATTAGGTATGTTTCTAATTTTTGGTACGTATCTCCCTTGAATACAGATATTATGAAGTAATTAGTTGTGTGATTAAAGTTGAGACCATGATTAAGTATATTAAAGATCATGGACCAAAGCAGTAAAAGTGTTTGTAGACATTGTGATTTCTAATCCACGCTACATGAGTGGTCAGATCTGTGGTCCAAACTCTTTCTAATCTAATTCACACAAGCAGCCTTTTGACTTCAATGGATCTGCTCACATGAGCAAGTTATACGTATAGTATACCTACAACAGTCTAGATGAATAATATAGAGGCTTACCTTTGTATCCTAGCTCCTCTAAAAGCAAAAATGCCATTGGCTAAATTCCAAAGAGTCTCTTGGACAGCTCATATGCTTTCAAATATCTAGATCTCCAGCAAGGGCAAGTCTGCGTAGCTAAGTTCACTTTATTGCAACTATATTGTCTTTCATCTGACAGTGCATATTTACCTGCCTTGAAGAAAGGGATGAGATATATTAGTTCCAGCCTGGGAAAACTTTTTTTCTATTTCTTATCATCAAACATAAGCAATGTCATCAATTGCAAGCACTCTCCCAGGTCATGGTTTAAATGTGGAAAAAAAAAAAATCCAGGATAAAATCCCTTAAGTTAATAATGACACAATGAAATAAAGTTACTTTTCAGAAAACAGATTTTTTCAGTTACCATCCCCACATAGCAAAACATGAAGAGAAACAAAGACATTTCAGTATATCACAATGAGCGCACCTTCATTAGCAGACTCATATGGCCCCTATTATTTAATGAATCCTTTTAGATATTCATTTTTCAATCAGTATGCAAAACCACCCAGTATGCAAAACCACTCTCATTCCAGTGATGTGACCTTTTTATTTTAGACACATAAAGAAATAGCTATATAAGATGTCACAATATTTGAATTCAGGCCTTTTGATTATAACACTCAATATGAATAGCACCAACTTGTGAAAAGAGCTGTAAGAAAAGCTTAAAAATAAATATCCTCAGAACACTTTTTTTTCCTCCCTGTTTTCCTATCACCTACGCATGAAAATAAATGACAGCCTTAGCTCTGGGTTCTTAACAATCATTCTCAAACCTACCAGAAATTTCTCATAATTATATCTTTTTAGAGGATGTAGTTTGGCTAAATGGAGCCATTTCTGTCTTGGAATAAATTTGATTCAAGAGATAAACTATACTGAAAATATCAGAAGTTTCCAGGATCTGTACTGAGTTATTTGTGTATCTTGTGATGTATTTTAGACTGAAATATATATTTCAGTTTTGAATAATGTGTGTTTCAATGCTTTCTGGCTTGTATTGTCAATTGTGCGACTGAAAGTGCTTCTCAGTTGCTCCTTGGTTCTGTGTCTGTGTAAAGCACTATTTCTCTTCGTACACACACATTTCCTGGAAAAGCAAACCAGGACCAAGGTACGGGCAAGCAGCAGAGTGAGGCTGGAAGAGTTTCTGCAGAATGCAACTGTCACACAGTCTAGACATTGCTGAGATTTGCTTTACTGTGCCAGTGATGAAGACTGTGGGAGTTGTGGCTGAATAGTTTGGAATGGTCAAAAATAGTTCAGTACACATAAAATGTTGGATTTTAAGGGTGCTCAGTCCTTCAACATATCAATCCTAGACCTTATGACAAAAACCGTTCATGAGATAATAAATGCATTCTTGAATACGTTCATGGTATGTGTGTATTGCTTATTACCCACATCCCAAATGTGACTTTCACAGTGGATAAAAATGTTCTCCTCCTTCTGAAGTGCATTGGAAAAATGTGTTTTACAAGCCAGCGTGGCTGCAAAGTGACAGCTTTTTTCCTTAGGTCAGAGTAACAATGCTTGAAGTTGGAAGCAGAACATCCAGACTGTCTAAGTTTAGACTCCTAACTTTTAATGTCCATCTCTAGAATATAGGGGAACCCATCTTAGGAGTTTTCTACAGCACTTGCCTTTCTCTGCTGACTACATAAGGAGCTCATATTCCTAACATAACCACCAAAGTTAGATACCTAAAGTCACAGCACTGGCAGTATACAAATTAGCACGGATTTATTATTGTAGTCTGAATAAGAGCAGGCTTTCAACATTAAAAATACAAAGAAACAAATATAAAACTTCTCATTTTTTTCCCTGAGCTCCTTCTTGTTAAGATGATGCAAATAACCATGAATACTGAGATTGTGACCTGCTTCTGTTTAAGTGTTTCCTTATTCCTTGACTCCATTATAAATTTGGTGGCTAAAGTCATTTAAAAAATGAATATAAGAATTTTCTATGAAGTTTCTTTGGAAATGATGTTATCTGATCTCTTCTGAATCACCTCCCTGTGTATTGTGTCAGAAAGAGGCAAGGAAGAAGCAGCTCCACAGCATGGCCATACATGTCTGTTCTAATTGTTACTATCACCACAGCTGAGAAAACCAGGAATGCTTTCCCTTAAACTCAAATTTCACATTTCACATTCAAATTTTACAGCTGATTTGTATATGAGCATTATTATATGTACATGGGAGGTTCGTTAGAGACTGATATAAAATGTGAAGAGGATTTTCTATTTATGTGTTAAAGCAGATGTTGAAGTTATTTTTAATTCATTATTTCTATTTCACATTAACTTGTTTTAACTTCAGGTTGTTTCTAATAGTGTTATGGTCTGACTAGTGAGAAAGCTTGATAGTCCTGATGCATTAATTCAGTGAAGACAATTACATGAGTTTAACGCTTAAGACAATCAGATCCCGGCTTTCTTCTAAATCACTTTATAAGTGCTAAGCTCTGTTTTCAAGAAGAAAATATGGTATGAGATTCTGATACATTTGCAATGATTTCTACCAGGGATTGGTAGATAACACAGGTGTTGGGCAGGAAGACAAGCAGGATTTTCTCATGCTGACTTTTTGTTTTTGTACATATATATATATATATTTTTTTTTCTGAAGTTGTGGAATATTCAATCCATTTGCACACGGGAGACTTGAAGAAAGCAGATGCCACTGGTGAGGCTTATCTTTGTATTCAAGGAGAGAGGAGTGACTCAGGGAAACGATGGCTTAACTCAAGAAACAGCCTGATCACTTTTGCTAGAGGGCAGGTAAAACAATGAGCAAAAATGTAACTGAATCTGTGAGTGTCTTTTTGTTAAAACTTATGTTTACATACAAGTTTTCATGTACAGAGTATCAAAAATACTTTACTAACTTTTGCATTCCATTTATACATGATTTTCTCTTGTAACTAAGAGGTGATTGTCTTCATAGGTAACATTTTAAGCATTACAGAATGGTAAAGCAATTAAATTGATAAAGTAATTTTTAAATAAATTAAATATACTCTAAATATACTTTAATATATTTTAAATATACTCTAAAAGTTCTAGTTTAATATTCCAGACTTTTAAGGCCAGAGAGGTATCTGTATTTTGTTTTAATATGGCTGACAGAGCTGATAGTATTGCATTTCTACTTACATTAGACCATGACCTTCTCTTATTAACTTTCCTGAAAGTAATGCCCTTGTTCCAAGCAGCATTTTATTTTTTCATGTTTCCAACTTTTCCACACACTTCTTGCTTTTAAACATTGTAAACATATTCTTGCATTTTTGAGTCTTAAAGGGCTTTTCCTAGAAGAGCAATTCCTAGAGTAGTTACTGACTTAAGAATAAAGTAACTAAAACAAATTTCAGGTCAAACAGAAATATCTATTTCAGATCAAAAGCAAATATCTAGCTGACACTTTATTAGACCCTACTGTTTGGTCTGTGTTCAAGTTTGGAAGAATTTGGAACTTTAAAGGGCTTTTCTATATCCTGGGTGACCTTAGTCACCTTCTTCTATAGAAAAGATCTCATTAACAGCTATTTGGAAATTCATCTTTTAACAGCTTTCTTTATTCCAACTTGTTCCCAGATGGCTAATTCTCTGTTCTTAGCATTTGCTTTTTTTTTTTTTTTCCCTACTTGACTCTTGTGATCAACATGGTCCTCACAATAACATGAATTTTTGTAAGTCATTGTACTTGGCAGCAACTCTGGAATCAACAAAAGGTTTTTATTTTTTGCCTTCTCAACCCAAAGCAGATCCCCATTTTTTTGTCTTGAAATTGCATTTTCAACCCAATAAAGACTTTTTCTCTGTCTACACCAGGATAGCTCATGAAGTCATAAGAGATAAAAGAGGCTTACTTGTGGAGATTTTGCACTTGTTTTCCCAAGAGATTAGACAAATCTATTCATGAATATCATGTTTACAAACCTTGTTTCTAAGGCCCAGTTCAAAAAAGCCAAGAAATGCACGCTTTAAGCTGTGTCCCTGGTGCCAGTGTGAGCTGACTTATGTTAGCTTTCCCATTAATAGTCAAGAAAGATGACTGAGCAAAGAAGAAAACAAACATGTAAGGTCAAGAAGGTGATTATACTAAGATTTGCAGTAGGAAAGAAGGGAAGATACCATGAAGTATGTTCATCATGCAGTTCTAGTGTATGATAAAAATCTATCATAGAAATGGCTTCAATGAAAAATCTTTATTCCAATAGCACAGTGGTTGAAATCTTACCGAAATACTATTCGTTTCCCATTTACCTAATTCCTGCTAAATTATCTGTTATTTTTAGTGAAAGTGCAATTGCTTCACATTTTCAGAATTATTGAACACCTGTAACTTTCATTGAGTTAGCTTCTGGATCAAAGTAACTTTCAACACAAGTAGAAATTGAGCTGATATGGTTGTTTTAGTCTATGAAAGTACTAGACACGAGCACTTTACTGCTGGAATGTGTATTTAATGTCTTAAAAATTACTTCTTGGTAAGTACAGCAACATTTTGAAATTGATAATTCACAATATTCACTGGTACAGAAAATATCAGTTATCACATGTACTGTTTAATTATGAACTCAAAGATGGTGGAATAGCATGAATGAGATAAATTTACTTCCATTAAAACACAGAGCAATGCACAAGGCTGAAATGATAAATATTCAAAAGCAGATACATATTAAGTTTAACTAAATTATTTTTAAATTATTTTCACATTGCAGGTGGATGTTTTCAAAATCAAAGCAGTACACCTTGGCAAGTTGAACAAAGTTCTTGTTGGATTTAAGAGTCCAAAAAAAGGTCAGCAATTTTTTTTTTCAGTTAACTTATAGTAAAATTAATGTAGATGATCAAATTTAGGGAATCCTGGAACTTCAGAAATATCTTAAATTTAAGATTAAAAATCACAAGTGTTTTTTTTTTTTTAATTCTAGAAAAAATGAAATTACTCTCAATTTCTTGTTGTTCATTATTTCTGTTGGACTATACATGTCAAGTATCTAACTTGGTTTCACTAAAATAGGCAAAGCATTCCTAGCAAATACAGTGACACTGTAAAATGGTAACATTATATGTGAAACTTTTCTCCATAGAAGTTACTATGTATTTTTGATTAGTCAACTAAGCCTTTATATTTCACAAAGCAATATGACTTCATGCTTTTGCAATTTTGACATTTTTTCTTCCTTTACATTTTTGGGTGATGGACATTTTCATTTTTGAGAGTTTTTTTTTTTTTTTTCCCCCCAGTACTTCGCTACTTCTTCTAAGTAAAGAAAAGAAAAGAAAATCAGTCCATCAGATTAGAAAGTGGAACATGGAAGGAAGGCTGTTCTGGCCTCATAGTTTTTTCTTCTAATCCCATTAGAAATATAGTCTTTCTTATGGGATTTTGAATAAGTGAGGTTGAGTGGCAGATAAAAAGGCTGCATTTCCTGCAGCATTTTTTTCTTGTCCTCCTTCCAGCTCAACAGCAACTCTTGTTGTTAAAGGAAATTGCTTACCTCTTAAATAGCAACAGCAAGGAGCATCATGAATTGATATTTTCTTCAATACTTTGGCTACAGTTTTGGCACAACAGTCTTTAGAAGCAAAAGAACAGAGGCTCTGCAGATATACCACTCATGCGGTTAATGTCGATAATGCAGATAAATCTTTTCCAGTGCATGATAAACTGAGTCTTTTATTTTTATCTTTATCAAAACAAAAACAAACAAAACAAAACAAAACAAAACAAAATATAAGATAACTCTGTAAGTTAAACTCAAAGACACACATACACAAACTGATCTGGGGACTATTTCCCATTTATTTCCTACATGGTAACATTGAAATGAATGATTAAACTTTCATTGACTTCAAGACTTGGAGTATAACCAATTTTACCAAGACTCAGAGGTCTGAGCCTTCAAACACATTGTTTCCAGAGTCAACAAAATGGCCTCCATCAAGAGAAATCCTTCAGCTAAGTTTGAAGCTTATTAGGTAGCATAGATCCTTGCCAGAAAGGAAGTTGTGTTTAGTGGAAAATTTACAGACCAGAAGGCCAACTGCATCCTGGGCTGCATCACCAGAGGAGTGACCAGCAGGGCAAGGGAGGTGATTGTCCCTCTCTGCTCTGCCCTTGTGAGGCCCCATCTGGAGTGCTGCGTCCAGGTCTGGGGCCTGCAGCACAAGAAAGATGTGGACCTGTTAGAGCAGGTCCAGAGGAGGGCTACAAAGTGCTGGAACACCTCTCCTATGAGAGAAAACCTGAGAGCTGGGGATGTTCAGCCTGGAGAAGAGAATGCCCTGGGGAGACCTTGCAGTAGCCTTCCAGTACCTAAAGGGGGCCTACAAGAAAGCAGAAGAGGGACTCTGTTCACGGAGCGTAGTGATAGGAGAAAGTGAATGGTTTTAAATTTTAAAAGTTCAGCCTGAAGAAGAAAAGGCTCCAGGGTGACCTCATTGCAGCTTTTCAATACTTAAAGAGGGCTTATAAAAAAGATGGAGAGCAACTTTTTGCTCAGTCAGACAATGACAGGACAAGGGGAAATGGTTTTAAACTAAAAGAGGAGAGATTTAGATTAGAGATTAGGAGGAAATTCTTCACTCAGAGGGTGGTGAGGACTGGAACAGGTTGCCCAGAGAAGTTGTGGATGCCCCATCCCTGGAAGTGTTCAAGGCCAGGTTGGATGAGGCCCTGGGCAACCTGATATAGTGCCATGGCAGGGAGGTTGGAACCAGGTGATAATTAAGGTCCCTTCCAACCCAATCCATTCTATGGATTTGTATGGTAGAAATCCTGATATACTGTTTTCCTTTAGGACATTTATAACATCATTTCATATGTGGGACCTCTGTGCCTTCCCATCCTTTGGGGCACTAATAGATCTAATCTGTCCAGTTGTTTATTTTCACAAGGTCTGAAAAAAACTTTAAGAATTCTTCGCTATATCAAATATACCAGAGAGTAGGAGAACAGACAGACACATACACACACAGTCAATATATTTTCAGAAGTCTTGTTTCCTTAAGAAGTCAGACAAAAGAAAACATTTTATTGATTTTCTAAAGATAGAAAATTATGACTGCATACGCAGAACATTTTGTTGCTTAAAAGGTATAAATTAATAATGTTCTGTTTATTTTCAATCAGATGAGTGGTTCTTGGAAAAAATTGTTATAAAAGAAGTCAGCTACCCTTTTTCTTCTCACGTCTTTGCTCACAATGACTGGATCAATAAATGCTCTAAGAAAGATTTTGTAGAAGTGGTAATTCCACTCAAAGGTAATGCCAGCAGAAATGTCCTCAATTTGTGTGAATCACTATTGCATGGTAAAGCAGAATAAAGTCAGCACAATGCTACCTCACAGTGTAGCCAAACTGAACAATGGTATACCAATGTGTGAGTGGCTGGGGCCAGGCCCAAGGCAAATCATGTCTTCTGAAAAAAAAGGAGGAGGAAGAAATCATGCCTGGGATGGAAAAGATGGGAATGGCAATGCTTCACAGCTTGATCTTGCTGCTGCCAGAGGAGGTGGTAATGAGTAGTTTACCCTTTCAATGGCTGGCATCACCCTTGGTGAGTAGCCGCAAGTGCTGGCAGCACGTATCCTGTCCTTGGAATAAAGCAAAGAAGATAGGCCTGGCACCTGCACAAATGTCACGTGTGGATTTGTGAGGCTGCTAGCCTGGTTTTCCACACCTTCACAGGGCTACAATAAGTAATAGGGCTTTTGTGACTTTGCCGCCTGACTTGCTTGTGCTGGATCCAGCCCTACGAGGCAAAACAATTTTATGTTATGGCTCATGCTATCTTATAACCTAGACATGGACTCTGAATATATGTTTGTTCTCAATGCAGAAATGTCTGTGACATCTCTTCTTACAAAACAAATTGATACTAAAAGTAGAGGACGATGGCAAATGTGGGTACACTGTACACAGGTACCAGAAGACGTGCCTGATATTCAGGTTGTTGTATTTGGAAGAAGAGGGAAATCTCCTGCACAGAAAGTTCAGAATCTGAATGATAATCCATTTTTGGTTAGTTTCTTTTTTATTTTACACAAATCTTACCAAAGTTTGTCAATAAAGTAACACTTGTAAGCTCTATATGTGAAGTTGTGTGGAATGAATTTTTGTTTGACGGAGTTAATGTTTACACTCCCGTATCTTAAATAAACAGCACTTGAAGAAGTTCTTACATGGGGGCTGATACATAAGACTTACCAAAGCTTTCTTCTTGAGTCAATTGCAACATTGGCATGAAAAACCTTACTAACTTTGAATTAAGGCTAGTAGTCTTTAACAGTAAGTCAATAACTAAAGAACTTATTTAGTACATCCTTTACTTTTTATTTCTCAAACTTTATCTAATCTGTTTTCACTACTCAGAAGCTATGTATCTTTACCATGAGCTTGGGCCTGGTCAAATACCAATTCTATGATTTATGCATTAAATTAATGGCAGCTTCTGGACAGGTGTTTGAAACTGGGCCACCCCTTCTCATAAACATTTTTCTTCTTAAACATGAAAATTCAGTCATTAGTCATCTTCTGCAAATAGGCGATAAACATCACTTCAATTTTCCCTCTTTATTTTTCTAACAGTTGACTGTTGGAGATATTGGAGATATAACAAAAGTTTCCTTTGTGTTATCCAGTCCATGTTTGGGAAGAGGAATTAAACTTCACAAGGTATTCCAAATGCACTACACATAAACATAAAATACTCTGCTTACTACTAGTATAAATAGCTGTTGTTGAAGACAGATTGGTAGCTTCAGCTTTGCACCACATCAGCAGGGCCACACACCTTGTGGCTCAGTTACCTTATGTCTACAGATGATTGTCTGCAGCTTCCACATCTCTCTGAGGGTAGACCTACCTTACTTCTGCCTACTGACACAAAGATAGCTATACCGATTCACTGATGTGGAGATCCATACTGCACAGTTCACCATGACGTGGAGGGCAGCATTTTCTGCTGATGTTAGAAGATGCTAATCCCTGCATGGAAATACTGACAACCTCCTGACACAGAGCAGCCTAATTGTGGAAAACAATTAAACTGGTGCTTTTTTTATTTATTCAGTACAACACATTCGTCAGTGGACCTTGAACATCTGACTGAGATTTAATATGTACTTAAGTTCTCTCAAGAAAACGGATAGTGAAATGATTTAATGTTGTCAATATTATGATTCAAGCAGATTTTAAATGTATACCTTTCCCCAGGTGTGTAGGAAGATTGAATAGAAGGGTGTTGGTCCTGATAACACCTGGGCTTTGGGGAAAAAAAGATTAAGCTTGGAGGTTAATGCAAAGAGAAGTTGCGTTAATGAACTATTCCCGGAGGCAAGTGTCCAAAAAGTATTGTGTACATAGCACTGAATAATTCTCAAGATAGTAGAATAATGGTTTTCTGAACTGGGCCACACAGTTCCTTTACCCAACTGTAGATTTAAACAGACAAGGGGTGATTCCCTAGATCAATAAACAGTCTAGAAACTGTTCTGATGGGAAACGCTAGAGACAGCTGCATTCCAGGGTAGAAGCTGAATGGGCTTGTGATATTCAAGGGGTCATTAAGTCTAAGTTTATGAGCTCCACTGACGGTAGAGGAGGAGTTTATCTTTTTCGTATTCTCTCCCAACATGTGTTTGTCAGCTAATTTTGTAGTCTCAGATCAGGCTATAAGAATGGAAGGAATAGGTAAGCAAAACTAATTTCTCATTTTAGAAATGCCTTTCCAGGCCATTTGATAAAACATTCTAAAGACTGACACTACCCTCACAACATCCGTCACATAATTAAGTAACGTAAGATTTCATTCCCCAGAACAGGTGGCTCAAAAAATGGCAGAAAATTCATAAAAGTCATAGTTTGCTGTCTGCTTTCTTTTCAAAGACAACCCTCTGCAAATGGCTAAGTGATTTTTGTTCATACTTTTAAATACTTCAATAGTTATTTAATAAATGGTTTATTAGTAGCTATACATTTTTACTATCTGCAAGTCAATGGCTTGCTATAGACCTGTGTAGTCTCTTCTACTGGTGCACTTACAACTCACAACAGTAGCCACAGTAAGATATACTGCTTGTGCCAGTAATATGCTTTTAACATCTATTACTCATTTATCAGTCTGTTTATAAATTATTTATATATGGAATCTTAATCTAAAATATAGAGTGTTGGTTTGGTTTTAATAGAACTTACAGTGCAGTAAAAAAAATAGATATGCTTTATAGAAATCGAAAGTCTATTGGAGTCAGTCAGTATGTGTAAGTTCACTATGAATCAGTGGTCAAGCCAAGTCCCAGTTGAAAAGAGCGAAGAATTGTCTTCCTTATTTTCTCATTAAATGAAAGAAGTAATAGACAAAATTTCAGAAATCTCACAAAACCACAGACTACAGATGCCACTGCAAAAGATAAAATAGAGATAAAATCTCTACATTCCTTTTGCTACTCTCTTGTCTATTCTGATTTTTACAGTAGCATCGGGCTACCAGAAATTTTCCTGCTGATCTATGTTTTACTGTATACTTTTTAGAAAATGATCCAAGCTTAGCTAGAATTTATATATTTTCTGTAACTTTTGAAGACTTATATACTAGAGAAAAAAATTTCTTGCTTAAAAGCAGTCTCTCTACCTTTCCAAAATGAAACAAAAATTACTTTTACTTTCATAAAGTAAAATGTAAATAATATATGATTTGAGATGAAATTCACCCTTAGATGCAATCTTATGACTAACAAGAAATTGTCAGGTACATTTTACTGCATAAATTTACACTTTAAAAAAAAAAAACAAAAAAACAAAAAAAAAAACTGGGGGCAGTTTCTGTTATGTTTATGTAGTTATAATTATATTATATAGTTAACCCTTTGTCTAATTTTACTACTGAAGGAGTTCGTGATGCTCATTGATATTTAATTAGGGATATTTATACTGATAGAAGTTAGGGAGGATATCTGTGTGTGAAAAGAAGATAGACATTTAGCAAGGATATTCAGTTATTGCAGGTGCAAAAATGGATACACAACACACTGCAATTTCAGTGGAATTTAATGCTGTCTAAAAAATCCCACTGTTTATTCAAACTACTAACAGTTTGGTTCTGGAAATCATCATGGAAAATTGTTTACATTCATCTGGAAGCTTTTTGCTTGATCTTATGAAGCACTGAGCACATGGCATAAGCAGAAATGGAAAATGTTCAGTAATTATATTTTTAGGAACAAGTCTGCCAATTTTTTTAAAAATTAAACTCTCAAATTCCTAATAAATTATATAATTCAATGATATAATAATGTATGCATTTCACAGCCTACACTTGAAGTCTATGTAAGGAAATGCGTACTCAAAAGTCAGGGTTTCCAAACAGTGGTATTGTGTATCCTGTATGATGAGGCACAAGCTTCTGTCGCTGCTGCAGGTGCCAGCAGAGGTAGTAAGTCACCATAGTAATTTTGGGAATCCCTGCCTAAAGGTTTCAATTACAAGTGACATTAAGTTTTTTCCTCTTCCTTTCCCTTTCCCTTTCCCTTTTCCTTTCCCTTTCCCTTTCCCTTTCCCTTTCCCTTTCCCTTTCCCTTTCCCTTTCCCTTTCCCTTTCCCTTTCCCTTTCCCTTTCCCTTTCCCTTTCCCTTTCCCTTTCCCTTTCCCTTTCCCTTTCCCTTTCCCTTTCCCTTTCCCTTTCCCTTTCCCCTTACATTTTCCTCTCTTTCCTTTTACTTTTCCTCTTGTCCTGTATATAATAATTCTATACAAAGAGATTCTAAAGTCTTAAGAAGTCATGTCTGCAGACTTGCAGTTATTAACTATGTATCACGTTCAGTCCTGAATATTGTAGCCAGAAATATTCCTGCATATGCTTGATACTTTATTATTCTGTATTTTATGAATGGCCCTAGAATAAAACTCACGACCTAGGTTGCCCTCTTGTGAGCCTGATCTCTGCATTAACTGCATCAGGAGCTAGGAAAGCAGGATCCCAAAGCCATGCTTCTTCAGTTAGTTTGGAGGTTCTAAGTTCACAGATTTGGAACCTAATTTACCAGTCTCCATTGGAGTACTTAAAGGTAGGAGGAATTAATTTGGACATGGGCTCACACTTCCTATTGGAATTCATTCTTCAAATGACACCTAATTTCTGCCAACTTTGAAAATCCTAGCTGTGACACAGCAAGTCACATCGAAACAAATAAAAAACAGCAAAACAATTTTTTTTTGAAAAAATGGGAAAAAAATTTGAAATTCTGGAATTTTAAGTACGTATGGGTCAATTTAATCCGTATCATTCACTTGGTTCCTTACAAACAGGCCCTATGCCAGTGTCAATACTCCCTGAGGAATACAGCCATTAACAACAGGCTGCAGAATCAGGAGTTTGCAGCACCCACTGTACTTCTCCTTAGGCAGAATGTGATAGCTTTTATAAATTGTCTGTGCAAAAATGGGAAGAAATGTCAGTTTCTACAGGGATGGAAACAAGAAACAAAATATTTCAGAGAAGGACATTTGTTTCTGCTTCTGCCTGCAGCTTCGGCTAAAAGATCTGGACACTAAACAAGACTTGGGCTTTTTCACTGAAGCCCAGTGTCTGTTTGGAGAAGATGGATCTGAGACTGTGACAGAGCTAGCAGCAGTCAGACCAGAAAAAGCACCACTCAGGGGTATGTTGCTGAACAAGAAATAAATACGTAAGCGAGTACACAAACAAACTCCCACAAAGTTGTGAACTACCTAATGGAATGAGCACAATGAGCAAGACTATGAAGCATTTTAGAATAAAAAACTCACTCAAAATTATTTTTAAACATTCAGTCAAAATACTTGGGTCTTTAATAACATGTATGGTTCACATATTTTTTCTGGTTTAAACCAGCTGATATATTGTGTTCGCTAGGCTAAGTACCAGTTTGAAAGTCTGAAAAATACATAAAGCCCAGTTAGGATATTTTTGTTGAATCTTCAGAAAAAGACACTTATACTAGGTGAGGGAGGAAATCACAGATTTAAAAAAGGCATATGCAAATTCATAATGTCATGATTCACAGAAGGAAAAAAGAAACATTATTTCTGAGGTTTTATTCAAACCCCATTTCTGCTGCAATAAGTCACTGTTTCATTTAATCACTGTATTTAAAATATAACATCTTCCTTTGTTCTGACTACGTTATAGAAAATATTTAGCAAAGAAAGATCATTCACTATACTCAATGAATAGAAGTCCTCTCAGTTAAAATATTTAAAACTTTTTACATTTGCTACCTAACTAGATCTTAGTAGTCTGTTATAATATTTAATTCTTCACATAGTTCACCAAACCCATATAGAAAAAATCATGTGTCCTGCTGTCTCAAGCAATATTTACTACATAACTCATCAGCAAAAAGTCATGGCAAGCTGTTCTTTGTGGTGAATAATAACAATAATAATAGTAATAATAATAATAATACATAACCTAATAAATAGCTGAGCCATTTTTCCTGAACAAATTAATTGATGCTGGCCATAATTATCAAATTGCCAGGCAAAAACAGAATGCAGCTGATCAAGAAAAAAAGAGTGGATTTCATCTGTGTTGTATCTGTGTTTATCCTTTGGTACAACATTATTACATTGGTATATCCTAACTCAATTTTTAATTCCTACAAGAATTTAAAGCTCATTAAAAAGCCTGACATAATCAGTGAGATCCTTTTAGCTGATTTCAGTGACCACTGGGTAAGACTCCACAACTAAGGCAGTGTTTTCCGCATTTGTAACAGTAAACATGGATTGTTGCATTGATTCATAAAGGACATTTCATCTTTAATGCTGTACTGTGTTGTTGTGAGGTAATTAGCAAGCTATATGAAACTCAGACAAAACATTAATGTCAATTATGAAAACTTCTTTCCTTGGTCTTGAAATCAATCTTTCACCTAGAATATATTGATTTATAATGATTGGTAATTGCACTGCTAAGTTTGCTGATTTGGTAACATCTTGTGTCATTGATTTGGTAATGTGTCACTGATTTCTCGTGACAGAAGTTCTTTACTCAGTCAGTGTTCATACGGGAACATTGCCTGCATCAGGGACTGATGCAGACATATTTATCACAATATTTGGAGAGCAGGGAGATTCCTGCAAAAGAAGGCTAAACCACTCACATTTTGAAAGAGGACAGGTTAGTACTGAGTTACGTTCCTTACCTGTTTAATGTGTTTCATTTATTGCCTTCTTCCAAAAACATATTTCTTTTCAATTATAAGATACAAGCACTGATTTTACACTGTAGTAACCTGTGGAAAAGATGTGTTGCTTACTAAGAATGGACATTTTACTTGAAGTTGAATTGTAGTTCAAGAAAAGTTCAAGTTGCAATAAATTGAAAAGCCACAAACCATTAGTAACTGTTCTTAGAAACTGAAATTAAACCCAATGATATATAAAATTATGTGGCTTAATTTTCAGTTGTCTGTGAAGTTTACTTACATACGAATATCAGAGTGATATGATGTGACTTCTTCCTGTGACTGCTTCTTTAAAATCTGCTTCATAAAAATATGTTCTGATACAGGTTAAAAAGCGTTTTCAAATGTGTTAACTATTATATGCTAATTAACCTATTTATAAGTAGAATCATAAACAGGTAAAACTGCTTGTAAACATACTGTAACTGCTCAAGATAAATACTAGGAGAGAATTTCTGGTCAACCTTTGCCAGTTACAATATTAATGACTATATCTACACAACATGTTCACACATGCCCTGGAATCAGTCTGGATATCCCTAGATAGGATTTTAAAAAGACCTTTCAACTGATCTCTGTGCAATGAAACAGGATCCCCTATACTTGTTTCATACCTTTTCTTAAGATTTCTTGTGATTGAGATACCATAGCTTTCCTAGGCAGTCTGTTCCACTGCTTCGCTAGCTTTGCCCTTAGACACTTTTTTTCTTTATTTGCATTACAATGTCAAAATATTTTCTCAAGAATAAAACCATGGTAGGTTTGCCATATTGATTCAGCACAAATCTCCAGTCCAGGCTCATGTTTCTGCTGGCAGCCAGTTGCTGGCTTCCACCTAAGACCTATACAAACAAGAGAAACATAGTATATACTCACCAGGCTGTTCTCCCAGCCTGTAATTATTGTCAGTTAAATATCGTCTTGAACCAGCCACAACATCCTTTTGTTTTATAGCCATTGATAATTTGTTTCATAAATTCACATAATTTCCTTTTAAACATGTGATGAGCATCCACAATGTCCTGTGGTAGCATGGACCACACTTTAACTATAGCCCGCATAAACCTTCCATATACCAGTTCCATCTGATTTCCATTCTTTTGCTGGAAGACAGTGTGAATGATTTTTTCCCTGTCACCCCATCTTTGCCATTCTTGGTTTTATAGAACTCTGTTCTATGCTCATTTGTTATGTCTCTGGGTTGTTCATTGTTTCTTGAGTAGAAGAACACATCTTTATCATCCTAGTTAACACTGTATGTCATAGAATCATAAAATGGTTTGGTTTGGAAGGGACCTTAAAATCCCTTCCTTCTAGTTCCAACCTCCCTGCCATGGGCAGGGACATCTGTAACAAGGCCAGGTTGCTCAAACGCTCATCCAGCCTGGCCTTGAACACCTCCAGGGATGGGGCATCCACAGCTTCTCTCGGCAACCTGTGTCAGTGCCTCACTACCCTCTGAGTAAAATATTTCTTCCTAAATATCTAATCTAAACGTTTTTTAGTTTAAAATCATTCTCTTTCTCCTATCACTACGCTCCGTGACAAAGAGTCCCTCTTCTGCTTTCTTGTAGGCCTCCTTTAGGTACTGGAAGGCCGCTACAAGGTCTCCCCAGAGCCTTCTCTTCTCCAGGCTGAACATCCCCAGCTCTCGCAGCCTGTCTTCATAGGAGAGGTGCTCCAGCCCGCAGATTATCCTTGCTGCCCTCTGGACCTGCTCCAACAGCCCCACGTCCTTCTTGTGCTGGGGGTCCCAGAGCTGAACACAGCACTACAGGTGGGGTCTCACAAGAGCAGAGTAGAGGGGCACAATCACCTCTCTTGCCCTGCTGGCCATGCTTCTTTTGATGCAGCCCAGGAAATGATTGGCTTTCTGGGATGCAAGCACACACTGACGACTCATGCTGAGCTTCTATGATTCTATGATTCTCATCAACCAACACCCTCAAGTCCTCCTCCTCAGAGGTGCTTTTTTAATATCTTTTTTTTTTTTTTGACTTAAGTAATATATTTACAACCTCTTTAAAATTTTGTTGACACCTCCTCTGCTTCCATTTTTTCTTCTTTGTAATAGATCTCTTAGCTCAGCTCTAGGTATTATATTCAGAAAACTGTTGCTGTGAATGGACTGTGTGATATAGAGGACTGTGCATTTTGATGCAGGACACTTACATACTAGTTTACCTGACTTTTTGAATGTGTCATTTCACATTCCTAATGACCCTCATTGCCGATTGTAATATGAAGATAACCAATAATTTAGAGAAGAATGAAAAGAGGTAAAGGTATATATTTCAATGAAACTTACCCCTCCTTTAATTTACTACTGAGGAAAATGACATATGTCATGTCATTAAGCAAATACGCTTAATTTACCCTTTTCTTAGAAATAATATACTGCTAGATTCCTAAAAAAAATTAGTGTCCTATTACCTACTGAAATTCGTAGAATCATAGAATATCCCAAGTTGGAAGGGACCCACAAAGATGATCAAGTCCAACTCCTGGCTCCACACAGTCTACCCAAAAATTCAGGCCATGTGACTAAGAGCATAGTCCAAATGCTTCTTAGACTCCAACAGGCTTGGTGGCGTGACTACGTCCCTGGAGAGCCTGTTCCAGTGTGTGACAGCCCTCTCAGTGAAGAACCTCTTCCTGACGTCTAGCCTAAACCTCCCCTGTTGCAGCTTGACACCATTCCCACAGGTCCTATCACTGTTCACTTAGGAGAATAGATTGGCGCTCGGCCCTCCACTCCCCCTTGCGAGGAAGCTGTAGACCGTGATGAGGTCTCCCCTCAGCCTCCTCTTTTCCAGGCTGAACAGGCCAAGCGACTTCAGCCACTCCTCTTACGTCTTCCCCTCTAGGCCCTTCACCATGTAGCCTTCTCTGGACACTTTCCAGTAGTTTAACGCCCTTTTTGTACTGTGGTGCCCAGAACAGCACACAGTACTCAAGGTGAGGCTGCACCAGCGCAGAATAGAGTGGGACAATCACTTCCCTCGACTGACTAGAAATGACGTGCTTGATGCACCCCAGGATATGGTTGGCCCTCCTGGCTACCAGGGCACACTGCTGGCTCATATTCAACTTCCTATCAACCACAAACCCCAGATCCCTCTCTGCGGGGCTGCTGTCCAGTGTCTCATCGCCCAGTCTGTACGTACAGCCAAGGTTGCCCCCTCCCAGCACTTGCTCTTGTTAAACTTCATGCGGTTGGTGATTGCCCAGCTCTCCAATCTGTCCAGATCTCTCTGCAAGGCCTTTCCACCCTCAACAGAGACAACAACTTCTCCCAGTTAAGTATCATCAGCAAATTTGCTCAAAACACCTTCTAGTCCTACATCCAAATCATTTATAAAAACATTGAAAAGAACTGGTCCTAAAATGGAGCCTTGATGACCAGCTGCCAGCCTGATGTGAACCCATTTACCACAACTGTTTGAGCCCTACCTGTCAGCCAATTGTCCACCCCTTGTGATGTTTTTGTTTAGCTGTATGCTGGACATTTTATTATGAAAGGGGGGATATTTAGTGATTTGTCCATAGTTTTTCTATCAAAAGTATTACGCTATATTTGCCTTTCCTCTTCTGCTTTTTCTTATAGTTTCTTGCAATCTCTCGCAATCTTTTTTTTTTTTTTTTTCTCTAAATTTCATTGTTTGCAGAATCCTGCTGCTTTAGTCCAAACCATGTTATTAAGGTATAGGAAAAGTGATCATGATATTGTGATAACTCTGTAATGCTTCGTGTTCAGTTGAGGTGAAACCAAACTAAAACAGAACAAAACAAATCATAGAATCATAGAATCATAGAAATATCCCCAGTTGGAAGGGATCCATGAGGATCATTTAGTCCAGCTCCTGTCTCCACACCAGACCACAAAAAAAATCAAACCATGTCTGAGAATATTGTACAAACACTGTTTGATCTCCATCAGGCTCGGTGCTGTGACCACTTCCCTGGAGAACCTGTTTCAGTGCTCGACTACCCTCTCAGTGAAGAACCTTTTCCTAACATCCAACCCGATCCTCCCCTATTGCAGCTCCATGCTGTTCCCTCAGGTCCTGTCACTGTCACCAGAGAGCAGAGATCAGCACCTGTCCCTCCTCTCCCCTTGTGAGATGAGATGTCCTCTCAGTCTCCTCTTCTCTAGGCTGAACAAACCAAGTTACTTCACCCACTCCTCATACGTCTTGCCCTCTAGACCCTTCACCATCTTCATAATCCTCCTTTGGACACTCTCTAAATGGTTTTGTCCTTCTTATCTGGTGGTGCCCAAAACTGCACACACTATTTGAGGTGAGGCCACACCAGTGCAGAGCAGAGTGGGACAATCACTCACTCCCCTTGACCAGCTAGCAATGCCATGCTTGATGCACCCCAGGGTATAGTTGGCCCTTTGGGCTGCCAGAGCACACTGTTGACTCATGTTCAACTTGCCATTGATCAAAACCATCAGATCCCTTTTCACAGGGCTGTTCTCCAGCCTCTCATCTCAGAATCACAGAATCACAGAATGGCCAAGGCTGGAAGGAACCTCTGAAGATCATTTAGTACAACTCCTCTGCTGAGCAGGATGGTATCCACATGAGTTTTGAATATCTCCGGAGAAGGAGACTCCATGACCTCTCTGGGCAACCCATTCCAGTGCTCTGTCACCCTCACAGTAAAGAAGTGCCCTCTCATATTCAGCCGGAACCTCCTGTGCTTCAGTTTGTGCCCATTGCCTCTTGTCCTCTTGCTGGACAGAACTGAAAAGAGACTGTCTCCATCCTCTTGACAGGCTCCCCACAGATATTTATACACATTGATGAGGTCTCCCCTCAGCCTTCTCTTTTCCAGGCTAAACAGGCCCAGTTCTCTCAGCCTGTCCTCATATGACGGGTGCTCCAGTCCTCTGATCATCTTTGTAGCCCTCCTCTGAACTTGCTCCAATAGTTCCATGTCCCTCTTGTACTGGGGAGCCCAGAACTGGACACAATACTCCAGGTGTGGCCTCACCAGGGCTGAGCAGAGGGGGAGGATCACCTCCCTCGACCTGGTGGCAACACTCTCCTGAATGCATCCCAGGATACTGTTGGCCTTCTTGGCCACAAGGGCATATTGCTGACTCATGGTCAGCCTGCTGTCCACCAGGGCTCCCAAGTCCCTCTCTGCAGAGCTGCTCTCCAGCAGGTCAACCCCCAGCCTGTACTGGTGCTTGGGGTTATTTGTCCCTAGGTGCAAGACCCTGAACTTGCTCTTGTTGAACTTCATGAGGTTCCTCTCAGCCCAACCCTCCAGCCTGTTGAGGTCCCTCTGAATGGCGGCACAGCCCTCTGGGGTATCAGCCACTCCATCTCCTAGTCCTTACATATATCCAGGATTGCCCTATCCCAGGTGCAGAAATCCAGCACTTGCTCTTGTTATATTTGATGCAGTTGGTAAGTGTCCAGCCCTCTAATTTGCCAAGATCTCTCTGCAAGGCCTCTCCACCTTAAGGGAATCAACTGTTCCTCTTAATTTAGTATCTTCTGTGAACTTACTTAATATGCATTCTAGTCCTGTATCCAGCTCATTTATAAAAATGTTGAAGAGAACTAGCCCCAAAATGGAGCTGTGGGGAACCCCACTAGTGACTGGCTGCCGGTCTGATGTAACCCTTTGAGCCTGACCCACAGATTCCATTTGTTCAGGAATTACCAGAAAAAATGATGTGCCCACCCCCTCCAATGTAGAATATATTGTCATGCCTCCAGGTAAGTTCTCTTGTGAGGATGCATAATAAATGCCGTGCCTTTTACTGATTCACTTGCTTAAGATGTATAAAAAAGAAAGTCAAGTGATATGAAGTATCTTTCATACAAGGAATGACTAAACAAACAAGTACTGTTTGGCCTAGAAAAGGGATGTTATGAGGAAAGGATAAGGAGATAAGAAAAATAAAATGGCATATATAAAATGAGTAATTCAACTTTCTCATGAAATACGAGAACTCAATAGCATTAAATGAAACCTGCAGGTGGCAGATTCAAAGCAAAAGGAGGTGGCTTTTTACACAGTGCATAATTAATCTATTTTACTTTCTGCCACAAGATGATGCAGATGGTAAAATGCCTGTTGGTGCAAAGAGCAATTGCACATTGTCATGGAAGACAACCGGTAAGTGAAAAGACACTCTGTCTTGGGAAATCCCTGAACCACAAATTGCTAACGCTTGAGAATGCTGATATTAAAGAATTATCTCTATAAATTTGCCCTCTTTCTAAACTCTTCCCCAGGAATCTATTATTGGCAGCTGTTGGTGACAGGACTAGATGGATCTGTGGTCTGATATACTATTACCAGTCTTATATTCTTTTTATAAGAATTACATTAATGAAAAAGTTGGAACAAGGTTTTAGTGACAGTATCACGAATAGAAGGTGAAAGAAAGAGATGTAAAGGGCAAGCTGTCTTGAGGGACAGTATCACTGGAAAATATGAAGTGGACAGGAAAAGAAGACAGTTAAGGAAACCTGAGATATGAAAAAAGAAGAACTCGCCTGGTTTCTCTTGATTGATAAAGGACTATAATATAAGGAAAAGCTAGGAAGACAAAAAAATATAGCAAAATATAAGAAAATACATTAGGGCAGAAAGGACAGCTTGTTTCTATTCATTCAAGTATTCACTTTTTTACCAATTTAGTGGGTTAAATAAATGTGGATTGTAATTTTGCCTAGCTAACACTTTATCTAAAGCAAGCCAATTTAAATAAAATCCTTTTGGCTTTTATTAATTACACTTCCAGTAGTGCATTTAATACAGTTCCTAATGCCTTTATACTGAGCAGGGAAAAAAAATATAGTGGCATCAACCAAAAGTACATTCTTGCTAAGGCTGAAGGAGTAGGCAATTTAATGTATTATTATGAGAATTCATTGATAACAATGGGTGATTATGACCACTGTTGTCTAATGACTGTTAATTATTATCACAAATAATGAGACTAATGATAGGGCCCTTTTTTAGAGAGAGTTAGCTGTGAAGAAACATGAATATTAGCGATACAGTCCATTTCCTCTAAGTCAAGGGTCATGTAGACTGACAAGAAAATTATATTTAGCTTGGAATTACAAAGAATAAAATTAAAAAGCAATGAGTGCTCCCAAAAAGTTATTTACAAGATGTTCCTCACTGCTATGTCTTAGTTTGGGCTGCATATGCATTACATGAAGGTCTGTAACTTCCCATGGTAACTGTTGGGGAGGTCATGGATATAACAAGGTAAGAATTCTGGAAGTCCTAAGGCTGTAATAGGAATAATAACTTTGATGTTTTCTTTCTCTGAGCACGTTATAGAGAATATTCCCACACTGCTAGGAGAATGGGCCAGATGATATAATAATTTTTAAAAATCATCTCTTTTGTTGCTTTCTGGTCATCACGCTTTTTCCTGTCTGGTGGCAAATTGGTTGGCAACAAATAAAAATTACAACGTCTGTTTCTAGTATCCATCTGCGTTTTTTTAATGTCACCCACACACATGCCCATGTATCTACCCACTCACTCACATTCTCTCTTGCACAGAACACATTCATTCTCTCACTCATATAATTTATTCATCCCAACATGCACTAGTGCAGTTGCCATTTAGCTTTTGTTTGCTGGTAGCTGTAGCAATATTTAAACAGATGTCTATTTACATCCGAAGAACACATCAATTCTTGCCTGTATGCGTGCACAGCCTTACTTATAGTTTCTAATGTCAGTATCATCCTTTGTTTGCATAGTCATCAACAGTGTCAGTATTTCTGTTTAGAGTTGAATAATGCTGCATTTCCCATTTGAAAAATGGGATAACTTAGAATATAAAATACTTTGACATGTTTAAAAATCAAATGCCTTTTTAAAACCAAGTTCAATTTACAAGGCCTATCCTGATATTTCAAACACTCCCTTTGATTCAGTTATGAGGGAGCGGCTGAATTTTCATGAGACTTCTGCAAGTAAATTAATGATCTGAGGTTTCTTTCCAGTGAAACTGGTGGGATATTTTTCATAACAGAGACTGAAATACAGTGATCATGAACAAGGAAAAATGCATACATTCAAGGGTCCACATATTTTCTGAATAAGGTCTCTAAATACAAATGTCAAAATAGCAGAATATCTTTCTTTTCTGTTGGAAAGGAAAAGATACTTCAGTATTAAAAGGAGTCCGTCTTTCCAAACATATTTTTTCAGTTTCATGGTATTTATTTTGCCTTTACCTTCTCAGGTCAGTATTTCTGAGATGAGAGCAGTAGACCTTGGGCAGTTAAGCCAAGTGCTTGTTGAGCACAATAATGTGGGTTATGGAGCTGGATGGTACCTGGATCGGATTGTCATCCGTGAATCAGGCAAGACTGATGGCCAATATGCATTTCTTTGCCAGCAATGGTTAGACAGTGGAGTTGGCGATGCACAGATGGAAAGAATGTTGAGACTTCTTGGAAAAGTCAGGAATGGAATGCTGACAGGAAAGATTCATGGTAAGGCCCTAAATCATCAAAATTCCTTCTGGTTTTTGTTTTAATTGTAATTCATATTATTTTTCAGGTTATTTTTAAGACTAAAACCAAAATACAGAAACAATATAGCTTAAATTTTAGTTGTACCTCTCAAAATGTCTCTCCAAACAATTTCCAGACATGGCATATAGAATTATAATGTTGAGGGAAGAAAGACTGGAGCAAAAGAAGAGATTAAGTGATGGAGGCAATGGAGAAAGTATGTTTTTAGTTGAGGCTTGTAAAAAGCTGAAGCAGAAAGAGGTAGGTTGTTCCATATGGCAGTCAATGCAGAGCAGAAGGCTCCTGCAACAGTGATGAAATTACAAGAAGAGATACAAAAACTCTTTTAGCAAATGAGACTTTGCCGTATGTTCATATATTTGCAAAAAGCATTTGCTTTTATTTGCAGTTTTCTTTTTTACTTACATCAGTGGCATGAGTTCCTGCAAACAGTTAGTTGATCTGAACCCAATGTCCCATTCAAACTGTTTGGTCAAAGGACCAAAATTCAGAAACAACTTAGACATTGAAAACATAAGTCTTTTTTACTTTGTCATAGGACTGGATTTCTTAGCTGTTTCACGTCTTTTTTAAAGAGGTGTAAAATGTTGCTTTGGGTCCATTTATGAAATTTGTCTCAGAACTGGTAGACCAAACTAGTAAAGCTTAACTAATCTGAAGATGTTAATTTGCATTCTGAATCAACAGTTTTGTACATTGATCTTTATTAAATTCTGTATTCATGGATATTCCATTTTATGCTTAAAGTTTTATATTATGCATAGTTGCAGACACAACAGTAGTAAGTACCCATATATTTTGCTACCTGTACTTTGTCCAGTATCAGGTATTTTATATCACCTCTGGAAATACAAAAATAATGTTACTGAGACAACAGAAGGACAGAGTAGCATGGGAATACAAACATAAGATGAACAGCTTGAGTAGTGATAATTTCAAAATAAGAAATAGCTGTACTGCAACACTGCAAGTATTCCAGGTCTCTAAAAAGGTAGATTCCTTAGGTACCCTATTACAGAGCACAGCACGCTTCTCCTGAGGGTTATTTGGAGCAGAAGCCTAAGGCTGGTCAGGGTCTATTGTGTCTCTCTTCACTGACTATATAAAAGGTGTGAAAAATCTTGCATCCTTATCTAGTGTTGGAATGTAGCTTTGTAAAAAAATCCACCATCACATACATATAGTCATCAAAAATTTGTGTAGACTCACTAATATTTTCTAGTCTATGGTTGTTAAAACTCAGTTGTGAAACTATTCAACATCAGTTCTCATCTGTGTATATAATACCTTTCAGAAGAATATTACAGGTAAGCAGAAAGCCTATAAGGAATTTAGAAATAAGACTGATCAGCAAAGATCACTATACCTCAGAGGTCAGAAAGTATATGGATACAACAGGACTTACTAAATGTCAGACTGAGTCAGATTTTATAAAGGAATTAAAACAAATAGTAAAGGTTCTTCAACCATTTACTTACAAAAAGAAAATGGAAAGATAAGTGACTATGCAGGAGCAGTAAGGTGGAGACTAAAGGTGACGTAGGTAAAGTCTCTTAACAAATTGAATACTTCTCCCTGTTTTCATTAAGGACCCACAATGCGGGCAAGGAAAGCAAAATCAAAGTTACTAGTGGGAATGAAGTTATTGGAAATCACCAAATCTGAAATGCAAATATAGTTCAAGTTTCGTGTAGTCAGTGGCAACCAAAGCAGTCTTTAGCCCAGAATATTGAAGAAACAGAGAAGTGATGTGGCAGATCCAGTAGCAAGGTTGTAAAAAATTTAATGAAGATGAGAAGTACAACTTTTAAATAGCAAAAGTAATACTTCCATCTAAAATATAGAAAATGTAGTTAAGATACCAGAGGTAAATAAGAAATGAAAGAAATGAGTTCACAAATGATAAATTGTGAAACAAAGTTGATACTTTTTAGAAATATTTTCCAGAAAGAGAAATGTAATGGCATTTACTCTTTCTAAATTTCAGTACTGAATTTTATTTTCTTTATGGGAAATTATTAGGTAATTGGAAATTAGAAAGTGGAGAGTAGTAGTAAAAGAAAAAATTTAAAGAGCTATAGAAGGGAGAGTGAATGTGTTAATGAAATCTGTTGGAGCTACAAAGCCAGGGTTATTGACAAGAGGATGAAAAGGCTGGAAGATAAACCCCGAGAATTGGAGGAAAGCAATAGAGCTGAATACAGCAAAGCTAAAACACAATTAAACCCGAATCCAACTATACGTTTAAGCTCTTAATTCTGGTACAGGTTCCTAATTTGCATAGAATTTATTGGGAAATTAGGAACTAGGTAGTAGATAAGAGTCTAAAATACTGTATTGGATCTGTATGTCTTTTAATGATTTCTACTACAAGAGTTCTTCAGCAGTATATGAGTAGGAGAAACACCTGGATTTCTTATATGATCACAGAATAATTTTGAGAAAGCAATGTGATTTGGTTGTGAATGAAGTAATTGTAACCCTACACTGTATGGAGGCATTATCAGTAAAAATAGAGAAGTAATGACACTGTGCAAAGAAACAATGATATTTCACCTGGAATGCTGTGTACGGTTCTGACATCTGTGTCCAGAGAAACTTGTTCAAACTTAAATGGATGTAAAGAAGGTGCGATGACTGGGGATATGGCAAGACTTTGTTGTGAAAGGATATAAAACAAAACCAAAAAACTTGATCTATACAGACTAGCAAGTTAAAGGTTGAAAATGGACACAGTTGAGATCTGTCAAAGTAATTGGTGCTTACGTATCAAGAAGGAAAAAAGTTATTTAAGCTAATGAACAAAGATGTCATAAAAATAAATGGGTTTCATCAGACACCTACTGCCATTCTGTCAAAATTAAAAGATTTCTGAGAAAAATAGAATGGTTTTTAGCATAGTTCTCTTGTAGACTAAACTAAAGAAAATGAAAGAGATTATACAATATAGTTAATATGTAACAGCAGATTAAGGTGCTGTAGGATCCAATAGAGATAGTCCTTCCATTCATTGTTCCTAGGCAGCTATATAATAATAGTTTAATAGGCTTAATATTTCAGTATTCCAAGGCTAAAAAAATCTGGATTATGTCAGAGTTGATATTGTGAATTTTCATTTTAGTTCATTTTTTTTTTCATGGATATCATTGATTTTATTTGTATTTAATGTTCACAGACCTGAATGTGGGAGCTATTTATGATTAGCTGTAAAGTAGTAATTTTTGAAGTTATTTTAGATGATTTCAAGGATTATGAGAGGTTTTTTTTTTTTTTTTTTTTTTTTTTTTACTTTCACAGCATTCTGAATTCATGGCATAGATCCTTACCTCCTGTAAATTAACAAAGCTTTATTTAAATTAATTTATACCAGGAGATAAAGATTTGCCTATTGTGGTTAGAAAACAGGACTTTACAGGACAATGAAAATTACTATTTCCATTACTCAAAGTAAAATACTTCCAGATTGCAAAATAACTATTAGAAATTATTAAATTCATACTTTGGCTCACTTTGCATAAACAAAGCTCAGTTTGTTGTGGTCCATTCTACACAAGTCCAGGGGACCAAAGCCTTTCTGTAGAAGTCGTGATTATTTTTAATGAAAAACATGATTTTTATATTTAATTTTATACTTATATTTATTTATATTTTATTTATATTATTTTATATATTTATATTTATATATGAAAACATGATTTTTATATTTCAAGTTCTGAACCAGTTTATCTCTTCTTGTTACAGAATATATGTAGCAAATTTTAACAACCTAATTTAAGTAGCTCCTCAAAAAGTTGAAATGCAAACAATAACCTCCAGGATCAAAGGCAAACCTGATGACCAGTACTATCTAGAGGAAATTATGCTGGTTTTAGGCGGTAATTGGTGAGAAAGAGATTAAAATAATCAGAGAAAACAATTAAGAGGGGAAAAAGGTCAATAAGTTGTCAAGGCTCTTCATAAATCTCTGGTATGGAACTGGCAGTCTTACCTGCACAGTCCTACTAGCCTGGTCCCTCTTTAAAGGGTCAGCTGTCATTACAGAAATGCTGGTGTCTAAGTCTGTTTCTCTGTGTGTACTAAATCAATAACAAGTGAATCTATTATGTTCCAAGGTTTTAGTTCAGTGCAAAGGTGGGAATGGTTTGCTAATCACTCACTAACGCAGCCCATTACAAATTGCATTATTATTTTGGATATTCAGCAAATTAATTAATTATTTGCTACTATTTTGCTTCAACAGGGACGTGGGATGTCTTTGTCACAACTAGTGATATTTCTTCTAGTTCCTTGAATCCTAAAATGTCTCTAACTGTGTGTGGTGGAAAAGGTGCCTGTACTTCAGTCATATTCGCAAAAGGATCACTTAAAAAAAAACAGGTCTATGAGACTTCAATTGAACTAAATAAGAAATTCAGTACTATATTCAAAGTTCGCCTAGAAATTGAAGAAGCTGGAGAAGGAGAGACTTGGCATTGCCGTGAGGTAAAAAATAAAACTAAAGCATAATAGTTCATATATTTATTGTAAGATTTTCTTATTTCTGCATTCCATGGTCAGTACTTCTGGTTTCCAGTTCCTTTTGAAATTACATGATTTTTGGTTTACAAAAATAAATGCGTCTGCTAATTCAACACTGATAGAGTGATAAATTCAGAGAATGCTCAAAGCATTTGTTAAAATAGCTTTGGATAGCAAAAATCTTGTAAATTTAATTGGATTTCTGGAGGGTGTATGCACAGATGTGCCATTACCTATAGCACACCCCATTGTCTCTTTTTGGAGCTGGAGCCACTGACATGCAGTGCAGAATTTACATAACCCCAAGCTGACTGTTACATGTTGTGGACCCAGTGATCTGAGGCAAACAATTAAGCAAGACACCAGAAATGCCTTTTGATGAAAATATCTGCCATTTAAGTTGGCATGTGAAAAAAAGAAGTGAATAGCAAAAATGACAATCTTTCTTCTGATGTCCAAGATGCTGAAGTTAAAATCTGACATCACAATGAAATTGCTGTGGCACTTTACAAAATATATCTTTATCCTCTTATGCTGGGAAAATAAAAAGGGGGTTAAGGGAAAGAATAATCTTCTTTCAAACTGCAGCCACACTTTTGCCCATAAATACTTTTACTCTGTACTCATTAAAAATTGGAGAAAAAAATAATTTTAATCTCTGTTACATGATATTAAATAGACAACTGAACCCGTTGACATTTAACTGGTAGGCAGGTTGCTAATTTCATCTTCATCACCTAACAAATCTATTGATAAAATTAAGACTGCTTCTTGGAGACAGTGTATCACAGAAAAAAATGAGAACAGAAACTTGGCTGTTGCAGTGGTATCTATTAATCTGCTTTACTTCATTAGCTCATAACAACAACTCAAAGCTGAGTTAGAAAATAATTAGCATAATTTATATAGAAAAAGAAAAGGTACACATTTATATCAGGTAGAACTAGAAAGAAAATATAAACTACCAGGGTTTTAGGAAGATGTTTGCTCTGTTATTCCATGGATTCTATAGCAGGACTGGTTGAATTCTTATATGAAATAACTAGCTTGATATAAGGGTTGTGGGTAGTATTATCAAAGCCAGGTTATCAGTCTGTTTACACTGCTTATTAAATTTACACTGCAGGATGGTCAGTTCTATGCCATTTTATTTTGATTTTACAAGACTTTCTTCACAGAGGCTGAGATTTCCACCTTCTATCACAAGCAGGTGCTTCAGATGAATGAATCCCATATATAGTTTCAGAATTCAAATTAGAACTGTAACTGCAAAATAATTCCCTTGAAGTTTTTGAGGAAAATGGAATCATTATAAAGTAATATCTGGGACAAAAAAAAAAAAAAAAAGAACTTTATTTCTGAAGAATGCAGAAGCTAACATCTTTATTCTTGATATTCAGTTCTTGAAGAAATAAAGCACAGTCAACAGAACGTGATTGTCAAGAAAATGTTCAGGAATGTAGATGTTAGTATGAAAGGGAAATAGTATTAACTCTACATTTTGTCCTTCTTTAAAAAAATATATATTCAATATGTCTGCCATCATGAAAAATAATAGGAGTCTTTGGAAGACCAAAAAAAAAAAAAAACAGCTACAATCTCCCACCAACAATTGCTAAACAAAGATCATAGAACTTTCTGAGTTAAAGGTTTGGTCATTTTTAAGTGATAGTGAGTTAAGTCATGAAGAAATGAATGAGTAAATTTTCTGTGCTCTGTTAAAAGTGGGGTTACTTCCTGAAACCTATTTTCAACTGTTTTCTCTGGTCTATCTTAAAACAGTTTAGAAAATGGGACTTTTATCTCCTATTGTAGTTGGTAGTGTCATAGTACGAGAAGAGTCATTATCAAAATCTCTTTCCTTAGAATAAGACTAAGCTACATAGCTCAGTATCACCCTCTGACTACTTTATATACGTTTAATAGAAATTCAAAATATTCAGTAATATAATCTGTATATTCATATGATACATATGTGCAGATATATACATGTCATAAACATGCTCAATTTCAATTTTTCATTTTTTTTTTCCCCAGAAATGCTAATTTTTCTTCCTCCAATTACTCAGAATGAGAAGACATTCTGCCCTAAAAAATGTTATGGTTTATTGACATTTCTCACAAGTTGAAATAGGCATATCAACACTTCTTTTTCTTCCATATGCTGAATGAATAGATTACATAAAGGAACCTTTTTGAACCATTCCAAATCATTTTTTTCCCTGTAGTGCAACAGTCTCTACAGCAATACTGCTGACAACACTTTAATTATTTTTAATTGGGAAAATTTCTATTTCTTGTCTTTTAAAAATCTGTTAAAAAACCCCAACATTTTAGACAAATTTATTTCATCTTCTCTTTTGGTATTGCACTATGTGTCAGTGTTTTTCAGCAGTATGTCTTGCTATAGTTTGGTCTAGAGCAAGTGACACATGCTAAAAGTATTTCTTTTTGTTCTTTGGTAAGGTAAAGCTTCAACACAGAGAAAGTAAAAATGTTCTGGAATTTCCATTTCGTTGCAACTTTGCAGATGATGGAGTAAGAGTGGCTGAGCGTCCAGTTCTCACAGACTGTTCTCCTTTTCCAGCAGGTTTGTCACAAATCAGAAACACTGGACAGTTATGATGGCTCAGATTTTCAGAGCATTCCAGAAGATTTATCAGAAAATTTGTATTCATTTTTTAAAAAGTATCTCAGTTCCTGTAGTTAGTTGTGCATTTTGCATTCCAAGCCTGATTGAGATCAGTCTGGGACACATAAAAGAGCAAGCATGCAGCACTAAAAATATTTTGACCGGTATTCAGAGTTCTGCTTTTTCTTGTTAATATTATTTGGTTCTCTCTCAAAAGAAGTATAGGAGGTCCAGAAGAAATAACTCTCGTAATGTCAGATAAGAAGGAGGTCCATCACCCCACAAACATCTGTTTGTATTGCTAGACTTTCAGGCATTCTTCTAGTAGTTATATATCATGAAACTCCTTCTTGTGAGTTGTTCCGTGATCACCTCGAGACCAGATAGTTTTCATTTGTTCTGTGTTTGTTCACGGATTTGATAACCACAGTTAGTGAAGAATGCATAAGCTCTTTTCCTAAAAGGATATTCTACCATGAGAATATCACAGTTAAAACTAAGGTTTTCCCAAAAGATAAGGGAATAGATCATTAGAACAAGTAATCTGTGTATTCCTCACTTTAATCTGATGTGTTTTCAAAGCTAATCCCAAGAAAAACACTTGGGCAGAAGCAGCTTGAATATAAATTTGAAAAGGGTACTGCTAGGGTATTCCCTGGAAAGGCACTTTGCCTTTTAAATCCTTTCACTTTTTTTTTTTTTTTTTTTTTCTGAAAGAGCACAAATGTTTAAACCTTCACAAATGCTGCTCCTCTTTCTAACAAGCTTCAAACATGAGGACACATAGTGTTTTCTTACTTCATCTACATATTTGTTATCTTTTTCAATCAAATGTTTTGGTGATGTTCTTTCTTATTTTGGGGGCCAGATCACCAGTGTGCTATGCATTTCTCTGGGACTACAACCAGGAAGTTAACATGGTCAGCCAAGAAATGCACAGCTGAACATCTGTGAGATACATCAGAGAATATATATTTCTTGAAATTGTCTGCTGAGGCCAATAACTGGCCTCAACTGGTACAGTATAGAGCAGTCAGCCATGGGCTGGACCATTATCCAGAGCAAATGCAAAAACTGTCATCCATCTGATGGAGTTCAGCTTCATTTGAACTCAGTGAGGCTTGGAGAACTGGTGTTTTTTGAGTAATTTAATGTTGTCCTTAGCCTAGGTACTGTTACATTCATGAGTGTTATTTATTTCAGTGTATGCAAGTATGCAGTAGAGTATTATTTACATTTTTTATGATAATTTGTGATCTCTGTTTTATTTTTCTTTTTCTCTTCTTCCCTTATTCAAGGCCCACTCACAAACTATTTGGCTCATTATTTGTTATTATAGTGGCTCATAATTTTTTATTACAACACTTCTGTGTTTTTCTAGGCATTGTAATATTATTTGACCAGTTGATCTCTTTGGGCAGGAACAAAAACTAAGAACATGATAGTAATTTATTAAATAACATATTTTAAAAATCTGATTAAGCTTTGTTAAACTTTTCATCTTTTTCTCAATAGTGAAAAGCTATGTTCTCTACATCACCACGGGAGCATCTCCTGGCTCAGGAACAGACGCAGATGTGTATGTCACGCTGCAAGGCATTTTGGGAGATACTGGCAGACGAAAATTAGTCAGAAAAGGAGATGATAATTTCACTAAAGGAAAGGTATACTTATCATTTATGTGTGATATTTTGCACTTTTATAGCCCAGTCCAATTCACATGGACTGAATGGGAGTCCATGTGCGACAGAGTCTACAAAGTCCAGTTTGTAATGCTTTGAGATTGTAAGTGTATCTGTGTGTGAATACCTATATGTATTTTAAGAGGAAAATACTGATGTTTATGCAACTGACGCTAACAATACTGAAAAGTAATAAAGTGACTATATCAAGTACTTTTAGGTTCAATGTTGCAAATATCGAAGGTCTTCAGTTACAGGCCAGTGGCTTTCCCGCCTATTTGCTTGACAATAAAGTGATAGAGACTTCACTTCCTTTAATACCTGTTTTCTTCCCTTGCTAGTCTCCAGGCTGAGGCTTCTTTCCACGGCTTCTGCCTGCTCACTGCCACTCTGCTCCTTATTCTGGCTCTTGCTCCCTCTACAGACAGGCAGCCACTGCCCTCCATAGATTTCGTAAGTCCCCTAAGAAAGTCATTTCCTCACAGTGCAGGAGAGAGTCTCTCAGCTTACGGATGTAGACCAAAGACCAGCATAGCTGAGAGAGATGCATTTGCCTGTAGCATTGTCAGTATAAGCATAAATTAGAGAGAATTTAGCTAGCAAATGTTCTGTAGAAATGTGGGCAGATTTATGGCAGAAAGCATGTCTTTGATGCAAAACCTAGCCCCTTTTGGATAAAGGGAGTGAAATTTTCAGCTAAAAAGTTCACTACAGTTTTTAAATGTGGGGTTAACTAAATGTTTGTATCTTCTGCAGACCTTTATTTTAAAACAAATTTGAAGGTTAAAGCAACTAAAAAAAAAAAAAAAGATCCTGAAACAAACATTAGTTACAGAAAATTTCAACTGGAATAGCTAAAATTTAGAAAGGAAACACTAATGTCTCATAACCAGAAATGCAGAACATATTTTACAATAAAGAGTGCTGTCTATTTTCCTTATAGATTGTGCACCATTCTACCTTTTTGAGCTCTCAGTGAATACTGTGATTGTGGTAGTCTTTTGAATTAGAAGTATCACACAGTAAACTATTTCCTTCTGCAGGTGCCAGCTGCCAAATGAATGACAGTTTCTCTAAGGAAGCAAGTTTGCAAATCAGCTTTGATTGATAACCAAAGCAGAGGCATGATATGTAAGGTTACGAGTAGCTCAGTTCCTAACTATGCCCAGTTTCGTGAATTCAATGAGAGTTGAAAGGGGTCATTACCTTGCTGGGTTAGACACATTTGAAATGATTCATAAGAGAAGTGACAGAGTTTAAATCTTTATTTTTAAGGGACTAAACGCTTGTGGATGAGGGTTCTTAATTTGAAAAAGACATGTTTGTCTTTCCTAATTTTGAAATTCATATTACGGGTTATTGGTAAACTATGTTTGAGTCATTGTATGTTAGAGCTACAGTCCTTTTGCTATTGCTATCATGGAGTAGTGAGTTTAATGTAAGTTTTATTGGATTTCTCCTTAAGTCTTAATTCTATGAGTGTGCACTGAAGTTTTTAATCAAGAGGGACCAGGGATGCACATGCAGAAATGTTACCTAGTAAAAAAAGAGATTAACTACGAAAATAATCTGAAGGATGTTTTTATGGTGTCTGCTTATACTCCTGTATGGCACAGAATTTTCATTTTTTTACAGAGTAAGAGGCAGAGCTGGCATGTACCCATCTCTTGTTTCCATATTTGGCATTTCATAGGAGCAGTATGTGAATGCAACATAGTATTATGCTTATAAGTAGATATTAGCATAGGAATATTTTAGGGCCGAAAAAGAAATTACTTGTAGATAATTAACAGAGAAAACTTAGAATTCTAAGTCTCAATTTACTCCTTGTTCAATGAAAATGAACGTATTTGGTTAATTGACAAAGACTAAATTGTTTCTGCAAGCAAGACTCCTGCCTTTGCAGCATTTTCTTCATGGCGGGTTTTGGAAATTTCCCAATGTTTTCTTCCTATTATAAGTAATCTCCAAAAAGACTCTCAAGTGTAAAATGTCTCTTTCTGTACCAGCCCAATCACATATTGTGCTGAGCACCCCTGCAGTCAGAGAATCTGGACTTGGTGGTTTAGGGGATTTTGGCATATAACAGACATGGAATTTGCATTCTGAATCTTAACAGTTGTTCTGACATTTTAAAATGTGCTTTTCCTTGCAATAATTTTTCCCCTGACTACACAGTAACAGCTAGTGAACTGGAACAGTGTTTCTGTTAGAAATCACATCGAAATATGGTGTTAGTCCCACAGAATGTCAGGGCTGCTACAAACAACAGCTTAGCAATGCAGAAATGCAAGAAATGTTTAAATATTCAGAGGACCTTGCAGAGGGTTGGAGGTATACTTTTCTCATTTAGCAAGTCTTTTATTTACATGAGCTCAATTACATGACAGTAAAAGACTGAATTATCTTCTTACATCTGAAAAGTTTCTTTGTGTCTTTCTAAAGTCTTTACATCTGCAAAATCATTGGAGAACTGTTAGATAAAGTACTGTGCATGAAATTATTCATTCACCAGTAAACATCCTGTCGCTCACCCCATGTCAGAGAGAGTAACACTGTCACCAAGACAGCTGAGCTTCTGGTGATCCATTTAGAAAAATAAGTATGAGGCCAAGTGCTGCAAGAGCTGTATTCTTTCGAATTGCTATGACATTGATGCCTTGTCTGATGTTCTCCTAAAAACTACAAATTTAGACAAAGCAATCTTATTGCACTTCTTCATGCAGTTCAGGTTTCATGAATTCCTAATACTATTTATTCATACTTCATGAGTCAGTTCAGTTCTGATAAATGTTACCTGCTACAAACACTTTCTTGAACCAAGTATGCTCAGTGCAGACATTTTGTAAAAATCTAGACCCAGCTGTGTGAAATCATCTCAGCCTTACCGTATCTCCACATTGCTTCTGGCACCCAACATTTTGCAGCTAATGAAATTCTTTCTGCTTCTTTTATGTGGTCTTTGATAGACTTGCTGTATGTTCTGTCGTATGGCTGTGAGTTACATTCTCTTTGAGAATGTGGCTTTTTTCATATCAATTCAATCAAAGTCCGTAAACTACACTGAATATGTTATGACTGATATTTAAGTGTTTTAATCTCTGTTTGATGAAAGTGGCCAGTATTAAGTACGCTATGTTAGTGAAACAGTAAAATCTTTGTGAATTTTTACTTCATTCTATTAGTTGTTGAAAAGATATATCCTTATCCTGCCCTATATTTAGACATCAACTGCTCAGGTTGGTACCATGGTAACTGCAGCACATACAAAAATTGTCAGTGAGAGGTGACTGTTGGTGTTCAGTTTCCGTACTCACAGATTAAGCATTGGCAATTTTAAAAATTACTTCTGTAAAAAAATCCCTGAGTGACAGAATACACTAAAAAGGGCATGAACGGGGGACAGTGTACTGTGGCCACTATAAAGAAGTCAATATTTGTCTGCAGTGTACACATCACATCATGAATACTATTATTGTATAAATGGAGATAAACCATTCTCTTATGGAAAGTGTACCTGACATAACGATTAAACAATTGCAAAATGCCATTGATCCAAATGTATTAATCATAGTGACAGGCTGCTGGCCAAGATACTGTAGTACAGAAACAAACAGTAAAATGGTCTGGTCATTGAGCAGAAGGATTATACAGATGGAAACTAAGAAAATACGAAATACCATCATACTGAAGGAGAGACTGGTGGAGGTTGTCAGAAACAGTGAGGCGAAAAGCAGAAGGAAAGAGCGTAACTAAAGCATTATATAAGCCTAGGAGACAGTGGTAAATATCTGAGCCATGTGTGGTTCTTAGCAGTACCTCCAGGATGGTATTTCACAGTCAGTAATTACAGTCAGTTAGTAATAAACTTGTAGGAGGTTCACGTAGAACATACCATTGCAATCACACAGTTTGTCCACAGATTCTGCACCTGGGATAGGACAATTCTATGCATATATAGACTATATATAGACAGACTGTGTGAAGAGATGCTGGAAAGCAGCCCTGTGGAAACAGATCTGATGGTTTTGATCAATGGCAAGTTGAACATGAGTCAATAGTGTGCTCTGGCAGCCCAAAGGGCCAACTATACCCTGGGGTGCATCAAGCATGGCATTGCTAGCTGGTCAAGGGGAGTGAGTGATTGTCCCACTCTGCTCTGCACTGGTGTGGCCTCACCTCAAATAGTGTGTGCAGTTTTGGGCACCACCAGATAAGAAGGACAAAACTATTTAGAGAGTGTCCAAAGGAGGATTATGAAGATGGTGAAGGGTCTAGAGGGCAAGACGTATGAGGAGTGGGTGAAGTAACTTGGTTTGTTCAGCCTAGAGAAGAGGAGACTGAGGAGAGACCTCATCATGGTCTACAGGTTCCTCATGAGGGGAGCGGAGGGGTGGGCAGGGTGTTAGGAAAAGGTTCTTCACCAGGAGGGTGGTCGGGTACTGGAACAGGCTCCCCAGATAAGTGGTCATGGCACCAAGGCTGCCGGAGTTCAAAAAGTGTTCAGACAATGCTCTCAGACATATGGTCTGAGTTTTGATTGGTCCTGAGTGGAGCCAGGAGCTGGACTCGATGATCCTTATGGGTCCTGTTCAACTCAGGATATTATATGGTAAAACAGAGCATTAGATTAAAACTGTGTGAATAACAATTTTGCTTTTTTGATGAATTATTGCAAGACAAGAAAGAATATAAAGATCTGCTGCCAAAAATTAGAAAGTAGAAAAAATTAATTTGCTCTAAAATTAATTACTTGGGGGGCTGCTCTCTGTCTATATAGAGCTGCAAAATAAATATTACAGTTTTAAAGATGAAATACATCTCAGAACTTTAATTGCCTATAATGTACACAATCATTCTAACATGATGGTTTGAGTTTATTCTGCAGAAATGAAGTGAAGTAGGAGCTTCCAGGAGGTGGTCACCTTCTTTCTTTTTTTTTCTTTTTTTTTTTTTCTTTTTTTTTTTTTGTTTCAAAGCTTAGATATCCTTTTTTAAAGATTCACACTATTTTGTGTCTAAATTTGTCAAGCTTTAACTTCTTAGGCACTGGATTTTGTCACAGTTTTGACTCAGCCTGGATAACTCTCGTGCACCAAATTTCTGCTGACTTTGACAGTTTTTATGACAATAAGCAAATCCCTATGCTTGTCTTTGACAACTTAAATAGATTAGAACATTTGATTCACTGGAAAGCAGGCTTTCCAGTGATTTATTAACTCCCACAAATCTTTTCAGAGGACTCTTCAGTTTAACACCCTACTTCTTCAAGTGTCATAACTAGCAATTGTTTTTACATCATCTCTAAAATCTTCTTTACCTCCAACTAGCTCATGAAAACATTAAAGAGCACAGGTTATGAACTTGCCTCACTACTATACATCTGCTTGAAAATATTCCCCATTTACAGCCACACTTGGAGATGTACCAGTTAGACGCTTTATAGTCCTATTATCAGCCAGCTTTAGCCCACATGAGAGTCAATAGAATGTTGGATTGTGGTGTCTTAACCAAAACATTATACAATCAAATGGTTTTTTAAAATTGAGGAAAATTATATTATTTCTGTTCTCTTTACCTGTCAAACCGTATCTCAAACCTGGACTGTTATTAAATCAGTCTAACAATCAGGCTGCATCAGATCCATATGAGTTTGACTTTGTTCAAAGTGATCTTTTCCATGTCTGTGTGTATTTCTATTTTATTTTAATTTCTTTGGCGTAATATAATGTGTGTTTACAGATTTGGATGTGGCTGATGATACCGTTTTCTGTAGCAGTCATTCTGCATTTTATTAAGTGTACTATACTTGAAGTCTGATTGCAATGCCTTTTACAACCTAGTTGAATTGTTATAGCTGCTGATTATTATAATGTACCACTATTCTTTCTTATTCCTATTGCTGTTCTATGCATAAAAAATCTGTGTCAAAAAGATTCTACTCCAGTTATGCTAAGCAAATTAACATAAGGTCAGTTCTAGGGCAGGTATTAATTTTATTTAATTATTTATATTTATTGCCCCTATTCTTTCATTTACTGTCAGCTAATCCTGTTGAAAATGGATGAACTATGATAATTGTAAAGTATCAGAAAACTCAAATTATGCATTCATTGTAATTTGGGCATTTTTTTTCATATAAACATAAAGTTTTTAATGAATTTCTGGATGAGAATCTAACATAAAGGAAAAAAACATGCTTGCAAAAATGTCACAGGTTTGGATTTTTCAGATATGTGGAATCCCCTATTTTTAAAGAAACTTTAAAGAAACTTTTGTACAGAGCACAGATTTCAAGATGCTAAGGGCACAATCAGAGTTATTGTTCATCCTTCCACTGAGCTGGGTGAAGATATTACTGCTACTAGTGCTTGCCATTGCTACTGCTTACCACCCAGTGTTTCCACCCCTTGAGTCTGCTGGCAAAGTGACATACATTCAAACATTTTTTAGTTTAAGCAATTAATTTTACTAATAGTTTGGGCTTTTCCACTCGGTCTATCTGGATGAAATTTGGCTCAACACAAGCTGGTTTTGTGGTTGTAGTTGCACAGCTAAAAAGGTGATAATCTCTGTTTAAGAGAAAGCAATGATGTACAAGCAATGGGACAGGACGGTTCAGCACAACTGGAAGATAAGATGTGACCAGAATCTGAAAAGTGATGTATCAGCACAAGTTATTTTTCTCATTTGTCTCCTCTACAGGAATGTTCAGACACTTCCTGATTCTGGCTCAGTGTTACAAGGGCTTTTATCTTGCCTCCCAGTGCTAAAACTCGTTTGACTTCTGTAGAGTTTCTCCAGATTAACAAGTGAGACCAAAATAATCAGGCAGCAAATCAATAGGTTTGCTAAGCTTAATAGAAAAGGTCCTTTATCTAGACACTATCTCCTTTTCCAATAAAAGCCTATTAAAATGATAGTAACATTAGCAGTATGGGAAATCACTTGTGCATACAGGTTGATGAAATTAAGCATATGGTGTGTCTTGACTTGCCATTTTCAGTTCTGCAGGGAATATCGTCATTAACCAACCATCAGCTCTCAATACTGAGCCTATAAAATGATTGGCATTTTTAAAGGTAAATATTGCATAGTGACTGTTCAATTGCTTCTTCTGTTACAAGAGCAATTGCAACTGCTACTGATATGTTGCCAGCATTGACATTGAAGGTCACTGAGTAAAGCCAAACTGGGTCACAGATTGAAATTAAATGCTCAGAACATGGGTCCAGGGATAAAAAGAAACATTTAAAGAAAATCTGAATATGAGTTAATGAAAATAAATTCCAATTAGTTCGAAAAGCTTGCTCGCAAGATTGCTTTAAGGATTTTATCAAAGTTTTTTTTGTCTTATCTAAAAAATACAAAATGTGTCAATTCTGGTTTTGTGAGAGGAGTTTTTCTGGGCCACAAAGATATATGATGCAGGCTCTTACATTGCCAGTCTCAGCTGCTTTTTCTTGGAGAATATCTTTCTTTTTCCAGGCAGTGCGTATTAAGAAAATTTAGTGGACTGTACGTACACACAAATAGTTTCAAGACTATTCTGAGAAAATTACATATAAGCTCTTATGAATAAGAAAATATTATTATCAACATTTAACATGTTTTTTTATTTTTTTTAATTTTTTTCCCATTCAAATGCAATTTGCTAGGAGTAACTATAAAAAAATTAACATTTTTCTCAAGGGTAAAATTAAATTTTTTTAATATTCTGTAGGTTTCCCTGTCTTCCATGTTCTTTCTTTTCTTTCCCTTTTTGCAAAAGAATTAACCTTTCAGTGATTTAAAAGGCCCCCATCTGTAAATCAGATAAGAGAAAAAGTATTGTGTGACATACAAGACCTGTCAACAACTCATATATCTCTTATTATTTATGAGTATTCCATGGTCTGAAATGAAGCCACAAAAATATTAGCTAAATTATTAATAATGATTGAATTTGTTAAAATTGTAATGAAATAGGTGTATTTATGTCATAACCTGTCATTTTGCAGACAGCTTACAAAAAGTGCATTAAGTTTGGCAAATAAATCATCTCTAGCAAATTGTTCATCTAACTAACAATTATAGTTGCTGCTTTTTTCAATTCACTTTTTTTTTTTTTTTTTTTTTGACTCTTGACAACACATCAAGAGAAAAAGTAATCTTGTCTGTGAGGTGCGTTTACCCCAATTGTCACAATTCCCAATCTAGTTAATAGTTTTTCATCTTATAATTCATTATAGGGGTGAATTTCCTGCAGATTTTACCATGGATTTCTGAGATTTTACATGCTTCAAAATAGGCACTTTTAGATTAAACATTGGCAAATGCTGAGGTAGTATGTCTATTGCAAACTGAACATTGAGTTTTCACAGATGGTTATTCAGCCAAAATATACCTTTCATACATTGCCAATATAAAATTTGTGTTACCTGTGGCTGGATTAGGTTATGAATAGCCCAAAGTATGTGCTGCACCTGAGTTATTAAATGCTTTCAGATGCACACTAGAGGTATCACTGTACAAATACTTTAGCCATTACTGTGTGAAGAAATTTCTAGTGTAATGAAGTTTACTAACAGTCAAGCATAGTGCAAGTCAAACTCAACTACCCTACTGCTGGAGATAGCACAAGTCTAGTAGTTTGCAGAATATTCTCTGTATGTTTCTTTATTCCTAAGTCTCTCTCCTTTCCAAAAGTGGATCACTGACAACAGATTTTTTGGAGATGGTGATGGTAGTGTCACTAAATTAGTCATCTTGTAGAGAACTCTTTTCTCTTAAAAAGAATTCTATTTTAACAAGTATTCTAATCTGACAGAAACTTCTTCATGTTTCCAATAAAATAATTCTTGTACTTTGTATTAATATAAGATCACCATTTGCAAGAAGAGAGAAGTATTTTTAAGATAAATTTTCACATTTTGGAGACTTAAAATGTTTCTTTACTAACAGAGACAGGTCTGTATTCTTCTTTCTTGAGTTTATCTGTGGTTTTCACCCATGTTTTTCACCCATGTTGGGCGCAAACTGAAACACAAGAAGTTCCAGCAGAGTATGAGAAAACACTTTACTGTGAGGGTGACAGAGCACTGGAGCAGGTTGCCCAGAGAGGCTATGGAGTCTTCTCTGGAGATAACCAAAACCTGTCTGGATGTAATCCTGTGCAACATGCTTTAGGTAACCCTGCTTGGTAGGGGGCTTGGACTTCATGACCTCCAGAGGTCCCTTCCAACCTCAATCCTTCTGTGATCCTGTGATTCTGTGATGTTCCATCTCCGTGTATTTTTAATACAGTTTATTTTGTAAACGTAGCAAGCCTGCACTTATTGAATATGCTTGTTCAAGCATAACACTGTATCTTTACCAATACAGTTAAAGACAGAATAAAACTCAAACTCATATCATGATTAAGGTAAATTAAGAATTCAGATTAGTGGTATTCAGTCATCAAATAAATTCAGTAGGTAATAATATGTAATTGTGGTGTTGACACTAAATGCTTTTTTTTTTTTTTTTTTGACTTAACTATGGAAAATGTAGAGTAGCCTCTTTCCTTATTCTCACATTCTATCTAAAATTTCATCCCTTCCAATGTATTTGCTCTGCTGCTGAAGTGCATCATTAGCCTGAAAACCTTCATTTCCATCTTACACTTTTGCCAGTCTAAATTCACTGAGCAGCTGATAACCTTGAGTCATCATAAGGAAGTACAGCAATTCAAGTGCCTGTTTAACACTTTTCCCTTAAAATCATTGTCAGCTTGCTGTTCTCATTTTCCTCTTTCACACGATAACACAAAGGTGACTTAGTAAAAACTGATGGTTAGATGATGCACCATAGCAGCTTTTGAATAACACTGTTTTTCAGTCTAGAAGAAGCCACTGAGTAATTCAACATCAGGTTAGCAATTAATTTTAGGAAGCTATTAAAGACATTGTTCCCAAACATACGTGTTTACATGTATATATTAATGAAAAATGAGGAAAAAAGTTAAAGATTTCCCAACAAGACTGTATCTGAAGAAAAAAAGTTTGCAATTTTTCTGTGGTTTATATATATATATATATGCATATATATATATGTATATATTTTTATGGGTGCCTTTATATATTATCTGCAATTTCAAACTCAATATTTTAACTCACTAAGGGTCTCATTCTTGGCAGTATTAGGCAAAGCATCACCAGCAGGTCAAGAGTGATGATCCTTACTGTCTACTCAGGGTTGGTGAGGCTGCACCTGGAGTACTGGGTACAGTTCTGAGCCTCTCAGTACAAGAGAGACATGGACATACTGGAAAGAGTACAATGTAGGGCCACCATGATGATGAAGAGACTCTCCTGTTTGGAGAGGCTGAGAGAGCTGTGACTGTTCAGCTTGGATAAGAGGAGTCTCAGGGGAACCTTGTTAGTGTCTATAGATACCTGGAGGGAGAGTGCAAAGAAGATGGAGGCAGGTTCTTCTCGGTGGTGCTCAGTGCCAGAACAAGAAGTGATGGGCACAAACTGGGACACAAGATGTTCCATTTAAACATCAGGAAACATTTATTGTGAGGGTGACTGAATACTGGCGCAGGTTGCTCAGAGACGTGAAATCTCCCTCATGGAGGTTTTCAAAAGCTGTCTGGACATGGTCCTTGTGCAACCTGCTTTATGTGTCCTTGCTTGAGCAGGGGGTTGGACCATATGATCTCCAGAGGTCACTTCCAACCTCAACCATTCTGTGATGCTGTGATTATGTTGCAAGCTGGTCAGGCTGCCCTTGGTGATACAAATCTTTCATCAGTTTTTCACCTGGAACTTCTTGCTGATGGTGCAAGAGGTCAGTTTTTCTCTGTTTAGTCTCTGTATAATCCTTTGAATAAAGATTGTTACCGTGTTGGTCTGGACAAGCATTTCAGGGTGAATTAGACAAAGACTTAATAGGATTCAGTTATCATTATTGTGATCCAATCTCCTCAAAAATGTATTTATAACTAAATCATGTAGCATATTCCATCACAAATAACACTAGTTTTTACCAGTTATGAACCTTAATAGAAATGAGATGATAATTCATAACTCTGTAAAGCAAAGCATTTGGAAGATCTCTATGCCAAGAAATTAATCTCTTCTTTCCAGCTGAGAAAGTAGGTGTGAGACACAATCAGCCAAAATCACATTTGTGGCAATATTTAATATCTGACATCTCAACATTTTCTTTAGGGATCCTTCATGAGGGCTATCAACATTAAAAAAAATAAAAATTTGTGGACTTTCTGACATATAACGAATATTAGAACTAATTTAAGCTTTGTAGTGGGTTTACGTGGCAAGGTTTTGGTAGCAGGGGGCCATAGGGGTGGCTTCAGTGAGAAGGATCTAGAAGCTGCCCCATGTTTGGTAAGGGCCCCACTGCTGACCAGAGCTGAGCCAATAAGTGATGTTGTTTTGCGCCTCTGTGAGAGCATATTTAAGGAAAAAAAACACTGCACCACACAGCAGCTGGGAGAGTGAGAGGAATGAGGAACAGCCTTGCAGGTGCCAAGGTCAGTGAAGAAGGAGGGGGAGAGGTGCTCCAGGCATCAGAGCAGAAGTCCCCTGTGGCCTGTGGTGAGGACCATGGTGAAGCAGGCTGTCCCCCTGCAGCCCATGGAGTACCACGGTGGAGCAGGGTTCCACGCTGCAGCCCATGGAGGACACCACGGTGGAGCAGGTGGACCTGCACCGATGGAGACTGTGGCCTGTGGGAGACCCCTGCCAGAGCAGATTCCAGGCCGGACCTGTAGCCCGTGGAGAGGAGACCTGGCAGGAGCAGGTGACCTGGCAGGAGCTGCTGCCCGTGGGGGATCCAGGTTGGAGAAGTTTGCTCCTGACGGATCGACCCCATGGTACGGACCCATATCTGGAGCAGTTCTTGAAGAGCTGCTGCCTGTGGGAAGCCCACGTCGGATCAGTTCAGCAAGGACTACATCCCGTGGGAAGGACCCCACAGCACAGGAGACAAGAGTGACCGAGAAGGAGTGGCGGCCAAGAAGCGCTATAGACTGACCATAACCCCCATTCCCCCTGTTCCCCTGCGCCGCTCGGGGGGAGGAGATGGAAGAGGGTGTTTGGGGGGGAAGGTGCTTTTGGTTTCTTTCCTTTGTTTCTCGCTTCTCTAGCTTGTTAGTAATAAGCAATAACTCTTACTATCTCCCTATGCTGAGTCTGTTTTGCCCGTCACAATAATTACTGTGCGATCTCCTCGTCCTTATCTCAACCCTTTAGCCCTTTTCATCGTATTTTCTCCCCATTCCTCTTTGAGGAGGGGGAGTGAGAGAGTGGTTGTGGTGGAGCTCAGCCGCCCACCTGAGTAAAACCACCACAAGCTTATAACCTTTTTCTAATATTCTCATTAAATTCAATTATTATTATAACTAATCCTATATTAATTCAAATCTGGGACCAAGTTTGTCATTCTTTCCTAAGAGAATAAAATGTTATTTCTGCCATTCTTATTCCGTGCATTTCATCCCTCAAAAGGGAGACATGGCTAGTCTATCTTATTGAAAGTAAGAAATGTTTAAAATGGTGTTCCACATCTTTAAATGTGAAATTTGGTAAGGAAAATCTCTCAGGAAGTGAGCATGAGCAGTGGATTGGTCTGTGTAGGAAGGTGGAAGTGTTTTAGCAGTAGATTACAGAATCGCTGAGGGAGTCCTGCTTAATGCAGGAGCTTTGCATCTTTAAACTTGTCATCTCTGGTTCTGTTGGTATTTTTTGAATTACTGAAAAATAAAAAAATCCTAATTTTCCTCTCACTTTCATATTTCAAAGTACAGTGTTAACTTAGTTTGATCATTCTGTTTCTCTATTCATGTCTTTTTGATTCTGAATTTTCCAGGTAGATATTTTTCGAGTGGAAGCAGTAGATATCGGGACTCTGCAAAGGATAGTGGTCGAGAAAGGCAAAGGCTCTGACTGGCTTCTAGAGAAGATTACTGTGAAAGAGTCAGCAGCTGCTGGGAAAGAAACATTGTTTATGGCTCAAACATGGCTTAAAGACAGACGTGATGGAAAATGTAACTCAGTAACTCTGAATGTCACAGGTCAGTATTGTCTTGAAACTATCATTTGTTAAGAAATTCATTCCAAACTGAAGAATGTGATTTGCTTCTATAAACAAGTTATGGTATAAAACATTTCAATAGAGCATGTCATTATATAGGGAATGAATGTGTCTGAACACTGTTGTTTTTTAGTACTATTTAATAACCACTATTTGCAAGAGAATACTTTGTGTTTTGTTAATCTAGATTTACAGTGGTGGCAATGGCTGCATTGGCAAGTTTTACTTCTACTTTGAAATTTACAAACACTTTTTAAAGCTTCAAATGCTTCTGCTTGCCATTTGATAGGCATAGGAAAAGTGGGGTAGACAGTAGGGCAAACTGTGTTTAAGCAGTGGAGAATATGTCACCATTGTATTCAAGAAGACTGTTTAACATGATTTATGCCACAATGTTAGGGTAGTTTTTCCCAGAAACTGGGCATACGTTTGGCTGATGCCAAGTGGGGACACCTAGAGCAGGCTGTTCAGATGGCTGTTGAAGATCTCCAAGGAGGAGACTCCACAGCCTCTCTGGACAGCCCGTGTCAGTGCTCCGTCACCTGCATAGCATAGAAATGATTGCCGACGTTCAGAGGGAGCCTCCTGAGTATCTGTTTATGCCCATTGCCTCTTGTCCTGGCACTGGGCACCACTGTGTATATGTAATGTATATTTACTGTATATAAGGTTATACAATATGCTTTTACACACACACACACAAAGAAAATAGAAGGGAAAAAGAAAAAAAAAAAAGCTTTTGATTATTTCTCCAAGAATGCATTGATTTGGTAGAAGAATTTTTTATTTTTTTTCTGTGATTTTTTTTTATATATATATATATACAATAAATGGAACATCTAAGCTTGGTTGAAAGCGGTTGAAAGAAGACTTTGGTCTATACTGTCTGTACCAATAGATATACCAATTCATCTATACCAATAGTAGTTTTGGTCTTTAACAAGTCCCACTGAAACCAATGGGAGCTGCTGTCAGTGGGAGGAACATCAACTCCTAAAATGGGCATTAAAAGCATCCCATTAGTTCTGAGCATAAATTGTATAAATGAAACAGAAACATTTTAAAATGAAAAATACTTGAATCTTCAGGTTACAACCATTCCATAGTAAAGTGCTAGCTGTAGAGTCAGTTCTTTAAATATACTGATATGTAGGAGATGGTGTTTAAGTAGAAAATCACATTGTATGCTTCCTAGTTAAGTCTTAATCTAAATGATACAATACTTAGTCATTTGCCTGACTAGTCATGAATGCAGACATTTATTATCATTTAGACATGGTTTTACAAAAATATTAATTTGGTCTTCAATCTTCTTTAATTAGAAATTCAGGAGAGGAAGAGCACTTCTGCCTGGCCTTTAGGAAAAGAGCAAATGAATTCAGGTATAGCTCTCACAATTGCATCTACTGACTTATTCATCGGTTTTGAAATAATAATGTGAAAATATTTTCATCACAATATAGCATTACATTTACTGGTGCTGACATTAGTTTCACTTTTGTAATAGTAAGAAATGTCAATATATTTACTGAGCTGATCTGCACCTAAATGCTCCCCATGTAGACTAAGACACATCTTAGGAATATTACCTCAGGTGCCTTGGTTAACGTGTGAAATCAGGAACACCTTCTAATCTTATTTTTTTTTTCCATTTTGTTTTCCTTATTTTATTTATTCAGAAGGCAGATGGAGGATTTATTTCACAAAACATCAAGAAGAAACAAAAAAAGACTTTGAAAAGTTGTCAGAAAATATATCCAAGTTGGTTATGGTTTTTTATGGAAGCAACGGCAAGTCAAATCCGGTTTCCATGGAAAACAAAGTGGAACATCAGGCTAAGAACCAAATAACATATGATGTAAAATAATATACAGATTTGTCTATATTTGCATTTTCTTTGATTTTCCTTTTAAAGAGAGATAATCATATACATGGTGAAAATATTGTAGATGTTATTCTTTAAATATTCAAGAAAAGCAGAATTGAAATTTTTAGTTGCATACTTCATTTTTAAGTTTTGGATTTCTCAAGTTCATGATGATCAAGTATATCCTTTTTTTTTTTTTTAAATTTATATGTCAACAAATTGTCATAGTTAATAATGCCTATCAATTTAAATGACATCAAGTATTTACATTTAGATATCAGTGTAGTCTGCAATTTGAATTTGGTAGAATAATTATAATGAATGCCCCTGGAGTATAAAGCTAATTTCTTTCCATAAGTGCCTGAAGTCAACCTGGTTCTGCTGCCTAGGAAGTCAGTGGGACTTGCAGAACCAGTACTGATGCAAATGGGGCTAGGTCAGTGCTGATCCCCGAGAAGAAAACTTCCTATCTTCCTTTACATTAGCTACACATGTATCTATGTTTATTTTTGGATGCTAACTCATAGTTTTGTTGCTTCCTAGATACATTTACCATCTGATTTGGGAATGGTTTATAAAGTGAGACTTGGACTCCAGAGTTTGGAAAACAGCATATCACAGTTGTCTCTTCATCACTTTAAAATGCAGAACACATCCACCCTGGATACCTTTAGCCTGACTATAAATAAAACACTTCCTCTTTCTCTTAATGGAGACAGATGGATTGAATTCCCTGTAGAGTGGCCATTAAAAGAAACACTTTCTGGTAGGTATAAATGTACATAAAGGTAGTAGAGCGGTGCAGGAAGTTAACACATCCTAATATTACAATTGCAATCTTTATAAAACCAGAAAATTTTGTTGTATTTATTTAATGATAAATAAAGCCTGGATAAGAATTTTAAATGTGTGAAGGAAAATGTTATCCACTCAGCTTAATGCCTGTGTACCATAAAGTGTGAAATGCAATGCTCACTTAATTGCACAGAAACTTTATTATAAGCTACATAGAATAGTGGTAAGAAATATTGCTTTCTTGCAATATCATAATATTTCTGTTCTCCTGTATTTAGTCCTCAGCTGCTCATATTACTGACATTAAAAACACAACTTTTTTAGCTCATTTTCTATTAACTGATTTTCCTTTCCTTTCCTTTCCTTTCCTTTCCTTTCCTTTCCTTTCCTTTCCTTTCCTTTCCTTTCCTTTCCTTTCCTTTCCTTTCCTTTCCTTTCCTTTCCTTTCCTTTCCTTTCCTTTCCTTTCCTTCCTTTTTTTTTTTTTTTTGTATGTTGCAAACAAAGATTCTTGGGAGAAAAAATAAATAAATAAATAAAAACTATACAAAACAAAACCCAACCAAACAAGAAAAAAACAACCACCACCAAGCCCACCCTCTAAAATACATATAAACATCATTATTGCCTTTATATACTCCAAATATTTATGTCTGGTACAACTAGCTCAACAATTGTCTTACGTATAATCTTTGTTAAGCAACATAAAAGATATCCTTTCACCTGAAGTCTACTATATCTTCCATGCTTTTATAATGTGATACTCACTAAATGCCAACATTTACCAAACAATTCTCAGTTTAATAAACAGATAAAGTAATGATACTTAATATTGAAATCATTTCTGCCTGAGTTTTGTGCAGAAGACAAATGAGTAACGAATAAGTCAGTTATTCAGAATAAGTCAGAGTTAAATGAACTATTCTGATACTCTTTGAACTGGAATTTATGGCCCAGTTTCAGTGAGGTGTTTATAAATTTCTAAATGTAAGCATGCAAAAAATCTGAGTAGAATTAACAGGTTTGGTGGTGTTTTGTTTTGTTTTGTTTTTTGTATTTTTCTTTTCATATTTCGACTGTAACTGAAAATTTAAATTTCATATTTAAGCTTTAGATCTTGTATTGCTTAGAGCTGTTGTTTTCACTTGAAACAAAGACTTGCACAGTAATGGATACAGAGTAGGGCTTAATGGCTTTAGTCTCCTATACACAAGATTGAAACAAGAAGGACCTCCAGATTAATATAAAAACATGACTGTACCCCTTGCAAAGGACAGATCACTGTCACATGCAGATATATTGAGGGTACATGTACATGCACACAGAAACAGTGAGAGAAAGATGCAGCATAGATGATAAATAGGCAGTGAGACTGGAGCCCTAATGACCGTGATTCTTACTCTGACTTCATCACTGACTTCTTGGTTGAAAACATCAATTACCGATTCTTTGTGTTTTCTTCTTTTTTTCTTTTTTTCTTTGGAGGGTTGAGGATGGGCTAGTGGCAGGGGGGAGTTTGTAATATTTTCCTTCTTTGTAATGCACTTTGAGATCAAGAGGAAAAAATCACAAATAAGAAATAAGTAACATATTATCTATATGTTCAGGTAAAAAAAAAAAAAAAAAAAAAAAAAAAAAAAAGCTCGTCTCTGTCACATTTATTTCTTTCCACATAGGGTTTAGAAGTGTTCAGTGAGGGATTTGTAACCACAAGGAAGAAAAAAACTAGGACAGTGCGAAACATTCCCCAAATCTTTGCCATTTTATGTCCAAGAGAGCTTTAAGCAGCTCCACAGCAGGTGGCACACATGGAGTTCAGTGATCCTTTACACACAAACCTACTTGAAATTTATTGTGCAAAACAGATCTGCTTCTCTGCCAGATTTCTAAATCTAATTTATTTTCTCCTCGTTTTTCTTTTTCTCAGCTAAAAGCAAAACCAGTATTGTGCTAATTGAAATGGAAAGCAGCTGATCGTAATCACCTTAAGTGAGAAGCTGTGTGCTGTTGAATTTCAGATACAGCTCAGTATCCTGTCATTCATAGAGTGCCTTAGAATTTCATCTCTCAGTTGTCTTTTCCATTTTTTCATTTTGTACTTGGGACTGTGATGAAGCACGGCTAACTGAAGCCATCAAAATACAGTGCAAGCCCTGGAGATCTGGCTGTGTACCAGTCCATATGTGCGTTTGGGTGTATTAATGGGGAGAGGCCTCCAACTGAGTATATGCATAGATTCTCTGTAGTGTACCTTCCTTTGAGATGCTTGCACCTCAAGAATCCCCAGGGATAAAACAGTGCTCTCTCTCTCACTCACAGGGTTGTACAGAAAGTGGATGAATTTTGCACTACTGTAGCATTTAATGCAAAACAATGAACTAGTGAAAAGGTTAAATAAAAATGTATTATATTACTTTCAAATAACTGATTATTTTCACAAAGTAAAAATAGTCATAATTCACACAGAGATTATGAAATCATTGGAATTTTATAAAATTAATGGAGTTGTAACATTCATATATGTATTGTCCTTATTGAATGTAACTTCTTTTCAGAGATTTCCCTTCATCTTTCCTCCCTCCAATCTATTCAATTCACTACAGAGATAAAAGCTTATTTGCCCACACCTATGATGGTTTGATCCCACTACCCGAACAAAGACCACAGTTTGAGGATTTTAGCCCTCTTCCCTGGCCTACTTCAGTTTTCTTCAGTTGCTTCTCTTTTTACAAAGTACTCCACCAGTTCTAACCCCTGTATAATCTGATCCAAAGTTCATTTAACTCTAACTTTAGTTGACTATAGTGTGTCAGGGCCATGATAAGACAACAGATCTTATTTGCCCTGGAAAGTCTCACCTGGGACCTCTAGTCAAGCCCCTTCTGCACGTGAACACAGGACATCCATTTAAGATCATGCCTGAGCTGCATTAGATGTGCACCAGTCTTTAGACCTGTCTCTGGCCCCATCTCCTGAATAGACTTTGGACAAATGCTGTAGCCTTGTGTTCAGTTCTGTCTTTGGCCCTTTGCCCAGCTGTTCCCAGCTGGACCACCAGGATGGATCCCGGATCTAATTCAGAATTTGCCAAGTTTGGGACTGCTGATGGCTCTGCCTACTACGTGCAGATGCTGCAGGACAGTTCCCTGGTCACTGCTTGCACTGGGGTCACTCCCAGATCCTGTCTTATTCTTCCTCATGGAGCAGTCCCATTCTTGCTGCTCTCAAGCACAGTGATCTTTGAAACAAGCCTTCTGAATGCAATCCTTTTGTTCTTCTCTTGAGCTGGTCTAGCTTCACATCTCAACTTTGAGAACTGGGAGACTGTATCAAAATAGAAGTCATGGAAAATAAAAACAGGTCACTTAGAAAATCTGAGGTATAGTCAAAAATAACACTACCCAGATTCTTTCTTCTGTGTTGCAACCTACTCGCTGCAACCTACTCTGACCAAATATATTGTTTCTTCTCCTGACTCTTCATCTTGTTTGCAACACCATTGACCATATCCCATACAGTCCTTGTATTTCATCTTTTATTCTATATCTTACCACGCCATGATTTGTTCTTCTTAGGCAGCATTGATTTTTTATTTTTAATATTTTTCCAAATATATATATTTTTATTTAAGCTTAGCTGTTTCCTGGGCTTTTCCTAACTTTTACCTTTACAGATAAAGCTATATGCCTCTTTGTCACTGAATTTCTTACTATGCACCTGCTCAACTACAATATGCATGCAACAAGAGTCTGTTCTCTCTCTCTTGTTGCTGATGCTGGGGAAACAAGGCAAGGCTCATGGAAGAGAGCTAGTTCTTGTATTGAATGCAATATTTTAGATGATCATTAGATCTGAAAGCTGATAATAACAGCTTGTGATCCACTTAACTGTACTTTTCTTGACTTTGAAAGGATGCAGGTAATCTGCTAATATATGCTGTCCTGATCTAAGCTTTGAGCCATTTTCTGCAGAAGCATTCTGCAAGGTCAGGATTCATCCCCTTCTACCAGGGTAGAATATAAACAGATGCTTTGTGAATGCATTCACTTTTAAAGGTGTTCAGATGCTGTCATCTTGTCTTCAATTAAATAACTATAACTATTGCATAAATCACAAACTGCACAAACTCATGGGTGACAACTTCAGTCAAGATAGACTTGTCTTCCTGGGCTGACCCCATAGTCAGAGGATGTGCTCCATTATAATAAAGTTCAGAGCAGGAATTTAGGTGCTCTGAAGGACTTGTCTCCCTAGCTAAATTCTGTCTTTGTAAAGACCCCAAAGGCGTTTGATGAATCTGAAACTTATTAGGATTTAATCTATTAGTGATTTGGCAATAAAAAGAAAAAGGTAACTAACTGGCTGCAGTAATTTCTCCATAATCTGAAACTGTGAAAAACAGCATAAAGTATTGACATGTTTTTCTCTCACTGAAGGTTGTCAACACCACCAATGTTTATAGTTACAGGACAAAATTAAGGAAAAATATTTTAAAAAGTGAATTTAATTATCACGTCAAGTGTGTAATAAGACAATGATTACTATCATTGTCAAGTATAAAGTGTCATTTTTAATTCCATCTGATTGTGCATTGCTATGTTGTCAAATAGCTGTGCAAGGCTGAGACATGGTATTAAAGTGATCTCTTTCTGCTTGATTTTGCAGAGGTTAAATATCATCTAACAGTATTTTCTAGAAATATTTTGGCTGTGAGAAATGTCATGCATATGACTGCGTGTATATATGGTACTTACGGTGACACAGGGGACAGATCCCTTCTCTGGTCATTGGAGAAGCAGGAAGAGAGCAATGAGGTACTCTGTATTTAAAATTAAAGTTACTTAAAATTTATCCTTTAATACATTCTTGTACTTCCTATACATTCTTTTTCCTCTATACTTGAAATAATATTGTTTAAGATTGTAATATTGAACAATTTTATTTTAGTCATTTCTAGTTATTGTGGATGCTGTTGAACTGGGAGAACTGGACAAAGTTGTTCTTTTAATCAGCAGTAAAACAGGTAAAGTACTTTTGCTGCTCTCTAAAGTCAGTGATGTGAATCACACAGATAATCTGTTAAGAGCAATACAATCACCACCAGAGATAAATTCAGATTAATTTCCTTTGGTTATTTTTTTAAAAAGATAAAATTTTATAAAGCAAAATCCTACATTTTGTCACATTTAAATCCTTGGAGCTGAAAGCTGTATCATTATTGCATCAAGAAAATAAACTATTCCATTACAAACAAGAAAGAAAACCAGAAGATTAGGATAAATAATTTTGTTCTCCTATTAATATACAATATAGGAGAATAATTATAACTGAATTAAGAAACTGGCATTGTTTAATTTTTTTCTGTGATTCAGTTATTTTTATTGTTTTCTCCAGCTGTTCTGTTTTCTTACTGTAACTTTTTTTTTTTTTTTTTTTGGGGGGTGGGGGGGGGTGGGGTGGGGTGGGGTGAGAGTGTACCTCTTTTAAATGTGATGAACTGTAGCTTTGCCAACAAATTCCATTGTCTCATCTGTAGGATGGTTATCATGCTACTAAGGAATATTCTAAGAATGTTTGTAAATGTTTTCAAGTCCTTTAATGAAATTTCTTATATAGTTGTGTATTGTTACTTACTATGTATTGCAGTTGACCATTTGTAGACAGGTTTCTAGGAAAGCAAGGGATATACATTTCTACTCTGTCTGTCTTGTTCGTCTGTCTGCTGGCTTCTCATAATAACCTTCTAAACTCACCACTGAGCTTCAACCAAATTTGAAAAATGCATATAAATATCGAAGACATTTGGGTGGTCAACATGTACCTACTGGTTGGGTGGTCAACACATTCTGCACCAGAGCACGATCTGCTCAAATGCTAGGGTCTTCAGAGGGGGCAGAACATGGAGCTGCAGATATTACAGTGGGATAGGGAAGGGGAGGGGCAGCCCCATTGTACTGCTGTTGGGGGCTCACTACGTTTGTTTTCTGCAGTTTCAGCCATGAAAGTTAACTACAGTCATCTGTCTCACTGACAGTCATTGAATATGGCAATTACACATTGCCAAAGGGCACCACAGAGAACATGACAGGCAAGATTTTTCCAGTCAGGTTTGAAGACATGATTCACAAATGAGGGACTATGGTGCTCATTGGCTGTGTATGTTATGAAGAAAGGATTGGACAGGTGTATAATACATTTCTTCCAACAGAATTACTTAGATGATAAAGCACTTTGGATGAGTAAGAGTGTCCACATTGTGTCTAGAGGTTTATTGAATTGTTTGGATGTAGACTTTGAACCAAAAATCCCCAAGCACAAAAGCTCTTTAGTGTCTGAAATCAAATGTACCCTGCAGGACTGGTCAGCCCAGGCAATGTATTGATTTTCTATATTTATGCTGCTTCTACAATCAGAGCTGGTTTTTAGGATCAGGTGGCTCTTCCCTCACTGCATGTATGGTTTGAGATTTTGAGATCCCCAAGCTTCTGAGTGTCTCCATGCACTGTCTGGGCAGATCACGAGTGCAACACCATGTCCTGAATTCCTCCACAGGAGCCTGATCCTATTAGACTCCTACTGATATATAATAAAAGGGACTTAGACAATAGGAGAAGATGTTGGGACACACTTTGTTGAAGAGAGCTGCAGGGAGAAGTGATAGAAGAAAAGAGAAAGTGAGTAGTCTTCATGACTGGCTAGTGGCAAGAGATTCGGGCCAGTGTCATAGACAGCATGTACCTGAAGCCCCCAGCAGAAAATTCAAAAGTGCAATTCAAAGAGCAATCTTTCTTATACAGAAGAGGATAACACTGAGTTGTTGAACTTCCTTCATACCTGTCATTCAATAAATCTTTGTAGTGCACATGTAATGGAGTTCCAACCCTTTTGTCAACCAGTCACTGTGGAGGAAGCACCAGATACATATTCCTTCTCTTCCTTCCCAAATGAGCCTGCCTGGTCGTGCTGAACGTGTTCTGCATGTCTGCTGCTCTCCTGTACTCCTCTGCTTCACTAAGACAAGGGAAATACTTCTAAACTTCTAAGTAAAGGTTTTAAATAGAAACAAAGTAAGGAATGTTTCAATAATTGCAGGATTTTATAGTCAATTGTTGTTATATCTAAATGAATCAATAAATGATGTTTTAATATTTTACATAATTCTTGGATGCACAGTACATTTTCACTATATTTTATTTTCTTGTTTTTAGACTGCAAACTGGACATTAAAAAATTGCATTTGAAAGAAGCTTTAAAGAATCATCCTATCTATGTGTTTGAAGTGAATGAGTAAGTACCATACGAGAAGCTAGTCATTTTGTAGTATAATATTAGAGAACACTGAGCAGGCACTGGATTAAAAGGATTGTCATAGAATGGGTCAGTCAACAGATTTTTTTTTTTTTGAAAAGTCCATCTTCCACTGTCCCATATAAACTCATAGGATTTTTTGATTTAACGTATAGATTACTTACCACAAAAATGTATATTTTTTGTTTTGCAGGACATTTTCTGTGGATCCAAATAAGCCAGAAATACAGAGAGAGATCCCAGTATCTTTTATTATTACAGGAGACAAACAAAAGAATGGCACAGATAACAACTTAAATAAAGAAGGAAGTCAAGCAGAAAATCAGACAGAGTATACTATTAAAGTATACACAGGTGACAAAAGGGGAACAGGAACTGATGCCAATGTGCATATTATTTTATTTGGGGATGAGGACAAATCTGAGGTATTTCACCTCTCTCAGTCACTGGAGCATCAAGATCCCTTTGAAAGAGGAAAGGTGAGGATACAAATTTCTGCCTGTTTCAGGATTGGGAAAGTAAATATTAAATCTATGCAAGACTTTTATGAAACCTCAGGCATTTGTCCTCTTTTCCATGCAATTAGATGAGATATAGACACCTTTCTCTGTGGTTAGCGTTTTCACCAGAGTAACCAAGGGACATTTTACCTCTGGTACATGTAACTGACCATGAGTAACTATTGCTGTTAGTCCCAAACACATCCTCATATTGCATCCACTCATCTGCTCAGTTACATGTTTCATTGATCTGCGATGCACAGCATCCATTGTCTGTGCATGTGCATATATGTGCAATATTCCTTGATGTTACACAAACTTTGAATATTATGTTTGAGAATACATCAGTCTCTGACATCCCATTGGTTTACTTGGCAATGGAAAGTGATGCTTTAAACATCACTGAATGTGTAAGCCTATAACCAGACAAAATGGAGAAGTCCAACTGCATCCTGGGCTGCATCACCAGAGGAGTGACCAGCAGGTCAAGGGAGGTGATTGTGCCTCTCTACTCTGCCCTCGTCAGGCCCCACCTGGAGTGCTGCATCCAGGTCTGGGGCCCCCGTCACAAGAAAGACATGGGGCTTTTAGAATGAGTCCAGAGGAAGGCCACAAAGATGATCAGAGGGCTGGAGCACCTTTCCTATGAAGAAAGGCTGAGAGAGTTGGGAATGTTCAGCCTGGAGAAGAGAAGGCTCCAGAGAGACCTCATTGCAGCCTTTCAATACCTAAAGGGGTCTTATAAAAAAGAGTAGACATTAGGAGGAAATTCTTCACTCAGAGGGTGGTGAGGCACTGGAACAGGTTGCCAAAAGAAGGTGTAGGTGCCCCATCCTTGGATGTGTTCAAGGCCGGGCTGGGTGGGGCCTTGGCCAACCTGATCTAGTGGGTGGCATCCCTGCCTATGACAGAGGGGTTGGAGTTAGATATCTTTAAGGTCCCTTCCAATGTGAGCCATTCTATGATTCCATGATAATATGATTCTATGATAATATGATTCTATGATTTTATTCAGAGATTTGTAGTTCTGATATAAATATTTTCATAGGAATGCTTATTCTCTGTAAGGTATCATAGTACCTTAACAGAACGTTCTGTTTTTAATAAATATATTACTTTGGCAGAGGAATTGCTCCATTTACTTACCACCTCTAATGGTGACCCTTATATAACAAGAAATAAATATATTTCCCATATTTTTTCTCCTATGGATTTCTTGAAAGGTAATGACTGAATAATTAAAACTCCAGTTAAGATATCTTCCTTATGAGATCTACTTCATTATTTCCAGCAATAGTAAACGTCTTTTTACGTATAGTTTGGCTCAAGTTTTTTCAGCCAGAGTGTCTGTGGATATCCTCTAAAAGATCTTCACCATGTATTGACTTCTATACTGAGAAGTTTAATAAAGCTAGTTACCTACAGGCACAAGGAGCAGATAAGAATGTCTTGAGTAATACTTCCTTCTGCTTAGTACTACACAGGAGGTATCATTGCTCTTTGAAAAAGAAGAGTAAATACATAGAAATTATATTATTAGCTAATTAACAATCTAGCTAAATCTATGTAAGCCAGTGAGATCTTTAAGAAATGTCTAATGAAAAAAAAAAAAGGATTTGATGAAAATATATATGTGGGAGATATAATAGTAAATGCTGTACAAGCCTTTCTCTTCTGCATTCTTGAACATATATTTATGTATAATAAACTGAAAACATTTTAGAAGGCTATATCAACTGAGAATTCATGACATTTAGTAAAAATACTTCTTTGATATATGAAAGTCAGGAAAGAGATATGGATTTTCCTTCCCTAAGATTTGTCTACTCTACTGTATAAATTGTCCCACTATAAGATTGTCCTACTGTAGAATATAAAGAGGATCTACCAAAGACCTTTGCTAAGGAAAATAAACCATACCAGGTGTCACCCATCTATTTCAAACTGATATTATTACATTTGAATTAGTCCTGAAACTGGCTTTAACAAAGGTATAAATTTCCAAATGTATATATGTAACTTTTTATAACTGGCTGTATTTTAATATTAAAGGTTGATACATTCAAGATTAAGACAAAAAAATTAGGAAGCCTACATTCCATTGAAGTTGGTCATGATGGAAAAGGACTTGGTAAGTATACTGCATGTATTCAACAGGCTTGTAAAAATCTTCTGCTTGAATATCTGCCTGACATTTGGGAGGTCTTTGAAGTCATGCTATTGCTACAGCTAGCTAATATGAATCTGTATACAAATGAGGTCAGTTTGACTGCTCTTGCTTATACTACCCCTGTCTTTATCACATTTTCCTTGACTTTACCTTGACTTTTTTTTTTTTTTTTTTTTTGCTAGCAGAGAGGAAATATAGTTAGTATGCATCTCTGAAGGCTTTATTCTTCAGTCATTGTTCAGACAAAACTTTTATTAGATGTGTTGAACAACATAGGATTACCATGACACACGTGGCTTTTCTTCGTGTGAAAGCTAAACTATAAGGAGAGCACTGGACTGCACCAGATCTTGACCTGATTTTAAGTTAGGATGCAGCTACAGTATGAACCCAGACATGATGATAGAAACTGTTTCTAGGTACAGTGTATTACACATAATCTCTAATACCTGAATTTACCAAAGTATAAGATAAGAGATTAGGGCATACAGCATTTGGAACTTACATTTAGTGATGCTATGTAATTAAAACCTAGAAAGATAGAAAGATAGAAGATAGAAATATATAAATAGAATTTGCAGGCAATGTACAGCTTGAATCACAAAGGTCTCATTGTTTAATAGAGTTAAATCCAGTTGGAGGCCGGTTACTAGTGGAGACCCCCAGGGCTCAGTACTGGGGACAGTTCTCTTTAATATCTTTATCAATGATCTGGATGAGGGGATCAAGTGCACCCTCAGTAAGTTTGCAGACAACACCAAGTTAGGTGCGTGTGTCGATCTGCTCGAAGGTAGAAAGGCTCTGCAGGAGGATCTGGATAGGCTGGACCGATGGGCTGAGGTCAACTGTATGAAGTTCAACAAGGCCAAGTGCCGGGTCCTGCACCTGGGGCGTAACAACCCCAAGCAGCGCTACAGGCTGGGAGATGAGTGGTTAGAAAGCTGCCTGGCAGAGAAGGACCTGGGAGTACTGGTTGATAGTCAGCTGAATATGAGCCAGCAGTGTGCTCAGGTGGCCAAGAAGGCCAACAGCATCCTGCCTTGCATAAGAAACAGTGTGGCCAGCAAGTCTAGGGAAGTGATTGTCCCCCTGTACTCGGCTCTGGTGAGGCTGCACCTCGAGTACTGTGTTCAGTTTTGGGCCCCTCGCTACAAGAAGGACATGGAGGTGCTCGAGCGAGTCCAGAGGAGGGCAAAGAAGCTGGTGAGGGGTCTGGAGAACAAGTCTTATGAGGAGCGGCTGAGGGAGCTGGGATTGTTCAGCCTGGAGAAGAGGAGGCTCAGGGGCGACCTTATCGTACTCTACAGGTACCTTAAAGGAAGCTGTAGCGAGGTGGGGGTTGGTCTATTCTCCCACGTGTCTGGTGACAGGACAAGGGGGAATGGGCTAAAGTTGTGCCAGGGGAGGTTTAGGTTGGATATTAGGAAGAACTTCTTTACGGAAAGGGTTGTTAGGCATTGGAATAGGCTGCCCAGGGAAGTGGTTGAGTCACCATCCCTGGAGGTCTTTAAGAGACGTTTAGATGTAGAGCTTAGTGATATGGTTTAGTGGAGGACTTGTTAGTGCTAGGTCAGAGGTTGGACTCAGTGATCTTGGAGGTTTCTTCCAACCTAGATGATTCTGTGATTCTGTGATTCTGAGATAATCTAATCAGGTGAGTTTTACTAAACCACTCTGGTAAGTAAGAAATGCACTTAGGTTTAGTAAAACCTTATTTATTAATAAGGCATCAAGAGTGTAGCATGCCTAGGATGAACCAAACAAAATACTGCAATGGCAAATCTTTTTTAGGCAAAAGTTGAACAAGGGTTTTCTGACTACCTAGTCATATCATACATGTGATGGTACTGAAAACTACATATATATACACATATATAAATCCTCCTGCTGAATTTCATTTTATTAGCGTTAGCTAGTGTACATGCGCACAGTTCAGCTTAACACTGGGGAATTCTACACCAGCAGACTTTTGGTGGTCTGAGAATTGCACAGAAGCCTGCAGGGGAAATACACGTTAAACTTGTAACTTCTGGGTCCCAAACCATCAGCAACATGATTATCTTTACTCTCCATGTCCTGATCAACGTTGCATAGTGCCTTCCTAGCACAGCTGGTGTGTGTAGATCCATGTTAAATCCATTACTTTCTTCCTCTATTTTGTTCTCTGAAATTATCTCCAAATGTCTTTTGTCATGTCAGTTGTAATCTGCACAAGTCTCCTCAAAGGTAACACCTCTTTGAAAAGTTTCATCTGTTTGCTAATCTTTCCTAGCTGCCTCTAGATTTCTCCATACCTAGAGCATTCAGTGAGGTCTGCTGGAGTTATGTCAATAAAGGATAAAGCATTAGATTATAAACTTTTCAGGAGAGCAAACATAGCTTAATATTTGTTTATACAGTGCTGTGTAAATTTGAAGGACTGTAAATTCTTATTGCTAATAATCATGACTCTGAATTACAGAGATTTCAGGAAAGGTCATATATTCCAAGTAGAATCTACGATATATTAAAGCGTTCAGAAAATTTCATTAAAGGAGTTCCAAAATTACTTCACAATTTCAATAAACGACTCCTGAGGATTGAAGATGAAAAATGTAGACACCTTTATGGCCTAGTTATACTAGATAATTGTTTGAAAACATCCATGGAAAGGGAAAAATGTTGCTATGCCTTTATGTTTTATCTACATTGGTACAGTTTGCAAAATATTTTATGTTGTGTTTTTAGCCTACTTACAAATTATATGTATATATATATATTTAGCCTACCTGATAGTTTCTCCAAATATTTGAAAACCAAAATCATTTGTTAGAATATAGTATTTTATCTCTAAGACATGCAAAGAATACCAAAAGGTTTTCAGCCGCTAGCAATATGATCCTAATTGGTTTTTAAATGTTGTCATTAAGTGTTTGCATTGGCAAACACAACTAAAGACATCATCACAAACATTGCATTTGTATATAATAAAGTTATATTTTAAAAACCTTCATATTTTAATATTGTATAAAATAAAATACTATAGAATAAGAATGACAGTATTTTTCACACATCAAACTTGTTGAATATAGTAGAGTATTGAATATATTCTTAAAGCTAAAACAGATATTAATGTTGGCCCAAAATTGAGATGTTATTCTGAATCATTACTGACAGAGAAATGTGGATATGAACATCATTCGGGTTCATCAATTGGTTTATATAAGCATATATAAGTATATATAAGGTTTATATAAGTATAAATACATTAATTAGAAAGGAGTAATAGAATTTTCCTATTCTTAGATGATCATTAAAATAGTACATCTACTAATAAAGTCCATCTTGTTTTTTTTTAGTTTGGTAGACACTGAAGATCAAAGCATATTGGGGTGTACTATGAGTGCATTTCAGACTACAGAAAAGGGCAAAATGGGATTTCAAGAATATATTTGAAATTACAATGCACTCTGTTTCATTTGCCTTATACCTGTTCCATTCAATGTGGAAATATAAGTTAAGCTGTAATATTTTTTTTCCTTTATATTTCCTGTCAAAAACATCAAAGACCTCCTCCATAAAACTGAAAGAAGTTGGTAATAATTTGAATTATCGACTTTTCAGTTTTATTAGTGATATTGAGTCCATTTGAAAGTGCTGAACCACACAGGGTTTGGAAATGGAATCAGAAACATTCCTTATGCTTTATATGTGTTTTGGTTATATCAAATTTGTCTTTTCTTCTTCGTTCTACAGGAAGTGGCTGGTTTCTGGAAAAAGTAGAAATCACAGATGCATCTAGGAATTCAGTGTATTGCTTCAACTGTAACAGGTCAGTAGATCAATTCATTATTACTCTGTAGGTGCTGTTTTCTTCATAACAACAACTACTAGTGGTCTTTTTAGTCTCTCAGTTGTTTCTCTTCTGGTTTCCTAAAACAGTACGAATTTTGAAACCATGCTGTTTTTCTATCAGTCCATCCCCGGTAACTTTTGAACCTTTTGACCATTTTCCATCTAATTTGCCAGAAGAATATTTAGAGGAAGACATTGTATTTTTCCATGTTATTAAAACTGGATGGTTGTAGAAGAGACAGATGTATTTGAGTGCCTTTGCTGAGAGAAGATAGTAGTATGCCATTTTCATGAAGTAGAAGCTGTCTGGTGAACCATTGCACAAGTATTAGCACGTATGTAGCTCTGACTAGCATATCATATGTACACAGACATGAGAGAGAATTAGAAATAAGGGATGGTGGGCAGATAGTAGGATATGGCAGTATAGATACAATTCTGGAGAAAAAAAGTCTTTTTGTTTTTGTTTTTATAATAGAAACATTAAAATCCTTCTGTTTCAACGTCTACCTAGTATCAGTCTAAGATATGTTCAGCTGAATGTAATAAAGTTAACAGAAATTTTTTTACAATGACATGTAAGAGGTAAATTTAGAAATTTATTCAGACAAAGGGGTTTTAGGGTAAACAGGTTCTAATGTACAAAGGGAAGATCCACTTCAGTCTGTGTCAAACTGAAACAATACACTTTCAGAAGTTGCAGATTAAACTGAAAGGTATATTTGGGGTGACCATCCATTACAGCATACAGTTTGCAGCTTAATACATTTCAGAGTAAACAACAGAAGCAAACACATCCTTGTCTTTCTAAGTGTAAAATAAAATTTTAATGCATCTGGAGAGCAGAGAAGTATGAAATATTACAAGTTTTCAATATCTAGGAAGAGGGATGTTGCCTGGTGATCTGAAAACATAAATGGTAGCCAAGAATATTTAATTTAATTCTTCAGAACGTTTCTGTAAACTTGACAATTCATCAAAGCCAAATCTCAAACCTGAAACCAAAAAAAAAGCATATATATTTTTTTAATTTTATTTTTTATTCCTGGATAATCAGTTAGACTCTACAATCTAAGTCATGAGAGTGCAGAACTGTTAGCAGCCTCAACAGAAGCTTCAAGCCCTCAGTACCTGACAGTGCCTGGTCTGCAGCTTGCAGTGGCCAGCTCTACAAAACATGATTAATGTCATGCAATATCTCAGAATATATCTCTACACAGCACTGCACTAAAGTCTTCTTGTAGGTTCCATAAAACTTCCTCCAAACACATGCTCTAATCTTCTAGATACCTAAATTTAAGTTAATGGGCATGAGTGAAATTTCTTAGATCACAATATCACTTAGTTGTGCAACACAATCCATGAGAGGATTTTCAGCTGATGTCATAGAATCACTGAGTGGTTGGAAGGGACCTCTGGAGGTCATCTCGGTCAACCAGTGCTGAGTGGAGGTGAAGGATCACCTCCCTTGACCTGCTAGCAACACTTAGCCTAATGCAGCCCAGGATACCATTAGTGACCTTTGCTGCAAGGACACATCACTGGCTCACATTCAGCTTGGTGTCCACCAGGACCCCCAAGTTTTTTTTCTGCCAAGCTGCTTTCTGTCATCATGGCACCCCAGAGTATTGACTGACACAGAAGCTATGGGGCACTCCTGAGATACAGGAAACTATAAGTACATGTCCCTTTTCCAGCTTGCACAAAATGCTCATGTCATATCCTATTGGGTAAATAGGGAATGTGTTTATTCTCTCCTCCCGCACCCACCCCACCAAAACAAACAAACAAACAAACAAATTCCTCTCATATCCTCTGATACAAATGCTGTCTCTAAAAGACATTCATCATTGAGAAACGTGAAAGGAGCTCTGCATCCTTTACTAACTTGGCATTTTATCTGGCAAGACTAGTTATGTTGCAGCCTGGAACTGTTTGGCTTCAGATGTATCTCCCAGCTGTTCAACAGTGCAATTTCAGATGTGAACTACGTTAATGCTATACCAGCTGGGAATTCCTCCCATACTCGTTACTAAGTAGAAATGACATCAGCTAGTCTGGCTTAAGCCTTGCAGAAGCATTAAAAGAAGCAGAAGCTTTGGAAAATCTCTTTGGAAGTGAATGTCATTGCCTCCATGGTTCCAGTTAACCAGTCTATCTGAGTTTTAGATTCAGGCGGGTTTCTGGTATAGTCGATGGTAAAACCCCTGTAGGATCTTACGGGGCATGGTTAAGGCCCACCAGTACTTTGTAAGCCAAGGAGATATGAGAAATAAACAGTCCCTTGTACGGAATAAATGGACAATAGCTTACTATCACAGAACACACTTTCTTACTCTAAAATATCCTGATTTTTACCACTCAATGAAACAATCTACTCATCACCTGTTGTTATGCAATCTACACATAAGATGTATGTATATTTAATATAGTTATACAGTTACTTTAAAATTATGCACATATGGATACTGAAAGAAACACCACACTTCAGATTGGTTACTCCTCCTGTATAAGTCAATGTTGAAACTCTCTTAGGAATAGAAAGGTGCAGAAGCAAGCCCTTTGTCTGTTTGTTAAGTTTTATATATAGAAACATAGAATTATTTAGATTGTAAAAGACCTCTAAGATCATCAAGCCCAACCATTAACCTAGCACTGCCAAGTCTACCACTAAACCATGTCCCTAAAAGGCATCTACATGTCTTCTGAATATACTGTATCTATGAACATGTTCTGTGCTTTTCTCTTTAGGTGGCTTGCTGAGGATGGAAGTGAAGGCAGCACTGTGGTGCAACTTTATCCATAGCTCCTTGTTTTCTGATTCTTTCTGAGTGTACTGCTTATCTAAATTCCTGCTTATTTGATTTACTTGTATTTTTTAATTCTGAAGGTATTGTAATTACTGTGAAGGAATGTCAAAACAATGCATTAAAAACATCACAGTAAATTAAACATGTCTAATGTGAACACTGCATTCCAATCCTATAAGAGCTGCTCAAAAATTTTTCATGACTGAAATTTAGAAAACATAAATTGAGATCTGTAACATGGCACTGTGGACTTGAGCTGAGCATTCATGATGGTAGACATATGTAGTAACATGTTTAAACATTTTTATTTCAGTAATAATTTGTGAATAATTTCAATTTAGCTTGGGTCAAATCTGTCAATATTTATTAAACTGATAAATTGTTTCAATTTCAACATTTATTACAATTTATATTTCCTCAGAATCATTTTCCAAACAAACTGCACAACTCTTTAGACTTAGCATGTATTACTTCCTTTTCCTACAAGATACCATGTATGTAACAGTCAGGAATAAAGAACGTGTTATTCAAGAGTTCACTCTGTGTCAGTAAGTTTCCCACTGACATTTGATTGCAAAATCTTGTGGCTGAGCCAGAACCTCAGCTAAGAACTTTTAAGAGAGACTTTTCCATCATCTGTTATCACTACCATTGCAATAGCTTACCGGGTAACTTAAGCAACTCCCTGTTCAGCTTGCTGATTTTTACAGTGCCTATTCTTACGCATCCATCTGCCTCTCTAAATCTATGTGTGAATGCCTTTACTTCAAAAAATACCAGTTCTTTTTGAAAATGCACAATAAATAGAAAAATATGTAGCTATAATGCATGAATGTCTAATAAGTAGATCAATGTTTGTTTTGGTAAACTTTCATATTGCCAGAGTTGACTGAGTTGACTGAGAAAGAGTTTAGGATACAGATGAGTCTGAAATGAAATCATGAGTTACACACCACTCGAAGTTTCATGTATGTAATCAGAATACATATACTGTATGTTAGTTACATAAGGCATCTCTCTGCTTAATCAAAGACCCCACCCTTAGTACCTCCAAAATTTAAAATCTGTATGAAGATCTGAATTTTAGACGTTTCACTTTTAAGGCACTACCACATTTTGTAGCAGCAATGTGCTTCCTATAATTATAAGAATTAAATAAATTTCTGATCTATGAAATGTTGTCTGACTTTTTAGTATGTTTAATGTTTATTTACGCACATTATTATTTGAAATGAAGAATGTTGGCCAATATCTGCATGGGTGATGAGATTTCAGTTGTTACTTTGACTCAGAAAATAATAAATATAACAGGTCTTGGTAGGTACTTTTATTTTTATCTACCTTATATGTCATCAAAAGAAGAGCTGGTAAAGTGTGGATGTGATCGGAGTGAGCAAAGGAACAGAGTAAATTTCTTCTAAAAGTGCTCTTTTTGCTTACACTGCTACCATGCACACTGGAATGGATTTAAAATTGTATCCCTAGAGTGCACAGTTCACTTACTTAGTATCAGTATTCATTACACTGAATCACTTCGTTGTGATCTATTATGTGATTTGTTTCATTATTATGTCTTTCATTAATAGTTTGTAATACTAGCTCTCTTTGATGCCATCTCTGATTTATCAAGTGTAAATAATGCCTTCCTAATCTGTTTTTCATTACTAGCAGTGAATACCCTCTTTCAGCAGCTGGCATCCTTATTTGAAAATTATTTCCTCTACTTATACAGTGTACAAATCAGATGTTGGATTCACTCCCCTGGATCCAGAGTCACGTAAACACCTCCACCCTTTTACATCCAGAACTCCACCACAGAAGAGGGTTTCATTTCAAGTGCATCACAGGTGCTTGCAGCACATATTGCTAGGGGATTACACTTTGATAAGAAAGCTTGAAATACCATAACGTCCTTATCAGGTCTTGCTTCAAAGACATGCCGGTTAGCATATTTAGCTTGTGACGAGAGCTAAACTCTAACCTTGCCTCTTCCACATGGTATACAGTGATGCCTGTTGTGTTTGGCACACAAGCCACTTAATATGTGTCCCCTGCAAGTGGAAAGGGACAAAAGAGCTGGCCAGAGAAATATTGCAGAGGTACCAGCTCATGTGCACTCTGTTGTTGCTGCACAGACTAGAAGCCTTGCTTTTCTGCTGCCAGCAGCCCACCCTGCACATAGAGGCCCTGAGCATGTATGACACCCGTGGTGCCTCCACAGGGAACAGGGGTGTAGCACAGAAATGAGACTGCCTGGGTCAGCAAGAGACCCAAGCATTTGGCATCCTTGGGAGCCACGGAAGGAGCAGATAACTCAACCAGTTGGAAGAGGCAAGGCTGTAGTGGAGAGAAGGGTTTGACTTTTGCTGCCTCTCCCTGCTGCCTCCTGTCATTACAGATGACAGGGCACTGGCTAGAGGATTTTGTTATTCTTATTATTGCTATTATTATAGTGAAGCAATAACATTTCATTTTACAGAGAAAGCCTCAAGCTGGAGCAGAGTGCTAAAATACAGACTCTAGAAACATAGCATAGACTCTTAAACATAACAGAGTCTGATGGCAACCATTCAACTCCAGTATTAGTTAACTGTATCTTTTTTCCGTATCTAGTTCTCCTGGTGTGCTTTTATAAATATATGTTAAGTTGATCTAGCTGACATATTTCTGTCTGTTCAAGCCCTATGAGTATCTCAGTCTCTTCTGTTAATGATGTTAAGGATTTCAAAAAATATAGCCATGTTCTGACTGACTCATTGGACCATTTAATCTCTGAGCAATTCCAAGTACTGCCTAGCTGAAACTCGTCATACTAAAGAAAGCATTCCCTCCCCCTAAGTATATATGAGCAGTTGTATTAGATCTATCCATTTTTTAGCTTGTCAGTTGTGGAAATGGAATCAGAATAAGAAAAAAGATGTTTCAAGTGCTCCTTTGAGTTCCTTTAGAAGTCTTGGATGAACACCATCTAGTCCAGTGGGCTGTTAGTGTTAGTATTTATAGAAGTGCTTGCAAATGTAAACATCCTCTGCTCACACATCAATTTATAATGTTCCTTTGGACTCCTTCCCCATAAAGAAAAGCAGCAGTCTCAAAAAGTCAGCGAACTCCTCTGTACTGACCAGTGCTAAGAAGCATCAGAACTTTCTGTGCTGTGCCTGAATCTTTATTTTACAACTCTTTTGCTTGGCATGAGTTCACTTTCATAGAATCATAGCATGGTAGAATGGTTTGTGTTAGAAGGGACCTCAAAGGTCATCAAATTCCAACTCCCCTGCCATGGGCAGAGATACCTCCCACCAGACCAGGTTGCTCAAAGCCCCAGTTTTAAACAGGTGAAGCAAAAAAATGGGAAAGAAAATGGGACTTATTACCGTCTTTTTCAAACTTTTGAAAATTCTTAATTGTATATTAAATGTAGTCTCATACATAGGACATGTTAATATTCCCTTGAGCATTCCATAAATGTTTTTTTCCATTTATTATAAAGTGTGATTTACTTGCTTGCTTCTTGGGTTCTGCATGCAGAATGGCAATGAAAGAGTTGTACGCCTTGTACAAAGCTTGGCTGTAAGCTCACTTCCTGTGATGTCTTCCCATATGTCTATGTCTTCTGCTATCACTCATTATATATTTATGTCTATATTTGATTATGCTTTTAAATACATAGTGTGAAGTAACATGAAAGGTAACTGACATCCCATTTCTAATTAATAAATGTAAATTTAAGAAGTCTTGAGTTGAATCTTTCAAAATGTCTAAGAAGCCATTTCTTCTTTCATATATAACATTAAAGTCAGTATGGTGTCATCAAAGCAGTGATGCTCTCAATCATTCTGGCCCCATAAACTTGGACTTGTTGTTTTGAGTAAGCAGTGGAATGTATTGACATGTATTTAATGCCTAGACATTCTGGAAATAAATATAACACAAGAAACTACAGCCCCCAATGCACCATGAAATTTAAGTATACGTCTAAAACAAAAGTATATGCCTAAATCATAAGTATATAAACTATCCCACTAAGCTTGACGTATAGTCTAGCTAAAGTCTGGTGTGCACCTAAGAGCCCTGCTACATTGAATCTCCTACTTTGCACATCTTCTGAGGTAGGTGCATATGGGTTGGATTTTCATGACCTACATGTTACAAAGAAGAGATCTACGTGTAAGAAATACATCTAGAGGTATATTACAAAACTAAGTAATTTCTGAAACCAGTGAAGATTTCAGAGTATTTTTTGTAATTGTAAAATTGAACTAACATATTAAAATACTTGATTCACCCTTCTCAATTTTAAAGGCTATTTTATAGTTCAAGAACATTTTTGTGTGAATCTACCTGTAGACCTATAAATAAAGTAATTTCAAGCTAAAGCAAGCAAGCAATAATTGTTAATACTCAGTGTTTTTTAATAGAAATTTAATATTGATTTTCTAAATAATTTACCAATTTACCAATGTATTTCTGATTTGAGTTTTTGTTAATTCAATGAAATACTAGTTTTATTGAAAGGAAATGCCTTCTCCCTTTCCAGTGAAGTATCTATGTTATCAGAACATACAATGGCCTGTGCCCCATGTGAATGAGGCTATTTGGGCAAAAAGGCAATTAAATAGTTTAGTGTGTAAATATTAAAGTTATATTCTATATCACAACTTCTACTGGCATTTGTGTAACCTAAACACAAACCTGGTGAAAGCATCTGAAACTTGTGAACATTTTGTAAAGTAATTTTCATTTGCCAGTTCTAAAGTAATTGAGTTGCATGTTTGTATGCACGTGTGCCTGAGAAGCACTGCTTTCATATGGAATATTGCTTAAAGTCAAAAGTATGGAAGACACACTACTGAGGCTATGTCAGAGTGAATGAATAAAGAAAATGGATGTTCATCAGATTCTCTGTCAGATCACTCCAGCTTTACATCATGCACAACAAGAAACAGCGCAGGAAAAGGCATGTAAAACAGGTATAGGAAGGTAGTTAGAAAAGAAGGAGGAATGAAGGAAGGAGGAGAGGGAGCAAATTTGCTAGCAGAATCACAAGATCTTCTGGAAGAAGTCACTGAAGAGCTCCTTATGACTTGGGACTTCATTTCTTTCTGAGGGAACCTTCTTGGGAGCACTGCTCAGCAGGAGGAACCAAGCCCTGCCAGAACAGCAGTGTTCTGCACATCAACTTCATGACACAGAACTGCCAGAACTAGTCTCCAAAAGACTGAGTCTGGTAAGAAATGCAGGCTTTTGTGCCAAAATACTGCCACATGGCATTGTTCTAATGCTTCGGTTACTCTGAGCTAGAAGAAAATGCAGAAAGATTAAGCACCAAGCTGCATTTGCCAGAAGTGCTGCCCACTGAAAGAAAATAGATTTGGGAATAGTCTGGAATGGATACATGCAAAAAATTGTCATAGTTATAGAGAATAAAGATATTCTAATGGTGAAATGAGAGGACTACAAGCAGAGCTTGAGTATATTTTGGTAGGGCTTTCTTTGCTATATAGCTAAAGAAGACTGTGAAAATGATAGTGGTTGGGAATCTGGGGAAAAACAAAACAAAACAAAAACAAACAAACAAAAACAAATAAACAAAAACAAAAACAAACAAACAAACAAACAAAAAACAGTGGAAAGATAAGAGGATTGGAGCCCAAAGTGTATTTCCTGGACATTTAGGTTTGAGTTGTTAACAGTCTACAATGAAAAGCAGGAAAAAAAAAAAAAAAAAAAAAAAAAAGTGTTCCGAAACAAGACAAAGGTGGTTTGCAGTTTGGTGTTTTAAGGGGGATTAAAAAAAAAAATAATAAAGCAAACGTCAGCTGCAATTCAGAACAAGGCAAAAGCAGTACTTGTGATACCCATGAAAACGCTTTCTTCAAAGAAAGGTGGAAAAAAAGAAAGCCACGAATAAAATGTGCTTCAGAGAAAAAAGTAGCTTTACATGAGAAATGGATGTGTCTGTACTTGAGTTAATGAAATATGTATTGATGTCTGCGATCACATTTTTGCCCTTCAATTATATTTCATAATTAATAATTTCTGAGGTTTAGCAACAACATTGGCTTGTTGAAGGCATGCTGGTTTGTACACTGTGTGTATACAAACTTTTCTGGCCCTGATACAGCTCCATAGAATCTATGCCAGTGTAACAAAGAGGAAATTTATTTCTGTTTCTTGGAAGCAATTTCTTCAACACTTACATATTATTTGGGACCCTTTCCATTTGTTATCTTTTAAATTAGAAAACAAAACAGAAGACATTCCTCTGGAAGTATTACACAGCCTTGAATTTAATTTAGGTTTAAATGTTCATCTACCTCACTGCCTTTGTTTTGCAGAGAGATATTTTAAGCATGAAAAGCAGTGAGAAAGAATATTATTCCACTCACAAATGCCACAATAGCTGAATCCAAGAAGAGAAAAACAGACCAAGCAAACAAAATAAACAAAAACAACAACAACAAAAATAAAGATGAGAGGAGAGGGAGAGGAGAGGAGAGGAGAGGAGAGAGGAGAGGAGAGGAGAGGAGAGGAGAGGAGAGGAGGAGGAGAGGAGAGGAGAGGAGAGGAGAGGAGAGGAGAGGAGAGGAGAGGAGAGGAGAGGAGGAGAGGAGAGGAGAGGAGGGGAAAACATCCATTCTCTTCCCTCTCTCCCATCCCAACCATGTGAGGCTAGGGTTTCAGCTCCAAGAGCACAGTTGTTCCCTCAGCAATCCCATATCACCCTATAACCTCCACTATAAATTTGTAGCGTCTTTTGGATCTGTATATGTCAAGCAGACTGAGTTAAAGTAACTTAAAAGGCACACTAGAGCATTTTATTAAAGATGTAACAATAAACAGAATAACTTGGGAACTTGTTGATATATATAAACCACCAACTTGCAGATAAATTAGCTTCAGTATTAAGCACCTTCTCTGCTGACTAGGGAATCTTAAGTGGATATATTGTATTAAATATAGGTGCTGACTGAATTATTAAAATATACCTCTAGAAAGAAGCAATTTGCATTAAAAGTCTAAGGCAATAAAGATCATATGGACCATAATGAGAGTGAAATTAATGTGGGGTTACAAAAGGAACAGAAGTAAAAGTACAGCTATACCACTGCAACAGAGATTGCAGAGGAAATGTATATTAAGAACCATTATGTGATGATGTAATTAAAGACACTTGTAATGTGTGGTAACATGCAAAAGAACAAGCAAAATTAGGCTTATGTGTGCTCTTCACCTTTCAAAGCCTGATCTCTGTGTGCTTAACACTCCTTGAATAATGCAGCAACGCATGCTGTAATCTTTTCCTGAAATCTGAGGCATGTATCAGTACAAGCTAATCTCCAGAAGGCAACTTTATACTTACTGTGCACATTCAAGAGTTAGAAGGCATAATTTTTAGCTGTCCATATAACTTCTCTTTAATTAATGAATTTGAAAGGGCTATATTTAGTCAGATATCTTAATGTAACCGTACCCTATCATAGTCTCATTGGCATTCCCATTAAGATATTCCAGCAACGTGGTTGAACTATCTCACTGCTCTATTTTAAGGAGGGAAAGGAGGGAGAAGGCATGCATCTAAAATATTCTGCAGGGAAAAAAAAAAAAAAAGGTAAATCAGTCGCTCATCCCGTACCTTTTAGGTATGTACCCTAAATGAGCAGAAGGGCCGAGGGAAGGTAGCAGACGCTCTCCCCACCCACGGCAGCGGGGGCTGATTTGGGGGACGGGAGGCTGCCGGCCTCCAGCACCGGGGAGCCCCCGAGGGCGGAGGCTGCGCAGGGGCAGCCCGGGGGTGCCGGCAGCTCCGCCCTGGGGGGCTCCTCGATTAAAGGGGACCTCTGCGGGCACCCCTGCTGCCGAGCCCCGGGGGGCGAGCTTTACAGAGCGGCCTCGCTCCGGGGGCAACCGGGGCTGCGGGGATGGGGCGGCGAAACGGTCCTGGGGGATTTTGCATGGGGAAGGGTGTGGGTAAAATGGGTGGGCATCAGATGGGTGCGCATCAGATGGGTGTGCATCAAATGCCATTTCTCCGGGTGGAGGAATAAAGCGGTGTCTCCTCACCTTCCCCCAAACGCCTCTAAGAAAGTGTGAGTCACGGCATAAATTGGGAATCGCACCTCTCCCGCTTGCATCTCGCCAACTTGCGGCAACTAGAGCAGCGTTTCCGACGGGACGGGCAGGGGCAGGGGCAGGGGCTGCTCAGCGAGGAACTCGCCGGGCTCCCCGCGGACCCTCCCCATCCCCCGTCCTCGCCCCGACGGCACCGCGCCCCTCCCGTTACCCCGGGGCACGGCGCTCCCCGTCCCCACCCCGCCGCCCCCCGACACGCCCCGGAGGTGCCTCCGCGCCCCACCCGGCTCCCCTTGGCCGCCCCGTGCCCTTCCCAGCCGGGCGGCGGCCGAGCGCCCCTTTCCCCTTCGCCGCCCCTGCGCCGGCGCCGGTGCCGGTGGCGGTCGGGGGGCGGCGGCGGGGGGAGAGGAAGGATGAGGTCATCCTCTTCCTCGGCGTCAGTCAGCTGGGCGGCGGCGGCGGCGGGGCGGGCGGAGGCGGGCGGGGAGGCGGGGAGGGATGCTCGGCTCCGGGCAGCGCTGCCCTGCCCGCTCCCGGCTCGGGCAGAGCGCGGCGGCGGCCCCGGTACCGCCGGAGGAGGAGGAGGAGGAGGAGGAGGAGGAGGAGGAGGAGGAGGGGAAGGCGGCGGCGAAGGGGGGAGCGGGCTGAGCGCGGCTCGCCGCAGGCAGGCGGCGCTGCGGGCGCGGTCGGCGCGGAGGAGCCGCCCGCGGGCGCGGGGCGCGGAGCAGGGGCCGCGGGGAGCGGCGGGGGCCGCGGCGGAGGGCGGGAGGCAGGAGGCAGGGGGAGGAGGAGGAGGAGCAGGGGGAGGCGCGGGATAAAGGAGCGCCCGGCGCTCCCGCTCGCTCTCCGGCGGGGCCGAGGGAGGCATCATGGCCGCGAAGTCGGACGGGCGGCGGAAGATGAAGAAGGGCGGCGAGGTGGCGTTCACGCCGCTGCAGAACTCGGAGCACTCGGGCTCCGTGCAGGCGCTGGCCCCGGGGCTGCCCGCCGGCTCCGGGCCGGGCGGCGGCAGCGACGACGACGAGGCGCCCGGGGGCGGCTGCTGCGGCGGCGGCGGCGGCGGCGGGGACGGCTCGGGCGGCGGCTCCCGCTGCTGCTGCTGCTGCTGCTGCGGCGGCGGCAGAGGAGGAGACGGGGGCGGCGGCGGAGGCTCGCGGGGCTCGGGCGGGGGCTCGTCCTCGCTGTGCCTGCGGCTGGGCAGGGAGCAGCGGCGCTACTCGCTCTGGGACTGCCTCTGGATCCTGGCCGCCCTGGCCGTGTACTTCGCGGACGTGGGCACCGACATCTGGCTGGCGGTCGACTACTACCTGCGGGGCCAGCGCTGGTGGTTCGGGCTCACGCTCTTCTTCGTGCTGCTGGGCTCCCTCTCCGTGCAGGTCTTCAGCTTCCGCTGGTTCGCGCACGACTTCAGCACGGAGGACAGCACCGCAGCCGCTGCCGCCGCCGGGCACTGCCCCGGGGCCGAGAGCAAGCTGCTGGTGAGCAGCAGCTCGGCGGCCGCGGACATCGACGCCGCCCGGCCCTGCACGCCGCAGCGGCAGGCGTCCACCGCCAGCAAGAGCAACGCCACCAACAGCAGCAGCAGCGGCAGCAGCAACGCCGCCGGCAGCGGCCCCGCCGGCAACCGCGGCGGCAGGTCGGCGTCGTGCGCCTTCTGCGTCTGGCTCCTGCAGTCGCTTGTCCACATCCTGCAGCTCGGGCAGGTCTGGAGGTGAGCAGGAGCCGGGAGGGGGGCCGGGAAGGGGGCGGGAGAGCGGTCGGAGGCTGCCGGGGGTCCCTCCTGGGGCGTCCCGCCCCGTCGGGGGGCGCCGCGCCCGGCTGCAGCCCCTGGGCGCCGGGACCCGTCGGAAGGTCCCGGGGAACCCGTGCGAGGAGTTAGTGAAGAAAGAAGGGGAAAGGGGGAGCATCCCGACACTATCCAGCCTCTGCGGCGTGCGTGGCCGCCGGCCGGGAACTTCACTGGCAGCAGCGAGGAGTTTCGGGAAGCGCCCGTGCAACCCCCCCGGTGCGGGGTCTTGGCACGGTGTGAGTGGGCAAATGCTCTGTTCTGCATCCGCTCCTTGCCAAGAATATGTGTTTGTACATATGGGATGTAGCAGAGAATGCCTCCTCCATCAAACTTTTGAGCCGCTGCCGGCAAAAGCGCTCGCAAGCAATGGTGTGTGCTTCACCGAAAGGGTGTGCTCAGGTGGGCTGTGGAGGGCGCCTGCTGCAAAGGGAGATGACATCATAGTTTGCAAAAGTAATGCTTTCCTGGGTTTTAAGCATACTTCCAGTGAAGAATTTTATGGAGAGCAAACGCCCTGAAAATACATTTCGTGCTGCCCAAGCAGGGCAAAGTTCAGCGTGTGTAGTGTATTAGGAGTTGAAGTTTCCATCTGGGATTGGGGCAGACAGGTGCTGCGTTGTGCTACTCATCCAGCAGGGCAGGGCACTCAAGCAACAGTTGAAAGCACTTTGGGGGTTTCTCGTTCAATGGGTGGAAAGGAAATACCTCAAGTTTGCTTTGGAAACCCTGCTATTTCAGAATTATTTCATTAGAGAGTTTAATTCGTTGTTACTCTAAACTTCTCTCCTTTGGATTCTTAATCTCATTCGTAATCCCCGATGTGGTCAGAGACTGTCTTTTACTCTGTGTTCATGCAGCTCAGCTCTGTTTGTGGCCTTTAAGCATCAAGGATCACAAGTGCTACAAGGTAACAGACTGAAGACCTTGGGGTGCCATAGCTGTCATCCACATTCGAGATTCTACTCGAAGAATTTTCTATGTAGAATTTTCTATGCTTGTAGAATTTTCTATGCTTGTGAAACTGACTTGAAGTTACTAGTGTGCTTGTTATAAGGTATGGCACAACTGGACTGGAAAAGGGATTTCTAAATGAAAAGCGATGCTTTGTTCTAGATCTTGCATGCTTGTAAGCTCTTGTATGCTCTACCTCCATGGCTGAACCCAAGATAAATTTAGGGCTTGCTGAATGAGATGGCTTTTATATAATGTTTAGTGCTAGTTCTCTAGAGACAGAAGGGTAGATATAATGGCTCAAGTTGTACATACAAATTCATGTCAATATTTGTCTGCATAAAAGATAGAGTGTGTGACATGCTGAGTGACACAGAAGAGAGTTTAACAACTCATGTCATGACTCTGTGTTGGAAAACACAAAGAGAAGGGGGTTGGGTGGAGCAGGGTGTGATCAACAGTATTGTACAGCAGTTCTGCCAGAGGAGGTGCCTGGGATTTACAGCTCTCCAGCTGCTTGCTTTTTGGTGAAGCGCAATCTCTTTTAATATAAGATTTGCTCCTTTCAAGACTACCTAGTCCTTTGTATTTAAAGCTAGCTGAGCTTCTTTTAATCATGTATAGCTTTTCTTCATGTTTATGTGCAGTAGCATAAGACTACCAGAATATTAAATTGACAGGGCATGTTAGGACATTATTTATGTTTTAGCCTGTTATGCTCTTTATCTTTTTCTTCTTTCAGTGAAATGGAGACATAGAATTGTTTTTCTGTCAGTAATTTAGCAGTGCTTGTGTTTGTTGTCTTTTCAAAAATGTACAAATTATGTGGTCAATTGTATGCAGTCTTGCATATCAGTGCATCATAATTAATTAAAGTGACTTCATTTTAATTCCCTGGGTATATCCCTCATAAGGGAGATCCTTAGCAGCCATCTGAAACCAATAATAAGTATCAAAAAGGAGAGGTCATCTCAATCCCTGAGAAACTCTGTGTTTAAATGAGGACTCAGAATTAGCATGATTTGTGGAAAGTAATCATGATTTTCTGGAAAATGGAGCGTACACGATTTGTAGTCCGAAACTTCTTCTCCACAGTGTCACATCTGCACTGCCCTGAGCAAACAGCCCCATGAGAGTTTAGGCTGAAGGAAGATCAAGTGTATTTAGTCGCACGTGTAACTCCTCTGACATAGCTAAACAGACCTTGGTGGCTGTGTTAGCAACACAGTCCGCACAGGTGAGAAAAGCCCTGTTTTGCTTTGCTCTGTGCCCCCCCTCTGTGTGTTTTCTCTCAGCTCTCAGTTTTCGCTTCTCTTTCTTTTTTTTTCTGTTGGCCTTGGTTAAATCTCTTCTATACCTATATTTAAGTTTCCTAGTGGTTATTGTATTGAATTAAACACAAGTGATGAATGACAGTGATATTTCTGTCATTTCTCTGTTGACAAAAGCCCTAGGTATGAGAACTGAGGTTTGGGTGTTTGGTAGTTTTGCATGTGGGTAAGGATATCAAGGTGTGTGAAGAGAGGTTTGTTTGTGCCTTGTTGTGAACATGGGTGCTCACTCTGGCTTTATTCAGCCTTCATTGTCCCCTGTCTCCTCTTAAAGTATTGAATCAGTTCTTGAAGTATTCAATTTCCTTTCATTTGTTTAAATGCCAAAGATTTGGGGGGATTTGTGTCAACAGTTTATTTAAGGAGGCCATCCTGAGGAGCACTGGGCACACATGGCAATCCCAGTGTCCTTGGATTAAAAAAAAATAGTTCAAAAATGTGTTTTTAGTTATTAGTTCTGTAGGCTGACTTTTAACAACTCCAAAGCTTTTCCCCATTTTGCATTCAAGATTAATTTTTGTTTACAAACGTATTGAAAGCTGGATCATTGAAAATGATTGTGTGTTAATTTTAACTAAAATGTGCTAATGGGAAATGAATGAAGTCTTTAATGCGGCATGGAACAATACTGTAAGTAGGCAATCTAAAATTATTAAAACAAATTTTTGCTAGTGTAAAGAAGGGGAACTGCAGGAACAGCTAAGCTGCAAATCAGTTCCGAATAAAAGAGGGTCTTTTTTCTTTTGCAATTGGTATAATTTTTCCCTCTCAAATCATAGAATACCGAATTCTTCCATTTTGAAGAATAAGCACATAAATACCTTTTTTAAAATTTTCTTTTCAGGGGTGTTGGATATCCACAGACTTCCTGAGAACACTGTCCCTCAGTTAAAATTCCAGTGGAGTCTCTGAGGATTTGCTTGCCACAGCTGAGTGCAGACACAAGGCCTTTGTGGGCAGCTAATTTTGTAATAAAATATGATCACCGATGAGTTTTTCTGGTTTTTGAAAATGCATTGTGCCTTCAGAGGTAGATACAGATACATTCCTTACCCATACTTTCAGTGTGTTCTGCTTTTCACCAATATATGGCCATGAAAGCCACATTGTGGAGCCCTGTTCTCCCCAGAATGTAATGAGAGATGTGGCTTTTTATTAGCAGACTCTAGGGAGTACAAAGATGATACAACGCACAGGGTCTTTGTATTCCATTGTAAGGAAGTGAATGCTTTAATATCCCTCCCCAATTTATAGTCTGTAAGGACTTTGTGGATGTATGTGGGCCAGTAGGATTCAGATAAACTATTGGCCTTTGAGCCTGGCGTGAAAGAATGTAGACACTGCCCTTGAGCATCCCTTTGATACACTGAGCTTCCTAGGCTTAGCCCTGGCTTTCAGATCTTGCAGTGGATAACAGGACATGGTGACTGGATGCAAGAGATAATAGCATTTATTTGGTGTTTTCAGAGACAGGTGGTTTCCTTGAGAGCTTTTTTTTTTTTCTTTTTTTTTCTTTTTTTCCCACCTGGATGAGATTCCACTGGTCTGGCCGGGGGTTTAGGGGGCCAAGAGTTGTGGAAACTGGGCAGACAAGAGGAGCATACTGGAGGAGTCAATGGTGCTCCTCTTGTGCTGTCTGGAAAGCAAGAAGTAGGTCTCCGAGACAACTTTGTACCTTGAAGGGGAATGGTGTGAGCAGGCTGCCTAGGTACTCAGAGTGCTCAGAGGTTGTCATTTAGTCTGAAAGGCTGCAGTCAAAGTGCCTGAGAGGCAACTGTCAAGTTTCTGTAGCCGACAAGGCCAGAGGAAGGGTGAATCATTGGAAAGAGGAGGACTTTAAATTGCCCTTTAAATTTATTTCTGGGTAGATGAGATGATAGTGAGATGGCTAAGTATATCCCTGTTGACAGAATGAGGGTTTTTGGCTGAAATTTTCTAGCTGTGTGGGAACCAACACAGAGGAGGAGGAAGATAAGCCAGCTTAATCACTGACCCTTGCAGGTGTCGCTTGTTTGGGGCAGTTTATTCCAAAGTGGGTCTGGTTCCCTGGATCATAGAATCACAGAATGGCTTGGGTTGGAAGGGACATTACAGAACATCTAGTTGCATCCCCCCTTCCATGGGGAGGGATGCCACCCACTAGATCAGGTTGCCCGGGGCCTCATCCAACGTTAAACACCTCCAGAGATGGGGCATCCACAGCTTCTCTGGGCAACCTGTGCCGGTGCTTCACCACCCTCCCTTTAGGAGTGACGAATTTCCTCCTAAAATTTCCTCCTCAGAAGTGCCCTGCATTGTGCATCCTCCTCTGCTCTCAGTTCTGCCTAAATATCTGCACCATCTTCATCTACAGCTATATTTGTTTATGTGTAATTTTAATAAATCGTTATCTTTGTTCTCCTTCATGGTTCTTATTTGGAAGAAAAAACTAACCAAACAAACAAATAAACCATGTTGCAGTAGGGCTGTAGATGTGACGCTGGATTCTGGAAGCAGGGTGAGGTACCAGTTCCTCTGGTACCCTGTGATGGCATTTTTCACAGAGTGGGATCATTTGCTAAAGAAATTTCATTATCTGCACTCATAAGCTTCACCTCTACAATCAGCTGATGCTTTTACAATTTCAAAATAATAAAGGAAATGGTGGCTGCATGATTCATGAGAAGTCCTTACAACTTTCTCAGGTGCTCACTATTAATGACTGGGCCCTTAAACTGGAACTGTGAACAGGTAGTTCAAATTAGGAAAAATATCGTTAGATTTTACATCAACCCACCTCCACCCTCATATAGACTTTTTTTTTTTCACTTTTTCTCTATCATGTAGTTTTGACACTTTTGTTCAGTAGTAACGTAGGAGCTTGGTGTAGTTAGATGGTCAATAATTCCAGCTGCCATTGGGCTTCACACTGAGATGTGATAATATCTCAATCTGACACTGGCTTTTCTAACTGTTTTGAAATCTGTCAGATAATTTGTCACATTGAGTCCAAATTTATGAGTCATAGCCATTTCCTAGATAAGATTATTGCATATCCTCCCCATCTGTGTCTTAGTAAAGTGAAATGCTACCACTCAGCAATACCATATTTCTTTTATTGAGTTACTGCAGTTCTTGACTGAAAGTCCTGCTGTCTAACTATTTTGCTTGCTGAGTCTTTAGGATTCGGGAAAGGTGATGGACTGTCAGAAATAGGAATTAAGGTTTTTGTTATTTTCATTTTTCTGGAAACCAGGAGTAGAAGGTGCAGACTGCTTTCTAGGTGGCCTAACTACATTTAAAGTTTCACTAATACATGGAGCAGTATAAATATTTCATTCCTTTTTTTTTATTATTTTTTATTTTTTTTCCCCAAAGTCAGTGATATGCAGATGAAGGCTGTGCCTTTCATATATATATATATATATATTTTTTTTTTTTTTTTGGAAACACAATTGTGAAGCTTTACTTACCATGTTCTTAAAAATCTCTTATAAGTCTGCATACAAATCAGATTTGGTATTCAGTTTATTCTAATAACCTAAGCTACATGTAAAAGATGCTGATGTACTTTAGAAGAAAGATACTCTGCTTTAATAATTAACAAGGGTTCTCTCTATAGAGAATATTTATCACTTACATAAGTTTTTGGATTTTCAAAGGACTGCTTAGGCACTAAAATTTCTGATTGCTCAGTTGGCTTAGTAGGTGAACCAATATTTTGTACAGAGGATGCTTTCTAGCAACTTACAGATGAGAATAATTTATATTTGGCTTTTTCCAAAGAAGTGGAAAATCTATAACATTTTAAGGTTAGTGCTCCAGAGGATTTCCTGTCACTATGTGTAGATGCTGTTCTAGAGTTCTCTATTGAAATGCAGGAATGTCTGTATACACATGCCATGAATTCAAAGAAATGTTTCATGTTATAATTTGTTCTTAGACGTTGTAATCTTGCAGAAAATTCTTGTAACCAGATGAACTTTTCTGGCTAAAATTTCCTCCTGTTTAACTTGCATTAGGGAATATATTTAGTGCTGAAAGGTCCAAATCCCCTTGGAAAAGAAAGAATGAGGAACATCACAGTTATCCTGCCCCATATCTTCAGGTTATTTATGTTGTAGCCCACCTTGTCCAGAACAGTACTCTCAGTCAGCTGGGTTAGTCCTTAATATTTGTCCGTAAAGACTGACTTGCCTACAAACATACAAAAGTTCTAGTAAAATTAAAATGAAATCAATATCTATGTCACTTAACAATAGTAGCTTGTTCTCCCATCTCTCTCTTCCAATTAAGTAGCTTTTCATATACTGTGGGTTAATCACAACAGTGACTTAGTTTCAAGTAAACAGCTTGTTTGGGAGGGATTTATCGTACACAGACAAAATCAATAGTTCTTTTGCTTACATTTCAAGGTACAGTAGACATCTATGGTTGCTAAAGATATGTTTACAAAGTAGTGCCATTTTTGTCCATTTTAGCACAACTGTCAGTTGTATACATTGTGTCAAGAAGACATATAGGAGTGGAAGTGTCGAACAGTCTATAAAAAGAACATGTTTTTTTGTTTGTTTGTTTGTTTTGTTTAAGTGAAAGGAGGCTGATATGAAAGAGAGCATGAGAGAATTGAGGGAGCATACAAAAGGAGATGAAATGTTATGAAAAGGCACAGGAATACCAGTTACTCCTTGGATGCTTTTTACCTAACTCCAGCTTATTTTCCTTCAACCACTGACCAAATAGAGACCATCTGAATAATTTTAAAAGTGATTGCATGAGGTACTGGAGAAGAAGTCAGCAAATAAGAAGAGTTATGTGGCTGGACAAACTCACAGAGAAAATGTTAGATGCAATTTTAACTCCAATTGCAGCCAGTAGTCATCTGAACAACAATAAATACAAATGTGCGGTACCAGTTTGACATCAGTTTACTGCAAAGAGAGTACCCTTACGTAAGTTTTTGTAAATTTTAGAATTAAGAACAAATAGGCCTTGGGCATATATTTTTCCAAGAGATTTTACTTGAATTTCCTGACAGCCATAACCTGAATTAGCATCTACCTGTGATCTCTGATTGTTGAAGTGATTCCTTATCACTCTTCCTCTCATTTTGTTTCCCTCCTGGAATGGCTGAAAAGAGTAATAAGGTATTTTTTTCCCCAGATAAAATATTTGCTATACTACATTGTTATTTCCACTACTTTTCCTTTGCTACAACATGTTTGTGCTGTTCAATATGTTCATGGTATAAGATTTGTGTGGTGAGCTATATAAATCTTCTTGATTGACAGAGCTCATCAGTGGGGGTGGTTAATGCTATCAGTTACGAATGATTTGGTATCACGATTTGGAGCAAATGGAATGAGACTGTTTTGTGGGGTGTTTTCAGAGGAAGTTTGGCAGTCAATGATGTGGCAACAAAAGTAACTTCTTGTTCTTCTAAAATTGGAAGGTGTGACTTAGGAAAGACTAATGTACCAAGGACCAGTACCAGCTGCTTCAGAGAGAGATGCAGATGTTTTACCATGAATAAAAAGTGAATTAACCTACGGATGGAAGAATGCTTTTCCTTATCCCTGTCAGCTGCTATCTATCAGATTGATTTCTGTCCTTAAGAATGAAGGTTAGCGGTGCCACAGTTTGCTACATTACTCACTATAATGGGATGTTTTCATGTAAACATCTAAATCTATTCTAGGGTCCTGCCAACTTCTTTCAGAGTAGTGTTCTTCTGTCTGTTGTGCCTAGGATCAGTTCCGGCAGGTCCAAAGAGATTACCTTGTAACAGTGAGCTCCAGACTTCAGTTCTCTATAGAGAGCCATATAACCTTACACTGAAAGCTTTCAAGTGTACATGCAGAGAAAAGAACAGGAAGACACTGGGCACATTTTCGTGGTTTAATATTGGTTAGTGTGAAACAATCAGCTTTGTCGTAATAATTGTGTTGTCTTTTTTATCTTAAAGAAGGGTATGGGCGGAGTTGTGTCGCTTCTTATTTTTCATCAGCCCTAACCTTTATATTCTCACTTTGTATGGAAATCCTTCTGTGAACCAGATCTAAAAGAGGACTTGTCACTGCAAAGCAGAATTTAGATGTTCTTTCAGGCTATAGACCTGAAAATATGATCTAGAAAATTGGGCTCAGCAGCCTTGTTAGGAAGTTCCTTGAAGAACTTAACTACAATGGACCATAACCTTTGACTTCAAAGAGTCCTTGAGGCTTGTATTTCTGCATTTTGGCTGTGCCCAAATTGCCCCAGTACACACAGCTTGAGTTCCTGTTTCTCATTTAAGCCCCTTGCAAACCAGGAACTAGGCTGAGTGGCACTGAAATCCCTTAGTGCATCCAGTTGTCAAGCATTGTTTAAACCTTCTTTAAGAGCATTGATGAGCTCAGATCCCTGACAAGCATCACCAAATCTGCCTTATTTCAAAGTAGTACTGGAGAAATGTCCCTTGTGATTAGAGTATTTGTTCAGGTTTCAGGAGATCTGAGCCCACTGCCCTTTCCAGCTGTGAGGGCTCAGATCCTGTCTGCCAGAATGCCCTCTCTACTGAGGCTTGGGAGAGACTGGATGGGGACATTTGCTCTTCTTTGCACTGGAGCTGCATCATCATGCTGACAGAAATGTAACACTCATGAGGCCAGAGAGGAAGAGCACAGTTCTGTGACCTAATACTTAAGGCCCTCAAATGGGACCAAATACAGATTTCCCTGCCTTTATTTTTGGCTTAATTGATTTTAGTTGCCCACCTTTTAACCTTCTCTCTTTCTTATCCTAAATGTCTATGCTGACAGTATTTCTGTTTGCAAACATTCATCTTGCATGTATAGCATAGCCACAAACAAGATCATTGTAGATATCCATTTGAAAAATACCTGACTAGCTTGTAGGAGCAGCTCTAGACAATTGAAATAGGCTGAGACAGAAGGATTGGTATATTCATTTTTTTCATCAACCTTTCTCTGTCATATACAGTCAACCTTAGAAAAAAGAGAAAAGGCATTTTTTGATGTGTCACTCAGTAGCTGTTTCATCCTTTTTGACTGTGGTCTCGTGCAAAAGTAAATTAGACAGATATTTAAAAATGCTTAAGTCCCTGGTTCTTGCTCTGAGTTTCTTAAAAATGGATTTTATTTTTTTTAGTTGATTTTTCTTAATGTAAAAAGCACAGTTTTGTGCCTGAAATAACACCTGAGCAATTCTGTGTCTTAGTTTCCCAACTTCTTGTCTCCCAACTCACCAGAAGCTCCACAGCAAGTAGAACCCAAATTTTCAGTATGCATCATTTTGGTTGCATTTTTTTTCACCTATCTAAATTTCAGAAATGGAAAACTATATCTCAATATTACTTTCACTGAAGTGATGTTATCAGGGGAGGAGATTTAACGTGCTTCAAATTGGCAGTCAAAAGTAGTCTATACTTCTGAAATTATTCCTTAGTCTTTTAATATATATTTATTAATATAGTTGCTATATGGATATTTTGAAGCTTAATATTTATACAATATGTTGAGGTACTCATGGAAAATGATCTAGGTGAAAACAATTCAAAATAAATTATCTTTTCAATTAAAAGTAAAAAGTTAATATTCAGTTAAAAGATGCTTTAAGTTAAACATGTTCAAAACCTGAACAACTCTCCATAATGGACATCATCAGGGCATTTAAGCAAAAAATTAATATTTTAAGGATTTCTTTCCCCAAAGATTTGTACTTATTAAACCCATAATATGCTAAGTGATGTAAAAAAATCCTGTCCTTCACCCTTTTTTCTTAACTTACCCACTTTTGCTGCTGTAAGTTAGCTCATCACCTCATCTCTTATACTGTTTTCATTGTCTGTTAGTCTGCTTTTTAAACTGGATCCAATATGCTAAGTTAAAAAAGGGCCTGGTAAGAAGTGTTGGGACTTTTTTTGAGCATAGAGAGGATGCTAGGATCAACTTCAGTCCAAAGCTTCCAAGCACCGGACATTTCCGCTTCAAAAACAGTGACGTGTGGGTGACAGCAGACAAATGAGGTGAGTGTAGATCTCATTACCTTTCTGGTAATAATGGTGGAAACTACATTTAATGTGGAATTATTGGAAAAAGCATAACTGTATACAGAGTTCATAGTATATTAAACAAAGATGTTCTGTAAGTAAAGACTGGGCAATTAAAGAAGATTTACCTAAGTAAAGCCAAATACAGTGCAGATAATAATTAATGTGGCTGAGATAACTCAATAATAATGGCTTTGAACTTTTACAATAGTGCATTAATGCATGTGTCAGAAGGAGGGATTGCATTTACAATCAACAACCATTTGTTAGGACTTTTTTACCACATAGGTTAATTAAGTACTTGTGATGACAGAATATGAAGATTACCTTACTGAACTAAGGGCTGTGCTTGGTCCTTAAGTATGCCATTCATTATTTTTCGTGTACCTAAAAATAAATTTTTTTAGATATGTGTTTTTTCTATAACCAGTCCTTATTCTGAAAATGTCACTTCTGTGGCAGAGCAATGCCATTAATAGTCAAATTGACTTAGAGAATTAATTAGCTATTGGCTTTTTTTGCCTGCATGACTGCTCTGGAGGGCCGTTGGAAAAACTAGCAGTTTTAACACAAGCTACTCCACTGTCAGTTCGTAGGCTTTTCCCTGAAGAGAGAAGCAGAGCATGAAAGCTGAGGAGCTGAGAAGCTCAGAGGAGCTCTAGATAAAACGGACCTGTTCCTTTGCCGGATAGGAGCTGTTATGTAGGTGCTGACAGGGGAGTTGGACTTGTTTTATGAGTGTGTGGTGGTTTTAACTTCACCAAAAAGTCTCTCTAGAGGGAGCAACTAGTCTCATGACCAAGCTGTGATTTGGGTCATGGGAGGTTCTTCGTGTGGGACTTACTTCAGACAGTTCAGGGCAGGTCTTTAATCCTTGTGTCTCCTTTTCTCTTCCTGTGCAATGTATTAATGGTTTCCAGTCTCACCTGTGCTGGTAAGGTAATAAGCTCTTTGGAGGAAGGATTTCTTTCCATTCCTTCAGAAACTTCGTAGCACAGCAGAAGGCTGATATTATTTGGAGTTTTGGGGGTACTTCTGTAAAGCAAGTAATGAGCAGTTGCTACTCCTTGTGGTTTAAGAACATGCTCAAAATAGAGTGGTATTTCTGAACAGGTGCCTTTCCCAACTCCTCTTAAGTCAATTCCAGAGCTGGACTCAGTCCTTCTCCTTTAGTATGGCTATTCCTACATGTCCTATCTCTTTATTATGTAGTCTGTGGATTCTCCCAAGGAAGCCAGCCGCTTCTGTGATAACAGCCAGCACTTTTCTACAGGGTTCGTATCTTTTAATAGGACAGGTACCAGACCCGTAGTATGTCCTGCTGCTGCAGAGTTCATATTAATAAGCTTTTATCAATGTTATTTGCAGTGTTTTACAGATGAGCAATTTCTGTGATAAAAATGAGGCGATACATGCACATCTTTATATTTATGAGATATCAAATGATCTGACTGACTTCCTTTAAGTGTAGAAAGTATTGGATGGGAAGAACATCTTGAAAAAATGTTGACTGTCAGCTAAATTACGATTAAGTATATTTCAGTAATGACATAAAAGTGTTCCTAATGGATACTCTAAGTAAGAAATAGACATGAATTACAAGGAAGAGTATACTGTTTAAAATTTTTGTATCTAATGCTAATTCTTAAAGGATCCTTTTAAATTTCCATAAAATAATTCACTGAGCTTTGAAACAATTGGAGTTTAAATTACCAGCTTGTATTAACACAGGATGTTTTCAATACCTCAGCAAATCCTATCTTCCTAATTTTTAATTTTATATCAATGCCTAAGGAGTAAAGGTGTCCAGTAGCTTTATTTGACATCTAACACTAATATAGGAGTCAAACTTAAAAGGACACTGTTCATGATCATCATGAAAAAAAAAAAAAAAGAACGTACAAGTATTCTTTTGAAGTTCAATTATGGATTCAGTTTGACCTTGTTAATGACTTGTTCTGATATCTTGAGCTTGAACTTTATTAGTGCAAATATTATGGAAGGTGTATTTTAAACCTGAAAGCCAGAATATTAATAAAAAACTTAATTATGTATTCATTAGTTATATTCAGAATTCAGATGGGTTTTACTTAATTTCATTCCCCATCCAATCAAGGATCAGAAGCAATGACACATGATTTAAATAGCAAATTGTTTTGGATATTTCTAATTAGCAGACACGAGGGACTGGTTATTAAAGAAATTAACTTTGGCATGTTGAAAACTGAAGAATAACCTTGAATTAAGAATAAACTCAATATTTAAATCTGTTCACGGAAAATTTATAGACACATTTAATCAATTTCTAGTGTGTATAAGCTATTTTCTCATTTATAAACAATAGAAATATGATAGAAATATGTCTTCATATGTTGTGCCATAAATCATTCTTTGGAGAATTCTTCATGGATAGCACCTTAAGAGTTGTGTGGATGGAGAATGGGAGATATAAAGATTATTTATGTACATTTAAAAACTTCATTTATGTACAAAACTTTATTTATGTACATTTCAAATAATCGGTTTGGGTTCACATGTTGCAGCCGTCACTCAAGAATTCACTTTATTCTGAGAAAACCTCTTCAACTAAATAAATTCTAATTTAATCATAATGCAGAATGTGTCACACTGGATTTATCTTACTTTGTGAGAGTCTGACACTACTTCATTGGTGTTTTCACTCTGCCACCCTCAAAAACCTGTGAAGACTCCTTTTGAAGGGGCAAGGGTTTGAAAAATGTTTGAGAACTTGAAGGATCCGTGGAAGAATTGGGTCCTTCTCCCTGTTCCTACTGGCACTCCATGCTCAGTTAAGTGTCCTTCAGCTCCACTACGACCCAAAGCTCTTTGATTCTGTGATGTACCACTCTTGATGCCAGAGGAAGGCTGTTTTGCATCTCCCTTGGAGCTGGATTTCTCTGAGTGATATTGTATTCTACTGGCAAGGAAGCACAAAGCTATGGGAATAGTCTATGACACCTATTGATTGCCATCACTGAATGTGTACGTAGGTGTGATTTGTTGCAAGAAATTTCCTGACACAGGCTGTCCCACATCTTTTTTTATTTTCTAAGGTGAACATCATTTTAGTATATAGGCTTCACAAAGGGAAGAAGAAGATGAAGGAATCAGGTAAAATCCATGAGCTGTCGGTCACAGAAGTATCTTTTTTAATTTCCTTTTTCTCTTGGCGTCTATTTTTATCATATTCAAGCATTAGCTCTGAGAGAGAAATAATGTTAACTTCAAAAGCCACTTCCTGCTCAATAAATAATTCAGAGCCATAGATTGTTCATGAGGAAATATCAACAAACTAGTAGTAATTTAATACACCGAGCAATCGCACTCGCTCTAGCCTACATATGATTTAAATAGAATATGACAGTTTAGGGTCTCCATTTGCCCTATGGCACATTGGGATCAAACTTGGCAAGTGATTGCAGTGTTCTCATATCTTCTGAAGAAGTGAATGAAAGTTGCATAATTCAGAGACGATTTCTTAATTACATGCTAAATCAGAGTTTGCCTGTTTGTGTTCTGAATCCAAATTATTGCCTAGGACCAGCTTTAGAACATATGAATGTTTTCTCTGTCCTTTGTTAACTAACATCTCACAATCATGTCTCTTTTTATTTTTTTAAACTTCAACTATTATTTAGAAGCACAGTTTAAGTATGTTACCTGTGTTTGCTTTATTCCGTGGATAAAGGTCTATGTCTAGCTGTCTGACCTGTGATATCCATCTACAGAGGTCAACCTGCTTTCTGTAAGTTTTATCACATTTTTCTGTTCTAAACACTGACTGTAGTACTTTTTCTTCTTCCTTTTTCGCTAGTAGGCCAAAAACCTACATCACAGGGTGTTAGCTACTGATTGTGCTGGGAAGGTTTGTGTTTCTGTCTTATATAGTTATGGTTAAAAATAGATGAACTCCTTCTGACTCCAGTATCCTCTCCCTAGTGGGAGGAAAATGTAGAGCTCAGAGTATATCTATGTTATGGGCATTGTGTGCTACTAGAACAAGGCTACATATCTGTCATACCTAAACTCGAGTTAGGGCTTCTCTTTTCCTTCTCCACATCACTTTATGTGGAATGGTTCATCTGTATTTGGACTTGGCGCATCATAAATATGGCATAAAGTTTCTTCCTTTTTGGCTCTACACATGCAAAATCAATCTAAACTCTGCGTGACAATAAATGTTCCTGTGAAGTGGCTATAATCAATTGAACCATAGCAAATTTATCTCTGGTTTCCATCTGTGGAAGTGGTTTTGCATTGAAAGCAAGGGATGCCTACTGTCAACGGATGGTAGGTGTAATGCATAACTTCCTAAATTTGTCCTTTGTGTCTTCTAGTGCCTGTATCTCCTAATGAGCCTATCCTTAGGAAGTCTTCCAACCATAACAGAGTGTTTATCCTGAAGATCTATAATGAAATCAAACATAGGTACATGTAATTGCCTTGGTGATAAGATGCACCCCAGAGCTGTGCTTCTCCAGGAAAAGAGCAGATTGCAATTGAGGAGTAACATGTTTTTCCATGTTCTTGGAATGGAAATAATTGCTCTTCCTACTTTGATAGCATTCTCCCATTCATCTAGCTGATACGGTGAAAAGATAACCAGGGCTTCTCTCACAAACATCTTCACCTACAAAGATGGCTGTAGCTGAGCAATTCTTTCTCCAAAGTTCCATTATAAGCTGAATAGATCTAGAAAGGACTCAAGAGGAGCCATTCCTCTTCATGTGAATCCATTCTCACCTGCAGAAATAACATGTCTCAAGATCTGGCTTTTTGTGAAAGTATGCTGACCTTGGTTGCTGAACTTTCAGTTTAACCTGATCTTGCAGTGTGAATATGCCGGAGATTTTCACCTTGGAAAGAGTCTGCTGATCATGTGTCAACCATGTGAAATCAGGGAACATTAGATCCATGGTAGATATGTGTCTCCTTTGATTCAAAATGTCTTTAAAATGTTCAGAAATTTCATTTATGTTCCAGTGGGATAAGAGAGTGGACACTTGATGGAACAATGGTGATCATAACTCAAGGACAGTGCTATAAGGGATGTGTTTTGGAGTACCAGACATTAAATGCAGCTGGATGGAAAATATGTCTAAAGATACACTGTTCTTGTCTAACTGAGAAACTGGCTTCAAGCTGAAGCTGACATATGAGGAAGGCCTTTAAACTGAGAAATTGGAGAAGACTGTGGGAAACTCACTTATCCCCTATACCTATTTCTATATATACACACAAACGGGTGCGAGATGAGTAAAATGGGGATAATGAGGATACAACAGTGGAAATGAAAATGGAAGTGGAAATTGTAATTTGATTAGCAAAGAAAAATAAAATTATAAGCTGCTGGGAAAGTAGAAAGGAAGAGGACACATTGCTGCTAGGAATATGCTTGATCTGTTTAGTGCCTGAGTGATGTCCCTAAGGAAAAGGTGAAACATAGATAAAGACCTGACAAAAACCTGTGCAAGAAAGGGGAAGAATTAGGACCGTCTGTGCAGAACCTGAATCAGGTGAATTCATGACTGGAAGTGGGTGTTTGAAAGTTTTTTGCTACTGAGGAAAGACAAATCAAAATAGAGAATTGCTGGTATACTACTGCATATTAATGATGTAATAACTTGAAAGTGTAAGTATGTGTTTGGTTATTTTTTTATTTTATTTTTTGAAAGGACTGCAAAGGTGGTTAGCTGTAATGGCTTGTTGGAGTCCTATTGTGAGAAGGGTAAACATTCCAGAAATCTTTTGAAATGTTATCATTATGGGGGATTTAAACTACCTAAATCGATATTGGAGGACACAGCCTATTAGTAACCATCGTAAATGTTTGCATGTGGAAGCTGACAGTTTTCATGGAGTAGCTAATGTATCAATTAAATGTGTTACAGTGTCTTGTTTTATATGTGGATGTAGTCCTAGAATTTCTCAGTAAGCAATGAAGACACTATTGAAAGGTGATAACACCAAATAACCTTCAACAGAGTAAACACAGATTTCCTCAGTTTATGTTTCTTGAGGAAATAAAAAATAATAATTGAAAAGATTGTTTTCTATTTCAAAAGAACAATAGGGACTGGCTAGTAGGAGAAACTTGCAGGTATAAATATATAAAGAAATTCTAAATTTCTTAGAAATTAATGATGCTAACACTGCCAGGAATCTGAATGTCAAAAAAGAGAGAAAGATTTATAGGTTTGGCTCTGAAATAAAGTGTATATATTAAAACTTTGTGACACCATTAGGAATAAGCAAGAGACACCTTCACCCCTCCCTGCCTTCCTTCCCAGCTGTCTGATCAGCAACTCAAACTGAGTCTCAGAGGTCAAGAGGTTTGGAGATAAAGCAAGAATTCCCAAAGCCAAACTGAGCTGGGCTTTGCAAAAGAAATAACAAATAGCAAAGCATTCTTCAGCTATATAATAGGGACAGAAAAAGGATGAAAGAGAGCTGGTATCTTGTGAGGATGGAAATTAAAGATAATCTAGATATGGCTCAGTGCTTTCCTTCATTTTTCAGTAAAGATGATGATGTTAGCACGGTGGAAAAGGGAAGATAGATAATGTACACGGAGGTTTTAAAATAGAAATTACCACAGCTGCAGTGAAACCAACAGTGAATGAGTTTATCTTAGTAAAATCAGGGGGAATGAACAATTTCCATTCCAGAGTACTGAAAGAACTGGTGAATTACATGTATATGTTGAATCTGTTAAGACAGATAGTACCATAAGCCTGGAGAACAGCAAATGCAACTGTATATTTAGGAAGCTGAGAAATTATACAGCAACTATAGATCTATGAGTGACTGAAGCTTTAGGTATCCTTACCTTTAAAAACTTCTAAAGACACACAATTAAAGGGGAAAGTGGAATAAAGTGCAACTGGACTTACTAAAGATAGATAGCACCAGGCTTGACTGGCAATTTTCTTGGTAACGTATTAAATTTTATAAATGAAGGAAATGTGGTGTGCATACTCTACATGGCAGGAAAAAACTGCCATACACCCTGGAAGTTTTCAGCAGAGATGGGCGAGAAGGGGGTTAGCAAAGGGCTGTAGAGTAGGAAAGAAACCAACTTGCTAGCATGTATGTTTAAGAACAACACATGCATTATTATCTGAATTATAACAGGGGCACTGTGTAGTCACAGCCACTGTTTCAGTGAATGATCAAAAGCTCATGGTGCACTGAGTGTTTACATCCCTCATAGCATCTTCCTTCCCACCCAGGAGACCTATGCTCAAACAACTACGTTGCCGTTTTGCAGGTATTTCCAAACTATAGCTGCTTTTGTTTTCAAAATTCTGAATTTTATATCAGATAGAAGCTTGCATTTCACAGCCTGGTCTGAGCATATTGGGATTTTGTTTATTCTCCAGGCATGATCTGAACAGATAAAAAAAATTGCTGGTAGAAATACAGTCAAAACAAATTGAGGCTTTCTACATTTTGATTTTGCTCCACGGAGATGTATTGTCACATGCTATGAAATCAGAGAGCTTAAAAACTTCAGAGTCAATGATTTAAGCTTCCGCTAAATATCTTCTCAAACAGGATCCAAGTGTCTGTATCTGTGGCATACCCTGAGACCACAGTTAAATTAGAACTCTCCATATGTTGCGGCATGCCATAAAATTGTACTTAAGCTTTGCTATGATAATATATATGTGGGACCAAGATTCTTCTAAAGGTACAATCCTTGTACCTTTTTACCTGATACATAATCTCAGAGGAGTTTACTGGGTGCTTAGCAGTCACAAGCATTCAGTTGCTTACTTAGGTGCCTATAAAGTGACAGAGGAAACCAATTGTTATAGCTGAAAATTGCGTGCAAATTTTTATAATTTAGACCTGAAGTGTAGAGAAAAATTAAAGAGCTAGCATTTATTATTATTATTATTATTAATAATAATAATAATATTAATATTATTATTACTAGACCATGTGCTTAATACTTTGTAACATTTCCTGCTTGGAGTTTTTAGGATTACAGTAAAAAGACTTTTCACAGTTCCTGCAAGTCAAGGCAGCAATGTGTTTTTTGTTTGTGTCCTATAGTATCCCTAAATTGAAATCTATAAATAACATGACGTTATTGTGAAAACATCCTTATTTTAAGTTTTATACTTTACTTTGAAACATTTTTACCTGCTCCTGAACAAGTGCCATATCCAGAAAATGAGACTAATTGAGAAGCAGAACAGTACAGTTTCACTGAGCCCAGTTTTGTACACCTTGTCCAAAATTGTAGTGCCATTGTTAAAATAGTATTGAAGAACTTTCTTTAGACTGTGTTCAATAGTTTTGTTGTTGGTTGGTTCATGCTGGAGTTTTTCTAACCTCAGATGTGGAGGTGATTCTTTTCCCCAGCATTACATAGAGCTAAGTGCTTCAGAAATTGAGTTAGTTTGAAGAAAAAAAAATGTTGTTTTGGGCAGAGTCTGGAACACACTCCTTCTTGTTCAAAGTACCACAGCCCCAGATGGTTAAATGGTGCTAAGTGGAAACTGTGGTTGGGAGTAGGGCTGGCCAGTGTAATTACATGGCATGTTAAAACATCTGGCAGCACAGGAGGTAACTGGGCAGGTTACCCTGCATGCCGGGCAAGGGCAGAGGCACCCATCCTTTGGGATCTGCATAAAGTCCCCACAGGCTTAACCATGTGTCTGACTCCTTTATCAGCCACTGATTCCAGTTCTAGGAATTCATAATGTAAGTAGTATCTTACTCATCCCAGGCAAAAATGACAGAATCAGGCCATTGGGTGGTATGGTAAGTTTTCTAATAATAGCTGCAAAATGGATTGCTCAATCACTGTGAGCTGTGGCACCTTTTTTTTTTCTTTTTTTTTTTTTTTTTTTATAGAGTTGGGATTTTTATTTGGTGAGTACTGCTTTAGCAGCTGTCATAGTGAGAGGAAACACCGTGATGTGCAGGAGAAGGCACAGCCACATGTGTGTACTAGACTTCATAGCTGGCACGAACGAGAAGTAACAGCCATGTCAGGACACCAGAGATTCTAAAATTTCGTTTTGTTTCCTACCTGTAGAAATACATACAGAGCTCTGATCCCTCAAACACCACAACACCTGTGTTAAGTCATATACAAGCAGCTGTAGAACCAGGAGCGGAGCTTACTAAGCTCAAAAAAATATAGTCACGATTGTCAGAGAAAGAGATGATTAACTAAATTAAATACAAAGTATGTGTAATACAGAAAATCACTTTAGGATTATATGATTTCCCCACCTTTAAAAAAAAAAAAAAAGGTAAAAGGTAACTACCACTCATTCAGATACAATAAAATATTGTTGGGCCAAAAGATTGGTTCAATTTCAGCTACAGATTTGGACTCATGAGTAGACATGAGACACCTTAGATAGCAGATTAATTTGCCCTGCTAGAGTATCCAGGAGTTGTATATTCTCCTGATATTCTGTATTTACGTCTTCCCATGTGCTTCTTGATCCTAAAACTCACTTAATTTTTTTTAGAAGTCAGCAAAAATGATTCTGGTTGTGCTTTATGCTAGAGAATTTTTTTGCTGAAGAACAGGACACATTTCAATAGCGAGATTAGCTAGACTGTGAAATATTACCCCTCAGGGATGTTGTAGGAGACCAGTTGCACGGATCATTTAAATGCAATTAGAAAAAGCAGTGGAGGATGGAGGCAGGCAATTTCCACCCACCTCCCCAACTCCCCACCCCCCCCACCCCCCCCAAGTAAGTTTGACAAAATGTCATTTGGGGAAATAATAACAGATTCAGGTTGCATTTCAGAAGTAGTTTGGGCTGAAGAGGAACAAATTTGGAGACAGTTTATTTCAGTAATTTTGTGAAAATGCCTACATTTTTGGGAGAGAAGTCCTATGCTAAACACATGACTTGTCATTTTGAAATGGTATTTTTCATTTAAGAATTGTCTCACACTTGTTCCAGGTTGACGTGAAAATATTTAATTACATTTTCTTTTCCTGTCTTTCCTCAAGCTCACAATGTAATTGAGCTATTTTTTTTTTTCTCTCACTGAACTGAAGAATCTATTATTTGCACAGTTCTAGGGCACAGTTCTAGAAAATACACTGAAAAATCAGTTTGGGTGTTATAGAAGGACGGACATCATCTTTTTCTGAGAGGTCTTTGTTATTTAAAGTCCCTGATTTACAGGTGGAGTTGTCTGCCTCAGTTAAAGTGCTACCTTTAGTAGATTTCAAGTTTGATTTTTCTGAAAAATTGGGTGATATGTATCAGTGACTTCAGTTTCAGTAAGAGATACGCTTGCTCAAACACTCTCAAAACTGGGCTCTAAGTAGCTAAAATTTGGTGTTTAAAGCTGAAGCAGTTCAAAAAAGAACTATACTAAAGACTAAGAGGATCTTTACTGGTTCATAAATCTTAGATTGCTCTTTGGCACAGGGGTGAACTTCGCCTGCTGAGCACTGGAAAGTTGCCTCCTATGTAACTTTCACTGCATACATGTCAAATTCTGTGACAGAGAATTCTCTGTGGGAGAATTGAAATTGGTGAGGCTTCATAAAAATAAGAGGTTTGGGGCTACTGGGATTAACACTGATAGAATTTAACAACCTACAGTAAATCAACAGACTCAATATAACTCAATATACGTAATTTCATTATTTATTTTTTTTCCTAAATGGTGATCAAAAATAAACTCATGCTTAGAAATGAAAGTTATCCACAAAAGGTTATTTTTGCCTAGTTGCTTCAGAAAGGTGGTGTTTTTTCCCCCTCTGTTGCTGTCTGTTTTTAATTAGGGAAGTAGAGATGGATGTGTAGAATTAGGTTGCACATAATCTCATCCGAATATTTAATCATAAATGATTAAGATGAAGATTTATAACACAGATTTTGACATTCTGGCTGATATAGCAAGGTTAATAGAGCTATATTCTCGTCAGTTACAGATTGTCTGGGAAAGCAGGAAAGCCAATAGTGTCTACAGACATTAGAGGACAATAAGGTCTCCAAGAATGTTCTTTCAGTTCTTTATTTTTTAGAAAAAGGATTTATGCTGATATTCTGATGTAATTTAAAAGATCTGTGAGAGAGAGTGTAAATGCACACACACACACACAAAAAAAAAAAAAAAGAAAAGAAAAGAGAAAAGAAAAGAGAAAAGAAAAGAAAAGATTATACAACAAAATATACAGTAGCGGACTCTGATAGAAAAAAAAATAAAAACAATTCTACTGTATCTGAGAAAAACTGAGATGGCATTTGATAGAATATTCAGCTAATATGATATGGTATGACCAAGGGCAGACATCGTCCTATGCTGTCCTGTAATACTTTTTTGGATTAGAGACCAGTGAGTTACATATTATACCCACTCTGTAGAATATAAAACCTTTAATACACTGGCAACCCATGAGTTTGATGTGGCAACATATTAGCTACAAAAATAACTGGTAATTTACCAGTTTTAGGAAATTAGGAAGTACAGTAGTACTACAGTTATTAGTACATTATTAGTACAATATATTATCTCATAATCTCCCAGATTAGAAAGAATGATCATTTGGTTACAACACTATACTGAATGACCTGAACTATCATTATATAATTTTTGATTTGTTGGAAGAACTAAGATACTGAACAAGATGCATCCCACCCTCCTACCAAAAAATAGGCAAATAAATAAATAAGCCATGTATGATGGAAATTGAGTGTCTACACCCAGAATTCAGTCTGAAATTCAGTTCAGCCACTATTTCAGTCTGGAAATGTTCAAACTCCATAAGCACCATAGTTTAAGCTATGCATTTACGTAGGTGACAAAAGAACTGCTGACAAATAGAATATAATATTAATATAGTTGGTCAGGTTGATGTCTGTGTCAACCCTAGCTGTGCCTGGGATCCAAACATTAAGTGCTCTGCACATCTCTTATGAAGATGCACTGAGACAAACAGTTTCCAAGGTTGCTGATGAATATTTCTGGCATCAAGATCTCAGAAAGTGAATTTATTAACTCAGGTGTGGTGCTGTTTTCTGGTCCTGTGCTAGTATACCCACATGGTGCCTCTTGGCCTCATGCAGATGTAGTAGCCTGCTGATGATCGCCCTGTGTTTGTATTTTCTCTCTCTGTTCGTGGTAGGGCTTAGGATAGGATATTTATGGGTACTAGCATCAGCCAAACTATATTGACACTCAAGTCAATGAAAATTGTTACCATGGTCTTTCAAAAGAGAGCTAGCAGATTGAAATTTTTGAAAATCTACAGGATGGGAATTCACAAAGACTGAATTTATCCTAGGAAATATACTCTTGCATTCAGCTTAAAGAAAGGAGTTTCTCCCAGGAGGGAAGTTGACAGTGGAAGACTGGTGATAGCTGCTTGGTGCTTTGAATTATCACCCTGGAAGAACCCATCTCCTCTGCTGCCCATAGAAGAAGCCCACAAAGCCTAAGAAGAAGTTAACCACTTTAAACATCTGCCCACATGGCTTTCCATCCTGTTCTCCCTGCTTCTATTTTCCTAGTCCTGGACTGTCCTTGCTGCCCCTTTCCCACTTCCTCTGATATTCCCTCTGCCTATCCCTATTGTTGGTGCTCAGTGTTAACAGAATTTGGGTGGGAACACTACCTAGGCTGCTCACAGATGGCTCTCCTATAACATTAACCTGTCTCTGATGCTTATGTCTGTTTGCCTGTGAAATTCATCTCATAATTTGTGTTGAGGATAGAAGGATAATTGTTCTGCACTGTAGGGATCTGTCCTTTTTGGTTTTGTAGAGGATGGAGAGGATTTAAAAACAAACAAACAAACAAACAAACTACAGTTTTCAGTGGTAAGTGAAATATTTAAGCCTTTTTGCAAAAGTCATTGTTCTCTTTTCGTAAAGTCAAATCAACATGATATCTCATTAGTATGTTAATCAGTACAAAGATAAATGTCTTATATATAAGAAAGAATACAGGTTATGATACCAATTAATTGTTAGGCTTCGTAAGTATAAACTACAGTGTCTATAAAAGTTTTTTTTTTTTTTAGTTTCATAGATAATTTAGTATTCTGAATATATGGTGGTCATAGCTGAAAACTGTTAATCTACAGCAAGATGTGGTTATTGTCTGTGCTTTCTTAGGCAAAAAAAAAAAATATTTAGCTCTTTTTGTTTCTTTCATACACTGTTGAAGATTTTGATGGAAGAGGTTTTTAAACTACTTTGTAAACAGATATGAGGTGATCGAATTCACATAGGCAAGTGGTGAGTTGTGATCACTGTTTCTTAACAACTACATATTTATTATGAAGCTACGTTTGAAGTCTCTTTCTGTGTTGTTGATCAGCTGGATAGTTATTTACTGCTGCAAAACAAAGCTTCAAAACAAAGCTTGATCCATGAACAAAATCCTGGTATTTTGTACCCCGCTACATATAGATGTGTGTGAGGCAGAACAATGTGTTGTTAGCTCCCATTTTATTTGAGATTTAGCCCTTCTCAGCAACTTTTCTTCCCTATGTCTTTTTTTCATTTACTTTCAAAGCTTTGTCTTAGGATATGTTTCTGTGGGTAATTACACTAAGTGCCCCCATTTGAAAGCCTACTGATTAGGGCTGGACCTTTAACCTGTAAACTTTCTCAGGCAGCGACCATAACTAAAGTGCTTATAAAATTTGTATGTCAGCAATAATGGCTAATATGTCTGGAATTGGAAAATAATAGCAGTATCTAATGAGAGGATTTTCAGAAAATTAACACAATCAAGTCGACCATCTTGGCCCTGATGCGAGAGATGCCTGCTTTCCTAGTCCGATCACCCTTTTGTGTGGGAATTATATGAAGTCTGGCAAAGCGACAGCGTATCCTGATAACTGGCTGCTTTTCCTAGCTGTATCAACAGGAATAATAAGGGATATTTCCCCTTCCGCCAAGCCTTCTTCCCTTTTATCCTAAAGCCATCGTGCCTGCAGCAGCCCTACCACATTAAATTGTAAGGCAGATTCGTGATGGGTGCTTGGGAGTGAGTTAACAGCCATGAACTGACAGTGACCTGAAACATAACCAAGGGCTGAAGGTACTGAAGAAATGCAGAGGTGAATGGTAAATGTGTTAAGATATGATGCATGTAGCAGCCCTCCCAGTGCAATTCCTGAAGGGAAAGCATAGTAAATCTGGATGACAGACGTGCCTTTTTTTATGTACACTATTTCATTCATGAGGGAAAAATAAACACTTTTTTTGTTTGTTTTCTGTTGAGTTAGCGAAACTGCAGACAAGTGACAGTGTTAGTTCATACAAAATAAAGAAATAGTTAATCTCTGCTGCCTGTATTAGAAGAACAGATGTGACAGTTTCCTGAAAGACTTTTCCCTTCGTATGTTGAAGTCAGGAAGAGCATAATAGTAAGTTAACTTAAAATAAGAACAAGTTTTCTTATTGACAGCTGTCAGTAAATATCAGTATAGCAAAATGTATTTGACCACACCCTATAGTAGTAAAATCGCTAACTGCTAAATTTGCTGAGACTGGTCATGGATTATTTATTTATTTATTTATTTAGTATTATTATTATTTTGTTGCTAGGAAATGACACTAACGATTAAATTTCCATCTTGAAGCAATTTTTATTGCCATACTTAGAAAATATGAAAAAATCTTTACTGGCAAAAATCTTTACTGGCACTGTTTGTAGGAAAATTCATTTTTTCAAAGCCATTCTACTAAATGTACTAGAGTTTCATAATAGCTTTTGATTAAAATAGGTTGGCTTTTTTTTTTTTTTCCTGCATCCTTTAAATGTCTTCTGCCAGTGCTTTATTGCATTACTTCAACTTTACTGCTGTCAAGGCAAAATTCAAGGGATGCTTGAATTCTGACAATAGGCAATACTTCTAGACAGCAATGCAAATAGTATTTTTTTAAGGGATAATTTTAGCCAGAAGAAAATCCCCACAACAAGGTTTTGCAGAAAGGCAGTCTATGTATCTGTATTCCTGGAAACTATTTGATGTCCATAAGAGGTTGCGTAGACATAGACCTCCAAATTATAATATTAGATATGTCCAGATCCACCCTTTCCCCTTATTTCTGGAGGAACCTGTCTGGTGCTTCTCAATGACTCAATTTCAGGCACCATTACTAGAGCTGTCCCTTTATTCTTGGGACAATTCATTACTGGTATAAATTTTGACCAATGATGACTTAAGAACTATCTGCAGTTTCACAGTAACAATGGCTAAGAAGGCTGGTGGCTTTCTGGAGGTCTTATTGGGACCTACATGCTCACTAGATTCTTTGAATGTTTCCATCATGAAAACTTTTCAGAGCATTTACTTTAAGTGAATGGGATTGCTTGCTTCAGACCATAATGACAGCACAGTTTTGCTAAGGTTGAGCACTGCCTTGCAGGACCTTTAGGAATGCAAAAGGGGAGGCTGAACCTCCAACAGCATGGTGAAAAAGGACTTGACAAAATAAGATATGAACAGTCAAGATGAAGTGAACAGTCAAGAAAGGGGAAGAGGGAAAATCAGTTTAAACTTGTCTCTCTCTGTTAATATCATGGGTTACTATAGATACTAATAACAAATACATAAATTTCAATTGAATTTCAAATTTTAAATATTTAAATATTTTTTAAAATCTTATCAAATGAAAATGTTTATCAAATTATTACTATTGTTTTAAGTCATCAAGCTTAACACTTTGCAAATGACAGAAAGAAATCAAATGGGGATAGCTTTCTATCATTAAGTTTAAGTCCACTGTTTCGTGTTTTATTTTTGAAATTAAAGATTCTCTTCTGAAAATTCTGGCCCAAATCCATAATCAGAACTGTTGTGTACTGGAACCCTCCAAAAATGTAATCTAAATTACATAGAAGTGTGAATACACAGTGGATTAATTAAATGACATTAAACTCTCATGTGGATACTCTGAATCAGAATTAAAAGTGTCTTGATTCAATTTAACATAATTTCCAGAGCAAATTAGTTAGATTAAATGTGCTGTAATTCTGAAGGAAAGTGTCTACACAGAAGTTTAATATGTTTTGACTAATCCACTTTAAAAATGAATTCAGATTAACTTTCTCGAGTGACCCTTGCATTGACAAATCCTTAGTAACTTGCTAAAATGAACAACGCTGAAAGGATAGTGCTCAAAAAGACTATAGTCATAACTTATAGATCAGACTTGTATTTTGTATTGCAATTTTGTATAATTAAGAGGCAGCTTTATGTCTTGTACCATGAAATATGCTTCATGAAAGTATAAATATTTTTTCAGTCAAACAAAGGGGAAATAGTTATGCAGCCTCAAAAAATGAAGTGCACATGTTGATGCTTTTGTTATTTACAAAGGAGATTGCTATATATGATACAATTTTGAGTCTCAGCAGGGAGATCCCATGTATTTCTGGTACTGTTAGCACAGAACAGAATCACAGTGTTTCTCAAACAGGGAAGAGAAGAAGAAGTCTACTTAATGGTTTTTATTTGGAAAAATATAATGGACCACCATGGACCTATTCTACTATTGATTATAAGTTGGAAGAGAAATCATTGGAATGAGGTAGTGTCCTGGTATAAGGAAAAGCAAATTCATCACTAGCTTTACAAGGTGAGTACGCATGTGAGTGAATGAGAAGAGAAGGTGACTGTGGCTTGGTATCTGTGCAGCAACCGAAAAGGCAATGGAGAGGAAGAGGGAAGTGGGGAGGCACAAGTGTTTCTTTCAGCAGTGGTGATTACTGTGCAAAAAGTGTGGGCAGACAACCCACACTTTTTGCACAGATCAACCCAGAGACTAACGTATTTATTTTGGTCAACAGTTCGTTTTTTTTTTCCCTTTTTTTTGACTGATATTTTATTATTGTTTTTGTGATAAGTAATTTGGGCTATTTTTAAGACTTCAGGACTCAGTGCTATATAACAATAATGTGATGCAGAGAAGCTACAGTGTTGAGGAAATATCCAATGCATGCTTTAATCATACTTCGAACATTCGTCCTTATATTTATCCACTTTTCTTGTACAGTGTCCATTACAAGAACCTTTAAGACCAAATATCAGCCTTCATGCACTTAACAGCAGCTAATGCTAGTAAAACAGAGAAACAGGTGCATAAGAAATGAGATTTTAAATGCTTGCTTTAATTTTACCACAAAAATAAGCCCTGGGAACAAAGCCCTGATTGGAAAAGTGCAGAGAATCAAAAACAAGTTGCATGGGTGTCTTCAGTACATCTTTTAATTATGGGGAAATTTTGCCACATTTTCATTCTGTATTATTATCAGAGCACAATTTTCATGCCTTTCATTTTCTAAAAACTCCAGAATGACACACACATTTATTTCTAGTATTAAATTGTGCTGCTAAAGCACATTCTGTTTGGTGTGACGTCCTTTCAGTTTAATTTTCTCCAGAAATCCGTTTCATCTTTTCAGAATATAAATGGCATACTATTGACCCTTCAACTTCCTGCTATTCCCTCCTGTCTTCAGTACTCAGATGACTAAGTTGGGAATGTGTTCAAGTGGTGGCATCTGGCTCTTTGGGGAGCTCTTTGAGCAATTATGTTGGCAGCTTTACAGATGGCTCTTCACGCACTGTGGGGTGAATCTGAGCTTTTATCTTTTAGTTATCTGTGATTTGGAAGAACTTGCATGCTGGTAAATAACTGCGCTCTTCCCTTCTTGAGCATCCGTTCAAGGCTAAAGTAAATTCAGCTGTATGAAAAGCTCGTTGCTTTATGAACCAGACACAAATAAAAAACATACAAATGGTCATCTACAAAGTTGTTTTTAGAGGCTCAGATACACAAATAGCATTCTCCTCAAAGTCTCTGGTATCTGTCATCCAGATCACAGACATTGTCTTTTTACCCAAATTTTTTCCAACTGGAAATGTACGTGTTAATGCTTGAAAGAGTGTTTCCTCAGCTTATACTGCCCTTTAAAGACTAATTGACTCAGATATGTCTGGAGGACCTTAAAACCTGGGTGCTTGGAGGTGTTTTCTTTTTTTAAATCTATGTATCTGTTAGAAATATTTAGAATAATTAGAAGATGGCCTTCTCAAAAGGTTGTATCTTCTCAGAAAACAGTTAGTGAATACTGAAAGAGGATGTGGAGATAGGATGGAGATCAGAGTGCATTGACGGGGCAAGAGGGTGGAAGCTACGAGGCTCTATGTCCTGTGGTTTTTAGGCCTAAGATAAACAAAAGCATGGAAACCAAACAATTTGTCTTTGTTTTCAGTGCACATCTTACTTAAGCAATTTACTTAATTTGTTTTTGGGATATGCAGGCATGTGTAGGTAGGTATGAATAAGTCTTGAATATTTGTCAGTATTGGTAACAGAATTAGCCTGAACCTGTAAAGGACATCAAAGTCCAGAACAAGACATCCTTAAGTAAAGGCCCCATTTCAGCCCCTTCCTTTCCTGAATCCAGAGGACAGCAGATTCACATATGAAAATGAAATGACTGCACCTGAAGACCTAAGATGGGGTATTTGTATGAGAAATCTGAATTTTTAATGTTAAGGATTTTTATCTAAAATCTGTTTAGAGAGCATAGTGAAAAGTCCCATCCTCAGGTTTTTTACTTGGAACCTGTGAAGGGAATTGCTGGTAGGGTTAGTCTTCTGATAGCCTACGTTGGTCTAGGAGGGTTTGCTTTTAAGTAAGAAAGAGGGCGCAGCAGCAACCTGGCCACTCAGTTGTTTTCTTTTAGTCTTTTCTTTACATTATGATTCCTATAGATAACAGATTATAGATTAATAGGTAATGTGTTGTTCTCCAAAAAACTGTCCTAGGTCACTGAAAAACAGTTAATAGTTATATTACTGCTAGGATTGTGCATTACCCATTGGGGTCTGAGCTGCTGAATAATCAGCTTCTCAATGCTGATTGATGGATAGTGAAATCAAAGTTTTTTAGGCAAGGACCATTTTTTTTGTATTTGCACAGCTCCCCCTGGAGCGAAGAGAGGGCCTGGGACCTGGCAATGAGATAAACACTCCCAGAAATGCTGAAGAAAGAATTGAGGTACATAAAGTAACCTGGAAAATCCTGGCATCAGGATGCTGTGTCGTTTGAGAAAGTTCTCTAGAATATTTGTGGTGATTAAAGTTGCTTGAATATAATCTTTGATTATAAAACATTTTATAATGTGTTCTTTATGAAGCATTCCAGGAATGAGGAGTTTCACACAGTATTTCTATTGAGATAGATTTTAAGCAAATACACCATATTTGAGTTGTTATGTGTTCATAATCTTTTTTAATACTTAGAAATAGCAACTTCTGGCTAATCTTTTTCCAGTTATAAGTCTGTAATATAGTCATCTGAAAGATTAGCTGATATTTTGTAAGGATACCTACAGAAAAATGTGAATCAGCTTAAAGGACTTAGCAGGAATCCAGATTTTTTATATATCCTGTACAAGATTGAACTGCAGTCCCTGAAGATCCTGTGTTCACAGTCCTAATCTCAGCGAAGAAACAGTAAAAATTCTTAATGAACTGTGCAGATCCTGTGACTTTCCTGTGTCTTAGCTGATTTGATTATTAAACTGTGGCTGTTTTTAAAGAGTTAATTTCTGCCTGAGACAAGTTGCACAGAGAGGAATGCAGCAATGGCTTTAGACAACCCTTCTGCTGGCATTTAAGAGAAAAAATAGAGAGCTAGCTAATTCTGAAGGTGATCACAACTCTCCATTCCTGCTGCCTGGGGGAGAGAGATGAACAAAACTGGCCAGACTCAGAAGGACCAGACGGGAGCCTAAGGGAGAATGCTGAAGTTAGGTAAGATAAGATATAACCTGGCTTTTGTGTCAGTGTTTTCTCTGGTTGCTTTTTCCTATGGGTTCTGAAGGAGCTGTTCTGAGTTACTGTATTTATCATCCAGCCATGTCTCCAGAGAGATGTCCCTTGCAGATGTCAAACTCATTAGAACCTACTGAAAAATGAGGCTGATGTGCAGTGAAGACATCTGACTGATGAATCCAGGAGTTTTTTCTTGTTTAGGTGCACACCTTTGGAAAACAACCTAATATAAATATAATAAAACAACCTAATTTTGTGATGAAACCTGGGCATATACCCCTGGTGTCTCTGAAAAGAAACCTGTGTGTTTGACTAAGAAGAGCCAGACTACGCACCAGCAGATCATTTGGTCTAAATAAGAGAGGCCAAGGTTTCAGGGAGTATTGTCGTGTGCATTTAACCTGTGCTTCAGAAGCAGTTTGGGGGTCTAGCTCAGTCGTCTCTGAAGTAGGGTACATGCACCTTGGGGGTGTGGGAAGAAAATATTTATCATTAATAAATAAATACCATTAATAAATAAAATAACATATTTTAAAATAATGTTTATTTAATCTTTATCTCATCCATTTTAATATCTATTTTTGTGTTTTATAATCTACATGACATTGGTACAATAGTACGTGTATATAACTTAAATAAACATATATTTATGAGGGTTGCTCAAATTTTTTTTTTTTTTTCTGATAGGCAGATACAATCCAAAAAGCTTGGAGACCACTACTGTAGCTGATTTCTCAGGTGAAGGACTATCGGGCCTTTCCACCCAGCAGAAGGCAGAACTCTGTCAGAGGGCTGCCTTCAGATGATACTCTCTGAAAAGTCAAATGTACAGTCTCTCTGCTGTAGATCTGACAAGAACACAGAAGTTATGTCTAAGGGTAGCATGTGAATGGAGTTTTAATCTAAATTGTTGATGAATTGAGGTATATATGGCTTATATATTAAAGTCAACTGACAGTAGTACACCAAAGTCTACCACAGTGTATGTATATGGATACAACCAGCATCAAAGCATATGAACAGTCATTTTGAACTCTCATCCTGAGAGCTGGTGAGCTCAGAGAATAGAAGAGAAGCTATAGCCTGCAGCATGCCCTGGGTTTGGTAGAGCAGGGGCTGTTGACCTGACATAGTGAAAGCCAGGACCACACAGGAAGAAAGTCCTGAAGGCACGGCTTGTAAAAATGGGTGCTTTCAGATTCTGCCTCTGAGCTTCTTGCTATTGACATTGAAGCATTTAGAGAAGTCAATTCTCTCGTTATTTAGGGCCAAAACAGTTTTATATCAACCTCTGTATCTTACTACTTGTATACACTAAATACAAAATTCTCTTTCTGTATTGCACTGAACTCTTATTTGTTTCCAGATTTCTACATGAGAGTATGCACAATGTATGTGATATAGGTAAGTCCATGCTTTACTAGCTTTTGTTTCTAAAAGACTTTAGCACAATGCATTACAATTGTTTAATGTGCAGAGTCATGTCATGAATAGCTAGAATAGTTACTTGCTGCTGCTTTGTCTTTAAAGTAAGTGAGCAGCCATGTTAAAAGGGTTCTAAGAAATTAATGGCATCCCTTACTCCACTTGCTGTAAGAACAATGTAATTGCGTAGAGGATGAGCACAGTGATATATGCATATATTTATGCATTCCATTGTGTAACTTCAACAATTCAGGGACAAGTAAAGATGCCAGTGTGGTTCACACCACACAGTGCACAAGCAATACTGCCACTAGCAATATTTGGCGGACTTAAACTGAAAAACATTCTCAGTAGTCACTATTTTTTGTCAGCAGTGCTGCCACCCAGCTCATACCACATAACTCTCCTTTGGAGATTTGAGTACATGATGGTTCTCCCAGGCCCCTCTGAATGCGGTGAAACCTTACTGCACCTTCTCACACTGTCAGTCCTTGGCTGACATAAACCTTTCAGCAGCTATCCTCCCTGTTCCACCACAGAGGTAAAAGTCACATAACCCTTGATGGCCGTTAGGCAACAGCAGTTTTTAATAATAAAATTAAATAACCCCAACTAAATAATAAGATTTTTCCCCTAAGAATGTGTACTAAACTTATTTTCTGTACCTAAGATTAACAAAGTTCTAAAGAAGAAAACTGCCCATAATAAATGATAGAGGGTAAATGAAAAATATGTATAGCAGTTATGGCTTGGGCATGGGATCATTAACTATGCCGGTATTGCTGCAGTATTGCCAACTTGATCTTTAGATAATCTCCATTTGCTTACAAAATATGAAATTTTAACTATAATGAATTTCAAATTTTTTCGTTCTACTTGTTGGCTTTTTAAGATGAAGGAGAAAATTACTTCAAGATTTTTCCTAAGCATATGGCTCAGAATTGTATTACTTTTTAAAGATGTATTATTTTCATGTAATCTCATTACACCAGCCTTAGGGAAAATACCAATTATTGTGTGATTTGCATGAGTTGGCAACACTGAAACAGTATCATGGTGTGGTGTAGTGCATCACATGCTAATATCACAGCACTGAGGGGACTAATCTGCTGTGTTAATTCTTTATTCTGTGGGGGATAGCTTGAGAAACCCCTTCCCTGACAATAATAATCTCACTGCTGACCCTTTAAATATCTTTAATTGTTTTAAAAGCTCACAGAGAATAATGTGACACTAGTTTCTGTTTCTCCTGTGGATCTAGTGGGAAGTGATGAAAATAACAAATACAGAACAAACAAAAGAAAAATCCACGGGTTAATTCTCCTTCAGGATTACATCATGTTTTACACATTACCACTTCACAAAAGTCTTTCTAGCAATCTTTTGAAGATGACATTCATAGATCCCAAAATAGGTACCATAAGGTAATTTTTCTTACCAGTTCTGGAGATAATATTTTAAAATTAATTTTGCAAGCTCAGTTTGTTTTTTAGTTTGCAAGTCAAAGGTTTTATGGCTTCAGAATATGCTGTGTCTTATTGCCTTTATGGATTTATTGTCTAGGATTTAGACTGAATAAAGTAGTGACACATAAGAGACCAAATATTGATGGCATTTACTCTCTTGCGAATTCAAAGTAACCCCTCTGATTTTAATTGATAATACTGTGGGTTTACACTGAGATCATTCAGAAAGCTTTCCTAATTGAAGCTAGATTAAGAAAGTGAATTACAATTTATTTCATTAATAAAGTTTATCATTCTAAAGGTTATAATTCGGGATGAGATCTCCAAGAAAATTCATTTTTGAGCTGTCTTCCCAGTCCACTCAGTGAAAGTATTACTGTCATCTACTGTGAGACTAGAGATACACGTTGGAAAACTCCAGTTGTTTTTGTGTTAGCATTAAAGGTTTTTGTTGTTGTTTTGTTTTGCTTTTACTAAAGCTTCCAATGCTTGCGTACTTTCAAGAGAGTGTGAAGGTACATGAGACATTGAGAAGGTGGGTGTAGTATGAGATTGTAACTTGTAATCATGAGGTTATTGATGCTGAAACAATAAAATTTACCTATGTTATCATTTATCAGACATGCTAATCTTACCATGTTTACTAATTTATTTTAATATTTATATAAAAAAGACTGATAACTGTCTTCAAATCAGCTATTTTAAGAGAAAAAGTTACCATTTGTTCTCAGTGAGCCAAGAGGCCCAAGAATCTTCAAACTGGGGTGAATGTTAGGAAGGACTTCCAGCCTGGAAGAAGGAGGGAGCAAGTGACTGGATAAGATTGTCCAAGAAGTGACTTGGAATCTGCTTCATGCTGTTATTTTGAGCTATGGAAGGGGAATGGGAGCTGAAACCAGTTAGGAGAACATTGCTGAGGTGTTTGGTTTGATCATCTTGGAAGAACTTCACAGTTCTGCAATAGCAGTAAGAAGAGCTAGGAAAACATCTTATTTCAGGCAGCTACTACAGCAAAATATTTATGAAAAAAAAAAAGATGTATTTACACCTGCAGTCCTTTTTCAGCTGAAGAAACAGTAGTTGCTAAATGCATTTAATTTGGAATTAGAACATTAATTATTAAAAAAGAAGCCTTCTGAATATTGAGATAATGACAGTTCTAGGGGTATATTAATGAATCTGCATGAAGGAAAGACAAGGCTGGAAAATGGCTAATCAAAGCACAAGCTATTTTAAAGCAATTCCAATTTTATCTCATGACCTTCACAAAAATATTCAATATCTGTATCAGAAAATACTGTTTTTTGCTTTTTCTTCGTTTCTTTTTCTTTCTTTCTTTGTCTTTCTTTGTCTGCCTTCCTCCCTTCCTTCCTACCTTCATTCCTCCCTTCCACACTCCCTTCCTTCCTTCTTTCCTTCTGCTTGCTTACTGCTTCTAAAAATATTTTCTTCTTTATACTCAGGAAAGGGGGAATAGATAACAATTTGGACTAAATAGGGGTCAAAATACATTTCTTATCATTACCTGTATTTGTAGAACTGTCAGTTTTTGAAACCAGCCAAATAGTTTAAAGAAGTGTACATTTAGGGTAACTTTAAAAAATGTTCATGTACTGTCCAGAGGTGATAAACATAAAAGTGCTAGATAATATCTATTATCATAACATTTGAACATCCCAAATAAATATTTAAATGTATTAGAAACTTAGTCTTGTTTTATAAGTTTATGAAGCTCAGAATCATCACCTGCTCCTAACTGGTGGGATACTGTATTACGAATCTTGCTGTTCTCTTTGTTGTCTAGGGTTTGAAATAGCAAAGTGTTTAGGAGATAACCTGTCTTTTTTTTTTTTTTTTTCCTCCAGTATAGTATTTAATGGTAGCACAATATAAATAATAATGGTTTGACAACTTTTTCATTTTTCTGTTGTATTCTCATCTGTTTCTGTTAATCACACAAATGCTGTTTTTAATTGATGAATGAAATTATAACTATGGCAGTTCATGAATCCAAAGAGAGAGAGTGATCTGGTGTCTTCAAGACCCTTTCCCTATACTGAAAACCAAAGTTGGAGACTGTGTGGTTGGATTGGGCTTATAGCTTTAGGTTTTCCTGTGCTTATTGGATGCAGAACAAAAACTTAAAATAAGAAACACCTTTGTTCTTGCATGGCTGTGTCCTCACAGATTCACAGAAGTTATACACTGTGTAAAGTTTCATATCATGCTTATTATAACAGTGTTGGATGAAATGCTGATGTTGTCTACACAGAACTTCATAGCTCAGTAGCCTTTCTTCTTTCTATTGCTGAATTCCATCAGCTTCTGATCAACAATATAGAAAGTTAAATCACTCAGTACCTTACAGATCCTGGTGAATTGCATCTTTTTGTTGTTGTTGGTGGTGGTGTTTTTCTTTATTTTATTTTGTTTTAGTTTTTATTGTTGTTATTTTGGTTTGAATTGTTTGTTTTAAATACAGGAACCCCTGCTTTGAGTTCTGCTTTGAGTTTTGAAAGTGGATTTGCCCTTGCTTTGTTTGAGTTTGATTCCATTGAGTTTTAGTTAACTTTTGGCATTCCAAGGACAACACCAGAGTCAACCATGCAGCAGTACAATTAAAAGTCAGGAATTCCTTGGATGCTAAGACAGGGTAGGAAGAGAATACAACAAGGAGATGAAAAGATCCCAGTTTCCCTTCTTTTATCATAGGAAGTCAGCTAACAGCTGCAAAAGGGTATAAAAAGGACAAGTTGCATTAAGTTGCCTTGTATACCATCCTCCATTTTGTTATGTGGTTATTTAAAAAAAGTCACTTTAGGAAACATTTCTCAACAAGATTTTCATATCAAATGCCATCTTGTTTATAGCTGAAGCATCGTCTCCACCTGTTTGTTTCAAAAAATCTTTTAGGGATGTTTTGTGAAATACAAAATTAAATTAATGTTCAAGAGGAAGAAAGAATAGTAGTGGTAATAACAAAGTGATCTAAATTCAGCCTTACATCTGTAAACAGTCAGGCTTAAGTTAGATACAAAGGTGGGTTATATACATTTCCTCAAACAAAGAGGAACTGAGCAGAGTGAAGACATGAATATGGGTCTCTCCCATAGTCATACCACAGAACGATTCCCCCATCAATTGGAGCTCCCCAATGGAGCTCTCTTGCTTCATATAAAGATATGGTCGTAATGCTGGGGAAATGAATGCTGATTCTAGAAGTGGCGAGCTTCTTTTTGGCCCACTGAAATGTTCTTTCATCAATATAAAACAGAACAGTTCCAACAAAAGTGACTAGGAGAGGTTTATTTGGTATGAAGTCAAGTTCCAAGGAGATCCCTACCACTTGCCTTGTGTGTCTTTTCCCTTTTACTACTGCCCTGCCCTTATTTTTATTTTGCGAGCTTTGATTGTATATGAGTATGGAGTAAAATTAAGTTCTGAAACTTTGCATTTTTATTGACTCATTTCCCACCTAGTTTTACTTTTTAAAAAGACAGTGAAAATATGTATCTGTTCCTGTGTATTTTTGCAGAATCACAACAAAAATTGTACTAAGCTTATTTCAGAGTTCATCCTTTTAATGCCTAAGCTGTTTTTTTCACAGGGTCACAACTGAGACACTTACATTTAATAATTAATTTTAATATTGTACTTTATATTTTTATGACACCTGCTGCCCCTAAGGTCTTTATCTAATTCACAAAAAAGTTACAATTTTAGTCTTATCCCTTTGAGGTAAGTAATAACAAATATTTTCATTATATAGCTTATTTTTTTCTTCTTTTTTTCTTTTTTTTTTTTTCACTGGAAGGCTGGGAAAAAAGTGTCTCTTATTTTCAAAGATTTTGCTGTCTTTGATTTCATAGTGGTTTGGTTCCAATGATCTTCCCTTCCCTTCCCTTCCCTTCCCTTCCCTTCCCTTCCCTTCCCTTCCCTTCCCTTCCCTTCCCTTCCCTTCCCTTCCCTTCCCTTCCCTTCCCTTCCCTTCCCTTCCCTTCCCTTCCCCCCCCCGCCTTTTTTTTTTTTCCAGGCAGTAGACAGTTGGGTCTAAGGAATAATAAGCAGGAATAAAATTAAAGATTTTTTTTTTAACCAGAAGCCACATCCACTTATCACTTGCAATTAAATAGAATTTCCATTAATGTGTAGAATGAATTATTTTAGAATGAATATTAGAGGGCAGTAAAGTTGAAGAAAACCATCATTCTATTAACGTGGGAATCCAAATGTGTGGTAGTCTACTCTCATGGGTGAGACAGAATAAAAAGCAACCCGTAGCAGATCTGGATACTCTGGCTGATTTAAAACCCAAAGAGAGCAGAGCTTTTATCCTATCTGATTAGCTCACTCACTGACTTGCTTGCTCACTTTTCTCATGGTGTTTCACTCCCTAGGTCTTGGCTTCCCCACAGAAGGGTAGCTGCTGCTGGTTGGGCAGAAAGTCATCTTGGTTCATGCTGTGTTGCTGCTCATAGTCACCCTTTCAAGTGTCATCAGCCAGGGTCTGTGGGCATTCGCTGGCACCCATGTGCTTGCAGCAGATTGATCTTCAGGATCTTCCCCCTACTTCCAGGAGATATCCTCCAGCCAAGATCTTCACCTGCTTCTTTCCAGGCACCCTTCTTCTTTCTGAAACCACCTCATCTATTCAGGAACCCTTCTATCTGACAGCAGTTGCTTTCTCCAGAACCCAAGCCCCCAGTTTCCCAGTTTAAATAGTCTCTCTGCAGAAGCACAGCACATGATCAGCCTGCTGATTGGTGGCTCTGTCTCATGTCTCCTAATTAATAGGAGGATTCAGGGCATTCCACTTTTGTTTAGTCCACTTATTACTGAGTTTTGCTCTTAGCTTCTACCACTTGGAGCTAGTGAGCAGCAGGCTTCTACTTGAGTATTTGAAAGTTTTGTTTTGGACACACATCCCCTCACACCCGTTATTGTCTGCCTATTAGCATTCAGAGTTCAAGCTATTTTTTCACCTAAGACACCCATCTACATTGGGCAAACAAGAAATTCTTATATTACAGTTTTCAGAATCCTCCTTGCTATTTTCACCCTAACTGTTCTCACTGCTATAATGGTTTTAAACCAAATTGTTTTTAATTCTTTGGAGACTGTTTGCACAAGGCTTTATCTGTAAACAGTCTGTTGTGTCTTCTCTTTCTTTTTTGTCCTCATCTCAACCCTTTTAAGATTATGAGTTTTAGTTTTTCATATTCTCCTGGGCGTGCTCCCAAACCAGCCTTCACATCCAGTGCTGCTGTCTGCTCTGCATACCTTTTTTTCATCTCAGCATTCAGCTGTGTTAAACTACCTTTTCTGGTCTGAGAAATGATTGATACTCATGGGTGAATTTTAATTGCACTGTACAAGGAAGGGATCATGTGATTCCCATTAACATTTATAGGAGTCATATAATTAAATCCCTATGCACCACAGTGAAAATTTACCCTTTTATCTCCTTCCCTTTGTTGGGCGGTTGTATGCTATATAGATGGAGTAGTTTGAACATATTAAAAGAAATGCAGAAATACTGCTCTCTTTTTCTTTCTTCCTTCTCCTTCCCTCTCACCTGAAATTATCCTCCTTTTTAAGGGAGTAAATTCTTAGGAAATTCTTCCTTGCCGTCACTGAATATGCCACAGTCAGGAAGTGAGTTATGAGTGTGGAAGGTTGTTTCTTGCTGTTTTCTGATTCTGTCAGACTTCCAAGACTTGTAAAACTTGGATGTTCTCCCAGCAGCTGCCATGTAGCTCCACAGATGACAGATTAAGTTTAATTTAGCAGCCCTATATAGTGGAAGGAGGTCAAAGTTTTCACTTTATTTTGGTTGTTGATTTGAAACCACACAGGTTGACAGTAGCCAGAATCATTATTATGTGACGAATTAGTAATTGCTTATGAAATAAACACAATATTCTCAATAGCGTCCCAGGTGGATAAGATTCCACACAGCAGTTGACAGTGCAGGAATTATTAGTGCTTTTAAAAAGAAGCCAGAGATGAAAAAAGCACTGGGGCTCGACAGACCTCTGACCCCAGGTGGTGATTGCCCATGGTCAATGGTGAAAGCAAAGTATTGTCAGTGTAAAGAAAGTTTTAGTGACATTGCAAGTGCTACCCTAATATTATGGCTTAATTAGATTCTTTTGCTAGTGCAATAATGGGCTTTCAGAAACAGCCACTTTTATATTTATATATTGTAAAGAGGAGTGTAAGTAGCATTTATTTCCTTCTTGTAAAAATTGAACTGGTCTCAATGTGATTTCTGCACTTTCTATTAGCTAATTGCACCCAGGGCTGTGGCAAAAGGAACTGTGTCATCCACTGCAAAAGGAATGTTGCTATTTCCCATTTACATAAACTATAACTCATGTTCTGATTGAGATAAGCAATGCCTTAGCAGTCATCTGCTATTAAATGCTGAGTCATTTGATTGCTGTTTCTGCAGTATCTTGCTGACTCCAGCAATGCTTCAGCTCCTCGCTTCCTGGTCAAAACAAAGACCTGAATCAGAAGAGGCAGCAGCAAGCTAAATACTGTGAATGCATTTTTAATTTAGAAAAGCCCTCACTAAGAACAAGTTTTCACACGTTTCTAAGTCAAAACTAGCTTTAGTGTATTGGGGTGTGGGTTTTATTTCTACCTGATTGCTCAGGTCTTTTCGTATCTTTTCGTATGCGTGTGTGTGTGTGTATGTCTATATTTGTACGTTTATATATAGTATGGGTATATACATTTATACATATGTATGCATATATATTTAATTTAATATTTTTTATCTCAATGTTGACTAAAATGGTTGTTGAATAAGGTAGGGTCCACATTAAATTATCTGTGCATGTTATGCAATAATTAATCTCTAGCACTTAATTCCAAAAGTGCCCTTAACATTGATTTACATAGACAATACCAACATAAGGCAAACTGTGTCTTGGCCACAAGAAAATACAGTTCATTTCATTTGTAAATGTTGTTGAGATTGGTCTTTGCTTTGACAAGACTGCATCCTTAATTTGACAATGGAAAATCTATATAGACAAAATGTTCTAAACTTACCTTTTTTTTTTTTGTTGTTAATCTGACTTCACGATGCAGTGTAAAAGTGATGCAGTGTAAAAACTGGACTAATGCTGAAGAAAGCTTTCCTATATTGTGATAAAAAACAAAATGTAAATTCCTGAGTGAATACTTAAAATAAACCTGAAAAGACTATTACCAAACAGAAGTGCTTGTTGATTCCAAATAGAATGATACAAAATTTGACATAAATAAGTTTGAAAGTTATTTCATACAGTCTCTTTCAAATCCAAACAAAAATATTTATTGTCCTGATAACATATCCTGTTTTCTCTGTGTTACCATAGCCATCATTAATCCTTGTAATGAACAGGCATTTATTAAAAGTCCTCCTTCAAGTACACACGAACTTCATTATCTGTCTCTAATTTCTGTTGCTTTTCTGTGTTAAATCCTAATTCATTTTTAAGACTAAGATTTTTATATGAGTGTTATTTACTGAAGATCTTGAGCTGCAAGTATGAATCAGACTTCAAATATAGTTACTAAATATATACTACTTATATTCAAGCTCTTTCATAGACAGCTAGCACATATTATGGCAATTATTATTATTTCATACAAAAATCAAGTCTTGCCCCAATGACTGTTTTTCAATTATTTGATCACTTTTTGGTCTGTAATTCAGCAAGCACTTTAAACATTTACCTGTCTGAATTCAATGCTAACAAAATGAGCTTTTACCACCTCAACAGCGGTCAGCGACTTTCACTCAGCCGGTCTTTAGCCGGTTGAGTCTCACAAACAAACCTTAAATTTTGGTCCCAAGTGATGTCAAGTAAATAATACCTCCAATCTTTTTCTTTTGAATCAATCTCCCATTGTATCAAGTGTACATATTGTGTAAACATTCTTGATGTGTATGGTCTTGGCTAATATTTCAGCTTGAGCTTTAGCTAAAATTAGGGCCATCTGCCAAAGCTTTTTTTCAAATGCCTTAACCCTAAATTTTCAAATCATTTAATAATTTCAGTGCACTTAATAATCCAGTTGGTCACAGAAGAATGAATGTGCTCCTAGTCATTAGCCATTTGAAACTTCCTCTTCTTCTATTTTTAATAAACCATAGTTTATTAAACTAGGATTTAGTGAATTAAAAGTAATTAACAAAACTTCTATTGCTTCTATTTTGCAAGTATTGCTGTAAAATATTTAGATTAAGTTTTAGGCTGGAGAAGTCTTGTTTCTGTGGGAAGTGTTGAATTTTCACCCTTTGGAATTTCCTCTACAACATGCTGGAAGCTAATACTCTTTTCTTCTCCTAATGGACCAAAATGTGTGCACTATTAACATAGTGAGCTCAAAAAGTACTTGTAGTTTTGTCTTCCATTAACACCTTCATTGAACACAGGTCAGCCTTGATTTTATCCCTGATGACAGAGGGACATACTTTTCTGATAATATCTTCACGCTTTAGTAATCTTTTTTTTTTTTTTTTTCCATGTAAGAAGGTACTGCATAGTGTGATGGATTCCCAGAGTCTGACCCTTATATGAATCTGTTCCTACTTGCAGTGAGGAGACAGATGAGAGGAAAAATGCAATGGCTGTGGGGCTATGTTCTGTAAACAAGTGGACTTGTTAGAGCACATAGACGAAGCAGATAATTTTTGCTGATTCACTTCTGTGTTAAGATGTCTTGTACAGTAGTTCTGCCTTTGTTATTCCTTGAGCAAAAGATGGAAGAATGAACATAAGCATAAAATATAATAAAGATGAATTTGCTAGTTGTCATACTGTCAGGCCTCACCTGCTTCCTTTACTGTAAGCAATTTACGTTCCTAGGGTTTTTACTAGTTTGGAAGGACTCATTAAACCACAAGGGAGTGTATTGGATTCTGTTTTAGCTGAAGTAGTAGCTTTGTTAACTACAGATACACATAGCTACTCTGCAGTTTGGAGGTTCTTGAGCTAAATTAACTATTGTGGATGAAAATGGAATAAAAAACAAAAAAAAAAAGAAAAAGAAAAAGAGAAGGGGAAGAGGAAGAGAGGGCAAGGCAAGGCAAGGGCACACATGCACAATGAAAGACAATTTACCCTTCTTCTTGGATAACCTGCTTCAGAGCATGGTGAATTTGATGATGCTGAGTTCTGTGCTATTGCCCCTCATTAGCTATGTACGCAAGCCACTTCACTCACAGCTAGACTGAGCATCTTAAGACTATCCTGCAGACTGCAGTGTGAGTTTAAGACAAAACAGGGATGATTTGGAAATGAGGAAAAAAAGCACATTCACCTTTCCAAACCCAGACTAATTTACCAGAGTCAGCACTTTTCCCATGATTTCTTCCATGTAAGTAATTTGAAGAGACTGTGTAATTCAATTCACTTGTCATTCCCAACTTAAAAAATATTAAATGTGTTGCTTATGTATATCTTTTAATAAAATAAATGACTATTACATGTACTGAGACGTTCAATATATTGTGTGACAATACATTGGTTATTTTGTTCAAAAAATGGAAAATGAATATTGTGTGCACCAGAACAGAAGATGCTTTATTTAACACGATAGTCATCTGCTGAGCCACCAAACTACCAGTTAGCTCACTTTCATTTTGGCCATGGGAAGAAGAGAGATGTCCAAATGGGCCTGGTAAATGTCCTTCACATAGATTCTATTCTAGATTTTAGCAGGGCTCTAGAAATGCTCAGAATTTGTGTGTGTGTGTGTGTGTTTTAAGAGCAATTTTTTTTTCATTTTCTTTGTCCAACACAGACTTAGGACTGCTCCAGAACATACTTTGTCCACTGGACAACATCTCTATCTACTTATAACAAAACTCCAGTCGCCAGTCAGCAAAAAGTGCTCCACAGGAGCCCTTGCTTTTGGCCCCAGATCCCAAGTTTCCATCTTTCTGTCCCAGGGCACATTGTATTTTCATTCCTAATATTAAGAATTCATTCTGCTGGTGCAAAAACAGTCAGTGTTTCCCTGTGGTCTGATCTGAACTCCTTTCAGGAGTGCTGCATCATGCGTTGGTGGAAGCAGAAAAGAAGCATTTTGTTAGAGCATCACTGGAAGGAGAGATGGGCTGTGGCTTTGAGAGGTTTCAGAAATCTATAAGAGCAAGGAGTAGCATGTCAGGTTAATCTATTTCAGGATTTTCTCCATGATATACGTAAGTAAAACTTACAGTGTAAAAGAAAGAGTTAAAGCAGCTACGCTCTTTGAATGCTTTTATTTATGTTTTACTGCTAGGTATACAGTTTAGCTCTCTGAGTTGATGAAAATAGTAGATTAGGATCAGTTGGGGTCAATGTAGCTTCATGTAAACATTAAGACAGGTTCTTTCTTTGTATTTACATACACTAAATTTTACAGTAGCAAAAGATTATCATATACAATATTGGTTTACATCAAGCTATTTAAACAGTTCAAGTAATGTGGATTGGTTTCCAAACATATGGTATGTTTCTCTCAAATGACAGATACCTTTGCAAAGACAGTTTCACTCCTGCACTGAAGAAAATGAAAAAGATTTGTGCCCTTTGTAACTGGCTTGTAATTCTGACTTTGCTTTCTGCAAATGGAGAAGGCCAGCCATGTATTTTGTGACTTTTATTAGAAAAAATGAAGTTAACTGAAAGGTTTGATTTCTGTAAAGCAGTGCATGCATATGTAGTAACACAAATGATTTAGAGCTATTGTTAAATCCCCTGAAGCATGCAAATTTTTATTAAGCTTGATTAGTATTTGTTAGTTCCATATGTTCAAAATCTTTCCATTTTAGGCCTTCTGTTGTTCAGTAACGACTAATTTCCAATTTAATCTTTCTGTCTACAGTGTGTCCTTTACAGGTACAGTCCTACAACAAGACAGTATCAGTTATTGTTAGAGAGTAAATTGTGCTATCTGTATTAAAATACAGACTCATTTTAAAGATCATGTGCAACAAAGCTGATGGCATTTACTTCAACAAAAAGTAGCCTTGTGCCATACGTACATATATCTTAAGTAATATTCCTGTTTTCATAAATTACATCTGAAGGATTTAATTGTCATTTAAGAACATTCATTGTCCACGGGTTGGAATTTCTCTGTCTTTCCAAAAACTCTTCTTAAAGTTACAGTTATGTGAACTGTACTGTTTAGAAAATCTTTGGCTTGAATTGTAGCCTTCACAGTTGCAAACAGTATGTCCAAGAACAAACCTTAAGCAATATAGAAGAAAATATAAAATTAAAAACATACATTCAAATTTTATCTATGTGCATACAGACCCAGGCTCACCGTTGCTGAGCATTTGGAGTTAGCCACGTCTGTTAGCAACATTAGTCGGTAATTCTAAGAACTCAAATCCTGATGAAGAATGGACTTCTCTGCTGCTCAGCTTCTCCCTGTGTAGAATCCAGGACTGTACATTGCTGGAGAATGCAGCTAATCTAGTATGCGGTCCTGTAGTAATTTACAATAAATATGTATTTGAGGAAATTGGGCATTACCGTCTGCTATCTAGCTAACTGTGATTAGATGCTTTGAAAAGAAGCTTCTTATTGTAAGGTATGAAGAATTAAAGTTAAAACCATTTTTAATGATCTGCCTGTCCATTGATAACAAGGATTTCTATCAGTTCATTCTGTTCAACAGAATTACCATTACTCTGACCAATACTGAGAGCAGACCCAGTTTTTTTTTTTTTTTAAATTAATATTATTTTACTTCAGCCTTAAGAAAAATAAGAGAGAATTAATTGTGGGACATTCTGTTTTTTGCATTTTTGCCTTAATTAATAACATTGGATACACTTTTCTCTGTGTTGGAGCATTATTTAGATATTTTAACAGAAACTTCCTTTTTTTTTTTTCAGTCCACAGTAGCAAAATGATTTAACTTGAAAGGTCAGAAGAGTAATTTCCAGATTTGCATAAACTTAAAAATGTCAGAGGTATGTCCACTCTGGATTGCTATTTCTAGTTATTTTGTATGGGATTTTTGATGTTAAATATCTGCATTTTTCACACAGAAGGGGTCTTGGGTTGATTGGTTTCCTTGGTAACAGCTCTTTGCTCTGATTGCATAAGCACACTGGAGTGGTGCAGAACAGATTACTACAGAAACACACTGGAATTAGTCTGATGTAATAGGATGTTGTATGAACTGTTACTGAGTTCTTAATTCTATTATCCTTTATGTTATTCCCATTAATACTATATTGTAGTGAAATAACATGTAGCTTACTTAAAACTAATCAAATTTCCTTTAACAAGTTAGTTGTAGGCTTCTGAAATAAAATTTTAACTGAAGGAAAGTAACCTAACAAAACTCTGAATGAAATGTACAGTTATGAATGGTGCAAATGAATACTTAATTCTTGGTGAGTGAGCTTGCAAGATGAAAATATTTTTACAGTTTAAATGTCTGTTGATGGATTGCCTCATTCATCTTTTCTTCTTAGTCCATGGAAGAGTTCCCTTTGGTACTTTTTACCAGATTCTCTATGTCAGTCTCCAATACTCTTTAGAATGTATGTATTTTAATAGAAATTATATTATGGAAATTATAATTAAGTCTAAAGTAGTGGAGAGAATTAGTTAGATCAAATGAGATATAAATACAGCAGTAGAATTTTTGAAATGGATACATTTGAAACAAAAGGACATTAGCTGGAAAAATTAAAAGAAATCTCACGTGTTGCAAACTACCACATGCCAGACTGCTGCACCGCTGCACAGGAGGCATTTGAGTTTTCTGGCATCTTGTGAAGCTTCTCAGGTACAGTCCCCAGTGTTACTCTCGTGCAGAAATGAAGGTGTCTATGTCCAGTCCTAGGATATCTGGGCAAGTGCTGGCTGCAGATGCCTGTAAGGCTTTGCTTACAGTAACTAGCATGGTGGTGTAAGAGGAGCCAATCTCTGGAGTGGAATATTGCTGAAGTCCTCATGTCCCTGTCAGCATTTCCATTATTTCTCATTGGACTGGTTCAAATGGATTAGATGCACTCCAGGGCATGGTTTGGGGTTTTGTTTCATTCCAAAGAAATCTGGTTGTATATACCCCAAGACTTCTTTATGATCAATGGATTAACTTGCCTCCCTAAAGTAAATGTAAACTGCTGGGAGGTTTGCTTTAGAAACACAGTCCTGACCAGAGCCAAAATTACTAAAGAAGGACACCCTGAACAACCCTCAGGGCCTCAGTGTTGTGGTCATTTTTTGGACACAGAACAACTGGTTGAAAGGTGTATGAAAGCTAATCAAACTGAAATAAAACAGGTGGAGAAGGGAATCCTCCCCCTAACTAAAAAGAGTTAATACATTTGAACAAAACAATAGATCCTTACTTGTGTTCCTTAACTGACTATCTTCATCTCTTTTTCAGCACAATTACTATTAGTGAGAGTCATGCCTGGGATCTGTGACTGGTCTCCTTGCTGTTTCTTTGTCTTTCCTCTTGAGTCATAGGACACTTTCTTATTCCTCTGTGTAACCAATTTACCTCATCTGTGGTCTGATAATTACAGTAGGTGTTCGTGTAAAGAGCTGTCTTCATTTCTTTTTTCCTGTGACATTGAGAATCTAAATTCCTTTCAAGTCATTCATCCTGTGAGGCCTCTGAAACCCAGCAATAAATCTGGTCTTTGTTTTGCTTTTGAGGGAATTCCATTACTCCTGGACTATTTCCTTCAGAGAAACTTCCCTAGGGAGATTTTCTGAGGTATCACATTATGTTTCCATTTAAGTAGGTCTTCCTAGCAGTGGGCTTTCTGTATATTTGACTGGAGAGAGATGTGACACCACCTTGGCCAATTCTGTCTACCCAGAAAAGTTAATTGAAACAGCAATTTCATTAACACAGATGGAATATGTAAATAGTACACAGGCAACAATACCATACCAAACCTGGAGCTCTTGACTGAAAAAGTGCTGCCGTTGTTTAATTAGAAAGGGGCACATTGCTGGTGGACATCTAACCTGGCTTCTCTTTTCAACACAATGTCCCTTCTTGCTCCAAGAAAACAGCAGTACATGCAGTGGGTTCAGCACCATGTTTGCTTATGCAAATATGCAAACGGGGTTGCTTTTGAGAAGTGATGCCCTGAAAAAAGATCACAGTATTTGCCATAGAACTGCTGAACTGTTGGAACAGAATAGCCTGTCATTGTTTTGTAAGTTTTTCTCTTATTGTTTTATTCCACATTGCTGGCAGTTGTTTTCTCACTGAAATTTCAGAAGGTCCAATTAAATTTATAACAGTATATATAACGTAAGAATGAAGATGTATAAACCCAAAACAACATATTGCTTGCATGGAATTGTAAATCTAGCTCATCAGAAATGAATCTGATAGTTACTACTGTTTTTAAACATTTTCAAGAAGTTCAAAACTTTGGAAAGTAATTTCCATATTTTTAATTGTGACTGAGAAGTTTTTTGTGTCATGTAGATGACCCTGAAAATCACTAGGGTTAAATAATGAAAATGCTACATTGAGTCAAGTTTAAATCAACTTCAAAGATTTATGGATCTTAGTAACTCAGAACATTACCAATATATAGCATAATCAACAAATACATCATAGTACCTGCTAGAAGCTCTCTCAGCATTTGTCTGAGTTTATTTGGATGGTTCATTTGGAACTTTAAATATTTCTCCTGAGCTATGTCCTGTTGCAGGTGTTGGAACAAGGTTGTTTTTAACTGTGGTTGAGTTTTGTGACCCAGTTTATGAAGTAGCCAATATACAGCTGTACAACTCAGCAGATGACACATTGTGACACAAGGGCAAGAAATGAGCTGTGGATAGAGATAATCCCTTAAACCATTTTCAAACTGAAGAAAGAAATGTGGGAATTCCTATGCTGAAAAGAAGTGTTGATTTCTGTGTATGCACAATATGTAGAAGCAAGACAAAGGACTGAGTTGGCTGTCTACTTACATGTATATATCAATACAATAAAAGAGAATTCTCCAGATTTTTTCAAGGACTGTCAATAACTGCCTAACTTTATTATAAATTAAAAACTTTTATTGTTCAATAATACTAAACAACTAAGAATGCTACATTTTTTTTTGAAGATTTTAAAGGCATATAACACACTGTTTATAAATATATTAAAAAAAAGTAAAAAAAAAAATAGTAGTGAACATTAAAACCTAATGTTCAATGCCTTCTTCACACATTTTATACAGTGGTCTGTAAGGTAATTAGAGAGTATCACAACAGTTAAGGCTATTAAAAATGAACTATTTTATTAAAGATAACTAAAAATTACAGGTCTCTTGCTTTTACTTCTCAAGTCAATTTGATTTACATACGACTTTGTTAGGAAAACTTTTGTGTTACCACTTAAGCATTTTGGAATAATGCTCTCAAAACTAATGTAATTACATTTTGTGATTCCAGATCAATCTAGGTGCCATTCAGGAGCTGATTATTCTTCCAAGGCTGTTTCTCCTTGGGAGAGGGTAGACTAAATTTCAGACTGTTAAGACTTTATTCAAAGCTGAGTACTGTTTTTCTTCCCTCTAACTGAGTGCACGCTCCATTTTGTTGGCTTAGTCTGAACTTCCTTGAGCAGAAATGATTTCATTGTGTTTTCATACAGGGAGCACCTCAAGAGAGTCTTGGTTTTGGCTGTATTTTTGGTGATGATGTGATGCATATAGACAATGACATTGTACAGAAGAAAGGGTGGGAAAAGTTGACCTTGAATAGTACTCACAAATGTTAAACTTTATTCAGAATTCACAAATGTCTAGCTTATAAATCTTATTTATTATTGTTTAAAGTGATGCAGCATCTGGTGGAAAAATTAAACTGTGGGTTGTTCAAAACTCAGTCAGAAAATCAATCTTCTTAACCTGTGATGATTATCAATTTTGTTGGAAAAATCAAGTGGCAGTAACATTTCACAGTCAGTCCTTTCCATGCCACCCATTCTCATGTCAGGCTGATACTTCTTCTTAGACAAATCCAAATCCAAAGCAGCAACAAGTCAGTGGACTTAAATCTACTTGAAACTTGCAACTGAGAGAGCGAGAGAGAGGATTTAGTGTATCTATGCCAGCAGAAGATTGTGAGTCTTAAGTTGCTTGCAAGCCATCCATGATATAGTTGTGCTGTTGAAAGTCAGATGGCTTATACAGTGTGCCGTAACTCTGCCTTTTCTTGCCCTGTCACGTGCAGGGTAGATACAGGCATTTAAACTGCAGGGCTTCAGTTCAATCATTTTCTATGCTGTCTGGGCAGGTGACTTGTGTTCTCCTTCTGGATTTCTTCCCATATTTCTTGGTTATCAAATTTTACATCTAAGTTCCCAGTATATAAGATAGCACTTTATCTCTTTCTATCACTCAGAGAGTTTGAGTAGGTTGAAAGTCATATGTATATATATAATATATATATATATGTATATATAATAAAAATATGTAAATAATATATAATATAATATAATATAATATAAATATGTATATATATTTTTTGTGTCTTTTTTTTTTCCTTTTTAATTGTAACAATTATTTGAAAAATAAAGATAAGCATTAGGGTGTTAGATCAAGGTTGGTGAAATGTGCAAATTTAAAGGCACTCAGAATTAGGAAGGGAAAGATAGGGTAACCTGCAGGAAGAACAGGGCTAGTTACTGCAGAGGTGAATACTGCAAATTCACTGTGCTTTTCCTTCTGCATGAGTAAGCTGTATTATATAAAATACATCCTCTTCAGATGCAACACCAAGGCTTCTCTGAAGGATCCTGAAGGGATTAAGTAGCCTATTCAGGCATCTTGAAGTTAGAAAAAATATAAAGGCCTAAAGAATATAAAAGAACATTGCACATTTTAGCTGTTAGACAGACTTAAAGATGGGTAAAAGTTATGTCTGTAGCAGTGAAAGGGACCTGAAGAATTACTTGTCAAGTCCCTTCTAAAACCATCAAGGTCAGCTATGAGGACTGGGTTATTTGTCACAAACTGCAGCAGAAAATCTCTTCTTTAAATACCTGAAATTTAACTTTCTACCGCTTTCCTATATTCAAAATTTCATCAATACTATGACATTGGTTAATACAACATATGAATAAAAACAAAGATATATGGCCAGATGCCATTGTAGCTTGGTACAAAAGTGTAATACTGTCTTTAGTTCATAAACACCTTCTGCTTCCATTTGGACAACTCAACAGGAATAGGTTTTAACTGTTCAGAATAATACCTTTGCTCTTAAAATGTCTGTCTATAGTAAAAGCTGACTGAAATTACATAGAACATCATTATAGGTGCTGTCAGTCAGTGACTTCGAGATCAACCTTAGTCATTTTATAATTAAAAACATTAATTTATTACTCGATGTGCAGATTACAAAATGCAGGTGTGCTGTCTAACCATCTTCAAAGAAATTTCTCATTGTAGGACTCCATAAAACAAAGACTCCAGCAAATTTTTGCCATTTATTTATAGCGGTATAAACAAGCTCTGATGATAAAGCAAAAGTTTCTTAATTCTGTTAATGTGTATATTATAAATTATCAGTGTTTATGTATTAAAACAAGCTGGGCACCAATTTGGCTGCTATAGTCAGTCTGGCAATATAAATAATAATAATAATAATAAGACTAGTATTTTTGGTTAAAGAATTGAGTGGTGTAGAAGAACATACAAATTCCTATATCTGCCCCTCTGAAACCTCAAGATATCCCCTCTGCTCTACTCTTATGACTAAAGTAGTGGCTATATTCCCTTTCCTGTGCCTCATTTACCAGATTAGATAATAAATTGGGTGACACAGGAACTGTTTTTTGCTATACACAACTGTTTTTTGTATACACAGAGAGGTGCTAGAGGATTCTGCCCTTCATTTAGGGCTCCTCTCTGCTGCTATAGTGGCATGAGTCTTCTCTCATGCAATTTATTATATCAAAATAAGCACTTACAATTCAGAATAAAGTGTCTGAATAAGATGTTGGTTAAGAATGTGGCATTTTTACAGGTTTAATCTACATCTTGACTTTTTTCTTGCCCTTGTTCCTCATCCCATCCCTAAGCTTCCTTGGCCGAACCATATTGCTTTCTGGAGATTCAATTTCATAATTTCAGGCCACTGGCAGATACAATTTGGCAGCTACAAGAAATGTTAAGCCATTTTATCTACAATATTTACGTTCAGACTTACATGTGGTATCGAGCCAATTCTTGTAACTACAAGAGGCTGGAATTTGGTTTCTAGAAAGTAGCATATGTATTGTTACTGAAAGTATGCTACATTTGTTGATCTTTATAAATGTTTTTTAAAGTCTGTTTTTTTTTTGTTTGTTTTGTTTCGTTTTGTTTTTTTTAAAGGCCTAAAAACTTCAAAGTTAAAGCACAACAAATTCTGTTATACCTGTCTAGTGTCAGTAGGGTATTTTTAAGATTCTCATCCATTAAAAGGAGAGAAATAGTGCTTTTCCTAGTAAGTGTGGAATAAAAGTGATAGCAGTCTCAGGGTAATTGCATGATTCCATGGGGCTTTTGGCCTGGGATGATTAGGGGATTCTAAAATGTAGGGAGGAGAAAAAGAAAAAGAAAAAAGAAAACTTCTAAATCATTTTTTTCCCCTGCCTTTAAGGAAAATTCTGATTTCTTAAGGAAAGTTATTTGAAAGGAGTAGGAGGAATTAAAAAAGAATTACAAATTTCAAAGCTATTGTAGTTACAGAACCACGAGAGACATTTCAGTGTTGACAGTAATCAGAAAGAATCATCTTTAATGCTGTTTTCAAAGATATCAGAAAAAAAAATGGTTTTCTGTGAGGGAAGAACATAATCTGATAAAACACACTGGCAATATGAATTCTTACCATGAATATTGTTAAAAGCAGATTACAATATGGGACTAAAAATTAGTGTCTGTCTTGCGTCCTTGAATTGGCAGAGAGAGGTAGGGAGAGCTGAGGCTGCTACACAAGCAGGAATGGAGTCGTGGCTCCCAAACTTTTGCAGCTTTGAGTGGAAGCACAGGCTGTAGGGTGCATCAGAGAAGCAGTTCCCCCTGGAGAGGCATTTGTCCAACATTAGGCCAGTAATGCATGTGTATTTCTGTAAAGAAAAAGTATATTTTTTAGATCTATGTTTTTTTTCTTGAAATAAAGACCATATATAGTTTAGGGATCCTCTAAAGAGTGAACTCGAAGCACGTTTCTCTCCTGCTCCATGGGTTCAAACCAATATTTTTGCCTTGGATAGGAGATACTGGAAGGACTGCCTGTGTCCTTTATTCAGATTATCATTACTTCTTCTTGCCACGCCTTTCCTCCTTTCTTTTTTCAGTATCCACCTGACCCTGCTTGTCTGTAGAAAATATGCAGAGGTCACAAGGGCCTATATGGCATATCATGAAAATTTCAAAATTACCAAAAATTCTGACAGGGTCGGGAAACTAAACGATATCTCAGACCCTCCTGCAAAACTTAAAATAGATAAATTTTTATTCCTTAAAAGAACAAAGATTTTTCCTGCATAAATTATTGCACATCACCAGCATCTCTCAAATCTTTCCTGAGGTTGCAGTTCTTTGAGATTCAGCACTGATGATGCTCGCTGGAAGTGCTGTGATTACTTTAAGTCCTAAACCTTATTAACATTTTCTAAATATCCCACTGCAGTGCATTTTATTGATGTGATTGATCAGGACTCTTGTGTTTTATTGTTACTAATCTTAATATCTAGATAATAAAATTTTAGTTCAGAAATATATCTTACTCAATGTAATGTAGTATTGAACAAACCATCAGCTCAATATAAGGCAGCTCATATCAGTAAGGTGAATTTAACAAGGTATTTCCTTCTTATCTTGAAAGCTGACACAACCAGTGGTCTGTATTCAGACAATTCAGACATGCATCTGAATTGTGTGTACCTTATTTCATAGCCACAAAGCAAAGATGAGTTCATCTGTTTTGTCGATGTTAAAGAGTGAATGCCTTGTCCCAAGAAGAAATTAGAAAAATGTGTCTGGTTTCCCCTTCTTCTTCTCTTGCAATGCAGAGGCACCTCAGTCAAAACCCAGTTTCTGCTGTTACTCTTAAAAGTCTGAGGGATGAGAGCTCTTGTGATCATTTTGTGTTATTTAAGGATTTGTGTAATTCAAAAGAACTTTCTAAATGGGGTACCTTTGGGGATGGTTTATGTTACTAGTCTACCCAATGCAAGGAAAACTGAATTTCTAAGAGGGAGGGGAATACTGTCTTGCAGGCATCTGGGTTTATTGCCAAAATGATGTGGAATAGCTATGTCACAAAAGGTAGAAGATATTTTTGTGGCTTTAATTTAAAACAAACAAACTTGTGTTACATTGCCAGCAGTGTTTACTTTTGTAATTAACAGCAGTGAGCCTCCATGTGGATATTCCTCAGGTTTTCTCATGACACTACTGTAGTTGCACAGTACTGCAGAAGCCATACACATCAAGGGCATCCCATATTCAGAGGAGCTTTGGAGGTCCTGCTCTTAGTTTTGCAGTGCTTAGTTATACCATGTTGTAATGGTGCTTAGGTAACTGTTAGTGTGGCATTTTCATGGTTTTTAGAGGACATCATAATAGAAAATTACTGTTGGTTGAAAATAAATACAAGTTTGAGTTGCATTGGTGCTGAGTGAGATACGGCCTGTTTCTCCTGCTTGGACTTGTTTCTGTGGTTTGTCAATGCAAAAGCAGTTCTAAGCACTTCCATCTTGACTTTATGATTTTTCTGTCTGCTTTCCTACAACTCCAAAAGTTACAGCTTTCTGAATCCTAATTTGCTGGTGATCAGAAAGAGTATTTGTACTTCGGGCAGTGGAAATACTTTTAAAACTCCTCAAGTGATGGCAGTGTAGGAAAGGTACACATCAGGTTTTTGTTTCCTCTTCGTCTTCTGCTCACAGCCGTTGCACTTCACAGGTTTGGGGGTTTGAAGATGATACAAGAATAGTAGCCAGTGAATTTTTAAGTAGATTTAAAAATAATTAGCTAGTCAGTTAAAGTAATATTTTTATATTGGTCTTAACAAAGAAGTTGCTAAGAAAGTAAATAGGGACTGACTGAATGTTGATTCAGTCCCATTGCCCAAACTTTTTGTAGACTGATTAAAAGATATAGAGCTAAATTTATCACTAGTATAGTAAATGTAACTTCACAGTCTGGAGTGTACCCATTTAAACTGTGGCTATGGATTGTTTCTAGTTCCTTCTCTGAGGTGTATTTTAGATATTTTTCTTTTATTTTGTCTGACATTTAGGATTGGCCTGTAAAGGATAAAAACTAACTTATTTTGCATAAGATCTATTTTTTAAAGCAAAATGGACTTTGATGTAATGTCAACAGATGATGTTTGAAAAAGTCGTGCTGGAATTGCAGTTTATTCTCAGTTATGCAATGCCTTTAACAATTTTGAGGGGAAATCAAATGCTTGAGTTATTTACTTCAGGACTTGTATTTGGGTAGGAAACGGATTTCAGGAAGAGAAGTGTAGAGAAAATATGAATGCAAATAAATAAGAAGCCTTTATACATTGCCCACAGCCCTGTTTCTTTACCTTGTAGTCTGTTGTTTCCAGGAACTTTGTACAGTTGAACTTTATTTTTTTCTTAAATAGCTGATGACCATCTTTTGAATGATTTGGACATGAAAATATTGCCTATTAGGTCTACCACTGTTTCTTATTATGTTTGCAGGCTAAATGATGCCACAGAAAATATCAGCATTTCTTAGTTAGCAGCAAAGGATGATCGATGGTTGTATGATAATTAGTATAGTTGACAGTCAATCAAGTGATGAAAATAAAAAGCTCTGATCAAAAGACCTTTTCTTCTGTGCATTGTAAATTAGCATAAACATAGCCATCCCTTCATAACACTAGTAAAACAGCAAATATTGCTTTGGCATAAAAAGAACACTGATATGGTTAAAGGGCAATGGAATTGAATCCACTGCAATATCCAATGCAATATTAATATTTTTTCCTGATTCCTTTAATTTAAACAAATCAAATTTTAACAAAACAAATACTTCTTAGAGGTGTGGGGGGTGTTGCATTGCTTGTTTTTAATGTCTGAGATCAGCAGAAGAGGACGTCAAAACCGGTTCATATAAACCAACCAGAATTAGTGAGGCCTTAGCGCAGGGGTGATTATGTCAAGAGAGAAATTAGGTTAACTTAAAAAAAAAAAAAGCAATAGTATCAGGAAAAAAAGCTCACAATCTAGAGTGCTAACCTCAGTTCCTGAAAGCTTACACCTTGCATCTGTTCCCTGAACTCTGGGAAGCTGTGGGAGCTGAGCTGTGACAGATTGCATGGGCAATGCAGTTTTACCTTGTCACACTCTGTTTTTAGTGTAGCACCTGTGACTTCCATTTATTTAACTTCACTGCCATTAAGGAGATGACTCATGATATTTGTAAGTACTCACATGATTAAGCCCTACTATCTAATGATAATTTTATTCTGTGTAACAATAACCATGAAAAATACTGAAGACAAAACCTTGTTATAAGATCCACCTTTGTGTGAATCTTACTTTCAAGAGGCAGAGGATAGATCTTTTATAAACAATCCTTATTTATTAGATTTCTTTCTCTAAGGGTTAGAGTTAGGCACTCAAGAGATAACATTATTAACATTAATAACATTAAACATGGAGACAGATTTGTTTTCCTTGACCTTTACTAATATTCCATGTGTCCCAAACTAAAATGCTGCAGTACACAGATGTTTCAAGAATATTCCCCATTTGTATAACAAAGCATTTGTTTCCCTTTTGCCACCATTATTATTATTGATGACTGCATACCACTTCAGCTACCAAACAATGAAATTGCTTCACCTTTCTTTCTTCCAACTATTGTAGACATTACATGTTGTGGTTAATTTTTTTTTTGAAAAAGCAGAACAAAACAAAACAACTAAGCTCCACTGTCCATATTTGGTACTTGAAAGTTGACCTTGACAGCAGTGAAGTCTTATGCTAAAATGTTAAGGCATCAGTTATGAGTGAAGTTAAGAGGGAAAACAGGACCATGTCCTGGAATATTGTCATTCACTACTTACCTATTTTGCAGTATCTTCACTTATTGGGGGGTGAAGCTACACACAAATTTAAAAATGTTCATGAATGCTCTTCAGACTGATTTTCATCTGATCATACCTTGGGCCTTTTTTGTTCTTTTTCACTGAATATTCCAACAACTTGTTTTGCAGGAGGAAACATTTCATGAAACTTCTAACACTCAGTAATGAATTCAAAGACAGAAGGGAAGGTACCTATGTACAGCCAATGATCCTGATCAGCTTTTTTCTAGACCAGGATCATTTGTAATAAATGAAAGGGGATCAGACTAAGGGGGAAAAATAATCATGTGAGTGTATGGGAGGACTATCTACATGCTAGATAGAGAGCAGGACATCTCAGCAGTGTATAAGTGAATAATCAACAGGTTAGAAAAATTAATAAATGAATTCCAAATATAATATCCTTTGGATATTTTGGAGGCTTATTAGGCTTATTATACCATAGTTTTTGAAAACCTGTTTTTTTTTTTTTTTTTTAATTTTAATTATTATTATTATTTTTTATCTGAGGTAATGTGGTCAGATATGGTGCATGATTTAATTTCTCTGCTTCTTTTTGAATAGGACCAATTTACAAAGAACTTTTTTTTATTATTATTTTTATTTTTTGCATGGAAACTGATGTCTAACTGAGTAGATAATGACCAAGTAGGTATTCAGATAATCTGTAAACATAAGAAGCAAGGTAGTGGTGTTTTGTTTTGTTTTGTTTTGTTTTGTTTTCCTCCTCTGTTAATGACTATACTGCATTAAAACTTTTCTTTTTAGGCCAACAAATGTATGGTCAGTGCAGATCCTATGAGATCTTTGGTTATACAAGTCACTGTAGTCAGTTGACTTCATGCCTGAAAAACACAAAAATGGTTTATAAAGCGGAGCAGAGACCATTTCATCCACTGAACATGATTTCAGAAGTATAATTTACCAGCAATTAACCTTCCCCTTCCCCCCTCCCCCCCCTCCAATGTAAGCCAAATTACTCTTCTCTTGGGATCCCTATTACCATTTAATTTGTGTTTGTTTTATCCTTTGGCATTTTATCTTCTAATAAGCCTTGAAGGGAGGATAGAATATTAGCTTTTTATTAAAAGAAAGGACAAATAAATGCAGGATAAGTACACTCTAATGGCCAAAATTTTTCAAGATTTTTGGCTTCAACAGCATGCAAATAAATATCTGCATTTACTGGGCCGGAAAAGTTTGTTTGTTTTACACAAAGCATTTGCAAGAATATATTTCCAGATAATAATTTTTACCATCTCTTCACCATTTGAGTAGATACAAATTTCCTTAGGTTATTTGTTTGTGGAATTGTGTCACTGTACTTCTGATTCAGCATTTAGTATTTCTGTGTTCCCCAAATTTGAATATTTCTTTAATAAAGAAGCTGATATTAAAATTAAATTCCTCTAGTTCTCCATTTATCAGACAGCTCTCTCATGTGTGACCCAGACAGTTTATTGCCTTGGCCAGCTGGTGTTGAACAGTGAATAACCAAAATACTACCAAAAAGTGCCACTAAAATAAAAATAGAATGGTATTTCTCAGATTCTCTTGGCATTTTCTGAAACAACAGATCTCTGAACTGACATTCCATTTATCTAGCCCAGTTTCTGGTTATAAAATTAGGGTAAAAATGCTTTCAGAAAGGTTATTTTTATTTTATATGCTTTTTTTTTTCCCCATTTTTTTCACCCACCAAGACACTTCAGTGTATCTAGAAATACACCAGAGGAGCACAGCCTCAGCTTGAAAGTGTTTGAAGTGTGATTAGTTTAGAAAGGTTTGCACTTTCTTGTACTTTCTTTATGCCTTTGCTCTCTTCAAGTCTGTTTTTATTACCTCTGATTCCCAGAGAATATTCGATTACCTTGTACTATAAACTGTCTCCTCTTTAGAGACAATTTCTGAAGAGAAGCTTTAGAAGACTACATAAACATCATTAAAACCCTCAACTGCAAATATTTAGCTGGTGCCCACCTTTGAGTTGCTTTTTTAATCTCCTAGTAGCAAGGGGAAGCATCTCCATAGATGTGTTCTCAGCTGGGGTCTCCAGCCTGAATTCCCTTCAACATGCTCCATGCCGACAGGTATCTGGCTTAGGGCCATGTTCTGTAAGATTAGCAGGTGGTCTAGCATACAGTGTAGTTCTTGACCCCAAATATATTTAATGAAGGAGGTTGCTGGTATCTTGGTGGCACACGCTTTTAAATGAGTGGGTAAAGCTCAAGTGCTGTAAATCTCTTTTGCTTTTGTGGCATAAACATACAACAGACCTTCCTGAAAGTTTCCTGAAAAGCCATGTGGTATGCAGAGATATATGGACCAGGCTAAGCATGCTACTTCTATCCAAACAGAGGGACTTAAGCTCCCAGCCCAGCAACATCCAGGAGTTTGCCTTGAGTGTGTACATAGGAGTAGATTTACATTCATAGAATCATAGAATATCCTGAGTTGGAGGGTTCTCACAAGGATCATCGAGTCCAACCCCTGGCAATTTGACATTGGAATAGTGTCCAAGGTTGGGCTTGGGCTCTTGCTTGAATTGTGGTTAAAATACAGACAATTAATTTTCTGTGCCTGTGAGGAAATTTACACAAAATAGTGCCTATTTATTCATTCATTCATTATGTTTGTGCTGTAAGGGGCTAATATGGCTATTTAGGGCCTGGAATGAGAAAAAATTCTGCCCACAAAGAATAGCAGTTGAGCTTTGGGTACATTTACCCCAAGTGACTAGAGGATTTCCCTGATATTGCTTAATGTATTTTTCTCAAAAGAGGAACAAAACTAATTGCTGAGACCTTTATGTCCTAGGGGATGTGTCATGGTGAGAGAAAAATATTCTTCACAGCCATTACCTTCTCATAGTTATTTCTTGCCAGGCCCTCAAGGATAAGCTGTCAGTGCCCGTATACAACAGATTATATAAGATCATAATTTTCCACTCCATATAAAATGTTACTTTGAAAGCTATATTCTGATATTAAATAAAAATACTTCGCACTATATTAAGTCTTTCATCCAAAGACATAAAAGTACTCTCCAGTGTTATTATTCATGTATAACAGAAGATTAAAATGAGCCATGCAAGGGTGAGGTGATTTGCACAAGGTTACAGGGAGTCAGTAGTGGTTGTCCTAGTCTCAGACCCCCTTCTGAAGCTAAAATGTTGGGTGTCTTGGTCATGCTGTTTAATGCAGAGAAAAGCCTCCCTGTTCATATGTAGCACTAACACAGCAGGAAGATTCAGGGAGCCTAAATGTCATTAGCTCAGATCAGATTACAACATAGAGCTTTAATAAGCGACTGCGACGTAAATCCAGTAGACAAGTTCAAATCTTCTTGTTGGACATGAGTATAGATAGGTTTTACAGAATAAAAAGTAGTACTAGATACAGATCCAGGCAAAATTTCTTCAGTGAATCATTTACCAAAAACTGAATATTGGGGATAGGTGAAACTGTTTGCTAATCCAGGTTAAAATGTTTTATCCAATTCACACTAAATTCTTTCAGTTTAATTAAATATCAAACACTAATTTGATGTTTTATTTTATTTTTATTATTTTTATTTTTTTTGTACTCACCCAATGTTTTATATTACTGAATCCAAAAGAATGCCTCCTTATTCTTACTAAAAGTTTTACTTGGAAGTGAGAAAAACTAAATTGTTTTATGTTTCTGACAGATAGCTAGTATTACTGTGTACATGGACTGTACATCATGTAAATAGGCTTGTATTACTCAGAGGTGTGTTTTGTGCCCCTCATCTTTGCAATACTGCTAACGTGGTGTAAAAATATCTGTGTAAGCCAAGATAGGGACTTTTCATGGGCACTGGATATCAATTTAAAGCATTATAATTGCCAAGATCTTTCCACACACATTTTTCTTGTATCTCTCCCTCCTATTACCACTTGCTACACAATACCAAGCAGGGCTGCCCACAAACCTCCTTCTCTGCTGTTCTTTTGCTGGAAAGGAGCCTGCCTGAACCATTGCCTAGCTCAGGAAGTCTCCGCAGCCCTCACCAGCAATGATAGTTGTCAGATACACAGTACTCCTGAACTGTGACCTTCTCTCTGCCCCTAGGGAGATCTGCTCGATTTGGTAAGATCATGTTTCTGTCTCGCCTGTGCTCCTTCTCCCCCAAGTCTAGCATCCTGCTCAGAAGGGATTCACCCTCCTTGATCATATATAGTTGTGTCCATATGCATTAGGTGACTTATCTGAATAGCTGTCTTGACAATTTACAGTGGCTTTCTGGGTTTGAGAAATAGCATGCCAATCTACAATATTAATGTCAGTGATAAATTAGGGTTTCCGTCTCACAGTACTGGCTGTAAAAGAACCTTTCTCACACATTCAGCGCATTCCTCTACACCTGGCCTTTCAGAGAAGCTCCACTTACAAGGTTTTCATCATTCTGAATTTGTTAGATCACACACACACACACACACACACACACAAATAAAGTAGACAAGACCTCTGCAAAGTTTTTTCACCAGCTATCACAAATGTCCTACATTTCAAGATAATCCATTAATTTTATTGTGAGGGGGAAACAAATAAACAAGCAAACAAAGCATGAAAAACAAACAAACAACAAAAATCCAACACCCAAACCAACCTTCCCTTTTGATGTTAGAGAGTGTCTCCTGGCATCCATGCAGGTATTTTCTACAACATAGCACATCTACTCATGGCCAATACCGAGACTAGTTCAACTGAGGCACTTCAATGGTTGTTATTGCTTTAGAAACTGTATGTGCAGCATTTACACACTACTGTGATTGTTTAAATCTTGCTGAGCTACTGCTTAGTTTACATCAAGTAACTAGTGCATTTGCTTATCCTCCTCTTTGATATATGGGCATTGACTCTTGTCTAACCTTTTCGAAGATTGTCCATACACCCACCTAAAATTTATGCTTTTCATTGTAGGAAAGAGTTATTTAAACAAAGTAACATTTATACTGAAGAATCGGACTGGTATGGAAAGAAATATTTAGGATACACAGAGAAAACTTTTTTAAAAAAGTGATGATATTGCTTAATAGTAAGATACATTTGAATTAATTAAGATACATTTGAATACTTTCACGGCCACTGCCATCTTCATCAGTGTCCTTTGCCTATCAAGCATTACAGAAAGTAATCACAAATACTGACAAGAGCGCAACTGCATGAGCCTAGCAATACCTGTGCCTGCTGTAACTGTGGTTCCTTCTTTCCTGTTATTAGCTCTGATGATCTAGCATATACAGATGTGTTCATGACAGGATTCATGGACTTGGAAAATCAAGTATTTTCCTCTTTTTCTCATCCAGTTTTCCTTGGATGGCTTTGTCTTTCCAGACATGAATTCTTCAGTTCAAAAATTACTATATAGCATATGTAGCCCAGGTACTAGAAAAAGCACAGCTGTGCAGTCTGTAGGTTTGTTAAGATAAAACAGCATCATGCATAGACTCAGATCAGGTTTAGATCACTTAACATTAGTTTAGTATCTCTGTGTGGTAATGTGTTGTCTAGCTCTGCCTTTCTGATGTCTATCTGAATAGCATGTCTATCTGAGGTGACTGTAATGCGTAACTAAGAAGTTGACCTATCATACACTGAACAGGTATGATTTGTAGGGTTGTGGGTTTTTTGTTTTGTTTTGTTTTGTTTTGTTTTGTTTTTGTTACATGTAGTTCAAGACGGGATAGAAGAAAAATTATTTTTTAAATGAAAAGAATGTCAAGCAAGTGATAATAACTACATTATTTGATGTATTATTTATTTGTTGGACACAAATAACTATAAGAACACTATACAATGCAACACCATAACAATGACACAATCCTTCATCAAAGAGCTTACCATATAGAAACCCAGTCCTAAAAATCTGGGGAAGATGCTTAATGGTGCTTACACATATTAAGGATGGGCTGTAAATAGTATTGTGAATGATGGAGTATCAGATAAAATGATAACAAAGAAAAATGTGAAGAGTACAAAATGTCAAAACTTGGGATTTAGTTTGATACACAAACACTTTTTCTATTTTTTTTTTTTTTTGGTATTTTGTTTATATCTCTGTAATTACCTACTTTCTCAATTCCTTTATTAGATTTAATCTCATTTCATTTCTATGTTTTTTTTTTCTCTAGTAAGAAAGGACAATGATCTATTGCATATTGATACAAGGAAATTTTACAAGCCTATAGTTACTTCTACACACTGCAGTGCATTAGCAGTGTAAAGGAATAAACCATGAAGCATTTGTCAATTAGAATAGTCCTTGTATTAAAGATTTTAATGCCTTTAACATTCATCTACTAGAAGTTACCTAAACCTGCTCCAAAAATCTAATCCCTGAAGGTTAGGTGAAAACAGCTTTCTGTTAGATGTCATTCAGCTAGATTTACAGAATGAAGGGTGACAACATCATGTGAGAGTCATTCACACAAACTGTCATGTTACATTTCCAGAAGGAAAAAGATTTTAACATTCTGTTTATATATATGTCGGGTTTTTTTCTTATCTTTTCCCTCCTCTCCCTTGACCCTTCTGGAATTTATTTTCTCCATTGTTTCATTGGGGCAAAGCCTTAGCACCCTGTAGGTTTTCTGTTGAACATTCTGGCTTGCACTCATGACCCAGCTGAGTGGACTGAAGAAATGTGTAGCAAGATAAAGGTCTGAATCCTCTCTGAAAAGCAGCCATTCTTCACAAATGCAATACCAGTTACTGAGACAGAATTACTGTGGGCCTGTACTTGAATTTGTGTTGTGAAGAAAATTGATTTGAAAATTACCCATGCCAGTTTACCTATTAGAATAAAACAAATTATATTAAATCTGTATTGGTATGTGCCTTGCATCCTGCTCCTCTCTCTCTAGAATGCAGAGAGAACAGCAATACAGATTGCAGAGAGGACCCAAATTCAAAGTCTGATGGAGTGATATTTTTTCTTCTCTCTTCCAACAAAGCACATTCACCTGGCTTCTGGTGGAGCTGATGACCCTTCTTTGTTAATTAATAGTACATTATTTGGAGCAGCAGCATATGTCTCTTAATGGAGTGTGAGCTGGAGAGTGGGTCCAAAAACAAACAAACAAACAAACAAACAAACAAAAACAACAAAAAACAACAGTTTATTCCATTCCTACCCATACTACACACTCCATTATGTACAGCTCACTACATCTGTTTTATTGGTGAAGCAGAAATTCTATACTGAGATTAAATACTGAAGATACTATATATACTGTCTCATATATTAAGCCAACATTGTGATACAGCTGCTGTGAGCCCCTCTTCACCATGCACATGTACTGAACATGCATGGTGTGACATGGAGCTGATTTAGTAGTGTTTTTTATTAAGAATGTCCAAAAAAAGTCTTTTAGCATCGCACTTCTCAAGTTCTGCACAATTAAAGAAAGAAATATACTTGCCAGCAAGCTATATTGCAAAGAAAAATGATTATAGCATTCAATCTGTGTAATAGCTTGTAAAATGAAAGCTGCAGATTATATTTTAGACACTGAGGGGTTCTAAATTAACTGCTCTGACCAAACTAGGAAATGCTGAGTTAAATCTGAAAATCTAATCTAGGAGTTAGATCTTATCCCTGACCATTAACAGAAAGCAAAACTGCAAGATGAGATTCACAGAATCATAGAATGGCTTGGGTTGGAAGGGACTTAAGGTCCGTCTAGTTCTAAACCTCCTGTCGTGGGAAGGGATGCCACCCACTAGATCATCTGCACAGCCTTTTGGTTTAATCTTGGATACAGTCTTTTCTTTTCTTGTGTATGTGTGTGTTTTGTTTGCTTTTCTTCTAAATAATAACGAGGTCTATTAAGGTGCCAGTTAGGTCCATAGGTAAAACCCCTAAGCTGAATGCCCTTGTCTTTTTCCTAGTATGAGGTAATAAGCACATCAGGAAGTATAGACTGAAACTTGAAATAGTACTATTTGGGGCTTGTTAACGTAACTGCTCTGTGGAGTGCACACCAGTTAATACCACTCCAGTAGCAGTAGTTTTCTGTTGTCTTCCTATGACTCTGTGGATCTATAGGAAGGAGAGGCAACTTGTTTTGTATGTCAGTAGGAAATAATTCAGACAGTTTACCAATAATCTCAACATCCCCTCTGAATGAATGTAGTGTCAATATAAGCACAAATGTTCAAATTTATTCTATGGGAGAGATATACCAGCAGAAAAGTAGAGTTACCTCAGTTAATTTTGCATTCTCAAGGCACTTTTGCTCTTCCTGTTGTACTATATCTCTAGTTGTATCACAGAGGTCAACTAATATTAGAAACAGAAGCAGCAGTTATGGCCATTTTATTTTATATGCTTGATGTATATTTGGGTAGAAGATATGATATATGAAAAGTGAAGAAAATAGATGGAGAAGAGAAGAAAGATGGAGAATCTAATTACTGACTTCAACTACATCATTTCAGGAGGTAGGAGAGGACAGACTCAGGTGCTCAGTGAGAGAGTGACAAGCAGTGGACACAAGTCACAGCCAAGCATGAGGAACAAATTCTTCACCATAAAGGTAGGCAAACATGAGGGCAGGTTACACAGAGACCTTGTGGGATCTCCACTCTTGGAGACATTCAAAGTCTGACTGCACAAGGCCCTGAGCAACATGATATAACTTAAAAGTTGGCTCTGTATGGAAACAGATGACCGCCATTAGGAGGTGGCCCTATGTGGAAACGGATGACCTCCATTAGGACTTTCCTAACAACATTTTATACAGTTCCACGATTTTTTTCCCCCTTCCCCTTCCCCTTCTCCTTTCCTTTTCCTTTTCTTCCTCGCTTGTGTTTTTTTTTTTTTTCGTTTTTTTTTTTTCCTGAGTGCAAATCCCCCACCAGTGAGCACACTGCTGTGCTTCACCACATCATCACACCTCTCTTCTGGAGCATGGCAGGAGCCATCTGCCAGGCACGTGCAGCTCTGGAAAATATGTATTATGGAGCATGAAATTCACTGAAAAGTTGTGTCCATCATAAAGGGTTATTCAGTGAGCCAGGAAAGAATTAGATATTAGCACTAGATCTTAAGTATTAATCTCAGATACCTGACTCAAGTCAGGGAGTCACGCTCAGCATGCCAGACTGAGGCAGACACTTGCCTGGATGGCTGGTGCCACAGTGAGAAACAAGAGACTGGAGAATGAGTCTCATACTGAATGCAGATTGCATAAGACTTGGCAGGTTTGTTCTGATTGTATTTCATATGGAAGTCTGTTAGTCTCAGTTGGTCCTAAATATTTATTTCAGTCACTCTGGAGCAGCTCCACAGTCTCTTTAAATGAAGGGTGATGTGCTGCAGAATAAGTGCTTACCTGTGTTACCCTAGTTAAGACATTTAGATGAGCTCTGGAAGGATGGAAGAGACAAAGTTTGTTGAGAAGCTCAGATTCCATTAGTCACAGGAGAAAAGGCCATTTTTTAGGAAAATTTATGTCAATATTTGATGTCCATCTTGGCTTTCTTTTCTGCTGAAGTTTCCTTTCATTGTGAGTTCACCTAGTATTCTTTGAAAAGTTAAACCTAAATGTTCTTAAACTTCACTAGTAATTTGGATGTGGAGGGCTTCTGCATTGATATCCTTTATTTCTTTACTTACACAGCTCCAACTGGTTCATTTTTAAAGGCCTTTGGAGCTCATTAGGAGCAGCAGCTTCACATCTGAGAACAAAGAGTGTCCCTTTGGTTTTTCAAGGTTGAAAATAGCGGCAATTTGATCTCAAACTGTATTTGTACTAAATTCAGATGTTAGCCATGTCACTGCACTGTATTTTCTGTGTTGTGTTTGGAAATAAATTCAATGATCCAATATGATGTCTGAACCTGGAAAAAGAAAAGAAAAAAAAAAAAAAAAAAAAAGGCCTTCAGATTAGATAAGTACTTTCAAAAAGGATTTAACATCTATTTGACAGAGAAAATGCTATAGTTTTACAAATACATGTGTAATTCTTTTTTGTAAAGGCAATCCAATGTGTCACCACAATTGTATGTTTTCTAAAGATCATAATGTTGTTATGTTTTTAATATTCTCATGTATGTCTGAGTATAGATAAACTGAAAGCATGCACAAGTTTTTCTTAGATTCTTGCCTATAGATTATATGGGTTTTTTTGAGGTTTTTGGTCACTTGTTCTGATGGCAATCAGTCTTTATTAAATAATAAATGTAAATGTTTTGCTATGATGTGCTATAGTTCCTATGACCTAAAAAAATCTTTTCACTTTGTCCATTTTAAAACAGTCTGAAGAATTTATTTATTTATTTATTTTTAGTTTGGCTGTTTGACTCTTATTTCATTGTACAGGCAATGATATATGAGACATATATTTTGTTATTTTTAGTTAATACAATAGCTTTTTTTCATGGTATTCTTTGGTCTACATTAGACTGTAAACTCCTCAGGGTGGGAACTATCTCTAACAATGTCACAAAAAAAGCTATAATGAGATTTGGGGGGTATTATTTATTATAAGAATAAGATTAAATAATGTCTTTAAATGAATTTCAGACTGGTTATAGTGTTTTTTTTGGGGGCTTCTTTAAATGAGTTTTTCTTCATCGGTCTGCTCTATGTGTGTATTCAAAATTAAATTGCAGATCCTTTCTTTTTATAAAAGCGGTCATTTTTTGGAAACCGTTTTCCCTTTTAGTGATGCTGATAGTGATGATGCTTTGTAGGATAATAAGAGCATTGGTTTGTCTGTGTCACTCGCAAAGTTATTTAATGAAGTTGTGAATGTCAAATCCTTGCTGATAAATGATCACAATGAACATAGCTTGCTTTTTAAACTCTAGACTTTATTTGCAGGACTATAAAAGCTGTCTCTCTGACTATAATATTCTTCATCTATGACCACTGAGAAGCAATGAACACAGGCATCTTTTGAAGCAGTATAGGGTTTTAAGTATGAAACAAACACTTGAGTTCATTCTGTAAGTCCTTCAAGTGATGAAATACCATAGATTTTCATTAAGGTTTTGCATGGATTGCTAGAAACAAATCTTGGTAACAAATTCTTCTTAGATTACTATTGCTCAATTTTGAATTCAATACGTTTATTGCTAAAAGGTTATACGTTGTCATTCCTACTACTGTCAAAGTAATGCAGACTACTTCTATAAGGCTCTTCATGGTTTCAGGCAGAAATCTGACAGAGCATTCATATTCATTGCTCCTTCAGGAGGTCTAAGACGATTTCTGCTAGGTATGAATGAATAGAGTACAATTTGGACATTGGAGTGAAAGATCTCGCTACTTGGATAGCATCTTTAATACTCCTCTACTTCCACACATTTTAAAGGAGCATTCTTAGTCAACCCATGTTCATTCCTTCCTTCCTTCCTTCCTTCCTTCCTTCCTTCCTTCCTTCCTTCCTTCCTTCTTTCCTTCCTTCTTTCCTTCCTTCCTTCCTTCCTTTCCAGGTTTGCACTTTGAAGAATGATGAAGGAAGCACTGGTTTATTTACACTGATATAAAACTCTTAGAAATATATGTTACCTCTGAAATAATTGCTCCTGGTTAAAAAATATACTTTATCTGCTTACAGAAAATGAAATGTGGTCTGTAAAATCATCCAAAGTCAGAGTCTGGTCTTTAAAATAGTTGTTTCCCAGTGGAAAAGAGTTTTTATAAAGCACGCACAGTAGCTTTCCTCTCAAGTGTGTCTCATGTAGTGTGGTGTATTAATGTTGTTATGCTGCTTCTGTTGTCCCACTAAGTTCATTTAGGATTAGCTTATATATCCATCTTCGGTAAAACATTTTCACTTTACCTTGGGAGGTTTGGTCTTAGCTGTTGTTTCTTTAATCTATGTATTACCTATATAACTCCTGATCTGCAGTGGCTATTTGCTGATTTCTGGTTGAAACTCAGTGGCTGTGTTGACTGCATTTTCAGATAGTGTTGATCCTCTGTAGATGGGGATTTAGAGCACTAGCAGTGGCCTTTCATTTTAAAATGCCTTTTCTTCCTAGTTAATAGATAGATCTTCAAGGTGTTCATGATCTTCAAGATATGCAGCCTCTCTATCATCTTATTTCTGAGGATGGCTTTAGGTCAGTTTGTAGAATACTGGAAAGCAGAAAGTTATTACTGTGAGTAGTGTTTTGTTCTAGTCATCTCATTTATAATGTTTATAACTGTTCATTCTTCATAGTGCTAAAAATATGCTTCTTATGTTAAAATATGAATGTTTTGCAGCTTGCAATCTAGGTGCCAGCCTTTACAGCTTTTGTTCTGCAATTTTTTCACATATTGGAGTCATAAGATCCTCCACAAAAATTAATGCAATCAGGCTACTGGTGTCTGTCTTTCTCCATCAATAAACAAGAATAGCAGCTAATATTTGTCATCATAACGAAGACCTTTTCATCTCAGTGGTTTTTTGTTAAAGATAAAAATTTAATTATATAGTGGACGGCAATTTTGGTTTAGCAATATGACTAAAGGATTAGATGATATAATTAACATTACTTATAAATACAAATCCAGCCATAATACAAGATGCTTGATACTCCAGTTAAGTTAGTGGATTACCCCTCCTTCAGTTCTATTAGCATGATTATGTGCCAATCATATTTTATTTATTAAAATATGTTGGTTATTATTTGCTCATACTTTTATGCTAAAGGATTTGAGCAGGATTTTGCAAAAACACTATATCTTTCACAAAAGGAAAATTAGACCTTGAACATATCAGTGGTCAACTAACGAAACTTCTATATACTGTTCCAAAAAGGCTACTGTTGTTGTTTTTTTAATAAATACATTAAAAAAAAATCAGTTAATTCAACTTCACAGGATTATGTGTGTTCATCTGAGAATTTATTTTGGGCACTGTAGAATGCATTATATTTAAAGGGAGCATTTAACTGTGATATTACTAAGCTTCCTAATTTGCCCTTGATTTATTTGGTAGCACCTATCAGAATGAAACAAAGGGATTATTTGGCTATGCAGCACCATGAGAGTTTTCTGGCATTCAGCATTTTTTTACATTGTAAAACTTTTTTCTATATATTCAGAGAAGGGTGACAACAGAAGTTTGGAAACCCCTTCTTAGCATGTGGTATAGAATATAGAAAAGCCTATATGCATATTTCTTAGTTTATTGGAATATTAACTTGAGTTTTTCCAATTCATCTCCAGACTATGAATGTATGATCTGGAGTTGCTCTTGATACTGAACTGTCTAACTCCTAAGTATCTATTCAGGTATTCTTCTTCTTTCCTGGGTTCCTGTGAGACTTTTTTCCTGAAATCCTGTGTTCTGCCTTCAGTTTGATGCATATTTCTTTTGCATTGCTCTTCAGAAATGAGTATTCTATTTCATCCCTTCACCTACAGGAGATCAGAAGCTCTTTCTAGCTCCTTTCTGCAATTCAGAAAATTGACCTGAATAATCCAGGTATCTGAGTTTCTTCCACTGAGGAATTCATCTCATGAAAGCGTGATTCATTTAAATCAGACACTTATCCAATATTCTGTGTTTGTATTTTAAAAGCTATCTATTTAAGAACAGCAATGGTGATAAATAATTTGAATGTCTATGATGCTTCTGTTGACAGACTTCAATGTGCAAGAGAGAAAGGAAAAACTGAAATCTCAGAAAACTTACATCCTTTTGTCATAGCTAGTTTGGGATTGCCATTTTGCTACTTGCTCATCTTTTGGTGACACCAGACAGCATTGCTCATTTTAGGAGAACAGTGAGTTCCGGTAGGAAAACATCCCAATGTCATAGCCTATGTAGTCTGTTGGCTTTTCTCTGGTTCATCTCAGACAAAAGCTGTTTCCCATGCTTCCCTTTGTTTCCCACGTTTCCCTTTGAAACATTCTTTTGAATGTTTCATTTAATTTAGTATGAAATGAAATTGTAAGCTTCTAAATATTTCTCTTGGAAGATTAATTTAAGTCCTAGCAGAATTTGTTATGACAAAGAAAATTTGTGATTCTGAAATTCTTTAAAGGTAAATCAAATTTTCCCATTCATATTGACTCAAAGAGACACCTTGAATTCCTTTTCTTTCAGATAGTATTTTAGACCACGCTTTTTTATTTTGGGTCAAGAGGCAGTCATGTTTCCCAGATTATATTTAAGCAATAACAAAGCATAGTAGAAGGATGTGCAATGAAACTTCTCTAAAATTGCTATCTTTCAGGTGAATGATAAAACCTTATCAGTTAGAAAAATTCCTGTGACATCTATCACATCAATCTAGGTGTCATCTGTTGTTTTTCAGCCTATATTGGTTATTTTACAGCTAGCTTAAAAAATTTTGTGGAGTAGTTCATGGGTGCTAGTGAATCATCTCATTATACTGAACAAAGTAATTTATTTCTGTCTCATTTTGCAAAATACACTGTGATGGAAACATCAGCTAATTCTTGTGGTCTGATAGGTAATTTTATTAACTGTATTCTACAAGCACTTTTTCTTTGGAAAGGATGTGTTTCCTGGTTAAAGGAGCTCTTATTTTTTGTTGGATTTCACAAAAGAGAAAAGTGTTTGGGGGGGATGTTTTTTAATTTAGCAACTGTATTTCACTGTGTGACCTTTTATTTGAGGTATTTTAATAGGTAACCTGTTAATGTATCATACTTTTATTAAGATAATTTCAGAAGTAATACATGTAAATTAGATTTTCCGTATTATACATAGATTCAAGAAAGATCACCTGTCATGCTGTTAAAGTCATTGGAGTTACAGGAGTGCAAAACTGACCTACATCTCTAATTCCGTGAGCAAATGAAGATATGAATTAGAACAGCCAGTAGATGTCAGTAAACACAAATCTGAATGAGAGAGGTCTGAAAATATTCAGCCTTTTGGGTGCTTCGCTATTTGGTATTGAAGTGTGATTTACATGGGAGGTAAAAGACAATCAAGCATCTCCCAAAGGAGTTGAGTATTGCATTTTTATGTATCTGAAGTATAAGTGATAAGCATTGTTTTTTGTTTTTGTTTTGTTTGTTTGTTTGTTTGTTTTTGGTAAGCATCTTTCCATGGGCAGAGGGAAGAATTTCCAGTCTTTGCCTGCAAATTCAATATAGCAGCTGTGCAAGATTACTTGATTCCAGTGCTTGACTATAGTGGCAACCCATAGAGACAGTGACTGGGATCAGGGAAGAGGAACTACAGCAACAATTCCTAGGAGCTTACCCCTGCTCAAATCTGTACCAATTTTCTCAGTCTTTGCCTTCCTTCACAGACAAAATGCAACTTAGGGAACCATTATAGCCTATGTCAGGAAGTCACTTCGAGGCACTGATGGAAGGAACAGCAAGACTTGGCTCTGAAACTGTTTCTCTTCACACTGAGCATTGACAGAGTTTAAGATCAATTGTAACACTGGCATCATTCGAAATGATTATATTCAGAGAGTCCATCCTTAAATGTTCTCTCAGTTGCGTAGAATGAACATCAGAAGTAGGTCTTCTTCTAATAAGAGCATTTTAATGACTCTGATTATGACAAAAGTACTTTTCAAAAGGTTTCAAAGAACAGTGGAGAGTTGCAGCATGGCAATGTATCTGTAGTACTTTTACCACACACTGTTAGCACGCTAGGATAACTGTTGAATTAATAATGGATTCAGGCCCTTTACAGGAGACAGGGTGGGCACTCTTTTAAATTGACCCATCAGAGAAAAAATGGTGCACCCGCCTTTTGTATAACATCCAAGTGTTTGAAGCAGAAACTATGCTGAGAGGGGGGAGTCCTGGGGTCTCTACCCTCATTTCTGTGAAATTCCTATGGATTCATTGCCGTTCAGTAGTCTCAGCTTCAATAAGAAAAGGTTGATTTTCAAGCCCTGTTCAATGAGTGGTTGCAAAATACTCTTAGTTCTGAAATGTCTCATGCTGGAGGAAGAAAACCGGGTGTCTCCCATGTCATGAGTGTGATTCCGTTCATCAGGTTGTTACCTTACAGAATGGCCTCAACAGAGTATGAAACACAGCTGTGTTTTAAAGTAAAACTATAAATCTTGATCTCTTATTTGAAGAAAAAAAAAAAAAAAAGATTGCAGGGAGGGGAGTGATTTTGGAACAGTTCTTCTTAGGCAATGAATGAGGCTCTCTGTCCTTGGTGGCCTAAGTTGTTTGTCAGTAGCATTGAGTCAGCTGCTTTAGCTTAGAAGAGAAATGGGATGTCAGATACATCTCTGTGCTAAGCCTTTCTGGTGAGAGAGCTCTGGGCGCTTCATTGTTTAAAGGTTTTGAGTAACTGTGTTAATGTTTTGCCTTGTGTTATGCACTACATGTGAAACCAGTATGCTTAATACGAGTTTCTGAATACTACATTTCTATATTGGCTGTTGAGTGGAGGGGCTACTGAATAATGATGTGAGATTGAGGGCTTTGCATAGTGGACTAGGCACTATCAAATATAGGTAGTTTTCTCCTGTGGTGCTAATGGAAGCCATCCATCCGTATGTGTGTGTTAAATAGCAATGGTAAGTGCAGGGAGAACACTATATTTTGTTATTACTGTTGCTGCTTGCAGCCTTTAAGAAGGCTATTTTAGCCATAGTACAGAAGTGCCTCAGTCTCTTTGAAAAAAAAGAATGAAATCTTTTTGTGTGTGTGTGTGTGTGACTTTTGAAGGACTTCACTTCTGATATATGCCTATTTCACTTCAGTGAAACACCTCAGTTATCTTGGTCCTGTTTTTCATACCTGCAAGTAAATGAAAGCAAGTCAGAAGTAATTTACTCAAAATAGAACATTATTTTAGTTATGTGCTTAAGGGTCAGCAAAGCAAATGTTAAAAAGCAATAAAGCTTTAAAGCACCTCTCTTCTCTTACATAAATCTTGTTTTCTCCCAAGTTTCAGGAAATGCTGCTCAGCTCAGTTACTTTCACAAACAACCCACAAACCACAGATGTTGTGATTTTTCCTTTTCAAGACTCTCTCTCAAGCTTCTGATGATAGCCCCATTCATCTTCATCTCCAGCCTTTTTTCTTCAACTGATTTCAAAGCAGAGGCCTGGAAAGAAAGCACTTGCAAGAACAGTTGTAGTCAAATAACAATATTCTCCAAATAATAGCTCCAGGCACTGTTCAATCAAAAGTCTTTCTCTCTGTTTTTGTTCAGTTTCCAGATACCTTCATCCATGTCAGCCTCAGGTGCTTTAACACTATAGGACCGCATAAACTGAGGTGCATGTGATGCAATTTTCATATATAATGCAAATATTTGAGTGATGCAAGTATTGTTTTCCCTTTTCCATATTGTATTTGTCTTCTCTCTGTATCTCTTGGTGATATGTTGTGATAGAATTCATGTGCACTTTACGCATATTTGAGTTAATAGAGGGTTCCAAAGATTTAAGCTATGTAAGGAAAAGTTTAATTTTGGTCTATCAAGATTTCCCATGAGAGAAAATCCTGGCCTTGCTTTTTTCCATAAGTCTCAGTTGTTTTGCTAGAATTGAAACTTCTAAATATTGACTTACTGTTTTGTGAATATGAAGACATTTCTTTTTTCCTTTGCTTCTAAATTTTGCTCATCTTAAAAGGAAATAAAACATTAAAAAAAAAAACTATTACTCTCGTGTACATGTATATGGATTTTATATTTACATTCTTTATTTTACCTGCAATATTCCAACAATCTGGTAAAAAAAGAAAGTGCAAGCAAGTTTTGTGACAAATTTTATATGGAAAAATCAACTACAGACAGCAAATTGAATACGCTTAAATGAACAGCATGTCAGGTAGAATTGTATTGGACTGACTGCACTGCTGTGGGTGAGCTGAGTATAATACAAATGTCTGTATTGCTTCCGTACTGCTTACTGCTAGTCAGATGGAAACGTATTATTGGGTGCAATATGTCGTGCAGTTGGAATGAATGAACTTGGGACAAGGGTCTTCCATTAGACTTGCTGAAGAGCGTGAGAAGTAGATAGCAGTCTAAAAAGATTGAATGGTGTGTGATTACATGGCAGTGAAAAAGCATCCAAGAAGATTAGGTTTCGGTGCAGGGAGGTCTAAAGTAATGTCACAGCATGAAAACCAACTCAGTGTACTAAACACAGTGCACATAATGGGACTAAATTTACAATAATGCTTTATAATTATACACATAATTAAGCAGACAAAGTAGCTAGTTGTGTTTGAAAAATATATGTAGCTGTAAATTTGAAAGTGGCAAGTTAAAAGTATGCCTACTGGTTTCTTAGTTTCTCTCTAAATTACTGGGGGTTTATTTCTATTCCTTTTTAATTTTTCCCCAAACTGATAAGCACTACAAATGGAAAAAAAATAATAAAAAAAAATCTCTGTCTTTTGTTAGGCATGAGGAAGCTGAAATCAATTCAGGATTTCAGCACAGTTCAGCCTTTCTCCAAATACATGAACATACTATACAAATTTTGCAACTGTTCCAAACAAGTCAACTTTAACAAATATTTCTCACAAATACATACTTTTTTTTTTACCATTTTTTCAGTACACATATTTGTCTTCTATTAGATTTAAAGTGTTTGCATTTTTAGCACTTGTTGCACAAACTCTTTTCCCATTGAGATGACAAGGTGCACAAAACCAAACCAAAACAAAACAAAAAACAACCAAGATATCTTTGCTCCTAACAGAGAGTCACAGTGAAAATGAATTTTGTTCTCATGCCATATTAGCCCCAGGGGAGATATGACCACAATCCAGAAGTAATCAGGATTTTTTAATGAAGCAAGTTAAAATGTGAATAAAAGCTCCAGCCTCTTATTCAGGCACAGGAGATCCTATTATCCTTTTATTCTCTGTAGGGTGCACCGTTTACGAGACGGAGTCTTTATTACCAGAAGTCGGCAGTAGAACGTGACACAGCCAGTCTCCTCCTTGAGAGGGAGCTGCGGTTTGTTCTCTGAAAATGTAACTGGAAGATATATCTCAGGTTCTTCACTGGAACCTGCAAAATGATCTTGCTCTCTGCTATCAAGCAGAGGTAACCTTAGACCTTACTTCAGTAAGGTTCCACATGTGATGGAAGCCTGTCCAGGCTTGAATAGAAGGATTACAGAAACATGCTTAAGCTAATCTTCTCCTAATTATGCCACCTTTGCTACAGGGTTTCAGTTATGTAACCGACAGGAATGTGAATAAGGATGTGATCGAGACCTGTCCCAGAAAGGGAGCCCTTCTTGACAGAGGCGTTGAAGCTCCAGTGCATGCTGAATTTTTGGCATGAAACATCAACAAAAATATGGTTTTCTCCTTTAACAGCCCAAGCCGTGTCTGAATATAGTGCTCATTCATGGGCCTCTACTCTGCACCAATGTCTTTCAGGTATGCACATCTTCCTCCTGTGAATGCTGAAGGTTACTCCTGACCTCAGAAAACCTTCTAAGGACCTGTTTATGTAACTTTATGTTCATTTCCAGGTGCCACGTAACAGTATTTCAGAGTCCCAAATGTATGTGGTTAGGCCTTTAACGAGTGTATGGAAAAAAAAACACTTCCAATGTGCTGGAAGTCCTAACCACTGTACAAGATGAGTATCCCCAATCCAACTGTTAGATTTATACTTAATATATTAACATTGGATGTTAATATATTAAGTATAACATTAACATTAAGTATAATATTAACATTTCACAATGATGAAACTACACACTAATAGTGGCAGTGGTTAAATAGTTTTTCTCCTCATCCTTTACTATAATGCTCTCCCTATTTTCTTCATATGTACATTTCTATTTACATGTCCCACCCGGTCCATGGTCTATGTTGGACCAATACAAGTCTTGCAGTTTTTCCTCATAACTCTGTGTGTCTAAACACCTGCTCCAACCACTTCTCCTGCTGTCTTCTGGACTCTCCCTAATTTGCCTGTCACTGTCTTACCATGACCTGGGCAACAAGAGATATGATATTCCAGCTGTGTCAACACTAACTAAGCACACCATAAGAAGATTTGCTTCCGGACACATATGCTGCTGGTTCCTGTTTGCTGATAGTCTACTGTTGTTCCTGGTCTTATTCCTGTCTATCCTGTCATTACTCATTTATCAGTGTACTTAGTTGTTTTTTTTGTTTGTTTGTTTATTTATTTGTTTTTGTCCAAACATGCTAGTACATATTGAATTCCATGACATTGAATTTGGGCTAGACCTTGAAATCGCCAGCATCACTGAGTTCTGATCCTTCCTCTGGAACATCACAGAATCACAGAATTGTAGGGGTTGGAAGGGACCTCAAAAGATCATCAGGCCCAACCCCACAAAACATCTTTTCTTCTTTCTGTTCCACCATGCATTGGAAAAAAATGAGATAGGAATCAGGTGAGCCCACATAAAGCTATTCTTGAAAGACCATTTTAACTGAAAAACATTTTTAAGATGTCTGAGTGAGCTTTTTTTTTTTTTTTTTTTTTTTCCCAAGCAGGAGGGTGCTGTTTTATGGAGATTTCATCTAGACCATGTTTTCTAAGTCTAAGGGAATATAATTCAGCTTTCCTTATATTATGGGTAGCTTTATATAAAGCTAACCTTAATGACCTACTTAAGGCTGGAACTTATGTTTAGTGGATGGAGAAGTCAGTCATATTTTGGGGAGTTAGCAAAAAGATGCCCAGAGTGCTGCAATACTAAGCCATAAATTGAGTGTTCTATTTAAATCTTTCTGCAACAAATTTCCCGTAACCTAGACCCATGTCATTCATATTCTAAACCTTGTCAGAGTCTGATTCACTCAAAAATTTTAAAACACTCTTTTTCATTTTGGAATTGGAGAGAGGCTTGAGTCATTTTAAATTTATCTTCTTCTGTAAGTATTTTAAGCAGGCAGTGAAGCAAGTACCAGGTTGTTATTGTGGTACAGGCTATACTAAAATAGAAAAAATATTGAATGCCAGTATCTCCACATATCTACTTCCTTAAACTTACAGAAAGCAGTGAAGCTTGTGGGAAGCCAATGTTTTGAATAAAGTGAGCAGAAAATCAGAAAATAAAAAAGTATATCTAAAAACTTGAAATTTATTTTATTTTATTTTATTTTATTTTATTTTATTTTATTTTATTTTATTTTATTATTTTAATTTAATTTTTTAACAATCCAGCATTCAGCTGACAAAACCACCAGGTAGACTAACAAATTGGCTAGAATTCCTGGATTCAGATTGCCTGATGAGGTAATGCTTTTTTCTTTCACAATATATGCTGCAGAAGTTATATTTTTGCTTTCAGTGTATGCAGGGCTTTAGCTTCGCTTGCAGAGCTAATGCATGCAGAATATTTGTACCTTTGTCTTTTAAAGCTGCTTTAACTTTGTTGTTGTTGTTGTTGGGGGAGGTGTCAGGACCTGCTTCAGCCTTTTACTGGGACTTGAAACTCAAATGTTTTGAGTCTTTTAAGAAATATTTTCTGTCAAAGGACACAATGATACATTCAGAAAGTTCATTCATGGTTACATGCATCATTCATGGTTTTTATTCATATATAATATCCTATTTGTTTTGAAAGCTTACTCCCAAAATATTCCATTGTGTTGGAAATTCCCCGGAGCACATTCCTTTTACAAATAATCCAGTCTTTTATAGGTTGCTTCTAATTTGGACACTTCACTGAACACAGCTGCCACAATTAGAGTCAAATTTGTGATTTTCTCCATTGTATGGTACCAGTGTGAATGATACATAAACACAGCTGGCTTAAATGCAGATTTCTTCACATGATGATGCCTATCAGCAGCAGCATTTCTCTGAGGCACTGACCCACGGAGGCCAAATTAAAAATCAAATTAAGCATCATAAATGCAACTTCATTACTATTCACACTTTGAAAATCACTAACGGATATGGTTTATATAAGAAAATTGACTGAATGTCCCTGATTGAAGATGTGCACGGGTCAGTGTAAGGTTTCATCATACCTCAAGACATTTTGGCATCAGATTGTACCCAGCTCCTGCAGATGTACATATTATTTCAAAGGATCATTGAAAAAAGGGTGAAGCTGAAAGAAAGTTTCCTTCCCCATGTGTGTGCCATCCACTAAAAAGATCAATTCAAACTAAAATGACATGGAATTTCGGTAAAAATTGTATTCAAGTTATTTATCTGTGAATCACAGACTCGTACTGAGATATGGATTTGGCAAAAAAAAAAAGGGAAAGGACTAACTGGACAAAACAGCAGAGGATGAGCTGCAGTGCAGGGACTTGGGTGGAAAAAGAAGGGACTGGGGTCAAAAAGAAGGAAAAGTTTGTAAGAAGGTTAGGCAGAGAGGATGAATCCAGGTTAAATTGTGGAGGAGAGAAAGGGAAAGGTTGAAGCCTGGGTCTGTGATGTAGATCCGGGGATAGAGAAGAAATGAGTAAGAAAGAAAGAAGTTGAGCAAAAGCTGTGTTGCTGGAGGAGCACATTACCAATACAATCAAAACTTCTGAGGGTGACGGAGAGGGAGTTAGTGAATCTGGGCTATGCAGTAATGAAGCTTGTTTTTCTCTAAAATATGTTTCAATCTATTGAGAAAGTCAGAAGTTTCTGAATGGCACAAGGGTGATCAGAAAGAGAGTTTCAGGTTCAAGGCAGTTAAATTTTCCTTTGTGAGACTAGATTCTGTGCCTGATTATGTACCACATATTTTATATAAGAACGCTAGATAATTATGGTTCTATTATTCTATAAATCTTTTAAACCAGACCTGCACAAATGGTCACTGATCACATGTATTTTTCTGTGTGTTCAGCTGAATTCTTTAACTTTTGGGTTATGTCCTCTCAAAATAAGTTGGAAGTAACTTAATTTCTCATGTGCCAAACAAAAGCACCTATAGTACTATCTCAGTCAGAGAAGCGTTCTGAAAATAGATCAGTTTATATTTGAACCACTAGGGTATCATGATGATGAGCACTGCTGCAAAGCCCTGGAGGAAGTTAATTCTGTTCCTGGAGCAAGGTTGGACAGGACGCACTAAACATGGCACAGGACCATATACCAGCCCTTAAAGAGGAAACAAAAGAGAAGCAGAAGCTTGACCAGCTGATTTTTTGCAGAGCATTGTTCCTTCCTGTGAGCTGAATACAACAGTGGTCCTGAGGGGAAAAACAGTGTGTGAACATGTAATTACAAGACTGTATCATAATGTTTATACCCAAAGGGACTGGATTAATTTTGCACAGGCAACCTTACTTCTGACATTGCCTGACTCTGAAATGCATGATTAGTGACTGTAACCAGGAGCAGAGGGACTTCTCTTTTGGTAGTTCTCATGTGTTTAAAAGAAAAAAGAAAAACCAACAACAACAACAACAAAAAACACCACCCACACCCACACAACTCTTCAGCATTAATTTTATTTCAAATGCAGTAACATCATTTTATCATTTTCAGTCTTATAGTTGTAGGTGAGTTTGTTTGTTTTACTAAGACTATAATTTTTGTATTTAAGGTAGGTTTATATTAATTATTTCAGCAACCCAAACTTAAGGTTAAATTTAGCATGTGAGGAGCAAAGTATGTAGGACAACTCTGAGTAACACAACAATTTTCTTGATAGTCTGCAGGGACTGGCAGCATAAAATTGCTTGTTTAATATTCAAATCTGCTGTGAGATACTCCTTGCAGTCCTTTCTCAAATGACTCCTTGAGCTTCCCCAGAGACCCAGGCTGCTCAGGGTGGAAGGCTGAGCCAGGAGAAACCAATATTTCTCCTTGTTTAGAGGCTGTGGTACTATGTAAGTGAATTTTTCTGTATGGAAAGGCTGAGTGTGAGGCTCCTACAGCAAAGTCCCTTTCTTCACTGGTCCGTTTGTGTCCGTGGCTCTCTGCACTGAAATGCTTCTCAGCTCTTTCCCAGTCAGTAGTATCAATCCAGGACAACCTGCAAGAAAAGCACCTGAGGACTGTGAACATTCAGGGGACTAAAGCTGGATTTTAGTTTATATGATTCATCCTACCACAGGGACTGGGGGGAGGTGGGTGATATTTTTTTTCCTTCTTTTTTTTCTATCTGGATCTTATATAGAAGCGGTGTTAACCTTGCCCAGTATTCTCACCCCATAATACCTCAAAGATCCATTACTCTGAGTACAGTACAACATGTGATTCTCTTCTGGCTACACCTGATTTTGGGGCCAAACATTTAGCAAGAAAATTCAGATTCAGCAGCACAAGAGCATTTAATGAATCTACCTTGGTTTTGCAGATTTGTCCCTCTAGGAGAGGGAGCTTTTTTTTTTTTTTTTTTCCTTTCATTTTAAAATGTGTTGGTTGGTTGGTTGATTGTTTTTTTTTTCTAATTTTTATCAATCCAGTGTTTTTTTTTTGTTTGTTTCCTTTTATGTTTTTTGTTTTGTTTTGTTTTGTTTAAATAAATTTAGTTCCAACTAGTGTTATAGAGTTTAGTTCCAAGCAGAGTTATGGAGTAACTGTATAACAACTGCAGAACAAAGTACTCTTTGCTTTTTAACCACCAGAGTAAATGTGGTGTGCTAGAGCTATCTTCCCATTTTCTGGTATGAATAGCTAAGATTCTTCCATTATGAGAAAAATTTGCCTCAGATTACTGGAATGTCTGACTGCTTCATAGTCTTATATGTCCCTGGATTTGGTCTAGCCAATTAAAGATCATGTTTCTTAACTTTCTGCTCTTAAAGAGCAGATTCAGACAGAAGGGGAGAGTGCCAGCTGGGGTTTGTGATATATATACATAAATATTACAGCTGCTACATGTTTGTACTATCTTTTTTCCTCTTTGGAAAACTATAAAATCATGAGGTACAGTACATGTCTAACTTTGAAATTTCTCGTGAAGAAGATGCTAAAATTTATAAAATTTCAAGTTAGGAATGGACAGTAGCTCTGTAGAATCAGACTTGTTTCTGTGTTTTTCATTGTATCCAGCATTTGTCTTGCCACAGTCTGATTTTCCATGCATGCATGTATTTTTTTTTCAGTAGATTTTCATGGAATAAAGCGTTTAATATATATATATATATTTAATAATACTGCCTGAATATTTTATTTTAGAAAAAATATTTTGCATTCGTATGATCAGTGGCATTTCAGCATTTAAATTCATTGATACTAACTTGAAACATCTGTGGAAGATAAGAAAGCACTATTGTCACCTCATAGGAATAACAATGAAAAGCAAAACAACATGATGGCAGTTAGGCTTGAAAACTGAAGCAGAATAGGCTACTTGATATATGTAGCAAGACAAAGTTGTGACTTAAACCTATAATCACTTTAGTGGGATAACATTGCAAAACAAGATCATATACTTACATGATAAAAGCAAATTTGACCACAGTTTCTTGCATCTTTTGGTGTGCTGACTACAAATCTATTTCAAATGTTCAACTGCTGGAATAAAGAGAAAGACTCCTTCTATCATGAATAAATGTTTCAGTCTTTCCAGGATAATCTTTCCATCATGCTTCTGAAAAACCACTTTCCCATGAGATTCTCCTGAAAGCTATGTGCTCTTCCTAATGGTCCTACCTTTTACTTTCTTTCTTTCTTTTTTTTTTATTTTTTTTTTTTATTTCAACTAATGGTTATGAAAGAGAGAACTTGGCTTCAAAATAAAGCAGGGCTGTGACTCTAGTTTGGCTGCTTGTATAGAGAAGCCATTAATACAAAATTTAGACTTGAAAGAATTTGACTTTTAAAATGGGCTACAAGTTGTGCTTATGGTATCATGTTTGACAATAGAATTTCTAAGGGAACATAGAAATCGGCATTTTACATCAGACCCCATGTTAAAGTAAGCTAATTATCCTAAGATTCTATATAGGGCAAACCTTTTCAGGAAAAGGATATCAGAATCCAGGGTAGACCAAGGTGAAGACTATTTCTGTTTTCCTTCTGATTGATAGGAGTTTTACTTAAATGTGGAAATTTAAGAATCAATGCTACTGCCAAAACTTGCACTGTAATAGTTCAGATACTGCTATCTATATAAATATTTTTCTTTGACTCCTATATTCCTGATCTCAGGAATTCACGGTTGAAGTGAATTCTATAGTTTCATTACCTAGCATACCAAGAAGCATTTTCAGACAAGTTTTAAATATTCAGTAATATTATTTTTTTCTGTTTCACTGGGTACCCTTTCACATCATGTTTATGATTGCTAACTATTGTTTTCACACTTAGAACACTATTGTTTTCTTCTACGTGAATTATTTTCATGAATATGAATTGAAATGAAATGAAAACTGGGTCATTCTGAAACTATTTTATTTAATATACTGATTTTTGCAAAACAGCAGGCCCTTATTGTACAGTAACTGAGAGCAACATAGTTACCAAAGCATGGAAGGCCTGGGCTGAAATCCCTCTTCTTGTGTGACAATTTGAACACATACCTTTTAACTTTGGAAGAGATCACCTTAACCATGAGTCTGCAAGATGTGCTGGGAAGAGCTGTTTCCATTTTAAATAATAATAATAATATATTATAATATATTTAAATAATAATAATAATAATATGTTTCCATTTTAAATAAATATCAGCTTGATATTCACTGAGAGGGTAAGGGTAAGGAAAAGTGTAAGAAATGAATTCTGCTGTTTGTATCAATAGTGGAAATTGAGGAATGAACTGAGATTATATGTCCTTACCTGTTTCTCAAGTCTTGTGAACATAGCCCTTTGTTCTGCAGGCAAAGCAAAACATCAATTGCTTACATATTCTATACTAGTATCATTCCCATTACTTTTATTGAGTTGACAGCTCCAGTATTTTCCAATTATACTCATGGTCAGAAGCGTGTTTTTTTTTTCTCTTCTGAAAAGCATTCTCATTTCTTTTCCTTGAGCGTCTCCATTAGTTCAGCAATATTCTCTTTGAAAGAAGTAACAAGCTCTCTGTACAATATTGCATGTGAGACTGACAGAGTTATAGGGCATGATGCATTTCTGATCTCTTAAAAATGTATACCACTTAGGTATGAAGTTTGTCGTCTTCTTTTGCTTGAGGTGAGCTCATAGACGGAAAGAAATTCAAGATCAGATCTTCAGTGCCTTGTGTAGCAAAGACATTTACATCAGCAGCTTTTGTTCTGGGAGGTGGGATCAGCAATAAGTACAGTATGCCTTTGCAAAGGAAAATATCATTTGTTTTTATGAGTGTGAGCAAGGCATAATAACACATATTTTTGCAGGAATTATAGACCTTCACGTATAGATCTGTTATATTCCTTTGTTCTTCCACACTAATAAATAGTTAACTGCTCCAGAGTTCTGTCTCAGGCAATAGGATAACCACTATATGGCCTTTATAGAGTGAATTTTTCATTCATTTTTATACTTTTGATATACAAGCTTTTAACCACGGCAAACAAGCTCTGTGGCGTAACTAGAGGTTTGGGAGCAAGTCATTCATGTTTGATAGCTCTGTAGTCTCTTAACCCTTAAAAACTTGCCAGGTTATTTTATGTGGAATTTACATCAGATGGCAACTGACTACTGTTAATTTGAACAAACATATATGCAAATCAGAAACTTGACTTCTGGTGAAACTTGTAGCTCTGAACTGTTGTATTACCTTTGTGGACTGCAGTTTGGAGTATTTGTTGCTACTCCTTGTTTTAAGGACATTAAGAAGAAAGGTTATGATCCAGTCTGCCTAAATCCTTCTTACAATGGAATTAGGAAGCTTTGAAGCCTGCTGAGTCCTAGACAATGATTCAGTCTGCATAGTTAGTAAGACTGTTAAATCCATGAGACGTTGAAATTGATACCCCCCAATGCAGTCTGAATGTTTCCTAAGCACTAACATTTTGTCAGTCTGTATGTACACAAGAGCATTTCCTTCTGGAGAATTGTACCCCCAAAGGTATATTGCAATCTAAGTTTAAGCAGAAGGGTACTTGAACCCTTGGAGAAGCCCCAGATGTTAGACTGTGCAAAGTCTGTGTCTGGCTTCACCTTACATGAGGATGCTACTGGACAAATGTGGATGAATCCCGTTTCTGTCCCAAGTGATAAGCAATATGACAAGGACATGGCATAATGTGATATCAGTAAATAAGGAAGTCCTCTCACAACTAAATGTTTTAGCTAATAAACTGGACTTGAACTCCTGCAGTACTTTCTCCCCTTCTGATGGGAGAAGAGCTCTTGGGTAGAGAATTTACTTGGGCACTCTCCTGAGGCAAAGCCTCAGCTCTAATTAGGTTGAAGATAGTCTGGCATCCAGATCTCCCAACTTTATCACACATTTTAAATACCAAGACAGTTCAATGAAGTGCTACAACTTTGGTTTTATTTGGCACCTGTCCTCAAAATGGAGCTGGTAGATGAGACTAAGTGCAACATACAAAAAGAAGCTAAATCCTTTAGCTTCTTTAACAGACTGGACTGACGTCATCTGGAAATGCGTGGAGCCCACATATAGGCAGGCCAGAGGGTGAAATACGTAAGCAAGAAAGAATGGATATACTTTTGCAAGTCTTCAAATGTACCTGACTCTCTCCATTGACTTGCAGAGAAAATGGGCAAACTAAACTGCCTTCCCTCGCCAAACACGTAAAACTGAGGTGATGCAATATCTAAATTGAGCAGACTGGATAATACCCTGAAAAACAATGTTCTGTGGCCAGATGGTTGAATGAAAATGGCATGAGTCTCCTGCGGTATGAATATTGCAAATGGCAAAATTTCATATTGCCCTTGCCAAGCAAAAATTTTGTATAATGAACCTTATTGCTGGAGGGAGGAGTCACATGTACAACCTTTTCTCAGACTCTACATGAACTCCTTCATCCAGAAGGTGCAGTAGCCTACTTATACCTTCTGCCCTATTGTTAATGTGCTGTTCTGTCTCAGCTGTACGGCTTGAGAGCAAATGACTTTGATGGATTTATATTAATTTTTATATTTCACTGTGACTAGTTTATCATGATGTTCAGGGACAAAGCAAAAGATCTGTATCATCCACATTTTGATATATTACACCACCTCCACAGGGAAGTGGTTTTGTTTTGAGTATTATTCCTAAATGACTGGTAAAACAGTGTAATATGTAACTGCTCACCTAAGGTATAAAGAAGTACTTCATTAAAACATGAATTGCTCACAAATGGGGTTCTGAATTTTTTGGACAGGTTGAGAAAAAAAGAGTATTTGTGTGTGTTTGGGAGCTGGTGGGAGTGTTTTGTTTTTCCCCATTGAGCATCAAATTGATGGTTCCTGTTTTAACTAACTGGGCAAGTCAATGGGATAGAATTGTATAAACCTTATTCTTTTTGACCTATTTGAAAAATCCCATGTGGACTTAACAAAATGCTTTTTCACAGCGGAGGGCTTGTTGAAAGCATATCATAGCCTGTTCAGCTTCCTTTGCAGTCCTCGAATATTTACCAGGTTCACCAAATGTACTGTCTTGAGCTGAGCCTGCAGATGCTACTTTACTTTTGTTCAAATCACATATAAATTATTAAATATGGTGATCTTCTATTGACCAAGGACAAGCTTGGCCATTCTTGTTCTCAGGTTGCTTGAAGGTGTGTGATGGACTTTTTTTTATCTGTAAACTGCTATGTGCTGTCACAAATAATTTTTATTTATTTATTTTTTGTCCAGAGTTATCTAAATAGTTGCCCTTCTGCATATCTGCATATACACACATATAATTTGAGTTTATCCAGTTTCTTTGAACAGTGAGATTCCAATCTATGTAAGCACATTTTTGTAATCCTTTTATTCTAGGTCTGTATTTTTTATTTCTTAGAAGAGAGAAGCAAATTAATTGTACTTTACAACATATAATAATAAACACTTTTTAAAAAATATATAGTTATACTAGAAATCTTTGTTAATCAGAAAAAAAAAAAGTTTTAAAAATTGGGGACTGATTACTCTAACCTTTAACAGGGAGTTCCTGTATCTTCTTTGAGGTTTAGCCTTGGCATGACATTACACAGAAGCTGTACAGAAGCTTTAACTTTAGGACATATCACTCTTATTTTTATACTTTTTCCTTTTAACAGTGGATATTAACTCAAATGTTTCACCACTGTGTTTTCAAGGCGCTTAATGGTTCTGGTATAAAATATTTGACATCTCTGTTTGTTCCTGACTGCTCATTAATGTAAGATTTGGCAGGTTATGAAGCCTGAGACTGAACTGTGTGCCTCTTAAAGATCTTAACATCATTTATGATGGTGGAATTCACTTCTGATTACTGGTTAAAATAATAATTTGTCTAGACACTAAAATTTAAAAGAATGTTTTGCTGCTTTTTTGACTTTTTAAATAAGGAGTTGATTATGTTGCTATGAGCCCTGAAATAATTCTCTGCATGTTTTCACTTGGTCCTTAACCTTTGATTTATTATATAAAACAAATTGACAGTCAGAGAGGGATTATGTTAAAAGTTCATGGAATATCCAAGTCACCTACTCTCTGAAGAATTCTCAGATCTGGTTTAGAGATTTTTCCAACAAAACTCTGTTATCAAGCATAAGGAGGAGGGACAAGGGAAAAGGAAAGTGGCTTTCTGAAGCCAACTGTTTTGAATAAATGTGTCAGCTGGTTTTGAAGATCATTGAAGCCCACAAACTGAAAACAAGCTTCCACCGCAGCTGGGCCTGGTTTCTTCCTCTTGGTTTACCCGGCTGAAACCCATCCCATCACTTCTCAGATCTTCTGCTGCATGTGAGGACAATGCAGAGCCTGAGCTGCTCAGGGGAGAAGCAGGCTTTTGCCAACCCCACCAATACCTTGAGGCATCTGGGAATTAGGGTTGCACTGAAGCCCCTTATGTCTGGGTCCTGCACAGCCAGGCTGTGCAGTGCTGGGTCAGGAGGAGGCAAAAATGTGTTAAATAAGGCTGCTACACAATATGCAATTGAGGCCAGCTTCATGGCCTTAGGTCAGCTTCACACTGGCTGCAGAACAGGTGATTTTAGCCTGGTACAATAATGATTTCTATATATTTTTGATCAGTGTGAGACTTTCATGTGCTTCATTTAAAAAAAAATCTGGTGCAAGGAGCTGCAATGGCAAATTTATAGGATTTATTGATTGCTTACAGCACTTCATAACTTGGGTCTCTCTTTTTATTATCATTTGGAGAAATCTGACTAACAGATATAATTCTTTCTCCCTCCCCCAATATGCATTCTGGGAAAACATCCTTACCCCTAACCATCTATCTTTCTAATTTGAAATGAGACACTTTTAAAATATTGACTTTACCAACAGTATATGAATTGTGAGTTCTGAACATCTACACTGATGATCTTGATCAAGCTAATTTATTTTAGGGATGCCCTGTCCTTGGTTTTAAATTATTAAGTGCTTTCTTGGAAGAAGGAGCAGTTGGCATTCTGTGATAGTTTGAGAAATTCAGAGTGTTCTTTTTTTCTTTAATATAGTATAGCCATGGTGTGGAAGAATTACAGAGACATGGCTCCAGCTGTGCTACTCAGCTTCTGTAAGCAGAATTAAAATTACATATAAATGCTTTAATTGCCCTTCAGTTTGTAATATTACAAACACAAGCTGTGGCTTTTTTTTTTTTTAATCTATAGTTATAGGACCAATATTTTTTTAATATTTAATGTATAGCCATTCTTATTTATGTTGACAGTTGTGGGTTGTGGGCAGTAAGATAAGGTGTGTGCCTCAAAAAACATACTCTTGGTAGATGAAGCACTACAACGCTGGTACTTGACATTATTTTCTTACCTGGGGTGACTCACTAGATTTTGATTAATGTTTTAAAAGAAGCCAACACTCATTAAATACAGAGTAGCTATTAACAACAGCTACTATAAATGAACCCTAATGGGGTTACTGAATTTCATTTCACATATCAGCAACAGCTGGTCTGTTCAGAGAGTTCCTATTCAGAGTCTTACAGTCCTATGTACTTGAATAATTTTTGTATGACTGAGTGTTCCAGTCTCAAACTGTTGATGGGTTTAGATGCCTCCTGGTGCCACTGTGGAAACTATGAGAGGCATGCAAAATCAAGGATAATAAAATATGACAACATCCTGTATCATATCATTAAACAGACTGTTTTTATATTGCATTCACTCAGGCTTCTCCAGTGAGATGTAAAGTTGTGATCATTCTTGTCCTTTATAGAGGGGGGAATTCATTCCTTCTGTGAAGTACCACACACTAGATCAGTTGGATAATATTTTTCTAGTCTTAGGTGGAAGACATATTTTGTTGGTAAAATAGTGTGTGCATGGCTTATCTTACATGTTTGTTTTGGTAGGAAATTATTTTGACTGCTTTTTTAATTTAATTTTCTCCTGAAGGGAAAGAGAGAGGAGACAAACATCTACATTTTTTATTTTAGTGTTCACTTAGAGATTAATGTCTATTCAACCATGGAACTTCATATTGCCATATCAGCAAAAACCTGTCCAAAGTCTATGTAGCTATGAATTTCTGTCACTTCATAGCCCAGAAGTTATTATTATTTATTTAGCATAATGGATAGATTGTGATTGCTTATGCTAAATAACTTAGGCATCAGCTAACTACTATCACAGAGTTAACAAAATGGTGTGGCAAGCATAATGTACTGCTTCTATAATGGAAAAGTATATATTTTTCATTTTTTATAGCTGGATGAGGAAAGCACATTTATTTCATCCTATCCTGTTTGGGGGCTGAGATAAAAACATATGCATTTTTCATGGAAAGAGTCAAACACTAGCAAATTATGAAAATGTATTGGGGTTTTTGATCTGTAGTCCAACAGTGACCCTAAGGACTCAAAGTCCATGATTTTTCACCTCCATATCTGCAGTAGAGTAGTACCGTATTCATGTCAAGGTGCTATTGAAATTAGTTGGATTGCCGTTAAAATAAAGGACTCTTCAAAGAGAGTATAGCTGCTTTCATTAATAATGTGATTTGCAATTGCAAGCGGTGGTCATGTAATGGTCATGTATGTCTAAAGAATGATAGCAGATTGTGAATTCAATTTAACCAGACCTTTACTTCTGTCTTATTTCAGTGAATCTAGGTTAACTTCCTCATTTTTTCTTCTTTATTCTTACTTCCTTTTTTCTTTCTCTCTTTGTTGTGATTTCAGAAGCAAAGCTTTTACTAGTAAAGCTTTTTTAAAGATAAAACTGCTAACATCATCCTCCTGCTAGTCCTATGTGTAATTTAGTGGCTTCGAAGAGATTCTAAAGTACATGCAGCATTAACTTTACTTCTTATTCTAAATCACCACTCAGAATGGATAGACTTCTTATCCTTAAAACTGTATCTATCTCTCCAGACTCCTAGGATCATAAAAGGCATAAAAGCATGAGACACTGATTGTACTTAAGGGGGGACCATTATTCTCTATTCTAGATATTTTTTAAAACTCCATCACACTGCAAGAGGCAAATGCTTGTGCTGTGCCTCTCTCAGTTGTTCTATTTATGCAAAAACTCTGCAATGAAAATCATCTCCAATGCTTTCAGAGAGGAGAATATAACTGTTGGAGGCTTTTCCATGGCTATTTTGTTGACACACCTGATCAGTGTTTCACCATTACACAGACCCACAATGAAGTTTATGTGTACCCACCAGAAATATTTATCTCAGTAAGGGGTTCCCTGAAAAAAAAAAAAAAAAAAAAAAAAAAAAAAAAAAAAAAAAACAGTGCTAATATGGACTGGCCAAAAGTGCTTTGTTCCAGAAGTTTTATGGGCTCTTTGGATGTAGCCCAATCTGAATGCATACAACACTGTCATCCTTGTTTTCCACTCTAGATACTGTTAATCTCATTTGTCTTTATGATGGAAGATTAATAGATAAAATCAAAGATCTGTTCCATGTTTACTTGGCCCCCACAACCTCAGGGAATATTTTATATCATAAACTGCCAAAGCACAGGTGTTACTTCAGCTGGCTTCCAACACAAATTTCGGTAGCACTATACTAGTAAAGGAGATAAAATAAAAGGGGTGATAAGTATCACTCTTGTTTTCATTTCCTCTGAAGATGTTTCCCATGCTAATTTGCTCCTGGCTTAAGTAGAAGTGCCAGATAATGTTAGGACAACTCAGTTATCAGACTCTTTTGACAAACTCGATTTTGCCTTCCAAAATAAGAACCGTAAAAATTTCTCTTTCTTTATTTATTGCATCTCTCTGCAGATCTTGTTGTGTGTCTGTATGTACAGGACTCTTCTAAAACTCTTAATTTAACAAACAATCTAACCTTGTTGCCAACTCAGCTTTCAGTTAATGAAATGCCGTCTAGCGTGACATTAGCCCTTGCTACATAAGGGCACTGTTGAAATGCAGCCCCTTGCTGGGTAGGCTAAGGCAGTGTAATCAACCTGAAGAGCAGAGCACTTCATACAGTGCAAATGTACTCCTTCCTGATCATAAACACTTCCACATTACTGCATGAAGTCAATAAGAGTGCATAATACTTAATAAATTGAGAGGCCCTGATTATACATGAGTTAAATCTGGGGTTTGGATTGGGTAACTGTCAATGACAGTTTGCTAGGTTTTGGAGACTGTGGTATTTTAAGGATCCCATGACAAAGTAAGCACTTATAAGTGCCTGCACCTTACTACATGAGAGATTTCTGCTTAAAGTGACCACAAGCAGTAGGACATCAGTGAAAAAATCCTTCTCAAAGGCACTGTCTTGCATACCTAACTTGTCAAAGAGTGCATTGATAGCAAAGGAAATTTTCCTAGTAGTGACACTCCCAACATGTGCTAGAGCAAGCTGATTATAGAAAATAAATAGCTTCAACTTTGCAAACTTACATTTTAAGCTGACTGCCATCTCCTTATGCACTATATGTGAAACATCCTGAATTTTTCCAGAATCAGGAGAATTTCAGTATCAAATTAACTGGCAAATATAGTACATAATTATGTGGTAAAAACAGTCTTGATTAAAAAGTGACCAGATGAGATTAAAAATTTCTAGTGAAGAAAATAATATGACACCACAATTATAAATACAGAAGAGAATCGATGCGTCTGTTCAATTTACCTATGAGTACAAATACTTAGTTTGGCTACTGCTGAATGAAGCCTCTTCCTATTCGTATGATGCAGAAGTATCTGAGTGTATCTGAGTATCATGTATAGGAAATACTGGATAAAGTTTCATCCTGAAGTGTTTATTCCTGTGAGCAGAATTCTGTCATTCAGAATGGACTGTGTTTGATGAATTCTTCTGCAGAACCAAAGCAGAGTTCAAAAGAGGAGAATTTTTTTCCCCGATGAAGTCAGCAGTGAGTCTGATGAAAAAATCACTCTCATCAAACTGCTGCAAGGCTTAAGGGTATTCTGGTTCTCTCGAAATATTGTAACTTTTGCATTTAGTCCTATTTTGACAAAAATTAGACTCAAAACCAATCCAACAGCAATGACAAAACTTTTCTGCCATCAGGAAGTCCTAGTTCTCAACCAGCTCTTCATTTCATGGGCTGGAGATGGCAGACTTCTGATGTACAGAGCTTTGGCTGCAAGGCATTCGCACAAAGGAGTTCTACATTAGGCTTACCTTTGAGGTCTACCTGTGCTGCTTCCTGCTACATGTGAAAGAAGCAGTTTAATTCTTTAATACATTCTCTTGCATAGGGAACAGTGGCCAGCAAATGAAAGGCTTTGATTGATGCAGTAATGGAAACCAGAGCTGGTAGGAAACAGATATTTTGAATCTATGCATAATTCCAACATTTGGAGCGTAGGTTGGTGGCAGATTTGTGCCAATGTGAAATGGAAAGAAAACCCAAATTTCAGTTTCTTATGAAATAGACATTCCTTTCCCTTCTCATTGACTGTTTCCAATATAAGCTTTGATGGTTTGGGTTTTTCATTAATGCAACATTGTATGTAAAATTTAAAAATAATGTCAGCCATAGGCTCCTAATTAGTGTTAAAGCTTAATATGTTCAAGAGTATGACTCAAGTACTATCAAAGTTTGACTTTTGACTTTCTTCCACTGAATATCAACTGGTCAGTCAACATAATTTCACAAAATAGAAAAAGGGAAAAAAAAAAAAAAAAGATGGATTTTTAAAGGAAAACTGTATTGCTCAGTCATACCAAATACCTTCTTGTCACTTAAGAAGGCTTTCCAAGTGCCATATTCTTAAACATGGTATTACTTATTGAAGTGTTTTGAACTTGAAAAAGTGTTTTGCTTAGTATACCTAGAGTTTGATTGAATTAATTAAAAAATAATAATCTAGATAAATATACTTGCGGACAGGCATTTTCAAGGAATTGCATATTGGTAGGGGTATTAACAAGCCCTGCCATTGCTACCAGAGAGCAAATTAGTAATTTCCTTCATGTAAATGATGACTGTGAAAATGTATCACCTGAACTGTCTCCTTGAATCTTCCTGCAAATGCTTCAGCAAGAATTTATGTACAAGAGAAGCCTGTGTAAAGGTATAAGTTATAGATGAATTAAGCATACACAGGAAAAAAAAAAAAAAAAAGTAATTTTCATAGAATCTCAAACTTCTAATAATCTCAACCACCACCAGTAGAGCACCATCTCAGGAGTAAAGGGCTCCTACTCCCTTTTTAAAACATGATAGAACTGTGGGAAGGAAGGATGTGGAGGATCACATGGAAGTCCAAATAAAAAGTGAAGGGAATAAACAAGCTCTTAATGAGATGGCAATGCAATGTGGAATACTTCTTTCCTCAGAAAGACCGAAAGGACTGCACTTGGAAAGAATGAACCCAAGACAGCAGAGGACAGTATGCATACTGAAATGAGAAAGTAGTATACTACAGTGTTGAATGTTTATCATATTGTATGGTGCTAAGTAACTCTTTAAAATCACTTCCTCCAACAAAGCAGATGACCCATTTCTATCTGGCAGAGAACGAAAAATGTGTAATGGTAAAAGTGTGTCCTAGGGAGTTTGTTTCTTAAGCATGTGTAGTGCTCTGCCTTTCAATGCATAAGTTCTGTGCCTGGTGCCAGCTTTATTTCACTCAGCATTGAGCTGTGCTTCTAGCAGCTAGTCTGACAAAATTTCTTCCAAGTTACAAACATCTGTGATTTGTCCAGGGTTGAACTTCAATGAAGACCAGTGCACAGTGATACTTAAGCCCTGCATATAATAGCTCTCTTGCTAGGGGGCACCACTGCTGTGATTTGCTGTGGCCTTTCTTGCATGCTCACACACCATGTAGAAATTTTCCCTGGCCAGTGTGTGATCACCTGATCCATTTCTGTGGACTCTGATCACTTATCACAGCACCAGACAGATGCCTGCTCAGGTTTTACAGGCAGTACGGCCGCAGTAGTGTAGCAGTGCACACACACCAGCTAATGAGTCCTTGCATTCAGCCAGATTCATTACTCTGGGTGCAGAACCAGAAGGCACAGTGGCACAGCAAGATCTCTTAGTGCTATTCCTCCCTTGTTCCATTCTCCCCAGGGGAGCAGTGCAGAGGGAAGGAAGTTTAGAGACGAAGTAGAGGGGGAAAATTCATCCTGCTGGGAGCAAGCACACTTAGGCCTGCCAACCTAAAACAATAATAATAACAACAACGACGACAACAATTAATAACAATAATAGAAGATCACAGTGCACGACAGATTTTCTCAAGGTAGTGTGAATGCAGTAGATGAGTGCACTGAGTTACATAGCCAGACCTAGAGGCATTTGGGGCATATGAGTGTGCTCAGGTGCAGATCTCATGCCTCCAGGGGAGGCTTTTGACCTGCAAGTTCCCAGGGAGCCTTGCTGTTGTCATGTTAGAAGGCAGCTGTATGAGAGTTTTTACAAACATTTGTACTAATGTCCCCAAATGCTACCTTTTTAGAACTTCTCTTTCAAGTTTACATCATATTTCATCCAATATTTGTTCCAGCTTTTCAGGAGGCATTTCAGCCCCGTCTTCCCTTCTGACTTCCCTAGCACCCAAGCAATGAAGTTTTACCCACAAAACTCTTCAAAAGCATTGTCTCAAAGTCATATGCCTGAATAGATGCAGGGCTTTTGTTTAGCGCTGGCACAGGTGAAGATCTTGTACTGTCATACAGCGTGTGAAATAAAAATGATTGTGGGACTTATTGGACTAAGGCAGTGAAAAGCGGAGATATCAAATACAGCAAATAATTTTATGATTAATCCGTAGAAGGAAAAATGCACCAAACACATTTGGATTCTAAATTGAAGGAAATTACAATCTGCTTGCAGATATTTTGCAAGGAAACCATGAGGCTAAATTGTTCCCTAAAATTACTTGCTCATAATCACAGTCAAGAAAAAGAGCTTCCTCAAGAAGAATAAGTGCAAGAATAGCTTTAATCTTAAGGAAGGGCTAAATCTCTCAACCAGTAAACCAGAGCAGTAGACTTGGGTGATGGACGGCAGCCATTGTTCTTTGGCACTGAAGTGCTTCCAGATTGTATGAAATTATCAAAATGCTTCAGAGGGCTGGGAGGATGGCAGTAACCCTCAAGCCTTTCTACATGCAAAGTTCCAAGCTTCTGGTGCTTATTATCTTTTACTGATTTTCTCTCTCCCGCCACACAGGAGAAAAAAAAAAAAAAAGACAAAATAATATACGATAAATTTATATTATATATAAATATATAAATATGATAAATTTAATTTTGTAATTCTCCTTCCCTTCCAGTATCTGTTACCCAGTATTTACTGCTCATCACTCATTTTCATTAAATATAATTTGTGCTAAAACTGGGTTAGTGGTAGGAACATCTATGCATGAATATTTTGTCAAATTGGAAATTGCTGACTGAAGCTCTCAGAGAAAATCAGAGTTCATTACTAAATTAAGCTGCTGTGATTACAGTTTTACTCTGTGATGGTGTTTGCATCTGTATTAAATATGGGGATAGCCACCCATTTGTGTTATCACAATGCAGATAAGGCCTTAGTGTGTGTTACATTCAATTGTTTGAGCATACCCACCTGGGCACTTCTGGGTATGTTCTCTGCATATATCCTCACAGGTTCTCAAAGTCCATATCTAACCATTATTCCACTCCCTGTTGCAACAACTCCTTCTTGTCTGCTTTTATACAGTGGTATTTTCAACCCTGTGCCAAATCCCCATATCATGCACGAGAGGAGTTTCAAGGAAAGACTTGCAGAAAATGGACAGTTGAGTGGGAAGCCCTGTAAATTAGTCAGAAGGGAAACGGTAGAGAAGTGTACAAGAGAGGGAGGAATACCAGTACCTGGGCTCTGAGGGTGGCTGAAAGGCCAAGATGAATGTCACATCTCTGTCTTCACGTCTTGTCCCAAAGCATCAAAATCTGCTGGGGCTATTCACCGAGGTCAGATCAAGTATTTAAGTAGCCCATGCTGTGTTGTCAAAACTATTTCAGTTTCATGCTCCTTCTTGGCTCCTTGTATTTATTTACCTATGCTCCCTGTTCTGATTTGTGTTGCAAGCTTCCTGCCCCTCCTCCCAGTTGTAACATGCCTCATGCAGGTTGTAAGTGTATTTGGTACCCTCAGGGCATGTCCACAGGACCGGGTGCTGCTGGTGAAATACGTGTTCCTTCAGCTGAACCACAATCCTCTGCCAAGACTGCATGGTAGAGTGTGTCTTGGGACACACGGAGCGCTGTGTGAGCTGCAGTTTAAATGGCTTTTCAGCTGCTCAGTGTCAGAAACTTAGGTGCAAGAGGCCTGTACTTTGGCATATTGGAAGCTGAACAGCAGGTGAGTAACACTTATAAATGTCAGTGGCATGTCCTAGGCAGGAATCAGAAAGCTGACGTCAGGTCAAACATTGACAGTATATGTGTCTTAATGAAACAAGGCCAGAGCATGGGCCCTAACCTCTAGCCTCTTCCCTGGCTTAGCTATGGACCAGGCCAACTATCACTCACACAGATCAGAGAAAGGCTGTTCACTAGCACACTCCCAAAGGCAGGGTCTTGGACCACATTATTGTTTAGTATAGACGAAGCCACGGTTCTCTGAAATGAAACAAGGAAATGTTTCTAGACCTCCTAATCCTTCAGTGTGACCACTCAGCCACGGTCTCAGGCTGTGCAGTGGTGATACAGAGCTGACTAATGTGATGACCATGCAGGAATCTTTGATTTTCTCCTATGAATACCTCTTCCCAGATTATGGCCTGACCCACACTTCTAACAGAGTGGAAACCCATGAGTCACTACGTTGTTTAGCTGATCTAATAGATAATGGTTTCTCCTGTTTAGCAGTTACATTGTTGAAGAGGGTTTGATTATAGATTTTCGCAGACTTATGATTTCCATGAAAATGTAGTCAAAGAATGCAGCTTTAAAAAAAAAATATATGTTTTTTTTTTTCATTAGATTTTTTAAAGCAGGAAAGAATGGGTCAGAAAAGCAAGCTGAAATATCTATTGTTATTTCCTAAACCTAGCGTTTTTCTCATAGATTTAAGTAACTTTGACTTAGCCTTGATACTCTTTTCACTGGCATCTGAAGCTCTTCTGAGCCTGGTTTTTGGACTTATATTTGAGTCCAAACCTACCAAAAGTTGTCAGGGTTTCAGTTACCGCAATGTTCTTGCCACTAATGTATACTGAAAGTGAGCTCTGAGAAGCTATCATCTGGGTTGTCAGAGAATTTAGCTATTCAGGCTGGACAAGCACATTAACTTCTGGGTTGCACAACAAAAGCTCCATTTAGCTCTTGGTTATTCTTTAAATGTCCTCACGATAACTCCAAACCATATCAATATGAATTTTTGTATATCACATTAAAAGATTCACAAACTCAAAAGGTATATTATACTCCATCACTTTTGTCTCTCACTAGGGTTTGTTTTTTCTTTATTTTCATTTGGTTGTTACTTGACTTTCCATGCAACATTTTCTAATTCTCACCTCCCTCTTCATGGACTGAACAGTTCCACCACTGAAGTTGGTCCGTTCATACTGAGTATAATTTTCAGCAGAAGTTTTTCTTGGCTCTTCCCAGATTTGTGTGCTCTCTAAGCCAGTTGCTGAGCCAGAAGACAGATGCAGGGTGCTGGGAAGCAGTACACTTCTTCCCATAATTGTGTCTGGAGTGTCATGCCAGTCTCCAAAGGTTGCCTGACTATGCTGCAGTTTTGTGCCACAGCAATAAGATGTTTGTTACCCAGCAGCCATCCTGCCAGGCTTACCATTTAGTAATCACAGGTTGTATCTTCCAACCGGAGCTGCACTGGAGATTTTCAAACCTCTTATGGCTCAGCAATTTCAGCTTAGTGATTCTGAAGTGAGACACATCGCATAAGCCATGTGCACTAATGTGTGGTAGGAATTGTGAAATGGTGTGTACATTGAATTTTGTTGTATTAGGATGGTGCCTATGCTGAAATCTTGCCTGAGAATTTCTGATACTACGGTGTTTCCTGAAACTTGGTTTTGGATGTTAGATGCTGCTTCATCCTGATTCCTAAAAGAAAAGTTGTTTGTTTTATAAACTTATGACAGTATTTCAACATTCTTGCCTCCTACAGGATTTTCCAGCAAGGCAAACTGCTGTTTTTTTGTTTTGCTTTGTGTTTTTTGTTTGTTTGTTTGTTTTTTCTTTTTCTAAACTTTAATCAAGGTTCTAGTGACTATAATTACGACAAAACTTTCCAGAATTGATATGTGTTTAAGATTCTGATTTTTGCCTGTAAACAGAATAAAGGACAGCATTGAACATAATGAAGAGCACACATATTGTCACATATTTAAGATGGTAATGGTGCTGCAAATTCATAATTGAGGATAACCAGCATGAATCATTGAGAAATATATTCTCAATTCTATTAATATTCTTATGGACTCTTATAAAGTCAGTGGCAATTAACAAGGGCACCTGGGTTCTGAGGTTAATTTGTAGATAACTAGGACTAAGCATACTTCAAGTTAGAGCTTTCTCCTTTAATGCCTCCCTAAAGGAGTCCCAGGTTAGGAGATAAACTATTCCTTGTGGCCAGCTACACTGGGTAAGTATCTGCTATGTGTTCTGGTAGTAAATCTGACTGACTGGCCATGGCGGTCTGATTTACTTGCTTATTTATTTCAGAGTGGTGAACCCTTTGACTCTAGATGAACCGAGGAAATTGTGAACACTGACAACATGAGCTTTAAATTACTAAGGCTGGTCTGTTCCTCATGCGAAAGTTGTGTTTGTGTGTTCAGTCTCGGACTGAACATACCTGGCTGTGTTCAGATCTCTTTATACTGTAAGTAGGGATGGATGGGAAAACAAAGTATGTGTGCACTCTGCATAGAAGTTTTAGGCTTTCTTTCTTCTCAGAAAACATTTATGTCTACCTGGGAGGCTAAGCCCAAAATTCCTCTATGATTAAATAGTTAGAGCTCCTGTCAACAAAGTTGTTAATGTGTGTTAATATATGGTGCTCTGGTGGAGCTATTTAGGTTTCACTACTTGCTAAACTGTAAAGGATTTGTTTCTCTGTGGTCAGATGTCATCTTTGATCCGGTAAGATTAAGCTTAAAGACCTTTTCCTCTGTCTTTTGGCAAATGATCAAATCCAGCTTTCTTTCATAGTCTTCTGAGAAACATATCGAGATTATCAAGATTTCTAGTACCTCACATTTTTTCACTGTATTGAACCCCATAGGTTACAACTTGTTCTGCAAAATATATGATCTGGAATCTCATATTGCAGGAAGAAAAAAGTCAAATCAATTTAAGCCAAAGTATATATATTTTGGCAAATAGGTATATTCTCTGCAAACGTCTGTAGAAATTTTCCAAGGATCTGATTCTTGATCAAAATAGCTAAATGTATGAAATGGGATAAGGTATGGTTTACAGTGCTACTTTGCTCAGAGATTCAGAAGACGACCTCAAATGCCATGCCTTTTCCTATCCCATCCTGTCTCTTGATACACTCTTAGTCTACCCCATAGCGGGTTTTGTTCTTCTTAAGGCAAAATGAAAAATGGTGTAGTCTGTGGCCAATGTATTTGACCTTATTAGCTCTACAGTACTTGAGTCTCCTCCTACCCAGAAAAAAAAACAACAACACAACAACAACAAAACAGATATTGTTTAATTCCTCTTCTGCTCACTGCCTTTCTAAAAGGGTTCAAATTCAAGGACTCTGTTTTAGCACATTTTAAACAACAGTTTTAGTACCCAAGCCCCTTGTGGAGGCTTGTCCTCTTAGATTCTGATGTCTCACCTTCTGATATTTGAGGTGTAAACTGTATATGTCCTGAATGCTTGGACTGTCCTTCCATAGGGCAAAATGTGTTTGGAATTTATTAACATGACTTACTCTGTTCTTCCTGGAGTCTTTTAGAAAACCTGGGAGTTTGGAAAAGGGATTTGATCCAAAAGGCAGAACATAAAGGAAACAGAAGTTTCTGTGGCTGTATGGAAACACACCGATTACCTTTATCCCTCTGTCTATTCAGCGAAATCATTACATTATATGCAGTGGTGTTGGCAATTTATTCTTTGCCTTTAGAGAGTCCACATAATCCTCTTTTCTGACCTGTAAGTAGCAGGTTATGGTGCAACTACAGAAATATGTAGAAAGCTTGTGTATTTCCTTGGCTAGCATTATATGTTCTAGCTAATGAATTACTTCAAATTGTTAGGGACTGTAGCAGAGCTTATTTACAGCTCTATTGATTTTTGTTATCGTGAGTGCCATCATTGCCTTCTCTGGCCTTAGATGAATGATCAGTAACTATAATAATGAAAGCAGTGTTAGTTCATGTTCAAAAAGGGAGCAAGCTAGTGCAAGCTGTATGACCATTGGCAATTAGAATAAAGATTTCAAACATTTCTTATTAAATATATATCCAGTTTGTGAGTCCCAGCTGTTGATGTGGATTCTGTAATTCAGTTAATAAGCAGAGAATGAAAACTGGTGTAAATAAATGAGGTAGGAGAGAGAGAACATACTAGCCTGGACTGGGGTGTCAGGGACCCATGTTCTATTCCAGCTCTGCCATCTATTTGATCTGATGCCAGGCTGTTTGAACCATTTTCTCTTTGTACTTTTCGTCTGTCATATACAAGACCTTTTGCAGCATAGTTTTCTTTTTATGGTTTTGAAGAAGTGATAAAATGGATCCCAATTTCTGTCAGTATCAATGGATATTCACACAATACAAAACAAACAAACAAAAAAAAACCCCACACTAATACTCAAATTTATCTTACAACACTAGATCAATACTGAAAGATAGAGTTCTACAACAAATGGATATATATTATATATGTCAACCCCTCTAATTAAGGTGGTGTAATGTGTTTCTTTAAATGCTTCCATTGAATCACTTATAAAAGGACTTGTCAGGAAGCTGATTCTCCCATTTGCAAAATGTTTCAGGACTGCAGTAGTTCTTTCATTTAGTATTAACGTGACCCTGTTTTCCCACAAGCATTCTCTCTGCTTCACCACCCCTACCCACGCTCCCTAAAAAAAAAAGTGTTATCCAAATATGTGTCTGCCTTCCATCCAAGATAAGCCAATAGATCTCTGTTCAGAGACAGAACTCCTCCTGGACAGGCTAACTTTTTAAAATGAAATTTCCATAGTCAAGCTCTGTTACAAATAAAAATTTTTTTGTAAGACACAGGTGGAGAAAAAAAAAAAAAAAAAAAAAAAAAGCACCAGCCTGTTTCGAAAAGGAGAAGAATGTAGAAAAACAAATAATCATTCTTAACCATAGGAATAGCATGATCAGATAATAGTTACCGTAGAGTAGAAATGAGTTATCTGAATTTAAGATAATATAATATGATTGGTTATGTTTGATTAATTGCTAACTTTGCAGATTAGGACAATGATCTCATATAAGATGTACAATGAAAACTGTGAGAACTTACCTAAGGAATGAGGATAACTTGAGTAGAAACACACATTGTACCAATGTACTTGGAAAATCAGTTTAGACAGTTTCTTGTCCAGAAGAGTGTTTTCCTCCATGAAATGACAAGCAAATAACAGTCTACAAAATGTACGCATAGGAAACATTTTTATCTCTCTTTTTTCTCTTCATCCTTTTTTCCTCTTTCTTACTCATGCTTTGGATTATTTTATTTCAAAGTCTTGAAAATGGACCTTGTACATTTGGGTCTAACTTTGGCTGTGGAGCAAAGAACCTGTAAATTTTCTCTGCTCAGTCTTTGATACCTGTTGAAAACGGAGACACAGATTCTACTTTCCAGGGAGGGAAAAAAAAAAAACATTTCATTCCAGGTGCCTCCATCTGGTCATGAAACTCAAAAGCAGATAGAGACTTTTAATGCTATGCCTTCCAAAATGCATGTTTGTACATCCACATACTACAAGAACTGAAATAAGTAAATACCCCAAAATAATAATATATCTTTCAGAAACATGCATGGGATAGATTCTTGGATTCACAGTTGTATTTGGCAGCTTTTCAGTTTTTAATGTTTTTCAATTAGTAAAGCCCTTTTCTCTCTAGCCTTCACAGTAGCGTAGTATTTATCCTTACAGTTTTCTGTAGGAGAAGCCACATGAGAGCAGTCTTGCCCACAATGGCACAGCAAATGCAAATGTGAGACTCAACTACAAGCCTGTACATTGCATAGATGGTTGTAACCATTAATATAGGTTAACTAATGTTGTGCTGAAACAGTAGTGTTAACAAGACTAAGTAGCAAAGTGAGGAGTGTGGAAAATGAAGGTCCTACATAACTGTGCAATGAAAGTCTTTAAGTCCCCATGTAGATGATGGCTTTTTTTTGTTATTATATGTTGTTTTGTTTGTTTGTTTTTCTTTGTGTGTATTTGTTGTTGTTTTTTTAACCTGAGTTGTAGGCAGCTCTTTTGTGTAAAACAAAAGCTCAGGGTTAGGCTTTGCGGTACATTTGAGTGCTTGTGAACAGTCACGCTCAGAAAAGCCTGAGGCTTCTTCAAAAAGTAGAGTGCAAGTCGCACCCAGATAGAAAATAAAATTGGCTCAGCTAAGGGCAGAAGTATGCAGAATCAAACTGCCTGTAAGTAGACAGTACATTTGATTACAAATGGGTGTCAGCAATTAAGACCTGCTGCTCTTTTCTTCCTTCCAAGCTAATTGAAAATAAAAAAATGAAAAACATTGTGAAAGAAAGAAAGAAGGAATCTAGCATTAAACTCTCAGGCTGTCTGGTGTCACAACTTTGAGGCCAATGTTACTCAGGTAAAAGTTGCATATGCGAGGTGAAAGTTGAAGAGCTTTGGAAAAAAGAAAAAAACAAAAAAAAAAAAAAAAAAAGAAATAAAAGAAAAAGAAAAAAAAAAAAGAAATAAAAAGAAAAAAAGAAAAAAAAAGCTATGTCGGGAAAAAAAGTGTAGAAAGATCAATGCATTAATTCTCCAAGAGGCTTCATTTAGTGTTTTGCTGAAGAGGAGAAGGCTTTGTTTTGATCTATCATTTTCATGTTGTATTTTAAATGTTGCCTATAAATGTTTGTTGCCACCAATTCAGAGCTCTAGGAAATATGCCCAGCACTAGATTATTGCTGTCTGGGATATTTTTCTAAGAGATTATGCACAAAAATTTGCACTGGATGCTAGGATGTGATAAAATCAATTCCCAGTTATGTATAAAAAATAGGACAGGAGGATGCTTACAGCACTTTTTTTGTAGAAACCATTAAATCAGATATTTATTTACTCAGTTTCTCATTAGATGTTATTCAGAATTGCACTGACATAAATGGATTATGCAATAAAGTATGGGATAATATAAAAATGACAAAACAGCAGACTGAACTGAGACAGAACTATACTTTTGTTCTTTTGGGAGTAATAGGGTTGATATCTTTTGTGTCCATCCCTTCTTGGAATTTCAAAAGTTTTAGGATGGGTATGGAAAAATTGTAAAGCTCTTACAGGCAACTTTGAAAAAAAAATAAAAATCAATAACTTTGGTACATATGTCAATAAATGTCTTGAATGGTCTCTGTAATTAGCTATTGCTTAGCCAGGGGCAATCTCTCTCCAGGTTATTGACGTATGAGCTCTCTGGAGAGGTGTTGCCCTAAGCACTGTGTTACAGTCATGGACTCACACATGTAAGAGATGCTCTAGGAACTTGCAGGCTGCCTGGAAATCTGCTTTGACTTGCTTTTGAACATCACCGATTGCTTCTTCTTGCTGTGTTTTAGCTCCTTATCTTGCCTTCTGCAGGCCTTAAGACAGATCCCATTGCTGCCTATCCTTGCTTATCCTGAGTCTTCTTCTTTTTTGGGATCCTCTTTGCTATCTGAACTTCTGTGAATAACGGTTTTTGGCCTGATTCCTCACTGTGTTCCTCAACTCAGTTTATATTTTGGGCTTCTGGACCCTAACATTCTCTCCTTCTCATTGAGATGGCCATGCTGTTTCCTCATGATCCTCCCTAAGCTCATTAATCTTTCTTCATTTTTCTTCACATCAGCTGCAGCTGGGACAGTATCCCCAGTCTAATACTTCATCAGGCCTTGAGCCAGACAGGCTGTGGGTTTCAGACAGGCTGATGCACAGAACACGGATCAGTATGAAACGAGAGTGCATTGTCTGATTACAGCGCATTTATCTCAAATCATTAATACAGTTAATATCTCTTTTCCTGTATATGATACTCAAATCTCTATCCAGTAGCAGAAATCAGATGACAGTGCTAGAGTGATGGAAGACTGTTTCACTTTGCTACAACCTCTGTATTGCATTAGTACAAAATGTTGACTGAAAATTCTACCTCATTTCCAGAGATGCCTGTAAACATGGACCTGGCATGCAGTTTTATATTTGAAGATGTTCCCATGAACATTGCTTACAGGAAGATGCCTTCAGCACATTCATGGTGGAAAGGAGGTTATGTATGTTCTGTGTCTGTATTAGCTTTCTGAATAATCCTGCACTTTTTCTTAGATCCCTTTTGGCTGTTACACATAGTTTGCGCACATCATGCTCCCATCCAGGAGAAGTAGGCAAAATCTCAAAGAAACGTGAACACTTTTGTTCCAGTAAAACTTTTTAAAAGTCCAGCATACTTTTTGTGGTTTACAGAATGTGAATTTGAAATCTAAAAGGCTGCCAAAGATGTTAAGGAATGTTGAGTACATTAATATAATGTAAATCTACCTTTTTAAAAGAGTAATTAATAGAAACAAAACTGGAAATCACAAAGGTGGTGTGAGGAAAAGTATATTTCCACTGTGCATTAAAGGAAACCTTGTAGACACTTGGGAGAATCTGCCTCATGATACTTTCTTTTCTCTCTAAGTAGAAGAATATGTTTACAGTGTAGTTGTTTATTTTTTATATTATTTTATTAATTGTTATTGTTCATTATAATGTTATAAGTTTTTATCAGCAGTATAGTCCATTCTGAACTTTGTGCATGGATTCTAGTTCCACTGGATGCTATGAAAGCATATCAGATGGAATTGTGTGGAATTCACTTGTGATATGCTTTCTTCTTTTAGTTTTAGAAGCATGAAACATGGTTAATTTGAGCAGGTTGATGATGATAAGAGTTACCTGGCCAAAGACTTTTAAAGTAGACTTGTTCCAGGTGAGCACTTAACAGCATCAAAGTGTCCTAGAGTTACACAAACTGGTAATTATATGAAAGTAATTGGTCTTGGCTCTATTCTCATTTTTTCTGACTCATGATGAAGGAGCATCCCCTCCCCAAGTCCATGTTTTAGTGAATGCACTGAAACAGCACCTGCTGCTATTGTTGGCTGTGAGGTCACCTGGACCATGGACTTTGGTTTTTTACCCACTTGCTGGGTGGCTGACCACAGCATACCATGGAGGCAATGGAGGGAAGGACATGGAAGGAAAAATTGCTTTTACCAGCTCAGACAGTGCTGCTGCCAAATAGTTGGCTGCAGTTTATGACCACTAGGGCAGAAAGCCTTTGTATGAAAAGGTAAAATTAAGCTCTAATTAAATAACTGCAAGGGAATCATTGCAGTAGTCAATGTGAAACACCCATGAGAGGAAAAATCAAGTTAGGATGGAAAGGTTTATTGAGGCAACTGAGAGCATATTTGACATGCTACTTAGACTGATTCTGCTAGGCAGGAACCAGAGAAATTGTTTTTAACACGAGAACCATTGTGACATAGGGAGCCAGATTGGCTGAAACTTTTGCTTTCTTTTTTTCTGGTAGATTGCCCTATTCAAAAATCTGATTGTAATTGAAATTGCAACCAAATGAGTCCTCATAATAGACAAACTAAATATACAGGGCCATGAAAACTGTGATTCAGCAGATTCAGTAGGCTGGGCATTCAGATGGGAGATAGACACGAGTTTGAGTTTTTGCTCCAGGAAACACTTATATCCTTGCCTTGATATGTAAATAAATCTTTGGGTCTTATATTTCATGAGAATTAAACCTTTCAAGCTGGACCAAGCTAAAAATTTCTTTTTATTTTTTTAAAGGTATTAACATAAAAATTACTAATATGCACTGCCCTAACTGCATATCTCAGTCTTTGATTTTAGATCACAGCAGAGCTTGTTTACATTGTCAGTCCATTTTGTGTCCTGAAGCAAGTTACAGAAAAAAAGAAAAAAAAAGTTCTATAAAATATATTTTAAAAAATTTGAAATTACAAAACAAATTTGGAGTTCCTGAAAGTTTTCAGAACTAGAGTTATAAAAAATTAAAAATGTTTTCAGTGTTTGTTTTTTTTCTCAAAATGAAAACCTGTATGCAAAGTAAACATTTTTAACCTTACAGATCCAATTTAAAATGGGCAGTAAAAAAATAACTAAATAATTTTAATTTTAAAAGATTATTAAAAAGAGAAGCAGCATCCACGAGCTTGTTGTGCTTTTCAAATTGGTCCAGGCTGTGCATGTGTGGGAGAATCCATTTGGAGCAGCCTCAGTGAAGATCAGCCCACAGCCCACAGTACTCATGGCACTGCCCTGTAGCTAGGTCACTGCAGGGAGGAAGCCACCTGTTCTCTTGCTACACATGATCATGGTCCATGTCATGCAGTCTTTTAAATAGGCTTGAATTCCACTAAAGCTCTCTAATGTATCGATGAATGGAGAAAATGTTTACAGCATTATCTATTTAACTGGCCTCATTTATTTTTCTCCTAGTCTTCTAAATGAAATGTTATTAAAATTAATGCAATTAATCTATCTTCCAGCCATTTAACATTAGCTGTTTACCTAAAGAGTACAGGAATAGAAGTGCTTTTTAATAAGAGCATGACTCTGAGTTTTACTTGTGCTTAAATCAAATTAAGAGTGTAATTAGAGCACTGATAACAGTGCATGTATTCCACAGAAACTAAGAGAAGGCTTTTGTTGTCCTTCACAGCAATACTCTGAGCCCTCTTAAAGCTCCCTCTATATGGCCCGTATCTTCTCAGATCTTATCTGTACACGTACAGATGTAGAATCTTAGCATTATCTAGGATGGGAAAGAATTTCAAGGTCATCAAATCCAAACATCAACCTGACCTACCGAGTCCCACCACTTAACCATGTCCTTTACTGACATATGTAAAAACTCCCAGTGGTGTGAAAGGAATATTTCATCCTTCCTCTTTATGAACAATAAGAATAGTATGTTTATTTTATCTTTTACCTTTTTATCCTTAATAATATATTTCATTATCTGAATGCTCTCATTTCAGCCTTTTGCAATAGTCTACCCCAAGAGATTCTGGTCTTCATGCTCAATCTGATACATCTAATCACTTCTGATATATTACCTCTCATAAACTGATTCTTGAGGATATTATTCAGGTTGTTTCAGGTAGTTTCAGGATGTAGCTTTGTGGATGATACAGGCATATTTAGCTCGTTCACCAGTTGTGCCACTGTTTCATTGCTTTACACTGGATGAGCCGTGGTCCCCATGTCCATCACATATTAAAGATGAGGCACAGTGAGAGCAGCAGTTTATAAAATGATATGATACCTGACTTAAATATGAGTTCAATATCTGTATTTATATCCTAGGAGAAAACAGCTCCCAGAGGAAAAATATTTAGATATCTCAGCTAATTGATAGATGCAATTTTTGACTTTTAAATTTATAGCTTTAGCTCTGTTACTCAGATCAAACTAGGTGAGGAAAGTGGTATCCTCAGGCTGTAAAATGTATGTCTATACCAAGGCTAATAAGTAATTGCTGGCTTTTAAGGAGTGGTAAATTTCTAGGTTTTATTTTTAAATTATGGTATCACTAGCTAGGTTTAAAATGTGATGGAAGTTGGGTCCCTTAAATATGTAAATTAAGGTTCAGATAGAAATGGCACATGGCATATCATAATAAATAGAAGACCTCTGGCTTCCAGTTGGTGTCTATCAGTACTAGTAGACTGCTGCAGATTTCACCTCTTTTGCGGCGTGCAGTTTATCAGGGAAAAAAAAATCTGATTACTCTCAAGAAAGGCAAATATGTCCCTATTCCATCAGGAGGCAGGGGAGAGAGCGAGGGGACAGTCTGAACACTCCCAAGGGAAAAACTGAGGAGAAACTGGAAGGATAGTGAGAATGGATGAGCTTGCTACTACTTCCCTGTACCTGTAGCCATCCTTTTATGCTCAGCATGTTCAGACACTACATGATATGTGGAGGGAAGTCCAGACCAAGATGTGAATACATTCAGGTCCCATTGCCTTTCTGGGAGCTGAACACACAGAAAGATGGCAGGATTTGTTTTCTTTAGACACTGTAATGATTTCTTCTTTGAAAAGCTTGTGTAAATAATGACTGACTTCAGTTATTTTGAAGATGGGCATTACAATTCTTGATTCAGTTTTGCAGTTCTTCAGAGAGGAAGTTCTTTGTCTTGAAGATACTGTCAATGCCTATTATCTTGCAGGTGAGGTGCTCTAAGTCAGAGATAGAATGTGATTTAACTATGCTGAGGCTAGACATAGGAGAGAGAAATCAACCTTCAGCTAAAGAAATTCCAAAATTACTGTGAGACTCCTGGTTATGTAACTATTGAACTATCTGAGATATGATCTATAAAGTGCAGCCCAGTCATTAAGTATTGAGAAGACTCTTGCATCTACCTTATTTATTCTCTAATATTTATTCTTGAATCACTGAAACAGTCAGCAGTAGGGAACAGACGATTAAAGGGAGGATTGCACAACTAAACACTATATAGTGATTACTCATTCCAGAAAAATATTTTTCCTTGATATATTTGTGTTAGACAGTACAAATACATTTAGCTTTTAGAAGAATCTCACAGTAGAACAGTATATTCTAAGACATTCTATGAAATTAATCATTTTTTCCAACATTGTTTACAGCTTTATAGGTGAACTATGAACCATCATCTCTGAATCTGTTCATAAACTGCTTTAGGCACTTAATTCAATATCTCTCAAATGCCCCATATTTTGATGATTGCTGCTCATTTTAGCTCTAAATTTAACCATGTTCCACCAAATTTAGTATCCCTCTAGTATGCCCTTAATATCCCTAGTATGTTCTCTCCTATTGAAAACTTCACACCATACTTAAAATATGTCAAGTTCACGCAGCAAGCTGTGAACATGAAGGTAAGACATGAATTCTCCAGCTCTCCTTGCTTCCCACAGTCTCTTCTGTGTCACATTCTGCCTGAACTGCAGGAAGGATGTATTCAGTGCTGTGCCCAGCAGCCTCTACCCTCAGTTATACAGACTTGCTGGGGCACACAGCGACTGTCCCCATCCTGCCTGCGCCCTCAGCAGCCAAGGTGCATTGCCAAAGCCAGGAGCTGGGAAGCGCTCCCTGGGCTCAGAGTTCAGCTGGACCTGTGATGTTCTAAATTACATTTTGTGACATGAGATTTTAATACCTGTCACTTGAGATTTTTGTCTGAAGTTAAGTGCTCTTCCCAGTGTATACTGCTGTCATTTTATTTTAAGCATGTGCACAACTGGCCAAACCAAGCCATGACAATCTTGGCATTTTCAGCGTAGAGCCTCCCTAGCCAGCAGATTGTCCCCTGTGCAGTTAATCGTAACCTGCACCTGATCACGTAGCCAACTCAGATTGTTCTGGAAACCAGCTGTTGGTGTTGACTGGGTACTGGCCACAGCCAGCAGCAATTTAGGAGGGACCAGAGGTAATGGAGTCTATCAAAATCTGTTACCTGAATGATAGGCTTTAAACACAAAAGCAGACTGGGACCATTCTGTCTGCTGTCAAGATGCTACTATGCCACTAAGAAGTTATGGCATAGCTGAACTTGCCATAGGGATCCTGGGATTTGAGATGACCTGGAAGGAAAGAGGAGGAAGAAATCTGCAACAGGATGTTGGGGGGTACAGGTCCTTGGGCTGAAAAATTCTTGGTGAACATGCAGCAGAGTGATGTTGCTCAGTGGTGATGGCACAGAGTTAGGATTTGGGGGACAGAGTCTCTGAGCAGCCTGGCTGCACACAGCTGCACCTTGAGCATGGCTCAAGCAGACCTTGGCTGGTGTTCTGGAGGCACATAGCAGATTGCAAATGTTGGTAGGGTACACGAGTGTTAGATCCCTGGGCAGATTAGGAAACACGAACAGGTTTCCTAGATAGGTGGTTCATGCCTTTGCCTATCAGTGTTCAAGAGACGTTTGGACAATGCCCTCAATAATATGGTTTGATTAGCCCTGAAGTGGTCAGGCAGTTGGGCCTGATGATCTTTGAAGGTCACATTCTATTCTATTCGTAAACTTGACTCTTGAAGCATTTCTGGTCTTGATTTTGGCAGCCAGTTTTATGAGGTGGTCATAGAAAGTCGGCCTTATAAATACGAATGCTAGGAGGCACTGTCTGCAGAATGTTAACCAGCTCTTGGCCTGACGAGGAAGCAGTCACTCCCACGTCTGAGTGGGAAGGTGATTTGAAATAGAAAAGCACACAAACTGGTTTAAAAGCATTCAGCAGACCAAGCACCGTTTAAGGCTGTATGGCATATAGCTGTTAAGTCAGCATCACAGTAGCAATAAGTTCTCAAAGACCTGAGAACAGAGACCTGAAAATGAGTGCCCGAGCAGAAACTGTGAGCTAAAAGAAACCTATAGAGCAGTTTCAGATGGATCATGGGGGTAAAAGTTACAAACAGCAGGTGCTGTTACTGAGCCCTGAAGATGATAACTGAGCTGAAATTTCCAAGAAAGGCTTTGTGGACAACTTCACTCAGAAACAGCAGCATGGTTCTTTCCACAGTGTAATGAGCAATGTGGGGAATATTCTAGAGTTTCCTGAGCAGATTGCTGGGCCTCACCAACCTACTTGACACAGATATTTACTGTCCAAAATTGCATTTGTAGCTCAGGTTCCTACCCTCAAGGGAGAAATTGCAGGAGTGTAGGTTCACTGCTTACACATCGGGCGTTGGCAGTGAAGGTGGAATGGAGAGCAACTAGCAAACTTGTTATCCAGTCTTTCTTAGCAATCATTAAAGTGTCAGTTCTCACTATTTTTTCGTAGCTGCAGGCAGCAACATTACTGCTAATTTTCAGCTCCCTGCTAGCACTTAAATTAAGACTCTAGAGAGATTTGGTTGGGTTTTTTAGCGCCTGAGTAGTCATTTGACAACTTGCGAAGTAGCAGATGAATACTGGTGAGGTTGAGAACTAGGTGTTGTCCAAGGGTAAATATGTGTGGCAGGGAAAAATCACAACAAAATAGGCTGTACTGACCTGGGAATGAGGATATTTGAAATAGAATTGCTTCAGGCAAGCCTGTTCTCAGAGTATAAAGACCAAAACAAGCTCCCCTGCCTTACTGATGTGTATGGAAGAATTTGATGTGACCTTGGAAGAGTAGTGTGCTTGAAAACCAAGAGTCGAGAGAGCAAAGGTCTAGGCTGGGGACTTAACAGCTTAAACAGAAAGCCAGGATAAGGTTTAAGCCTAGATTTTAACCTGGTATAACATGCAGCATGAATGCCATGATGGTGCTTAAATCAGACTGAGGGAAGCAAATCTCTAGCTTTTCCAAATAACTCTTGTTGCTATGAATTAGCAGTGTGAGAGGATCATGAGTGTTTGTGCACAGGATTTTGCACAGTTAAAAAGTTCTCTATTACGGAAAAAAAAATGATTTGCTTAACTTGATTTTCCATAAGGTATAGTAAATAACATGCAGCAGCACATGCTGATGGCACCAGGAAGCTAGCTAATTTCTGCATGGTTTTAATATGAAGATTTTCCACTGATGTTATAGCTTTGCACGCACAAATTTCTGAGAACTTCAGATAAAGTTATAAATGATAGGTCTGATCAAAACTTTGCAGGTTGGGCCAAATAAAAAAAAACAAAAACAAAAACAAAACATTTGCATGTGTTTGTTATATGATAGTTTATATGATTTCTTTAATTTACTTCTTTTTTCATTTTACAAACACACATTTTGATTTTACTGAAACCACAATAAAAATTCACAGTGTAAATTTCTGTAAAAAAAGATTAAAATCTAGAGAAATTCATTAAATAAAGGTTGATCAAATTGGTGACTAATGGCACTGTATATGACTATGAATGCTATCAAGGATTTATAAATCAGAAGCCAGAAAAATGATCTGTGATAAATCCAGATATTTCCACTGCTTCTCTAAAATCTGAGATTTAAATAAGTACTAAATATCTAAAAGAGTCCTCAAAAGAACAGTACTTGGCTTTCTGCAGTCTGGAATCCAATAGCTTCCTGTAGAATTTGAGTGAGGTTTTGCCTTGTCTTGGGCAGAAGAACATCATTTTAGTAGTCTCTTCTGACACTTGCAATGCAGAATATGAAACAGTGAACTGAAAGGCACGGTTCATTTAATTTAAGTGAAGACCTGGATCATTTAATCATTACTGCCTGACAAAACAATTTATAAATTATTAAGCAGTCTCTGACAGGGAATGATACTTTTTTTAAAAAAAAAAAACAAACAACAACAAAAAAACAGACAACACTTATTTGGAACTGTTGTAAGCAATTTCCATTTTATTCCTTTTCAAAATGAACTTGCACTTACTTACCTCAAAGATGAACATAGGCTCCAAACTCAAATATTTAAGTGCACTAGGGAGAAACTTAGGCTAATACTGTATCTTTCTGTAATCTGCAATGCATGACTCTAGTGTTTCTTGCTCATCCCTCTGTGTTAAAATAGAAACACTCTTCTAAAGCAAGTTGGCTTATAAATTTGACTCAAATACCCACTTGGCACCCTGTTTTCCTGGTGATGATTGTATGGAATATAGTCCCCTTTGGCCTCTTTTGTAGCTCCAAATACTCCCTTGCAGGGCTGGTGTGACAGCTGCAAAAACAGATGCCAAACTCTGTATGGTACCGTATTTTTCTGTGTATAATCCTTAAGTAGTTTGTGTTAAACAAAGCAACTCTGCCAGTATGCACCCAGGCCATTTCCTCTGATTCAGCAGTAAAAGAAAGTTATTTATGGGTATAGATAGTATCATAGGAAATTTACCTCTTTGCTCCTAATATCTCTAATACTACAGGAGGTGCTTTCTTTTCCCCAGTAACCTTCAGTCAGCCTCTCATTTGTGTGAATTACAAAAATACGTCCTAGTACTTAACTGGTATTAGCTGGTTTATAGTTGGCTTATTAGAAGTACAGGAGAAATACACACAAAAAAAATCTATATTTTAAAGGTATTATCATTTTCAGTTGGCTCCCTGAAGGTCTCTGTTTAAGGAGCATTTCCGAATGTGTAGGCACTTCAGAGCTGAAGTGGGGTGAAGTGGAGTGTACATTGCTTGTGAGAATCATTTCTACTTACTTTATTTCATATCATATTTTTTTCCTACTGTACTCTATAAAGGGGTACCCATTACTGTAAAAGGGAATAGCATAATAGTACTTACTGATGCTTTTATGGCTACAGTATTTAAAGCACCACTATTTTCAGGCTACTTTTAAAAAGATATACAAGTGATGATTATTTTATGTATTGCTATTTAAAATTTTCTCTCAAATATGTTAATCCTGTTTTCTCAAAGAAAATAAGTGTTTTCTGTTAACTTACCATTTTCAACAGCAGTTGTCAGATTAATTTTTTTTTAATTATTCTTAAAACATAAATGCGAAAAATGTTCCTAAGCTTTTCAACTTGGCAACATCTTAATCAATTTTTATGACTTTTTTTCCACCTACTGTAAATGTAAGAACAAAGAATATAACCATAGTAACAAGAAAGATATATAAGCTTATATTCATGTGTCTGTTGGAGAGGTTAACGGATTATATTTGACCTTGAATGGCTAGGTTATGTGTGTAAGACTTGGAAAACAGCATTCTCTTTGCTTTATAATATAATAAAATTTACAGTACTTCATGTCACGCTGATTTCACTGTCCAGCATTTGTGACCCTTTGGTTCAGAAACACTGCCCTAAATCCTTATTTAAGTACACTTTGTATTAATTGTACTTGAATGCTGAGAGACAAATCATATTGAACATGAAGGATCTAAAGTGAAGAACTGTTAGGATATAGACATTTTGCAGTATTCTTGGCAAAATGTCTTACTGAGTAACTCTTTGAAGGTGTAGGTCTTCATGCCTTCAAAATTATATTCAGTACCAAAAGAGAAGAATGAAATTCTAAGGTTTTCCAAGAGGTTACTGTAGAAGAGATAGAGACTGAAGATGTGCATGTCTTTTACGTTTTAGGCAGCTGTCAATATATTTTGTCCACATAACTAGAAAATCATACACACACATTGGTCCCTTCCTTAGGCCTACCTTATAAGATTTAAGGAAAGCTCAGTTCATTAGCTTAATTCCAAGCCCAGGGTAATATGGTCATGACCTCTCTTTTCTGTCTTAAAGTATGGGCAAAAGAAGCTGATGTCTGCTTGAAGCATGGGCTGAAATGAGTGTGGCTGCTGGAACATATTGTGCTTTCTTTGAACTCCAAACACCTCCATGAATACGTTATGGCCACTAAGACCTTTTCTGCATAACCAGAAAAAATCTTGGCATTATTCACATATACATTTAGCAATGTTGTAGCCACCGAATGTACCATTTTAATCCTCAGCTTCCCCATTTGTAAAACAGTATTAATGATGTGTATCCACTTCAGAGGCCAAAGTACAAATTCCTAATGCTATATTTATGCAAAGTATTATTAAATGACCATCTGGCAAAGGACAGATTCTGGCTTGCAGCCCTTTGTTCTTTCATCTAGGCCTTCTGCTACTACTTTTTAATATTTCTGAGTTCCAGACAGATCTGCAAGCCCAGCAAACCTTTTAACACCTCTGAAAGCTTGGGATAAGCTAAAGAATTCACAGTAACTCTTGCAGCACACAGGGGAAATGGGGAACAAGGATCCCAAATTCTCTAAAATAGCAGAGATTTTGTTCCTGCTATCCCCAATTATTCCCCACAGGAGTGGATGACAATTCATGGATCATTTAGTCTGGTTCCTGCAAACACAGCCAAGCATGTAATAGATGTAATAGTCCAGAAGAGACCACGGGAAAATTCAGCCTGTCTCTGCTACAGCAGCCACCACAAAATGCTTTCCTTCCCAGCATTCCTGTATATAAGGCACAGTTCTCCCAGAATTACAGTGTCATAGGAAGAGAACAGCACCTGGATGTCCTGGATGCCCACAACACAACAGGCTTTGCAATAGTTCCATGCAACGTAGACTGTGACTGTGCTACACAAGGCAGTTTTTTCCACCCTCACTGCCCCTTGAGTTGTCCACAGTGTGACCTTTATTTCTTCTTTCCTTCAAACCTGGTCACAAGTATTTTACCTCTAAAAGCACAGAGAAGTCATAAAACCAGGAAAGCAAGTGTTTTCTCAGCTCTACCAGGAAACCTGCTCTTCCTGTCCCAAAACCACAACATCCAACCTCAGCTGTGGCAGAGTCTTCAAAGGATAATTGCATGCATCCAGAGGAGACGGGAAGAGTACAGTTCTTTCTTCTTTAGTTCCTGCAGACAGCCATTCAAAGCCCTGAGTCAGAGGAAGTGAGGCCTGAAGTGCAATTTCAAAGAATCTTGATGATGACTTTGCATTAGTGCCTGTCATAGAGGTTGATTCATATACTCCTACTGTAACAGTTCTTTTTGCAAGCGAGAACTAGGCATAATAGGAGATGAGATGCTCAAAAATGGAGTAGTAGAATAAATTGAAATTAGCTGGTGGGACTCGCCACTGTTCAAGAAGGAACTAGAGAGATTTTGGGAAGGAAGTGGCTGAGCTGCTAATAAAAATGTAACATAATACTAGAATAAATTACTTGCCTACAGCCCTGGAGTGTAACAAATATTATACTTCTCTTAAAAAATTTATGAGGGGTGATTCTGAGGAACATAAAGCACTGACCTTAAATTAGGATCGGGAACATTAGTTGAAAGAAGCAGGATAGAGTCTATAAAACATTAAACTAAGCATGATATAATAGGTGCAAATTAGTCTGGCTTTTGTGAAGAAAAAAATCTAATCTTCCTAATCTCATAGAATTCAAATCTGTCATTAAAATAGCAAAAAGCATTTTGTCAGCCAGTTCTTTATCTAGATTTTTTAAAAGACTTTGCCAAAAGCCTCTAGCAGGATACTATGTCTGGCATTTGTTACAGTAGGAGGCTGTCTAGGGCAGGAGGCCATTTGGAGCAGCAGATGACTTCGCCTATGATAAAAAGACAGCCTAGATCAACCCTTCCAGTAAAAGGTGCCTTCCTTTGCAGTTCTGCTCCTGCTCTTCTTCCTAGTCCCTGGCAGGGTGTGAGGCACAAGGAAGTGTCTAGGGGCTGCTGCACAGGAGAACAGAGCAGGATTGCTTGATTCAGGCTGGAGGCAGCAGAGAAATGTCAGCAATTTCTGTGAGAAGGATAAAGGTAAACACTACCAGAGGGATGAGCAACAAGAAGTCCTCAGAGAGAGCATGCTGAGGAGAAGCCAAAAGAAGCCCTTCACGTACCTGCCCAAAACTTCACTGGTCTTTCCTCGCATCCACATGTCTTGTAACTCAAATTACCCTTTACCTGATTTTGTTCTTCCTCACAGACCTTGAAAACCCTGCTGACTCTTCAGGCATCTTAGGAGCCAGCTCTGCCATCACAGTGTTACTGCACCAAGAAAGGAGAAATTCAGCTGTGCCTTGATATGAATTTGTCAGAGGTATTTAAGGAAATTAAGATAGGCAACCCCAAAAGTGTTATAGACTATAAACTGACTGAGGGAAACCAAGAGGAGCTATAGGTGTTTTATGGTCAGTATGGAAGTAGGTTAATTACCATTTTTTTCCAGGGCATTATAACCGGACTGATGCATTAATGACTTAAGAGTGAAAATAGGATGCGGTAAAATCTGAGAATAACAAAGTGTTATTTAGCTTAATCCCAAACAATGAAGACGGCAACTCTCTCTTCTTTTTTCATCTAATTAAGGTAGACCCCAAATATAAGATAAAATGAAAATAATATGTAGTGTTAGGATTTATTTTTTTTCCTGCCTGAATATATTAGTCTATCTTAAATCCATACATCGTAATGGCTTCTCAAATGGCATTGTCTTGGTATACATTCCAAAGACAGTGGAAGCTGTTGCCAGCTTCAGAGATCCTGTGCCTCATCTTCAAGATGCTGAAAATTTTGTTTTACCAAAAGAGAGTTAAAGTTGAAAGGAAATCTGAAAAGCTATGAGAGGTCAGCATGTTTGACCAGCTGTCTGTAGAGACAAGCTGGCATGGAAAGCACTAAGGAACTGAACATTTTTGTTTCAGAAACATGAAGAATTATATATGCACCCAATATGGTTTTGATGCTCCCCTCCTGAAAAACTAGTTTTCTAAAGGTTTTCTAAATAATTTCATGAAAGGGGTGGTCTTCAGTCGTTGCCTCTCATTCTCACTGTCTCAGAGGGAGAAGGGAAACAAAATCTTGAGCCTTTTGGAGATTTAGGAATGTGTCAGGATGATCACATATGCTCTGTAGAAGGCTGCTACCTGGGTCTTGTCTGCATAGTTCAATTTTATTCTGAAGTGGGAAGAATTTATCACTGAATTCGGGTCAAGGCAGACAGTTTAGTCTAACCAGCATGGTAGTCCTTGGTGTATGCTTTATATTTAACAGCTGGGCACTACAGCAGTTTAAATATTTGTATCATAAAAAGAAATGAAACAAGAAATGAAAATGCACATCAGTAAAATGAAAGACCCATGTTTATAATTCCAGAACAAACAATAATTTAATAAAATTTGGTTCGTTTACAATTATACGAGTTTTTCTGTCTGCAACATGGAAGACGAAACTTTTAACAATAAATTAAAACACCAGCAAGCTAGTAAAATTAACTGAACCTCTTTCAAAAATATTTCCTCCCCCTCCCCGCCCCCCCCCCCCCCCCCCAAAGAACAGCACCTAAATTATAGTCTAGAAAAAAAAATAAGAAATTGGTGAATTAACTGGTGAATCTAAATTGTAAAGCTAATTGCTGGTGTCACTGTAATCTGTACACACAGAAGTGCATAAAGGGGTTAAAAATAGCAAGAGTTCTCATGATTTTTCTAGAAATCAAACATGGAAAATTGACCTCGATAAGTTTTCTTCCACCCCACAAGCTAAAGAAGTTTAAATAGTTCCTTAGAATTGATAGCAATGGTTGAAAATATGAACCTGACATTTTAAATAGAGAAGGCAGCAGCTAAACCCATCCCTTTACTGTATTTCTAGCTAGCAGGTGAAGTGTATAAGCTCAAGGGTTATAACAGAACAAAATAGAGGTACACTAGTTCAAACAATATTTTTATTACTGCTACCTGAAATATCAGCCTGACTATATTGCTTGGAGAAGGGTGAGAACTGCAGGAGAACACTGTTGCAGCAGTGCCCTTTAATCCACTGCCTTTATAGCTGAAATATTTCAGTTATAAACTGAAAAATATATATTTAAGTTAGTCCTTTGAATGATCCATTTAAATTCTTTATATCTGTCTGAGCTATTGACTATATTAGACGTTTATGTAGACTGGAAGACTAAGCAGATATACTATAGGGAAGTCATATCATTTTTACTTGTATTTGAATGATAATTCATGTTGTTAACATAGTTACAAACTAGGAATACATACTTTAAAAGGTCACAAATTGATTCCCCATTGAGATTAAAAGATCCTTTATGTATGTTAATGATAGCCAAAATGCAACTTAGCTTAATTTGGGCTTGGTAATGTCTTCTTAGGATCTGGTGATATAAAAAGTATGAAGAAGAGGAGGGCACAAGCTGGCTGTCGTGAGAAGTAATTGTGAGATTATGTCATGAGAAATAATAGGCCTTTTATCAGTTACTTGGTATATATTGCATCTCTATCCAATTTTTTTCAAATAGAAGCACTTGAGCAAAAATGATTTAAAAGAGATACTGAGCTTCAGAATCTGGGGAGATTCTATATTCTAATTCAGATTCTAGAATTCAACTACCAAGAGTCCTAGACTACCATGATCATTGTTTTCAGTGTTTTTTTAATGCATAGTCATTCTTGAAAGGTATACCACTGCAGGAGCTTTGTGTTCTTTTAAATAGAGGGCAGTAGAATTTCTGTAGTAGAATTTCTACTTAGGCTATTAGAATTATACTGTATGTAGTTACATTTCATATGGGAAAAAAGCTTTAAAAGGGAAAGCCATTTTTCAAGATTTCATTACATTTAAGACATGCAGTGACAAATGATTTAGTTTATGCATGCTACATTGCTTAAGTCTACCCTTGTCTGCTTCTCAATTTAAGCTTTGCAAGACTAATTTTTCAAACTCTCTCTCATTTGTTGGAATCTCAAAGAGAACGTAATTGATTACAATTAGATAAGGTTTTTAACAGGCATAATACTAGTTTTGCTGCTTGTGTTGGATACCATGTCATAACATAAAGTATTAGCAAACAATTGCAAAAAAACATAGAGAATATTTGCATGTTTTCATTTTCAGGTATATGTGTATGCATGTGCATATATGGAGAGAGTGCTATTCTCTGTGTTGTGTATATATAAACCCACAAGAGGTCTGCTACCGCATATTCATATTTAATTGAAGGAAGGAATGCTTAAATATTTGTAAACTGTCCAATATCTAAGTAGAATTGTAGCCTATAATCCTCTCTAAAACTTTTATACCAGTCCTATGTAATATCCGTACCTTTTGCTAAGAAAAGAAGCAGAATGTGTATTGTGATATGTATATTATACAGGTGGTGGTTTTTAGTTGTTTTTTTTTTTGTTTGTTTGTTTGCTTGTTTTGTTTTGTTTTGTCAATCCTGTAAGCTATTGCCAAACCCAAAAAGATATTCAACAGGATAGTGCACAACAATCTATGAGTCCAAGCTGTAACTAATCCTTTCTGAATGCATAGGACTTTCTTCAGTATGTGTGTTAACAATTGATTTTATTGGCAAGAAGCCAGGTTTGTTTGCTGCAGCTAAGGGCTATGGTGGTTTTGGATGAACTGAAAGCATGCATAAAGGAAGTCTTATGCTGTTCATAGCTAATGAATTTCTCTGGTGCAAATTCAATATAAGTGCAGATTACAGCTGGAATTGTTCTTGGGGGAATTCAGGAGGATATTGCATCTTATGGGGATGCTAATTTAAAAGAATGGCTGGCCAGGATACATTAATAACCATTGGAAACCATGATGCAAAAGATGAGAACAGGGAGAAAATAGTGCCTGATTTGTTACAGATGGAGGGTAGCAGTCTTCATCATGAAGTACCTGGGATTGCCATGACTTTTATGGAATAGATAGAGTGCTTTTATTTCCTGAAATGTGAGAGGAATCATTGAGTCTTGATTTATAAACAATGTCTACTGCGAAGCAATAATTTCCTAGTCAAAATTGAATTGGTAGGGTTCTTACTTACATCTAGCCATTTTAGAAGAAACTGGAATCAGTGCTGTGCTAACTTATTAATTTAATAGAGTAGAAAATGAAGCTTAAAAAAAAGTTTGAAATGAAGGAACAAGGTGAGTAAAAGGCCACAGCCATTTCTTCTCTTCAAAAACAATATATTGTTTCATTTAATATGGAATTGTATTTGTGTGTACAAATGTAGCTATCGAACCTACATACATATTCATTCTGCAAGTATGTTTGTATCTCTGTTTATGTATAAGGTAGCCATGTATGTGTGAGACAGAGTTCCAAGCCCTAAAAAGAAATGAGCTTTTCCAGTTGCTTACTTTGATTCTTTTCCTCTGTTAAAAATGCTAGTTTTTCCTTTGCCATTCTAGATGCTTCAAGATGGCTGGTGTTTTGGGGAAAGTGTAGGAGGGAAAAGAGAGGGTTCTGGGAGGAGGAGCTGGTGTTGACAACTTGTTAATGAAATTTCAACTTTAAAACACACCGAGGATTTCTGAGAGATAATGTTCTGAAGAAAAAAAAAATCCCTTACTTAACATGACATTTTAAATATAATCTCTTTCACTTATATAGCACCTGCCATCCCAAGGAGCTAGTATTCTGCAGATCTTAATTTAATTAGCCTCCAAATATACCTACCATGTTTTTGAATAGTACCATTCCCATATAGAAAAGAGATGTGCAAGGAGATAAAGAATATAAAAAATGCTATGTTGCATTAGAATTAATGAATTAATGCATTAGAATTAATGACCTGTCTCATGTTTCCTTCAACACAGGAGAATACTTAGGAGGATATACTGAGGAGACAGGCAGGTATCTGAAACATCATCTGCTTTTGGTTAGATGCTGAAAAATAGCTGCTGGTTCTTGTCTTAATACTTAAAACTATACAAGTTGAAACGGCATCAGCCTACAGTTAGGAGTGTCAAGTACATGAGTGTACTCACACGGTTAGGTGTGTCAAGTGCATGAACTTCCTGCATGTCTTCCCAGACTGGGATTTCACAACCCAGTCTCCATTTCTAGGGAGTTACTCAGCCAGAAGGCCCCAGGAAAGGTTTGTAATAAGAGCACACTCTGCTCTTGATCATTTAAAGTTCCTTGGGCCAGAAAAACAGAACAGGGGTTAGGGGCACTTTGTGTGCAGGAGTGATTGAGGTTATAGCCTGTATTGGGTCCATCTTGAACTGGTGGCACATAAATGTTGGTACATTCCATAAGGATAATTTCAGAGAGGAGATAAGGACTCATTCAGCTGGGCCAATGTGGTGGCAGCTCTGGACATTGCCATCATTCTAGAATTCATCATGAATGATATTGGATACACCACTGATTGTTTCCTCCTCAGAAGATTTGTCAAAATTTGTATCATGCTCTTGGCTGTAGGTGCTTAAATTGAGTTGTTTCAGCTCCATGTACGCACCTGTTTTTGTGTCTTATCTTTTTATACTGAGTATGTTACTAGCCTTTCTATCACCATTTAAGTGATTCTGAAAGTTTATATGGGATATACTGTGAGAATTGAGACTGGATGTTCCTCACTCCTTGTGCTAATCTTTTAGAGCATTTCCTCCCTTCAGCTTGAAGAGTCTCCCCTTGTCACCAGGATACAGTTCAAATCAAGCCAAGAAGACAGTGATAGATGAAACCCCACAGGTTTGCCTTGAACAGCAGTTTTAAATGGGAAGAGCTTAACAGGAGCTTAGTCAAATTCCTTAGTACAGTAAAATTAATTTCAAGGTCTCAAGAGGATCAGTCTTCTTTATGACTTCTGGCACTCCCTGCTCCCAGTTAAGGTCCACTCATTGCAAACCTAGGCCAGATTCCCAGAGTGCTGAAATTTGTTTCATCAGCTTCCAGGACAGCTTGATATACTGAAGACCAAGAGCATGAAAAAAACAATGCTGAAAGCCAACTAAGTGAAGGGATTTAGGCTGGTTCATTTAGGGTTTTTGTTTTGTTTTTGCTGTTTTTGTTTGTTTGATTGTTTTTGCTTGGTTAGTTTATTTGGTTGGGTTTAATTTTGAATGGGAATGAACAGGTTCACTTATTTTTGATCTGTTCTTCTTTTAGATAAACTGGTTTAAGCCATTTCAGTGCTAAGCATCAGACTAACCCCGGGGGTTGGGGGGGGTGGGGGGGTGGAGGGGGAATGAGCTGTAACAGAAGCATTTACAGCTGGACAGCAAATTATAGCAAGGGAAAGGTAATATGGCCTTTATTCTCTCCACTGAAGTAGCACATGAGCCTGGGAACTCTACGGGAATCGCATCCTGCAAGGTGGGCTGAAGGGAGAGGCAGCCTCTGGCTGAGCTTGTTCTTAGCCTTTGGCTGAAATTACTGGCTGTACCATTTTGTTAGATTTAGTTGGGAGAACTTCTGTCAATATTACCTCATTTCTTTGCCTTAATTTCCCTAGAATGGTTTTGTTCAATCTTGGTTTGTATCTGTAGAAAAAGAAAGTTAGGTCACAAGTATGCAGACTCTTGTTGGGTGTCCAACAGATGTAAGATATAGCATGATACAGCATGTCAGTGCATATATATGGACTGTGAATGCATGCATTTACGTAAAGCATGTATATAAAATCCTCATCCTGTCCCATTTCATCGATCAGACCTAATATTTGAAGGAAGCTAGAGGGCTCAGTCCCACTGATTTCAATCAGAGTTGGGCCTCTGCCAATGCTTTCTGGGAAGTGGGATGTTTCAGTATTCTGTGAAGATGTAGCTATAATGTGTTTCTAACATAAAGTAATCTGGAGCCAAGCTTAATCAGATACACATTAGTGAATGGAATGCACTTTTCAAATAGTGAAAATCTCGTTGGACCACTCAGTGCAAGATAAGAAAATCACAGCAGATGCTACTAAAGCAAAGGTGGGTGTTGAGGGCAGAGAGTGCCAAGAAATACTAATGTATTTTGCAGAAAACCCACTGATTTTTGTGAGTGTCTCTTTCTTTGTGTGCCATCTCTCTGCAACTAATTTCACCCTAGGAAGTTGTAAGGTCACATTGACCTGTATGTTCAAACCATGCGGTCAGGAAGGGAAAAAAGATAAAAATGCATTCGTGAAAATACTTAAATAGTCAGTACAAAAGGAAACCCTTGGCCCAGGAACAGATTTTTCTGCAGATTTTTTTAAACTTGATTTCAAAAACAAATTAAAAGAGTGAATGATGGTCTTTATCTTGACCTAGGGTTTCAGTGCTTCACAGGTATTTCATGCCAGTCTGCAGTCAGGTTTGGAACATGCACAACAATAAGGAAGAAAGAATCACAGGTCCTTAAAGACAATGTTGATCATTAATGTATTTTACAAGGAAAATAAGTCTTTTTCTTGTAGAGATTCTATTTGCTCTTTTTGCTTTCAGGTCCATCTTGACAAGCACAAGATGGAAAAACAGAATGTACTAAGAAAGCCATTCAGAAATATACTTCAGTACCAGAATGTTTTCTCTTCCTTTCAAGTAATTTATAACACTAAACAAGAGCTTTAACTCTTTGTTAAAAGAGAAAAAGAAGAAAAAGAAGAAGAAAAAAAAAGAAAAAAGGAACAAAAAAAAAAAAAAAGAAAAAAAAGAAAAAAAAAAAAAGAAAAAAATAAAAAAAAAAAAAGAAAAAAAAAAAAAAAAAAAAAAAAAAAAAAGAAAAAAAAAAAAAAAAAAAAAAAAAAAAAAAAAAAAAAACAAAAAAAAAAAAAAGAAAAAAAAAAAAAAAAAAAAAAGAAAAAAAGAAAAAAAAAAAAAAAAAAAAAAAAAAAAAAAAAAAAAAAAAAAAAAAGGAAAAAAAAAGGGAAAAAAAAAAAAAAAAAAAAAAAAAAAAAAAAAAAAAAAAAAAAAAAAAAAAAAAAAAAGAAAAAAAAAAAAAAAAAAAGAAAAAAAAAAAAAAAAAAAAAAAAAAAAAAAAGAGAAAAAAAAAAAAAAAAAAAAGAAAAAAAAAAAAAAGAAAAAAAAAAGAAAAAAAAAAAAAAAAAAAAAAAAAAAAAAAAAAAAAAAGAAAAAAAAAAAAAAGAAAAAAAAAAAGAAAAAAGAAAAAGAAAAGAAAAAGAAAAAAGAAAAAAAAAAAAGAACAAGAAAAAGAAAAAGAAAAAAAAAAAAGAAAAAAAAAAGAAAAAAAGGAAAAAGAAAAAGAAAGAAAAAATACAGTACATTGGTGCACTGAATTAAACAATGCACAGAAAGATCTTTAATGCCATTATGTATCTGGTATAAGTTAGTTAATGAGCAGACAGGATTCTTGGGATGATAGTATAGTATATCTGACCAGCATGCCAGTTGAAGTACATTTAGATACCTCTATCTCAAATGTCAGTAAAAGGTTAGAGCGGTTCTAATTAGAAAAAGAATCAAAGTATTTCCTGGGGAAATATAGCAAGGCAAAACAGCATACTTAGAACCACTGAAGTCTTTCCATGAGGCTGCCTTGCTATAGTAGTGAGTCTTTCTCAAAGCACTGGGCATTGTGTTCCTATCTTCCTCTTGCCTTTGTCTCCCCATAGCTTCCAATTCTTTCACCTCTCCCTGCAGTTCTGGTGCTCTGAGATCTTCACAGAGACATTTCAGTAAGCTAAGATGACAGAAAACTAACCAAAAATTAAATGGGTTAGTTCTTGATCAGCATGGCACATTGAAAGAGCTCAGCATGGATTCAGCTGTGTGCAGGAGCTGGTGCAAAGAAGGGAGTGGGTTTGTGCATCTGGGATTAGTGGAAGGTGGGCGCCAATGGATAGACGTAGGCTTCTGCATGGCTTTAATTGCTTTTTTGAAATGGCCTTCAAAGCACAGGGTCATATTTGTCTTGTATCTCTGTAGGTGCAAATTGCAGAGACAAGTAAATGTGAGCATAGAAATGGAGGACGGTAGCAGGAGACCTTTCTGATCATTATAATTGTCTTCTTGCATGAAGAGATGCTTTGAGAGAGCAAAGAAATGCTGCCAGAAGCAAACATGTCAAAGCCCTTAGAAAAACAATAGAATCGAACACCCTTGCAACTGAGACAAACATTTTTAAAAGGTGCTTCACTTCCTTTGAGTTTTTGGTTTTTTTTTCAAAGACCAGTTTTCAAACTTAATTAGCATTCCTAAGACATAAAAGACCTTCTCTGACATGGAAAATGGTAGAAGATATGCAGAAAGCAAATGCGTTACCTTAGCTACCTGTTTGGGGTGACATTTTAAATACAGAAAATAAAGCTGGTGGAATTATAGTGACCTTTCAGCCTGAACAAATAAAATAACATCTGCCAAATCTAAATGGCTGCCTCTAGCTGTAGGAAATGATATGCATCTTTGAACACTAATGCATAGGTCTTTAGTAGAGCTAGCTTTAGTAATACCTCCTGGACCTAAACAATTTATTTCCCAATGGAGCATGAACGGCTGAAAATTCACAGAGTGTGGTATATGTGGCAAGGGGCACATGGGGAGCAACCATGGCTGTGCATGTGGGGAAGCTGTCTGCATAGTTTTCCTCCCTCTAAATCTATCATGACACCCTCTTTTTCTTTGGAAACCCAAGAGGAGCTGCTCAGTTTATCCATGTATGTTTGCGTTGTTCCTCCTATATGTTCACATTGCTGTGTACTGAAGCAGTCTTCCAAGTTATTTTCCCTTTCTAAGTTTCCTCTGGAAAACCAGGGCATCTGTGGCCTGGGAGCCAGTGGTAAGCAAACAAATTGCTGTTAGAAAGGAAACTAGTGGGACTAAAAAGGGAAAGCTTCTCTTTATGATATTCTCCATAGGAAAAGAATAACCTTTAAAATGACTTTTCCTGCTGCCCCAAGCACTTTTGCCTTCTGGTCTCAGCTATACCAGCAGAGAGAGCAAGTTCTTAATTGTGCTCTCGAAAAGCTGAGAAGATCAGTTCATAGTTTTTATTACCTTCTTTATCAGGAACATTTATATGCCTTCACCTCAAATACTTCTTAAATTCAGAGCTGCTGCACATGGAAAACCTAGTTCTGCACTTGGGTGATTGGGATTCACAGGGGAAGGAAATATCATGGGGACACTGGTGTTTTACCTACCTGACATAGAAGGGATGCAGGCCCCATGAATGCAACAGTAATTAGCCAAAAATACTGAATTTCTTAATGGTTTCCAAAGGTTAAAAGAAGTTCATGCAATTTGCTGCCTGGATTAATAAAAATGTTTTCTAATTTAAGCAAATAGTGCTTTATAATTATTATTATTAGCAGTAACATTATTAGCATTATGTACAACTTTGGTTTCGTTTGTGATATGGAGAGCATTTTTTAGTCACTGTGCAAACAGCTGCAAAGACATGTATCATATCTTCTTTGAAGAAGCCATAAACTGCAATCTAGGCCAAGAATCAGGCTTGTAACAGGAGATAATTTGGAGATGGGGTGTCAGTCTGAACAAGGAATTCCACCTCTGGCATCTGGCATATGTCTGAGGGATTTTCAGTGACAAGGATGGGTAGTTAAAGAACTGTCTGCTCATGATACAGATGCTAGAATTACATTTTATTATATTTAATTTACTTGTAAGCTTTTGTGGTTTTTTTTCACCAGTGCTGTATCTACAAACCTGGCCATAAGACCTACCGTACCAATATCTTTTTAGTTTCAGTATTAAACTCCCAAGATGAAATGACTGGCGTGGTAGATGAGGGGAGAGCAGTGGATATGCACTTCAGGAGGGCTTTTAACACTATCTCCCATAACATCCCCCATAGAGAAGCTCTTGATGTATGGACTGAATGAGCAGATGGAGACGTGGATTGAAAACTGGCTGAATGGCCGGGCCCAGGGGGTGGTGTGACACAAAGTCTAGTTGGAGGCCAGTAACTAGTGGTGTACCCCAGGGGTCAATACTGGATCTTATCCTTTTTGGCATCTTTCTTAATGATCTGGATGATGGGGCAGTGTATACCCTTAGCAAGTTTGTGGATGACACAAAACTGGGAGGAGTGGCTGATTCATCAGAGGACCATGGTGCCATCCAGAGGGACAATGACAGTGTGGAGGGATGGGCTGACAGGAACCTTACACATGAGGTTCAACAAGGAGAAGTGCAAAGTCCTGCACCTGGGGAGAAACAACTCCAGTCACCAGTATGTGTTGAGGGATGCCTAGCTGCAAAGCAGATCTGCAGAAAAGGATTGGGGGGTCCTGGTAGAAACCAGGTTGAACATGAGCCAACAGTGTGCCCTTGCAGCGAACAAGGGTAATGGTATCCCAATGGTAAGGTTTTGCCAGCCCATTGAAGGATGTGATCCTTCTCCTCTACTCAGCACTGGAGAGGCCACACTTGAAGTACTGGGTTCAGCTCTGGACTCTTCAGTACTGGAGAGAGACATGGACACACTGGAGAGAGTTCAGCAAAGAGCCATAAAGGTGATGAAGGGACTGGAGCACGTCTCCTGTGAGAGAGCTGGGACTGTTAAGCTTGGACAAGAGAAGGCTCAAGGGTGGTCTCATCAATGTCTATAGATACCTAAAGGGAAGGTGTAAAAAGGACAGAGCCAGGCTCTGATCAGTGGTACCCAGAGCCAGGATGAGAGGCAATGGGCACAAACTGGCACACAGAAGGCTCCATCAAGAAGCACTTCTGTGCTGTGTAGGTGATGGATCATTGGCAGACGTTGCCCAGAAAAGTTGTGGAGTCTCCTGCACCTTGGAGATATCCAAAGAAACACCTGAATATGGTCCTGGGCAGCCTTCTCTGGGTGACCTGCTTGAGGAGGTGGTTGGACAGATGTCCTCCAGAAGTCCCCTTCCAACCTCAGCCTTTCTGTGATTAAGTTTGTAATGGAAGGGTAAAGCATATCACCCTAAGTTAGTCAGTCTCAACAGACATACCAGAGCCAAAACAAGGTTTGGAGATATCCTTAAGAGCTCTTCTAACCTGAAGCGTGTTTTGGGAACCAGCACTGGGGATTATTCCCTGGCCACATGCCAAGGGCTAGTGCCTGATGCTGAGTGGGGAGCAAGTGTTCCCTCCACAAGTCCCAGATGAGCCTTCCAGCTCCAGCATTTTCCCCCTCATCCTGATTAGGAGCAGATTGCCCTGTGTTTCCTGGCAACCCTCTGTCCATCTTTACCCACTTGAAAGCACTCCTGTGCTACATTAGGCTCTTAATTGTTCTGATTTTCAGGCCAACCTCTTGAATTCAGACTTGATACTGAAAATGTTGTACTTTGTTTAGACATATAGCTGTTTGGGAACTACCTGCACACAGATTTTGTGTTTGTTTTGTTACCTTTGTAGCATTTTAAGAATACAGTATTCCAAATTTTAAAAGCCTTCTATCAGTTATACCTTTCAGTCTTCAAATGAAGATTCATATACTGAATGGGAATAACAAGCTTATACATACACATCTGTATACAAATATGATAGTGTTTGTGTTGCAAAACCTTGATTATTTTACCCCTACTAAAAATAGTGTTAAAAATTGGTCATATACACCTCGGGCTGTCCTTCTCAAAATATGATGTAAAAAAGATTGATGTGGTCTTTTCTCTTTTCTCCTGTTTGCCCAGGGAATTCCTGCCACAGCAAAAATCTTCATTTTTGTTGTGTGCCTGTGTTATCTCTGCTGTCTTTTCTGAACAACTTTACAAACAAAATGGCTGTTGAATTCACAGTAAGCTTAAGGTTTTGTTATAAATTCATACCTTTTGATACCAGCTATTCCTCAAAGCATTTTTTCTCGGAGGCATTTGCTATCCTTCAGTGCTTCTGGGGGTTTGAGCTATATGTTAAGATGGAACTAATAATGAAATTGAATATTCCTATTAGACTAAAAATTGTAACTCTCTAACAACACAGTTTATTTTCAAGTCCTAGATGTAATTGCTGTCTTGCCAGCTCATACTATTTTTTTTTCCTCTGGCTTGTGTGCTACTGCCAGCATGTCACCTCTTATGTTCCTTCATCTTTCTCTATAATGCTCTATTGTACATTGCAATATTAAAAGGGCAAACTGGGAGGTCTGTAAGTTGTCAAAATTCCCATTAGATTGCTAAGGGTCTTTTTCTCACTGGGGCCCTTTGGATTTGGCCTATGGCAATTGATGAAAGGCTGAAATGAAAATGCTGCCATTTGCCCTAGACCTTTCTCCCCAGACAAAAACCAAACCAGAAACTTTATTCCAAAGATTTCTGAACATTATATTTGCAAAGCGCAAAGACAGAATTTATGGTGTGGTGTTCAACTTAGTATTCAAGACCTTTTCTTTGTGAGATGCTGATCAGCACTGCTAATACTATTAGCTGGCAAATTTGTTTTTGAATTTAATCTTATATAAAATTCTTCAAGCAAGCAACATTTAAAGTACATTCACTATTAGTCAGGACCACTTATAAGCACCAACAGGAAGTTAGCTTGAATTCATGTTAAATAACACTGACAGTCATTTGCATATCACATAGAGGTCACATGAGTACTGTCTGTCCGTGTCTTAATGAGTGACTAATCCCACATTCCTTCCTGAATGCTTATAGATTGCTCCATCCAAACAGTGAGCATTAAATTGTTAGGTGTTTTGTATTGGAGGATTAACTGATAGCTTTTCCTGAGTACTTCAAAGAAAAAGCTGAAGCATAGACTGCTGTATAAATAGGATGAAAAAATAGTTATTTACAACATAGATATTTCCAAACAGAATTCTCAGTTGTGTGTTTTCCCTGAGCTAGAAAGAGCAGGCAGGTCCTATCAAAGCTCTTATAAGCAATTTGGAAGGTTTTTTGGAGGCAGAAAGGGGAAGGTTGGCAATAGTTCATTTTTACTGGTTAGTGGAGGCAGCTAGCTCCTGCTGTTTCACAGTGTAGGATTACGTGCAAGGCCCCAAGAGTGACACAACCCAGATTCATCCTGGCACACACCAGTAGTCATGAAAGAAAGATGCGTATATGGAAGGAAACACATTATATTTTGTCTATGGGGATGAAATATAGCCTGTACCCTACCCACTCTGATTCTCTGGTATTTGTACTACTGCTGCTTCTTTTGACTTTTGCAAAAGATTCTGCAGGCATCTCCTCTGCTTTAAAAATGATATTTTTCTTTCCTGCACCAAGGAAATCACAACCACCATTTGTTTTCCTGTGGAAATTGACAATGGAAAGCTGCTTTTTCTGCAGGCAGCTTCATCTATTTAATTTATCAAAGACACCAGAGAAAATAACAAATAACATGGGTTCTTGTGAATAACAGAGTGAAGTTTTTCCCGTTTCCAGGTGGTGAGTTTGACCAGACATTCACGAGCTCACCACTGAAGGGTTTCCTAACAGAGCTGGCTATGAGCTGGTGCAGACCTCAAGGGTATTTACCCCCCTAGCTGCTCCAGTGCTTCACCTCCATATTGAACCCACTCCCTGAACAGTTCAGAGCAATAAATAGCCCATGTCCCTCTGGAAATGGTTTGAGAGATGGATGCTGGGAGAGAATCAGCTTCCCTGGAGGGGCCTCAGCATCTCAATGTGTGCAGTGTGAATAATAAACACCGGTACCCAGGAGGAGCCTGCTCCCAGACTGCAAGGTCTCCAGCTGTGGGACTTTCAGAGTGTGCTGTTGTACACTTTGCTCCTGTGGAAACTAATACAGGGCTAAGAAAGGCAAAGGGTTCTTGATACGTTATCCTAGTCTTATTCTAATATGGTGTTGGGATGCTGCATGGCTGCTTATCTGGAGACCTGAAAGACACACTTGCTGCCCGATGCTTCAAATAAGCCAGAGGCACTGCTTTCCAGCTGTGCCCATTTCTTAACTCTACAAGTGGTCACTTCTTCAAGTGTCGTCAAATAAGTGATCGTGAGACAGGTGCATCTTCCCCACTGGTCTCACAAGGAGTGTCTTGGGACCATTTCCAAGGGCTATTATCATAATTCTATCATAGCTGGGAAGGAACAAAGGAACAATTCAGCTTCTGCTGCAGCCCTGGGGGCTGGTGAATTGAGGATGCCTATGATTATATTCTTGTGACAGCTGCATGGTATGGATTCTTGGCCATGACTAATTTCCTTTCCAGGGAATGCCTGAAGGTCTCTGGGGGAATCTGTGATTTTCTGCCCCTTGATTCTTCTTGATATCTTTAGCCTGGGACACGGAGGCAAACCTGGATTTGTTTCCCAGGATGTTTTAGGATGAATAGCATGCAGACAGACTTAGTAGCAAATGAAAATATGATGTGAAGAGGAAGGTAGGAAAGAGGGGAAAGAAATTCTGTGTAAGTCACTATTGATCATGGACGTCAACTGTTGTTCAGAAGACAGAGACAGCCTTCCACTTGAAGACCCCTGAAAAAGCTTTCAGGCTGCAGGAGGAAAAACAGGAGACTATAGAGGAGTCAGGAACTGAACTTAGCTCTTTGGAGTGCCCTAGCATTAATCAGCAAAGCCATGTTTCCCTAACAGTTTTGGGTAAATGTTGTTGGTTTAGGAAGCCTTTATGTAGTCTTTGAACATGATGGGACATCCCTTGGCCTCTCAGAGGACACAGAGCAGGGAAGATCTCTACTCTGTCTGGTCTGGTTTTGCGTTCCTTCGGGAAGCCTCTCATCCCCAGGAGTCTGGTCTCACATGGGCATCACTTCCAGGGCTGCAGCCATGGTGACATGTAGAAAACTCCAGTATTTCCCACTAGTGGAAACCAAGGGGCCTCTGGGGCCCACAGCAATTTCATCAGCTCTTGATGAAGCAGTGGCTGTGGTTAAAGAGCACACAGGTATGCGGTGTCATACAAGAAACAGGAGTGCAGTAAAAGTTGTTAGTTGTGCTGCTGAACATCTAAATGGCCTCGTCCCTGGTTAAACAGGAAAGGCAGCTGTTACGCAGCATCAGTGGCAACAACTAACTGAAGAAACACTGTGAGACATGTAGCTATAGATGGCTCCACCATGCTACAGAGTTTTTTTCTAATTTCATTTCATCATTTTCCTTTTTTATTCTGGCCCATAGTGAGTCATGCAGAAAAAGCATGAATGTTTGCCCCTGTGAAGTATCAGGGCAGTGTCTTGGGAGCTGCAGATGATGTCTATATCACATCTTCTGACAAGGTTGCACCATCCTTGTCTCAGAGGAGCAGCTGATGGCCACCAGGCTCTGCCCTGGGCCCTGATGCTACAGAGGGAAAAGCTGTTGTGAGGACAAGCTCCACAGGCAGGGCATGGACAGCCTGTAAGCATGGGGAGGCACAGACCAGTTGGGATATTCTGGGGCTGCCAGGCTGGCAGGGAGACCTGGCAGGTGAAACATGTGGAATGCTCCGGTTTTGAAATTAGAAACATGGAAATAATGGAACTAAAGGTTTTTTTTTTTTTGTCTGTCCTGTCTTCTCCTTATTAAATCTGCACCTCCTCATACCTGCTCCTACCGTCTCCCTATAACAGCAGTTCACATACCATAGCTCTGCAGATTGGCCTTATCAAGAAAGGAAGAGTGCTGGGGTTGACTGGTCACATTTGATGAATTCAGATGGTAGGAAAATTCAGAAGGCCATAAAAATTCAGATGGCCATAAAATGCTGCTATATGACTTGTGGCCATTTGGAAAGGATCACCTAGTCTTGAAGGATGCTGGAGAATGTTTTAGAGGTCATAACAAAACAGATGTAATCATTTGTTTATGATCATAAAGTGTCCTGCTTGGTACAAAAGTAAAGGAGATATTTCTCTGATATCTTTGAATAGTACAAGGGAAAATTAAATACAAGAATTTAGGTTTTTGTTTTGATTTTTGTAATGGAGGCGTATTCTGGAAATAAAGCTTTTAACATCTTTTATGATGAAATATTCCCCAGTGGGATCTGTCCTCATGGATCTCATCTCAGTGACACAGATGAAGATGCTGCACTCATAATTTAAAGTAAATTAAGACCAGACTTTTGACTGCTGGTAAATTGCCAGAACCGTGCTTGGTTGGACAAGCTTTGGTCACTGCTGTGCTACAGAATGTATTTCAGTTTCCTTTTGCACATTAAACCTTAATGCTCCCATCAAAAAATAATTTGATTGGAGAATTAAAAATTGGCTGTTACAGTTTGTTCCTTCCTAGAAAAAGGAATTAAAGCTGAACTGATTTGTCCCCTTTTTCAGAACAAAAAGAATAAGTGTTAGCATGTTCTGATAAGAAAGTAAGTGTTCCTGCTAAGGAAACTTTTTTTTTTTTAAAGTATTCGTGCACACCTAGTAAAAAGGCACATAAGAAGCAAAATAGAACAATCTGTTGTTATTTAACACAGCAAATACTGTTGAGATACAAATACAGTTAAGTTTTTCTGGTAACCAGGCAACAGAAGAAAATACCATTTTTCTGAATTGCTGTTTATTCTACTGTTTTTTAGCTCTACAGTAGTGATTTTTATTCTCCACACCTCAAACACAGAAAGAGCAATTGTTCACGGTATGGCTAAATTGTTTAATGTACTGTTTGATACAGGGCAAATTAGACATAAGAATAAATGTCTCAGATTGCTACAGCTAGCCATTAATGATTTTTGATCTCACAAATGTTTCAGTAGATTATGTAACGTAAGCAAATGTCCTCTACTGACTTAGGCAATTGTAATAAATATAGACTACATGAGGCATGAAATCAGAACATTTTCATTTTTCCACAGAATGCAAATGGTCTCCCATTCATGTGTATCATCCTAAGGACTTTTTAGATTAAGCACATGGTAGCAATGTAATCTTTGACACTTCTAAACCGAAGGCTTTTTTCCAGAGCTGCGTATATTACCATCAGATGGATGGTTTCATTAAGGTGAAAATCTGTAGCAAGAAGTGCTCAGAGCCATAGCCAGGCTGGGCTTTCGTATGTCTTGGTGCTTGTGCATGCAGATACTTGCGTACATTTTCTAAATGAAAAGGAACTGAATATAACTCTTCTTAATCTCCAAAATCTCAATTTCTGGCTAAAGATTTGCAATAAAGTGTGCAGGTGGAAGAAAGGAGGTGAGTGCAAATGGAAAACTTTGGGATAAGAAGCCCAGAGGACCTCAGAAGACTGAAAGACATTGACTGAGCCAAACTATATGCAAAGAGAACATCTCAGTCCCACATACATGGGAACAACATGTCCACCAGCAATAAGAATTTGGTTTTGCTGTTCCATTTATTACAAGACTCAGCCTTCTATGCTAAAGGGAATTGTGTCTGTGAAGCACAATGGAGCAACTTCTGAAATAATTTCTTAGAAAGTAGTAATGGGCATAAATGACACCCAGTTACTGTGAAGAATACTGAGTAAAAAAACAAGATCTCCTCTTACTCCCAGAATTCTCCAGTTTTAATGACACCAGGATATTTACCTACGGTCTTTCTTGAAAAAGTTCTTTGAGACATGAACAGGCTGTAGTCAGGTTGGAAGCCTTCAGCCCAGCTGCCAGCGGCATCTCAATTTTCTCTTCCAGAATATCTGAAATCTGAGGAATTGTCTCCTGTTTGGAAAGTATTTTGAGGATCTCTTTGTCTGCCTTGTACTGTGGCAAGAACTGGGGGAGATTTATTCACATATTCAGGACAAACTATCACATTCCTAAGAATAAGGGAGAAAGGAGGGAGATTTTCTGCACAACAGATAAGGGCAACTTATCCCTACAGTGGGCTTACAAAACGTCACTTGGCTTTGAATTTGCTGAGTAAATGCTATACCTTACTCTTACAGGAAAGTATTACGTTGGTCAGCTGCCAATTCCTGGGGAATGAACCCTGTGAGATTATTTACATGCATCCCAGTTAATCAATTAATGTTTGTAAAGCACTTTAACTTGGAAAGCACTCTTATAAATATTTGGTATTATCATATAATTACACTACCACATCTCAATTAAATGTGCAATTGGGCATGGTTTAATTATGCAATTAAATTGTCACCAGAAGTATTTCAAATGTAGGTATGTCACTCTATGCTGACCCTCCTCAAGTTTAGCATGAGAACCTGGGGTAAAATGAGGACTCTCGACTTTTGAAACTCTGGAGAGTTTCTGATCAGAATTAATGTCTCTTTTGCTAGCACAGAAATATATATATATTTTTCTGCAAACACAAATATAGGTGACTCTTTGCTTCTATTTGACTTACATCCTGAACATTTATTGTGTGCAGCATAAAGGCTGGTCTGCTTTCCTGCTTGTTTCTGACTTTGCTGCCTTCCTTCATTAATATAATGGGGAAAAAAATGTCACTTGGGATCTTGTCTCGAATTTTATCCTTCAGGGTTATGCTTTATCAATGGTATGTATACTGTCCTGTTTGATACTGAAGTAAATTAAAACAATTAAATGCTGTAGTATTCTCCATTTCCTCCAGAGAGTAAAAAAGACATTAAGCCCCAAATAACAATATATAAGTTGCCATATGATTATTAGCAATATAGGAAATATTGCTTCCTACTCCCTTCTCTTGGGTTTTGTTGTGGTCTGTCTAGAAAGGAAGGAAGGAAGGAAGGAAGGAAGGAAGGAAGGAAGGAAGGAAGGAAGGAAAAGAATTAAAAGATCTGGTATTAATTTTTCATAGTACATTTTATACTCTTCTAACTTTTTCCAGCTATAGGAAATGCTGTTACTTCTAAGGATTTCTCCACAAATATAAGAGCTATAAAACTGTGGAATTTGAGAGAGGCGGCAGAGGGGTTTTTTTTTGTTTGCTTTTTGACTTTTCTCATGATTAGAAACATTAATAGACTATCTTGATTTATTAGATGAAGTACTTACTTTCCTAGATGGCAGAAGTGGTTACTTTCCTAGGTGGCAGTATTGTTACCATACTTCCCATTCCTCCTTTCTTCCCGTCCCCCTCTGATGCTCAAACTCTCTCTTCTTCACTCCTTGTCATTTCTTCATGTCAATTAAATGTTCTTTGGGGAAATGGATAGGAAGCTTTTGTATATTGTACAGCACCTGCACAAGGCTATAGTTGAGGTCTCTAGATGTAATCACAACTGAAACAATAACGCACCTGCAACTCCATGTGCATTGGCAACAATTTGCTCCACATGAACCTACGATAGTTTCCAATGCAGAACTGTCATTAATTCTTCCTATTTCTTTCTTGAATGGCTGTATGTAAGAGCCACAACCAGGCCTCAGGAAAAAAAATATGAGTTCCACCAGAATGATACCAGAGGACCAGAATAAGAAAAACTCTTCAGGGCAGGAACTACCTCTGAGTGTGTCTGAATAACATTTGCTGACAACAGGACTCTTGTGAGTGTCTAAGATGCGATTACATAACGCATATATATATAAAATGGAATGTGTCATTACTGCAGTGTTAAGCTATATTTAGAAACCACAACAAAATAAGTACTTTTTTTTTTTTTAATTTCACTGTGGGTAAAAAGTCTGATATATGAAGCATTTTATTAGACCATCTTTTTATTTAATAACTGCTAATTTGCACCAACATCAATTGCTGGTACAATTAATTGTGGATGCAAATGAGAATGTTTAGCTGTCTAATCACCTGATTGTGCCTATAAATCAGTGACAGTAATTATGTGTGTAAATGCTCATTTCAGCCTGCAATTAATTTGGCCAAAATTGATAGGACAGAAAAAAAAAAAAAAAAAGAAAAAAAAAAACAACTTGGGCTGAAATTTGGTCCCCAGTGTGTAAAAAGAGAAAGTATCTTCTTCTGCCTCTTGTGTCTAAATTGCAGAGAGCTAAGTAGACGAAGAGCAATGACTCCCCAATCCCCAATAACTCACTGCCAATGTTTCACAATAAAGTGCAATGGGAGAGGAAATATTTCCATAAGGGTTCATTAATCACAAAGTATTTGCCATGCACAACCACTCTGCAGAGCAGGTAAAGAACCCTCGGGGACGTTGCCTGGCACAGCATGTCATTTTCATAATAGGAAAAGTATTTTTTGCACAAATGCTGTAGAACTGAAGTTGCAGATGGCTCCATTGGCAGGGCTGGAGCCTCCTGGCACAATGCTCGGCAGCCAAAGCTACTTTAGATATTTATAGCAAGGGTTAGTGATAGCTCAAAAGAAGGATGCTGAAGATGCTGTCTGCCCCACTGTGTGCAATATTCCCAGGTGCACCCCTTGAAAGGACATATGTGACAGGCCAAAAGCAAACAAACACAAAACACAAACTGCAGAATGATATGCAAGTCTTACCTGTCCCTGTTGTGGGGCAGGACACTAGGGAGGTCTAGGAACAACTAAACTGATTGCACCTGAGAACCTGGGGATCCAACAGACCACACTAGCAGAACTATATGGAAAAGATGGTTTTCCACCTCCATGGCTTCTTTGAGAACTGGGCATCAGGCCATTTCACCCTACCTAACCTTGAGGACACGGAGAGCCCCTGTTATCCCAGTATACTCTAACCCATCTGGACCTGCTCAGTTTATTTGCATGAGAGGTGGGGTTGATATCTTTCTTTCTGTACCTCTGTGGTCTTGGTCTCTGAGTCGTTCATTGCTACTTCACTCCCAGATGGAACTTTGATAAAATTCAGAACCACCTGATATAATTCTAATTTCAGTGTGAATTTAGTGTGTTTTCCTTATATACTGCTACAATGTGCAGCAGAAATGCTGCAGGCTCAGATATGTGTTCTCAGTTCTTTGTGCTACTCCTTGTTTGTGTTTGATGCATGGTCCTGAGTGAAGCTGTTGCTCTGCTGTGATATGTGCATTGGGTACAAGGACAGTGGTCATTTGCTGGGACAACTGAATCTTGGGCTGTTCTGACAGACAATCTGAGATATTGTCAGGCAATGGGTGTTTTTGTTGTTGTTGTTGTTAGGTGGCTGTTCAGGATATAAAAACTTGCATGTGACACTCTTCCAAGGGCTGACCCATGTGATCTATTTGCCTAAGTACCAAAAAAGGTTTTAGCTCCCCTCAACAATGTGCAACATTGCAGGTTCCCTTTTCCAAGGCTGTTACTTGGACCCACTGTGTGCTAAGGACTTCATGGCTTCTAGGCAACTAGAAGAGAGCTCCTGGTCTACCTGATGCCGAGCCTGGCTCTGTCAGGAACTGAACATCATTCTTTTTTTCTGTGTATGAAACTACAACTTGTGGGATTTCAGTTCCAGAATATTTTAAAAGTTTTGTTCTATTTTGTTTTATTTTGGTCTGATTTGGGATGAAAATCTTACCCAAGAATTACCACGGAATAGAGATTTCTTAGCAGAAATTTCCTGCTTCCTTCAGGAACTTGGTGGGATGGTTACGATGAAGAATATGTATCTGAGAGAGGAGAGGCCAGAGAAGACTCAGCCTGACCTACAGACAGACAGACATAGCATTCAGAAACAATTCAGCTGACACGTGCTTTCTGCCCATTACTTCTCTCATCTGCTGATTACCACTATCAGCAGCAGCAGCCTGTTGGGCTCCTGGCTCCTGCTGCTGCTCCCTGCTGCTGTGGCACGTGAGAGCTCTTAGTGAGTCATTTCCAATAACCAAGGGGACTCACAGCCACATCTCCACCTCTCCTAAAATAGAAGCTCACTGCTAGATCTTCTCTCCTTCTAAAACAGGCAACCTATGAGAAAAAGCACTATACATTTATCAGTATCTGAAACATAATAATAAACTCACTAGAGCTGTGGAGAAGCAGGGCTATGATCTAAGCAATAGCAAGGGCCCAGGCTGACAGTGCAGGTGGTCTCCCAAGGTGAAATAGAGCCACATGGAAATGGGCTCCATTCTTTGTAGTCTGCGGTCTTTGCAGTAGAGGCCATTGTAGAATCAGCTATTTTTCCTTCCATTATTTGAAAAAAATCTCTGAGGGAGGCCATATAATCAACACATCCCCCTCACATTTCAGTTCAGAAAACTGTCTTTGAAAGGAATACTATTTAACAAATAAGATAATACTAAGTTTTTTGAACAGTTTCATGAAGGCAAGTCTTGTCTGTGGTTTAGTTTACTCTTACCACATCAACTATTATAAATAGCAGGATGACATTCCTTTTAAATAAACATTCATTACATGGAAGTACATTGGGAAAATGTGGGTTATTTTCAAGCACAAGTGTTACCTACAGGTACATCATTCTGCATTTCTATAACCTCTCTTTTTTATTTCCAGGTATTTCCACACTATATATTTGGGTATCCGGAGTCGACGGAGTGGAGAGAATGACAGATGGCGGTTTTATTGGAAAATGGTGTATGAGTATGCAGATGTGAGTATGCTGCATTTGCTAGCCACGTTTCTGGAAAGTGCACCACAGCTGGTCCTGCAGCTCTGTATTGTTGTGCAGACTCGTACACTTCAGGCTCTCCAAGGTAGGGGTTCATTTAATCTATTTGTTTTTATCATTTTAGGAAGATGTAATTCCTATACATATTTATCCTTTCAAACTGCTGTGTCCCTTGCATAAGAGCAGATCTCGCCTGCTAGCTGCTATTAAGCTATTAAGCCGTTAACTATGACTCTGTCAAGAAAGCCTGTGCTGTTGGAGTTTTTAGTGTTTCTTATTGGCCCTGGATTGTGGGTAGGATTTACAATGTTTTGCTTTCTGCACATCTTGTAATAGAAGAGCTCTTCTGATTATCCACCAGGCCAATGTGAAAATTGCATCAATCAAATTACTGCTCCTCTCCCTATGCTTCTTTTTCTGAATGCTCAAAACCCTCCGAACTCCAGTAATGATGTTCATAGGGTATTATGCAAAACAGAAAACAGCACAGCAGAAAGCAGCTATTCTGTGAAGAAAATGCCAGAATCTGTGGAATACATGTCCATCAGTTCTCGGCCATGTTTATCTGAAATAATACAAGTCAGCTGCTGAGCATTACAAGAACACTCATTCCTTCAAGCTCTGGGTTTTCTCCTAAGGCTGATGCTTTCAGCAAGCATGATTACTTCTTTAAAATGGTAAATGCATGCACATGTCCTTCCAGGGGATTGTCAGTCACTGGAACAGGTATAAAAATACCTCATTCTCCACTTCTTTTTTGGTGCTACTTTTGGATATCTGGCAGCTTTCCTTTCATGTTGTACCATTGTTTTGTCTTGTGGCTGCATGTGGGCAGAAATTATTGGCAAGTGAATGAAGTGAATGAGAACTTGGGATCCCGGTGTCACAAATGTCATGAGGCAGTGAAGAGGGGAAGGGAGGACTGGGTGGGTGTGGGGGGGGGACGACAGAGGGAGGAAAGAAATACAACACTTTTGCTATTTGTTTTTAAGAAAATTCATGTGCTTGCCACTGTACAAGATTGAACTGTGACAGCACCTTGCTCCAAGAAGCTCTCAGTCTCATCATCTTATTATGAGTAAACATGTGGTGAGACTGTTTAGGTGTAAAGGAACTGGGAATAAAGGGGTAACTGCGAAAACCTTGATTCTGGGCAGTTTCCTGTGGATGGATCAGAGGTTTTCCATTTACTCGACTTTGAACTGATGTCTAATACAGGCTCTCCTGGTTCCTGTGGTGGTTTGTTTTGTTTTGTTTTGTTTTGATTTGTTTCTTTAGATCTGAAACTCCGTCACCTTAAGGGGAAAAGAAAGCCAAAGTTTCTATTTTAATTAGTTGCCTAAGGACTTCCTACAGCTATTTCTCAAAATGCTGCTGCCCCACACCAAGTCCAAACCCTTATTGTTCAGGAGATGCTATTATCACTTCAAGAAGCTTTGACCCTCCAGAAAAAGATGCTCCAGAGAGAGACTCAGGAGATTAACATAGCCTGAATACTGTACGGTCAGCTGTAATTGAGCTATCTTCATAAACTATTAATACAGAAGCCCTCTCACACTCATTGTTGTGCAATAACAGATCTGTTTATGAGAAATGTGGCTGGTGAGTAGGCACTAAGCCTGAGATGTACTCTGTAAATGGTTGTTAATTAGAGAAAACCTGAAATTTCAATTTAGAAGGCAAAAATTGTTCCTGAAGCCTGCAATCAACTCTGTAAAATCTGTATATCAGAAACCAGAAAGGGATAAAACTATAATTATGCATTTCAGCTGAGAAGGCTGACAATATTTACTGATCCGACCTTCCCCCATTTTCTTCCAGCATCCCAGGAGAAATGGCCCCATATAAAAAAATTAGGAAAACTAAACAAGCTTGTAGCATTTTCTTAAACAGTGGTACCATTATATTCTCCTGATGAAACTTAATATTTAACATATGTTGCCAGCTGTGAAAATCTTTTTTCTATTCTCTGTACTTCTTTAAAGAAATGCTAAAGATAATGCATTGTACTATAGGCTGGCAGATTTGCTGTGAGGTTGCATAAGGAGAACATAATTTCTCTCAGTGGTATCATGCTTCAACTGGGTGTTTAAAAAGGCTATCCATACTGTACATGCTTCAGCTAGCTGTCCGCTCACTGAGCCTGTTACAGATATTTCTAACAAGGATCAATGAACAGAGGTTTTGATTGATTTTCTTTGTTTAGAGAAAGCTGCTTGTTTTTTGTTATCGTTCCTTTAGCTCTCTCTCCCACAGGATAGCATTATCATGACAATTGGGAAGTGCTGACATTGCCGGTCCACCTCTTTAAAAGTGTGCTTACATTACAAACCACAAATTTGGCATGGGGAGCGAAGGATATCAGAAACGTTTTGGTCTCTCAGCAGAGTATTTCTAATATAAAGCCATTAATGCCCACAAGAAAAACTGTTAAATATTTTATTTATGAAACTTCATTTATTCCATTCTAAATGCACCAATATAGCCTTATTCCCAACAGGAGAATGCTGTCAGCATCGCTGTAGATCCCCTGTTTTATAATGGGTGTTGGCTAGGTGCATTTTCCTGCTTCTTTCAGTCCTTAAGCTTTGCTAATAAAGGTAAAAATACATACTGACATGTGCAGAAGTCCTTATGAAGATCAAGAAAAATGCAATGTGATGCATGCAAATCCTCCCTCTCAGTCTTCCATACAGTGCAGGGAGGGCCATTTCAAAAGCCCAGAGGATGCACCACAAGGATTCTTTAGCACTTGCTTGGGCTCCCTAAGTATGAATTAAGAAAATGCATTGTTAACTTCTAGCAAGGACTGTGTATCACTGTACCGTGACTGCTGCAGCAAAACATTGCTTAGGTAGGAGGCCACAGACAGTCAATACAGAGTGCCTTCATTCTTAGGCATTGGTACCCAAAGAAATCTGAATATTGATAAAATAGTATCAAAATCTCCTGCTTATTAACTTCAAATTTTATTCTTTAAGATTTCAACAAAACTTGAAAAATTAGAGGCAATGATCTTTCTTATTCTGCCTGCAGCCAGCAGCCATCTCCCTCCCAGAGTGGAAGGAGTGAAACAGATTATGGGGGAAGCTGATGGTTTCTGAGCACTAATTGCTCAAGAAGATAAACAAGTTCATTTTGATGTTGTAATAAAGTGGAGGTCTGCTAATCTTCTCTCACTCATTTTACCTATTACCTCCACCTTCTCCACCCTGGACGTTTGTGTCTGAGGAAATATCTACTGTCTAGAAGACAGAAGTCCCTAGAAAATAAGTAATTCCTCATTCTTTTCCTCGTGGGAGTCTGTTTCCCTTCTTTTCTCTTCATGCGCTCTGAGCACAGCACTCCCAGCAGCTTCTCTGCTGAGCCAGCAGCACCTCCAAACTGCATTGCCTTTTTTGTAATTACTCTGTAGAAAAGTAATCTAAGAAGCTTCATGGTGGGAGTCACTAGCTTCACCAGCCTTATTCTTGGTGGGAACTGTATGAGGAATGAGGCAACTCTGTATGTGTGGGGGACAATAGCAGAAAGTCCACAGAAAAAAATGATGCTCATCCTACATCCATCTGTTCGCATAAGGACATATATGTGGATAGAGTGTCTAAGCTGTCTGCAGATGAGCTAGCTCAGCTACTAGAAACAGTCTAACAGCAATATCCCAGAGGCCAGGGTGAGCAAAATGATCTCAGTGCAAGCCTATACCAACCACCTGAAACTCCTTGTGTGCTTGAGCACTTCTCTCCATATTTTCAATTGCACTCCCAGGGCTGGGCAACCAGGCCCTTCATTGGACCTTTGGTTCTTCAGTCCACAGAGAGATGAAATAACAAAGTTGAATGTGTTTGGATTATAGGATTACCCAATAAATTCGTTCATAGTGTCAGCACTGGAGAGGGAGGGGGACATAAGGTCAGCATAGGTCAGGGCTATCCCTTCCCGTGTCACATCATTTTGGAACCCTTCCTTCAGACTAGCAAACATCCCTGGGCCTTTTCGTTCTATTTCTTTGGGTTTTCCCACAGTTACATTTGATTTTAGAGACTCCCTGTGTTAACATTTGTGAAAACAAGCAAGCAACAGCCTACAGTTCTGACTGGAACTCCTTTATGTTAGCATAGACTTACTGCTATCTTATTCAAGGGCATGGTGTTGTAGCTGCTCCTAGATGAGCAGATAGACAAGATTCCTCCCTGGGTTTACCATACATTTCATTATGTATATTGTATTAATTAAGACATTGTTTAAATTATAGATTAGTTTCTCATTCCTGTTTACTGCATATTACGCTGGCTAGTCAGCACTTGACATTTTATTCTCCATCAGACCCTGGGGAGTTTGCTCTGGCTTCTCCATACAGTACTATTTATCAAAGTCTCTATCAAATTTTGATCAAAGTCTAATCAAAGTTTTTTATCATATAAAGCTACAGTTCTTTATACAGACTGACAGTAGTGCAGAAGCAAATGATAAATTCATCAAGTTTTGTTGAAGTTACCACACACACACTCACAGGGCCACTGGATTCTGCTGAAACCACATTTCCATGAAATCTCTCTGGCCAGCCATCTTCCCATTTTCTACCAACTCTGCTGGAAACTCCAACACTGTTTGTGTGCTGACACACAAATATCCACAGTGCCACCAAGGATCACTCTCTAGACTTTCTGCTCCAAACAGGTCACTGTTCCTGCCTGAGCTGAGCAAGAATTTCAGAGACTTGCTGGTAGTTTATGACATGGCTGTTAGGTCCTAGCTTTATCTGACTGAAGGAAATTATGTGTTAGCTAGTTCATTATAAACTCCTCTGGCAAAACTCATCCTCACGCATCAGGAATTCAAACTCTTTTCACATCAGTACAATAAACTGAAAGTCATTTAAGTCTTCTTTTTTTTTTTTTTTTTTTTTTTTTTTTTTTTTTTTTGTGAGGACAACGCTGTGCTTTACAAGGCTTTTTCCTGTTTCGCGACCTTCACAACAATTTTGGATTGCTGTGTAAAATGCTGTGTACATCTGCAGTGTTCTTTAAATAAATAAATAAAACAAAAATGAATTCTGATGGAAAATCTTATACAATTCAAAGTATATTTGTATGGAAATAAGGTGCAGCTCTTGAGTTCTGGGCAAGCTGCCACTGCTTTTCTGTGTGCTGTCAAGGTTCTGCACCACTGCAATCCAGCACCGGATTATATTCTCTCACCCGGAGAGAAAGAAAAGCAGAACAAGCAATAGTCACAGAATCTGCCTGCAACTTGGCAAAACAGATTTTCAGTGACAAAGATGAACAAATATGGTACACTATGGAGTAAATGTGTCATCTATAAATGACTTAAACTGATCAATATGTCCCCCTCGCAAATCTTAAAATGTTGTCTTGCACTCATTAGGGTAGAGCCATCATATTAGCACATCTGTGTTTCTGATAGGACGAGAGAGGACTTCCTGAAGGCAATCATGGCATACAATCCATTTCATAACCTGATTAGAATCTTAAAACTAGTTATATCCTCTGTCCTCAATATACCAGCTGGAAGTTTAATTCTCTGATTGATAAAGACCTTCTGCTGTTGTCCCGCCTTTTTAATATCGTCAGTGGTCTGTCCCTATTTATTCTTAACCTATCCCTATTTTTACACTTGTTCCCCGTGGAAATGATGATTCTGTGATCAGATAGTCCATTTCTGTCCTTTGTTCTTGACTTTAAACAACTTTTGAACTATTGTACTATTTCAATCGAATATAAAAATACAGCAGAAATCTCAAAGATAATCAAGTTTCTTTAAATGTTGTGGAAAATAAATAAATCAAAACAAACCAACAGGCTAGTCAGAGGAGAAAGAAAAAAAAGAAAAAAAAAGAAAAAAAGAAACAAATTAGACCCTCCACAAAGGGACAAAGCGGGCAGATTTCAGCCATTATCCATTTTGTTTGGCACCAGCCACTAGCCAGCCCAAGCATGTATCCTTCCATATGAGCCATTGCATTGCTCTCCCCTACCCAGTGGGACTATTGTGATAGACAGACAGAATTAGGGAATAGGAGACACTGTGCAAAGAAAGTCGTTCATTCTGCTGTTTTTCTCTCATCTCATGAGAGGTTCTGCATTCTCTTGATTATCTTCATAGACTTTGCAGTTTTAATTCATCAGTTCCAGTTTGAATTCATCATTGGGGAATATGGGTGACCAAGACCACAGATTATCTTAGATTGCATTTTGCCAGTACTCTCATATTTCTACTTGCAATATCTCACTAGGTATGACCTAGAATTGTAATTCCCTGTTGACTCAGACATTGCACTGGTTAATGCTAGTTATTTCATGATCCTTTAAAACACACAGGCTCTTCTGGTGTCATATCACTCTGATGAGGCTTCAATTACATTAAATTTTTTTATTAACAACTAAATGCATGTAATCTAATTTCATCTCTTTTTTTTAAATTTTATTTTATTTTTCCAAACTGCAAGGTTCTTGTGAATTTTCCACATATCACTTTCCTTTTCTACATCGATAATGTCTCCCAAAACCTTATATTGCTTCTTAAAACCAAGGTCAGTAAGAGAAATATTCAGAGAAGACTGGTTCCAAGTGTAATCAGTAAAGAAAAAATTAATAGTAATCCTTCTCCAGTCCAAGAGTTTTTCAATAGCATTTCAAGAGAATCCTGCAGTCTTATTTTTTTAAGCAAATTCATTTACCTGTCTTATCTATCTTCTACAAATCCCCCTCTTCTCACACTTTACCAGTATTTTCCCACCAGCATACTAATAGTTATTCTACCAAAGTTTTGATAGATTAGATCTCCCACATTTTATTTGTTGAGATAGAAGTTACAAAAGAAAGATATCAAGTTGGTCTCCACTCTGTGGCTCTGTTATGATCTACTTTTTTTTTTGGAAAATATACGTTACCTTCATCTTCAATTAGTTTTTAATTTAAAAGCTGCTCTAAAGCTATGATATTTTGTTTTGAAGCTCTCATTGTAGGTCTGTTTTAGCCCATTACTTGTGTAATGCATCACATTTCCAGTCACATGATACCAGTTTTAAGTGGATGGACTAATTTAAGATGCTTCTCACCAGAAGCAAGATTTCATACGCTGGCTCTTTCAGGATCCCAGAACAGAGATTTTCTAGTTCCACTGAGTGACAACATGAAGCTTGAAATTCTGCTTCTATCTAATGCAGACTCATCTTCTGTTCTCTTTTCCCATTAGCTGGTTCTATATTTTATCCATTGATTCAAGTGCCCTTATTGAAAACTGACCTTCAAGGTACTGTTTTATTGTTGATCATCCTTTTTCCATTTCTATCTTGGCATTGTTTTTGAGGTGGGTTTGCATACAGCTACGTTCTGAGACTTTTCCAGAAGTTTTTCCTTTTTCAGAGTTTAAAAGATCCAAAAATTCCTCTGTGTTTTGACTTAAAGAAAATCCAAGCCTCCTCCACAAAGAAGTCCCTGAACAATTAATTTGTGTGGCCTTCACTCATTTCCCTAAATTTCTTATAGATAGACTGACTACGTATCTATTTTTGTTTATCTCTTCAGTTTGTTAAATTGAACAAATATTCATGTGATCTAATGCTTTTTTTTTTTTTTTTTTTACAATTAGCCATTCTACAACAAGCTCAATACTTTCTATAAATAAGTTTAGAAAGAAGCATCTCTGCTTTCTGTCAGAAAATCTGTCAGTTGTCACACTCCAGAATATCTGGTCTGTCTTCAGTAGCATTTGGTCTCCAGCATATATCTGAGAATCAAAGTCTCCCATAATGATACAATTCTCTACAGAATTTCTCCCTGTAATAGCGATTTGATCATCTCTATCCATATCCAAATTTAACTCTGGAATTCTGCAGCAGACTCTAACAACTACCCACTATCTTTCCCCAAAAGTAATTTTGCTTGCAAACAGGATCTGTTATACTGGCAATCCCTTTCTGAAACTTCAGTCTGCCCTTCCATTCCCACACTCGACTTTTACCATTATTTCCATCTTTCCTGAATACCAGCTTCCCTCTAGTATCTACGTCCAGGGGGTGATTATGAGTCCATGATGTTTCTGTAACCCTGTAGTACACTTTGTAACCCTATAGTACTTCATGTCCTACAGCCATGGCTTTATTTCCTGCTTGATACCCAGATTCATTGCAACAGCACTGCTCTTATTCCTTAAATTAACTGATTCAATTTTCCATGCATTAGACACTAACCTTTCACTAATCACCTTTAGCCTCACTCACCAGACCACAGCTCTCATTAATCACTTTTTTTCACACTTCTTCTTCCTGTATACCTTGATGTTATTGACATCCATATGCCAACTGGTGTATTCTTGTTTCCAGATATCCTATTCATTCTGCATTGTCTGCAGCTATAATATATCAGTACGACTTCATATAAAGGAGGAAACATATGCAGTATGGTATGATCACAGCACATCTACAACAAACCCAATGTCCAGGACTTCAGCCTCTGAAAATCAACTAGAGAATATATTAGTGAATATTTTTCTCCTTTCCATTTAAGGGCAGTAAAAATATTTCTCTAGCATCATCAGGAACAAGAGTGGATCTGCCTCCAACATTTTTTTCCAAATTGTATGTTCTGGTTAATCTCTTTCTTACTGAGTTTATGCCTGTATCTTTATCCCACGGATTCTGTTTATTTCCTATTAAACCATCATAAAAAGTCCACAGAATCACATAACACCATATCGGCATATCAGTATGAGTTTGTGATATTATGGAGAAAATAATATTTGTGGAGCTTTGCCACTTAGTACTCATTTTTAGCACTCAGTAAAATCATAGGAAAAATGAAGAATATACTATTCTTCTGATGGAATAGCAGTAAGGCTTCATAACATGACAGCTTGAAATCTGCACGTGTCATTTTAATAGAAAAAGGTAATTAAAAACAGTATTAGGAAGACTTAATATACATGCTACTCTCTAATTTAGTGCTACTATTTTTGTACCCTTTTTTTCTGACCACATTAGTGAAATTTTCAGATACAGATGTCTCCAGTTTAGCTTCACAATCCTATTAAAAGACTGCAAACAGCCAGCTGATTACCAAAGATATTAGGTGGGTGCCTCCTTCACTGTTTTTTTTAATTGTCATATTTTTAAACTGTGAGTCCAACTTTCTGCAAATAATTTGTAATAACTTTAAAGTATTATGCCAGTCTGAAAGAAAGTCCCAAAATGGCATGCTCACAGTGGAGTTTGTGCTGACCTTTGCGAGGCTCTGCTCAGCCTGCTGAGTTTCCCCTGAAGGGCAGCCCTGCCCTCCAACACATCCCATCAGCTGTTCCACTCTGGTGGGTCCAGGCTTAAAGACTGTTATGAACCCAGAGGTCCTATGAAGGGAAATTCTTTGGGGGATAATTGGAAGGAATGGCAATAAATAAATAAATAAATAAATATAAAAAACACTTTCATGTCATCTACAGGATTTTAATCTTAATAGTGGTTCCACATAGCTGCTAAGATATACATACTGGTAAAGACAGCCCAAGATGCAAATAGTGCATTGAGTTTCTGTAAGCGTGATATATTGCCTACACACTGAATTTTATCTGTTAGGGAATGTCACAAAGTTAGTGGCATATCCTTCTACTCCCTTTATGTTGTGCTAAAAGCACATTTGCCAAGGAACAAATTCCTAGTTTCATGCTTTGGGTTACTATATTTTCTATGACGGGTACTTTTGTTCATGGGTGGGAAAAAAAGTGAGGTACGCTTGGCACAGAAAAAGCTTTTCTGTGTCTAATATAACAGTGAGAACTTTCAGTCATGATTTTTTTTACCCAAAGACTGCACCATGCTGCAAAGATAAAAATTAACTTGAATTTTTCACCATGCAATGGCCTTTAAAGCTTCAGTCAAGGAGACAATAGGCATGTCTAACTTTACTCTGAATACATATATCCAACATTTTCTCAGTCATTTCCTTGCCCATCCATGATATCCGTCTCCCTTATTCATCTTGTACATTTTGGCCTGCCTGCAAAATTGATCTTTTTCCTAAAATTTACGAGAAGGGTAATCCTGCCTGTTGAGAGTGATTTTAGCTAAAAGTTCCATGACAAAGTGGGAATGCATGCATTAGAATGTGTCTTGTACGATTTTCAAGTTTATATGTATATGGGATTTAATAGAGGTGATGAAATCACCTATGGAGATTAGTATCCATAAATTATATTAGGGATTAGTATTTTTTTCTGTCGTGCATACATTAGATGAATAATGAACGGTGAATATAAATGAAAACCAGTCGTATTCCTGTTTTGTGCTCAGAGTTTCATAAGTATCAGTGAATAATATCCTATGCAAAAGTAAGACTCAAACAAAGGGTCCAGTGTGGCACAGGAGGGTCACCCTGTGGGAGACTTCTCATAGGAGTCAGTGGAACTGCTTTCAGGAATAGAGACTACTCACTGGACTGGGGCTTACAAGACCATTGTTTTACAAAAAGTTATTAAATAGCTGTCTTTTGTGTTAGGCTTGACAATATACCCAATCTAATGGGGATACAAACCCATTAAATATTTTGTATTCTTTTTTTGTTTCCCTAACTAAATTATAATGACAATGAATTTCAAATCCTTTTTTTTTTTTCCTGTGGGTGTTATTTTTCATAGTGTGTCAGTTAATAAAGTGGTAACTGGATTCTGTTCTCTCCCTATAATGAATACAATTTAAAAACAAAACATTAATGGGTTTGTGCTACAAAGGGAGAAATAATTTCTGAATTTAATTCTGATTGAGGCATTTAGCATATCATTTGTGCATAGGTGGCCAGTGTGCTCTCATGAATTAAATAGTCTGGGCAGGAGGAATCCTATGATATCAGGCTACTGAATCACTATTGATCCCAGCCCATTACATTTAATAGACACTATGTCTGCATGCTCTATACCACCCAGTGGATGTTTCAAGGTGCAGAGGAATTCTTTCATTCTCACATAGTTGAGTTCAAAGCGTGAACTGAATCCTCTCTCAATGTAGCTTTCTCAGCAATAGTTCTCCATTTCACCTTCCAGCAGGCATCACAGGGTCTTACAGGAGTTGCAGAGGTCTGCAAAGCCCCTCCTGGTGTCCCCACAAAATAATGCTGGACCCAACAACTTTGCGGCCCTGTCAGAGAGTGGCCAAGGGAGTGATAAGGAACAGCCTGCAGCTGCTGGGCACCGGGGCCATGAGGTGTTTGGGACTCACATGTGACAGCAACCCCTCTGCTAGCTTCTGTGTGGCTATGAGCAAGGCTGCCGTATGTCCCAGGTGATGGGGACAGTCAGGTGACTCACAACAGATTTCCTGATTTGCTGCAGTTTTCAGTCTGTGAAATTAAATAAGCTAGCCCCAGTCTGAGCTATCTTATGCCCTGTTAAAATCTGTGGTATCTCAGGGGCTGCTTTGTGAACCATGCCATTGTCCCCTTCCCGAGGACAAGCAAAGGGCTGAGTATAGGCCTCCTTCAGCCATCTGCTGCCACCCTTGCACCAATGCCTGCAGAAAGCTTATGCAACTTTAGGCTGTTCTCAGGTTTTAACAAGTGCCTTCAGTGCTCTCATATTCTCTTTCCTGCTCTGTGGTAAGATGTGTTGAGTGGTTAATTGTGACTGGAAAGGTGGCATGCTGTAGATAGCAAAGAGCTGTTCATGTGCCATCTAGTTAAATAAGACCCTTCTCAGGTCTCTCATGCCACAAAAAGGCATCCATGGATCATTTTAAACTTCTAGGTTAGTCACTCTTGGTAATGAACCTTAATAAACAAGGCATCCTTAAGCCACAAAAAATTGAGCTCTAGTGATCTTCTTGATTCTGAACCTAAGTAGCATGGTAGCATTTACTGTCTGGGTGTTTGTAGCAGCTTGTCATCTCTATTACTTACAGCACAGAGCATAACTGTTTCCTTCAGTAACTGGGGTTTTTGCTGGTTTTGCTCAGCAGAAGAAAAAAAATGCAATGCGAGTCCAAGGCAACAGCAAACTGTAAATGGCTTCCCATACATTTTTTTCAGATCTACTGCAGTCCCAGCAAACCTTGTAAGCATGCCATGAGAGCCATACTTTCATCTAGAGGTTTTTAATCAGGTGTTTTCACCTCCAAGCACAATAGACACTAAAACGGTTTGCAGTATAAAGTGACTTTTCTAGGTGATTAATATTTTATATCTTTTTCTTGTCATTTCCTTCAAAAAGTATCTTTTTACTTTCCATTCCTATGGAGTCAGTTTTGTTCTAAAGAGCTGTCTCAGAAACACCAGAAGGTGTCTGGAATGGTGGATTCAGCAGGAAAGAAATGGGGTTACAATCATCTCCTCAAGAAAAAGTTCAAGGTGTTGTCTATTTCTGTTGTGTTTTCTTCAGGCTCTGAATTACACTTCCTTAACAATGGGGATAGCAGCAAAGCTGGGACAGAAAGTTAGAAGGAGTGCATTATGTAGGCGTATCCGTGGCTAACTTCTTCCCCACCTGTTTCTGGGTGTTTCTGCTTTCAGCTACCGCAGTGCCATTCCTTGAGACTCAGAGCAGCATAAACAAGGGCAGAATCAGGCCTCTGGCTTCACAGCAGCACATCGTGTGGCAGCATGCTGCCTTTGGAACCAGATGGGCGTTCTGAGCAGGGCATAACGGATTGCAATTGAATTGATATTTTAAGCTAACAAATGTTTAGATCAGAGATGCTCACAACACAAGCACTTACAATACAGGGCTGATTGCAGCATGGCAGAAAGCAGCTAAACGCTGTAATGAGGAAGGTGGTGTCAGCATTTCACTTCTAAATTTCAATTTTCAATGACTTTGAGCAGCTGTACAAATGAATTTTAGCTGAGGCTTGAATAAGGACACAGGCAAAGACTCAGAGCATTCCAAAAGAGATCCCAATTGACCTCTGTGTGAAAAGCCTTAAGTGTCAGAGGGTAGCAAAATCCCTACAACTAGGGTCCTGAACCTGAGACATAAGCGAGGTGATAAGAATGGGTGGAGCTTTGAAAAAGCTCTCCTGAAAAGATCAGCTGGTTGTAATATACAGAGCAGCGAATGAGCTCTAGGAAACCACACCAGCCTTACCTCATCTAAAACGAAAGCTGAAGAACTGGACCACAAGTAAGTTGAACAGTGGCACAGTCACAAGTCTTTTGAGAAAGTGCTCTCTTTAAACTACTAGCCTGCATCAGATATTCCTGTGTCATAAAGGATCACTGAGGCCAAGCAACCAATAAGAATGACCAAGGGCTGAATGATCTTATTAATGCTAATGATATTCAGAATTTTAACAGTCAATGCTCAAAATGCAACGATTCTGAAGGTATTTCCACATTTACATATTTCAGAGTTCAAAGTTTCTAGTGGGGAAAAAAAGAAAAAGAAAAAGAAAAAAAAAAACACTTTCTTTATGGCAGCATATTCCTGAACTGTTTATTGTAGAATTTCTCAGACTTTTCAGTGAAGTGTCTTTTATCAGTTAACACAAATGAAATAGGTGGCCTGCAGGTCCAATACATATGACTTGTATTCATCCATTACTACATTTGAGGAAATCTTCTGCTTTAAAGGCTTTTTTTTTTTTTCCTCCTACTTCAGGACTCATAAATAGGGAATAGTCAGCAAGACCAAATCTTCCAGATCATACAATCAGAAGTATTTAAACTGGCTCCACAGAAAAAATTAGGAAGATCAGACTTTTAAAAATATCTCCCATTTCAACAGTCTTGATATCTGTATACACTGTGAACTGATTTTGAGATTTGATGCTAACTAGAGAGTTCTTTATTCAGCCTTAAACCAGTAGAGACAGATCACTGCATACAGAGAGGTTAAAAGTAGAATTGCAAGATATTGTGGAAGATGGTTAGACAACTGTCCTAACATGAGTAATTTGTAGAACAGAGTCCTCAACTTGGAAACAATTTCAGTAAGAAACTTCCACACATTTTTCTACATATGAGCTATACCTGCCATGAAATAAAATAGCCCTGTTGGCAAGACTGCAGAAAGATGGTTCTCAGATACAAAATTCCTTGTCCCAGAAACTGTATAGAAAACTTTGCCAAATGTCTTCACTTGCAAGCCTGGAAGAAGAGAAGATAAAGATGTGGGGAAAGCTGGAATATAATGAAGATAACACCAGATTTTAAGATCAAATCTTTGGGGTGCTATTCCTGTTTCTTCCAGTAACATACCAATAACCCAACACTTTGACAAACACTTTTAAAATTGGGTATCTAAAGTTAGGAAAAGGGATCCATAGCTAAGCGTGCAAATAGGTAATCTGCTTTTCAAATGAATAAGCACATATAGCTTTCAAAAATGTTTGCAGTTTTGTGCTTGTAAATATTTTATACCTATAGATGAATTGTCTAAGTATCTGTTAATTCAAATTACTGCCTGCCCCATCAGGGAACTGAAATCATAAAACCTTGAAAGAAATTAAAATATTCGTGAGTCTTTTTAAGATATCCTGAGAAATCATGATTATCTTGTGACGTGTCTGATGATAATTCAGTAACAAGGTATTTTGCAACCTAGAATATTGCCTTGACTCTGCTAATAAGTGCCATAAAATCATTACTGGATTTTGAATATATATTTATTTATTTATTAAAAGTAGGGTTGTATGGAACACAGATTTTCTGTAATTTTTACTTTTCTATTGAAGTTTATTGTGCCCAGCAGACTGTTAACTTGCATATAAGTAGGTCTACATTTTTGTTGCTTGATAAGATGGCCAAGAGGAACAAAATCTTTCCTTAGGGTAGTATTAATTAACTAATATTTAGTTTTTGATTGCTTCCTTCATAAGGACATAAAAACATACATACAGGTTCATTAGCATCTTGCCGGTGAATGCTAAAATGTTTATTAGTTTTTCACAGTGACTGTTTGGTGCTGGCTCCAGTTAAACACTGCTGCCCAAAAATTTATTCTCTGGTTTATTAATCTACAGTGACAAACCCTATTTCCTCCTTCTTCCTGTCCTCCCTTCCACTCCCCCTCCCAAATTCACCTTTCCCTCCCTGCCATTTGCAGAAGATGCTGGTTTTAAAGGCAATGTCATAAATTTTGAAGCAAAGGGAGGTGACTCTTATAAACAGATATCCTGTTTGAAAAGCACCTGTCAAAACCAAATTCTTTAGCTGCTGAGTACTTTTGCATACAATCATTAAAATATTGAGCCCTCCAAAGCCATTACAGAGGCAGTCATGCTATAAATCACAGTGTGTTTTTTCATGACCTGTCCTAACAGTTAAGGAAATGTTGGGTGTTAGACTAGAAGGGATCTGTCTGGGCCACCAGTCCCACTCTCCTGCAACAAAACACAAAGAAACAAATGAAACAATGCCTAGCTATAAAACACAAAACAGTAATCAACAAAAATAAGAAATATGCCATCTAATTGTGTCCAAAGTGTGGGAAGAACAGGCAAACTGCCCAGAATGGTGCATGTATTTATGTATGGAGGGACTCAGGACTGAGATCAGAGACTTCTTGATAAGGCACCAAATCTATTGTCCTCCAGCCAGGGCATGAGCATTTACGCTGCAAGTGCTCACCTGTTCCAGGAGTACGAGTCCCTGAGGACTTCAGAGGCGTGAATGCCCCACAAATGGCTGCATGACTGAAGAGTTATTAAGATGGAATACCAGCTTCATTTCAGTTTGGTTGGCACAGAGAGCAACAGTGGTGGAACACTGGCCCCCGGGCAAGTCCTTGGGGTGCTGACAACCCGCTCCACGGTGCTTTTGCTGCTGTTCTGCAGTGTGACTCGGCTGGTACCCCCTGTGCTTCAGTCCAGCAAACCCCACAGCACATTGCAGTTCCCGTGGTGTCAGCACTGCTTCAACCATCCCAAAGCCTGAAGACAGCAACTTGTTTTCATTTAATTTGTTCCCCCAGCCAGGGCTGTTACATTCTGAGTGAAATCCTGATCAAATTGCAGTCAGTGACAATAATTCCATTAACATTTTGGGGGCCAAGTAATCACCTTCTGTCTTCTGTCTTTACGTGTGGACCTTAGCAGATCACAGGAAGATGTCCTAAAAGTTATTCAGACTTGGCAGAAGTCTGTATCCATCTCTGCAGACTCTGCATTTCCTTTAAGCAATTGCAAGGAAAAAAAAAAAAAGTTATGTTCATGATCATAAATTGTTCTAGCCAGAGTGTTTCCATGTCCCAGTAAACTTCAGGGTGTCACCAGGGAATACAAATTAAAACTGACTGCAACAGTTGGCTCTATATTTTGTTGTCAGAGAGCAGCATTCATTTTCTTCAGTGCCTGGTTTCTGTTGCATTTCTGCTTAAGAGAAAAAAACAAAAGGAGGTAAGGAAGCAAAACAAGAGAGCATGGCATAAAAGCTAAAATATGCTAAAATTATACCTTCTTGTTGCCATGAAGTTCTATAACCCAAGGAGTGAAAAATGAAATCAAAAATAGCAGAAATATATTGTTCTGTGAAGGGAAAAGAGACCAGCAGGTAAAGGTAGTGGCCAGAGTGCAAGCTCGTAATTGACCCACCAAACCTGAACTTTGTATTTTAATTCTCATCCTTGTACAAACTTCACTCAAAGCTGTTTCTGAGATGTAGGACTAAGTCCTTCCCCAACATTATGCTGAGAAAGACACTTGGACCATATCTTGCTTTCTATCAAGCAGCTTCCTGAATGAACCTGCCGCACCATGCCCTTGCAGCACCAGCACCATGAGCCCTCACAGCGGCCTGCAGAAGTGTGCAGGCTTAGTGCTGCCCACAGAGGTCACCTCCAGCTAAACCCCTGGGATAACTGATGTTGCAAGACCTGCAGGTATTGCAGGCAGTCTCTCCTACCACATATGTCAGTGGCAAAACTGCTGTGGGCCCCAATGAGCAGGTCTGTGTCCTGCAGGAGACCAGCCTTGAGCTTGCTTAGGAGTAGGCCACTCCCCGGCTGGGCTGGAGCGGTTTGAGCAAGCTCTGGGGCACTGGGTCCCCAGCTCCAGTGCTTGGCACAGAGTAGGTCCAAGGGAACTCTACAGGGAGTTCACATTAACAGTTTGGGTTCAGCTTCGGTTCTTGATAAACAATGGTTTGCACTCCTCTTGGCTCATGTTCGGGTGCAGTTTGGCTCAGTGCTTTTGACTTATGCTTCTCAGGCATCATCCACTGTCACATGGTTAATGGGAGTGATTATTTCAAATGGATGCTGGTAGACCATGCCAGCGCTTTCAAACATCATTGATCATGTGGCTCAGGTGCTTCTTCTGACTTGTATATTAAATGAGATTATGTTTGTTTTGGCTTGTTGTGTTTTCTGCCAGAATTCAAGCTATCTCCAATGAGCCTGTTTTAGCAACATTCTCCTTTTTGTTGTCTGCTTGGATGGGGTCTTGGTCTTATCCCATTGATTTCAGCTAGCTTTTTTCACACCTTCTTATAGACACTGCTCTGCATAACCAACTCTTTATAAGTTGGAGTTTTATTCAAGAACATGAATAGTTAGGTCAGCAAATGGGAAAACTTTGTCTTAAACTAACTATCCCTCAGTCAGTTGTGGAAGAAAAGATTGCCTGAAATCAGCATTACAACAAATGGACAGGTGTCAGCTGCTTGTATGTGCTCCCTAGATTCTCATACAAAGGAAACATTGGAAGCTGCTCAAAAAAAAAAAAAAAAAAAAAAAAGAGAGAGAGAGAGAGACAGGGATTTATTTATTTATTTATTTTAATTGGGAACATCAAATGTCAACAGTATCCTGCTTACACAATTCTGATACAATTTATGGCCCAGTACTGTTATCCCTACCATCAGCTGCCATGGGAGCTGCCTGAACAATGAGTCTTTATTATGTGTGGAGCATTTCATACCATCTGTGTCCCAGAACACTTTACAGAGACAGATAAAACAGTCTCAGTAAATAACAGCAGAGAATAAATAAATTTAAAAGGTTTAGGCAAAGGAAAGCAGAAATAATTCAAACACTTAGTCAGACATGCAGCACAAAGCACGGCAGTAAATGATGTCATGTATTTCTTTTGAAAATACCAAGAAATTAGAGAGGCTTTTTCCATTTACTCTCTAAAATACTGACATGACTGCTCAAGAAAGCTAAAGAAATTAGTGTCATAAACAAGCAGTCTGGAGTCGAAGAGAGGCAGCCACACAGTGTTAAGCTTTCAGTTCAGATCACCAATCCTGGTGTAACAAGATACTTAAACTGGTCCATGTGATTAGAGTTGTTCAACTGTAGAAAACTGGACTTGTATATAAAAAACTTACTGAACTGTGAAGATAATACTAAGGAAACTGCATGTTAAGGGTAGAATTAATCTCACAGAACTTTAGTTCTGCTTAAAAGTTAGTTGTCCCATTTAAGCTACTTTTGTAGCCAGTTAAGAAAGACAGGTGAGATGGTTTGCCCTTCAGACATGCTCACTTCTCTCCACTAACTAGAATCAGAGCCCAGGTAATTAGTTTATTTTCAGTGTCTGACTTTAAGATGACTAAAACCCAGAGAAAGTCATATGTTCACTTGTTCTACATCTTTCACTGCAAGGTAGCTGTTTGAAAAATTTGTGGCTTAGAGAGCTTTCCTGTAGCTGTGTGTTCATACCAGGAGGTTTTATTACTTTATCTGAGAAATCTTGAATCCTAAAATGCTAAAATGCTAAAAGTCAGATTAGCATGAATATTGAAGTAGGATGTCACACTTCAAAAACTTGTGGTCGAACTCACAGCAGTTGCGCGTCAAGCCTGGAGCAATGAGAGATTGCAAAAGTTTGTGACTTAATATTTCCACGGGTCATGTACTGAGTTATAATATCTAGGTTGCCCTCAAAAATGACAGAACGCTGCTGTCTGCAGCAGGAACAGCTTGTTCCACCTGCAACAAGATCAGCCTTGTACAGAACGTGGTCCAATATGCTACCTTGGGAGTGTCCTTGTACAACTGGTTTATCTAATTCGTATTGGCAGACACAATCTGAATTCAGTGAATCATGAGATACACAAGACTTCATCAGTGAGACCATTTGGATAGATGTTGTGGTTTAGCCCGGCTGGCAGTCAAACACCACACAGCCGTTCGCTTACCCTCCCCCCCCTCTCCGGGATGGGGGAGAGAAATGGGAAAGTGAAGCCTGTGAGTTGAGATAAAGACAGTTTATTAAGACAGGGAAAAGTATAACAACATAATAATAATAATAATAGTATTAATAGTAATAATGTGTACGAAATAAGTGATGCACAATGCAATTGCTCGCCACCCGTTGACCGATGCCCAGCCTATCCCCGAGCAGCCGGCCCCCCCTCCACCCCGGCTAGCCACCCCTATATATTGTTCAGCATGACGTCAGATGGTATGGAATACCCATGACGTCAGATGGTATGGAATACCCCTTTGGCCAGTTTGGGTCAGCTGTCCTGGGTCTGTCCCCTCCCAGCTCCTGCTGCATCCCTAGCCTGCTCGCTAGCGGGACAGAGAGAGGCTGAAAAGTCCTTGGCTTGGTGTAAGCACTGCTCTACAACAATTAAAACATCAGCATGTTATCAGCGCTCTTCTCATTCTAATCCAAAACATAGCACCCTGCCAGCTACTAGGAGGAAAATTAACTCTGTCCTAACTAAAACCAGGACAATAGAACACAGGAACACTGGCATCCATGAGCTGTTTCAAAGAGCTGTTAGGGAGGAGAAATGTTCAGTGGCGAGTTAAACCGCTTGGTTGCAAGTGCCTCTATTACAAACACTGTATTGTTTTTGATCTGGAAGGGGCATGCATAAGGAAACAGGTTTTCTAGGGATGGAATATGAAATATCTGGCCCATTCTTAGAGCCTGCTTTACCTGGTTCTCAGACAGACACGTGCAGATTCTGCACTATGTTTTGCAGTTCCTGCTTTAGTAATTATAAAAGCCTCTTGTATACTGTAGACGTATCTTCACTGTTTCAGGGATCTTAATAAGGAGTGAATAGCAAAACACAAACATTATACTGTGTCAGCATAAACAAAGCCAAAGTTATATCAAAGGTCCTACAGGCATTGCTCATTTGTACTAACAATTCTTGCTTTGCAATCAAGCGGTACATGCCAAATTAATTATTTTAAGCACCTTCCACCACTTGGCACTTATTTTGGACTGAAAATGGGGAAGTGAGGAGAGGACCAAAGAGCAGGGAAAAGAAATTCCTTTACCATCAAATAAGCAAGGCATATGATAGAAGAGGATTTAGGAGACAAAAAGCCCTGAGGAGACTTTTGGAGGTCTCACTAGTTTGTTTAATGGGGAACCATCCAAAATTAAATATCTGAGAAGCTGGAGGCTAAACAGCTTAAGGTACAGTGTGCACACAGAAACATCGCTGTATTAACTGCTGGAAGAAGCATAAATTATGCATTTCTGATATGTCTCTATAGGCCCTGTAACCTTTTTTGCCCCTTAGGGTGCTCGTTATCTGCAGGAGCAATTAACAGATAGTATCTAGCAGCTAGTGTGATTTCTTACCTTTAGAGTGATTTCAAATCAAATAAAAAGGAGGCTAATAGGGCCAAGGAGACCTGAGCTGTGAAGTTGTTTCTGATGTATGTTGGATAGAAATAATCAGTAAATTGAAGGTACATGCTGCCAGGAAACCTAGATTGTGTCTAACTAATTTTGGTTGCTGAATCTTATACATTTCTGACTGATATTATTGTTACTGTGAGACAGTATGCAACTGATACAAATAATGGAAAAAACTTTCATTAAGTAATTCTGAAAGGACATATTTAAATTGTCTTACTTCAGCAACTTCAAGCTGATTATTCAAAAGATCTGATTTTTGCACTACCAAATAAAATTAAAGACAAGAAAAAAAATACACACACTTAGAACCGGTCATCTTAGAAAAAGAAGTTCTGATGAATAGAAATGCTTAATTCCTAAAACTGAGTGGAAAATTTTCAACATTTAATATATCTGAATAGCTTAGGAAAAGGAAAAAAAAAATCAAGTGAAAACTACAAAATTCTAAGATTAAATTTGTACAAAACTAATTATTCTATATCATCAAAAATCTAAATGAAATATTTCTTAGCTGAAAAAGCAGATTATTGAATACAAATCAATATAAATGTTGATACCTCTTGAGCTCTCTAATACATGGTCCTCTAGTATTATATGTGATACCCCATCATTTTTTAGTGGTAATGTGCATTAGTTTCAATTCTTTCCTAGTGCATGAAAATCATACTGAATGCTAATGCCTTATACGCACTGAAATACATTGTAAAAGACACATAATTTAAAAATAAATGTAAATAAATCGTTTTATTTTGGGTCAAAAAAACAAAACCAAAACCAACCAAACAAAAAAACACCAAACCCACAAATTTAAAATATATGCCAAAATGTTAATTACTGTCATATCACTTTAGCCCATTGTTGTGGTTTAATCCAGCAGGCAGCTCAGCACCACACAGCCTTCACCCACTCTCCCCCCAAAGTGGGAAAAAACTCTATTACAGCCAAAACCAGGACACCCATTTGAGCCATTATTCTCCATTGCCACTTTTTTACTATCTTTACCATATAGTGAGTTTGCAATCAGATTTTTATAGATTCCTACACCATGCAGAACTTTCTGATTTCATTTGGGATCCAGGCAAAGTCAGAGATCTGGCTGCTGCAATCCTGAACAAAACTGAAGCTTTACATCTCAAGTTCTTGGTGCTGGGGATATTTTTCTCCTATGAACTTCAAAGTCTTGAACATTTGAAAAAAATATGCTTGCCAAAAGCCTTGATTTTATCATAGTTTTCTGATGATTTGTTAATGAACTACATCAAATTCAAGACTTTATATTTTATTATGTTTAAAATAAAAAATAATTCATGTGACTGGAAGTATCAACTCTGAAATAATTTAACTGCATTTGGGAATAGTATAAGAAACTGTCAGGGAAAAATCTTGGACTCATTCAGTTCACCAGGAGTTTGTCCTTGCTCACATTGTGGCCAGGATTTCACTTCCAGGAAAAGCAAAACCAGGTAAGAAAGGAGATGTGTAGAAACATGCTTTTATTTTTCTCAAAATAATTAAAATAGCTATTGATCCTTAAAAGTATGTTTAAATTATGATTAAAAGCACAGTTTCATCTTGCATATAGAAACAACAGCAGCTTTTTTTTCTTCTTCCTTTTTTTTTTTTCCTTTTTTTTTTTTTGTTTTATTTTTATGAGTCAAATGATACAGAGCTTTCATAAGCAGAAAAGGATGATATTCAGCTTCCAAGGAAGGGACATATTTTGGCTGACACAGCAGAGGCAGCCTGGTTAGCATTTAGGACAACAAAGACAGTCATCTAACTCTGGTTGTTGCTGTCCTCCTCTACAAGAGATAGAGAAAGTAGACCAGGAAAGAGGGCAGTCATAAGGTCACAACTTTGATCTTGGAGGATTTCAATTATTCAGGTATTGATTAGGATGACAATTATACAAAAGCTACAAAAGCTAGCTCCTCTATACAAAAAGAGGACACATTTGTAAAGGTTGCTTTAAAGAATTGCTTTCTTTAGCCATTTGTTGAGGTGACTGCATAATAAAAGCTTATTTTAAAATGTGCCTTAATAGATGTGACAGCTGTGATAAATAAGCTGAGTTCAGGAAAAAGCGAAACCTTTCTAGAAGTGGTTAAAAATCTGCCTTGTGGTGTGGAAACACAACATTTTTTCCCCATTACAAGAACTTAAACTACTTCCAGAAACTACTGTTAGGTTACAAATTGTTAGAGATGACCATACTCCTTCACATGATATTGTCTCTCCCCTACATTGGCTCCGAATAGGTCTCTGTGCTCACCAAATTCCCTAAACAGTTAGATCTGAATCAAGAACATAATACCAACACAAAGCCCCATGTATGTCCACGTGTGTGTGTGTATAAATACTTACTTATTCATCCACCTAATATTAGAAGGATTTTTTGGGGACTGATGCCTTGCATTCTGCATTTGCTTTCTGTCCAGGACAAAGCGTGATTATGCAGTGCACCGAGATAAAGATTTTGATCTGGCTTTTTGCCACTGTATGGACTTTCTGATTCCAAACTGGGTGATCCTGTGAAAAGTCCACCTGTGTAAAGTAATTCTGATTCTCATTGTAGTTACATAATCAGCTGGAACATCCTCAAAAATTGCCACAGTGGCAGTTTAAATTTCCTGTGCAGTATAGATTTAAATACATTGTTCCATAGTCGGTGCCAAATAGGTCAGTAGAAGTGAAATCTTACTCAGTCGGAATATGATCCACCCCTACTATTGAACTGTTTACTCATCATACACAGACAGCATTTCTTACCTACCGCAACAAAGGTTTTTCCAGGAGTTTCATTAAGCTAAGGACTGCTTCTGGGACAAAGATTCCGGACCACATTTACAATTAAGCCCATATATTTTTCTAATGCGACAACACTGGCTTAATTTATAATTTATCAGAGGATTTAATGCATTTTTATTTCTTCATTTTCGAGAACTGGAAAGTGAAAACACTGGTATTGCCTTTAGCACCACTGTTACCTAGCATCCTTGTGCCCCATTTTAGCCAAAGGTGATTCCTCTGCAATTAAAATGGGATTTCATCTATTTCCAGCCTCTTTCATGCCGCTCCTCCGACACAATCTGTAATGAGCAGTTGGTGTCCAGCTGGCTTAGTCGTGTCCAGAATCCTGAAATTCCAGCCTCTCCCTTAGCTCAGGGATGCTGCTTGTCAGCCACTGCATGTGCATATTCAGCCTGGGAGGGAAATCCCTGCAGAGGCTAGAGGTCTCTGTAGCATCAGCTCTATTTCGAGGAGCTTTTAAAGGTGCCGATTATTTTAGAGCCCAAGAGTCGCCTAAAAATACATTGCCTGTACGAGTCAAAGTCAAAACAAGGGAGCTGTGAAGTATGATTTGCTGCTCCTGTAGGCCACAGCAATTTTTGTGTCAAACAACCAGCCTCCACGTGCCTGCTAGAAGCAGCCCAGAAAAACCCTTCCAGGTGCTTTATGCACTGTAGAGAGCAGGAGAAGGACTATTCACCTGGCAGATCCCATTTTTCTTTCATTGTCAAAATGTGCAGGAAATCCTTCATGCCTTGCTTAGGTTTCGGTAAGACAAACGAAGAGAGCAGGCACTAAAACGTACCCGTGCTGGGCTGCTCTGGGGCTGAAACTCCCCCAAAGCAGCATTGCAGTGCCATCTAGTGAGAGGCACCAGGACTGGGAGCAGCTTGAATATTAAAAGCTCACCGTTTATAATTCTTGACCAGATCTGGCCCTGCTTTACTTGCGCAGCTCCAGCTCCAGGTTACACAGCTGTAGGCATCCTGCGAGTAAGTTTTTAGAGAGTTCCCTTCAGGGGAACAGTGCTTGGGTTGAACCTCCAGGGGGGATGGACGGTGGCCCAGCTCCTTGCCAACCTCTGCAGTGCTGCAAAGCAGTGGAGTTATACATACCTCTGCCAAGTGCAGCTTTATCTGTTCCTCTGAAGAGCCTGAAGGAGGGAGAGGAGGTGTGGATGGCTCGAGCAGTTCAAAGCAGAGACTTCAGCGTTTTAAACACTTCAGAGAGATCCCAGGAAAGCAAGGCTTGTTCTTGCAGGAAGAGATTTGGAAGCCTTATGGTGGCTTCTGTGAGAAAAGCTGAGGGCTGAAAAGATGCTGCTGTGGATATGAGAGATTGCAAATCCAAAAAAAAAAAAAAAAAAAATCAAATGGGAATTCAGGTCAAACTTTATCCTTCACATCCATGACAGTAAATACACTACCAGATACCGGCATTGAGAGCAGTAAAAACAGACAGGTGAAAGGGATGCTGAAAGCAACTGGATGCAGAGAATAACGAGCAGGAGGCTACAGCAAAGGAGTGCTCATATCTGCTTGCAGAGGTCGGGCTGCTTGCTCATCCCTGCTGGCTGCCTTAGCTTGCTTGCTGGGGCTGCTAATGCATGGTGTGCCTTTAATGCAGTCCCAAACTGCTAAAAGAAATCACAGCAAGGCAGATTTGTTATATTGCTTGGCAAAAACAACTCCACAAATAACAAATAGTCAAGGCATCAAAATTCATATCCATTTTTAGGAAAAGATATGCACACATTTATTACCAGTTTTAAATTCTTTATAATATCAAATGTAGCTACATCCAAATCCAGAGGGAGTCCCCTGCAGAAAAAAGGGAAATATATTGCATCAGTATTTCATTACACAGTCCACTGATCACAAACACATCCACTCAAGGCTTACCCCAGAGTCCCTATGCAACACACTTCTCACTCTGAACAAATGCAAGCTCCAGAGTCTCAGAAAAGGGAGTTTAAACCACAGTCTTTCATTGTAGCATCTTGTACCCTGTAGATAATTAACACACTTCACAAACCTCTGGTTAAAGTTTTGTTTTGTTTTGTTTTGTTTTGTTTTGTTGTTTTAATCTTGCCTTGTCACCTAACATGTACATACTGCAAAAAAGAAAATGTATTCATTGAGTTAATGATTTTGTGGACTGACATTCAGTATCTCCTGTATTTTCTGCCTTCCCTAATAACTGCCTCAGCTATTGTCTGCCATATTTACTCATTTTGGAATATAGGAACCTCCAGCTTCTATGTAACAAGCTGAGAGTAACAGGTCTAGCAGCAAGCTGGCAGGGTATCACCTCAGCCCCAGAGGTATCATCTGGCCTATTCAAACTTCTTTATATTCCCTTTATGGTGGTTATATAGGGAAAAGGAGTTGAGGAGGCAAGACTCAAGCAAGTTAAATTCTCTAAAAAATGCCCATTTAATGCATCAAGGTGCTGGTTCCTGAAATGGGCATGAGAAAACAAATATTTTTCCTGCTTCCAAATATGACAGATTGTAAGTTAAGAGATCATGGTGCTTACCTTAATGGACAGAGTGACATACAAAGTCTGATCGCTGCACCCTGTGCAAAGTAGGTATTAAATGTGATTAAACCCAAAAGGTATTTTTCAAATACCCACTTTACACAGCCATAAACCACTTCAAGAGGTGGAAAGCAACGAGAAATCAAGCTCCCAGTGATGAAGAGAGCAGTGGTATGCAGGGACACTATGCTATTCAGTGACAAAGTGGTTACAGTGCAATGCAAATTGTTCACTTTAACATTGAAGCTGCCTGAAATGCTCTCACTCCTGGTTGCATAACAAACCCAAACTCAGATACTGATTGCTTTCCAGACTCAAGCACCATTCAGCTAAAACATCACTATTGTTCAGACTTTTGGGAAATTTGGAGCAGTTTATGCTGTTAAATCAAGATTCTAGTTTCTTGGTTTGATTCAAACTGTATGAATTTAGAACTGAGCAGAACATTTGTGTCAAAAAAGTTAATAGATGAAAGCATCCTGTTTTCTTCTCACAAATGTTCTACTACAGTTGCAGTTTCAACAGTGTGTCTTTCATGATATGTTGTCTCTTGAAGCTGAAATTTGGAGTGTAACTTTGAGAACATAAAGATGAAAATTGGAATGAGAGACTGTACCATAACAGTCCTTAAGGGAAACTTCTACAGAGCTGAATAGCATTTAAGTAAGCAGGGTTCTGTCAAGGTGCATGTAGGAATATGTAACTTTCTTCATTTTTCTTTACTTAATATTTTGCATTGAGATAGTATTTATAAAGTTGTTAACTTTGTCAAATTGTACTATGCATTATCCAAGCATACACTGAAAGTGAAAGGGAAAAAAGAGTCTGGTTGCTATCAGTGAAGATAAAAAACAGATTCATAACTGGTCAGCTGCCTTGCCCATCTCATGGGGATGAGATTTACGGAAGAACAAAAAAAGAGTTCCGTTCTGAATCTGGGTATTTTACTGAAGTTCTTTCTGTGAGTGAAAGAGACCAGAGAAAGAAAGACTATAAAAGCGTCAAAAGATGTGGGTTGGTGGACAATGGAGAGCTGTATTTTTGGCAAAGCAGAGGCAGAGGGAGGAACAGAAGACAGTAGATGAGATAATCGTGATGACAGTTACAAGGAGGAATGTTGACAGGTCTTGCCCTTAACTGGAGGGTAAGCTCACTGGGGTGCGGAGCAAGATACTTTGGTTTTGTAGGTGATCTGTTTGGGACCTGAAGTTAATATAAGTAATAATTACACTGGCTTCCTGAAAAGGACTGCAAACCATATTACTGTCTGCTCTCTTGTCTGGTGGTTACATCTGGCTAGCACTGCAGGCCCATTGGCCACAGCTTAATAGGATCTGGATAAAGGAACAAAAGTGAAGAGCCACTTAGAGACTTAACACTGTGAGAGCTGAAGAGCTCGGTGCACACTAAGTGCCTTGGAGTGCCTTCCCTATGGCTCGAGTACTGGCACAAAGGCAGCTCTCCCAGTTTTCCACTTTTTTATTCAGCCTCGACAGGCTTAGATTTCCCCTGGTCTTACCTTAGTAACACAAAAACACTTCTTTGTAAGCAAAAGCTGAAGACATCATCCCTATCCAGACACCTGCAAAGCAGAAGCTGTTGCTACATAACAAATGTGTCAAAAATGTGAAGCTATTTCTTCACCTAACTGGCAGCAAGGTTTGTAGCAAGTGTCCATCCTTCTCTTTGCATTCCTAATCTTCCCTTTGTGGTACTTGTGTGTGTATCACAGTTTAAGGCAGCTGTAAGCCTAACAAGAGGCACTCCTCTGCACTTTCTTTATGTGAAGCCCTGCTGGCCTGCACACAGGAGAGGACAGGACCAGGAAACGCCTCATGACTTGTCATCCACCTAAAACAGCAGGCTGGGATGCACCACCCTGGTCTCTTACAACTGATGCACAGCCTAGTGTCCTCTATCCCCTTTCACTCGATCACTTACTAAACTTGTACAGGAGGTGCTGGTGCTATGAGGAAGACAAGCTGGGAGCAGTTTTTTGCACTAAATATGGGCTAAACAGGGGTGACATGCAAAAGTCTGCATCACGGATGGTGTGTGGGGTAAAATGCCAGATGACTGGGGAAGGGTTAGAAAAGACGAATGGAGGAGGGCCACCACATTTGAGTGTGATATGCAAAGCACTGAGAAGCTGCAGGTCGTGCTCAGGAATGAGAAAAAAACAGAATCTGAACTGGAAACATGTATGGACTGGAATCATGCATGCACCTGGGGAGAAAGTCAGAAGATGTGATCACTGAAATGACTAAAACATCACCATATTTTTTTTATTATTATTGTTTGTTTGCTTATTTTTTTGAGAGCCAGAGTCTGACAAGTACCAATCAACAGAAAGCAACAGTGAAGGCTGGGAAGCAGGAGATCAATGGGACAGAAACATTTAAGATTAGCTTTAAGCTGTCATGGTGACAATGAAGCAAATGACAGAAGAGAACTTAAGAGGAAGAAAACCCTAAGGAGATTTTTGAAGGTTTTGCACAATGTAATGGTGAGCCATCCAAAATGAAAGGCCTGAAAAGCTGGAGGCTGATCAGAGGAAGGCAGACTGTGCACATAAAGAGAAAGAGATCTGTTCAGTACAAGACCAAGCAGTACAGCTCTTCAGCTGCAGCTGACCCAGCTCTGTTGAGACCAGGCACCTTCTTACAAAGCCAACAGAAAACGCATCTGGGCACTGACAGGAGGATGAACCACTGCTGGCCAAAGACCTTCATTTCATTCCTTGTAGCTGGGCTCAAGCAACCTATGCTAAACCACTGGATTTACCATCTACAAGGTGGTAGAGGATCCCTACTGATGTTTATGCAAACAGAGTTAAAACTCCTTCCATGGAGTGGAAAGAAATGTCTGAATATGAGTCAGGCAGAGACGGGGATTTTGCCAGTGCTAGTACTTGTTGCAGTATTATTGGAACAGGTTGCCCAGGGAGATGGTGGAGTCACCATCCCTGAGGGTGTTTAAGGAGAGGCTGGTTGTCACACTTAGGGACATGGTTTAGTGGGTGACATTGGTGGTAGGGGGACAGTTGGACCAGATGGTCTTGGAGGTCTTTTCCAACCTTAATGATTCCACGATTCTAAGATTATGTTATAGTGCACCAAGCAGGAGAAGAGAAAAGAATGCCGAACTGAGCAAAGGAACATCAAATCTAGCTATGTAGAAGTAAGCATGAATCTCTTACTAGTTTTGTAAATAAAAGTTTATAGATTTGGTTGCCTTGAATAAATGGGTGCAAAACCAAATAAAAAACATAGGTCTGAAATTCCTTCTCAGAATGGTTAGGAGAAGAAATAAACAGCAAATCACAGAATCAGAGGCCAACTGAGGTTGGAGGGGACCTCTTGCAATCATCTAGTCCAAACATCTCACTCAAAGCAGAGCCATCAACCTAGAGCTAGTTGCCCAGGACCAAGTGAAATGAATCAATTTCATTATTAATTTTGGTACTAAGAGGATGCTTCAGCAGACTATTTACTGTTATAATGACTGTCATACACTGCCTGGGAATCTGTGCAATGTGACATTTTTACAATTTTTCCATGCAATTTTTCAGGAATTGAAAAATGAATGATGTGGTCCTAAACACTGCAGCTTGTTTAAGAAAAAATAAATCATAGGTCATGATGATCTTGTTTTAGATTAATAGAGAAAAATGATTTATTTTTCTAAAGTTTTTAACTTTCCTTATCATTTGCAAACAATGCCCGTTTGTTCTACCACAGCTTGGGCAACTGCAGCATCCTGGCATGGTAGTTTTACCCAGCTGCACAGCTGAACTCCACTACAAACATGCTCTCACTGCCCCTCCTCAAAGGGAAAGGGAGAGAAAATACAATGAAAAGGGGCTCACAGGTTGAGATAAGGACAGGGAGATCACTCAACAATTATCGTCATGGGCAAAACAGACTCAACATAGGGAGATTAATATAATTTGTTGCCTGTTAGTAACAAGCTGGAGCTGTACAAAACTAAAAGCAAAACAAAAACACCTTCCCCCCACCCACTCTCTTCTACCTCCTCCCCTGAAGCAGCGCAGGGGAATGGGGAATGGGGGTTGCGGTCAGTCCCTGACGCTTTGTTTCCGAAGCGTCTTTCCGCCTTCTGAACTGACTTTGGGGTCTGCAGGGCTGGTTCTCACTCCTTGCTCTCCCAGCTGCTGTTGCACAGCAGGGTTTTTGTTGTTGTTGATTTTGTTTCTGTTTGTTAGTTTTTGTGTTTTGTTTGTTTTTTGTTTTCGTTTGTTTGTTTGTTTTTCCATTTCTTAAATCTGCTCCCACAGAGGCAAAATAACATCGCTTATTGTATCAGCTCTGGCCAGGAGTGGGTCCCTTTGCAGCCAACTGGAGCTGGCTCTGATCTTACATGGAGCAGCTGCTGGGATCTGCTCACAGAGACCACCCCTGCAGCCCCCCAGCTACCAAAGCCTTGCTGCATAAACACACTACACCTGGATAGGGGCAGAACTCCATTCTGATTCCAGAAATCATTACCAGAATGGGGCTTTATAAATTGAAAATAATTTTAATGGAATCACTGTAGATTAAAGACAGAATTGAGCAAAAGGCATAGTACATACAAACTTAATTTCATGAAGATTATTAAAAGATAAAGACACTATGTCCAGTCCAATAAATACACTCATTTTGAGAAATAAAATTTTCAGATAAGGAAAAACATTCATTTTCTCAGTTTTATTTCTCAGCCTTTATTACAAGTAACAACTGGAGCGAAAATTTATCTCTGCCTTCAGGTATCCAAGGGTTTTAGTCTCTGTTGAAAAAAAGAAATTTCTGATGAGTCACAATTTTTTTCTGTGCAGTCTCCAAAATAACTTGGCTATGTTGATTAGTGTTGCTATCATAAAGGTAAAAGGTTGGTTAGGAAATGTAGCTTTTCTGAGGTGTATGCTTATTTTACATTTAGGCATATAATTGGATAGTTATATTACAATATTAAACTGTACAGTCAAGTTGGTCATTAAATCATCTTTCTCCTTATTTTTCCTTTCTGTTAACAGAAGAGTATTTTAAATAGATCTTCAATGTTTCTGTGCATGACAGAAAAATATTCATAACACATTTCTTCAACTTTGGTAGAAGTTTTACATGACTGTGATAAAATCCTACCATTATGGGTTGGCCCCAGCCAGCAGCCAAGCACCCACATAACCTCTTGCTCATTCTCCCTTTTCCCCAGGTAGATGGGGGACAGAATAGGAAGGGAAAAAAAAAAAAAAAAAAAGAGAGAGAGAGAGAGAGAGAGAGAAAACTCCTGGGTTGAGATAAAGATAGCTTAATAACTGAAGGAAAGAGAAAATATATATATAGTGAAGCAAAGACAATCACCCATCAGCTCCCATGAGCAGACTGCTGCCCAGCCAATATCTGAGCAATGGCCACCTTGTAAGCCCAACCCCCCACCTCCTTTTTTTAATGCCATTGATTTTGCTTAACTTTTTATAAGTTCATTTTTAGAGTGAAGCTGGCAACTTCATATTTGTCTATGAGCATCTTGAGTTCAAAGTTCAACAATAAGTAGACCTCAATTCATTTAAGTGGCTTCCCTGTCCATAGCTTTAAGGCTGCTTTGTTTTACTTTGCTTATGTGGGAAGCTGCCTTGCTACCTCAGTGCATCACCACAGCAATTAACCTGTACAGTATGCTGTCCAAATAATGCTTTTTCATGTTTCTTCATTGGTTCAGACTTCTGTGGTCCTCCATATTAATGTTTCTGTATTTCCGTCTTCTTTTGTCAGTTTTCACATTCTCCACATCTATATCTTATCTATATCTATATCATCTATATCTATATCGATATCTATATCTATATCTATATCATCTATATCTATATCTATATATACCTATCTAGTTATCTATCTATCTCAATATATCTTCGTGTACCCACATACAGGAAACAGGGCCAGGCTGTGGTGTACTTGGGCATAAATGTCCCCCCAGACCACCAGTGCTCTCCCAGGCAAAGGCTTGACATACCTGTGAAGTTAGTACAGAACCAGGGTCTATTTCCAGAGGGCAGTTTGAATGAGACTGCAGAAAGGAGACTTTAGACATAGGAGTGCATGCAACTCTTGGCCTATTTTATTCAACAGTCTAGACATATTTCTGCACCATATCAAGGTATTTTCTTCTACTTCATTGCCTTCCATCCACCACCATTCTTGCTGTCCATTTTCTTGCCCCTTTGCATCACTCACTCTTGTCTTCTTACAGTTATATTGTGTAACCCCCAAATAAATCTTCTCCAAGGGCCTTCTGTCTCCCTGGAAACAGTGGGAACTGATGCTCGTTTTACTAGGGCAGCAGCATGCGCAGCAAGAAATGCCCACGTCTTACCTCCTTTGAGCGGGGACTATTCCAGAAAAAGAGAAATTTTGCAAAACTGAAATAGGGATATTCTCTGAAACTAAGTTGGACAGACTAAAAATATATCATGATAAGATCAGAGGGGCTGACGATGCTGCTATTCCAGGGTTATTTGCCAGCAGGTGCCAATATGTAAGGTAGCAGCTCGTCTCATCACCCTGATACCCAGACACACCTCATAGGAGGGAAGGAATGTGACATCCCTTCAGATCCCATGCAGTGAACTGTCCCCTATCTCTGCAGCTGCTTGCATATGATATCAGCTAGAAGAAAAATAAGGGGAAATGGCAACAGGCAGGTCCATACTGACACACATAGGTGCTGTCATGGAGCTTGCACAGGACTCTCAAATTTCTGTGTAGGGTCAGTATGTTCCGGCAGTTAGCTGATCCCGGTGGGTTAACTGCCTGTGGGGGACAGCAGGGACACTGAGGCGGCATTTCCTCGTTGGGACAGGATTAGAGGGACGGGGACAAGGGTGCAGTGGTGCCAGAGGCCAGGAGAGGGAGTCGGAACCCATGTGAAGGAAAGGGAGCAGGAAAAAAAACCCTCCACACCTGCTTCCTTGGTGGTGGGATTGATGGGTGCTCTCCAGAAGCCACATCAGGGGTGGCCACATGGTGAGGAGGAGGAAGCCAAACCCGTGCTTGACCAGCTGCATGGTGCTCTCCCTGGGGCCGGCAGGAACCTTGGCTCCTGGTAGCATAGCCTTCCCAAAATGCTTCCCGCAAGGAAAGAGCCTCCCTGCCCAGGACGTTGTATCCTTGCCTATCAGCTCAGGTCGGCAACTTGCTGCCTGAGATGGCACGTGCTGAAATGAGAAACGTTTGATAAGTGAGTTTTCAGTGGTATCATCAAGCAGGCAGCAGCAAGTGGATTTTACACTTGGATTGTGAATTATTGTGACCATTTTGTGAAGTGTTTTGTGGACAATCAGATATGTTCGTTTCTGTTTATGTGCATGTGTGTGAAACTGTGTGTATATACCTACTGGATTTTTCAACCTATAAATAGTTTATCCATGTCTATATTTTATATAGATACATGTGATTAATTATACAAATAACTAAATATATTTTTATCCAATCTTGTGATTCCCTAAACATGCACCCTCCTGCAGACTGTAATCAAAATGTCATCCACTTTTCCCACCTTTATAATGTGAAAATGGTGCAGACTGTGGATGTGTGTAACTTTTAAACTGCACTTCCTTACTGCTGTGTACTCTAGCTATGAAATAATGTTTAAATACTTTCAGGCTTCAGTATAATATAAATGATGTGATAACTTTTGAAAAATCAGACCAAGACGAATCAAAGAGCAACTTATTTTTTCATTTGTTTTGGTTTTGGTGTAAAACTGAACTGGCCTTGATAGGTTGATTTTTAAGTGTTTAAAGTGAGTTGAAACCTGTTTTTCAAGTTTCTAACTTGTTTTTCAATATAGGTAGCATGTGGGCTTTATTTATTTATTTATTTTCAAATTTATTTCAAGCCTTGAAAAGTTCATGCATTGATGTCTGATAACATTTTCTCTCTCCTTTATTCCTCCTATCATTCTCCTTCTTGAACCCTGAGAGGAACTATCTAGGAAGATCTCTTCTCAGAAAGAGCAGTCAGGCATCAGAAATGGGTTGCCCAGGGAGGTGGTGGTGTCACCGTCCATGGGGGTGTTCAAGGAAAGGTTGGATATGGTGCTTAGGGACATGGTTTGGTGGGTGACATTGGTGGTAGGGGGATGGTTGGACCAGATGGTTTGAAGGACTTTTCCAACCTTAATGATTATAAGTATCCTTACTCTTTTTCCTGATATCAACACATAGGTCCCTTTGAAACTAGGAGCGGATTAAAAATCAACTTTACTGGTGCCTGGGTGAGGGTAGAAGAGAGAACCAAAGTGAAAACAGTCACTTCCAATGTGAGAAAACTGTTTCATCATCTTTGTCTCTGAAGAGAAGGACCGGGGGGATCTCATCAAAGTCTATTAATACCTGAAGGGAGAGTGCAAAGAGGACGGAACCAGGCTCTGTTCAGTGCTGCCCAGCGGCAGGACAAGAGACAATGGGCACAAGCTGTGCCAACACAGGAGGCACCCTCTGAACATCAGGAAGCACTGCTGTGCTGTGTGGGTGACGGAGCACTGGCATAGGTTGCCCAGAGAGGCTGTGGAGTCTCCCTTCCTGGAGACATCCAAAAGCCACCTGGACAGGGCCCTGGGCAGCCTGCTCTGGGTGCCCTGCTTGAGCAAGGGTCGGGCCAGATGTCCTCCAGAGGTTTCTTCCCACCTCAGCCACTCCGTGATTCTACCCTGCCATAGACTCCTTGCAAGACAGTCATCACCTCGCTGCCACAAATATTTCCTAACTACTAGCGTCATACGAGCACTGACGATACAAGATTTACCTCACTTCAGTCAGCCTTGTGACAGCACCGTGGGTTGGTTAGCCGGCTTTGTCCCAGCAGCAAGTGGGTGCTGTGGGCAGCTCAGCATGGGGAAACTGCCCCGGGGGTGCCCACTGCCTCCACAGCTCAGCAAGGACTGGTCTGAACATAGCTGGAATGTTTTAGTAGACTTGTTAAAATGTAAAATTACACTGTTTCATTGTAGGAGATCAAAAATAATGATACTTAACACCATATTTAATATTTACTGAATGGCCCCAATCAAAATCAGATCTTTTCCAGGCAGACTGGGAAGTCATGGATTAAAGCAGGTAATAATTCTTTCAAGCATGCCCACCCCACCTAAACACAAAAAAAAATAACCATCAGCTGAAGACTGGGTGCACAGAAACAGGCTTGGGATGCTCCTGGACTTCATAGTAGTCAGGTGAGGTGGCATTTGTGTGTGTTAGTGTCTTATTTTTACTCCATGTACCTTAAGCTTAGGAGAAATATATTGCATCAGGCTGAATGTCAGCCTCAGAGCAATGCCTTGCTGTGGGATTTTCCAAGATTTCTATGACTTCATTTTTTGTTCTCCAGGAATGACAAATAATTCCTCATCCCTCACCTTCGCCTCACACAGCAGGCATGAGAATCAAGTGGATGAAATTCCTATATTTTGGTAGCATCTGACCCACCTTGACAGCTTATGTTGGGTCACCTTTGAAAAGCAGTGACAACAAAGTCTCTAGGAGAATGAAGTACTTAGGATTTTCTCTTAACCTTTTTTTTTCTTTTTTCTTTTTTTTTTTTTAATCTTGGTTCCATTGTCTACTGTATCCCCTGGTGCCAACCTAAAAACAAACCAAGCAACCAACCAACCAAACAAAAAAAGTGTCACCCCAAGAAGGGGCTTTCTCAGTTGAAAACACGTATTAAATGTTCTGTGATTATGACGAATTGTGGAGCTGAGATCAGGCAAGTGTGCACATAATGTTTCCATTATTTTGTCCTCTTTAAATTAAAGCTTGATGAGAATCAATGTCAGTGTCCTTGCCCTTGTGAGAAGAAAGGCAATACTTCACCCAGAAGTATGAAAGTGGTCGATACTTCTAAATGGAAATAGTTAGAGATGTAGTATGTATGTATGAAATACTAAACCTACGGCAAGGGCACAAAGTGCCCACCTGCTGTCTGAACATGGATAAAGATATGTGATTTTGACCCCTGTTCCTTTATTGCAAACATGTAAGAGACTTTCATGGGAAGGCAGAGCTGAACTGGCTTTACTGTACAAAAATGACAGAGTGAGAATGAGCAAAGTATGTTTGTAGCAGAAAGCAAAACCAAGAAAGAGATAATTACATTAATTTATCTTTCCCTATTAAATTCAACTTTCATATTTTTTCTTAATGGACTAATCTCTGCAATTTGCCAGATTTTGAGCTGGTATTTTTTAATACCATGATGCAATGGATTCTGTTCCTCTCAGTATGCCTGCTTCTTTTAATGCAAATACTTCACTTTCAGCTGGATACAGAAGTATCCCTATATGATGTTATGTTTCACTTGAAAATACATTTTCTAGATTCATTTGCTTAGGTTTGTAGAGAATAGAGAAAAGTAAACCTCACACTTCTGTCTTTATTGTTATTAACATTCTAATTGTTCTGTTAAGTTGAAAAACACTTTATAAAGTTATTAGTTATAAATGTTTTAAGCTCCCAATGAGTTATGGCATTTTAAAAAGAAGTTATGAGGATTTCATTAAATAAATATTAATAACAATAATTGTTCCTATGGTATTGCACAAAATAAAAATTGCTGTATATTCTGGAAGGAAGTTCAAAGGCATTTTGCAAGAACTTAGCACAAAAGGTATCGTAAAGCTGCTACTTGATGCACTTTCCATCCTATTATACAAGAAAGCACTTTGTTCTGGATTTGTCTTAGTAGATGCAGTAAACTATTCAATAAACTTGCCACATTTTGTTTTACCAAACAGAATTTCGTCTCCAAAAAGTATGCTATGCAGATCAGGCTGGACTTTGTACGGCCTGCGATGGCTATTAATATTAATCTTTGCTTTTCATATTTTCATTTTTCTAATAAAACTGAGAAATTATGGCCTTTTTCCATTTATATTCCATGATATTCCATAGAATTAGACATTGAAACAAAGGTAGTTTAGGTAGTTTTGTTAAATTTATATGGATACTACAAATAATCAGATATCACATTCTAGCCCTCTGACGTGACCTCTCTTCTTATACAGTCATCTCTCCTCTTGGTACGCTTTATTTTTTATTTATTTCTTTTTCTGCTTTCCTTCTTGTCTCTTCTCCATCTTTTATTTCTTCTTCCTGTGTCTCTCCTCTCTCTTCCTTCCTCTACTTCTTCGTCTTTCCTCCTTCATCATTTTTCTTTTTCCACTCTTTATCATCTCGTTTGTTCTTCATTTTCCTTCTGCATTCTCCATGGCATTCCTTTTCTTTCCCTGTTTTCTCAATTTCCCTTTCCTAAGTTCTCTTTTTCTTTTTTCTTCTCATACAAGGCTAGATTACAGGAGGATAACAGAGTCTGATGGATATCAGCATCATTCCCAGTGGTTCCGTTCCATTGGCAAATACTGCCCAAGAGGGTAAATGCTGATAACCGCATTTGTACATAGATAATGTGTTAAGGAATAACACCAGTACAAGGTTAGATTGTAATTTGTGGCTCACAGGCAGATACAAAAACTGGTTCTCTGACCTAGTAACCTTCTAATTTAGCATCAAAAGACAATGAAAGATAAGCTTAGAAAGGCATAGGGCATGCTGTCCTTAATATGTGGGTTTTCTTTTTGATTCCATCACAGTTTTAACATGTGATTCTGGGCAAGACAGACAATTTCAATGTATGTGTTTCGTCATCTGAATAGGTGAGGATCACATGCCTGCCTTACAAAATGTTGTGAAAGGAACACTGGTAATCTATGCCTCAAGTATTATGGGAGAGTCTGTCAGGATTGTGAAGTATTGATATTTATTTTTCTCCTACATCCAACACTGTATCCATCTCTCAATGTACAATATACATAAGTGCATAACTGACCGATTATTTCCTAATATATCCATGCTAGTCATGTGTACTACAATCACTCAGCACCAGTGCATCTCTTAACAACAGCCCTGTTGACTGTGATTTCTGATAATAACTGCTGCATAATACAAACCTCTCCACACCCTTATAACCAGTTCTGGCCTCTCTAAGAGATTCTTAAATATTTAACTCTCTGCACTGTTGGGACAACTAATTTATGCAATACAGTAACAAAAACTCTGAAATAGAGTAGGTTTTGCTTGTGGTAAACCTCTCAAGCTCTGATATATTTGCATACTCATAGACATAAATATACAAAAATATAGACGTTATAGAGGCAGAGAGACAAACTACCAATTCGAGTAGTTGCTTAACCGGTAGTTGTTAATGTACAGAGTGTGATACTAGAGTATTCTTTCTTCATGTGGGCTGAAAGCTGAAAGTACAGTGTTTCATTTGCTGATATAACATGTCCCAACTGCTTAATCCTGGGCATAACTAACACACTTTAATCTATCTTTGGTCAGTAGCAGAGACAGTTCAAGCATCCCCTTACTATTGCAAATCATATAGTCCCTGGGTAGGAAGGACCTCTGCTGGAGGCAGAAGCAGAAGCGTGATCACAGCAGTCTGCTCAGGACTTTTTCCAGTCAGGTCTTGAAAATCTCTAAGAACAGGGGACTGTACAACTGCTCTGGGCAGCCTGTGCCACTGCCTCACTGTCCTCATGGGGAAAGTGTTTTGTTACATTCAGTCTGAACCTCCCTTGTTTCAACTTAAATCCATTGCTTCTCTTCCTCCCACTTTGAACCTTTGTGAAGACCCTGGCACTGTCACTTCCTTCAAGTGACTGACAAAGATATACCCTGTGACAGGCCTCTGCAACCACAGGGGTGGGTCCCTGTGATGCCCTGCTCTCACCAGCCTCCAGGCAGAGAACAACCCATTAGCCATCATCCTCTCAGCCCAACCAACCAATTTCTTTACCCACCCAGTTTTCCACTACTCCAGCCTCTAACATTCTGTCTTCAGTACAAGTGTGCTGTTGGAGAAAGAGCTGAAAGCCTTGCAGAATCAAAGTAAATGACATCCATTGCTCTCCCTGGTCCACTAACCTTGTCACTTTAGCATAGGAGGCAGTCAAGGTTAGGCATGATTTACCCTTGGTCAATCCACATTGACTGTTCCCAACCATATTTTTCTCCATATGTCCCAAGATGTGCCCAAATGTGCTCCAAAAGTTGTCACACCACAGTTCTGTATAAAATAAAAAAAAATTAAAAAGCCACTGTGTGTTTGTGAAGAACTGATTCTACTGAAAAATAACCTGGACAAAAATAGTTTTATTTTGTGCTGGATGATGTCTGCTGTGATCCTGTTTGCTGCAGGGCTGCGTTTTCACATGTGCCATGAGTACAGTGGGGGAGGTGTGGAGATGGGAACCAGTTCAGCGCAGGAAGGGTGGTGACTGATTAAACCAGTCTAAGTGTCTCCACTGATGAATATATTAAATGTTAATTCTTGAAATCCCTTAAATTGCATGTAAATGCATATGAAGATTGCTTGTCATGTCTTTGTAGAAGTTTACTGCAGCTACCTACACAAACTGGTTGCGCATTCAAAGTGAAGATGACGAGCTTACAACAAATAATTTGTCCCTTGACTGTTTAGTGCATGTAGTTACAGTAAATAAAGTAGGATTTGTATTTTGTTAATCTCTTGGTCTTTGCTGTACTCTGCATTCATGTGGTAGGTTACAGTCTCTTCTCAAGTGAAAATGGAATGTAAACAAAGAAAGCTTGGAGGAAAAGCTTATTAGGGCTTTTAAAGGAAGCCCACCACACAACTGTGAAATATGTACAAATTTCCAGTGCCTTAATGATTACACTTTTTATAACTGCAAAAGCATATGTTCTTCCATGCACCAACCTTAATAAAAGCCAAAAACAGAACCCCGCCAAAAAAAAAAAAAAAAAAAATCTGTCTTATAAAGCAAATTAAAAGTTTTCAATTAAGGAATTAAAAAGATTAAAAGATCTGCCATGCTTACTTTATGCTTCTAAAGAGTGTTTACTACTTACTTTATGCTTCCAAGAAACAATGACTTAGAAGGTTTTTTGAGCATTCTCTGATTTTTAAGAACTGTTCCAGCTATTTTTTGAAGGTTGTCCCTTCAAACTTGTCCCAAATTAAATTGTTTTCTTTAGGGAACTAGTGGGCTTTATAGCACTTTTGGTAGTCTAAAATCGTAAGTATAGAGATTAAGGCAGAGGTTACAGAAGAACAGTGGACAAAAACAGTGCAACACTTTCTCTTTAAGTCTTAGTTGAGAAATCCCGGTGTCCCATTTGCCTCCACATGAAACATAAGCTCCAAAAGGGATTTGACACAGTTAAATGGTACAGTTGAGTTCACTCTGCTAGTCTCTGTGAATTTTGTGTGAAGAAACAAAGATGATGTGTTGCGATTGTAAACTTAATACTGGCCCACTTCAATTCCTGATTCTGTTTGAGCAAGTCCCATTGAACCAGCCTCCTTGTTATGTGATAGCACTCTATTGCACTACCTATACCCTTATGGTTCACGTGCTTCCAGCTCATATGTTAATAAACTAGTCAAGTCACTAATTTCAACAGCTTTGACATCACCTCCAAGCTGCAATCCTACAGGCCTGAACCTGTTGTTTTTTCAGCAATGTCTGTGTTCCTCCCAGGGTGGGGGTGGTTATAATCACGTATTCCCACCTCTATCGTAATGCTGCTAGTTTATTCTCTTTCCTACACGTTTATATAAGAGCAGAGATGCAAGGGTGCTAGATGCGGTAGAAGATACTTTCCAGCTCAGAATAATTGTGACACATCTGCTAATAAATGCACACTTGGCACCTGCACATTTTTTGCCTGCCCTATCTCAACGCCATTTTCTATTCCTGACTCCTGCTCCATAATTCACCAGCTTCTGTTGTTAACTGATGTTTTCCATGTGTTGTTTTACCAAGAAAATTCAATTTTCTAAATTGTAATGTATAAGGTATTTAATGCCTTAATTTTTGTAATCTCTCACTTCACTTTGTAGATCAGGTCCTTTTTTGCTGAATGTTTCATCAGTCATCTCTAAGCAGAAAAAAAAAAGGTTAAAAAAATTGAACTACTAAATAATATTCAGTAGTCTATATAGAAATATAATGGAGGTTCTGTCATAGGAATATGAGGCACTGCATTTGATCAAACTAAAGGTTCTGCTAGACCAATAAATTATTTCTGACAGTAGCCAGTAGGAGAGATATTTAGGAAAGTGTGTAGGAAATATGGCTCCCACCTCTTGCCATGAAGTTTTTTTCTGTTGCACAGCAGAAGTATGAGAAACAGCAATCATAAATTGAAACACGAGATATTCTGACTGTATATACAGGGGGGAAAAAAATCACCGAGAATTAATCATGAAACAGGTTGTCCAGAGAGGATGAGAACCCTCCCTCCTTGGAGACCTTCAGAAGCTGTGAACAGCTTGGCCTGTATTCAGTGTTGATCCTGCTTTAGCTGGAGTTTTACTAGGTGACCCTGGTCTTTCCAACCTGAATGATTCACTGATTCTAGAAACCCTAGAGGAGTAATTGCCCCTCTGCAATCAGAATTATCACATCTCTGAGCAGTTCTCGTCCTGATTGCATGTGTCTGAATTTGTTCGTCATGAAATGAACAGCTGCAGTTTTGTCTGTTTTAAAGGCAACAGTATTTAGGGTATAATTTCATGGAATTTTACTCTAAGTCCATTATTATTTTTATTCAAACATTGGCTCAAATGCCCTCTTCTTGAAAGCATGGACTAACATCTGCAGCTGTCAAAAAGAAAGCATCAGTGACACTTGCAGTACACTTTCTTCTGTAGAAAGATGTGTGCCTGATAGAAAAGCTTAAACTGTAGTCCCACGGGGGAATTGAGTGCATCTGAGATGCACTTATAAGAGGTGCATCTGCTATAGGTATCAGCCCTTCTTTCTACAATGATAATGCAACATCCCTCTGTTTATGATATGACATCCAGTAATTACATCCTGTTTGTCTCTTTATCCAAATGTTCATGAACTATAGTAATAATAAGAAGCACTTAAGTAATATTATGAAGAATTTACACTATTTGTTGTACATTCAAAATAATCTATGAATAGTTTGAGCTTTTTTATTGGTTTGGCAGCTTGCACTTCTAGAGAAAACTAGAAATTAATCCTGCAGACTGGTGTCTTGGCAGTTGCAGCTAGGGCCAAAAGTCCTAATTTGTCTGAAAAAACATATGTGCTCCACACTGCAGTTGCGGCAAGACTAAGGCAGAGCACAGTTAATCAGCATTTAAATCCGGGATCTTGTGAATCTCCATTCCAGTGGAGACAATTTGAAAACATTTTTGAGTTGTGAAGGGACTAATTTAACAAAAGGATTCTGTTAACATATTGATTTCAGACTCAGTGAGTGAAGACGTGCATTTTTACCTATTGTTTCTGAAAATAGTACAAGAAGTTAAGGGTGTACAATGCCTGTCAGATCTCAAGGAGTCGTAACCCATTGCCAGTTCAGGCATACTTAACTTTTTTTTTGTAGAACTCGACTTGAGATGACTAAACTAAAAGATTTCCTGTCATGTTTGAGGAACGGGAAGAAAAAATCATTTATCCTTTAAGATGTCCTAGGAGGCACTAAAGAAATTTCAGAGACTGTCCAACATGGCTTTGATGAGAAAGTAATTAAAGTCACTGACTGAGCTGTCCACATGTTTGAGTCAGATAACAATGTAATTGACTGTAATGGTTCCCCTGCTGAAGGACAGTAATCAGAAGATAAATGTGACTGAAACCAAATTTGCTGAGGGAAATTTTATTGACATTTCTAGCTAGTAGTAATAAGTCAAAAAATTAGGTTTAGTGTATGCAAGAGTTAAGTAGGCTATGCTATGCTGATTTTGAAGAAAGAACAAAAAAAAAAAATAAAGGAAATATAATCCATGACTATTTTCTTTCTTTGTTTTAATAGCCTACTATTCACAGTTTACAGTAACTATTATTGTCTCTTTTGTCTTGTAGAGGTTATCACACATGCACCTCAGCTGCTCTACCAACATCAACTGACTTTGCAAATAATGCTGATGGACCCAGCCTACATCACACCCTCATCACACCACACAGCAGCTTTAAGAACTCATCTATTCCCTCCCCAAGATGGTTAGAAACTAATTTTAACTACAGATAATTTTGTAATTTGCAGGCAAAGAAGTCAGTTTGACATATTCCTCTTAGCCTGATTGAATTAATTTTAAATGGTTTGGCAGCTTTTCTCCTTGCTGCTGTTAAAAGAATTGTAGATAATGATACCACTCCCAGCTGATCTCAATCTTTCCTCAAAAGGAAGAAAATAGCAACCTCTACAAAAAACACAACTTCATATTTTTTGATCTTCCTACAGTTTGAATTGCTTCTTTTCTCCACCCACCTACCAGCCTCCAACCCCCTACACAGTTTTTTGTCAATTCAAGGTCGCATGGCTATTTTGGAACATAAAGTAACTAAGTATAAATATTCTGATTTTTTAACTGTATGTGGTTTTCTGGGTATGCTTAGAATCAACTAACATTTTCCATTTCTTATGTCAACAAGATGCAATGCAAATCAGCTGGGAGAAACAGATAGTTTTACCCCTGAAACTCAATGTGTGTTGGAGTACATTGGTCATAGTTCTCTGCCAGTCAGTGATACGTCAGCCTTGGGGAAATTTCAGCTCCTTAGTCAGAGGGGCACCAAAAGACCTATCTATGAACCATAATTTAGCCCTAAATTTCAGCTGCACAGTTCGCATAGTTGCTGAAGACACTAGTGTCACTTTTAGGAGTATCCTGAGTTTGTATTACTGACAGCAAAAGCACTACCTTTAAGTAGTTCATAAAATATATTGGATGTGAAAGTAACAAACTCTACACCACACTTTTCTTCCAATATTGTTCTTCCAGAAACTTTTCAGCACAGAATCTTGCATAAAGGGCATGCTTGAGGGCTGGAAAACCTCTACTATGAAGACTGAGGGAGTTGGGGTTGTTGAGCCTGGAGAAGAGAAGGCTCTGGGGAGACCTTGTTGCGGCCTTCCAGTACCTAAAGGGGGCCTACGGGAAAGCTGGGGAAGGACTCTCCTGGAGTCTCTCAGGGAGTGTAGGGATAAGGCAAGGGGACAAATAGCTAAAAGAGAGTAGATTTAGATTAGATACAAGGAAGAAATTATTTTCTATGAGGGTGGTGAGGCACTGGAGCAGGCTGCCCAGAGAGGTTGTGGATGTCCCATCCCTGGAAGTGTTCAAGGACAGCTTGAATGGGGATCTGAGCAACATGATCTAGTGGGTGATGTCCCTGCCCATGGCAGGGGGGTTGGAACTTAGTGATCTTTAAGGTCCCTTCCAACCTGAGCCATTCTATGATTCTATGGATCTATGCTTAAGGCATCATTTTTAAAGGAACCCACAGCCAGCCTTCAATTTACACGTAAACTAATCATTCACACACGTAAGCAGTAGAAGTGCACTCACAACTTTTTATATCTCTTAAATGAGGATGACAAATTATGGGCTCATAAATCATTCTTATTATTCAAATTCAGCCTATAATCACAAGATCAGTTTCAAAGCAACATTTGTTCCTATTCCCTCCTGAAGCTGGTCACTCATACTTGTCCTGGTTGCAGCTGCTTATGGCATTAACTTCTAAACTGGATCACTTAAGTGATCAAAAATTTTACATTCCTGTATTTCTCAAAGGCTTTCGTAATAATGTAGACGCTTCTGTAGATAAAATGAAGTTTAAGGCATGTGAGGATGTTGGGGGAGGAAGAGGATAAGAATTTTTCAAGCTAGTCTTGATTAAAAGGAAAAAGGATGTAGGACCAGACCTTCATCCTTTTAAATCACAGGCTTGGAAAATATAAATTGAATACAGGAAAAAAAAAGAAAAAAGAAAAAAAAAAAAAAGAGTGATGTTAATGGTCAATTCTTTGTAGATGACTGTGATGTATTGATTGATCCTTCAAATCTAAACTTCAGCTTAAGACTCTAGTTCATCAAAGTCCTGGTATGGCTTCAGGCATTTGAATGCTTTTACCAAAGCTTATTATGAATAATATTCACCTCAACTATAAATGTTTCACTAAATTCACTAAATTCAGGTTCATTTTTTTGAATCTTTGAAGTTAAGCATTCTCCAAAGTCTGGGCCATCTTCATTGTTATGAATCTCCTGCTAAATATATATATAGAGAGAGCTGATAAATGTCTTTAACCACATTTTATGGAAGGAAAAATCTCATTTTTTTCTTGTACAAATGGCTTTATTCATGATAGTTGTTCAGAAGCTTTAGCCCTGCCAAAAAAATAACATGTACCACCCAGAAGGTGCTTCACACTGAGATCCAGTGACAGCAATACATTAACTCTTCTGAAAGCATTTTTCTATTTAGCATTGGCACTAAGTATGAAAGTAATTTTTATCTGAAATTCAGTTCTAGTATCACAAGACACTTACACAAACTTCTTGGCAGACTTTTCCTACTTTTCCATTGTGCTAATGATAGGTCTTTCTGGGCTCCACAGACCGTGCTGAAATGAACCCTATGCACAAACAAAATGTGTTAGTTTTCAGCCAGATCATCTTGACAAGCCACCAATTGCAGAGCTGTGCAAGTGCTGGTGCTGGTGCGAGGGATGCGCGGGAGTGAACAGAATGGAGTAGGAGTCTGGGAGCCCTGCAGGGAAAAGGAGAAGTGGGCTGGAAGACCTCAGCCCTGTTTTTCTGGAGGAGAAACTCCCACTATCCACCCAAAAAACTTCGCTTAATCAGAAAGCTATTGATTAAATTGGAGGTTCACTTAGAGAGGGTCAAATACAAAAGTACAGCGAGGATACCTGAAAGTATCTGAAGGAGTGAATCCAAATGCTTATGTCTTAGAAATGGTTTGGCCAATTTTACAATCATTATGAAAAACAAAAAAAGGCATTCAGTCTTCAGCAACAACTCTTTACAAGGTCAGAACAAGAACTTATTTTATGATTCTGATATATAAACAGAGTAAAGGAGCTGCTGAAATGAAATCAAATCATTGCTTGTATTATTATTTTCCTACTCTTTTCACAGAAGAAAAAAAAAATGATTTCTAATGCAAAATTCATATACATATTTTACAGTGTGGGATATTCATTAATAAAAAGCAAGTTTTTACTGGTAAAGACTGTCAGAAATAGAGCTAAAACTATATATTTTGATGCTTCAAGGCTAAATCTTGATCTGGTCTATACAGGACTATGTCTTTATTTTAAGCATAATGGTTAATGATTTAACTAGTTTTCTAACCTCCTCCCTACCTTGTTTGTTCCTCAGATAAAATTAAGACTTTAAATTTCCTTTCCAAAACTTGCACAGTGCCCTCATATCAGTAGTGACCAAGCAACTGAACACATTTTGCAGAGGCTCTGCATAGACTACTTACTTTGTACAGCACCTCAGAGATTAAAATGATTTGTTATATTGCAAGGCAGAGTGTAGGCAACTTACTCTAGAAGGTCAGTTCAACAAAACACAAAGAAAAAAACCTCCAAATCAGCTATGTTGCACTCAGTGCTTGGTGAACTCCCAGTGCTTGCTGTCCTGACTGCAGGGACTCATCTCAGCTTCACTTGGCTGCAAATAACAGCTTCTTCAAAGCCCCTAAGCCCAGGAGGTTTTGCAACTCAGCACCTAAGCCCAGAAGGTTTTGAAACTCTTTTGAAGCCCTTTCCTCAGCATTTGTTACTGGGTCAGCCAGGGTGCAGGCTGTTGGGGATCCCTCCTTAAGCATCTACCTCACCTCATTTTGTACCTCACCTGAACCGAAAATAAAGCACCCACGTCAGCACTGGGGATTTCACTGCAACATGCAGCATCGTTGGTGACTGTGGGTGAAGTTATCAACATTATATAGAAAACTGTATTTTCTAATCAGTTTCTAACAGGCCTACTTTCCTTCTTTGAGAGGGTGGTGCCCTCCCTAGCCTAACCACTTATCATCTTAGAAAGATCTCCACAACAGCCCCCAATGTGTTAGGCAAAAGCAAGAGCTTTTCAGTTTCTTTTTTGTCTGCCAGCTAAGGTAGTGGCCAATTGAAATGATTGCTCAGCAGCTCCTTCAAATTGAAATATTATTTACAGTTTCAGGTACAGAGAAAACAGATGGGACATAGACCCTGCTTAAATCCTGAGCCCTATAAGCTTCTTCATCCAGGCAAGACACCTGCTTCATTCTCTCTCCTAGAGAATGTAATGCTGCTGCTGTTGCAGCACCTCCCCACCCCAGCTTTTTAAGAGCTTCTCTAGCTGTTTAAGACTTTAAAGCTCTGGCATAAGTCATATGTCCCCCAGACACCTGTGTTCATAATTCATGATATCTTCACTTGCTTCATTTTAGGAATGAACTCTTTCTATATTTTCTTTTTACCTGCAGTAACTATGCATAGTTTCTTACTATTACATCTTTTTTACATTCAGGGAAGATAATTTCTGCTAAATGAAGTGAGTAGCCCATTTTCATCCACCAAGAAATCTGAAAGCCAGGGTCCCTAATTCCTGGGTCAGAGATGTCTACAGTACCTAGAATATCTCTCAGGTACTATTTGATTTCACTCAAATACCATTAGCTGAGATCCTAGTGAGATGCAGGAAAAAAAATGGAAGTGGTTCAGAGCTGCACTACCCTGTTAAGTAATCATGATCCCAAAGATAGGTGAGAGGAAACTTGGAAGAATTAAAGAAATGTGTATTGAAAGATGCCTAAGCACTTTGGGCCACACAGTCCACTGCAAACACCTCAGACCCAGATTTACTGTCACTGAAACACAGTCTTACACAGCTCTACTGGCATCCCTAGAGCTACAGATCAGGAACTGCTTTATTTAAAGGTGTCTTCAGAGCAAACCTGCACTAGTGATGCTGGTCTGTGTAAGCAAATTTTAGTTGTAAGGCTAAAATGATCAGTAGTCGTTCCCTCTGTTTCTTCATGGCTGCCTAACGTATTTCTAATTAGGGAAATAGCAGACAATAGATATATGGACTATGCTTTTTTGTTGTTGTTTGTTTTGTTTTGTTTGTTTGTTTGTTTGTTTGTTTTTCCTTAGATAGCTCTCTCACTCTCCTTTAGTTTTACCAACAATGAAAATCCACGTTCGCTCAGTTTAAAATTCTGTTCTGAAGTTCCTCTTTCTGTGCACACTTCTTTTTCATCCTATGTTAAATGTCAGCATGTTACCATTTTTTGGAGATCCTTAACTTTTCTTTGAAAGATTTCTGTACCATTGAATATTTGGGAGCATTAATAAACTCCTTATTCATTCTTAAACATAGCTTTTGTAAGAGGAGTGCAAGGCAGGAAAAGAAAGGCAAGATCTCCTCAATATCAGGAAGACATCATTGGCTTTTCTAATGTTGTATCCTGATAAAAGTAATCACAAAATAAGAATATCACATCGGATAGTATCCAAGCAAGTACCAGGAAATCAACATTTCAAGTGTATTTACATGTATAGATGACTGTAACCCTAAAACAAATGTAAATTACATAGCCTTAGATGAGTAACTTGTTGGTATAAATAAATCCCTCACCACAGCTGTTATCAGAAACTCCTAGTATGTGTGGTGACCCTTAGATGACTGCAAACTGCTGAGTCTGTTTGTAAAAAGCCTGGTTAGTCACGGTATTATCAGCACTATCAAAGAAGCTCTTAGAAATGAATCTGACGTTTCTTTAAAAATGCATTAGAGTAATTGAGCAATACCTTTGAATGATGTAACTTTTATTTAGCAATTTCAGGAATTCTACCTGGTTTTATAATTCTTCTCAACAGATGCAATGGCAGCAATTAATCAATTCATGAGCTGTTTATCTGATATACACTCAACAAATGCATTTGAACTGCCTCATATCCATACCCTGGATGGGGTTACAGTTAACTGTTTGCATCACTAGGATCTGAGAAAATCCAGGCAAATCCTCATATTGCCTTTCCAGAACCAAGAAAAAAACTTTCATATGAAATGGCATCACTAACCCATGGGTGGCAATAAAAAAAAGAGGAATAGGAAGAACCAGTCAGTGCACATATACAGGCATGGTAAAAGGGGCTGATCTTCACAGCCTTTTGACTGAGTTCAGGTGCGATACCCCTTTGTACCAATATAATATCTGGAATGACTTTGATTTAAGTGTTTGCTAGTAAAGGAGCTTTCTGGTGCTGAGTGATGGCTTAAAGGCTTACTCCAGCCAATCAGTGTATCACCCTAATGTCATTTCTGTAGTTGCCTACAGAAAAACAGACAATAGTGTGGACAAGGCAAAGGAAAATAACATTGTGCAATCTTTTATTTTTACTTTTTTCTTTTTTTTTTCTTTTGTTTAGTTTATTTGTTGTTAGGGGAAAATGATCAATTGACATGTTGCTAACCTGGTATTTATCAAGTTTCTGAGCCAATATCATGCTGTATGGCCACTGTATCCCTAACTACTTTCATAATCAGTTGTAGTTGTAGCTGGGCTTTCCAGAGGAGCCTGCAGACACTTGTTTGAAGGTACACTGAATAATATTATAACTGCATAATGTGAACAGAGCCTTTTAATATATATGGAGAAATATCATGCTTACATTTCAAATATTTTTTCTAGTAAGCTTTCATGAATTAAGAAAAGACCTTTTGAAGTCTCTTTATAGTCTCATATTTCAGCTTAATTGAAATACTTGGATAAAAGTGAGAACAAAACTTTAGCATTGAGGCATTCAAGCAGAATATCTCACTTTTCTCAGCACCTTTAAACTGCTTCTAGGGATGACCTAGTTTGGTCCTCCAAGCTTATAAAATCCTCAGAGGCAAGTAAGAGAAAGATTTAATCTCTAAGTAGCCAGTAAATTAATCATCTCCAAGAAAATGTCTTCATAGTTATGATGTCAGCTTACACTGGCAAATATAAGTAATATTATGAATACTTATATTTCCTATTTAAGAGGAAAATATAAGTATTCCTACATGAGGACCAACAGCCCTGGAATCCTCTGCAATAGAAGCATGTGTCTAAGGTATCAATTGGTTTTACTTAAGACTTGGATCAATACATGTTATACAACCTGTTAAGGAGTACATTACAGATCTCTTCTTGCACCTGTGCTATCTAGCAAATCTGCATTTTTTAGCTCAGGTTTTAGTGTGTAGAATTTTTTTAGCTACAGAGGTCCCTATTTTGTTCTTTCAAGTTTTAGCCAGTATGGCTATCCTTACGTGGTAGTATCAAAAGACTTCAGCTACATAGCACTTCAGTGATAAATAATACATAAAACTCTCCCATTATAAAATGCATAGCTTACACTTACCTGGGAGACTATACCCAACATAAAAATATGAGCAGAATCCATGCACAAACTTATCAGAAAACCTTTAGGTGAATTCTTTCTAATTTTGCTTGCCAAAAAATAGAGAATGAGTTTTCAGACTCTAGGGCCTCTCAGTGAATACACCTTATGACTGATATGCCTACCATCTAATAAAAAGGAGATGTTAGTTTAAGTATATTTTTTCTACTTTCTGATGGCAGTCTGATGGCCAGAATCTAAATCAAACAGAGCTTTGTCCCTTGAGCTGTGCCTGTGTAAACCTTACTGTTTAATTAAGCAACTGTACCAAGGATCATCCATATCATATAAATGATATATTGCTTCTTTTCAGTACGTACTTACCTAGTAGCCAGAGAACACTTGAGCGTTTGTGAATAAAAGAAAAACTGGAATTACAAATTCAACAGCTGTTCATGAGAAGTCTTAAAGTTATCACATGTTTGTTACTCTTTTTATTTAACTCTTCTTATCTAAAGAGCCATTTGCTGCTACCATTTGCCAGGACTACAAGACTGTATTAATCCAGATCAGAGAACAATAATACAAGCTGCCACTTTGATACTTTTCTTCACTAATGTAGTTTTGGTGCTTTTAGACAGGATGAATATCAGCTCCAATTTCCATTTAGTACTCTTAATGATTGATGTTTACAATCAAGGTACAGTATAATGCTTCTGCTACCAAGCCATACATAGCATTCTGGGCACCAGAGGCAGAGTTTCCTCTGAGACAATCTTTTTCTTTTTGTAATTTAGTTAATTCAGGAAATCCCAAATTCACTGGCCATGAAACAGTGCTGTAAGGTTTATCTGTTTATCAAAGTCATATGCTTGACAAATGACTACAATGGTGAATGGGAACATTTTTTTCCATACTGCTATGGTTTCAGTATCAGACAGTATGATGTTATCTTGAGATTCCTTACAATTAGTCATTGTCTTTTATTCTTGCTTGTAGACTTGCAGATGAATAGTCAGAGGAAATACCATGTACATTAGTGTCTCACAACGTCAGGAATGGTTTCTTTTGCTGCTCACAAACTCTGATTTCGAAGACTGCTCCAAGTGGTCATTAGTGGGATTTTCCTCATTTATTTATTTTGTAGGTTATGTATCTCAGATCTATACTTTCCTGAGAATAGCACTGGAAAGACTCCAGACACTGAGTCACCTTTTCAGAATCCTCATGCATGTTCTAGAACCTCTTTGAACTACCAGACTGTGAAGTCCACATACTTAGGGTAGCTGGACAGTGGAGTGCTTCTCCTGAAAAGGAACAGATTAAGCTCTTTGTCTTCTCGTAAAAACTCTTGACATTCCATGGTGAAAGTCTTGACTCTAAATTGCCAAGGTAACTCTGGCTTTTGGTTTTCATTGGATTCTCTGATTGGAATCTGAATGTGGAAGAGAAGTTTCATGACCTGTTTACCTCTTCCTGGTAGCAGAAGGACCTAGTTACCAACACTATGGTTCTTACATTATTCTGGTTTTGTTCTCTTGCAGAAGTTAATGCTTACCTGTGGGCAACTGTTCTCCTGTCATAAGGTCTATTTAGTATGGATTACAACTAGATGTGATCTACTCGCAGCTGTATGATGTTTTGTAGGAGGGATATATGAATCAATCCAGATTGAATGGTGATAAATAATAAATGATAAATGGCTGACAGAGATGACAAGGGGCCATATGATATTAACAAACCAGGCTGACATGATTTGTACCACAGGCGAATATACTGACCTCCTTCTGCTCTAGCTACCCATAAACATATTCAATTTCCTTTGCTTTCAGGTGGCCACCAAAGCACAATCTCTTGCTGTCATTGCAGAGTTCAGTCTCACCTTCTTGCACACCACATAACAGACACAAATACCAAAAGAATTTGGGAAATAAGACCTTACCATGTTCTCTTTTTTAAGTAATATGCCAGAACAACAGTTGTTATCACTTCTAAGCAGGGTAATTTAGTGCTTAGATGTCTAAAAAACCTATTTCTTGCTATTGCTTTTGTTATTGCTGAACCAATGCACCGCTATTGACATGAGTAGGTGTAGTTGGCCAAATACACTTCATGATTAACTTCTGAGCTCTAGATTATTGGATCTTAATGGATCATCTCCTGCATGATCCACTAAGGTCTGTATTTGTCTTCTTCCAAACTCTCTGGAAAGCTCATCTTTAGCACAAGGTATTTATAGAGGGAACTAGGTGTAGTGTCGCATCCAGGATTTTATTTAATTACTCATTTGTCAGAGCATTTGTTGTTGGGGTGGGATTAGATTGATTGTGAAATTAAATGATATGAAAATGCCCAGAGCATAAGGATTATTTGTGCTATGGATCTAAATAATGCAATATTTCATAGTTCTTCATAATAAAGCAATAAATCCTATATATGTTTTTAATATAAATAAGACCTAACATCTGACTGAAAGATATGCGTATGACCCGTGAATTAGACTCGGCCAGGCCATCAGCTATTGGCAAATGAGGAATCGGATAAAAGACAATCTTTCTACAAGATACCTTCCACAAAAATACATTGGAATGTGTCAGGACTTGTTTAATAAAGAATTTAAACCTGCCTTTGTACAAAAGCCCCAAGTGCCCCACTTCGTCACCATAAAAAAATAGAAAGATACATCATATAGTACATCATTTAGGCAGTGCAAGTAGATCAGAAACATGTCATTTCCTCAGCTGAATAATTTTATTTCATTATAAGAATAAAGTTGAAGTGTTGAACAAATAATTACCATAACTAAGGTAAGCATTTTATTCTATTCAAATAGCAAACCGTTGAGAATCCTTACAAATGAATTTAATTACATAGATTCTTCCAGGGTTTTTATTTGTTTGGTTGGTTGTTTGTATTTTTTTAATTTGTTTTGTTTTTCTTTCTGAGTTATACACAATGCTTACTGAGATTAAGATTTTTCAGTGTTCATTACTACGTGCTATAATGGTACAATGTACTGAATATATATAAACTCCTTATTTATTTTCAATAGGTAATGCACAGTATAATGTGTGACTGTATGTTGGTCTTATTGAAGGATGTCACTTGTGATGAAGTTCTGCAAAACAATGCAAGAAAGGCACCAGCTGGCAGTCATTGCCAAGAAAACAGTGGCAATTTCAGCCCCTATGACGTATATATATATATATAAATAACCAGTCTGCAAAACAGTGGTAAAATTTCTAATACAACCCATAGAAATGTGTTCATGGAACTGTTACAATAAAATAAAAATTGTTTGCTTGGGCCATAATGTTAAAGTACATGTCACCAATACGGTCCAAACCATTTGGAACTGCTGGTTCAAAATATATTACCATAACAGCTGTAGGGCACACACTTTAAAAAAATTGCCTAATTGCCAAAAATGTTTCTAGGACAATTGTCTAAGTAGGCAGAATTTAGAGATTTTGAGGACAGCAGGTCCTGTACACATTCTGTTGACTTCACCATGTTCTTCAGACAATTCAACATAATTGTTCCTCTTACAAGCAGACTTCAAATCTCCATTCTTGTTATTTACTGGAGGGAGCAGGGAAAGATAACCTAGTAATAAAAAAATTCCTGTAAGTAGGTTTAATAGCTTCATTTTGCCTTCTATGCAAGCCTTTTGCAAAGGTACATGTTCAATTTGCACAATTCTTTTTAACTGTTTTCTTAACTTCTTTGACTCTTCATATAAGTGATATCAGCAGGCCTGATGCTTCAAACTTCATTGGTTTGTAAACAGAGATACTGAGCAATAATGAGCAACTGATATGTAGCAGGTTTTCATTTTATCATATTATTACTTACGTCTATAAGAAATATATGAGTGTCTACTGATTTAGAGACCTGATTCTCTTCCAGTATCCTCAGTTTAGTTATGTCTAAAATTTCTAATCCCAATAACTATGAAGAGAATTTAAACAGGTCTAGATCAAAAAAGTGATATGTGCCTGTGTTTGCTTGAAGTCTGAATAAATGGTGCTGACCACTGTGAAATGTCTCCTGTGTGCCAATATGTTTTCAGGTATTTAGTGACAGCTGTTGAACTGTGATCAGTGTTAAGTATTTCACTGCTGATTCCAGTGTATAAAAATTAAGATTACTAAATAAATTAAAAAAAAAAAAGTATTATACTGTAGACATGCAGACATTTATGGTTTGGTCCTATCCTTATAAAGTTCACTGGGCAGCTGTATCATTTTCTTTCTTATCTTTCTGACTAGAACAACCTACTACACAGCAGGAAAAATCCGTGCACTGGCATCTGTCAGTCCTCCACCAGGGAAGAGTCAACCCTACAGTGACTGATTTTGCTCTGCAGTCTCTTCTTCATCCTAGTGGAGGCTCCTCTTTTCTCCTATCAAGGGCAAAAATAGATACGATATTACACCGAAAATACTTCAATCATGTTTTCAGCCTTTTCTGAAAACTGAAAGTTTAAATTATTTATATCAAATATGAGTTTGTGAGTGCAAAGAGGAGTGACTAGGGCATTGTGTTTTTTTTCAATACAAGGACGGATGGCTAAGAAGGGAAGTTAGCAGGTAGTTCATAATGAATGAACAGATGTGGCTTTTCATAGAGTGTGTGTTTAAGGTGCTGAGCTTCTTGCTGGAGGACGTTCTGGGTGATAAATGTTATGCAAGTCCAAAGGGAAGTTGGGTGCAGTCATGGAACAGAAAAGACTTGGCTGCTAATGTTGCTCAAGCATAAATCTACATCTGGGGAAAGAGGAGAGCATGGCTGTCCTGTTTGTGTACTTTTCGCCAGGTGACTGATCTGGGTCACTGCCAGAGTGATAAGGCTCCATGCAACTTTGCCTGAGCCAGTGTGGCAACTCCTATGTTCCTAATCTTTTCTTGACTGTATTTATGTATGAGGGCAATTTTTCTTTTGCTTTGTTATTATTAAAAATAATGAGTCATCACCACTGTTCTTTGCAGGTAATCGGGTATTTTTAAAAGACTGACAAAGTGGAAAATTGTCATAAGATCTGTGTCTGTTAAATTAGCTACCTGAATATTACAGGTTTCTAATACTTAGATTAGCTAAATAAGCAAACATCCACTGCTGTAGGAATTCAATACTTATTGCCTCTCAGCAGCAAGGCCTGGGTTTCCATCACCCTAATTCTCCTGCCAAGAGGTTGGTGTGGACTCCTGCAGGAACTGCAGCAGCCTGCTGAAAATTATTCTAATCTTAACAACCTTGTCAGGACCATTATTTCTGAGGATGACCCCTCCACCATGGAGTCAGTGACACTCGTATAAAGTAGCCAGTACAGCCTGCCAGAGGAGCTGGTGGGGGGCATGAGCACAGGGAAATGATGGTGCAGAGCTCACAGCCTCAGTCATATCCTTCAACATAGAAGCATGCACCATACTCAGTTGTCTGAGAAGAAGGCACTAAAGATGTACCAGCTTCACTGATAAAGCTGCATCTGCCTGAATGCAATGTTTTGGCCTGCATGAGGCAGAATGTCTTTCATTTGTGGTTAATTTCCCTTTTAGTAACCATTAAGGCAATGTTTTCTCTCAAGGCTTCTTTTTGACTTTTTTTTTTTTTTTTAGACTGTTTACAAAATACCCTACAATGAAAAAAAAAGTGTGCAGTATAAAATGTGAGTGAACAGCTTTTTTTTTTCTTTCACCAGTTTTAATGGTCAGATACTATTACTGTTACATTTACATAGCAAGCAAGCCAAAAAAATTGATCTGCAGAGATTTAATATGCAATGGACAGGCCATTTGCCTCTCTGAATTGTACGTTTTTAACCATCGCAACATGTTTCTGTGAAAAAGAATATTGCATATCCTCAAGCATATTAAATATTATTAAGGAGAGCATCTAGTATCCTTACAGTGACCCTGAGTAGTGCTGCTACTGTGAGAACAGGACAATGCTGTCTATGATGAAAAAGGATATGTAAACACTGACCACCAGCTTTTCCTCTTCCATTCATTGAAGATTAACAAAGCTATGTATTTTTGCCTTGGACTACATGTGACTGGTGGTACCAGTTATAACGTATTGGCAGCTTGTTTTGTTTCATTCATTTTATTCTTATCTTCATTTCTTCATGGAACACATTTTCTGAAAGACCAGGATACTGCATGCATTTGAAGATTTATTGATGGGTTTAAGGGAAAAAGTATGATGCTTTCCATAAAATATTTATAAGCTTGGAACTATCTGTTCTTCTTAGTAAGAGAAAATAGAGCCTTTTAGTAAAGGAAGGGAAATGGATTAATATTGCAGTTTTTCCAAAGGTTATTCTGTTGATTTGGAAAACTGTAGTTTCATAGAAATTAAGGTCCAACTGCCTGTATATCAGTATCACTTAAGTTTTACCTAGACATCTTATGCTAAGCAGAAAGACTTGAGTCCAATTGCATTTCATTTCTAAAAATATATATTCTGGGCTACATTGAGAAAATGAGATGAATTGAAAGTTCACCATTGCATCCAGTATCAACGAAACTACTTAAATAAGCTCCATTTCTTAAGAGTCTGCCTGTCTCAGTATTTAATTTAGAAAATAAGAGCAGAGACATAATAATACTTTACAGGGGTGTTTGAGGCTTAACCGTAAATATTGAGGAGATTTTCATTGAGGGTTTTTTTTGGCAGTGTGGGCTTTATTATCTGGAAGAGGAGTGCAACACAAGATGGATTTACTGACACTTCATATTTGCTTAGAAAATTCTCTCAGGACAGATGACTGAGACATGTTTAATTTAAGTCTGCACTATATCAGACCTTGAAAATCTTTTGCAGAATTTTTGCATGCTTGTTTAGGGTGACTGTGCTGGATGCCTTAGATTTTTAACTAATACTGTACTTTAAATATATTTATGACAAATGTAATTACATATGATCGGACATTAATAATTGATTACTTAGAATAAATATTCATGATCTGAGGCATAAAACTCACTAAGGATAAATCAGTTGTTAGCCTATTCCAGGTCTCAACATCAATCTCACTGACCTTCCTACAGTACCCAGCAGATTTTCCATCCTAGTGCTTTAAGTTGTAAACGTTCATCCAAATAAACAGCTGTCTCCTTTCCTGACATACCCACAGCTCTTCCTCACTGGCATTGTCTGATTGTCTGCAGCCAGTTGGCATCCACAGGGTGTCAGAGTACATCATGGCTGGGGAGGGTTAACCTTTCAGAACTGTTTACCTCCATGTGTGACCAGTTTTTGCAGCACTGCAGTAATGTGGAACAAACTCTAAGTATAGCCTTCAGATGTGTTTTTAGGAACACTGATTTATAAATAAATACAGTTGACAGTCTGCTGATCAGAAGGCTATATTTACCACAGAGAAGTTGACATAGTGTCATGTAGGATTTGACAATTAACCTTGAAAATTCCTGAAGTATGTTCTATATCTTTTGATTTTTTCTTTTTTCCTGAGTAAAAACCAAAATTGAAAGAAAGAAAGGGAGAGAGAGAGAGAGAGAGAGACGTTTATGGCACAATGTTCCTTTGAATTGCAGAAGATAATCTCAAACAGTAAGTGAGCAATGGTAATGGGAAGCAGTTTATACATTGCTTCTTCTTCTGTTCTTCTGTACTCAGTTAATTCAGAAGAAAAATTGGCCGTCTACTTGTTTTTTCTATACCCTATACCTGTGCCAGTAATTTACCTGGTCAGATGAGGGATCATACTTTGATTTGGGCAAAATAACCAGATAGAGACTTACACTGTACATTGAATACATGGCAAATGAGCCCCTCTTTGCATTAGCCTGGATTTCCTGGTAGGTAATGCTACCCTATGGCTGGTTAGCATGCAGGACTAGCACACCTGGTGGAAAGTAGAGCAAATCCTAGTTTGAACGTGCTTAGGTCTTCAGCTGTTGGAAAGGGTCCTCACATGCATTCACATTCACTTTCCAATGTTTAGTCTGTAGACTGTTGCAAGGAATTAGCAATTTGTCAAAGGACTTTTCCTCTAGAATATAATTGACAATGAACTACAATGTGTTCTCCCTCACAGAAGGTTGCTCTAATGGTGCTTTTACGTCACCTTGAAGTTTTCATTTTTTTTTCTATTTTGTTTAAATAGGAGCTTCATCACAGAAGATATGCAAGTTCTTGGGTCCATAACTGACCCAAAGCAGAAAAGGATATACAGGCATCCTAGGTAGACAGAGCCTCTCTTCATCTTCTCTGTGGAAATGGCAGAGCAAGGACAAATATTTAAAAGTCAGCAGAAGAAAACTATCGTCAAAAACATAGTTCAGGTCTTAGGGAAAGTGTGATTTTTCCCATAACAGTGCATATGCCCTCAGCCAGATGCCAAGGCCAATGTGGTTTCAAGGTGCCCTATTTGGTCTTCCCAGTTCAAAACCTGTAGTTAGTCTCCTTTGCAGGAAATGAGGAAATGCTTGAGACAGTGAATCTGGTTTTGTCTCTGCACAAGCCAGACACATCTGCATGTAATGAAATACCCATTCCTAATGTATTTTATGGAGTGTATAAAGCAAGGACAGAAATTAATGTTGCAATAGGAAATCCTTGCTAGATGTTAGACTTAGATCAATAATTATATTTTAAGACACAGTTATGAGGTTCATGGTAAAAACAATGAGATAATGAAAAGAACCTAAATCGTAGTTAAATCAGGGATTTAGAATATGCTAGTTAGACTTAAGATTCTAGAAAATATCAACCCTGATAGGGGCAACCATGAACCAACTTCTAATTAGCCCAAGAAATGGAAGGTAGCCTTTTCAACTTATTTCCTATCTGAAGGGCTTCACAGGTGCTTAGTATTGGCCATGCATATCTCTTGCATAAAATATAAAGACTTCGATAAAAAGAAAAAAGTGTGAAATTGTTAATTTTGGACATCCTGAGCCTGAATGAGATCTGCATAACTGTGTAATCCCTAGCCACATTGCAAGGAGGAGGAAGAGTGAATGGTGATGGTTAATGTTATGCCCATAAATTCCAAAAAGTTTCCAAACTGGAATGGGCACCAACAATTCAATGTAAGGGTTTATTCTAAGATGTAGTAGGGGTCTAACAGCAAACTTAATGTCAATGTTATTCTTAAATGTGGAAATCTTGGTGCATAGGATTTCATCTGAAGTGCTTTAATTTCCAAGTCCCACTGACATCAGGGGGTAAAGTACCTAAGTAGTTAAAGATCCAGGGTTAAGTTACTTTTGAAACCGGAACCAAGACTTTCATAAATTTCAACTAAAATCTTTCTTCTGATGGAATTAACACGACTCAAATCCTTCTGTGCTGTGTTCTCTTTGCACCCTGTTTTACCATGGGTCACCATTCAGCAAACAAAAGTAAACATTTTTACTCCTAAGGTGATGTATTGGCAAGAACAGTCAACACAGGAAAGAAAACTGCATTAAGAAACAGCTCTTTATGTTCCTTTGCTGTACCTTTTCCTCTCATGGTTCAAAGACCGTGTGCTGAAAGCAGTTCTGGAAAGCCTTATTATTTCCTCATAGAAGGTATCACAGGTGTTTTCTAGTTGTTTATAACCCACTGAACCTTTGCTCACCTTTCATTCTTCCCTCTCTCACCCTCTTCTCTTTCAGACCTTTAGCTTAGGCAGTTTTCTGGGGCTTTGATGCTTTGTATTTGAGGAAAGAAGCTTGGATTGCTTTGCAGGCTGACCTATTTCCCAAACACATGCAATCACTCCCACCATCAAGCAGTTCTTAATTCACAGACGGTGACTGAAGGACAGCTTTCCAGTGTCTAACGATCCCCTGATGCTGTGGAAGGCAAGTAGCTGTTCCTCCCCGTGCAAAGAGCATGGCCAGGAGAAGAACGACGTGGCTATACTACTCCAGAGCTCATCAGCTGAATCAATAGTCCTTTAAAACTGTCGGCAGCAAAGGCAAATGACAGCCACCTTCGAGCTGCTTTAATTTGTACCAGGTTAACATATTGGCAAACTCCCTTGTTCCTCTCTCCAGCTGCCTTGTAGGCCAAGGGCCTATATTTCATACAACAAACACATGTGATTATTAAAGCATTTGCCTTCAAAACTGCAAAGGGTGCTTTGATTAACTTCATCCCAGGAAATCAAAAATGTGCAAACTAATCTTATTAACAATTTAAATAATTATTTGGCATTTTAGCCAAGTTATGCGATGTTTGCCTTTTGGGATGTAAGGGCATCCCTGCTGTGCTGTGGATACCTTCTTCGTGCAGCCCACCTGGATTGGTATCCCATTCTTCCTCAGTTCTGTTATCACGCATGCCTTATAAAGTCATTCATTATACAAATTGGCTACTTCAATTTATTTTTCTGGATGTCATTTGCATCTTTAAAATGTAGTGTGGGGTGTTAGCTTATTAGTCAGTTTTCTTTAGCTGTCACTCAAAGTGACTGCACGGCTTGATTCCCTGCTGGCTAAAAAAATTAACAGAGAAGCTGCCAGTCAATTTTACCAAACAGTCCAACAATAGAGAAACTGCAAACCTAGAATATTCTCCAGTTTCTGTAATTATACATGGTGCAGAGTAATACCTGTGTGATAGTATTGCATTCATTATACGAGCTTAAGTGCTCACAATATAGAGTTCTATTTTAAGGACATTATTACCATGTCTGTTCAGGTTGGTGATACCTAGTGTACATTAGCTTTTATAGAGCTAGGGAAATTTATTAATATTCTATTTACAAATACACTAATAAAATTTCAGCTTGATTTCTATTCTAAAAATGTGAAATTTTTTTAAAGAAGAGTTGCAAATCTTTGCCCCCTTCATATTGAGTATTTCAGAAAATATGGATTTAAGCCAAAACCTATTTAGCCAATGCTATTTAAACACCATAGATATTATATAGGCATGGATATTATATAACAAATACACAAGTACCACATCTGACTATGGTGGAAAGTGCCATTAATCAGAAATAATAAATTCAAATCACTTTTAAGTATACCGGAAAAGACATTTGCAAAAGGCCCATGAGGATTTACAAAACCAAATCCCACAAATGATCCATAGAATTTATGCTCATTAATACTTGGTCCTGGAATCTCATTCAGATTAGGAAAACTATTGAAATCTTACACTTTTGTAAAACTAACCTAAGAAGAATTCATTCATCTAACAGCTACTGCCGCTGAATTGACATGAAAACCATTAGAAGTTTGTTGGCAGAAATGTGAAGTTTTATCACCGTTCTAATAATCTTGTGAATGGCATCTAAGGTTGGAAAAGCTCCAGCAAGTCTCTCTCATGCTCACCCAAAGGTGTGACAATGTTTGTGGTAGGCCTCCTCAGCATCTTCAGAAGATAGTGGTTAAACACTGGCTCAAGTGAGTACAGGCACAGAACTCCACCTGCAGTAGTAAGCAGATAAATAGTTCATTTCCTGATATAGGACATAGAAAGCTGATAATCTGATAAAACAGGTTTATTTATATAGCTCTCAAGAATAGCAAATTGTGGTCTTTCTGAATTGTAATTGTTCTGGCCAGGAAGATTGGGCTTGTAAGAATGAAATCCCTGTCATTGCCCAGCACTGGTGAAGACTAATTTGAAAGCTTTTTCTCCTTATTGCTTTGACCTACTTTTGAAGCCCAGTTTCCTTTGGTAGATTGATTGGTACTTAACTGGCAGGAACTTCCTAAATATGCAAGTTGTTTATCTTTTTGGTAGCCTAATTGCTCAGGAAACAGGCCTCTGAAGATCCAAATCTATGCTGATAAGCTAGCTTCTGCAGTGTGGACACAGATTGTACTGCTGGTTCATGGACAAAGGTGCCCAAGCCTACTGATAAGCACTGTATTAATGAAGGCAGCTCATTTGTTGTTTGAAAGTTTGGCCAAGGAGTCTACTCCAAACTGGTTCTGAGGTGTCCCTGAAGGCATGACCCTTGTGGTTAGAGTAATAGACTCTGCTTCAAAACTCCTGGGTTCCTCCTCTTGAAAAGCCCTTGTATGTTGATATTTCAGGCAAATCATTCAGTTCCTCTTTCCTTCGGTTCATCCATCAGGAAAATGGATGTCATACTGGCATGCTTCATGAGCTATTTTGAGAATAATGTAATGTCTATAAAGAATACTAAAATATTTTGAGAAAAGGTGTTAGACCTGCAGAGCATTGTTAAAATGTCCCATTCACAGGAATACACACATTCTGGGAGATAATATGTTGCTCAGCTTGAAGAGCTTACAGAAATACAATGGAGCTGTAAGGGGAAATTCTGTCACCTTTTCAGCATAGATAGTGAATCTTATACCAGGAACAGAAACAATGTGTTTTACTAACTGGATATTGGCACACAACTTTTGCATGAACATCACTCAGATATCCTGTAAGCTTCTGAGATATGTAGTTTATGAAGTCTTACAATTGCACTGAGAATAAGATATGTCGAGATCATGCCTATGACTTTACCTATTTTCATGCTAAATTTTGAATTTATAGATCTAGACACTCTGTGAATACTATAAATGATTTCAATGCAGACAAAAAATACAATCTGACAGCAAATAACTACAAATATATTCCTGCATTCTACAGAACTTTACCTTGATTACTTGACTATTGTATTCAGGTTTTTCTCATCTCATTATGAGAAAGAGAGGTAATAAAATGAATAGAAGTACAGGGAAGAGGTTATTCTAATGACATAATTCAGCAAGTAAAAGAATTAGAAGAGAATAAAGTGAACTGAAACACACTAAATAATGAGAGATGCTTTGGAAAAAGTAAGAAGCAGTGAATACTACTTGGTAGTTACACAAGCAGACCTTTGTCTTCAGTAAGGCATTTCATATTAAAATTTAAGTTAATAAAACTAAAACACTTCCTTTAAAATTAGCAGGAATATTAGTTTCTTATGGAACTGCAGGAGGACTAAAAAAAAAAAAAGTAGTTGTTTAACAGGATTATGAAAGAGTTGGATGACTAAGGCTGGTTGATAAGCTGATTTGGGAGGAATGCCTGACCAAGAAAAAAAAAAATAACTAATAGGTTCAACCTGTCTGTGTCTAGATACAGGCTGGAAACCACAGTAGTAGGTTGCTGGGACAGCCTGCTGCTGAGAGAATTGTGAATGAGATGATAACTCTCTAGGTTTTATGGTGGGCCATGATGCATTCCTGAACCCAACAGCTATCATCTCAAGGCCCTGGCCATCAATCACAGGCTTGGACACCTGATCCTAATGCTGGGACAGCCATGGAGACACCAATTGAGATGGGCCTGGGGGTCTGGAGCACATCTAGAGAAAACAAAGTGAGTTGGGAAAACTGAAAAAAAAACAAGAAATATGAGGAGCACTAGGAAAAGAGTTCATGGAAAGTCTTATAGATAAGGTAACAAGTTTGAAAGGGAGGTGTCTCAGGGAACACCTGGGATACAGGTGATGCTGAAGACTTTTGGGGGCATAAAAACTTGGAGGAAAAGCTGCAGAACCATCATGAATAAAATGTTTAAGGAATAATAGGTGTTATTTTGTGGTAGGAGGAGGAGGCATTGAGTATCTGAGAAAGTAAAAATTGGCTCACACTCCAGCACCTTTATAGGCCTTAGTTTTCAGAAACAGAAAGGTAACAAATCTAATCTTGTGTTCCTAAGTTGTCTGTATCCTGAACAAAACAATCTCTCTGTATCCTGCTTGACGAATCAGGTTAAAACTGAAAGTTAATAATTTAAGTACACAGTTATTGTAAGAGTGCTGCACTTATTCCTAAGATGTTATCAATATCTGTAATACATTGTTCCAAAATAGTCAGCAACAGAAACAGAAATATGCTAAATTCAGTAGGGTATAGCCTGGCCATGAAGTGTTTAGAATTCAAATTAAATGGTACTATTTAAAAATATAGCTTATTATCGGTATCTTAACATTAAAAATTTTAGAGAAAATCTATAAGCATACAGATTATATTTCCAAGTTACCTGAAACATGATGTTTGATTTTTACAGTGATGAGTCTCATTCTTTATTTGGCAGCTGTGGCATGGCTAAGAAGGCTATTTTTTTTTCCTGTTTTCCAAGGAATAACTATGTTTTTAATTGGCTGGAGAGACTTTGATTTCCAGTTACAGAGCCCTCTTTTTTTTTTTTTTTTTTTTTTCTTTCCCTATTCTCAGCCAGAGCTATACTGTCTCCAGCTTCTAGAATCCTGTTTTAGTTGTGTATAGACTGGAGCATTCATTGTTAATAAGATTTTGGAGAAGCAGGTAAATTCCAGAAGAGCAGGGTGCCTATTAATATAATTTCATAGGTTCTTCAAGCAGCAAAAATAATGAAGCAGAATTAAAGATTCCTACTGGTTTCTTTCTTCCCTATTGTAGTAATAAACATATAATGTCCTCATAGTTGTCTCTCACAGTATCTCCTACACCCACTATATCCTTAACCACTACCCTCAAAATACATCATTTTTTACTCAGATCCCTTGGATTGCCACACTGTACTGTTCAATCCCTGCTTTGTTTCCAGTTCTCTCTCATGACTCTGGGTTTGGCTGGGTAAAATTCGATATCTGCTGATGTTAGTTCAAAGATATATCCATGTGGATTTGCCAGCTACCAGGCACACATCCACTTACTAATTGGTCCCCAGCTCTCGGAATAAAAATGCCTAAAGTCATAAAAATGCCTGAAATTCAGTCATAAAAATGCCAGTAGTCTTCCTTTCAGTGGGAATGCTTATTTGGACCATTCTCTACATGTTGGTTTCCCTCCGTTTAACAGAACTTAATATTTTTGAGACATCTATTTGTGTTGAATTCTGTTTAAATCAGTTGATCACTTTTTAAAAATTAACGTGGAACAGACTTGTGCAGATGACTAAAGAAATTGTAAAAGAAAAAGTGCAGAGAGAAAAATAAGTATAGATGAGCCTGACATCAATATGGTTTAATATATTAGAAAGGTTAACTGGATACCCAGGTAGCAAAGAATTAGAGGCTTGATAGTAGAATTCTGCAATTTTGAAGAATTCTTCTTTTATGAAGCTTAGGTCTTGTTACCCAGACTTGTTATCTTTCACTGACAGTCTTTCAAGTTAGAATTATTACAGCAACTATAATGAAAAATCTATTTATTTAGTTTTTAAGTTATTGGGACTTAAAATCATGAGATCTTCATTTGAAGTAGCAATGAATAGGGTTCATATTAAATGAATTAAAAAGCTGCAATTTTGAAGGACATGAAAATTAAGAAAGAATGAGTAAGGAAATGTTTAGCAGTACTTACCAAACATTTGTCCTTGCGCTTGTCTTGTTTGATAACATTATGAATTTTATAAATGACTAAATGTAATATTAGCTAGCCGGGTTTCCAGTGACTGGCTAAGTTTTCCCAGTTTTTGCAGAGATGTGAGGGTAGTAAATAGAGAGTAGGACAGATTACAGTCATAAATCAATCTGAATAATTTCTCAAAATTATCACACCCAATTAAATATGTTTTAGTACAGAACAATGTATTTGGGAATCAGAAACACAGACTACACTTACAGAATGGGAGAATGTCTGTCCTGAAAAACAGTGACTCAGAAGATAACACAGTAATCAGTAGAGAGAACAGCTTTCTCATTGTCAAGTTATGGCTTTGAGCTTTCTTTTTATCCATGGATGTAGGAGAAGAAAGATAAACAGCAAACCTGTTGAAATGATCATACCATGGTGAACACCGCTAATAGGACCGCTGCTAAAAGCCTATGCTCTTTTCTGTAACTCAGAACGGAGCTACTGAAGGAAGTTCAAAGGAGGGGAACAAAAAGGTCTCAGAGGCAATTAATAACCCAGTCAACCACTGGAATATTAAGACTTTAAGGGACTAATCAGCTCAGAATATTGGAAAAAGGTTTAAGTAACTCACTCATTATCTATGGGTACTTGCACACACACACACACACACACAAAATCGAGAGCTTGAAACAGGGAAGAAGATTTCTCAATCTTCTAGACAAACATCAGAAATTGAAATTAGACTAATTTAATCTTGCAGTGGGGTGCAATTTTTGACACAAACCACAATTAAATAATGAAAAGGCTTTTCAGAGGAAATGCTGAGTCATTATTTTACTTGGAGGCTTCAGATTATGCCAGTTTGTGACTATGTACCTAAATCTAAATATACTGTACATATAAATTGTACAGAGATACATAATATTTACCAACGGATATCATGTAGAAGTATCTAGATATATCAGAGATAGGTAAAAATATAGCTGGAAAGCTTCCTTACTAGTAATTAATAGCCTTATAACTAATATTGAAGACAAAGACATAAACATGATACCTAAAATAACCCAAAACTGGGCATGAGCTAGAACCAGAATTAATCTCTAGACTCCCCAGAATACATTGAATGTTCTTAAAATCATTTAGATTTTGCACACATTTACATTATCTGCGCAGTAGGTGAATATATGGATTTTGTTTTGGGAAGGAGGCAAGAAGGTTAGTGATTGGCTTTCCATAAGAGGAAAAAAAAAAAAGTCTATTTAAAAAATTATTGTGAAAAAAAAAAAAAAGTATATGAAGTCTGTCAAAGTGAAAGAAACATAACAAAGAGCGAGAATTGTATTATCTCAGTTTGATCCAGGGGAAACGTAGATAGCACCATGTACCAGACAAAGCTAACAGTTCCAGTTTTCCCTTTGCTAAGGATTGCACAAAGGCTAAATTGATTTCCTTTTCAGAGTGATGCTAATTGCCTTTTGTCCCAAAGCACCATATCAGGCATTATCCTCAGCATCTCTTCAGAGCTGAAAAGCTTAGATAAGCTTAAAAAAGCAAATGCAGAAAAAAAGATTATTTATATAATATTTCTTAGACAAATTATGTCATATGATGTACTAACTTCAGACTAACTTTAATGTGCAAGTAGGAGAAGTGTCAGTTGTTTAATGAGGGAGAAATTTATCCCCTTTCAGAAAGTCAGTACAAGCTTACAAACCACTGAAAACCAATCCTAAATTTACGGTTTAAGGAGATTTAAGGGGAGTAATGGCCCCATGCATGTGCATGGAGTCAGTGTTTAATTGCCATTGAGCTGGTCACATGCTATGGATTTTTGATAAGACTTTGTACAAGGTATTTTGGATATTTTTCTTGATAAAGTATATCTTGGCTTCTAGTCTTCTCTGTGTTGGATATTGGCTGCTGCTAATACAGTATCTGAGAAAAAATCTCTGCTATATCTGAAATATTGATTTAGCCCTTCCTTTCCCAAAATTTAATAGACATTTCTAGAGCTAGTGTAATACTGCTATGTGTATTTTATGATATTCAGAACCTCTTGAAAAAATACTTAAAAGCGGTAGATTGTTTGGATCAGCCAAATGCTATTCCTGACTGTGCCACCACATTGCAGCCAGTATGATCATTTTAAACTGTTTTGCTTTTTCAGGCTTATGAAAATTGTCTTTGGGTATTTAACATTTGTTTTAAACTTGCTTTGCCAATGCTCTTGACATTTCTGTGGATATTCATTTAGCCACACAGATGATAAAGAGCCTTAGGGATACCAGGAAAATGCTTTAAGGAGTCATTCTGAGGGCTATATATGATGGGACTTTCAAAGTGGTTCTCTTCCAGTGTTTAGCCTTTACCTATCTGGACACAAAAATGTTCTATTCTTTTAAAAACAATTACTTGGAAATGCTACTAAGGATTGAGACTTTTTTGTAGATTAATACCCTAGTCTCTGAAGCACCATCACATCTTGAGCAATGCTACTCAATGATAACTTACATATCTCTCAGGGTGCCCTGCATTATGCTATTTTAAAGGTATTGAGGGCTCCTAAGTGAAGAAGTGAACAAACCGATGTCCTAGAAACCTTTGCTTTTAAAATTCTGAAGGTCCATGAAACATTATACTCAAGTCATATAAACTCTACAGAATTTCAGCCAAATTATTGACTGAATACCAAAGGTAGATGGAGTTAGGCTGGAAAAAAAAAAAAAAAGTGCATTTTTAAAGTGAAGGTAAAAAACCCTTGGTAGAATGTTTTCCGCTCTTATTTTAAACGTTTGAATTACTATGCCCCTGTTTTAAAACAAGTATGGGAGTATGGGATTCACTCTGTGTGAGGCAAAGCTCTGTGATTTGTACTGTACACTAATTATTATAATTTTATCTCACTTTAAAGATATATATATGAAATGCATTACTTAGGTATCAATTTTTGTGCTTGTTTCACTAATAAAAAAAAGAGAGAGAGAGAGAAGATAGTAAATTTATTGTGATTAAGTTAATTTAAAACTAACAAACAAAAAAATGTTGATACATACTTCCTTTTTCCAGAATTCATACTTTTCTCTACAGACAAAGAAACCCTGTTATTGTAGTAACTTTCCAATCCTCCTGGGTATTCGGTGCATTCTGCTCCCACATCATCTAATTAAATCTCAGGAAATCATGTGGAAGCTCTGAAAATCTCCAGTATCCATTGTATGAGGTGGCCAGTGCCTTATGGGAAGCTGGCAGGTAGCAGAAAACACTTCAGAGGAAAGAAGGTGTGTTGAACAGAACTTAACTTGTTGTACAGAACTTAAGGTGTGTTGCTATGTATTCCTGTGCAAGGAAAAAGGCTTTTTCTTGAATAGTCCTGGAAGGAATAGGTACAGTCTGGTCCCTGAAGCCTGAATGTCACTTTTTGTCCCTGAAGCCTGAATGCCACACCTACAGATGTGGTTTGTGCATGCAGAAATATATTGTAGTGATGTGGTGGGTTGACCTGCTAGACGCCCACCCAGCTGCTTACTTACAGAGCAGGGGAAGAAAATAGGATGAAAAATTCTGTGGGTTGAGATAAAGACAGGGAGATCCTTTACCATTTACCATCACAGGCAAAATAGACTCAACTTGTGAAAAAGTTAGTAACTTAAAATAGACACAAAGACAAATTAAAACAGTGCCTTCCCCCACACCCTCTTTTAACAAGCTCAACTTCACTCCTTTGTTCCCAACAGTTCCTTCTCCTCCCTGACGCGTGGCACAGGTGGATGGAGAATGGGAGTTGTGGTCAGTTCATAACAGCCTGCCTCTCTTGCTCCTTCCTCCTCACACTTTTCCTCTGCTCCAGCATGGGTGCCCCTCACAGGCTGCAGTTCCTTCAGGAAAAGCTCCTACAGAGTTTGTCCTCCAGGCTGCAGTGTCCTTCAGGACATACTCAGCTGCTGTGGTGCAGTATCCTCCAGAGGCTGCAGCATGAGCTCACACTACTGCTCTCCTCCTTCTTCTCGAACTGTGATATTCAGACTGCTGTTTCCATTCTCTTTTTTTTCCTCTCCTCTGCCGATCTGGCAATTTTACCCTTTCTTAAACATGTTTCCACAGAGGCACTGCCATCTGGGCTGATGGGCTCAGCTGTGTCCTGCAGTGGCTGTGTTGGAGCTGGCTAGAACTGGCTGTGTCTAGCACAGGACAGCTTCTGGTGTCTTCTCATTGAGGCCACCCCTGCAGCCTCTCCCCCCACTTGCTAAAAAACTCCCAGTACTTTGGAAAATAGTTTTATGTAGGATTGATTGAGAAACAAATGCTATTTTTAGTATCACCACATTTTCACTTTAACCGATTTCCTTCAAAATTGTGTATAGTTGTTTGTTCTGTCTTTTTTAATTGTTGGTTTGAGAATTATTATTCTGAAGTTTTATTTTCCTGACAACTTTTGATATATGGGTTCAGTCCACACCTAGAGCGAGCAGCCTCCAGGGTCTGGCTCTGAGCTGGAAAAGCCTGCATACAAACCTAGAGAAAATTTACTACAGTGACTTTGCAGAAGAAAGCATAAAATGCTAAGAATACTTTTATCCCTGTTCATACTCTGTTGTAGACTAAGCACAACGTTCTTTCTTTAATTTAGATTTTCTTTAGGAATATGAAAATATCCATAAATTCTGATAAGTTTTAACGGAATGTTTTATGTGTCTACTGGAGTACACCATTTTCTCTTTCCCCTGTTAGGTAGCAGGGAGAGGTGTTACTGTTTCTGCCATTGACTTTATGGAAGGTGTCCAGCTGTGCAGCTTACAGAACCAAGCAGTGCGGATGGACCCTTCTCCCGTAGATGGTGCCATATGTATAGCATAGCAAGAAGCTGTCATGATGTTGTTTCTCTTCAAGAGGTAGTGGCAGGGGCTCTGTTCTGCTCAGGGTTGCTGCACTCCCCAGATAATCCCTTGATTTCTATAAACTCCTTGCCGCAGCTTCAAGATGTCAAAAGCACTTTTTGCCTCAGAAGAAATGTGCTAATCATGGAAATGAGCCTGAAGTCAGTGGGTATGTTTATGCTGCGCATACTTCACCGGAATATAAAGATTCCAAATTACCTAACAGGCAAGAAGGAGTCTAGCTGTGAGAGTACAGAAGTCTAAGTTTAGCTTACCAACACACCAAATTATTTCAAGCTGTCTTGCCAAGCCTGGCAGTGTGCAGACTGTGCGACATACTTGAGCACCCAACAGTTGTCATTGCCTGTGAAGGACTGGACTTGATTAGTGGCTAATAAGGACTCCTAAATTTTAACTTATAAGGCCTTAGGAGATTAAGAAACTAATAAATATTAGGAAAACACTTGTGAGAGAGATCACCCAGCATGCTCAGTCACCTGGTAACTGGCATTTGTTACCATATGTCAGCAGTGTGTCAATTACGTTTACAGACTGATGAGGTGGTATCAGAGCTTTTAGTTGCTGTGCCCCAAAACCCTTTATCATTAGCTGCCTGTGAAGAAAAGTCCCCAAAAAAGACAAGAAATATTCAGCGTTAATAGTCCCTGTGGTCCCTGCATGCTAAGTTGAGTTGTTGGGTTTTTATTATTTTTTATCTATAGTAGATTTTATTCATAGTTTCCAAAATAACTTCTGAGATAATAACAACAAAATTCATGTAAAAGCCATAGTTCGGAACTGGGGGAGAGGCAAAGGGAGACTTGCTCATATTAACTTGAAATGAAATTATGATCACCATTCAGGTATACCTTTGGGCCTGTTTAAAGTTATGATCAGGATTGCTGATCAGCAGAAGTATCTCAACAGTATATCTAACAGTTAGATTTGCTAAGGCGGACATGACCTTGAGCGCAGCCAGAGCCAAACCATTAGGCAGGTGTCTGGTACAGACCCCAAGGTTCTGCTAAAGGCATGCACAATAAGCCAACCTTTTGGCAGTTGACCTTGGTCTTGCACACGGAATCTGAATCACCACTGGAAAGATTAGGAGTCTGTTGAATGAGTAAGATTGACTGTAATTGATTTAATATATATAATGTTCCTAGGCTTCCAGGGCAAAGATAAGTTGCTGTGGAGAGCTAAATTAAAGAAAGAGCTGGAAGTTGTCTCATCAGGAAGTATCTGTAGAAAGCAGCTGCATGGGAGAAGCTATTCTTATATATGCTAACGTTCTCTAAGCTTTACTGAACATGCTAAGAGAAGTAATATGAAGCATAAATCCCATTTACATCTCAATGGGAAAGTGTTCCTGTCATCCCCCACACTGCATTACCCCATCCCAGTATGCAGCAGGAGAAAGTTAAAGCATATGTTGGAAAGTGAAATGATGAAACCCTCTATATTACCTTGAACATCCTCAGTTGTAACTGTAACCACTGACAAACACTGGAAGTGGGAACTACAGGAGACTCATCCTCAAAAACTTTCACTGCCACGTTTGTAGGTAGTGAACGGTCTAAACAAAACTATAGAAATGGAGTATTTCAGTCAGGTGCCTCTTCTATCTGGACACCATCAGTGGCAAGTAAGGAAAGAAAAAAAGAAAAAAAAATCCTTTTCTGACCTCAAGCATTTTGTTTCAATTGCACAGAAAGACTATAAGCAAAGACAGCTAATATAAGACTAACTTGCTAGTGTGGGAAAGTAATAGGATTATCTTACCAATGTGCTTATGCAGAATAACCCTGGAACCTGTTCATGACAACAAAGCCACAAAGCTTTAGATTACAGGCAGGTAGGTTAAGATCACCATCCTGCATATTTAAGGGGTTAGACCTGGCTGCAGATATTAAGCTAGTGGTATTTCCCTCTTCTGAAAAAAAATAAATAAATAAATAAAAGAAAGAAATGTGCTGGCAAAGACTGTGTCAGCAAGAATCCTTGTACATGAAATGTTCCTAGCCATGAAGCCTGGTCTGCTACAGAAAGCCATCTGGAGACAGGCAGAGCTGATTTTCAGCAACCTTCTTTAGTTACTCCACAGCACAGGCTCTTGAGGCTGTGAGGATGGATCCCAGTATGGATGCTTCAGGACAGTGCTGTATCTTACCCTAACACCCCACACCTGCAGTCACCAAGGGAAAAAATAACCCAGTTGAGGGCAAGAGTTTGGATTGTTATCCCTTCAGATAATAGTAGAGTTTCATCTGTAGGTTTCATCCCACAGTCTTGGTCAGAGAATGAGACCCGTAAGCGCGAAACACACACTGAGAACCTGGACACACAGTCCCAGACATGGCCAAAAACTGCCCCTGGAGCATGCAAAGTGACCTGTCTACTAAACCACGTGTGGCTGTACAGTATATATACCATGTTGTACCTTGCCATGTTAGTGCATGGCAATAAAAGAATTAGTGCAGAAACCCATGGACTATTGTTGGGCTGTCTGCAAGGCCTCCACAAGTACTCACAGAACAGCCTGGTAAAGGCTGTGTAAATATAGCAAATCATTTTCTGAAGCTGGAGGGGAGTAGTTGTGATATACTGTTTCCTACAGGATTAGGGCCTGAAGGCGAACTATGAGTGTTAGAGATTCTTGGCTTTGTTTCAGCGAAGCACCTGGAAGCTTGGTTGCATATATTGTCACTTCTCCAACCGGGTAGGAGGCTCATAAAAATAGGTTTCCTTTAAAAATATTTCATAGTTCCAGATCCCAGGCAAAGTTGTCATTCCCAGATGTCCTGCTGTGCTTGTTATTCCTGCTTTTAGCACGAATTTACTCTTGGAAATGGCATGATGAGTACAAGTTTAAAAAGGAGGATGAAGAAGAGAGAGAAGCAAAGGCAAGCATTAGATTTCTGAAATCAGGTTTTATGTCAAGGAGCACTTTCTCTAATCAATTCATTAACTTGTAGTGTTTTCAGCTGACCTGAGGTATTCTTTGCTTATTATATAGAGACTTTATGGACCAATGTGATTAGATTAAAAGTAGTTTGTGAATCTGAGTTAGTTTTCAAAGGCACTCGAATACAAATCAGGAATAAGATAAAATTGACATGAGAATGAGACAGATTTTTTCATTTACACTCAAGTCGCAGGATTATATTTTGGGAGCAGAAGGAAAATACAAACCAGTAAATTGTATATGCTGCTTAGATATTGAATTGCTCTCCTCAAAGTTAAATAAATTTTACATGTTTGGAAGAGCTATAATGCAAAGGCAGAGGTGTCAGCAGGATACAATTAAGTTGTGATTGTCAAGCAGAGATGTAGTATGGAAAGCCCAGTCTGTTATGAGCAATTCTATTTGGATTAGTCTTGAACAAAACATTTCAGTCAGATTTCTCACAAATACCATTGAGGAGAACTTCATTAGCACTCCTGTAGCTATTTGAGCTTGTTTCCCTGAAATAATGTCACATTTGTAAATGTATCCAGCTCTGTATACATTCTCTTTTCCCTTTGTTTGCTTTCACTTGTGAAAGTCATGTTAGTGGCTTTTATCTTCTCTTTAATGAGCTGTAGTTTGTCGTGGTTTATTATGAATTATATTTACAGTACCAATACATACATGCTACACTCTCAAAATGAAAGAACATCTCTCATATGGAGAAATGACTTATTTCCAGGGAAAGACGTTATTGTTCAATCAAGGCAATTCTGCTCTGCGTTTCCAAATAGGAAGTGCATTATCTCAAGGACATCTGAAAGTCTTTTGTGATTGTGAAGTTGTCATTCCTTCATACAGTTAATACAATTAAGTAATGCTAAACTGTTAACTATTGAGACTATTGTTTGTAGGCTAAACTACAAAGTAGGTACTCTCTCAATTAGTTGTTATTCAGATTTTTTCAGGTGTACATTTTAGAAACAAACAGAAGCATCACTTGCCTCATGTAATATATGAAGTAAACTTTTTCCTGTTCAAAGCCAGTGTTTCTTTCCTCTTCAGCGCAGAACTAAAGAGATCAAATCACATCCTGTGGAAACAAATTGAAGGTTCAATGTTTCACAAGGCCAGTTTAGGAATTTGCGTTTTCCTGGACTTTTAATAGTCTGTAATGGTTGAGTATATACTTTTTGAGTATATATTCACTGAGAATGGATAGTTAATCTTGATTTCCAAAATTAAGACCCTTAATACAAGACTCTGAAATATGAGACTGTGAAAGACACCAGAAAGCTGCGCTCGTGCCTGAAGAGTCACCGCTGAGCTTGAAAGGAAATCTGGTGCTTGTTCTTTATGAACTTGGACTCCACAAAGCTGACTCCAGTCTTGTCTGCTCATTTCTGAATGGCAACTAAGCATTCCCAACTGCTGAAGTTAAACCATCTCCTTTGTCACAAATTATTTGTCTTCCCTTACAACTATTGAAAATCCTGTCCTTTTTTCCTGATGCCATTTTAGTGCCTTTAAAGTTTTGTTTTGATAGTAATTATTTTGAAATATGGACAGGGAGATTTCTATGAACACATGCTTTAAAAGACATTGATATGTTCTAATTAATTAATTATCCATTCAGTTCTACGGTAATTCAGTTTATTGCTAACCATTCCCACTGAATTGTTTATATTATTAAATTTATTTATTAGCAAATGTGCCTTATTTTTAAATTATTTTTCTCATTATTAATATTATAAAATTTTAATAATTATTTAGTGCTTGGTCTCATTAATAAAGAAAAATGGATGGTGCCCATGAAGCATTTAGTCTTATCTTAACTCTATATCTCTAACACCATTATCACAATAGCGCAAGAGTAGATACATAATACTTTAAGCTGTATTTCTTTCCTTTTGTGCATTCCCTTGTCACCATTTCCCTCCTGCATTATGTCAGTATCCCTGAGTTTGTTCTGTAAAAGCCAAGGATGTTTCCCTATTAATGACTATTTAAATAACTGACTTACCTTGCTATCGTACTTGCCTCTTTCTGTCACAGAAAATGACTGTGAATTAATTAGCATTAGAACATTAGAAATTCCTATGAATTTTAACATTTTATCTGGAACATTCTGTGCACATTAATGAATGATTTTACACCTCCTAATGCAAAACTGATGATATCTGTACTAACCTCTGGGGGAGCGTGTGAGGTCATTACAGTTAGATTTGCAAAGAAAATGTATGGATTTCTCTCTCACATTATTATTTTCTGTGCTGATAATGCTATTTTTGAGCTCTTGCTCAGACTGGTTCAGTTGTATTGAAAGATTCTCTTATCCTTTATCCTATTTATCTACTTTTCCAAACTTAATTTCATAAGGGAAATGAACTGTGTTTTTTCAGAAATACTTAAAGCATTCCTACAGGAACACAAGAATCTACATTTTCAGGTGTTAATGTTGTCTCCAGAGATAATGGTCACTGAAAGGCAGCCCAGCATGAAAAGCAAATGTACACATCAGAAATGAAAATACAATTTATACCATGTCTCCTTCCTGTCTTACTCGTTGATTGCTTATTCTTGGTGTGAAGGAGGATTCCAGAGTAATGTTAGTGTTTTGGTATACAGACATCTATGTAGGAAGAAGAATGACAATGTTTTATGGAATCCTAAGTATGTTTTGTAGTACTGCTTACATTTTTATAATCTTATTTTTTTAAAAAGGCTTTTTAAATTCATGGATTCATAGGAGCTCACAACATAATTAGCGCCCTGCCAGTGACTGAGGGAGAAACATTGGCAAAAGCAATCCCTCCTGAAAGCAATGAACCCCTGCATACTACTTACTGAGCAAAATCTTACTGGGTTAAGCCAGGTGGATAGTTTAAATAAATAAACTTTTTTCTTTCCTTCAGAATTAGGCATCGTTTCCATAATCTACATTTTTCTGGTTTATTTTTATTTTTTTCAGAAGTGAAGGGTAATATATATGTGGGTTTAGGTTTACTATTTATTTATAAAATACGCATAAAATTTATAATATTTAAGTATTATATTCTTGATAGTTAGTTGCTAAAGAAAGCTATTGGAGAGGGTAGAAAACTACTGTGCATACACATCCAAAGGCTGTTGAAATGATTAAACAGCTTTTAACAGCAGACAAAAGAAATGTTTTCTTCATTTCAGTTTTATTTACTTCACTAATTAGCTCAAAGTTAAGGAACTACTTAGAAATCAAGTAAGCTGAAATGTCACTATCTTTTATGGTTTATGAATTCATTCATTAACTGTTTATAAAATTTGCTCTGTTAATAAACTAGTTTTAAGTATAAAATAAGCTTGATACATTTTTTCTCCGTATACAGCATATTCATCAAAATTTTATTTGAATAATAAATACATTTCAAAGGCTGAGTTTCTGCATTTTGATTGAATTTTCATTTCCATCCAAAGCATTCATACAGGTCCTAAGTAAATAAAAAATAATAATCTAGTAAAGAAGAATTATTCCTTTCAACAGAATGCTATATGAGTTAAGCATCTGAATAATTTTTAGAACTATATCACCACTTAAATGGGAACGTAACGTGTATTTTTGGTTATGGAATTGTCACTTCTGAATGTAAGTAACAGATTAGTTTAAAAATTAGATTCAGTTGCAAAGCAACTTTTTTTTTTTTTTTTTACTTACCAACAGCAGTCAAACTCACTTTAGGAAGAATGAATATACACACCCAAAATAAGTACAGAAAGGTTTTTGTAAAAATAAATTTTTCACTATTTTTGTATTTTCAAGTGAATAGGAGTTATTATTATGAAAATAAGATTGAAAATCTCATGAGGAATATTTTTGTATTGAATACTTTTTACAAAAAATATTTGATAGGCATTTCAGAAACATTTTAATCCAGGGCCTTATAAATAGGCGATTCTGTGATATATGGGAGATACAAGGGCTATATGAACATTAATTCATAACTCTTTACTAATTAAATCTGTACTCAGAATTTTAATTCAGTAGAAAATTCCAACATTTCACCACCAAAATGTGGTGAAAATATCAAAATAGGCGTCTTTTTTTTCTCTCAGAAAAAGGTAATTAAACTTTGATATAACAGGAGTTACGTTAATTTAATTAAGATTTAGATATATGCTTACATTTTTATTAATTTAGTATACTGTATATGGAACTGTAATTAAAAAGTAATTAATGATTAATAATTAGTTAGAAAGGCTTGGTTGCTTTATATGGAACTTCTTTAATGACTTACTAAAATCAGGATAATCATATTCTTTAATACAATAACCATAGCAGATTCTGTTAAATCGCACAGTTGACAGTTACCCATTTCTGACTTGGTCAAAATTGTGAATTAATGAATTTGTTTCAAACATAAAATTGCCAAGGAAGCATTTCAGAGTATAGTTTGCTAGCTACTCATGTTTGTGTGTATCTAACATGCCAGGGTGCTTGTAAGGGCAATGAAATCTCAGTAATAGAGGTCCACTTCTCATTTCTGGTTGAGCTGAAGGAGAAGGAAGAGATTTTACAACCTGAGTAGCAAAGAGTGCATTTAAACCCGCAAGGATGTCACTGGTTTCAACCAAGTGCTGACATACTCATTATGCCTTAACTGCATCTCCTGTTTCCTCCTAGGTCTTACTGCTGCAGCATCTCTTGTATCCCTGGCTTGGGCTTTGGCTTCCTACCAGAAGGCTCTCCGTGACTCCCGTGATGACAAGAAACCCATCAGTTATATGGCTGTTATAATCCAGTTTTGCTGGCATTTCTTCACCATTGCAGCAAGGGTCATTACTTTTGCTCTGTTTGCCTCGGTTTTCCAGCTGTACTTTGGCATCTTCATCGTGCTCCACTGGTGCATCATGACCTTCTGGATCGTCCACTGCGAGACAGAGTTTTGCATCACCAAATGGGAGGAGATAGTTTTCGACATGGTTGTTGGGATAATCTATATCTTCAGCTGGTTCAATGTCAAGGAAGGAAGGACACGCTGTAGGCTTTTCATTTACTATTTTGTGATCCTTTTGGAAAACACCGCCTTGAGTGCTCTCTGGTATCTGTACAAGGCTCCACCAATCTCTGATGCATTTGCCATACCAGCACTGTGCGTAGTGTTCAGCAGCTTTTTAACAGGCATTGTTTTTATGCTAATGTACTATGCCTTCTTTCATCCCAACGGACCAAGGTTTGGGCAGTCGCCAAGCTGTGCTTGCGAGGACCCTGCAGCTGCCTTCACCCTACCCACAGAAGTGGCAACTAACACTCTTCGGTCCATCTCCAACAACCGGAGTGTCACAAGCGAGCGGGATCAAAAATTTGCAGAGCGGGATGGGTGTGTGCCTGTGTTTCAGGTGAGACCCACTGCACCGTCCACACCTTCATCCCGGCCACCAAGGATTGAGGAGTCGGTCATTAAAATCGACCTGTTCAGGAACAGGTACCCAGCCTGGGAGAGACACGTGTTGGACAGAAGCCTGAGGAAGGCGATCTTAGCATTTGAATGTTCCCCTGCTCCTCCACGGCTACAGTATAAAGATGATGCCCTCATCCAGGAGCGCTTGGAATATGAAACCACATTATAAATGAAACAAAAACACAGCTTGAAGAAGCTCTGGCATTACAGTCCCAGTTAAGGGTTGACAGTAGGGCTGTAGGGATAACTAAACTGCATACTACAATTAGAGCAGCAAGCTGTAGTGTTCTTAGTCTGGCTACCATCATGATTATCATTTGATCCACTGTGTGCAGTCTGTCTGCAGAACACTGGTACAGCAGCGTCACCTGAAAACCTCAAAAAACAAACAAACAAAAAACACTGACCCACACATAGAGATCGGTTACTCCAGCTGGGAAAACTCACCCATGAGTCATTGCTGCTATGAAACTCTGACTGCACAGTACTTACAAGCAAACCAATAGGGAGGCTCTGACCAGAGCTTTCAACTTTAGCCAGTAGTGCATTTTATTTTAGAAATGAATGATTGATATTTGCATAATCAATGGCAAAAACAAACAAACAAACAAACAAAAACTTTTCAAAAATAACAAAACTGTAGCATGCAATGTTGCTGTCATTAAAACTGGTTTCTGGGAAAAAATAGGAGCATAATAGTCTTCAACATCCCATAAATACACTATTCAGGTTAGAATAGGTTTGCAAAATAGTTCTTAATTAAAAAGATACATCATCATCTTTGTAAGGTTATAAAGGGAAAATAAACTAAATTCTGATTAATTAGCTCATAAACATTGACACCACCAGAACTGTTTGTTTTCTGTGGAATATCAAAGTCTTTCTAACTGCAATTTAAGTTCTTTATGTTGCTTTCAACAGAAATCCTATGCAGCTCACTTATGGTTTTCAGGAGAAATAAGGAGCTCTAGCACGTAGTGACGTAAATTAAATGATAATCATGATTCAGTGTTCAATTTGCAAAAATATATATATATATGTAAAAGAACAGGGAAGTATAGTTTTCATATTCTAAACTTTTTGAAGGACCCCATTCAGATATTTCGGAAGAAACCACAAGGAGATGAATACACTGAAACTTCTTTCTGTTTCAAGACTGTGAATGCATGATTCAGTGTGTGAATGTATGCAGGGGTGACAAGAGACTGTGACATGCCATACCCTTCTAGTGCCAAACATTGTATAACTGCAAGACTGATATTGCCTGAGGGACAGATAACAAGTGGCACGAGCCCTACGAGACCAAGAAGCAGGAAAGAGAGATCCAGTTCTCAACGTGTAGAGACAGCTCTGTTTATTCCCACCCAAGGTGAAAGTGATGTCTTTTAAAGGCTTTCAGCCACCTCTTAGTAAGTATATTCAGTGAAGTATAATATAACCAAGCTATGTGGAAGACCCTCTTCTGCCTGTTCAAGACTTGTTTCCAGATATGTCTAAAAATTACATTGAATCTCTTGTAATAGAGTGCTTTTGCTGCAAGCTTTTGGGTTTTAAATACCTCCCTAAATCTAGTCAATGGTATCCTTTATGTTAAAAGTATCCCCTGATGGTGCTTTCAGATGCATTAAAGGTGCAAGTCAAAATTTGATAGTATTTTTTTTAAAGCTGGTGCAGAGTGAAAAACTCATGAATTATTTCAATATTTTTGTAAAGTAAAAATATGATATAAAAAGGTTACTTTTTATAAACCTCAAATCTTTTAATACATTTCATTCTCTTTATAGCTTAGATTTTAAGAATTGGTCCATGAATTTTATCACCTAGCTTCTGCAGGTTGATACAAACCTGGTTTTCACATTATGGATTTGTTTTGCAGTGTAATGCCATATGAAAGCCTACATGGGTACTTTTAGAAAACTCCATAAACTGTGGATCCTGCTTCTAATGAAAGTGGCTTGTAAAGACACCAAGCAATTCCATAAGAAACAATTTGCTATAACTATTTCCATCCGTTTTAGGAAATCGAAGCAGAACTGAAGAGTTACTGTTTTAAATGGCATTGTCAGGATGGAGAAGACCTGATGGTCGGTATTTTAATCTTCACTGTCAGGTATATTCAGTGTAGTCACTGCTGTATATGCTGCTGGGTAAATTTCAGTCTTTCCTGTTATTAATATTTGTACTATGAAAGAGCAGAGGTTGCACACCTTTGTTTATTTGTATGCGTTCAATTAGCCATTTTTAATGTTGACTTTTTTTATTAGTGAAATGTTCAATATCTGTTGATCTTTGCTGGGGCAAGTTCCTCAAAACAAAACATCTGTAGAAGTGCAGGAACCTGCAAGCCTGAAGGAACTTTGTGCAGATCAGAAAACACCCATCTTTGAAGGGTTTCTTAGGTATTTTCGAACTAAGCAGTGGCCAGCTGCCTCTATAATCACTTTTAAATAAAATAATTCTTTGATAGTTCAAACCCCAAGCTTTGTACAAAGTGATTGCCCTTCTCATCATGCAGATGTGTTTGATTGTACAGAGAAAAGCTCTCATGTTTTGTCAAAAAAAAATAATAATATACCACTGCAAGGACTGTTAAAAAAGATTTGGGGAGCAAACCCTTTGTCCAGACAAATTCAGTAGAACCTTCACTCCAGAATCCAGTGCTGGGTCGCACAAAGAAATTGCCCTTTTCCTTTGCAAACAAGGCAAATTGTAGGCTTTGTAATCCAAGATGTGAGGGTTGCTTTTGGAAACCATTCTATAAGTTTGCTACTTCTTTAGTAATTAGGAATGCTAACATGAGTGAGGCACCATGGGCAGTGCTCTCACTCCACATGGGCTCTTGTGTCCCTGTGGTACCTCCTGGGGAGAGAGGCAACATCACAGCTACCAGCAAGCCTCGTCCTCTTCTGATGTCCTTCTCATCCTGTCTCACTGTTCCTTGGAGCTGTAAGCCCTTTGGTTGGGGCTAACAGAACTAAAGAAACATTGCTTAATGCCGAATTTAAAGGGTTACAGTCTGGAACAGTGCTTGCACTGCACAGTTTCTGAAGGTTTGTGGTGTTTTTGTTTGGTTTTCTCTCATTTGGTTTTGGAAGGAAGGACACCAAGGCATTATTGGTTCATTTGTTTGTTAATATCTACCATTTACTTTCCTTACCCTCCCATCATTTTATATTTTTTTTATTTTTTTGGTAATGCTTGTAAATTTATCTCAAGCAAACTACTGCAGGTTCTGAGTGCACGGCGCCACACGTGGCAGTACATATACAGTGACAGTACGCATACACAGTGGCAGTACGCATACACAGTGGCAGTACACATACACAGCTTGTCTTCTGAATGCAGTCTGCAAGGGGGAGAAGTCATTTTATACAGAGTCAAAAATCCGTTCTCCAAAATCTTGCTATGTTATGTTCGTAATGCCAGTGATACTTGCGCTGAGAACAGGACGGCCATTGTAATCTTAATGCTCAGATGACTATGTGGATAGTTTCCTAATTTGCTTTGCTGTGAACAGTCACCTTAAAGGCTGTAAGAATTTTTATAGAGCTCGCCAAGATTAAACATAGTCCACACTGAAATCCCATGATGGCCTTATGGACAGTTAATAATCAATATGCACTATTCTTTTTAACGCAGACAATTTTAAGGTCTATCAATAAAGTTCAATTAAGACAGCAATAGCAAAAAAAAATAATAAAAATTAACTTCTGTTTTTGAAATAATGAAAAAAAAAATCAGGTCTTTTAAATTCCATTACAGATTAACAGGAAAATTAAAAAAATCATAATTACATTCTGGTAAATAAAAGCAATCACATCTCTTTGCTAGAAGCAAATATCATGTAAGCATTGTCCTAATGAACCAAAAAAATTTGCCAGCAAATCTGAAGGTAACTTATGTGATTAAAGACTTGGTCCTAAAATTTTGAGAGCTGTGAATTTTTATGCCAAAAAAAAAAAAAAAAAAAAAAGGAAAAAAAAAGATAAAAGGCAATTTAAGTAGTAGTTACTACTCTAATTACGTAAAGGAGACATAATGCATACCCATGTTCATTCAGAAAACATATAATAAAATGTAAAAACTTTTTGTCTTATTTTAAAAGAAGTGTTATTTGTTCTATATTAAGATAATCTTTTTTAAAGAGTTATTTGAAAATATGTGCAATACTTTTTTTTAATGCAGTTTTAATAATGAAAAAAAACTCATTTCCACTTTTGTTTGTCAGTCAAAATATGCTTCTTGTGCTAGAACAGTGTTTCTGTGCTTGGGTTATTTGGGCTTGATGTCATATAAATGCTATTGTCATTGGCAAATCAACAAATTTTCTATTAATTAATTTCTATAGCACTGGGATTAGAGAAAATTTTCCTTCTAAAATTAAATGTTAGGCCTCAGCTGCCTGATTTTGTAAAATTTTAAGCAGAGGAGGAAAATTAAAAATGTTTTGGAGCTGCAATTTTTAATATATGAACTGTTATACACTTTTTTTTTTTTAATATATGATAGTCTCATCAATATATCATTATATCTCCAAAAGAACAATTCATGAGTGGTGTTCAAATTGAAATTGCTGCTATTTTTCGAAAGGGTCTCCCAATCACTTTAAAAACCAACATGTTCATTTACTTTTTATTGGCCCACAAATATCCACAACTAGCCTGTTGTATTTTTAGAACAGTACATTACAAAATTTTAAGTATTTGTGACTTGAACATACAATTCCTTAGAAGCCTTAAAAATGGCACTGTACTGAGTTTTAGTTGGCTCTGCCAGTGATTCAGCTCCCAAAACCACCGTCCTTTTTCTGCTCAGCCCCTGAAGTCGTGTAATCCAGAGTGACTGAGATGCTGTGATTTAACTCTGCACCCCCTGCACTGCCTGCGCAATGCCAAGGAAAAGACCCCAGCAGGTTGCTGTGGTCCTACTGCTGCCTCTCTTGCTCCTGTGCGTGGTGGGAAGCAGACTAAATTGCATTTGTGCATCCAGCTAAACAAGCGTAGTTAGGTTGAGGCCCTACAAGGGTTGCGTGATGAAAATAATCACAACATGTGTCCATGAATTTACAAGCTCAACACTGTAATTACTAATTCTGCAGTGTAACAATGCAGAATGTGGGAAGAATTGTCTAAATACACAATAAGCCATTTAATTTTGCTAATTGTAGCAATTAGACTAGCTTGCATGAAGCCCGTGCTCTCAGCTGAAAGCCAAATGGAGTAAGTGGCAAGCAGCCATTTATGTACCAGAGACATTATGTTATGAAACCCTCCCTTGATTGTTTATAGAGCTAGGTCTTTTCATTACAGCATTGAATCCATTCCTCTTTATTCTGATAAAACAGATAAAGTTCAAAATGATAATAGATTCTTTTAAATCTGGGAATTAAAAAAAAAAAAAAAAAAAAGCATCAGATTACTGCAATTCACATGTAGTGATTTTTTGAAATACATTCAGTCGTCATTTCCACTTGGCTTCAGATTGCTGAGTGATCTGCATCCAAGATGATTTCTCACAGCTGGTATGAGCAGACTTCGTAATGGGAGAGATGGGGATGACCTCACAAGGCCTTGCTCACACAAGGTTAGAGGAATAGTGTCGCTGATTTACAGATCACTTGCAAAACTTTTTTAGCATGTGAGCAGTCCACTGGGATCATCTGTAAGCCTGTTTTACCATACTGACCTCACTGCAGGTGTTTGGTGGGATTTCTTCACTTTCACACTGGTATGACCATGAGAAAAAAATACAAGTGAATAATTGCACATACACTAAGCAGTGCTACTGCAGCATGAATCAAAACATTTCTTCTTTTCTCCTCCTTAGTTCAAACATTTGTGAATATATCCATTTTGACTGAGTTGCCATTGTGTGATCCTTTTAAGGACACTGAGAAATGTCTATGAAACCACAGTTGTTTCCAATGATCCTTATACAAACCAACTACTGACCAGCACCTTCATTAAAAGGAACTTTTCCTAAACACATAAGCTTGGCTCCTGTACTTACACTTTGTTCTGAGTGCTTAGCATCTAATTCTTATGCAGAGAGTCATATATACTCGTTAGTAAGCCATGTGCCTACTCTGAATCCTGGAGCAAATAGGACAGATACACAAAATGCAGGGGAAAAAAAGCCCTCTTCAGCACATTTAGGGGGTGATTTGCATATGCTACAGATGTAAGAGAGGATCTTGCATATAATTTCAATAGAGTTATAGGTGCTGTATGAATTGATAGATATTTGCAAGAAATTGTGAGATAAGTGGCCAGCCAAGATTAAGGTCAAATCTAAACCTCTACATGCAGGGCACTGTAAGATAAAAACAACCAAAACACTAAAACCTAACCAAAACTCTCATTTCCAGGAATAGTTAAGCTTAAAAATGCAATGGATTTGTCAATGAAACTACACGCTACATTCGTAGAAACAAAGATATGACTGCTATGGATACAAACATCTGTATCTGTAGATTTCAGCCTTGTATTTCATATAGCTTTGGAAGCAATTGCTTTTGGATTGTAGTTTTGGGCATGCCATAGCCCTAGGCATGCCATCAGCTTTTCTACATGAGGAGTCAGTTCTTCTATAGGCAAGGCCACATCCAATTCATCCATAAGTGATTTCCTCACCGTAGAAAAGCTGCTAATCAAATGTCTGGAAGAGCCTTCAGAGATGTAGTGTAGTGCTCGGGCAAGACGCAGGCTGTGTTTGGGTGTTTGAGCCCTCTGGTGGCAAGGGCTGGGTGTAGTCCCCCAGTCCCTCCCCAACCTCACACACCAAAGAGCCCACAGAGAGGAAAACCACGTGCATGGGTTGGATGAAGCCACAGCACACGGGGAGCAGATAGCTGTGCCATACCCCCAGGAGTCAGTGCAGGCACATCAGCGGCCTCAAGTTAATGCTGTGATCCTCCAAACTGCAAGAACCAGAGCTCCTGATTTATTTATTTTTTCATGTGGAAGGTTCACGCACCTAAAATTTGGCTCCTTGCCTTGGTCAGAAACATCTTGGTCTTCACAGCTCAGCTCCTGTCTCCCACCTGTGCCCACCAGTATCCTTCGAGCTGGTATTCTTTGAGTTGGTTCTTCAAGCCTGTCATACCTGAAGGGCAGGGGTCCTCTGGGGTGCTATCAGATGGAGCTTTGCACAGGAACACTCACAAATGCTTTTCCTGCAGTAGGCTTGGGGCAAGTAGAGACTGAGGGGAGAGCCAGGCTCAGTTATCTCTTCAGCTAGCAATGATTCATGTCTCTATCTACTATCTCTCAGGGGAAGGCTATAGGGCTGCACACTACTGAGGAGAAGGGCATGCTCACTCCCTCTTGTGTTGAGGCTGTTCTCCCTCTTTGTGGAAAACTTAAAGGCTATGCTGTGCAATGTAGACATACTTCCAGTGCTTTGATGTATTCAGTCCCCTTAGTGTGGAGGACTCTGAAGTTGTTGCACATGTCCAGTGCCATTACCTGTCCAGCCAGAGTAACGTCTACAGCAAAAATTCGGGGCAGATGCAAAATCCCTCTGCTCACCTTCCAACCTGACCAAAAGCTGTATGAACATGGTTAGCACTGTGACAAAGCCTGAATCAATCAATACACGCTGCCTTCAGTCAGGTCTCTTAATGCGCTGTCTGCTACCCTGGCCACGTTCACCTGGTTTCTTGTGGAAGCTCAGGCAAACTTCATGTGTGCACCAGAGCTACACCACGTGGCCATCTCTGTAGCTTCCCGAGCCCGTGGTGCACTCTCCTTGTGATGCCATGTCTTTTGCAGAACAAAGTTCATTTTGGGCAGAGTAAAGAGCAAATTGGCTGTATGTAGTCTAGGGATGCATGTGGAGTAGACAGCTTCTCTGGACAATACGTATGAAATGAAGTAGTGTGCAAATTGCACAGGGTATGACGTACACAAGTAGTAAGATAAGTGTACACAGCTTGGAGCATGCTGTAAAGAGTACTCTTTGTTACAGTGTTTGCTTTTCCCATAATAAAAATAATACCATCATGGCTCTTACCTGAGAGCAAATTTACAGTATCAGATGTGTTTACGTATATATATACACACATGCAATATATATACATATGTGTTTATACTCATGTATGTATGTATATATTTGTGTGTATAGTTGTGACAATGAGTCCTGAGATTCTACTAGGATTTAATCGTATAGTTCATTTAAATTCTATAACTAAAGAAAAAACATCAGGAGCACCATCATCAAGGGGTAATAAAGTGATAAGTGCAAAAGGAAAAGCACATTATCGGAAAACACATTCCAGTCATTATTGAAAACAACTTTGAGATGCATTATGTCAGTAATTTAATGAAAAGTTGTGGAGGAAAAAGGTCTAATGCTATGTTTCATCATCTTAAATATTTTGGTAAAAGAATAGAGTAAAAAAAAAAAAAATAGAATTGTATCAAATAAATAAGGATTTGTCACAGTTAGTAGAGAAAAATAAAATCATATAGGCAAATGACAAAGGGACTGATTAACCCTTTGTTTCATTTAATGTTGGTTATATTTGTTTCACTGAGTATCAGTGTTATTGATGTCAGTAATTTATCAAGGAAATAACCTGTAATAAATCAGCATGGTTTACTTGAAATTTGACTAAAAACACTGAGAAGAGTGTTTGTTAGCCAGCATATATACAGTTGCCTGATACATGCTGTCAGAAGGACAGATTTGCTGGTTCATGAATTATGTACTGAAGATAAATTTCAGATGCATGCATTTGATGATAACAATACCTCTGTCAGTTTAACTGTACCATGAATGCACAAGAGCTATTTCTAAAATCCTAATTACTGTTGCTTTTTTTCAGTATGCATTCTGCATTATTATCTGTGTATCCCAGATTGTTTCTTAACTAATGTTTGATAAGAATTAATTTAACATTTTATAAAGCTGAGGAAAAGATTACTAGCCAGTTAACCAAAGGCTTTTGTTTTCAATTGTGTGATACACATAAACATTTTTTAAGCTTTAAAAAGGTGTAAAGCCCCAGTTCTGCAAATCCCTTGCTGAACACAAAAATAGTTCATTGGTCTTCATGAAAGCACGGGTTGTATTGAAGCTTAACTCCTGACCTAACCATCATTCAGGTATTCTGTCACTCATTCAGCATAGCACTTGGAAATGATCGTAACTTTCCCACAGGACCTGATTTATAGGCAGATACAAAACTAACCATGGTGGCTGTCTCAGACGAGTTCAGAAGTGGCCACTAATCACCCCCAACGTCGTTCCAGCATCCCTGCTTTGGGACACACAGAGGCGATACCTCACGGAAGACATCCGTGGGATTGCCACGATGCTCTGGGCAGGGTTTAGCCTTCAGACAGCACTGCACACACAATGAGAAACCTTCACTTATCAGCAGAAAGGGAAACTGCCACCAGTTATAGCTGCGCAGTACCAGAATATGGTCACATATTTGTGGCTGCTATTGATTCCTCCTATTTCATTTTATTGGAACAGCTTGGAACTTGTCAAGCTTTCCTTGGGTTGATTTGCAGTTAATTAATTCAACAGACATTTTTAATCTCGCAAATTTGTGACTTGTAATGTAGTAATCAAGCTCCCGTGAGCGTACGTTAATCAGCTGGGGGGGGGAGAAAACCCTGGTTAGCTGCGTGCAGCGTGGTGCCCACACTGCAAAGGGACATCTACAAGAAAGGCAACATTCATCCCAGTTAAGCTCTCATCGTTCATCTAATGAATCATTCATCCATTTGATTTGTCTTGAATGAGCCAGGAGTTGTATTTAAGGAGGATTGCTGGGGCTGAGACAGCTCTAGGTACTGTTGGTGGGGATTGACAACTCCCCTTCTGGTCACCTGTTTTCTTACCAACCAGAGAGTCATTCTGCCCAACAGCAGCCCAGTTTCATTTCTGAAATGACCATACCTCTTGTGGAACAGTTTCTCCTGGAGAAATGACTATATAAAAAACCATATAACACTAGGACACTAGAAACCAGGTGAATGAATGGAGAAACTTTTTTTTTCTTCATTGCCTTTAACATACAAGTGGATTTTAGCTACTTTGATGTGAAGCAGAAGGGAAAAAAAAACTTAATGTCTGCAGAGGATGCACACATGCGTACATTAGCCGATGACTAATCAGTATGTACTTTTTTATTGTGGAAGCATATCCACTGGTAACCTCAGCAGGGAGATCAAGAAGACTTGAAAGCTAGGAAGTAAGTGATTCCTCTGGTCAGGGTTAAGAGGCGTTTGTGAAACACTGTGGAAAAGCTGCTCCTGTTGTTTCCATGAATAAAGAGAGGAGCAGAGTCTTTCAACAGGAAATAAAAAAATTAAATGCCAAAACACTTTTTATGGTGCAGTTACTCTTTTCTCTAGTAACGATGTTGGTTAAGAAAGCTCTAGGCATGTTACGAACTGTAATGTACGGGGAGACAGCGAAAGACACTTCATAGATATAACTGTTGCTATCGACAGGAGATGTTTATTAGCAATAAGATAAAAAAGTGTCTTGAAATAAGGCCTGAGAGACAAGGATTTTTTATGGTTGTTATGTCAATGATTGTTACATCTAGAGATCATAGATCTTTATAATAGCTTACAGGTCAAAGAATTTTTCTTTTTATCGTTCTTTACAGAGGATAAGTCTCAGATGACTTCCACAAAAAACATATCACATAAAACAGGCTCATAAGATGGGTTTTCTGTGTATGGAATATTGTATGCTCAGTGTTGTTCAAGTGCTTGTACATTTTTTCATGATCTCAGCTTCTAATGCAGTACATGCATAAGCTAATAGTGGATTCGCAAGTGCATCTTCCTTTAGTTCAGTAACTCCCCACATCAACTTGCTCATTCATGTACAGGTCAGGAGCACATATGTGGTGGGGAGAGAGGTGAGTGTGCACTTGTAAAGGTGCAGAGCAGACGAAAAATAAAGATGGAAACCAGTAGATGACATGGTAAAAGCCTTATAGTTAGGGAACAGCTGTGAATCTTTAGAGTAGGTGAGCCCTCATGGTATTTCTTCATGCTCAGGTATTCTGTCACTCAGCTCATCATGGAAATCACTGCTGAAGGACTTTCAACTGTATTATAAGTTATTATTTTTTGCTTGTTTAGAAGTAGAAACAGTATCACACTGACTCTCAACAGAAATCACTGTGGAGGCATCCATAAGCTTCACGCATGATCTGTAAGTGTAGCGCGTCATAACAATTCTGATTTCTTCAAAGATCCACTTAAACAAGTTTGCAAGATGTATTAGATATTGTTCTGATTTTCTTCCTTGCTTCCATTTTCTTCCTATGCTTATGCATGTCATATGCAAACCCCACTGCTGAGAGAAGATGACACTCAGGTTATAAAACAGATTATTTTTTTCTCATGTAGTAGTACAAAACACAAAAATTCATTTGCGTAACACCTAGCTATTGAGATACACTCTATAATTAGAGAAGGAAAAGCAAGTTAATCGTGCAAATATTGAATTCATTTTAGCCAGTGCAAAACAGGAAAAAAAATAAAGATAGCTGTCATATTTTGCTGTTTGACTCATCTTGCTTCATAATTCCAAAAGCTGTGGTATATGCCCATAGTAACCTGAAATTGAATATTCCTTGTTTCTGAGATACTGGCAGAACAGCCACTAAGTGGCGAGCCCATTAGATTAGCAGGCACAGATCTCCTAGCAAGCACAGATCCACTGTGTTTCTTCTTTAACCGGACTGCAGTTCCTTTAAATCAATGGGAATTGATTCTCAAGGGCACAAACTGTCCTCTGTGTAATTTGTTCTACATGATGGGACAGATATTTTGCTGTCTATTCTTTGAGTTGTGTATTATTAACAAGCTAATGTTTATTCTAACAAATGAGCATCACTGTATTTTCCTGCAGGTGCCTTTCCATGTATAAGGCTATCTCAGCAATGGAAGCTGGCTCTCTTCTTGTTCCCATTATCATTACCTGCATCTTTAATCAAATGCTAATTTAACAATTGTTTGTCATGCTGCAGATCCATGCAAAGCCCAGTCTGACTTCTGGATTTGACCCAGAGCATTAGCAAATGGGAGAGTCATCTTCTCACTGCAAGCATTGGACATGGATACCACTGAGATGCAATAAACAAAGTTCCTTAATGTGCTGATTTTACAGCAATTTTCCAGGGTGCAGTTGTGCTTTAAAACTTTGTGGAGCTCTCTGCAATCTTCTTTTATTTCAAAATAAATAAATAAATACATAAAACAAAACCAAAAGACACAGCAGCAACAACCTCCCCCCCGCCCAAAAAAAAAAGAAAAACAAAGAAATTGATACACACACACATAAAAACAAACAAACAAACAAAAATCTTTAATTGCTCTTCCTCGTTGTATATTGTTCTTATGGAATTTGCTATGTGTGAGGAGAATGTTAGTTAATTCACATCGGAACAGCCTTTCCTCTCTACACATTCCAAATGGATTCTTACAAAAACCATTAATAAACCCAGTAGCAATTAAAGAGCGTATTCTCCAGTCATTATATGAAAATGTACAGTCAGGTAAGGCTAACTAATTTGTACATGCTTCCACCTTTCATCTCTTAAGGTACACAGCTCAAAGTTTGTTCTTCAGATCATCAGCCCCTCATTAGTAAAACTAGTGAGCCTTGCAAAGCAATTTCATGTGAGACAAACGATCCTAGAAGACTCAGACTTGGTAACAGTTGTACAGTCATGCTTACAAAACCTTCTTGAATGGTCTACAGCTAAGCAAAAAATAAATAAATAAAACCACCACCAACAACAACAAAAGGCACTCTCAAAGGACTGATAAAGAAATTCTGCCTGGTGAACATATCAATAAGTCATACTTACACCAGCACATTGGACAGGAGCATTCATTATACTGTGATTTGCCTTGATTATAGACAGTTTATAGTCATAAAGGGCTTGCTAGAAGGTCCTCCATAGCAAATAGATGCTTTCACCTTTAACAAACTCCAATAAGCCCCAGGAGTAAGCATGTGTGCATTTTGCTTTTAAATTTCACAATGCCTATCCAGATGACATTTATTTTTAAGGAATCTCTTCAGTCACTATTTTACAGCTCACTTGTACTCCACTACCAAGTGAAGTGTCAGTCATTGTCCATGCAATTCTGATTAGGCTAAGTCAAAGAAAATGTCTGGGGAGGGAATATCAGGCTTTGTATTAAAAAATAGTCCACTGGAAATAATAATAAAGCATTTCTAGGTCTTCCAATTCCGTGAGTCACTGGATGAGTCCAAAACACCTGGCTGGGTTCCGGAATAAATTTAAATAGCTGTTTAAATTTTCAGATGTCTTATTAAGGTACTAATAATATTTTAATATTTTATATGAAAAAAGTATCCTTCAAAGTACACGTTTCAATTTCAAGAAAAATCCATATGTCCCTAAAGCCTAAGTCATTGGGCTTTCAGGCAGCAGGGGAAAAAGTGACAAGCTGGGGAGGCAAAATTTTAATCTAAGCTCAGGCAAGAGTCCCCCTGGTCTGCCCACCAGTCTGCCACGCCAGCCCTTCCCAACACTTGTGTGTCCTACCTTTCACCACTGACACCAGTGAAAATTGATCTAGCACTTGGATCCTGATCAACCCCATCTCAGACCTCAGTGCTGGATCCCACAAGGCAGGGACAGAGGCACCTCAATGACAAGAGGGTAGGGTCAGGCAGGTACAGGCAGATCCTCTTTCATTCCAGTTTCTCCAGTGGCTGCCACTGACCCAGCTGAACTGGTGATGGGGAGAGGGTCTGCCTCTTCCTGGCACAGATGCTGCCTTCGAGTGCTGAGACTTGTGGGTGGTGTTTGTAGCCTATCACTGTGAAAAGGAAAGGCAGCGAATAAAAGTTATAAAGCAGTGAAGGATTAGATGAAGAATTAAATACAAAAACACTGAAACATCAAGCTGGATGCCTAGTCCTTAGAGGTTAGCGCTAAGAACAGAAACAAGTTTATTAGCTGGTGCAATGCGGTCCTCAAAGATGCCAGTTGCAGTTTTCTGCCCTTCGTAGATTGATATGCAGAGGGAAAAACAAAGGATTGCCTTTACTGTTGTTTCACATGAGGAAAAACATTTTTCCAGCTGTTTCAAAGGTGTGCCTTTTAGCATCTTGGGTTTTATGAAGGCCTGAAAAACACTTCTCTCCCCTCCAAAATTAGGCTATCTTTTTCTGCTTAGGTTTACATAAAACAATAAAGCCTTGCCTTCTCTGAGAAACTGAGATTCCCACAATCCCCCTCCCTCCCCTCTTCCCACTCCCTAAAAAAATATAACTGAGTAACTGAGCAGGAGAGGAGCCCCTGACAAGCATTTTGGGGGAAGCTGCAATACCACACTGCCCCAGGAAGTCTTGCTGCGCTCCAGTGCTCTAGTTTTCCCCTTAGTTCTGTGACAAAAGTAGGGAAAATTAAAGGCCATGATGTGCAGAGTGTGCAAGGTACACTCTGGCAACACATTGGTAACTACCAGTGGCTTTACTCTGCCATCTTAGTTTTTAGGTTCAACACACTTTGAACATCAGTGATTCCTCATTTTGGGCACCAGAAATGAAGTTGGGAAAAAACCACACATTACTTTTGAAAATCATCATCAAAATACAGGAAGATTAGAAACTAAAATCAAGAAAGAAAGAAAATACTTTTAAAAAGAGCTTCAGGATTTCCTTTTTTAATGGAACACAAACATTAAAGGCGGCGTGGATACATTTCTCTCTTTTATAAGTTATTAAAAAAAAAAAAAAAGATATACACACATTTCAGAAGTATAAACCTTATGTTTTCATAGGCTGATCACAAAAATAAAAAATAAAAATAAGTTTTTGATGCTCCTTTCTGTGATTTTCTCAAAGTCAGGTGCCAAGAGCAGAATTCATGACTCCAAATTGCATGTGCCAGTGTTGTTGCAGGGATCAGCAGTGGGATCCAACAGCAGGGCGTACAAGAACCAGCACAATGCACATTTGATAAGGGGATGAATTAATTAGGTGGCCACTATTGACAAGAAGAACATATCTCCAACTTGGCCTGTCTCCTAGAAATAGGCTTATTTGTGAAATTCATTCCCAGAGCCTGCAGTCTCCTCTTGTGCTTGCAGACAAGCTCTGCATTTAGGTGGAGAAAGCTGCCTCACTCGTGTGGTCAGGCAGGAGTTGGAAGGGAAAGCCAGGGTTGTCTCTGTGCCAGAGCTGTTGGCCAGAGCTTCAGGACCAAGGTGCAGGCCCAAATCCCTGCTCATCCTGGGTAGATTCAAGCTAACACTTCCTCAGAGAGTCTCCTGGCTGCAGGAGGGAGGTCACCAGCCCTCTTGCCAGATAAGAAAAGGCCACCATGCCTCCTGATAGGCAGTAGTGCTGGGTGAGTGTGGGGAGGTCCAAGGGGAGATACTCTGTGGTCCAAGGTGCAGGCTGATCTTCTCTTCGGGGAGCATGGTGCATGGGACAGTGCAACTGGGTGGCCCCATTGCTCTGCCTTGCCACCTGCTTGGGCTGGGTTTTACATAGAATGTGCTGGAACATTGGCAGAGGGGATCCCTATCACATGTGTATGTCCCCTGCAGATTCAGACGTGGGAACATCCCAGGCATGCCTCCAGAACATCTATCCTATCAGTCCCCACAAGATGTAGGCACGGGACCCCTGGGCCTGTAACTCTCGGGTGGCCTCAGTGGAGGATGGGTGCGTAGAAGTTCACTCAAGCTGAGATGGTGGTGTCTTTGGGCACAGGCAGTGATGCATCTTCAGGCACTCGTGATGTATATCTGCCTTTCAGGAGCTGCAGTCCCAGAGGTAGACCAGATCTTATGTGATGCCTGATAAAAAGTAAATGACTTCCTAACAATACAAAAAGCCTGTAAAAAAAATGCACATGCAAATAGACTCAAATACTTGAAATTCAAATTCCAGTAGTATATTCCGTGTTCATTCCTATGTTATTATTACTAAAATCATTTTCTTGTTTTGTTCAGAAATCATAAAGACTCCTGCTTGGCTTTAAGTTGTTGCATGATATAAAATTAATTCCAAATGGGTGGATTTTTACTGTATATGTTCTGGATTTAAGTTTTCAGTTATTTTTCGTAAATACGTTTTACATCTAACTACCTCAGCTGCCTTTTGTTTTGTTTTGGCACATAAAAAGTCATGCACTTTCTAGATTTGGGGATTTTGGGGGGAGGAGTTCTTTCCATTTTGAATAACCAGGTTTAAAGCCATGCTGATCAATTTATAGAGGAGAACAACTTAACAAGACATAATTATTGACAGTTGCAGAACATACATTTTATTTTTAGGTTCTGTTGGGGTATAGTTTAATGAAAAACACCATAAGCTGCTTATTAATTTGCCTTAAAAAATGTGTGCTCTTTCCTATTCAAGTTGTGTTAACTAACTCTTATCTTGTACACAATTTATGTGACAACAACTAACGTAACAGTTGGCAGATAAACAGCAAATCGAACAGAATGGACCAATAGTTTCTCAGTTCTCTGTTGTAAACTGTTGCATTATACACTGATTGTGCTAAAATAATTGTTACTGTGCTTATACTCCTTAGTCACCGTTGCAGAAATGAAGTTATGGAAGATCACATTTGTGTTTATGGAGCAGTGTAGATATCCCCCCAGTACAAGCACAGTGACTTGAGGTGAATGATAATCATTGCTGAACTTGTGCTTTGACTTGTAAACATTGTAAAAATGTATTTGGTATTTTATTTGAAATGAAGAATCAAAATAGTTATTAAAAAAATCTTCCTGTAAATATATATATTCTGATTCCATGTATACAAACATTCCTTTAGAGTTCAGATTGTGAAGAGTGTCTTTATTGGCTAGAGACCGCTGTCTCCCTGGCAGAGGTTACATGTGCTATAGTAAAGAACACAGTGTGTGAAGTATTTGATGTACTGCAGTACCATAGTTCTTTTGGTCTGTTAAGTAAGTTGCAATTTGTGATGAAATGAAGTTGAAAGTAGTGCTTCATACTAACAAATTTCCTTGGTTACAACTTGATTTTTCTTGTAAAACTTAAAAGGAAAACTTGAAAATTTTATATATTTGGATTTTGTAGATTTTTTTTATTTTATTGCAACACAAGGTACCAAAATCATTAAATAAAGTACACTGTGGTCATTTTACCATGGCTCTAGAGTCTTTCTTAAAACTCTTCTACCATGGTGGGTCAGCGAATGATGCCATCTTTTGAGCTTCTGACATTATCAAACAAGAGCAAAGCTGGCCCTGCTTTGACTAGGGGTTGGGCCAGATGATCTCCAGAGACCCTTCCCTCCATTAATTATTCTATGATATGAGCCACACTGTCACAGGAGCACTATCCCTAAGCACAGGAGTGGTGCGAGCAGCTCCCAGGCTACCCCTGGGACCTGTGGAAGACTTGACAGCTCCCTGTGGGACTTAGACAATCTTACTGGTGTTGTCACAGCAGGCAGCTTGAGGAACCACCAGACACCCCAATGGCCACCTCACCCAGAGCAGGGTGCTCCGGCCACTGAGGTCAGGGCCCTGAATGGTGTTTCAAAGGAAGACCTCCCAAAAAGCTGCCCTTGCCCAGCGAGCAGGCCAGCAGGCCCTCCCTTCTCCTTGGCCCTCAGGGCCTAAGTGCTCTCCAGCATGGGGCCAGACTCCCTGGCTAATCCCTGGGGGTCCACAGCACCATGGAGAGAGAAGCAAGAGGAGCCTGACCCTGCTGCTGGACAGTGGGGGTGCTCCCTAGGCAAGGGGAAGAGTTCTGGACTCTGCTTTTGGGGTTCTTGTAACATTTCAACCACAATGAATACAGAAAGAGTGAACAGTGCAGAAAGCCAGGACAGAAACCCCTCCATTACTTGAGAAGGCCACTGCTCACAGAGAACAGGAGATGGTGCTCTGTTGCTTTCATTCTCCTTTCAGACTCCTGAAAGCATCGCTGTTTACTATGCAGTAAGCCCGATAGGGTGATGGGCAAGGGAGAGGTGGGCCTTGGGCCTCACCCAGCCTTGTCCTTAGCATGGTAATTGGGAAAACACCAGAGAAGAAGCAACTTCCTTGATCTTCCTGTGTTCAAACCCCCTAGGGTTGAGGAGGGTTTAGTTTCTTCTACTCCTGCCTCCTGCACAAGTGCTTTAATTACTAGATTATTACACAAGTTGTTCTGACTTTGCCTGCACTACCAATGGTCTTAACAGTCCTCTTGGACTTCATTGCCACATTCGGGTGTGCAATGTCACCCCAGGCAGCACCTGGAGTTTGTGCAACAAAGGACAGCACCCAGATCTCTCAGCCTTTCTGTCCCTTAGCCATGCTCCCACTCCTTAGATGCTTCTTGTTGGCCTCTCTTAGGTGACCAAGAAAGGGAGATCAGGGGAAAACAACCCACCAAGCAGCAACTAATAATTAGCGTGAGTTCAAAGAGAGGAAACATATATATATATAAATATATATGTTGAGTAACTGAATTTGACAGACAGCACATGGTGATTGCATGTGACTGATGGATTCTTCAAGGTTTTGTTTTTCACATATATCTTGTAGCTTGGCAAAGTGCAACAGGGAAGCAGCAGCCCAGCAACACAAATGGTAACTGTCGTACTGTCACAGGAGTCCTAGATCCTCTGTCCCTGTAACTCTGTGACTCCCCACCGAAGAAACCAGTAGAATCCAGAAAGAAAGACGCTCATAAAAAATTTCTTAACTAATCATGTGAACCAGGGGGCAGAAGACATCAAAACCACAGTCTTGAGCCCTGTAAAGTCATTTGATGACACCCCATAAGTATATAATTCATGAGGTGAAAAAGCATTAAGTGGGTGGGTAGCTGCCATGGTGTGGGACTAGTTACCTTGGGGTAAAAGGGATTTACTTGACATGTTTCTAGGCAAACTATTAACCTCTCAGGCAAAAGTCTCCTCCAGAATGTTTTAAATGTAGACTTTCCACATGAGAGAAGCAAAGCAAATTCTTTCCGAGCGAAGCAAAGATAGTAGATATTTTAAATAGATTCTTAACAAAGGAAAGAAACAGAGAAAAAATTGCAAGTTGCTTGAACGGTGCTTATTCAGAACAGTTGCCACCTCTCCTGCCTTCGAAGAGGAAAGAAATGGCTATGGTTCCTGTAGAAAAACATGCTCAAACAAACAAACAAACAAACAAAACACTAAATATAGGGACTTGGTAACAACAATAACAAAAAATGCCTAGGCAAAATTATCCAAGAATGTTTTTTTCTCCTACTTTACTTAGCTCATATGAGCAGTATTAACTGCTCATAAAGTACCCCGAGACCTACGTGTATGGGAAGGAGCTGTGCCTTCCTACCACCACAATGGGAATCTTGGAAAGCCCAACAAGAGATGGAGAGTTCTTCTTCTCCTGTATACTGCACAGGGACAAAATGCATTTATTCAGTGACTTCTGTGCTATATACTTGAGGCAGGAAAGTACTTATACTGTATAATATTTTTGCTGTGGGAGTACTTCAGACCCAGGGTCAAGCACAGAACCACAAGTGAACTTGATGTAAAGATGGGTCGGAAACTTGCTGTCTGGCATGTTTTGGGGCTAGTGAGCTCTAATGTACACTACACTCTTAAGTAGGTTGTTCACACAGTAATACCTATTTAAACTAGTTTACATTAATGTTATTCTTTTGTGCTCACCAGTGCTTCTTTTCACTGTGAAAGGGGGAAGAGAACTCAATTTACTGACAAAAACATAGCTCCAGAGCATGTAGAGCCAGACAGACCAGACAGGCATCTTTTACCTCTGTGCCATTGCATTCATCTTGCACGCTGGACCATGCATATCGTAGACTTCATGTTTGTTCCTAAGCAGTAGGCTTTTCCAAGATAGAAAGATTTCTCATTCACAGGCTACACACAAAACTAAAGACAAAGGGATGCTCGTACTTAGTGGGTCTTCCAATAACCAAGCCATTTATTTTCAGTTGGGTTCTTGTTAAGTGCTGTGAGCATAAACTGTACTGCCATGAGCACATCAATAAGCATGGGAAGTGTTTCCCACTGCTGTGTGAATGCCACAGGCACTCACAGGACTGGCATTATTAACCAAGTAGACCAGCTTAGAGAGGGAAAGATCAATGATAATGTCCCAAAGTATGGAGGGATAAGCCTAAGTACTTTAGCTTTATAAATAAATTGAAATTGAGCTAATGGATTATTACGGCTCCTGCAGTTCATCTCCAAACTATCTCATAGTTTTAAGCAAGTTAATCTTATACTGACCTTCAATTTCCTGTGTCTGTAAAGTTCATAGGAGTCCCAATTTGGAATTTGATCAACTCCATTGTTGGAAGCAGAAATCAATAAAAAAGGGGAAAGTCGTCTGAGCAGTGGCTTGGTGCCAGAAGCATCTGCCTTTACTGCAGGTTGTCTCTGTCTCCAGCTTAGTCCATTATTGAGTCTCTCATCTTGCACAGTGCTCTGCAGGGATGCTTGTTTCCACCTGGAATCAGCAACAAAAAAGGTCACTGGGCAATGATGTCTGTCTGCAGGAAAGAAGGTTTAGCTGGAGCTTACCCTGGCGTTATAGAGGGTGGTCAGGGCCTGCAGTTCTGGTCCTCTCAGATGGGATCCAGCAATGCTCAGTAGCTCTGAAAAATGTGGCCATTGTTTTTCAAACTGAATATCCAAAGCATCTCAATGTACAGTGGCATTAGAAGATGCTTTTGGAGAAATAAGCTTTGACTCCTGCATCCACCAGCTGCATTTTCTTGATGAGACAACTTGTGTCTCCCTGTAAAAGAAGACGTTGTCATGAATAATGAGCTAATTTTGAAACATGCTCTGAAGCAAATTCTACCAAGTAAGTAATTGTGCTGTTCCCCCGATATCTGTGCACCATTCTAGCTTTGTCTTGGCTGCCTAGATTACAGACAGTGTTAATTTTCTCACTCTGCTACTCAACAGCAAACTAGCTATTTCACAACTTGTACTTACGTGAGAGTTACAGGGAACATCTGGAGGCTCCCCTTAGATGGATCAGGCAGCATTATGCAATTCACCCTGTCCTTATTGCATTGTTTGTTCTTAACAATCTTTTTTGTAACTTTTCCAAGGGTCTCCCTGTAAGGCTTTCTCTTTTTTGTTTGTTTGTTCATTCCTTTATTTTAAAGGCCTGTTTGTCTCCGGTATTTGCTTTTTTGTGTGTTTTTCTTTGGGGATTTGCTTTTGCTTGGGGCTGCTTGCCATCTGTAGTGTCTATGTTTCAAACACTGTCACCTTCTCATGATGATTCAGATTCCAGCAGGCTGTGCCAGTGCAGCAGTGGGAGAGGTTACGTTGTACCTGTGTGGTACTTCATCAGAGGTCTCATGTCCTCAGCTGTGTCCTACCAATGTCCTGATAAAGGCAGGAAACTTAATCCCCAGAACAACTTCTCTGACTGGTTAGAGTAGTGTCATCTTTTGCCTCCGGTTTCTTACCGGGATCCATTGTGCCGACTTGCAATTTCTTTGACTTTTATGTGTCACTCCACTTCGCCCATATTTTCAAATCTAAAAAACAAACAAACAAAAATAAAATTAGAAATGAGGACTCTCTGCTGGCCCATAATGGGCTAGAACACTCACTGTTTCTGTAGAGGCATTTTAAGCCTCCATAGGAATGTAAATAATTGCTGTGTGCTTAAACGCCGTTATAGCCTAAAGCATATAGCATACCTTAAGGGTAACCCTTAATCAACATCTCCAAATATCATACCCATGTGAGCAGCATACTCAGTGCAGGCTTTTATGAGCTTGTAAAGGAAAAATGATGTTGAAGTTTAAGTTAAGTCTTATGGTATAAAGGAGGAAATGGGCTGTTTTGTCTCCGGTGAGAAGCCCTGGTGCCCATGCAGGGGTTACAGCTCTGGGAGAGAAGGAGCTCTGCCCCAACCAACAGCTGGCAGGAGAGTGTTGGCAATTAAGAAGAAACATGCCTTACAGTCATATCTTTCTAAAGCATGAGCTGCTGTGTGTGACTTGTAGCTAATAATTAATCAAGTTTTAGATGAGCTTTTGCTTTAATATCTGATCCACCTGATCTTTAAAGCTATAACTATCCAACGCTATTCTATTTGTGTATTGGTAGTAGATTTTTATATTTGGACACATCACCTTATCCCAAATTGTTACTCTGTGATAGCAAGATATGAGGCTGGATGATGCTTTCCCCCAGATTTCAGTGATAATGTCTTCTTCAACACCCTACTGGGACAGGATTTCATTAAAGTGACATATTAATCTAGCATGGAAAATAATTCTTCTTCCCTGTAGAGCATCTCTGTAAGGCTTTTTTACAGAAAGAATTACAAAACAAAACTTGTCTTCAGTTTCCCTGTATAGATTGCTAGGATAAGACTGCTGCATGGTCTGTGTGTGTCTTATCTGTTACACAACCCCATGGAATTGCAAAAGGGCAAGTCTTCTTGCCAGACTTTTTACCCATGATCTGAAGCAGTCCTCACCAGCGCGTGCCTTGGTTTACATGGCAATATGGACAGATGATCTGATCTGCTCTGGTGTGGCACATCCCCTCCGAGCTGTGGCTGAGAAGTCACTGCACTCTATTTCCAATCAGTTATGGCATTTCGCTGGTAGTGCAAACAAGTGGTACACTAGAAACCTCAATTTTAACATCTTTTAATATTGTTTTAAATACAGATCTCACAAAACCTTTTACTTAATTAACTTTTCTTGCATAGATAATTCATTTCACCAGCATACTATGCCACAGGATGCTTCTTCCTGTGCATAGAGATAATATGCTCTGTTTCTATTTCTGCCTGAAGCAGAATTAAAGTAGGAAGGGAAGCGTTTGGTAGCACTTTTATCCTTTGGAGTACTTTTTCTTGTGTGCACCCATGCAACATATTTTGAGATCACAGCTCTCACATTTCCTAAAGGAAGAGGAAGAAAAAACAGGGCAGCCTTAGAGAAAAACAAAAAATCTTGGAAGAACATAAAAGCCTTGTGTTCATTACAGTTTGCCTTGAAGAATTTATCTGACGTTTCTCTGAAAGTTGAGTTATCAGAAGCAATAATTTGCTCTGCATTATCTACTGCCTCGATTCAAAAGAAGTTCTGAAGAGGTGTCATTTGAATTCACACAGGAAGCCAGATCTCTTAATAGATGATCTACTTCTTATTAAGGCATCTGGTGCAGTGGGAAGAAAGCAGAGAAGCTTCTGGTCTCAGGATCTTTTTGCTATTTCTCTTACAAACGCCTCGAGTTATAGGACAAATATGCAAAGACAGTGCCTAGAGATGAAGGTGTAAGTGTCCAGATCAGACCATACAAAAGGAGAAGCAGCGAGGAGACACAGCTGGACAGGCGCAGCAGGGAGGCCGAGAAATGGAGCTGGGCATCGTCAGCTGCTGCCTACCCCTGGACAGGCAGTGTGCCGTGTCCTGGCACTTCCCAGGTCCTGCATGTCCAGCTTTTAAGCAGAAGCTGCAAAGAGGGCCCTTTGGTGCTGGCGTTTTCAGTCCACATCAGGCTGTGTGAATAGCTTTCCTCCTGTGTGCCAGTTTGCATCGCCGTTGTTTTACCTGGTATGCAGCCCTGACCTGAGCTCTTCCTGCATGCTGCCAGGATGTGAACATAGGATTTGGTATTAAAGCCCAAAGCTCAGCTGAAGTATTCAGAGGAATAACTTCTGCTTCAGCAGTGTGGTTTCCCACCCGTGCCAAGGCAGCAATGCTTTTAAATTCTCATGACCTCATTGTTTCTGACATTAGGAACGCTGGCTGCAAACTTTCAGCCAGTATGCCTGGGGGAGGAGAGGGAAGAAAAAAAACAGCCAAAATGTTTGCAAATCATCCCGTTTCATACTGTAAACTTCCCCATGCAAAGATCCCTCCATTGTTTGCCCCTGGATGCCTGCAAAAGTGATGCAATGTTGTGTTTTTCCATGCTAGGAGTTATTGCTTCTGTATTTGCAAGTGTGAAAGACGCACCCAAGGGGCAAAGGACATTGAGGATCAGGCATATAAAGCAAGTTTTCCTTTCATCTTAAAAAGGGGGCACAACTGCACTATCTGAGCATCACTGAGCCGTCTTGCATTTTGACAGTTTTTCAAAATTAAGAAAACCTGCCTTGCTAAATATTAATCCATTTCTGTGCTGGGGACAGCAGAAATTGGTGAGGGGCAGCACTGCTCACTGAGCTAAGAGGCAAAACGGATGTGAGGGGAAAAAAAAAAGAAAAAAGAAAAGAAGAAAATAACTCAGGAGGATAGGAGGATCAAGAGTTTCCATTTTTGATGTGTTCTTGTAATGTCAGTGGATTCTTGTGAGAAATTGACCTTCAGGTTTTTCTGCTGAAATAAAAGGTGAATCCAGCACACGCGCAGAACCGTATGGGATCCCAGGAAAGGAAACTTGGCTCACCAGCATATGAATTACATGGAGCCAGTCGTATTTTCTCCATTGGATTTATTTATTTCAGAGAGCTGCCATCACCTGCTGAACATCTTCAATTTGACTTTGCCCCACCCCAGCGACGGCATTTACATTGGGATGAATCACCTCCACCTTCCGATGCATCCTACCAACGCTTAGCCAAATACCTTTTCTTCTCCCCAGTTGCAAAATAGTTGCTGTTCCCAGTAACTTAATGTTAAATCTGATTGAATTTGATGGAAGCACATTCTCATTCTGTCCCAAAAAACTGATACTACAGGCTCATGCGTTTTCCTTCTTCGTGTCTCCTTTGCCATCTCTTGCTTGGCACCTCCCTGGAAAGCATGAGTGACTGGTGAAACAGGACAGCTTGCCAAGGAGATAAAACTCCTTTGAAGGACAACCTTCACAAAAGAGTATCAGTCTTTTTCAAGAGATCCCCCCTCTCTGGGTGAAATTCCATCAGGAGCCAACAGCTCAGGAAGACCATTATTGCAAATATTTGTACTTTGGGACCTGAGCATTTCAGGCTTTATTTGTCCTGATGCGAGCATGCTGCTGACATGGATGCTGTCCATTTTAGACACTGGAAATGGGGCCCAAATCCTCAGAGGTGCAACCTCCCAGTTGATGAAAACATTCCTAAAGACTTAGTTCCTACACTTACAGTAATGTGCCTGATAATCCAGGAACCATTATTTGCTTGCTGTCATGGTATGGCCCATGTTTTGCTGTTTGAAGAGATGGTCTGTTAAAAATCAACACATCTACAGAAACTACTTAGTCCACAAGCTAATAAAAAATGATTAAGCAAAACAATGACAAAGCAAGCAGGAAAGATATCATCTTGACATTCTCAAAAGTAGCAGGCGGATTGAATAATAACCGTCTGCTATTTGTCTTGCAACAGTAGCTAAAGTAGGTCCCACGTTCCTGTTTATACAGATGAAACAGGGAATCACGCGTGCACACGCACACACACATATGCTGCTGCGTAAGTAATAAGATTAGATAGTATCTGGTCGTGTAGCCATTAATAGTCAGAAGATGTTAAGAGGTAAGAAACTATAAAAAAAGACTGATTAATGCACTGCATTGGCTATTTTCTGTCTGCCTTTTTCAGCCGACTCTCTGTTCCCATTACCCTTCTCAGTGCTTTTCTGGGCACTGGTGGGTGCTTAGCCACCTACACGCTGAGCTCCGCTTACCTTTGTGCAGACAGCAACAAAATCAATTTTCCAATTTTAAATGTTTGCCAAACTGTACATCCACTGTGCCATGAGGAAAGCACTGAAAAACTAAATAATGAGGCACCGTGCATGGAGCAACCAAAGCGAGCTGAAACTGGTGTGTTCAGCCTAACTTAGGTCCACGTGCAGCCCAGATGCTCCACCAGAAGGGCTGAATAATTTACGTAGTATAAGAGCATCTGTCAGTTCATCTATCAAAGCTGCTGTGCAGAAGCCTTATTACCTCCCAGAAGTGGCGTTTGTGGATGCTGTATGTATGACAGAAGATACCAGAGGCTCTATATAATGCTTTTTCACTTGTCAGAACAGCAGCTTTCCCTTGCAAGGTTTGCTCTGTATGGAGATCTTAAAGGTGGTGGTGGGGTGTGCACAAACAAAGACCAGAATTTAACTAAATTATCTCCTCAGCTGTAATTTCTAGCATCTGTTCAGCTGTACCTGAGCCAGCCCTGGGCCAAGCAAGATACTTGAGGGTACTCGAGCCACTGAGCATGGGGTGGCCAGGCCTTCTCCTGAGGCTGCTCCTTCCAAAATCCCCCCTGCCACGGCTCAACTCAGATGGCAAGTTCAGTCTTGAAAATAACCCCAGATCTGCTATGTTTCTGTGCCAGCAGAAGGTTTTTGCAAGGAGAAAAAGGGGCCAGGCTGCTTTATTTCTCTAAATGTGACTCAAGATTATCCAGAATTAGAATTCCAAAGCCAGTTTGGGGTTTGGGTGTGCTTGTTTCATATTTCTCATTCACAGCCTTTAGAGATTGAGCCAAGTTGCAGAAGCCTTTTCCCTCAAGCTTGTTCTCACAAAGCAAGTTCAACATGCCAAAAACTCTGTCTGGAATGTGGAAATCTACAGGGGAAAAAAAATCGACCACACAAGCCTTCAGCTGCTGTGCCAGCTGGTTAAGAATCAATCCAATGGACAACAGCCACAAAAGAAAATGAATACATTTCAGAAGGGACAGGGCACTTTTAAAGTTTTGGTGGATCCACGATGAAAGTAGTTTTCATACCATAAGGTATGAAATCTGACCATTAAAGACGTGTCTGGAGAACTGGCAGCTCTATCACAGCAGCTGGAATAGGAGTTCAGAAGCGTTTCTAGGTATCTTTGGTGGACTTCAAAGAGATCAAAAAGAGAACTAACAAATACCCGTTGGGCTCCATACTTCTCTTCCTGCCTATGTAGTAACTAAAGAAGCAACTAAAGAAGCACTGGAACTGCTCTGGGCACAGCACAGACCCAGCTGTACGAAACCAGTACTGGGAAAAAAAAAAAGAAGAGTAAAAACCAGTCTGGGATACATGACGATCAGGTATATCTGCAGCAGGAATCACCCCGATTCACCTGCTACAAATTCCCTGTAAAGATGACATGAAATTAGGAATTCCTGACCACCCTGATGTTTAGTAAATTGTTTCTTGTTAAAAGGAACTAGGTAAAAATAGTTTAATTTCTTGCCTTGCAACTTTAATGCTTTTTAATATATGTTTTTAAACTTAAGATTTTCTCTATTTTATTAGAACTTTGGCACCTCTTGTTTCCAGAGCATGCAATGAAATTAGCTAGCAAACAGGAGCCAAATGTAATTTGAAGAACCATGCTGCACTTTCTCCAGTTATAGTAAGTGGTATGGACAGTCTTGCTGTCAGACTCCTTTTAGCTGATTTGTTTTACTGTGTGTTAGGCAGAAGTACTCAAAAGAAATTTAAAGTGGTCTTGCTCACATGTGGTGGCTGTAACACAAGGCCTGGTAGAGTAGGTTCGTTTCTATAACAGCTGACTCAATTTCATAGTTGGGAGAGAAGTATTGCACCTACTTTATATGTGCATAAGTAAGCTTTTTTGTTTAAGAAAAATTCTCCCTCCAGTTCATTACACTTTTGTAATCAATTGTTTGACACGGAGGGATCACTATAACAATTAAACAATGTTTCAGGAGGCAACATCTGATATTATCACTCAATGTATGTAGTGACCAAAAGCCAAGATATTAATAGTCTGTTATTAACAGTCTGTGCAAAACAAAATTATTTAAGGAAAGCAAACAAGCAAATACTGTGAATAACCCATGAGGAGAAGAATAATTTGCTTTGAGACCACTATCCATTTTGGCTAGTCCTGAATGTTAAATATATATATATATATATTAAAAAGGGCATTAGCATCATTGGTCTGTATTGTCAAAGACCTTTGTAGAAATGAGGTGAATAGAACTAAGAAAATAAGTGGCATCATATAGTCTCATGAAGTTTCAGCAGAAATGTTTAGGAGCATTATCTTTCTTAATATGCATCTCCCGTGCTATTACGCTCATGCAGCAGTTCTAAGCACATTTACTTTTGGCACCCTGTTGGCACGACAGGCTTAATAGGGATTAAGCACTGCAGAGCTAACAAGTTAAGTGTCACCATAACTGTATCTTTCTCTTCAGAGTAACAGGATGAAGCAACATAATGGTATACTTGTGCAGCAAACCCAATAGAAGATGAATCGCACAATTGTGTTGACAATGCTGATTAACTGCTCTAGCTTGCATTTCAGTGATTAATTTCATATGAAAGCATCCTAATAATAGATGGCCAGGCTGAGCTCTGCTGTTACACAACAGGACAGTAAATTGGCCAGTAGGAGGTTTGTTATCTTGCTGAGAGATAATGACAAATACCTATCAGTACAGCAGCAACTCTATTCCTACTTCCAAACAACCTAAAAATGCACATCCTGGTTATGCTGTTTGCACGGAGAAATCTGGAAAGTCTTCAGCATATCCAAAGGCTAATCATGTAATCAGTGGTCTAGTCTAATGCTGTGAAAATTTCCTTTAAGTACTTCTGCCTAACACGCAGTAAACCAAATCAGCTAAAAGTAGTTTGTAATCCTGTTTGTGTAAGTCTCCAGATCTGTCCCCCCCTCCTTCTCAACAAAATTGGGTGTGCAAATGATTATGTACCCTACTTGCACAAATAAATCCTATTAGTCAGTATTTATGACTTATTTCTTATTGTGGAATCTTAAATGTAATCACGGTGGTATTGCAGTGCCTCTTAAGGCCTCCTACTACATTGATTACAATTATTAAAACTCAGACCTTGTTCCTTATGGGATTTTTGTCCTGTTTTCCACTGTTGCCTCAATTACTTTCCCTTTAATTCATTCCTTTTTGGTCTTTGATCCTTCCACCCCTTATTCAAGCACTAGGCAGGAAGAACTTTTCAAGGGTATTACGTACGTAAAGGTTCAGCAGGACAGGCCATGTATAATTTCATTTAGTTTAAACACAACACAAAACCTCAGAAACCTGTTCCAACTGTCAATTTTATTTGAAAGGTGTCTTCTATACAATTTTATATATAGAAATAAATATGAAAGGCCTATACAAGTACAAACACTTAAAGAGTCGCAATACTGCCCTTCATTTTTCATACTCATCTTTCAATACTTCAAGGGACAAAAATTGCATCAAATATCCCACATTTAGCAAAATAAATTTTACAAAATCTCAGATCACAAAAAGGTCTGTTCACGCTTACTGGAAACTTTTAAACCGAGTTTTCTTTTACATACAGACAACCTCAACACTCAATTACATTCAGCTGCCTTTGAGAATTTCACAACACAGACTGATTTACATTTTCCTCAAGATAGATATCAAAAACAAAAGTCATACCTATGTCGCACTCCAATGTGGAAACTTGACATTATCAGTTTTAATGATATACTGTTTGAACACAATATTTTTGAAATACATTCTGATAAATTTAAAGGACAATCTTGCCTTCAAATAAAAACTTTGATACTTTTTAAAACTTCAGAATGGGCATTTGCTTTGGCGCAACATGATTCTTCATGAAGCTTTAAAAAAAATTAATTCAGCACCACATAAAAGGCTTTTGATATAAAGCAACAACATTATAAAATAAGAAACTTTTTGGGTTTTTCAAACCATGATTTATCACTCTATGGGAAAGAGTCTATATTATTCTAATGTGGGGTATCCTCCAGATGCAGTTATGCAATCCCACTGATTTTCACAGTTTAAGAAGAGTATAAACCAAAGCACATACTTAATTGTTTGGGGTAATGGATATTTATTTGAATACAACTGCTCTTTTAAAAAGTTGGGGGTTGTCTTCTTTACTTTAAGGAAAAAAAAAAGTCAAAAAAGGTCAAAACCCAACACTATTGAAAGTAGACCACATAATATAAAGAAAAACTCTTTTACCCTTTCTTAGGGAATTTGTCCTCATTCCAAAACAAATTAGTATCTGAGAACTCTTTAAAGAGCTGTAGATTAAACTTGCTGGCAATCAAAGGAAATATTTCAGATATTTCCTATTGGGATAATAAAAGTGTAGGCTTTAGTTCAGTGAAGAAAAAAAGTAACTTACTGTAAGTGCACAAAAGCCCAACCCTACAACTTCCTCCTGTTCATTCAATTGTTTTTACTTGAGGGAAGTACATAGAAAATCCCTCTCAACCCTGATTTAATAACTCACATAAAAACTATGTTTGAAGAATATGGAGGTTTAACAGTGTACATGTATACTATATATATATATATATATATATACACACACACACACTGTTTTTCAAAAGAACCATCACTTTTTAAAGGAGTGTTGTATTAATTTTTTCTTTCCTTTATAATAAAGCGTTCTGGGCTTGTGTTACTAAATAGTACCCTCATTTCCATTTCTTAAACTTTAAGTGCTTGGTTCATTCATTTGAAGGAGAATTTGCACATTCAGAATCACTGTGAAGTATACAGGACAACGCTGTACTTGAGGGTAAACATCCATTAAGGCTCAGCTTGGAATAGCAGCCATGCTGTCATGTTGTGATTCGCTCCACATCAGACTGGTTTCCGTAACAAACCTGCTTGGTTCACTGCAGTTCTTTTCTCTAATCTCTACTCATTGCTTTCTGAGCAAACCCAGTAAAACCGAACAGTTTTCACTGCAGGTTTTACAGGCACAGCTAGAGGTTCTTCAGGCCACAGAAGGTTAACTGCTACTGTCAGCAATAGGTTTGTCAGCAGCATGAAAGCAATAACCTAGAGGAAGTTTTAATAAATGTTGTAGAGTTAATCTGGCCTATAAAACTTATTTGCTGTGATGATGATTAAGACAGTAAGACCCTAGCTCTCCTGGGTCTAACGTCCAGATTAAAGCAGCAACCATAGGTGATGCGGGAAAAAAAAAAGGAAAAGAAAGATGAGACTATGAACAGAAAGACTTTAAGTGTCATTTTTGCATAAACACTTTCAACATAGGAATGCATTTATCAAAAGTTAAATCATTTGTAACGGGGCAAACAAAGTTTGGGCTCCTCAGCCCAATATTGGACAAGGGAAAGAGCAAAGAAAAGTGTCTTATATCTTAGAATATACAGCAGTATCATTAGGACAGTATTTAAAAAACTATGATTAGAAGAACGAGTAAGTCATATTTATGACTTTAAGAATATTGTAACTAAATAGTAGCTTACTCAGAAGACCTTAGTCTTCTTTCTGTCGCGTTTGAAATCGTTCCATTAAAGCCCTACATATATTTCCTGGTATTTTCTGATGTTTTTCTATTAGGGCCTGGAGTGCTGCTTTTGTCTGTAAGGAAAGAGAAAAAGGTTGGGTCAAATTAAGTCATCTTTATGTTGTTCACACAGAACACCATTTCTAGGCTCTTTTTCATCCTTTCAAATACTGGAGAACTATTGCAATTACAAAATACTATTTTTTCCGTTATTAAGCCCACATGATTTGTCTGTGGGATCACTACCAAGAAACAAACTAGCAAACTAGTATCTTTCATCTGTGTTAGCTGTGTTCACAAGCTCTATTAGTGATACGCAATAGTAAAATGGTGATGGAGTAAGCTAGCAGGCCCAGAAGTTAATAACAGCCATTCTATTATATAATACCTGTATTGGGAACATTGAAAAGCAGTAATACACAAAAGCTATGGTGAAGACACACAGCAACTTTCCTGTTCTGTCTACAGAAGCACAGACTATTAACCTCTTAAGGCACGAGACAGAACAGAGACCTGTTGCTTTTGCAGATCGTTGGTCAACAAGGGGAAGAGATATTCTTGGTACAAGCTCTCACTGTTCCTGTGAATTAAGTGATCAATTGCTAAGTCCTGGGAGCAGGTCCCTGTCCATGTCCTAAATGTCCTTACAGGAGTAAAGCTTCTATTAAGCTCACTTTTTTTTTTTTCTATACATAATGGGAAAACGAATACCATACCATAGTCTGAAACATGAGATGAAGCACATTACAATCACTGTGGGATTCTAGGGGATTCATATTCCATGGGTTCTATCTAGCAGAATGCACCCTTAAGGCAGAAGGAAGTGAGGGTGTGTACAAATGTAAGATTCCAAAGCATGGCTGAAAGTCACTTAAACACACCTATTTGCTTCTGCAAACCAACAGTGCTGAGGCTCTGTCAGACTGAACCCCCAAAAGAAGCACTCAGTTTGCCATAAACAGGGCATAAGATAATGCAGATAAACATTTCAAGAAGTCATTTTGCAGTGATCTAATGAGAGGATAAGCAGGTGATGACAGAAAACTGAACTGACACCTGCATTGTCAAAAATAAAGATCTTTCAGATGAAGTTTTTAGAAACATGCTAAAACAGGCTAAACATGACCCCCTGTGAAGCTTTCAAAGCGGCTGGTTCAGTGCCCTCAATCTGACTGCTTCACGCACATTTTATATCTGCGCTGTGAAATCTATTCATAAGTTGAATGAATATGAGAACCTGACAAGCTTCTCTACAAACCACCTAAATCTGAAGAAGGAAAACATTCAAAGAGTTAATTTCTGGGGTGAGAAGTTGGGGGAAATAGAAATGGAAACAGACTGTACAAAGCCATGAAATGATTCAGCTTTAGCTGTTTCATTGCATGGAATTTCAACAGTTTGCGACCCCAGATTTGCTGTCTTTTAAAGGCTTCATTGGTAATTTTCTAAGTGATCAAGATCCAGAACACTTTCCCTGGATGGAGCCCATGACTTTCTTTAGCAGCCCAGAGCAATCTTGTATGACTGAACTTCCTTAGGCCCTAAAGCAAGTTGTTTCTTGAAGCAAATAAAGAGTACAGTATTGACTTTAAAAGGCCTAGAACGTCTGCAAGGTGTAGCAATACACCCGCATTTAGGAGGGATATTTAGAGATAAGCAAGTACAAAATTTACCGCGATTCCATCAACTTCTACAACTAGTTCTATGACAGGAGTCACTATCTTGACACGAATATTCCAGTGTTTTCTACCAGACCAGTAAATATATATGCAAATCTGTCTTACCTTAGCAGTCAGTTCCTCAGCAGTTATATTTGGATCATATGGAATGGGTTCTCCAACAAATGTACGAAGCTTGACTGGAAACCCACCGTACATAGGAACTACTGGCAATCTAATACGTTCATATAGTTTCCTAAGTATTTCTAATATTAAATAAAAAAAAACAGGTGGGGGGGGGGAGAGAAGAGAGAGACTGAGATTACTCCACAAGGTTGTTTTTTTCCCTCACCATGTTTTAAAACTGAAACTGGATTGTCAAGTAATCCAGCCCATGACCCAGATTCTCAAATGTGTCATCTCAAGCACTATTCCACCTTTCATTTTCCAAAATTTGCATTAACACTGACATAAGACTTGCTTCCGAACTCACTTTAGTGTGAAATATCCACCCCCCCACCCCCAAAGAATAGCTGCAAAGATGAAAGCAGAGAAGGTTCTGTAGCTGCCTCTGGAGAGTAAGGGAACATATACAACAGGGGTTACCATTTAGCTAATTTTACAGGTTAGCATAAGAAACTGGTATTGGTAGAAGACTGTTCTGTTTAATCCCATTGAGGTCTAAAGGATCAGAAATAGTCTTATCTACCTAAAAGCCAGTCATGTTGAAATGCTGAATTGCTCTTTCAGACCACACACTGCTTACAGTGAAACAATACATAAAGAAGAAAACAACAAAAAAATTAAGTCAGCTGTAAGAGGACACTTCTTCCTCATGTCACTTCCTAAGCATCTGTCCCAAACGCAACTAGAACAGATTCCTTGCAAAATGAGTGCTGATATTCTCTTCTTCAATTTTAGACAAGAAATTCCTTTAACTTAGTGTTGGCATAAAAAAAAAAAAACATCTTTAGTGACAGACACGAATTTTTCTGTACACAACTTATAAGAACAAAGAATACTCAAATACTATTCAAGCAAGAGCAACGTGTCCAGCAATGAAAAGAATTAAAGTCGTCTAGCACCTCTGTTGTATTACACAAGTCACAATATTTTTCTGGCTTAAACAGTTTGGGAAGATTCTCTAGAACACAGTAACAATTAATTCTTATTTATTTTTGTAGAATCTGGAGAATGTGTGAATCACTCTGCACATCTACATTGGATGCCTGGGCTTTCTCCATGCAATATATAGCTTTTAATTAGAGGGGAAATGAAATAGAACTGTTTTGTCCTGCAGTCCTTTGATGAAGATGATGATGCCATATTTTAAAGAGAACATGCTGTACAGAGGAGACTGTTCAGGTCCTTTCTGCTAGCAGCAAGTTGAAGAACACAAAAAAAAGGTGCAGGGACAGTTAACAAGAGCAGATCAGCAGAGATATGATTATCCCAGAGGTAGACTCTTCAGACAAACACCCATCTATTAATGCGCAGGAACTCCCAAAAATGAGGAAAGAGAGCAGGCAAAAGCAGTATTTTGTGAGAAACTACAGGTTTAGAGCTGCACAGTATACTAACTACGGATGAAATATCTTACAAACCCTTTGAAGACAGAGGTCTAAGCACAGAGTATTAAGAGAATATTTAAAGATACTGTCAACTGTAAACCCTTGCTTCTTAACAGACAGCAGAAGACCTAGAGTCGGTGTAGCAGACATTAGCTATTTGCCTTTTTGTGGCTACTTTTTCCTTTCTTCTACTTCTTTTTGAAGGCACATTATCATGTTGACAATAACTTAGGTGAGCCAATACCACATATAATGCTGATATTAAATCTAAATAAAAATCTCTGGATTCTGCTGGTGAGCAAACCTCAAGAAACAAGGCTATGTCAAACCTCAGATTTATATGGGGCTTATTTCTAGAGAGATAGGCTAAACACATATGGAAAAATAGACTACAAAAAGTATATATAAAATATCTTACTTATTCTTCCTAATGTCCTAATGCCTTCTCGAACATTTTGTGTAAACACAGGAATGATGGGCTAGGAGGGAAAAAAAATATTAAGAATTCAATGAAGATAACACTATCTAAGAGACTCCTACCTCACTTAAACCCAATGTGCAAATTAATTTCAGAAGTGTTTGTCATACAAGGACATACAGAGAGCAAAACAAGGATTCATTAAGTTCTTCTGCGACCTTCTCCCATGAAGTTTCGGCCTGGACAATACTGCAAGGTTTCGAATACTGCAACATTTCAGCAAGTCCATTTTCTTAAAGCAGTACAGGTTTTCAGAACCTGTGAAGCATTTAAGCTGCCTCTTGTCTAGAAGTATTTGCACATTTGTGAATTAAGTGGTTAAACCTCTTCCCTAATTTATAGTTATGCTCAAAGAATTGACAGGACTGGGACCCTAAACTTGTCTGATTCAGCTCTACTGTGCTGATTGCATTGCTTCACACATGATGTGTCATATTCAGTACAGGTCCATGAGTCACTTCTGCTGATGAATATTTGGAATGGTGTTAATATTTCAAGCTTTTATTGCTGTTTTTGAACTTGCAAACAGCTGTCAAGATTTACAAGGACTGTGTGGGGAGGGAGGTTCTACTACATGAAGATTATTAACATCAATTTACAAACAAATTATCGGAAAGAGAACTCTAAGATTTTCACACATCCAGATTCCTTCAAACTTTTTTTTTTTAAAGCATGTAGATGAGTTAGTAAATTAAACTTTTCATACAGGTATCAAGTCGCTTAAAAATTGTTTTAAAAGTTTATAAATAATCCAGTGCAACAGTAGAGAATAAGAAGTGCAGTTGCCTAAGCCAAATGGTAATGCATTTCCTTATTCTAGGACCATCTTCTTTGGAACAGCTTACTTTTGACACAGAAATAAGAGATTTCTGCATGTACCAAGTTGGTTTATATGGCAGTAACTCTGGCAAGCAAACTGCTGAGAAGAGACAATCTAAGGAAGCTGAAGGTCCCAGTACTGACATTCAGAAACATTTTTCTTTCCAAGAAGAATTATATTCATGATTAAGAGTGCCTCCAACACTATTTATATTCTTCTGAATCTCTCAGTTATTGGGCAGGAGCGTGGAATTGAAGCTGCAAGATCTTTGTGAGTGCACAAAGTAACTGAATATACATTCAATAAAATAGATATAAGCACTACAAGCATAGCTAAACCCCAAGTATGGCCTTTTGTATGCTATTACAGTGCATTAGTAAAATCTAATCTGTTGAAAATATCCTGTTTAAGCTGTGTTATAAAACACAGCTTATGATAAAAGTGAAATATATTTAAAATTAGGTCTTAAAAGTATTCTAGTTTGGTATAAAATTCAGAGATTTAACTAGTCTCTCTTTGACAGTACCTACATATAAAACTCTTGGAGTGACAGTTTTAAATCAGGAATATGCACACCTATACACATAAGAACACATCTTTCAAGTACGAATAGAATGAGAGGGACTCTGAAAGGGTCATTAAAATAGATACAATTCAAATGTATGATACACTTCTGTGCCTTTCACAGTTGGTCCCATATAAATAACCACCTGTCTACAAGGACCCCAGACAATGCTTAATATTTGACAGAACTGAAGAGAAATAGTTCACACCAAGGAGCAGCAGCTCTTGCTGCTGCTATATGCCCCAGACATCCCTTACTAGCATATAAATACCAATGCAGTATATAATGCCAGTGCTTCTAGTATGAGTACAACAGCACAGGCAGGTCTGCTGAGTCACAGTGTACTTCAATGGTAGGAAAAAGAAATACTTTTGTTTTCCAGCCATTCAGATCCATCACAACCCTGACCAGGTAGGTATAAAACAGCACAAGCTTACAAAGTAGAAACTATCCTGGATTTCATCTCTTATTCTTTTAAGCTCTGGATTTCCTGACCACACTATTCCCAGGTAGGTGACTCCAAAATCTTCTAACAAAAGGGACAAAAGTCTTGAAATTTAGTTAAAAAAGCAAGTAGACTGTATTCATGACACTCAGCAACGTAACACCAAATACTTGATAATCAAAACAGCTTCCCCTGGAAGAAAGAACCAGTAAGTGAGCATTTGTTTTGCTTTTCTTCTGTGAAAAGTCATACTTACCACTTTTGCATCAATGGCAACCTGAGCAAAGCCCTTTCGATTACCCCACATAATAACGTATGTTTCATCACTAAAAAGTGCTTCCCGAACTCCACCGGGAGAAATAACTAACAGATAGCCTTTCTTCAGAGCATTGGCACATGCTTCTTTTGGTCCATGCAAAACTTCAAATGCTTCAACTAATATTTTAAAACCTGCAAAGTAAGATGGTATCAATTCAGAACACATTAATTCATACTATCATTGTGCAGAAATTCCCAAGACAGAACACAATGGCTAAAATTTGTCTACTAGCCTAAAACCCCAAAGATATCGCTAGAAGGATTGGTGCATTAAGTTCTGCTTGTAAATTTCAGTCTAAAAACTTGAAAATTTATGTTTTCCATTCCAGTAAAGGCACGTGCTATCTCACAATCAGGATGAAACTGGGGAAAAAAAAAAAGGCAAGAACTCTGTGGCATATTTCATATATCCCTTCAGAGGAGTCAAGTCTGCTCTGGGGCACTGTCTCCTTGCCCATGCTCTACTTTTCAAATAAAGTCCAATAAGAGAAAATTCCAGCAAATTGTTGTTTTAACACACAGAGTAGTCCATGCACAAGGAGATGACAAATAGAACTTAGCATTCCCTGTGTTCCTGATCACTGCAGGGATTGAATCCTCAGGTCAGTTTGAGTACCCAGGTGGCTTTTCATCTGAAAATAACAGCAGCTCATCACAGGAGGATCTGGTGAGCCCGGACTGCGTATACACATCTTAGGTGAAGATTTTTCATTTAATAAAGTCTAAAACTGCAAAGTTACATAAACTCCTCATTACCTTAAATGTGAAATGTCATACTTACCCTGTTCTTCAATGAACAGCAGAACATCAAAAATTGCTTACAATCATCAAATGGACACATATGTGCTCAATTTAGACAACTAATCTAATGTAAAAGAACATAACTAGCAGGAAGCCAGTCATGTTCACTTACACCAATAATTTTTCAATTTATGTAGCATTTGTGAGTACTACATACTGAAACAGGAGCTTCAGATCACTGAGGAGCATGGGAGAGATTATTTCTTTCTTGAAGTTTCCCACTGAGCCAAACTTAACCCGATCAACTACAAACAAGGGCACAGAACTGATCTAGTCAAGCCTAACCCTCAATAACAGATCACCTTTTTTTTTTTTACCCTGAAAATGAAGATTTGTTAACACGAACAGGCATTTGTTTTGCGTACACACACAAAAGAAGGTACAGCTAAGAAGATAAAGCTCTGTCCTTTTGTACACACTGCATAAACTAAGGACTCTGGAAGGAGATCATGAGGCAGCATATCGTCAGTTCATTCTTAGCTAAACTCCAATGAATCTTTGTAGGTGACATGAGCATAATTACTCCTGATTTCTACATACACACAATCAGAATCTATCCATGAGCATAACAGCAGAACACAAGCTCTGCTGAAGCTGTCTCACGGCTTGTTGTATCTGCTTTGTACCATATGTAACACTAGCAGGCTTCATCTAGTACCATTTGCACAGGTGACTCCTGAATTAGTTTTTCACATTTCATTTCTCTCAGGTGTTTTGATTCTGGGATTTTAAATAGCTTATTTTTTATTTTTACAAGGTTTTACATTCCCAAACTCATTAAAGCTCTTTGGAATGCACCTGGGGATGGGAAGCTGCTCATCTCGCAGCTCTTTTCTGTCAGTGAAATCAGGAGAGAGACAAAATAGGCATAGCAAAGGTAGAATCACGCAGGAAGATGGACTCCAAGGAGCTGTGAAAATAGCTTTCCTTTCCACAGTAGACATGCAGGAGGAGCAGGGATAACACCATATGAGTCTGTCCATTTCATAGATCAGAAAAAAAACAACAAACAAACAGGAACAGAATATAGGCCATATTTTGTAATAGGGAACAGTGGTGAGGTTTCAGGTCTCCACAAAGTTCCTCAGCCATATTTTCCCCCCTTGACTTTTACTGTATACCTTATATTCTGAGCTGTATTTCATAGTCTAGTCAGCAAATCATACTTTACTATTAATACCTCTACTCCAACAGCAGAAAGGAAGAACCTGGCAAGTCAGAGCAGCAGAAAGACAGGAATTAATCCAGTGGTCCGGGAGAAACAGCCAGGGTACTCTACACCCAAGGTAAGGGTCACCATAAGAAGCACTGGGGTAGTACCTGGCTATAGCATGACACCCACCAGGAATCTACTTTTTCCTCTTCAAGCAATAAAAAATATCCTAAACACAAAGCCAGAACATCAAGATATGCTAATTTTTCCAAACACCAAGATATCCAAAGTTGATTTTATTCCACAGTTCAACCTGGACTCTGCCCTTTGCCCTAGCACACTCTTCTATTCCCCACTATTCAGGGGAAGACTTCATTTTAATTCAACCTTCGAGAAATCAACATAATCCTGGGTATTACACAGATGAGAATTTAAAGGACCAGGTACCAGAATGATTTTTTTTCCCCCTGTGACCAACATCACATATTAAAAAAAAAAAAAAAAGGAAAGAATAAAAAAAAAGTTAGCCCAAGGACTGCATTCCATGTTTTTCTGCCCCAAAAAGACAGGCAAGAGAAGCATACATAGTATTGATTTAGTATAAATTGAGACAAGCAAATAATTTCCTTTTGCATCTACCTGAAAGAGAGATGCATTAGGCAATGCTCAACAGGAATTTCCAGGTGTCTAGAGGAGTTCTTCTATTAGTTTGAATTCCCTTCCACAGGTTGCCAAACTGTATCTGTCAAGACTTAAGCAGGGAGGAGAAGCTTGTTTGACCCCTTGCAGGCTCATGAATCCCTCAGGGGGCACAGCAATATTCTATAAATACGATCCAGTTAATCACAGTTAATTCAGTACAGAAGCACCCAGTGCAGAGGAAGCAATAAGACTGGATATTGTCAGCTGCATAGTGGCATGGGCCCAAGATTCAGATTCACGGGACAAGCCATTCCTCACAGCTATTCATAACAGATTCACAAATCATAAAAACAGAAGGATCAGTAAATCATCTGATCCAAGTGTGTCTAAGTGTATTAGGATAAAAGGATGGCCATCTTTCTGGTTTGATTCACAAGAGAAGCTCCATCTACCTATGCTGCCAGTCACAGATTACTGTACAGGCTTTGAGAGACAATCCAGAACAAGAATCTGGGCTCCTTGGACTTGTCTTCCCTGAACAACCTTAAATCATTCACATAATCAGAGTTATCTAGTTTGGAAGGGCCATCTAGTCCAACCTCCCATGCAAAGTGGTCCATCTGGGCCAGACTACTCACGGCCTCAGCCAGCTGAGTTTTGAGAATCTCCAGGGATGGAGTTTGTCCAGAGTAGCTGGGGAATCTGTTCAGGTGTGTGATCATCCTTATTATAAATACCTTTCCACCTGTCTAACAGGAATTTCCTGTGTTGCAGCTTGTCTGTCACCTATCACTCTACTGCTGTACACCTTTGAGAAGAATCTGTCTCCAACTTCTCTGCACCCCTCCGTTAAGTAATCAAAGACAGCAATATCTCCACCCACCTTTATCTGTTACAGACCAAATAAATCCAGTTCTCTCGGCCTCTCCTCATTGTGCACTCCAGCCTCCGGTCATCCACTGAATACAGCTCTAATATGCCAATGTCCTTCTCATACTGGGGAGTCCAAAACTGGACACAGTACTGCTAGATGTGCTCTCACAAGTGCCAAACCAAGAGAAATAATTTCTTCCCTCAACTACACACATGCTAAAAAAGGCCAGCATGCACTCAATCTTCTTTCCTGCCCATGGCAGGCAGGTTGGAATTAGATGATCTTTAAGGTCCCTTCCAATCCAAACCATTCTATCATTCTTTGCTGCAAGGGCACACTGCTGATTCATGTTCACCTTGTTGTCCACTAGAACAAGGAACTCCTTCCTGACAAAGCCAATTTATACTCAGTCTCACCTGTACTGTCATATGGGATTATTTCATCCCAAATTCATAACTTCACATTCACTTTTGTTGAACTTTGTGATGTTTCTGCCAGTCTTTTTCTGTGAAGTTACTCTGAATACCAGCTCTAACCCTTGGAGGGTCAAATGCTCCTCCAGTTTGGTATTGCCAGTGATCTTCCTGAGGGTACACTACAACTAATATTTAATTAACAACTGTGCATAATTATTAGATTTGACTCCATATTATACCCAATAAACTAGGAAATAGATTGCATTAGTCAGATGTATACAAAAAGTTTGATAATCAACCCAAATCCTAGCCTACTGGCAAAAGCAGTTGTAGAGACAAAGACGTAACATTACCCACATGAAAAGGTTCTTTGTTTAGGGATTAAGGCTGAAATAATTTCATGGCAAAATTGGTTCTCTGATATGAACTGTTTTCAGTAAAAGCATTGCTGATGTTGTATATTAGTACATTACATAACACTCCTATAAATTCACAAGACAAATTATGAGATTTTTAGTTAAATTGTATTTGGGAAGAGAACTGGATACTACTGTATTTTGGAAATTCAACTGCCCTTTCCTACCCCTCCAGAAGAAAAAAAAACTAAATCTCCGCATAACTAACTTGACTTATTTCAGCATGTTTTTTCCCTAGGCTGTCCAGCCAAAAGTTTGCCCTAAACATACTTTTCATTTTCTATACGTTTCACAGAAACTTGGACACCTCCACGGCTTTCCTCTGGGCAAGATTCTACTTAAAGTCTTCTTGGGGGTAGTCTCAACTGCCCACCATACTCAGTTGAGTGGGATACACAAACGCATCCCCTATTCTGCCATACTAATGTCGCCAATTTTAAGGGCACTGCTTCCAGTGTATTTCTTAATCAGGTTATGCACCGCTTGTTCTGCCTATATTAAAAAAAGAGGAAACACCTCATTGAAGTATTGGCTATCAATTAATACAAAGACAAACGTTTCTCCCAAACTTTTTCTTTGTTTCTAAACACTTTAGAGTTGTTAGAGGAGCTGCCCAGCCAGGAGTACAACCCACCCCTGCATGGGCCAATTGCATAAACTGATTCTTGAATATGCTCTTTACAGAGAACATCTGTTCTCCAACAGACATCAACTAAATGTGTCTGAGAGTTTGTTCTGAAAGCTGTATTCTTGCACTTCAACTTTCATTATTTACATTGTAAAAAAAAAAAAAGCGCCTATAGAGTTTTCAAACTGATTGTTTATAATGAAGCATGTTACCTGGTATTCTAGAGACAAAATGATCAGCTACTATGTAGCAGAATCTCTTCTTTTCTAAAAGAAGTCTAGATATGAAATAGATAATGTCAGCAGGACAAGCTCCATGATAAAACACAAAAAGTGCAGGTCCTTCTGGAATTTTTTCATCACCATGAATCTCGTAACCTGTTAGGAATCAAAGACATAAGGGACGTCAAAGTATGATACAATTCTATCGCAAAGAAACTAACTTGCATCAAGCTGGCAAGCTGAAACCAGTATCTATTGAGAAGTGTTAGAGCAAAGTGACAGCTAAAATGTCAAGAGGTGACTTGCAGCATTTACTAAGTTGCTATCACAGGAAATACAAGCTTCATTTAAATCAGAAGATCTACATTTAAAGGAAGACAGAACAACAACAACAAAAACAACAGCCTGGATCTCTTCAACTATTGTATAATTTTACCTTATTTTTTTCAGTTCGCTGCCTTCAAGGCTGTAGCCCTCTGAATCAATCATTCAAGATAAATCAAAATACGGATTGGATAGAAGTGTTGAAACACTACTATTTCAAGCTATTAGCTACCTTTCAAAGTCAAGTTGATTGCCATGAGTAACTGTTTAAGAAGATTTGACATGACAACATCCATTTATGTGGCTCTTTTTATTCCAGCATGTGAAGCTCATCTTTGTTACTTATCTCAGAGTTATACTTGCTCTATTTTTTCCATCACTAAGCACTAAAAGCTGTCTGAGGCTTTACGTGCTCAATTGAAACATACATGAACACGTACAAGTTTCTTATTGTACTTGTATTTCTCATTTAGTTAACAGTAAAGAAAATATTCAGTTAGCACAAAATAACAAAGTAGACCAGTTCAAAACATATTCAGTTAATACTGAGCAGTTTTGTTAGTGTTTGTTTTTGTTTTCTTTTTAACTGCCACTTCTGAAGTTATCAGAAGAATCCCCCCACGCCCCTCTTTTTTAAACTTCTGTCTGTACTTTTGGCTCCTCTCCCACTGTTTTACTTTCTACACCTGTGTAGCTGCAACCTATAGCAAACACACCTACCTATCTCCTCTGCCATCACAAGTGACCGCTAACTGAGCTCCCTGCCAGCTGTGCACAACCAGAATGATACCTGTGTCTAAGATTTGCACAGGTTACAGGTATCACGCACCATTTTAGGGTTCTGTTATTTGTTTGTTTTTGTTGTTGTTGTTTGTTTGTTTGTTTTCCCATTGCTGTGAGATTTCAGGAGGAAAAGTTCTTCCTGTGATATATCAATTAACCAAGTGGGGAAAACAAATATCACAAAACATTTCATTATTTAGTAAGAGAAGTGTTCAGAGAACGTGGAAGCAGCTGCCAGGGCAGAAAAAAAGTCACATCAGTAGATGATGGACTGGATAAGAATATTTTCTGTGCAAATAAAAAGTTAGGCTTTTTATAAAAAAGAAAAAAGTTACTACGGATGAAAAGAGCCAAGGCCTTAAAAAATCATTTTCTTATGAAAAAAGTAAATAGCTTTTCATTATGAAGTGAGCATTTTAAGCTCTTTGATTTTGCTGTTGATTTTGATCTAGTGTACTTTCACAGATTTGGAAGTTACATCTTAGTCTTACAAAGCCCATCTGATACAGCCGCTGCACCATCTGGCTATCAATGCCTTGAAAACCCTCTTCCCTTTGACTGGAGAACAAATAGAGATGATTTTCAAGAAGGATTTGTTCTTTATGTAAATTGCTCTTAAACATCTCTTTCTCCTTTAGCTGCATTTAGAGTGAACGGTTCTGAAAGAGGCTTATGATTTCCTTAGAAAGAAAAGCCAAATCATTTATTAAGTCTGTCTTTATAAAAGATATAATAGTAGAGGGACAAGGAACAGAGCCCTTAGTTTTGACATTCTTCTGCTAGAGAAAGTAGTTGTCAAAAATACATAGAGAGGAAAAAAAAATATAAAAAGTGGGGTTCTGTAACACTTTTGGGCTCTGAAGTCAAATTAAAGTAGTAACTAGTGAATGAACCAATGCTGAGGGTTCCTTTTAGCCACTGTTTGGCATTATGTTGGTTACTTGTAATTAAATTACGCAAACGCGCAGAAATATTAGCTATTAGGTAACTGTCATTTAGCTTCCAGTGTTCATATATTCACTCAAAGAACAGAAAGAAGGTTTTTGTTTTTTTATTGCTTGCTAAAAAGTTCATGGGACATGGCAAATTAATTTGATTTTTAACATAGCTATCATTTCAAGTCCTCCTGGAATGAGGAAAATCCAGTAGTTATTAAAAAGTAAAAAAGAAAAACAATTCAACAGTTTGAAAAATAGCACATATTCAGCTAGATGAAAGATCTCAAGGTAGCAGCAAAGGAATAAAAGTGCGAGACTGAAAACTTTACATCCAAAAGAGTCTCAATTCCTTTTTCTCCCAACTCTACAATGGTTGAAGCACAACTGGCAGTCATTGATAAGCTGGGGGAAAAAAATGGCCTGAATTTCAAATTTCATCGAACAGCAACAACAATCAGATGTACATTGATAATCCTTAAAGGTACAGCCAGGAATAAGATCTTCAGCACTTTTTAATGAAAAGTCAGATCTTGCTTACCATGCCATATTCTTCCATGTGCATCCCATATGGTAGTCAACATTTTTCTTGCACCATCCCAAACGTTACCTGAATTATCTCCACTTAATTTCCTCTTCCTTTTATGAATATGAAGAAGGATAACAGTACTGTAGATAAAGGTGAGGAAGAAAATTCCTGGAAATATAAAAGCTATTGCAAGTGGAAGAAGCAACCATGAAAGGTAGACTGTATAACCCAGATAATCTTCAAGATGCTCCACACCAGTCCATTCTCCCAGTAAGTGAGCCACACAGATTAAGTAGGACAGCGATATTGGTCCTGCAGTACAGGATTCATTTCCACCTATCATCCTGTTTAATAAAAAAAAAAAAAAAAAAAAAGAAAATGCAGATGAATAAAGCCTTAAAAAAGACAGCCATAAACCTGCGTATACTGCATAATCATACAAAACACTGATGCATTTTATTTGTATACCATGTACTACACAAGCCAGTAGGCCATATCAGAAACAGAACGGTTCACACAGCAAAGCCATTACTTGATTCTTTTCGGTCATTTTTGCATAGCAGAAATGCTGACAGCTCTAATTTGAGAAAGATAGAATGGTTGTTTCATCTCAAGCTATTTTCTCTCATTAAAAACTGCACATCTTATAGAGATCCAGGACATCTATTTTATTTCCAGTTCTCAGAAAGCTGCATTGATTAGTTGATTAGTATAATTTATTGTCCTACATCGTATGCAGTACACTCAAATCTTTGTCACAAGCATTTACTCCAGAAGGAAACAGTACAATCTCAAACTCAGTGCTATAAAAACCCCACCAAATGCTTCCACTAACCATGAACATACAATGACTCAGTAAGAAGATGGCCTCAAATAAGCAAGTCTTGCTCATGTAGAGACTTTTAATTGCATCTGGAAACTTATAGATCATGAAATGCAAGTCCCAGAAGACAACACAGAGAGGTTTCACAAAGGAGGAGAAAAAGATCACAAAAAGTCCTCAGAAAGCTTTAATTGCTCAGGATTTATTGTGTCTATGCATACAAACCTTCTTCCATGCCAGTTCCTAAGAAGTTTCAGTGTTACTTCTCTCTGGGCTGATATTTCATACTTTGTATAGTTCTGGAGTAACACATTTTTTCTCTGATATGTAGGGTTTAGGGAAAAATTTGCTATTCACTTCATCTTACAAACCTGAGACAACCTGTATGCTGGGATATCTTAGCTAGAGTTCTAGAACAAGAGAAATATCTTTGGAAAAAAAATTCCTAGTCTAGAAAAGTTTCGGTCAAAACTTGGAGTAACTGTTAATCAAGTTAAGGGGAAAAAAATAATTTGCAATTATAATGCAGACTTGCAGAGGGAAATGGACGGATTTTAATTAAAACCAATAATTTCTGAGAGAATCTGAGGGGTTTTTTTTTATTACTAAAATGTGACTTACAACATATTACTGCAGAGTTCCTATGCAGAGAGACATGTATCCATCACTCCTTTACTCTTGCTCTGTTTCACAAGCAACAAGAGACTGAAATCCAGAAGATCATTTTGCTAATGCTATCAGAATCCCAATGACAGCAAATACGAAGAAACGGATCAGTTTTACTCCACACTTGCTATGAGACACTGAAGCATGCACCAGAACAGAACTCAGCTCACTTATTTCCCCAGTCTCAATTGTTCCTCCCCCATTTTGATATAGCAAGGATGTTCCTTTCACTTGTGTTTTGAAATTGGCCTATGCCCACATTGCTCCAGGTAACTCCTATTCAAGAGGAGACAGAGGATCTCCTGACAAGAGCTTTGCTCCCACAATCCATGCCTGTTCCACCAATCCAGGCTTACAAAATTCTGCTCTCCAGCATGTTCTCGAGGAAAATGAGAAGAACAGCTGATTAATCTTCATATAAGTATAAGCACATGGCATAAGTTAAAGGCACTTCACCAATTTCATGCGTGTGCATGTAAGGGGTGGCAGGGAGGATCAGTTTGGACAAAAGGATGGGAAAGAGCATGTGGGAGAGCAAGGGGAAGTTCTTTCTCATTCCAGTTGTCAGAGACTAACTCCAGAACCTCTGAGGCAGCAAACAACCACAGGAAGTCCAAAGAACACAACTTCCAAGACCAAGTAGGATTTAGGAGTAGGATTCAACATTATATTTACCAGATCGTCATGCCTGGACTTCTCCACTGGTCCCACCTACTAACCAGAGAACAATACGTAGGCATGAGTTATGGCACAAGAGCTTTTTAAAACTTAGAGGTGGATACAGAACTTCAAAGATTACTGAAAGTTATGCTTTCCCTCCTACTACATTTTTAATTGTTTACAACTTTCTCCAAACACAACATCCTCATCAAGTAAATTTTAAGTCCTGTCCACACATGTCGGTCTTGCAAAATATCACTTGGCCTTCTGCATGAAATGTGATTGCATTTGAGGTATTGCATCTCACTGCAATTTTATAGGTTTGCTTATGTATCTGCGCAGTAACCTGTAACATAAATAAAAATTCTTTGCTGCCAACCACAGAGATAATAGCTGAAGTACTGCCTTCCCTTAGGGACCATCAATTCTACTCTGAATAATGCTGTTTCCTAATCTTGAAGGGAATCATGGAATATTTTAGAGTGTAAAGAATCACTGGACAGCACTAATACAACCTCTTGCACAAAGCAGAGCCAACGAGTTAGACTGGGTTGCTCAAGGCACTGTCCAGTCCCATTTGTAGTATCGTCATGTATGGAGATCCTGCTGCTTCTCTCAACCCCTAATCAAGTGCTGGACCACCCTCACAGTGAAAATGCTTTTCCTTGATCTAGTTAGAATTTCCCTTACTACAATTTGTTCCTGTTGCTTCCTGTCCCTTGGCTGAGAACTCTAATCCCACCTTCCCTGCAACCACTCGCTAAGAAGAGCGGTAAGATCCCCGTTAATCCTTCTCATTTTCAAGAAAAACACACACACCTCCCTCCACCTCCCCATGTCTGCAACGTGCTCCAGTCACCTAACAGTGTTGGTGGCCCTTCTTTGAGTCTCCTCCAGGCTGTCAGCTCCTTTCTTGTATCATGAGGCTCTAAACACGTTGTTTCATGAGTGATGAAAAGGGGGAAATAAATGCTTCCCTGATTTAATGGCTACGGCCTTGCCCATGTAGCCCAGCATGCAGACAGCCATCCTGACCCATGTTCAACTTACCATCCACCAGATAAAGGTCTCCTCCAGCCTGTAAATTTGCTCTCCCATTAAGAAATCTGGCATGTGCCCTGATGGTCCACAGGAATGCTCTGTTTCCAAGCCTAAATGTGATTTACATTACAGCTGCACCTAACGACCTACCAAAGGTAAGGGCAGCGGGGATGACAGACTCTCCATCACCAAAAAAACACACGCATGCCCAGAGTTGAATAAAGGCCCAACACAGTTCATATGCACTACTAATAGACAGACGTTTTGGGCTGTCCCACTTTAGAGCGGTTTAGCTGATGACTGCCCAGCACCGTTAAAACTACAAAATTAAGTATCCTGCCTTCTTGAAGCACCAGTAACACTACTCTGATCGGGACCTCCTTCAAGCAAAGGAGGAGAGACTGTCCTGCCCTCCCTGTCAGAGGTGGGCTGACATCTGTCACCACCCAAACCTAAAAACTGCAGTAGAGGTGCCCTACTACCAAGTCCCAACCTTAGCCAATTTCACAGCAGAATCCCTCTGTAGTATGAAAAGACTTACTTTAGCTGGCATCTCTAACACGTTTCCTGCCACAGAGCTTGAGACAAATGCTTATAACTTCAATACTAACTTCCTAATGGAGCAACCGATGTAGACATTCACTAGATGATAGCAGTACAACTTCTCATTTGACTAACAACATTGCACGTGGACTCACACTGAAGGCTTTGCGCTGATGGAGACTGGAAACAAGGCTAACATATGATTCCTTTCGTTAATTTCTAGTATATGGCCCAGACGAGCCCTTAATTAAACTGCAGCTGTGCTCTTCAGCAGACACTGGGCTACCTGAGCCATGGCTCACCGTGTCATGAGAAGCAGAGCACCAGCACGCTGCAGTTTCGCCACACGCCTGAAAAGTCCAGGTGGAACCTCTGGAAAGCATCCCAGTGCCCCAAAAGTGGAAAGTTACTGAAAAACAACAGCTACAACACGCCCCAGCCAGCAGAAACACGCCGCCTTCTACTGCACCGGTCAGATACAGGAGGTATTTGCACAGGAATTAGCAAAGCTTCCACCAAAACAAACGAAGATAAGACGACTTCAGAGCCTGATAACGCCGCTAACAGCATCTGCGACCTAAGGGGGAGGACCCTGTAGCTCCGAGGGTGCCCCGGTGCTGTTTCGCAGCAAGAAGCGCCCTGCGGAGCCCGGCCGGAGCCGCGGTCACTCGGCCAGCCCCGGCCCCACGCTCCCCAATTACAAACCCGCGGTAACGAGCCCGGTGCCGGTGCCGGTCCCCGCTCACCTTCCCCTGTTGGCCGGGGCTCCAGCTACAGCCCCGCGCCCCTCCCGGGGCCTGTTTTTATTCCTTCGCCCACCGCCCCCGCGGAGGCCGGGTGCCCGCGGGGCGGCGGGGCTCGGGCGGCTCCTCGCGGGGCGGAGGGAACGAGGGCGGCGGCGTGAGGGGGGGAGGAGGAGGAGGAGGAGATGGAGGAGGAGAAGGGATGGAGGCAGCCGCTCGGAACCCCGCGCCGTCGGGGCCGCGGGAGCCGCCCGGACCGCTGCCTTCACCGCACCGCGCCGCCCGCAGCTTCCGTGGCGGAGGCGGCCGCCAGGGGGAGCGGCCGCCATTTGTGCCGCCGCCCGCCCGGCTCTGCTCCGAGCCCTGCTGCTGGGCTCCCGGAGCCCGGGGAGCGGCGCCGGTGCCCCGGCGGGTGCCCTGGGGATCTGGGTCGGTGTGGAGAAGGGGCAGTGCTCGGCGTCTTCGCTGCCCTCTTAACCGGGTGGTCAACCGCGCAGTGGGTTGCCTTCATTACACTGCCGGACCGTGGTTTGTGTGAGGGCTTTTGGCGAAGATCTTTCTCTGTTTTTTCAACCAGTAGGTATGTGAAGGCATGTTCATAGAATCAGAGAATCATTACGGTTGGAAAAGCCCCCCAAGACCATCTGGTCCAACCATCCCCCTACCACCAATGTCACCCACTAAACCATGTCCCCAAGCACCACGTCCAACCTTTCCTTGAACACCCCCAGGGACGGTGACACCATCACCTCCCTGGGCAACCCGTCCCAATGCCTGACTGCTCTTTCTGAGAAGAAATGTCTCCTCGTTTCCAACCTGAACCTCCCCTGGAGCAACTTGAGGCCATTCCCTCTAGTCCTATCACTAGTTACCTGTGAGAAGAGGCCGAGCCCCAGCTCCCCACACCTTCCTTTCAGGTAGCTGTAGAGAGCAATAAGGTCTCCCCTGAGCCTCCTCTTCTCCAGACTAAACAACCCCAGTTCCCTCAGCTGCTCCTCATAAGACTCTTATAACACTTGTGTTCACATTCTCCTGCAGAAGCCAAGTGTTGTCATCCTTTGCTTCCTGTCAGTTGGCCTGGAACCTCTGCAGTCTGTGTGGGCTGCTCGTAGTGCCCTGGATGCTTGCTGGGACCCTTCCTGACACTGCGCACTCAGCAACTTCTCCAAAAGGTCTCCACTGACCAGAATTCATGCTTCCCACCTTCCCCATTCCCCTGTTTTCCATTTAAAAGTTTCATGTGTTTAAAACTGCATATGCCTACACAACTGCAAATATTTGTGCTTAGACTTTTAAAAATACAGAGGTCTCTTTCCAGTGACATTTGAAATGGTCAGGAAGTTCAAACCTGGATTAGATTCACACTGAACATGGAGGACACAGACAAATTTATACCAGCCTTATTCCGCAGTTTGACAATTAGAAGTAAAAAGACTTAATTTTTATTCAGTTTGATTAGGGCAACAGGAAGGCAATACGATATGCAAATAACATTATCTAAACAATGTCTGGTATCTGTTTGATTGGTTTTTACAGTGTTTGGTATTTTTGACATGTTTTGCATACAACTCAACTACTTGTTCTCTAATTATTTCCATAAACCAAAACTTCTTTGCCTTAAATCTTTTTACCCAAAGATAAGGAATATTAAGGAAATGTTGGTATTCCTACCACAGAGTAAAGTGCAGTTGCTATATTGAGGGATTTTTTAAGGATTTTACTGGGGAAGGATTTTTTTATTTTTATTGTTTTGTGGGGAGGGAGGGGTTTGGTATAGGAAAGGGAAAAATAGTAATATATTCCATTATAGAAATAACTCTGGAAGAACCCTATGAATACAATAGACTTCATTTTTGAAAGTTAAAAAACAAAACAAAAAAAAAAAAAAAAACTGGGATTCGTTGGAAATAACGTTAGGGTTGTGCTGATGTTATGTATTTGATAAAATTGGTGTGGGGACCTCATTCACATGCAGACTACATTCAGTGTATGTCTGCTAATATGCCTAGACGTGAACGGGAGTCCAAACCACACAGTCCAGAGTAGTTTTGCCCTTCAGCACAGCTTGAGTCATGCTGCTTTAGTTCTCATACTCTACTCCTGAAGTCGTGCATGCTGTTCTGTGCAGTATCTCACTGAATTTAGTATTCCTGAATCTTAGCAGTTTGGACATGATGTTTTAAGCAATGTTGACATAGATTTGACTGTCCTGAAGCCTTGTATATGATTCCGGGATCTACTTGTTATATAAATAAATGCAATAAATAAGAGGATATTGCAGTTATACCAGGCTTGGTTCCAGACATACAGGTTTATTTAGCTACTGCACCAGCTGGACTGAAATTCAACGGTTTTCAAAACAACAGCACCGTTCTGGAATCACCTTTAGGTAAGATAAATTTAGCATCAATTGGGTAAAAAACTCTGTGTGTCTTTGTCATGCTTTTTTGACTATCTTTTACATTTACATAACCTCCTGGACTTCTGAACTGGGGTTGTTCCATTGTGTGTTTTTATAACTTTATTTACATTATTGACATTTTTCCAAATCTACCAGAACTTTTTCCCCTAGTGCAGCATCTTAAAAAGTCATAAACGTGTTTGGTTTGGAGATGACCAGGGAAAGGTCATCTCCATTTGCTGGGTTTTGATTTCTCTTTTTATATATATTATAGAGAAGCTAGAAAATTTGCATTGTAGGGGTCTCGTCTCATAGGCAATTACAATTGTATTTTTATGAAAAGAAGCTCTACTTTCTGCTAGTTTCTGTAAGACCAGTTTCTAGTTCTAGTTGCTTTATTAGAGCAGTTCTATATTAGAATTCTGTATTAGAACAGTATTCTAACATGCTGGGGGAGGAGAGGGGGGAGTTTAACTATTTTTAGTAGAAAAATCAGTCTTATTCTTCATTCAAAACCACTTGGCTTTCTAAATAACATTTTTGTCCATCATCATGAGAACCCACTAAATACTCTAAGACAGCTATGATAGAAAAAAAAAAACCAACAGAAAGTAAGTTTCACTCCATCTCACTTCAGATAAGCTGTAGATAATGTAGGGATGCAGGTGTAAGATGAAATAGCCCAGAAAAACTTTGAGTTTTATTAACAAACCGTTCCGAGCTGTCTGAGATACAGAAGCTCTAGGCTCAAATCCCCACTTTGAAAGATAGCCATTGTTCTGATTACATATCCTCTATCCAAGGCTAATGCTTTATTCCAAGTTGGAGCATGGCCCCTACCATCAGGTATGAGCACATGGAGTTTGAAAGTTGTGTTACTTTCAGAATACAGATGACTGAAGCATATTAAACTGATGTTAATGTGCTTGAAAAACAGGATAGGATAGAGAATGATGCTGTCTAGTCCTTTCACATGGTTCTGTGATACAAGGAATGCTTTTAGATTTATTACTCCTAATTCCTGTTGCTTTATCATCTGTGTTTATTTTAGTACTTCATAATCCTTTCTTTTAGTTCATTTTCTCACTTGAGTTAAGCTCAGACTTTGAATTTTAGCTTATATTGTTGGAGTGCATTATACACGGCTCCATGGTTCGAATTCCTATTCATGTCCAGGCATACTAGTCACCATCTTGATTTGCTTTAGTTTATCAACTCCTATGCATGTTGTATCTCTGCTGACAGAAAAATCTTTCTGCCTGTTTACCGCAGTTATAGTTAAAGGGTTCAAGTAAACATTCTTATGTTCTATGACAGATCTGAGTTTTTTTTCAGGACAGGATTCTTGTCTTTTTGCTCAAGGGAAATAACCTTCTTCAAGGGATGCTCACCTGCTCCCTTTTTCAGATATGCAAGGAATATTTATAGAGAAGCAGCATGAGAAGAGAGGTTTATTTTAACCCAAAAAATGGATTTAGTTTTCTAGTGACAACAGGCTAATGTTATATGTATTTTCTTAGATGCCACATAAATTTTGGGGATGTGCAGGGGCAAGATATGAAAAGTACAAGAGGAAAAATTGAGGCACAAAAATTACTTTCCTTCATGTTTGAAGTTAAGAGACTTGGTTGCTTTTAATGGCACATTGAAAAGATTACATGAAGTTCTCCCACTCCCACCAATAACAACATCCCAGAGCTTGTAAAAACATGTTCTGTTTTGTAGCACGTTTCTGTATTCTGAAGATTGTATTAGGAAGACAACACTGCCTATATCCTCCCTTCCAAGCAAGCACTTAGGCTCAATCCATACGGGAATGGACGTGTTGCAGTACTGCATTTTTAGGCAAACCACCAGTGGTTACAAGCCTCGGGCCTGTGTTAGATAAGCTCCCCTCACCCCACTCCCTGGGAAGCCTGGGTGAGTATAGCACATCTCTACTGCAAATAGACTGTGACGCAGTCACTCCGACTACAGGCTGCCTCATCTGCTAAATCAGTATTGCATGGTGCAATAGTGCATGAATGTACCAGCACAGACTTGAAAATACTTTCTACATGTATTTGCAAAGTGCTACAGTTAACTGAAGCTTTTTTTCCTCTTTGAGAGTATAAAACTAAATTTTGCCTCAAAGTGTAGTTGGAATCTGAACCAGGTATTTCTGTTACTCTGTAACTTCTTCGCTAGAGTTAGCCAGATTTGTTTCATTCTCTCATAAAAGGGGATAAGAGACTTTTTTTTCCTCCATCAGAGGGAAGTCCTGAATGCAGAATTCTTACTTTCTAGGATAGTGAACCATTAAGCTGATGAATTTATATAAGTCTAATATCTGTTTTAATGGGATTATTTCTCTTCGCACACATCTCTAGAAAAAGTGACCCAAGCAACATATCATTAACTAGAGTGAAACATTTTCTCTTCTCACACTGTTTTATGTGAGGTCTGGTTTGTAAGGTACTGACAAGGAGTGCCTGCTAGACTGCTAGACTGCAGTTCAGTGGGACAACACCTACCCTGAGATACTTTTCTGAGACTGGACTGTGAACAGCTCAGGAAAAAAAAAACAGAACTAGGCAAAACTTTTCAGACTTTCAGATGTATGTAAATATTTTTTCTTAGGAACCTGTCAAATACTGGTTACATGATTTCTTCTTGGTAAATTTAGCACTTGCATTGCTATTATACATAAGTTTTTTTGTTCAAGGGCCCACTCTTTCTGACTTCAAGAATATCCTCAAAAAGCCATTGACTGAAGGAGCTCACACAGGGGAACCTTCAAAAAGTTATTGTTTTCTGCTCTTGAATCTGTAGAAACTTGTACATTAAACCAGTTAAACACCAATTAGTCATCACTGCCACAGGACATTGTTTTTTACTATATACTGTAAAAACAATGAAATAAACATAAGCATTCTAATCACTTTTATGATGTCTATCAAATCGGTCCATTAAAGCCTTCCATATGCTGCCTGGGATCGTTTGGTGCTTCTTTATCAAAGCCTGAACTGCAGTCTTTGTCTGAAAAGAGAGGAGAAAGTTGGCCTTTACATACCTACGTATGCAATAAAGAACAGTACAATCACTGACTTCTTGTCACAGTTTTAAAAGGTATCAGGCAATTCACACACAGATCTACTTTAAGGAAAAAGTTCTCTCTTATATTGGCTAGTTATCCTAACAATGCTCTCCTTGGAAAGGAAGGGAATAAAAACATTGAATTGCAGTTTGGAGAGGCTCAAACTATTGGGACTTACCAAACCTGAGATTGACTATGTCAAAGTAGCCTTTAACATATGCAGACATTAAGCTTATGCAACTTCCATCCCTGAAGGTTTTCAAGAGCACAGGATACAACCTCACTAGTCTGATCTCATGCTGTGACCAGGAATTCGGACCTCCATTTTTCCTCCCCAGCAAGAATTCTTCTGGGTTTATCATACTCAGCACGCACATAAGACAATTCGTATCTAAATTCTGTTTACTTTTACATTATGTGAGATTCAAATGCAAGTTTGTGACAAGGATGCATAAAATACTAGGTATTTCTGCTAGTGAAAAGGAAATAACCTCTCAGTTTTTCCTGATGTATTTAAATTTGAACTAAGTGGAGCCAAGTACTACAGTGATCTACGCCAGAACCACGGTAGAGTATCACTGGGAATATAAGAGTAGCTAAACTTTTCCTGACAGATTCAATTCCTGGCTCCTTTCCAAGGCTGTCAACCTTGACCACTGTCAACCAGATGGCTGTCAGCCAGACCACTGCTCTCACCTCAAACACAATTTAAGTCTTTAACTAATAGGAGACACAGAACACCTAACACTTTTCCCACTGAAGTAGGTGGTCAAACACCTGACCAAGTAAAGCAAATCAATTCCATGCAAACTTTAAATTTCCCTTTTGCAGGTATACAAAATAATGTTCCCCCAAAATCCAGGAATATGAGAAAAAGAGTCTTAGTAGGAATTTTGTATGCACCCTCCTAAGCCTGCTAAGAACAAATTCTACAGCTTGCTGGGACGGTTCTCTTGTAACCATCTGTTATAAGAACCTTTAAGAAAGAACCTTACAAGAAACCTGTCTTTCTGGTTTCACTGTTAGAAAGCCCCGAAAAATCTGCCGTGGATACTTAAATAATAAATAAATAAAAAGCAATGCTAGCCTTCTTGCATATTTTCACGACATCAAGGTGGCTTTTAGATCACTAATTTCTAACCAGTGTTTTGATCTGTGTATTCCTAGACAGTACCAGATTTTTTTTTTAATAAAGCCCTCTTTTCATCTTCTATGAAAAGTACAAGAACGTGCATTTTCTGTAAATTAGTATTTTGAAAAATGCCTAAATCCTGGATCTATAAAAGTTTTTATGTTCCTAGGCGCCACTGATTTCACCAAGCTGTAGGTACTCAAAATATTTTTGTATTTTGGAAGAAAATTTTTGTTGCTGATGTTTTTCCTTTTGAAAACTAGACTGAAGCTGTTTAGAGAAGTTTCTCAAAAGACATTTGTTCTACATGAAATTTATTTTCCTAGTTACTGAAAACTGAACTGAAAACCTAGCTTATATCATTTCAGTTATCAAGGTTATCAAAAGCATGCAAGAAACAAAGTTAGAATTCCCAGGAAGACAGAGCTCACATGCTTTGAAGTGGTAAGGGCATCCCAATGAACTATTACTACGTCAGTACATACTGGTAAGTATCCACCCGTTTTATAATCCTGAAGCTTAACTACCTATTACTTCAAGAAGCTAGTAAAAGGGTACTTGTCTTTTTTCAAGGGTACAAAAAATGGTTTCAAGTGCATATATAATAGAGGACAAAATGTGTAGTTCAATATTGCAAGTAGAACCAACTTACCTTTTCAACTAACTCATCTGTAGTTATATTTGGATCATAAGGGATCGGCTCCCCTATATATGTGCGAAATTTAACTGGAAGCCCTCCGTATGGAGGAGTAAATGGCAATCGTGTACTTTCATACAGTTTTCTGAAAAATCCTGTAACAGTTAAAGGAGGAAGAAGTGAAATTATAATCATAGGAAACACAATAGAAACTTGAAATCTGATGGATTTGGAAGACTCCTTAAAAATGCATGCTTTATCTGACAATCAAGAAGAAATTACAGGATTTAGGTAGCTGTTCACCAAAACAAAGCTTAAGTGAATTAATAGATCACTAAAATAAGACTTCATTAAAGAACCAAATCACACAGCCCCAACCAGTTACACAAGCTAGTTCAATATTTGAGATACCTCTGCCCCCCAGCAGGCATGTTAGAAAAGCTAAGTTATTCAGAATCTGAAAAACAAAGTCCAGAAAAAAGTGAGCTAAATTTAAGAGAAAAGTGGAGGAAACATGCTAAATACTTAAATATATATTTAAGGTTCTTACTTCGTTCTTTAAACATCCTGTATCCTTCTCGTACATTTTGAGTGTACATTGGAATGATGGGCTATGGAATCATGAAAAACATAAGTAAAATCATTATATCCAGGTTGAATTTATGTTTTAGTTTGTTAATGCAGCTAAAAAAATGACTTGAATACAGAAGATAATCATCAGTTGTTCAGGTAGCAAACATGGAATTTTGTTATCACTGATATACTGAGAGCTGAGTAAAGCAATGGCAGTTCATTATATTTGGAACTTGTCTTACATTCCTGCACTGGAACTTCTGATCATTTATCAATATTCACATCTCAGTTTGGGACACATTTTTCTTAGGAAGGTATGGACACACAGACAGTGCATCACCTGCTGGTAGCCAACAGTTTGCCAAATGTTTTCCACATCATAGGTGATCATGAAGAGGTTCAGACTTCTGTTCTGCCTAACCAAGGCAATAAATCACCACGCTTCTTCACACAGGCATTAAGTGCATTGGCTCCGAGTTTTATGCCTTTGAATCCTTTTGAAAGCCCATCCTGGACCTCAGGAATCTTACCTAAAGACTGTACCAATGAAACTGGTGTGTTTTCAGAAAATTCTGGTAGACACATTTTTATTTTCCCAAATGAAATAAAAAAAAGGAGTAACTGAGTAAAGCATGTTGAATTATAACAAATAACTATTTTTTGCCATGATGAACAATTATATCCTCTTTGCAATGATTAGGAAAAAATTATAATCGAGCAATACAAATTTTGTGGATTTATTAAGCATCAAGTATGGCCTGAAACTGTCAGCTTCACATAGGTCACTGATAGAGGAGATCTATATAAGCCTGAAAAATTTACAAAACTCACACAATTGATATTACTTTTAATGACAGCTGCTATTTAGAACACAGAAAAAAATATACTAATGTGACCTTTTCACCAGTTAGTCTGCTTTTCATTATCTATGAAATATATATTTGTTTATGTGGGAGAAGACATTAAGCGGAGCTAACCAAATTATCAAAATTATTTATTTTGCAATGTGGAAGTTACCTTTAATAAAGAGGTACATTGTTTAGTATATATATTTATGGAGATAACCCAAGGTTGTACTCATTGAAATACTGGGAAGAATTTTAGTTTTCAGAGATGTTACAAATACTATCCTCCATTATACTATTTTTAGAAAGCTAGTTTTTAGTTGAATTTAGAAGTGATTAAAATTGAACGAACAGTTAACATCCCAAGTAAAGGCATTTTTAGAGACTATCATGCTAGTCTGCACGAAAGTTTTTACTTCTTTTTCCTATTAGTAATTGCATGTTTTAGCTAAAAAGATTAAATATTGTGCCATAATATTCCAACAGACAGGGAAGTCCAGACTTCTTTCAAGCAATTAACTACTACCTGCTCTCTTGAGATGATATTATGATGCAAGAACATGACTTTATACCTTTAACTCCCTCCCCACCTTCTGAATGTTCAAACCTACAGCTACAAATATCCTTGAAGCACATCCTGCCTACTACAGCAAAGCAAACAGAAAGTGAGCACACACGCAACGTAAGATGCACTGTTCTTTTGGGACACTTAGCTGGGAGGGGCAAGTGCCAGGTTGCAGTTTCTGCTCTCAGAATTGCTCTTCTATTTTTCTTTCAGAGACTTACAGTATGAATACAGCTACTTACAGCACTGTACAGCTATAGCATGGAAGTCCACATGGAGAATGGAGAATAGTAGTCCATGTAAATGAACTGCTGTTGGTGTAAGAGTTAGCCCTGGTTTCACTACTGTGATGCAGTGCAGTACTTACCTGTGAGCAGGCAGATGATTAAATCCTTGGGTTTGACTTAAGGATTGTTCCAGCCATGCAGTATCAGAATCATATTTTTCATTTCTGATGTTTTAAAGGGCAACTGAATCAACACTCTCGTAGCAAAACAGAAAATTAGAAGAGCAACTTCAAATATACAATTTTTCTGAATGTATTAGTCCTACTATGATTGTGCTGTTAGAAAGATACAGAACTTCAATCGCTGTTTACAGCAAGGTATCTATCTGGGGCAGGCAGGCAGAGAAGGCCTAGTGATTATTTGGTAACCTCTCAGCTGCTGGTTCTTTTTTCTCACAGTTATTTTTAGTCCATCTGATTGGCTTTTTTGGATGCAGACTTACATCCTGATTAAGTCTGGCTTTCCTGCCTGTGCCTTAGAAGTGCGTACCTTGAATAATCTGTGTTAAACTGATATTACATTAAAAGCTTAAGAGTGAACTACCTTAACATCCTGCTGAAAGTCAGCAAGTCAGTGTATCAAATAAACTCCATAACAGAAACCAATTTATGTTTCTCAGCTCCCACAAACATTGCTGTTTTTAAGTCGCCATTTTTGAGGAAAGTGATACTGTATTAAAAGGTTTATATCTTTCCCTTTGGATGTACATATAAAATGTAAGTGGGAGTCTTAAAAAAAACACACGTTATGCATTTATTGCAGTATCACTGACTGAAACAAAAAGTTTTGTGATTTCTCTGTCTAAAGTTAAAATCACGTGTTATGAATAAGAAAGTGGTCAGCTCACAAAGTGTTGCAGAATGCAAGTGGGCGTTCACATTTGGCTCACCTCATCAGTTTCTCAAAGTAAGGTCTCACCGATGTACACACAATATAATAACATCATTGGAAGAAACTTCTAGAAATCCCTTGGACAAATAAGGCAATTGTATGTCCTCATTTACCTGGACACTACTGGACAGTGGTTACTCTATTCATGGCCTACTGCACTACCGTCCTTAGGCAATTACAGAACAAGAAAACAAGTTCACTTCATTATTGCAACTAAAAAGAAAGACACATGAGATGCCTGAACTTGAAAATCATATCTTGCAGTCTGCAGTAAGATTTCATAGTTTGCAGACAGACTATGAGTGATCGTATCAGTACATACAATTACTTTTTTTCCCCTGTATCATCCCTTTCCATTCTTTGGAACCATATTTTGAACATGTTGTTGAAATTACTTCTCTGAAAGTGATGAAAGAATGCCTTCATACTGTTAAGAATCACTACCATAGAGCAGAAACCACAGAACAAAAATAAGAAAGAAAAAGACCTAAGTAAATCCAAATAAAGAACTCAAAGCAACAGGGATCGTTTAACGAGGGGGAAAAAAATTACACATAGCAAAAATATCAAAAGTATGTAAAGCTGTGGTATCAAATCCTTCAGAATAAGAAATTATGGGAAATTATCATAAATCAACTCTTAAAAATAATCAGTAATATCTTCTAAAGTCATAACTACTGGACACTTTAAAAATAGCACATTAAGTTTCTGCTATTAATTGAATACTGTATGCCTAACATTTAAAATGCTGTGAAGTCAGCTACCAAAAACACTTAAATATTTGGAACAGTGCAAGAAAACATCTCAGGCTGTAAGGAAACTGGCAAGCAACTACGACAGTCACTTGCATACAATGATCAGCTGATGAGCTGCAGAGAAAGTAGCAGCATTCAGTCACTATGCTGATAAAACCTGGTAAACGTTAAATATAAGATTGTGCCTGTAAAAGAGCACAGTCCAACCCATAGGGCTGATGAGCTGAGAAGCAGTAACCTATAGATTTAATTTGCCATGCTGGAACTGAGCTGGATCACACCCAGCCAACTCAAAAAATCACTGAATAGCTGAGGTGGGAAGAGACTTCTGGAGATCATCCAGTCCAAAATCCTTGCTCATATTGGTTAGCCTCCAGCATGTACTGGCGCTTGGGGTTAGTATCCCCTATGAGCAGGACTTGGCATTTCCCTTTGCTGAGCTAAATGAGGTTTCTGCCTAGTCACTGCTCCAGTCTCTCAAGGTCTTACTGGAAGGCAGCACAGCCCTCTGGTGTATTGGCCACTCCTCCCAGTTTCGTGCCATCAGAAAACTTACTGAAGGCTTGCTGAAGGTACACTCTGTCCCATCATTCAGATCATTAACAAAGGGTTAAACAGCATTGGTACTGCACCAGTGACCGGCCTCCAGCTTGACTTTGTGCCAGTGATCACCACCTTCCCAGCCCAGAAGTTCAGGCAGTTCTCAATCCATCTCACTGCCTACTTATCTAGCTCAGATTTCCTCAGCTTGTCTATGTGGACCTTGTGGCAGACAGAGTCAAAAGCCCTACCAAAGTCAAAACAGACAACATCCACTGCTCTCCCCTCATCTCCACACCAGTCATCTCATCATAGAAGGTCATCAGGTGGCTACTGCTGATCACCCCCTTGCACTTTGTGTGTCTGAAAGTGGTTTCCATTATTAGTGGCTCCATCATCTTCCCTAGGAACTGAGGCACACTGACTTGCCTGTAGTTCCCCAGATCCTTCTTCTCACACATCCTGAAGACAGGTTTGATATTTGCTTTTTTCCAGTCATCAGGAATCTTTCCTGATCCCTATGACTTTCCAAAGACAATTGACAGCTGCCCTGCAATGACATCAGCCAGCTCCCTCTGCACTCATGGGTTCATCCCACAAACCGGACTTATAATTAATTCCTCCTTTTTCTTTCTTCATCCTGTGCGCATCAGCATACAAGCACTTCAGAGGAGCACCCAAAGCATGCTGATTTCCCAGAAGCAGTATGAGAGCTTTCCCCAACAGTCCTATAGGTACTTCCTTATTTGCCTGCCTGTGCTCTGGATGAGCTCACTTCAGCAATTTTGTTGATTACCATGTCCCTACTGTTTACATCACCCTCGACCCTTTGCTAAATGGGCTTGTCCACCACTTCCTCACCTGACTGTTGATTACTCCCTCCCTTCCCCTTAATCCCTAGTTTACCATCACCAGTTACAGGAAAGCAGGGCCTCATTACATCGTGACAGCCTCCAACTAAATACTAAACATAATTCTAACATTCTTTTAACTTCCATGTGTGTATATTAAGTTATAGAAAAGAAAGAAAACTAATGTGTTTGAAGCACTATTTTTATAGGAAATTTACAAACAATAGTTCCTGCTTATCTTTTACCTAACTAGATTCAAACTGTTTTTTGGCATAGATAAAATGCAGGGATCCTCAGAAATGAAGGCTCCTCCCCATTAGCCCACCAAAGTTGAGGCACAGACAGAGGGTATTACTGAAGGTCAGGTCACTGACATACCTAACTTCAATTGATACAAATATATGTCCAGGAAGATCATGGATTTACATTAAATAGTAATATTTTCCTTCTCTGACCCTGTGTAAGCAGGGTAGTTACACAAGATGAAGTGGAAACTGAACGAGGAAATCTGCAGGCAAGAACTGAGGCTGAAACTACATTCCTTGCTTGCTTTTCGTTAACTTTTCCAGAGGAAGAACTGTTAAACTTCTATAACATTAAATAAAGAATAGGAATGTGTATTCAGATATGCAAAGTTATTTCTGTCTTGAAACCCTCCTGTTATCTATGCCAGGTTTGGAACTGCCACGTAGTTATTATGAGTACTGTAAAGTGTGTTTGGTTCTCAGTTGATGGCTACACGGTATGTTTAATAAACTCAAAACAAGATGATGTTAGTCTTCTTTTGCCTTCAGCCATGATCCAAGTATTAGGAAAGTACATGGATTGCTACATTACAGAGCAAGTTCTGTTAGTTTAGACGAGTCCATCCCCAGTCTTGAGTCAACCTATGAGACTGGTTTGACCAGTAATGGAAAGGATGCAGCAAGGGTAAATAGGAGCAATCAAACTCCAACTTTGTCAAAAGATGGACTCCAGTTAATACTGTGGCTAACTTCATATACAATTTCTTATTTATGGTTAATGTTGCCCACTCTAGTGTTGAATGCACAGCACTTTTTTTTTTTTTTTTTTTTTAGAGTGTTTTGTTATCTAAGGTATTTCTGGTCAAAGATCTCCAGAGAAATAGCAAAGATGCCCAAAGTTCAGTGGAATCTGCAAGTTAATTACAGCGATGCTCCCCATACTGAAATCCAGGTGGCACTATAAGGTCAAAAATTGGATTAAACACTTTTGAGTATTTAAAAATATATATATTACATTTAAGAATTATAATGTAAGGTCACAAGTGAATTGAAAACATCTGGCAAAATATTATTCAAATGGTTGAGGCAGCTTGAAAGACACATGAAAATAAAGTGAAGCAAAATCACTTGTTGAAGTGACATCTCTTTCTGACTGTTCAAGTATATTATTAATACAGAAGAGGAAATACTATAAGGGAATTCAAAATGCCCATATGAATTTGATTGGGTTTATCCTATTCAGATTCTGGTATTTTCTAGTAGTGGTAGCGTATAATATATGAAGTATTTTGACTAGCATTTACAAGTCCGTGCTTTTTGACAAAAGGGTAGAGAGGGGGAACAAAAGCACAAAAATGTGACTTTTAAAAGGCCACATAACAAAGAGGTAGAAATAGGACTCCAGGTCTAAAAATACGTTATCCATTGAATAATCCAATTCCTCTAAGTTTTTTTCTAGAGTTTTGTTACCTCCCATAAGATTTCAAAAGATAGACATAGTTATGAAGAAACATTAAACTGAAGCATGCATTTTGCAACCCTAGGTACTTTTTAGTAGGAGGTTTGGCACAAATAATGTCATGGGAAGAACTCCATTTCCTGTAAAAATTCCCTGTAAAAATTCTCTTATATAGATGGAAAAGGACTACATTTATTTGGAAGGCCAAAGAAAAGCACAGGAGAAGATGGGGCATTCATAACAATGTACAGAAGAAACTTATGATTTCGCAATTCCATGAGAAAGTACATCCAGGCTTCATCTATTCCGCAATGAGCTGTCACACACACAGTGCTAGGTGTGCTAAGTCTAAGTTAAGAAAGAAAATTGGTCTCTAGTTTTGATGATAGGAAGTGGCAGTTAGGAAAGAGACAGTGTTGCTGCTCTTCGAGCTCTATGCCATCCCAAATAAAATTATCTGCTAGAGTCTATATCAGAGAAAGAGTTTCACATGTGGGAGTCTCACAGATGGGAAAAGTCAGAGCCAGTGGTGGAAGCTCGTATTTGTAGATATCATCCATATGGAAAATCTAAATGAAACTGTGTCCATACATATATTTGCACAGTGTGAATCAATGGAGACACTCCTCTAGAGGAAGAAAGAGGATGCTGAGAATCAGACATCAACACCAAATACATTTTGGTGCTCTGTGTCTACTTAGAATTAATTCTTGTCTTGTACCATTGTGCGCATTTGCAGCTGGAGGGTATTAAGTTCCACTTCTGGTTTAGTATCAGCCAAAACACATGCAGCTCTGGTACTCAGACACTATTCCATGATGCAAATGAAAGCATGGTAAGTGAGGGAGATAAAAAAACTGCCTCAGAAGTGCACATATTATTCAAACTCAAATGCTAATGTAGACACACATTGTGTTAAGCTGATGCAATCTTTCACAAACATGAAGAAAAGTAACGGCGAGGACAAATCCTGGAACCTTTCAGAATATAAGAAAAGAATGTAACAATAAGATGCTAAAGAGCCACAAGAGAATGATCAGGCAGGTAGAAGTAAAAGAAAGATAAAGTTAGAAAATAAGTATAGTAGGATAAGAAAAAAAAACAACCACACATTACAACAACATTGTGAACAACCACAGTGTAGATTCCTGAAATACAGTCAAGACATGTTAGATGCCCGCAAGATGGAACTGTAGAAACAGAACTGAAGAAGTGAAGCTGTTGCAAGGCATCCAGGAAAAAATTCTACACAGTTCCATTAAACTCATGCTCCCTATGGTTATTGTGTTTGAAGAAGGTGGTGGGAAAAGAAATCTGTACTCCCAAATCTCTCCTTCTGTATGGAATATACTCCAATGCTTCTAAACTGCATTTTATAATGAAACTTGCATGCAATAAGCATAAACTGGGATTGGTAACATAATACTCACCACTTTTGCGTCTAGAGCAACCTGAGCAAAGCCTTTTCGATTTCCCCACATGAGCTGATAACTTTCATCGCTGAACAGTGCTTCTCTAACTCCACCTGGTGATATAGACACCAGGTGACCATTCTTCAGTGCACTGAGACACTCCTCCCTCGTACCTGGCATAACGCCAGTCACTTCTAACAGTAACTTGAGTCCTGTAATAAATAAGTAGCATGTAAGAACAAGATTACAGCTAAACAAAAATCTAATAGCTGTGTTTAGATTAAGGCAAATTTGTACTAAGTAAATAAAACATGTACAGAGTAAACATTGGCTAAGTGACAGTGTTTTTGCCCAAATGTTATGAAGATAAAACAGTTTATCAAGAGCACCACCATAACCCAATGCCTACATATGCTCTTTTCCATAATTATCAAACCAGCAGCTATGCAACTGAGACTTGTGCTTCATAGCTAGATATCCAAAAACAAACATCTAATTCTTCCTCCTGCTTTTTAAATAGGTTTTAATACAGAAGAATTATCTTTTTCAGTACAATACAGGTTATTGCAAAAACACCTAACAAACACCTACTTTTAGTGTTCTTTTAAAATGTAATTTTTAACATAAACATTAAGGTTTTTAAACTGTAAAATTGGGTGTTCTGTGGTTAAATTGCAAACTACTTGGGTTAAATTGGGCTGCTGTATGACTCTTTAGATGCATGAATGGCACAAGTTAAGAGGACAGTTTCAGCATTGCACAAACCAGTGAATGGTTCACACAGTTTATGACACCAAGTTGGGTGGAACTGTTGACCTGCTTGAGGGCAGGAAGGCTCTATAGCGGGATCTGGATAGGCTGGATCAATGGGCCAAGGCCAACCGTATGAGGTTCAACAAGGTTAAGTGTCAGATCCTGCACTTGGGGCACAACAACCCCATGCAACGCTACAGGATGGAGGAAGAGTGGCTGGAAAGCTGCCTGGCAGCAAGGGACCTGGGGGTATTGGCCGATAGCTGGCTGAATAGCTGGCCAGCAGTGTTCTCAGGTGGCCAAGAAGGCCAACAGCATCCTGGCTTGTATCAGAAACAGTGTGGCCAGCAGGGCTAGGGAAGTGATTGTCCCTCTTTACTCAGCTCTGGTGAGGCTGCACCTTGAATACCGTGTTCGGTTTTGGACCCTTCGCTACAGGAAGGACATCGAGGTGCTGGAACATGTCCAAAGAAGGGCAACAAAGCTCGTGAAGGGTCTGGAGAACAAGTCTTATGAGGAACTGTTGAGGGAATTGGAGTTATTTAGCCTAAAGAAAAGAAGGCTCGGGGAAGACCTTAGCGCTCTCTACAACTACCTCAAAGGAGGTTGTAGCAGGGTGGGCTCTTCTCCCAAGCAATAGTCTCTTCTTCCAAGTTTCTTCGACCAAGCAAGAGGACACATAGTCAGAGTCAGTATTACAGAGCCACTCTGACAGTAAGTTTTTCAAACAAGCTGTGTGCCCTACTCCAGGCCTTGTTCAAAAGTATAGTTTTGACATCATACCCCACTGCAATGTCTACCCCACACAGAGGGTAGGCAGGTAATTAATATCCTACCATTTACCAGACTCTTCTGCACTCATAGCCCATTGCTGATGAAGCAGCATTAGATTAATAACATAGTCCTAACCTACACTTTCTAATGAAGCATGACATTTCATCCAAATATGTCTATTTGTTGGCTATGGAGTGTCTATCAGTATTTTTATGACCTTTCACTTACCAAGCAGGGTATTCTACCCTGTTTGGCTTTCTGCATCTACCAGCTTACCCCCCGGTCTTTTAGTTTAAAAGCTGCCTTCAAAACATAATAAATATTAATTCCACGAAAACCAGCAACGGTTTGATTGAATTCATGATGCCTAAATACAAAAGAACATGGTCTTACCTGGTAAACGAAAGACAAAGTGATCAGCTACTGACAGACAAAGTCTTTTCTTCCAGAGAAACAGCCTAGACAAAAAGTAAAGGTAGTCTATGGGAATAGCTCCATGGTAATAAACAAGAATGCCTGGTCCTTCTGGTAGGTTTTCCACACCATGAAGTTCATAACCTGTTTGGAATATAAAACAACACACCGACAATGACAGCTGTAAATTATATGGCAATTTAAAACATTTTTTACTGTCCTTTATTAAAGGACTTCCATAGAGTTGTAAAAGCCTATGCAGTAGCTTTAAAAGAATTACATTCAGGATGGAATTTTCAGTTAACAGCAAAGAGAAAGCCCCTCAACCACCACCTACTCAATGGACTAATTTGTTGATCAATTTAATCATCAGATCAGACTTTAACCTGACATTGAACCAGAACTGTTGACCATTAGGGACTTTTTCCACCTCTAAGTGCAATAAAAAACAAACAAGAAAACATTATTATACTGTTATGACTCTCATTCTCCCAATTAAACTGCTTCAAACAGACAAGGCTTTCCTGTAACATGAAAGTACAAATTTCCAATCTGTATCAGAATGAAAAGTTTGGAAATAGATAACCTTTTAGGTAAGCATTCAAGTTAGGCAAAGTTGGGCTGGAGACTCTTTCATTGTGTTTTGACGTAATAAAAAGTTGACCTGGTTCACAGGCTCAAGTCCAAAGCAGAATCCACAAGAATCCCAAATCCCAAATGAGACTTCAATGCATTCAGTTAACAAGGGAAGGGAACTTCCTCATAGGCATGGACTTCTATAAATACCTTTCCTGGCTCTTCCTACATTTGATGTAGGTTTCAGGCGGAACCAGAATAGGAAGCTAATGCATACAAAGGCTTGAGAAAGCCACAGCTTCTACTAACTAGAAAATCTATTCCACCTGGTCTGCCTTTATCTCTATCCCTGCTATAGCTCCTTTCATAAGCCATTTGAAGAGGACAGGGATGGTACAGGCAGGGTCCTAGCAAGAGGTGGAGAAAGTTTTAGACTGCAGTATACTTCAAAATTACAGGAAAAAGTTGTGAGGAAGGATAGCAACACAGATAGCCTGTTATTCTTATCCTTAGGGCAGCAAATTAAGTCTTGCTAATAGTCTTAAACTATGCCTGTGGTAAGAATGGGTACCTAGCTTGTGGCTGAGAATTTTCCTAGGGATTAGGGTGTGGTGAAAGTGTCTAAAGGTTAAATATAACAAAACTGAAAAATCAGATTACTTGTAAATTCTGCTACAGTACAAACAGAAATAATTAGATACCACATTTATTTTTCCATACGGCTCTTGGAATTATTTTAAATTTTCATAACAGAATAGTTTTCTCCAACTAAAAATACAGTAATTACAGTTCCAAATAGTTGTTTTGATCATATAAGCGGGTTACAAACAGCTGCTCAAGTAAAAAAAAAAAATTACTTCCCTTACAGAGAAGTTAGCAGAACTAACATTTACACCATACCTCACTCAGAATTGTAATTCAAAGCTTCAGGCAAGTCATGTCACACTTACCATGCCATATTCTTGCATATATATCCCAAAAGCTTGCCACAGTTTTTCTTGCACTATCCCAAACATTACTCAAGGGATCTTTTGCAGCTTTTATCTCATCATTCCTCTGATATATTAAAAGCAAAACATTAGTAAGGTAAATGAAAAAGAGGATTGTTAAAGGAACAATAAAAAAAATTAACATTGCACTAATTGTCAGTGAGATGATGACCATGTGGAAAAAATATTTCTTCAGGTATTCCACAGCAGTCCATTCTTCCAGTATGTGAGCAAGGCAGCTTAGGTAGGTCATAGGTAGCTGTCCTGAAGCACAGGATTCTTTTCTACCTATCATTTCCTGCATGAGAAAAGGGGAAAAAGTTTAATTTCTCTGATTATGAAAGCTTCTCATTTAGAGAAACAATTTACTGTAGAGGTACTTGATGCCTATTTTGTTATAGCACAGAGTTATACACTTTGTCTCTCTCTGTCATGTTATGATAGCTGCTTTCCACTATTGCCTGTAAAGAGCGATGAGATTATCATATACACTTACGGATCTTTCTATACTGCTAGACAATAGGGACTCCTGGTACAATGGTTGGAGTCTGGAGTACAGCCAGGGGATCAGAAAAGCAAGCTACACACCTTATGAACACCTTTCTTTCCAGCAGACCTTCAAGACAATTGAATGCTCGAACTATCAACCTCTGGAAAGTTACCAGCTACAACAGAAAGGCATTTTTACATTAAGCTCTTGTAGAATCCTAAATGAAGGATGAGGACCCATGGAACACATCCAGTGTCAAAAACATTTATCTGTGTAAGATTTCTATGGTTAAGTGACTTAATTTTTAGAAACTCAGAAGAACGTTAATAAGTGCTTTCAGCAGTTGGCCAATAAGACTGCCACCAGAGGTCTGGGCTCTTTAGATCCTCCTCAGAACCCAGCCTTTGGTTCTGGTTCTGCTCTCAATTCGGTAGCTAGGTGAGGGAAACCAACAGAAGAGCAAGTGACTGAGCTAGAGGAAGAGCCAGCAGGAAAAACCCAGACTACTGCGGCTTCTTCTGGAGGGCAAGAGGTGACTGGGACAGCATTTGCTACTGCTAGCAGCACTGTAAAAAGCAGCTCTTCGCTGCTGTTCCTCATCCATACAACCACGCCAACAAACCCTTCTTTCAGACTTTCCAGGCTCCATAGGCCTAGTGATGTTTTTGCCCCAAGTGTAGCTATTTCCTTAGGCTATTCCTGCACCTGGCTACCTGCATTACAGCAGGTAACGGTCTCTCTGTAGTGCAGCAGCATTACAGCATCTCTTGCTTGAAGTCTTAAGCATTAGCCAGACATTACAATCATATTCAGCGATTCGTAACTGAACACAGCTTTTATTTACCTTAACCAGGTTACTTCTTGTTTAACAATCAACTTTCCCGTCCAGCACCGGAACAAGTACAAACAAGAAACAAATCACAGCTGCCACAGTCAGTGCCAAGACCATAAAGCACGGCAAGCCCAGACTCTGACTTCAGCTGGCTACTTGTATGAGCAAACCTGTTCTACAGTACCGACTGCAACTCCCATCTTTTTATTTCTCTGAAGCACTGGATAAAATACTTAGGCGACCTGGTGTAAAGCATAGCTCCGGTACCACACCAGCACACCAGCTCAGCTCTCCAGGACACAGGATGGCTTCCAACCCAAAGAGAACAAACACAGTAACTGTAAGGAGAGCAAACTAGGAGCGTGAAGGAAGCAAGCACTGCTTTAAATCATGCTCAGCATGTCACAAACAAATGAAACCTACATGATAAATAACCACTAAATTAGCAGAGTTGTTTATATATGGATGACAGGTGCCTGGCTCAGATGCACCAAGATCTAGAAGTTCTCACTGGAGATAGATTTTATAGGTACCATGAAAGAAATAAAAGCAGCAGTCCACATGATTTGGATATTAAAATCTCTACTTTGAAGGTGTTTAAGAAGGATAAGGCTGATGGTGTGGTGCTACTCTATAGAAAGGATGTAACTACTTGTTAGAAGTTGGTGATAAGAATAAGGACTACAAATCCTCAGTGCTTGTTAAGTGTGCTCTGCTGAAAGGGCCTAGGAGAAGGCAACATTAAGAGCTTGTCTCAGGCTACCGAATCAGAAGTATTAAACACTGCTGGGAATAACTCAATCAAACCTGTAACATGGGGTGAAGGAAGGGATGTGGTGTTGTTATGGAGGCTTCGGACTGGGAACAGAGACTACTACAGCCAACAACATAACTTAGGTCTCCTTGAATTTGGAGATAAAGCTTCCATACAGATAGTAAGTATACTGATAATAAAGTAAGTATTTCTAACTGCTGTATGATATGAAGATTAACTTGAATATATTGAGCATGTCAATTGCCAAGTTCCAGTCTAAGATTAATATGTTCAGGTATCTTGTTGTACCTAACATCCTTTAAAAAAAAAAATCATTCTGACCTCATTTTTGGTAATCCTCAAATCACTAGGGAAAATCCAGAGGAATGGAAGAGATTTAATATTACTCCAAAGTCCCCCAACACAAGTAACTACAGTCTCAGCAGCCAGAGAAATCACCAGCAAGATTACTGAAAAGCTGGTACGGGACAAATGTAACTGATGCCACTCATTGCAGTTTTGTGGGAAATGACCTTGCAAAAAAATGCACCTCACTCCTTTGAGGGGGTGAGAGATTTATATCTTGTGTAGGCTTTATGTGAGCAGCTGCTCAGAGGCAGCACCCACCTTTCCACCACCACTCTCCGCATCTGGCCCTGTCTGCAGCAGTACCAGCTGGCTCCCTGCTAATAAATAAATAAATGCTGGCACAAAGCAAAGCCACTACTGGGAGCAGCCCAAACCTAACCTGGCCTACAGTGATTATGAAAGTACATTACTAATGCCACTTGACATTTTGTTTAAAAAAAAAAAAAAAAAGCTCATTTTGACATCATCATTCATTTCATATGTTAAGTGACATGACAAGAAAGTTCCCTTCAGTGGCAGAACGCCCATCAAATGAGAACTGATTCTGTATCCTGTATTATTTAGGATTTTCAGAATTTTCTCCTAATATTAATGGGATGTTACATTGATCAATGCAAACAATGTAACATCCCACTGATTCCTTCTCCATTTCACTTCTGATGTAACAGAAAATGACTTGCTGGATGGAAGACTACTGTATTTAATCTTGTTTGCTCACAGACTACAGTACAAATGAACATTGATTACTTATTCATTTCTGATTTGAAGTTTAATACACACTGAAAAAGTCTGTAGAAAAAAAGAAATTCAAAGACTTAAGTGTCCAAAAGTAATTTTAAAAGCCTACAAAACAGGTATCAGCAGCACAGTTGACTAAGGACACATGAAAGTAGTCTGGCACACGTGGAGTGAGTTAACTTTACACCTGGGTGAGAAGGTGGCTAGGATACAAGCAAGTTCTACATCATTCCAGTTGAATCCAAGCCAGAGCGGGAAAAGTGACTGAAAAATTGACTAAGCGAGAAAACAAGAAGGAGCACGGCTTTTTCTGGTAGTTAGGATGCTCAACCAGGTTTCAGTTCCAGCTCCCATACTTCAGTTGTGCACTTCCTTAAACATTTCGTAAGGAAAAAATGAACCATCAGCAGGGTTTCAACCATATGATGTGAGTTTGAGTCCACCATGCCGAATGTCTCTCTCCATACTACCTGTATAACAAAGGCCTATAACAGGACAGGACTTCAATTGTTGTCATGTCCTACTGGCTAGCTCTCACCAGTCCCTCGCTGAGACCACAAACACAATTTTGCAGCATCCATTCTGTCCAACACTACACAGAGAACTTATTACATACCTGTTGGAGTGTATGTTACAAAGCTTTTACTAAAGACTTGCTTGGTTATGCACTGCAGGACAACACAAGAGGTAACAACACATTTACACATAACTGCTGTTTCGCCCCCAAGTCTCAGAATTTTAGGGAAAAGTTTCTCTTCCTCTTTTATCAAATCTGAGCCAAGAGCAGCTTCCGTGTTCTTTACAACTGAACAACCTGTAAAAAGCTAGCAAATGGGCATAGCGTTTTGTGAAAAACATTTTTTAGTTGTCTTGGTATTTCCTTATCACATCTAGCAAGGGAGATGAAGCGTTACTGTTCTGAGTGATCTCGTTGTTCTTTTAGAGAACAACATCTATGTTGACATACAAGATGTTTGTTTTGGCTCCACCTATAAAGCATATCAAATTCCAGAGTAATAGCCATATCGACAATGTAGAATTACAGGTGATGTCACATGGAGACAGAACTAACATCTCCCTACTTATAGGGGAGCTCCCCTTCCAGCAGGAGACTCCTGTAGCACACATCATTCAGATCCCCAGCCCTTGCTGAAGGAGCAGTTGATGATAAGGATAATTTTATCAGCTAACATTATAATTCCAGGGAACAGAAGAACAACAACAAAACTGTCACAAGAGACATGTGGCAGAAAAAATAAAACCTTTCAGTTGCCTTTCAACCTCAACTAAAGACCTGATGATCTTGGTCTCAGTGCTCAGCTGTTTGTTCCCGGCAGTAAGCTCAGCAGATCTTAGTGTGACGAGTAGTGTTAAGCAGCTGGAGACTCTTCTGCACTGAATTTTTTTGACGCCTGCTCTTCTGTGGCAGGCTCTTGCTCTCTATTCTGCCAAACTCAACCGCTCCATTCACAAGGGAAGCAATAGATCAGTTCCAGCTCTACATCTTGCCTCTCAATGCAAATAAAATTCAAGTTTCATGTTTTCCAGAATTTTTATGGCAGTTCCACAGAAAATAATTCTTTTGTTGTTCTCACAGAGACATCACCTACTCTTCTTGCCACATAAACCCACGTATCTCATATGTTGCTATGTTTCTACAGCTTTCTCCTAACTTAATGGATTAGCAGCACATCCACCCCAAAACTGAAGGCACCATCCCTCCAAAGTAGGAAACTACCACCCTGTAAGCAATTTCAAAGCCCAGTCCTTCTGCTTTTGGTAGATATTCGACCTTTTGAAGTCACCAAGGGTACCTAACCCAGCAGATTGCTTCCCATCTACTCTCTTAGTACTCAAACACATAGAATCACAGAGTCGTTAGGGTTGGAAAAGCCCTCCAAGACCATCTGGTCCAACCATCCCCCTACCACCAATGTCACCCACTAAACCATGTTCCCAAGCACCACGTCCAACCTTTCCTTGCACACCCCCAGGGACGGTGACACCACCACCTCCCTGGGCAACCCGTCCCAGTGCCTGACTGCTCTTTCCGAGAAGAAATGCCTCTTAATTCCGATCCCGGCCGAGAAGCGCCCCCCGCCGCCCCTCTCACCTGCCCGCGGCAGCACCAGGCACCCCGCCGAGCCGCCCCTGGCCCGAGATAAGAGGCACGGCCACCCCCGCGCTGAGGAGAGGCGGGGCTGGGGCTGGGCCTGTCAGCCCCGGCGGGCTCCGTGCCCAAACCTCCATTTTTAAACCGTCCGTCCGGGATGCGGAGCCTGCCGCCGGTGCTGTGGGGGCACCGCTGCCTACCGGGAGGAAATGGCGTTGGGAGGGCATAGGCAGGCGCCCACCCGCCCTCAGGGCTCCCCACAGATGACAGGCGGCCCAGCCGCTGCATCCCGCCGGTGGATGGGGTTCAAACAGCCCCGGGGAGCGGGTTTCGGGGTTCGCCACACCGGCCGTGAGGGGGGAGCGCCGCACTCACTGCCTCCGGTGGCATGCCCTCGGTCAGTGCGTGTTTTGCATCGACTGGGGAAACTCACGTCAGCTGTTGAGCTGGGAATGTGCAAGGCTTTCACAGAATCATCACAGAATGGCTTGGGTTGGAAGGGACCTTAAAGATCCCCTAGTTCCAACCCCCTGCCATGGGCAGGGACACCTCCCACCAGACCAGGTTGCCCGAAGCCCCATCCAGCCTGGCCTTGAGCGCCTCCAGGGATGGGGCATCCACAGCTGCTCTGGGCAAAGGAAAAATTCTTTTAAGGGCTTAGAACAGGATGCCAGACAGACAAAGGGTATAACGAAATAGAAGGCAGTCAAACCTTGCTGTTATGGCTAAATTAAGCAGAATATTCTACTGTTTTACTATTACTCATTGTATGGCTAGTATGACAGAGGTCATATTTAGGCAGATAAGATCAATAGATACCAATTTTTAGGTTCAGGAAAGGATTAGCATGACCTCTTTAGGACAGGTCCATTAATTTGAGTTGAAACTGGGCAAGAAATTCAGGGATAACAACAATTTGTAAATGAAGATGAGAGGAACCTACAATCTCGTTTCCTTAGTGAACACCAGTAACATATATATATATGATATATATATATATATCATATATGATATATGTATATGTATATGATATATACATATATATATATGATCAGAGTAAACTTCTTAAGATTGAAGAGGCTTCTAAGGGAGATTTCAGAGTTTATCTTTTCCATGGTAAAACATGCTGATTCAAGACTGGCATGGGTCTTGAAGGCAGGCAAAATAGTCTGTCAGCTGCCATTCACAGTGTGGCACTGCCGTCACCCTTTCAGAAAGATCCACCCAGACTTGAAAATGCTCAGGGAGCTAAGCAAGCATACTCAGTAACTCCGTGAAGAGGTTTTGGAATGCTTGTCCAGCAGGATTTATTCCTAAGGAGGATTCTTCAACAGAGACTCCCTCCAAACTTTTGAAGAGTCTTTGGATTCAGCTGACGTGAGCAGACTGGCTTGCCACCTGCACTTCAGAAGATGCAGAGGACAGCAAGCAGTGCTACCACCTGACCATCTCCTCATATACCCACATTTATCAAAATGCTGAGACAGAAATTGCTGTCTTTGCACGAGTCCCATGAGATAAAAAATTATGTCTGCAGTAGATTTCTTCCTGCCCATACATTAGGCTATAGCTTTGGTTCAAGGAAAGTAGTCACAAACCTGTGGAAAAGCATTCACCAGTGATGCTTTTCTGCTCGCTTCTGGCTTTTATGGGTCAAGACAGGTTAACAAAATGCAGAAATAAAGTGTTAAAAATTATAAAAGTATATTTATGTGGTCAGTGCAGATAGAAAAAGGGTTGTATGTAACACTTACTGGCCAATGCAAAATCTAGCTGAAATGAAGTAATTTGTTCTGTTTACATGTGACTTGTTTTCTTGTATTTGCGTGATTGTACTGTCAGGCAAAGAATCTGCACAGAAATGAAAGAACTAAAAGTACTATTGAAAAACAGAAGTATAATGAAATAACAACCATGAAAACATGAATATTGAAAGATACGTTGGAATAAAGAGTATTGAATAGCACTGGAATGGGCTACCCAGAGAAGCTGTGGATGCCCCATGCCTGGAGGTGTTGGATGGGGCAGGTTGGATGGGGCTTTGGGCAACCTGGTCTTGTGGGAGGTGTCCCTGCCCCTGCAGGGGGGTTGGAATTAGGGGATCTTTGAGGTTCCTTCCAACCCAAGCCGTTCTATGATTTTATGATTCTATAAAAAAGAATTTCATTGCTGTCTTTGCTATCCCTCTCTCTCTCTGTCTCTCTCTCTCTCTCTCTCTCTGTCTCTCTCTCTCTCTCTCTCTCTCTCTCTCAGAGTAATCTTGAAGAATGGTTGGAAGTTTTTTCAGTTTTAGGGATTGAGGCCTGCAGCAGCATATTTGGATATGAAGGGAGATTTCTGATGGCAGATAAACTACTCTGAGGGATTTATGTTGTAACATGAAAATAGAATTTAGGAATTCGAATCTCGTGGAATGAGAAAAGGTGTTAAAGAGATGCAAAATTTCAACAGGCTGAAATTGTAAATCAAATAATGGCCTAAAATTATAAAAAGACATTTCCAAAATAATTGTACAAATAGCTAGTGTACAATGCATATTATCATGAATATGAAGATTCTATGAGAAATAGAGGAAAAAGAATCTCAGTATAAGATGCTGTCTCTTATGAATCAAGAGCATATGTTAAATGAGGAAAAAAGTAGTCAAGATTTTGTACCTTCAAAACAAAAGTAGCAACCAATGAAAATGAGAGAGAAATTAAAAATTAACATGGCTGGAAAAGTACTTTAATTTTGAACAAGGGCAATAAGATGGAGCAAAGGCAGATTGATAGTAAGGATGAAAGACTGGAAAGTACAAAGGTGGAAGGAAAAAATAATGTTCAGCAACTGTAAGGATAAGACAAGTTAGTTTTCTTTGTCTATACCAGAAAAAATGTCTAGCAGATGCAATTGCAGGCCAAGTAATAAAGATTTTTTAGCAGCTTCATGAAGTTAAGAATACCTGATAACTGAAGAATAACAAATTTAGCACCGATATTTGAGAAAGTAAGAACAGAACAATTGGGCGTTACCTTTATTATGCACTGCACAATAACTTTCAGACCAATGTATTTTAAGAAAGCAGTAATTCCGGATGTGGCGAGATGGTAAACTCATGTCTCATTTTCTAATTGTAAATCCTACCAAGCTAACACAATCTGTCTTTGCCAAAGAAACTAGGCTAAAAAAAATAAAAAATAAAACAAAAAATAAAAAAGGAAATGAAGATTCATCTATCTGAGCTTCATGAAAGTTTTTGATATGTTATCTTACAGCAAACTGAATGTTTTGATATTCATAAAACCTGCCTAAAAGGGTGACAACAAACTGTATTTAAAGATGTTATAAATGGCGTACCTCATGAATAAATCATAAATGAAATGATTAGGCCATTTCAGCAGTATAAAGAGAGTGGACTAACGAAATTTACTTGTGAGCAGCTTTGTAAGCATCAGTACAAAGAAGAACTATAATATTCTATGGGCAGATGAACAATCTTGATAATGAAACAATGGGGGGAAAAGTTATTTCAGGAATAACTGCTAAAATGCCACGGTTTAAGAGTGCAATGGTGCATACCATTGGTAAGAAACATATCAGTGGAAGCAGATGAAGAGAAGACTGGACTATACAAACCAAATCACACCAGTGGCAGAGCTGCCAACTTGTTGAAATCATGGAAAGGATTTTATTAGTAACCTTAGGGTTTATCTGACAAGATTTTCCTGTAAGATTAGTGAAGAGTTACATCCAGTGTAGAGGCTGTAACCATGGAAGGCATTACTGAAACATTCTTTAAAATACTGTATTTAAATGCATTTCCTTCCTGTTTATAAAGATTAACTTAGATTGAAACAAATACATAAAAATGTCCAAAAGATGACAAGGATGCAAAAGCTTGTCTTAGGAATAAGACAGGCATGTGTCTTGTTTTATCTGCACCTAGCAAAATGAAATTTCAAACAGGGCATCGCTGTTGTCTTTATATAATTTTGGGGGTAAGTTGGGAGAAAAGTAACTGAGTTAAAGGTCAGTTGAAGCACAGAATAAATGAGTTTTAATGGTCAGTCTGTAAGTTCAGGTATATTATATTCAGGTAAGATTTCTGGCAAGAAGAAGAAAAAGAGGAGAAAGAAGAAAAAGAGAAGAAGAAAAAAACTGTTTTCAGAAGTAATGGAGTTTCTATTGCTATTTGTAAATCGTATCTAATAAATAGGTTATGGAAAGCTGGAGGTCCCGTTCTCATGTTGCTTACAGGACACTGGAGGTGAGTTGTTCACTGAGCTGGCTTGCTTTGCTGAGTGCCAGCTCTCTTACATATACAAGACCATGAGAGCCAGGGTGCTTTGCTGTTCAGTTTCTGCATTTCTTTTTTCATACCCTCAACCTCATTATTCTTCTTTTTCAAAGCTGTTAATCTAGGCCAACTGTTTCCAAATTCAGTGTGAGCAGATACAGTTGTCCTCAGCCCACTAAGGCTAGAAACATTTTAAACAGTGCAGCTGGAGTTTGGCACTGTAAGGAAGTGTAACCCATCACTATATAATAGGTTTTCATCCTGCCTTGTCATGCATACTTTGTTAAAGGTTTTCAGCAAATCATTTTCTGATAGCAGAGATAAGTGGCAAGGAATTTTTGAGTCTCTTCCAATTTCTAAAGAAACCTTGTTCCTTGGCAGGTATCGTTATATTTCTTTTCTTTATATGTTAATATTTTGTAAATCTCCTCTGTGTTCTTTTCCAATGTATCTCCTATCTACTGATGCTCAGATCAGTTTCCTTCCCTCCCTGTCCTTCACATCTAATCTGTCTGCATTATTCTCAGTCGCTATTTCCCAGTGCTAGTTCTTAGACTGAGATTCTCTCTCTCCTTTCCACAGCTCTGAATCTTCTGTTCTCAACATTAACCCATCTCACCTGAACAACCCCTGCCTTGTCACCATCACCTAGGTTCCTGGTTTCTTTGCTGTTTATCACAATGTCACCAATGAGAGCTTCCCTCTCTGATTTAATGCATCCTTCCCAGGACCCCTTCATGGACCCCCAAAGCTGTTGGATCTCCCCACCTTTATTACCAGGAAATTCCACTGTCCATTCCTAGCTCTTTTATGCACTATGGATCCTTTTTTAAAAAAAAGACTGCTCTCCAGCCTCCTCATCCATCTTCACCTTTTAAACCCCACTGATGTTTCCCAATCACCCAACATTCCTTCCCACAACCTCCACTAGTTTCTTGTACTCCTCCTTACCTCCAGTCTCCAGGAATTCAGTTGCTTCCATAAAATTTAGTTGCCTACACTGATAGTCTTGAGCTATTCTTGTGCCTAGAGGTAGCAGAACTAGGATGAGTTGTTCTGTTTAGATGTAGTCTGATCAATGCTATATATTTTGACAAATTACAGTATATAGAGAGGACAGCATCTTTGTAAGTATTTAGATATTAAAACCTGACCTTCTTTTTAACATAAGTACATCGATTTAAGTTTCGTAGTAGGTCAGCCTAGACACAGGTCAGAAATATAGCTGGTATTTTCCTTGCATTCACTCCAGCTTCACAATGGAACAAAAATTTAGCCTTTGTGTCAATGGCTAAAAGCTCAGTAAGCATTTGCTAAAGTCAACCAAGAGCTGAGCATAGATTGTAGAATAGAAATACTTCATTCTTTGCCTCTAGATTGTGATGATTACATCCCAACCTGCTGTCAAAAAGGTTCAGAGAAAAGACATGAAAAAAATCATCTCAAATATACACAGAGATTAACAAATGTTTGCGGAAGCTACATACTGTTTTCTGGATTGCAACACTTGTGCATGAGCAAAAACATACATACGTAGTTTCTCTGACAACTCATCACCATTCAAGGCAGAGACAACCAAGCCCAGTGCTGTTGTGAGCAGTCAAAAAACTAGTGATAACCATAAGTATGCATCTTTTAACAGGACTGAAGTGTATCTATGCACTTGCCCTGTGGTGATGTTGCTGATGGACACTTATGCATATTACATGGCTATTAACTATTATGTGTACCTGAATACATGGTAATTTTCTAAACTCATGCATATATAGACACAGGAAAAAATGGCTTTGTCAACTCAGACATCTTGCCTGTACATAACATTGTACAGTTCATACCATGGCTTGGCTATAGTCAGGACTGAGTTCTCCACTTCAGAGCAGTCTAACTGAAGGGCCCCCCTGAAGGGCTCCATTGCTCTTGAATAATTTTGCACCACCACAAGCATTATAAACCTTATTCACCATTGAATCCCAATATAAACATTGTAATATAATTCAGGTCCTGATTGTCGGGAGGTTAGGCAGCCTTGCAGTAGTTGTTACTTCAGTTAAATACTGTAATAGCATTCTTTCTATTGCAAGCTGTTGAGTGGGAGTATATGTAGCAATTGCTTAAGTGAGTAGAATGTGCACAAATGAAAATGAAGTAGATTAGCTGTAATATCAAGTGTGGGTGACATGCCTCCTTTATACACCCTTGCAGTTTGCCCACACAGGATGTACACACTGAACAAGGCCAAAGAGTTATAAAATCTCACAGGAACATGGGTTTTACCGAATGGATCAATTTAGGATGTTTCAGCAATTTAAGAGGAAAGTGCTTAAGACATTATTTGGGTGTGTTGCTTTGTTGCTTTTTTTTGTTTGGTTGGTTATTTTGTTTCATTTTGTTTTGTTTTTCCCTCTTCTTTTTCATCTTCTCATGTACTATCAAGTTATTTCATTTGGACGTTTATGAAACTGATTAACGTGGTTTTTTTTTTTTTGAAATGAAAAATGTTTTTCTCTTCATTTGCTATCTGAATTCTCATCTTAACTAAACCACAGCACAAATAAAAGGATAAAGCCTGTTTGAGCTTGTTGAGAATCTGAACAGCAAAGAACATGTTTCTTTTCATAGAAGAATATATTCAAAGAGAAATGAGAAAATATTGTAACTTTATTTCAGGTTACAGGAGTGTTTCATTCATGAAGAAAAAGAGAAACCATAAATTAGACAAACCTCACATACAGGACGATGGGAAGTCAGAAGTTGTAGTCAATTTTCTTACTCAGGCAGCGTTTCCTATGATAGAAAGTACAACAGGTTAATGCCTGCATAACATGCTTGGACCAGAATTGGACCACTAATACATCTTAACAGTTATTCAATAAACCACCCTTTCACACAGTTAATTGCAAAACATTTTAACTATTTTATATTTTCATATATTTGAGGCCAGGATTTTCTATTACTAGTAGGCCAGAGTTTTGTGTCTCCAGTCCTGGTAACACAAAGAACTGAATTCAAGCACACTTGAGAGACTTAAAGGGCAATGGCAATGATCTCTGCTATCACTCCACAGAAAAAAAATGCTGTCAAATCCTTTTATTCAAGGAAAGGGATAGACAACTCTCTATGCCCAGAGCAGAGACACGGTTGCTAAAGAATCACGAGGAGAGGACCGGAAGGGATCTTGAGAGGTGATCAGGTTCATCCTCTTGCCTGAGGCAGCGCCTCTGTGTCTTCATAGATGTTTGTCTATCTCAGTCTAAAAATAATCTGGTGATAGAGATTACCCCTCTACACTTCAAGACTGTTATTATTATTTTGTTGTGATTTTCTGTAAAGCAAACGTGTTTCAGAAGGCAGAGAATTTGGGAGGTCCTTTGCAAGGGATTTGAATGGTGATGGATTAAGGCATCTTAGCATTGCATTAAAATTAGTAATAATCACAGGTGCACATGCATTTTCCTCTTTGCAATTTTAGATGTTCAATTCCTGGCACGTGAAAAAAATAATGGGAGCTCTTCAGGAATATGTAAAATGGAGTAATTTTGGGGAAAAAAAAAAAAAAAGACATTAAATCATGCTTTCAAGTAGTTTCTCAGGAGCAACGCTATCACTTGAAAAGAATCTGAAAAATGGGGAAAAAAAGGTTTATATTTTAATAATACAAAAGCAAACCCAAACCATCATACTTTCTTAACCAGACTGCTTTTAAACCATTTTTCTGTCCTGCATGTCTTTCAATCCCTGTTTCCTTTAAGAAAAAGTACCAAAGTGCTTCTTGAACTTAGTTCTTTTTTTGTCAATTTCTAAATTTTCAGTGATAAGCCACACTTCGTGCCTGATCAAAGCTAGGATTTTCAAGAACTCGATGACTAGTATGGAATTAAGTTGATGATTTACAATACAGTGACTTTATTCTTCCTTAGATTTACTCGTAACTCGGGTTACATTAATATCTGCAATAAATAGCTACTAATACAATCTTAAAAAAATCTATGTTTCTAACATAACAAGAGCCAGCCATGAAAGAAGTTTTTTTGTTTGTTTTTCTTTTTTACATAGCCATGTTTCAGAATAGAGCCTGAATTTAGTAGACATGCTGCAATGTGTTAAACTAAACTGAATTAATTTTATTTCATTCACTGTGCCAAAGATCATTCTAATAGCAAAGAAGATTCAGCAGAGCAGGGTCCTTGATTCTCATTCACATTTGAGCTCATTTTACACTCCTCTAGCAGTGTGAATACACCTGAAAAGATGCTTACTATTTATCTGTCTCCTGGGCTTCTTCACAGTGTTAGTCCCCCTTGTGTATAAGAGGGATTCTATAAAAAGACAAAGCATGTACATATGTATATATACATACATATATATATATAATGTAGCTACTTTCATTTTTAAAATCCATTTTGCATTTTCACATGTATCATTCTTTCCTATGCCCACCATGTGAATGTGCCTGTGCTCAGCCACTGAGGATCAAATATCTTGAATCAGAAAAATAGTCCTTCTCATAATTTTTTTCTAGGAGTATTTTGTAATAAGTACTGCTTCCACCTGTTTGAGGATTGGACCAATATTCTCGTCCTATCAGATAACTAGAGTTGTTAACTAGAGCTGCCTATTCAAGTCATTAACCAGCAAGCATGAGCTTCCAGTCAAAGGTGCTTCCAGTCAAAGACAAAGAACTTTGATGTCATTCTGTTGTGTTTTTTGTTTTGTTTTGTTTTGTTTTTTTGTCACCTGTCATGGGAAGATAGATAAGAGGCAACAAGCAATGGCCAGGGGTATTTTCATCACTGCTAGCCTTGCCTTTGAGAAAGTTATGAGATCTTGGTCAATCCAATATGTTCTTGCACGTTGTGATTAAAATCATGCTTGATAATTCAGCATGTATAGTCTTGGAGATTTTATTCTGGATTAAACAGGAAGAAGCATTAAGTAAGTGGTTTTCATATGGAGTTCCACTTTCTTTTCAGTGAGAAATCACAGAAGTTGGCCTTTTCCTAATTTACTAACACAGAACCCACAGCTGCCTAAGTTTATGGCTCAAATGTTTGCTGATCTGCATTCGCAGAACCTGCTTGTTCTTTCCTTATGAAAAAGGTACTCACTGGCTATAAGTATTAATCCACAAAGCTCATTTGACAAAGTGCACCAGATTATAATGTGCTGTTGGACCTTTCCGTCTGCTCAACTTTTTTAAAACCACCCTGAACTCTCTGTTAGAATTGAAGGAGTCTATCATTTGTTTAATTCAATCAAGAACTAAATCACCTGGTAGCTAACTTGGGACACTGCATGACATTTCGATTTTTCAATATTTCCACAAATATATATATATATAAATATTTTAATATTTCCACATCCAATTGTGCACAACTTTTTTAAGGCACAGGCCAATTTGTTCCTGTCTTTAGAAGCCCGTCAGTTAGTAATGTCTGACTTTGGTATTCGCAGCCTTCCTGGATCTACTTTTTGAGCCCCTGGAAATTTATTCATTCTTACATGTATTCAGCAAGGTGCTTTTTCCAGTGATAACAGGTGTGATGAAGTAGGAAGAAATCAAGGCCAATGTGTCTGCTTCTTCAAATGTAATATTCACTTTTGGTTGGGTACCTCTTTTTTTTTTTTTTCCAGAAGCAATACTGAAGTTTAATCCAAAGATTAACGTACCTGTGCTGTTTCCTAAACCTCATTAATCTGAGGTTGAGGTGTATGCTGAAGTGTATATCAAGAGGGCCATCTCCTCCACAGCACTATTTGTTTCAAATTGTCTGGTAACCTGATTACATTAGCAGCCAAGAAATCCAGGGCTACAGCCATCTCCACATCAAGGAAGTGTACAGGACAGATTGTGCCAAGGCTTGTTATGACACTAGAGTGGATGGAACTGTCCTTTGTCATCACAGTTCATGCCAGTTCATGCCAGTTCAAGCTCTGTTTGTGTCTTCAGTGAGAAAAAGATGCATACTGCAATTCTTCCGTTGCCCACGTCCCATCTGTAACTTTATCCATACTGCTTCCAACCACTGTGTCACTACTGAGGACTCCTGGGGGAACTCCACTAATTGTAAAGGCTTCTAAATTTCTTACTTACATAATGGATTATGAAACCCATCACTCAGTAACTGTGAACAGCTCCTTAGCTTACACTATGAAGTTAACATGCTTATAAACAACAACTTGAAGGTAAAAAAGAAAGTTACTTCTCCCAGCTGGAGTTCTCTGAAATAGATCTGTCTTTATGGATACTTGCTTCTTGATATTCTTTCTTTCTCCTCCAGAATCTACTACAAACATGGACTCTTGGATTCTGACATCAGGAGAGAATCAGACTGATGCCAGACAGTTTTTTGTTCTGTGTACTCATGCGTGTGAAGGAAGCGAAAGGGATCATAACCTACCTCTTTACTGTAAGGCTGAAAATGCTTCAAGCTCTAAAGACTGGGCACATTACAGTGCAAATATTCATATATTAAATGTATTTAAAAGAACTTTAATGAACTCCAGTTACTTTGCTGTTGAGAATACCTAGAGACGGCATAATCTAGCCAGTTCTTAATGCAGTAGCAGCTCAAATACAGGATACAGGCTCAGGACAGTCTCATGTCAACCATGGTCCTAGTTATCTGTTCTTCAACAGACAGGGAAAAGTTTGTTGATCCCTAAGGAGTAAAATAATTCTGGTAGATTATAAATATATCTGTATGTTCTTAAATGCTCTATTATTACCTGTAATTGTCGGGTAAAGGATGAATCCTAAGTAGTGCACTCCCTGGTGATTTGGTCATGGTATTACAGATTTCATCTTGAATTGATGTCCTCTTTCAGTTGCAGCCCTAGGCCCTGTGACTGCCTGTCTGTCCTGTGACTCAGTCCCACAGCTGAGATCATTCTTATTTCCAGCCGTCAAGGGTACTGGTTATCCACATAACTCCGAACCTAACAATTGAAATTGCAAACAAAATACCATTGTTCCTTGTATGCTTTCCTGCTCCTGTTATCCTCAGGTAGGAAGCAACCAACATTTTTACCGTTACTATTTGAGAACACGCAGTTGAACAAATGAACTAATGAATCAAAGAATGTGTGAAAAAAAAGATGTCCTTTTTAATATCCTGAATCAAGATAAATACATTAAAAATACATTTGCTTATGTTCTTACTCATTTTCTTTATATTCCTAAAATACAGTGCAGAAAGTACTCTTAAAAATACAGGGTATTTGCTGTGAAGTGTCTCCATTTAAATCCATTTAAATCCATTTAAATCCATTTAAATCCAGCTATCATTACAATTCACTACAACATCATGAGATGTAAACAGATAAATTGATAGATCAATAGACTGCTTAGTTAATAGGAGTTTCAGAAGTTCTTCTTTATAGTAATGTGGCCCAAAGACTCATTGAAAAAAAAGCTCATCTGCTATAGCCTGTAGGGTCATCAAAAGAGTATCTTTTTTAGAATCTTTCACCCAACAAAACCATTCTGCTGCAGCTGCAGCTGAGAGTAGCTGATAAGGAAAAAATAAATTTGAGTAGATTTTTGTTTTCTTAGTTTTCTTGCCCAAGTTATGTGTCTCAATGTGATGATGCCTCAGTGAAAAAGCATCTGCTGACTATCAGAAATGTGGCCAATCATGTGACTATCAGAAATGTGAGAAGCTGTATAAAGTCAGACTTCAAGATTCAAGCTCCTTTTGCATCCTGGTCAGAATTTACCTGGATCATTAAAGTAAAAGTGAGAGAACAAACCATTAATTGATTTCACATCTATGGGTCAAGACCATCTTTGAAACTAACAGGAGCGCCACTTACCTAGAAACTGTATGTTGTAGAGCTGATATTAAAGTCATAGTTTGTAAACAGTTTAATCAAAGTTATAGCAAATAATTAACTCTTCTATCAACACCACCCAGGTGTGGAAATAATCTTATTAATCATCTGGGTTACAGCAGTGCCTGTAAATAATATTGCATAACAGTTATCATTATAGAGAGTCTTTCTCCATCACTATTTTTATTTTCTTGAATGTACTTTATATATGTCTAAATACAGACTGAGCTTTTGGGTTTTGTTCCTTTTCTAAAAAGAGATAGAAAGAGATCCATAAAGCATCGTACTTAACAATAAAGTTTTAGAATAGCAAAGTCTATGTTAAAAACAGAAGTATTTTTGTAGTTCTAGCTTTTCTTTGTTTTGAACAAATAAACAAATTTAATAGGGATACAGGATCTAGACTGTATTTTTATTGATTTTATTGATTTTATTGATTTTACTTGTTTGGTGAAATATGAAAGTAAACTTTGGTATACATATATACTATGATACATTTTTCAGTTTTTAAACTGCATATATCTTAACATACCATTGGCAATTCATGTTTGAATGTTAGTTCAGCATAAATTCTTATCCAAAATACAGTCTCTCACTTTAAAGTTAATTCAGTATATTTTCTCATTCAGGAACTCAATTAACTCCTTTGGATCAGGGTCTCAAAGCTCAGGTTAGGTCAGAAAGGAGAGAAACATTTATAGAGGTGGATTCTGCAGAGCAAAAAATACATGAATAACAAGATAAATATTGAGCATGTACCTTAAATAACACATTTGCACTAACATGTGTGTCCAATGAGAGGAAAATTACACATTTGTCTACAAAAGAGAGCAGCTAATGTTGCAATAGTGAGCCTAAGATTGGCAATTTGAGACTTCACATTAGCAAATCTTAATGTCATTTCTGTTTAGTGCTTCTTTGTATAAATTACTTGTAAATGATAAAAACAAACAAACAAACAAAAAACTAAGGTCCTATATGTATAATATATAAAATTGGCTTTTGAAAAATGTGTATAACAGGACAACATCTCATATGTCTTATAGGGGGATTTTTAGAGCACATAAGTAAGTATGTATGTGCAACATCCTTTGATCCCATAATTATTATCATCTATCAGCTGGAGAGTTGCATTACAGATTTATTTCCCTTCATATAATAGTGGTAATTGCATCATCTGTTGAAATAATCTGTTGAAATTCCAGAAAACTAGATTTATTTTAATACATGGTTACCATTTCATCTTGCACTCCTCTGATTAGTTTTCCTCATCTTACATAAAATTATTCCCAGTCATTTGGGAAAGACAATAATTACCTCGAGTTAAAAGCCCGCCACCATGCGCAGAAATGGTAACCTGCCTTATGTTTAAAGCTGCTGAAAGGAAGACGGTTACTCCCAGCTTAGATGGAGACTCCAAGGGAGGTTAGAACCAGTTTCTGAAAAAAAAAAAAAAAATCATTAGAGTAAACCTATTGAACCTATTGTAGTAGGTTGAACACTACTGTTCTATTGGCATGATATTGTTACTGTGTAAAGTTTAAAGTGCCTCAGGCATTTCTAAAAAATATACATATGATGATACATAAACTGCCACTATTCCCTATTGGTTATGGAAAGAAATCTTAGGCTTGGAGTGTAAAATGTCTTTTTCGTCTCTGTCATTGTATGCCATCTGGTGAAAAAGGTCATTACGATTTAGAAAAAACTATATCCAGGTATCACAAGAACAACCTGAGACATTCAAAAGCCCTCACCGCTGAGACTCATAGTCACATTGTACATGGACATTTCTTCTCCGACACATAATTTGTTGCTGAAAGTATAAAAACACAGTTCCCTCAATTTTCACATACTAAATCTGGATTGCATTTTTGACGGTTTTGGATGAAATGCAATTCCAGAACTTTTTCTTTTATAATCTTTTACAAAATTACACCCTCACTTCTCACACTACTATTTTTCATTAGCAGTTATGATCAGGAATAATACTAACTTCTATTCAGAATATCTTTTAAGTTCTGTAATCATAACTTCAAAACAATATTGGTGTAATGTGAGGTTTTCATACATAACTCCACTTATTTTTGCTTTCTTGCTTTCTTGCTTGAAGAACGCTGTTTTGATTAGTAAATTCTCTCTTCCTTGTAATATAATGATAATGAATTCCATGGTAAGCATTTCTTATTGTCTTTTTTCTTCACAGTAAATGACATGAAATATTAATTGCTCAGTAAAAGGAAGCACAGACAACTTATTCAGGAGTACAGATAAGAGACACTTCATTTGTCACATGAACAGACATCAGAGTTTTGAACAAATAAACCCAAACAGAAAAAAGCAACAAGCAATACTTTTCATTTAAAAATGTGATTTTTAACGTTTTGCAAGAAGTCTTACCTGTTTGTTTATCACATTATTAAATTTTTGCTTAGAGACTACATGTAAGCTGAGTTGTGCTTCGTCGATGGTTTTCTTTTAATATTTTACCTTGGCCTACAGAGATAACTACAAGAGATGAGAGGCTGCCTGTTGCTCCTTCCCTGATTCCTCAGAACTGCTTCGAAGCCCCGTGTCTCCAGTCCCCGGGGGACATACAGTAACCCTCACCTGGGAGAACAAAAAACCTGAAGTACTGGTAGTGGCTTATTTTACCCAGGCAACAGGAGAAATCTCTCTGGTGGAATGCTTGTATCTCATCCAAAGGTTTATTCAGAAGAGAGAAAGATTTTGTAGCTAGTCCAGATTGGATATTTCTTCAACAGCCCACAAACTTAGTACTGTAACATTTGCTATTCAAACACTGTTTTAGCCAGAATTTTATTTTATTAAGATTTTAAAAACTACTCTGGTCAAATACATACAACAGTAACACTGTAAGTTCATCACTCCTTCTCTTAATCTCCCAAATATGACATTTTATTCAACCTTCTTTTAAAATATATCTGTTTCTAGTTACCCACTGAATTAAGTACGTTGCTCCTAATTCTGTTTTCAGAAATCTCCCTTTTGATTGTCCAGGCCTTTTGAAGGACTCAGAACAGCAGTTCACAACCTTGTGGATTCTGGCAGATAGTTCAAGCAGGAGGTAAGTCAGTAACCAACCCCAGCTGCTTCACTAGGTGACATCCTTCTTTAGATAAGCAAGATGTCCAAAACACAGTCTGCATGTCCAAATTAAATTTGATCTGGTGTAACATCTTTTTCACAAAGCTTCCCAATGACTAAGCCTCCTTAGGCTGTTTTATCAAGGAGAACTGGATCAAATAAAATAAACTTGAAATTAGGTGAGATAAATATTTTTGTCTTCCTGTTTCATTCATGCTGTGTTCAGCAGAGCTGAAATTTATACTTTCTAGGAAAAATAAGCAAGATTTCAGTGAGGGAAAAGAAAAACTGATAGGAGCATGCTACAGAATAAATGAATAAATGGGAGCAAACCCAGTCTCCAGAAGTCTCAGATATAGCTAGATGGCTACTGGAGAAGCCCACAGAATATCTATTCCACTTGCAATGACACACAATGCTTCCACATCACCAACCTTAAGAATTTTAATAAGAGATCAGGAGCCATAGCAATTAAGTGTCACAGGTGGAGAACAGGACAGATTAAGGGAGTTATTAATGATGGAGATATTTGCAACAAGAAGAATCTGTTAAAGACAAGTCCCAGATGATACTGTAACATAAACCTGTCCAGTGCTAAGAGGAGGGAAAAAAAATTGTTGTCCCTGCAAAACCAACTTAGGGAAAAGTTCTCTGCTGTTTACGAATCCAGGAAACAGATTAGCTCTGAGCACATAAACAGTGTACACCATAAACACACCTTGGCAATGTTAATGGCAATAGAAACAAAGATATTTTGTCCTGCAAGCCCAGGATTAGGAAGGAAGGGGAAAAAAAGCCTCCTACCCTTCTCCAAAGACAAGCAGCAGAAGCACTAGCACATGGGATCAATGTAATATTTGGATTATATTACACAAATGTAAATGAAATGATCCAAACTCGTTTGCTTGCCCCTCTGGAGGTAATAACACATGCAATATGCAAGAACTTAATTTTCTCTCTAAGGAGAGATCTTTTCAAAAATGTTTCAGACTCAGTTTTAAAACCCTGTATGTTTTTCACACTCAGGACTCTAGGACTCTATTCAATACATTATTCCAGACCTCGGTCTTCAGATATGCTGTCTAGTTTGCATTTATTTATTACCAAAATAACCATTTGATCTTGTGTCAATATTGTCCTTTAACAATGCTCTTTCATATTTAACCCTTCCTGTGTTTGTTTGTTTGTTTGTTTGTTTTGGTGGTGGTGGTGTTTGTTGTTGTTTTTTGTTTGTTTGTTTGTTTGATTTTTTTCCCCACTTATTTAGTCTACCACCTAGGTCAAAAAGGACATAAGCAGATGAAATTCAGTTCCTCACCCTTCCTTCTCTTTTGATCCCAGCCTCTCTGGTAATAGCCAATGTATTGCAACCAGTTGCAACATTCCCTTTATCCTGTATGTTGCTACTGGATTTTTGTTAACAGTCCGTTTATATATCTTAGGGCAGATACTGGCACAGCTTGGTCTGTATTTCATTAGAACACTTTTCTTTAAAGCAAAATGAAATCTCATTTGATCCCTTCTAAGCAACTTCTCCAGCATGTGAACAATCCTATTAGCTAGTGGTGTGCTCTACACTACCTCTCTCTCTTTTCCTTCTTTAGAGTCTGTTTTTACCTCCAGTGTAAAAACCTGAATATTATCTAAAACCACATGACTGAGAATCCATTTGTGCAAAGTACTAGGTAAATGCAAAAAGGTCTTCACCTGCTCCAAAGAGCAAATGGAAGGCATTCTCAGAAAAAACAACAGGGGAAGTAATAACAGTGATAGATCTTTTAGTAGGCCAAATGACATATCATATATATAGTTTCTAAGTCAGGTCAAAAGGCAATGCTAAAGGAAGAAAAACAGAGGAAATGGTGGTAAACAAGAACTGTGGAAGTCGTGGACTTCTCAACTCTAGCTGCTAGAACTGAATACAGGGTGTAACATTACACTGGTTTAAATAACCACAGAGTAATAAAAATAAGTTTAAGTTGGATCTGATTGCCAAGGATTTGAGCTCTTAGCTATACCTACTTCTTTTACTTTAGCACACTTTCATCTCAGTAGTAAGATTATGGAGGAAAGGCTTATCTCTGAGGCACTGCTGTCTGGTGCTGAGCACACATTTATCCTGATACTCCCGCCTGGAGGTGCAATGAGACCTTTGCTCTGCACCCTGTTGTAGTTCTAGCATGTCCGGCACCGCAGCACTCAGCAGTGGTGTGACTTCATTCAGGCCCCGATAGTCCGCCGTTAGCCTCCAATCTCCATTCGACTTTCACGTGGGCCTTATGGGACTATTAAAGGGTGAGCGAGTCTTGCTGATCACTCCTTGGCTCTCCAGCCAATGAACCAGCCCACGGATGGGAATCAGGGAGTCTCGGCTGGTGCAATATTGCCGTTGGTGCACCGTTGTGGTAGCGATTGGCACCCGTTGTTCTTCGACCCGCCGCAATCCTACAACAGAAGTGTCTTCTGAGAGGCTGGGCACAGTAGACAGCTGCTTGACCTTCTCCATACTCAAGGCAGGTATGCAACAAGTCCAGCAGGACTCTTTTTGATCCTTGAAGTACCCTCTCCTGAGGTAGTCTATGCCAAGGATGCATGGAGCCTCCAGGCCAGTCACGGAGGGGTGCTTTTGTCACCCATTCCCAGTTAGGGTCACTTCAGCCTCCAATACAGTTAGCTGTTGGGATCCCCCTGTCACTCCAAGGATACAGATGGGTTCTGCCCCTTGGTAGCCTGATGGCATTAGGGTACACTGTGCGCCAGTGTCCACTGGAGCCTTGTACTCCTGCGGTTCCGATGTGCCAGGCCATCAGATCCACACAGTCTCGTACATCCAGTTGGTCCTTTCCTCTGCCTGGCCCGGGGCAGGGCCCCTGTAGTCCTGGTTGGAGTATCTATCACTTAATTCTTGCAAATGTGAGGAGGAAGATATATGTTCCTTATGGGGTGGACTTGTTGGAACAGTTTTTGCACAGCCAAGATGCAGGCCTGTAGTGGGGCAGAGAGATTTTCTTCATATTGCTGAAGCAATTGAATTCATTGAGCTACAAACAACTTATTGTATTACTAAATACAATTCCCTTTCCTGTCATTAGAGAACATCTTCATGTTTAAGGTAATGTAACTTGATTGGCCTGTGTTTTACCAGTATGGACTAAAACAAAGTGAATCTGTAAAATATAATATCTATACTTACTGCCTATATTCTATAAACATAATTTATTAAATTACTTGAGATATATTCACAGAAGAATTGAAAAAGAAGGGATAAGGACTGGAATAAAAATCGGTCCTATGGCATAACTGTAGAAATGGTGGATGTGTCAGCTCTAATAATGTGAGACAGAGATGCATGCAAAATTAGTTATTACTAGACTATCTACACCTCATTGTGAAAGAGCATTACAGTCACATATGTGATAAGCACACTGATAGAAATAAAGGAGCTATGCTATTTTACTTTCTAGGGCAAGACACAAAGCAGAAGCCAGAACCCAGTCAGCTTGGTAACTGGTCCAGCCATCTGAATGGCCTCCAGTCTCTCTTATATACATACAGCAAATTAAATAGAGACCCTCCGTAACTTACTTGACTGTTTTGATTGTATTTTATCATTCAGTGAGATATTTTATGAGCAGCACATACACAGCTCAAGAGCACTCAGCAATTGTTTATCGGCTAATACAAAGAATAGACAGCTGGGACTAACAAGCTACCAAGTTAAGCATCAACCTGCTCACCATCGCCTTCCAATTCTCTGTTTTTTCTTGCTATTGTCTCTCCTTCAGTTGTTAACAATTGCCACGTCAATAATTTCACTTTGCCTGCGTTTTTACTTTTCTTACCTTGCATCACTATAGCTCAGGTGCTGCCTCACACCTCAAAACCAATCTTCTCAAACTCTAAGCTACCAATTTGCCACACCAAACTAGAAGAGAGGTCACAGAGAGCTGAATCTAAATCCTTGGGCTGAGTTACATCTCCTGTCCAGATCATTCTCTGAGCAAACAGCTCTGGAGTCTTCTTGCTTCTGCCAAATCTACGCTGTCCCCTTTTTCTTTCACACAGTTCTAAAAGCCTCTATTTGCCTTTTCTGCTTGGCTACACAGCAGTGTGGCATAACTTAATTTCTGCATAAAATCCATTTGCTATGCTGATGTAACAAGCTATGTCAAATGGTTCATACTTTTGCTTGCAACTCTGACATCAATGATAGTAAAAATAATTAAGGAATTAATTCTCCCAGCTGACAGTAGTTGTGACTGAAGAAAGCATAAACAAAATTCTGAACAGAAGAATGAAAAATCCATTCTGTATATCATGGTATGGAGGCCTGTGTCTGCATTTAGATTACAAATTTACATTCTAAACATCTTATTTACCATAGAAGAATTTACCTGGTAACCTCTTGATAAAGCGATTAGTTGCTGAGTGGCAGAGCCAGCCTGTGTTATTGCAGGAATCAAATGTAATCTATAAGAACAGCATTGCAGTAATAAGCAATAAGCGTAGGTCCTTCCAATGCATTTTCTGCATCACACTGTTCATAAACAGGCAGGTGCTCAGAATGTAATACGTCCAATACTAGCTTCATGCAAGTCATCCTACAATTTAGTTCCTTATAACATGCTGAGGAGACACAATAAATGAAAGTACGCAAGTCAATATTCAGTGGGCAGTCAAGAATTAAATATGTCAGCAATTGTCATTGAGTCTCGGCAACCAAACATTTCAAAATGTCAATATGGTCAAAATGCTGGGAAGACAAACCAAGACCATAGCATATGGCATGCTTTGCTTGCGTATCATTCATTTTGTTACAGAGGTCTAAAACTGATTGATGATATTGCTTCTGTGACACTTTTGTAGTTAGTAGAAACCAGTTCAAAATAATTTTTTTTAGCCCTAGTTTGTATAACTTATGAATACATGAATATATGTACCATATTATTGTTTGGAATGCAAATTTATGCTTAAAAACAACTCCAAAATAAATGCGTACACAAAGGAAGTTAGAATAATTCTGAAGGTAGAAAATTGACGAGATGATCATGAAATCATCACATCATTAAGCACAGGAGATTGTCCTAAAAATAAATAATAATAAAAAAAAATCACCCTTTTTTGTGATCACTTTTCATTAGACTTAACAAAGAAGCTTCTTAACAAATCTTCATCTGAGATTTTATTTGCTGTTTGGCATTGCCCATCAGTTTACTGTCCTGGTGTTAACAGCCATCCTTAATATGTGTTTTGTGGCTGCTATTAGGATAAGAGAGTCCTCTCATAAAGGATGTTAGAAGTTCCCTTGCACTCTGAAACAGCCCTCACTGCTTTCAACCTAACGTAACTGGAAATATTTGATTAAAGTAGTAAATATTGTAAAACTACTAAATTTGAAAATATCAAATACATTTAATGGTGTTTTAATACTAATTAAATGTTTGTTCTTTTTAAAATATTAAATGAACCATCATGTAGTCTTAGCAAAATATCATTAGTTACTCCTGCAAAAGAACTGAGTACGTTACAACAAGTACTTAAATGAGTTGTAAAGGTGGTATCTTTCAGTTTTGAGTACCTATACTCAAAACCCTTGTACTAGGCCGACTGAAAGACAGGAAACACACAGCCTGTCTTCTCCATAGTGTTCTAATGAACACTGCAGGCCCTGCTGCTAGTCACATCACCCCTGAGGAGTCCCTGCTGGAACTACAGTGGTTGGAGCCACAGCATAACCTTTTAGATCTTTGATTATCTTAAAAATTTTCTAAGTGTTAAAGCCATCTGCACAGTCCCTTAGGTACTCATCCTGCTTCCACTAGGTTGTCCTCGAAAAGAATCAGAAACTGTGATTTAACATAATATTGAAAATTAGAGTTATGCTATCCACCCTTGAAACACTGTACAGTGACTTCTAAACAATTATATTGCATGTAACAATTTGACATGTAACGATCCTTTCCCCGTGCAATTAGGATACATTAAGAAGCATACACACAAAACATAGGATTGAAAGTGTTCCCACTGGAACAAGGAATTGTGTGCAAGGAAGACTCCTATGCTGAGTTCCCCCATTCTTACTTGCCTAAGTAAGAACATCATTGTAAGTGTACAGGAGTGAGCATCAAAGAAGGTTAGGTCAGGAAAAGGTAGCAACTTCATACCAGAGATATTAAAATTCAGGTTTTACTTGTCTGGCCACTGCGATTAAAAAGTAACAAGCATTGCACATGCATGTCCGAAGAGGAAGGTGACCAAGGAAGAAATTTACACTTAATTCAGAAACGTGGAAGTAAACATAGACTCATTTTTAAAAAAAAAAAAAAAAAAAGACAATTCTAAACACAAAATAACCTGCACACACAATTTCAAAGTTCTGCTCAAAAAAAGTAAAACTGGTGAAGAAAGGCAGTCTATTCATGGACATTCATTTTGTTTCCTTTCTAGGTAGCACTGGGACTTTCATTTCCTCCAGGCAAAACACTGAAAGACTTGAGTAAGATTGCATTTTCTATTTTCAGCTTAAAAAATAAGACACTGCCCACAGCATCCTCTGAAATGTACAAAGAAAAAATCTGAAAAGTTACAGGCTTTATATTTTCTCGGATTTGTTGGCATTTTAGCAATATTCAGCAGATGCAAAAACTTCTGCGAGCTCAAAGAAATACATTTTCTAGAGGACTACCCTGTATATACATCCCTTGGAAGAACATATGATAACTAGGTGATACTAGACAAAAAGTACAAAAAGTTCTGCTGCCAGAGAATATCTCTTTGTATTTAACTTCTAGTAAAAACATAAAGATCTGAGACTATTTTTCATTTTAAATAAATAAAGATGTTTCAAAAGAAGCTGTGTATACTCATTGCTTCACATTTTAAATAGAGGTGATTGAAAATTTCTGATGTTATTCTTCAGTAAATGCAGGTTCTAAAGGAGTACTCTCTTAGAAATTTAAGAGGATTTCAGAAGAAATCACCTGTCTCTAAGTTCCCAGAGAACTTTTGTAGTTTTTTTAACACACTATTAGACGAAGTTTTAATTAATCTGAGGCGCTGAGATTTGGGGAGCATATTTGTCCTTGGATACATTTTGGTCTGTTTGATTTTTTGAAAAAATACAACACAGACTCCCCCTTCAGCAAAAGACTGTACTTTTTAAATAATTCTCCTCAAATTAGAAGATAAGATTAAAATAAAATAAAATAAAATAAAATAAAATAAAATAAAATAAAATAAAATAAAATAAAACCATAGAAATTAAAGCCTATTTTCTAAGAGCTCTGGTTTAAAATAAGTAGTAAAATACATATGTCATGATAAACCTAAAAAAAAATACTCATTTGGAGATTTCAGGTCCAAATTACCTTGAAAACTATGTACTAACAAAAACAAGGAGATGCTCTGGGACATTTTTTCATGGCAGCAGGTTAACTAACAGCGCAGTGCTCTTTGTGTTTCTAACTCACTAAAAGCAGGTTCAAAGCTGTGCGATTCTTTAAGTGCTTCTTCAAAATTGGTGAGACTGAAAGGAACCTGGGAAGGAGCCCAGGACTGCCAATAGAGATGACAACTAGGCATGTCATTGGTAAATCGTAGGATTTACTGTGCTAAGGAGTGGGGATGAAGACATTCTACATGAAGGAAAAAAAAAAAAGGAAGAAAAAGCAAGAGGTAATAAAAGAGCAAGGCTAAGGCTTTGACGTGTAAAAGAAGCTGAGACAGATAAATCCTACTCGGAACAGATAAGCAGTAGAAACTATAATAATTTTCTGGCGAACACTGTAGTAAAAAACAGTTTACACAGCTGTCAGCAAAGATTTTTGAAAGTCATGGGCAGAACGCCCCCTGCTTGGAGAGTCTCACAAGCCACCCATGCTGTACCAGAAGCTGGCCCAGCAGCTGGTGAGTTGGGTCAGCTCCACAAGAAAAAAAAAAAAAAAAAGAAAAAAAAACCTTACGGGGACTTTTATTTTATTTTATTTTATTTTATTTTATTTTATTTTATTTTATTTTATTTTAGCGCTGAAAAGGAAGCACCTGTATGCACAGGGCTGCTTTAAAATAAATCTGTGAAATGCTGTATTGTGCATCAGGATTTCTTGCAAAGGTTGTTGAAATGCCATAAGGAGGGTATAGCAGAATAATTTTCTCGTGTCTGATTTATTCTCAGTTTAAAAGTCAGTTTGCTAGTCTAATCTCTCTCCACTAGCGTAGGAACTCCTGAAGATTAGCAGGATGTCACTTTCAGGCTTTTATATTAGCCAATGCTAGAGCTGACATTTCCCAGATTCATAAAGATGTCACTCTTTTTATCTGATACCATAGATTCAAACGATACCTTGCCCAGAGCATCTCACAATACTTGCTGACTGTGTAAGATCCTGCTTTCATCTCAGATCTTTCCTTTCCTGTACAGTCCCTTACTTAGGCCTTTGAAAATCTCTTGTGTGGCCAAGTGCCATGGCCCCTCTTTTTTCCACATACTGCCCCCTCACTGTTCAACCAACAGAAAACTCCCCCATGCTCATCACCACGTTAGAGCCCTCCCATCCCCTCAAACCGAGCTCCAGAAGGCAGGGAGAGGCCAAAAGGCCTGCTAGCAGCTTAGAAGCTCAGCAACCACGGCTGGTGGAACGAGGTTCCTCTGCTGGAGATCCAGGACCAACCTCCAAGAAGCCTGGGCACCTTCTCAGTGCACGTTCCTGCAAAGAGCTGAGGGAAGAGATGGTGTCCCAAGGGCACAGACACCACCGGCCTACTGTCCACTGCAGCAGAGGGTCTTGGTGGAGAACCCAGCTCACTGGCAGCAGAAGCTGCTCGCCCTTCAAGGCTGGCATTACCCTGCATTTATGGAATTTCTCCTTGGATCTGCTCCTGTCTCTCCCACCCTCTGCCCCAAAGCTTCATGCTAAGCACCACCAGGGAGCCTGCTGGGGCCTCCCTGCCCTCCTCAGGGCAGCAATTATTCCTGCACAGTCCTTCTGCAGAACCTAAGGAGCCATCAAAAGCCCCAGCACTCATGCTACTGAGATTCCTGTTCAAAGCATGAACTGAACACGTGCTGGAGCACGGGGGGAGCCGGCCTTGCTTCCCAAACTGGATGTCTGCTCTGAGGCCTCCTAACGCTTCACACTGTGGTAGCTGCTATCTTACTGTTTCTAGAGGAAATGTCAGGCAGGTGGAAAACTCAGATTGCTTGCCCTAAGAGACTGCGGGGTGTCAGGAAGGGTGAGGCTGAACAGCAGGCTGGACTAAAATGCCTGGCACCAAGTACACCGAAGCTCCTGCAAGACCTATCTTCCAAGAAGGCCTTAGCCTGAACTGAGCCTGGGAGGACTCATTTCTGACATCTCATGCAGTTATACACTTTAATTACTGGTTTTATGCTGCACTTAACATTTGACAAATGAAAAATACGTTGTGAAACTACTAACTTTTAATTTCACAGAGCATACGGAGTCTGCTCAGGGAAACACATTTTCTATTTCCATTAACTCTGGTGTTCCGAGGTATATAAAGCAGTGTGCCCCAGTGGTCAGTACTGACTTAGTATGTTGGCTACTCAATGAATAGAGTATATAAAACACCATTACTTCATTCAGCTGAAGAACCTCTCATGTTAGGACAAATACTGTCTCAGCTTCGTAATTCAACTCTTTGCTATTTTGTTTCCTTCACAGCTGCACACTGGAATGACAGCACAGCCAGTGGATTTCCTTGCATTTCCAGTGCCCTCATGGGGAATGCTTCTGATTATCTAAAAATATAACACCCACTGATCCTTTTATTTTCCAGAATCATCTTGCCTAAAAGAAAGGGATGTGTATTTTTAAGCTAATTTCTTTAATATGTCATTGACATATTGATTTAAAAGTCTGTTATTTCTTGCTTAGCTTCATAACTCTGTATTTAGTATCTCCTACTCATAAACTCTCCCAATCCCCCCATCGACTTGAAATGACTCCAAAAATGACTGTCATGATTTTTTAGTTCCTTAAAAAAACTCTCTGTACATCATATATCTCTAAAGGAGTAATTACTTTTATTACATGAACATAATTTCTCTCTCCTTGTTCTGCTCTCAAGGTCTGAGGACAATCGAATTGTCACAGCTTAAATAAAGTACCTCTTCTCTTTCCTAAAATATCCTCATGCCCCTATTTCTGGTACTTCCCTTTTCTCTAGTCTCTAGTCTGGTAAGAAACATAATGTTTGTTTCTCCCTTTTCTGTATCTGTCTCTCCATCCATATTTGAAAACATTTTCTTTATATCTAGTTTTGTCTTATCCCTTCTGGCTGGTGTATCTCTCAGGTTTGTATTTTCTTTGTCTCTTGTAGATGTGTTCTGATCTCTCATGTTTGTCTTTTTTTTTTTTTTTTTTTTTTTTTTTTTCTTTACTGTGGGCTTTGGAGTTTTTCTGCTTTAAATTAATTCATTATGCATTCTGTTTTCTAAACATACTGAAGACTTTACTCTATATTTTACACCTGCCACCAAGCACCCACCTGGCCAGCAGGGAGTCCCATGGTGGTGGTGGCACCAGGTTCTTCCGAAGGAGAGGACAAAAGTCTGGAGCTGCCCAGAGCTCAACCATGCACCATGCAGGATGGGATTTCCAGGAGCGCCTATCAAAGCAATGCGCATCATCCTGGAGCCCTGGACTTCAAGCTGTAAATGAGATTTAATACAGACAAGATAAAATCTCTGTAGTTAGGTTTACGTCTTGTTTATTGGGTGGCTGGTATTATCCACGCTTGCTACCCACAGAGCTATCAGCATAACAACAGAGGTGGGCTGAATTTGTATTATTCACGGTTACGCTACTGTCTGTATGTTTAGCACATCAGAGGTACAAAACTGATTTGTTTACATTGTCATTATAAACCAACGCTAAATTGATTTATGTTCTACTTTCTTCTTTAATAAGTTTTCTTCCAGAGCTTTCATCTGATATTTATTCTCAACCGTGAAGCAAGGCAGAAGTTTCAGATATGTCTTCTCTGATCTGGCACTGTCATCTCCAGGCATTGTCTAATACAATTGTTTACTTTCAAGCATTGAATCATTTAATTTTCTATATTTATATTTTATTATCAGGAATGGTATTATTGTTTGACTTCAAATTCTTTTCTCTGTTCTAACTGTGCTATTTCTAGTTATTATTTATTGGTCTTATTCCTCTTTCTTAGGTACTCTAATGACGGAATTAACTGCTCTAACAAACAAGGTCATCACCTTATGAGGGAAAAAGTAATTCATACTCATAGCTTGTACTGTATCCTTTTGAAAATCAATTAGATTTTTTTTCATGGACTTTAGTAATGACACAGCCAATACCTTTGAACTTCACAAATATGTATGTGAACAATTATATAAAACACACACACATATGGAATTGTTGTATTGATTTCAATAAGGCATCTACAGGTTCTTCATTATGTGTGGTACTAGGATACAGACTGGCACTCATCCACACTGCCTGCTGGGAACAGTGGCTGGCAAATGCTGTCCCCCAGGAACCATCTGGGAGGCTGCTGAGTGTCTTGGGCCAAAACTGTTGCAGGGAACATGCAAGTAATTAAGCAGAAGTGATGACTTCACGCCAGCACCTGGCCCTTCCCCATCCTGTTTGCTTTCTCGGTGCCTGAGGCTGTCAGTAAGGATAAATGCCACTGATGATGCTGATGTTTTGTTGTGCTTATGGCTAACCAAGCTAATCCCAAACTTGCTGTACATTAGGCAAACAGCCAGATGAAGATGGCAATACCTTTCAAATATTAGCCAAGGATCAAACTGAAAACAAGATGTGCATTAGTCTGTACTCCATTTACTAATGCTCCCAACTATGCTCCCAACCATCTCTTCAAATCACCCACGAGCATATCTTAGCTACTATCTTTTAGCTTATCTTTGTGGAATTACTGGCCCCTGTACCCCAACCTTTCCACAAGTCCACATTTAATGATTCAATGTGTGGCAGTAAGAGCCAAAACTAATGCTTGTGAAACTCTGCCTGTGTCACCCTGCCTATGCTGATCCCCCGCAAGAGATCAAGAGGCTCTCAGCAGACACTGTGGAGCTCGCTGGGTTGTTGGTTAATGCACAGTGGTTACACAGGCGTTTGCTAATGGATAAGTATAGGATAAATCTGCAAGCTGTGCTGTTTCTGATCACAGTAAAGGAAGACAAATACTCAGAGAGGACGGATGGTTGTAGGGGAGACCTTCAGACTTTATGCAGACTTCCTTGCCTGATTTAAAAATTTGATTTATATTTGATTTCATTTTTTACATGATTTATAGATCATGTCCTGACCCCTGATCTGATCGTCACCTGGCCAGACGTGCCAGTGATTTTACTGCTTGCAATAACAGAGCACAGCCACTGAGCTGAGTGTGCAATCTGAAAAACACACCTCAGTGGTGAAAGCTCTTCCTTTTTTCTGTGTGGTTTTGCAGAGCGTTTAGCACCCCAGCTTTGTACATCCATAACACCCAAAGAAAATCATTAGAGCAACAGCAAGGCCAGCACTGACACCAACCCCAGCAACACAGATGGTAGCTACGGGAACAGACAGTCTCTTCCTTTTGATCTCTTCTGTGGACATTCTGCACACAAGCCTAGGGAAGAAAAAATAAATAAATCATGCATTCCATCATGTTTTAGTATGAAATCTGGTCCCTCTTTCTACAGCTTCAGTGTACTTGTTCCAGTACAAACAGGACAGGTCATTACTCTGGCATGGAGCTGATCCTAATCAGAGACTGAGAACAGGGATCTTCCTCAGGTCTAAGACCTCTGCTGTGCACTTTTAAAGCTTTTTGTCTGTATACGTATTTCTGGTGTACTTAAGTGTTTAGAAACTTGTGGATTAAAAGAAATTTGTGGTAAAATCACATAACTGTGAACAAAATTATCGTAAAGCATTTTGCTTTTCCAGCCTCTGGAAGACTCAAGCAACTACAGAAATCTTCCTGACTCACAACTGGAAATCTCTTCCAGCCAGTACCATGGTGCAAAAACTCCTTCCCCAGGCCTCTCTCTGTGCTACAAGCCACTGTTATCAGAAAATGCCAAAACACCCTTCTCTCTCTGTTTCAGTTACCTGCACACCTCATCCATCCCCGCATGCCACTTTGAAAAGTACTGTTTGGATTCATTATGGCTTTGCATTGTTTCAGGAAATAATGTACTTCATCCTTAGTGATATGTAAACCTAGCACTTTCTAAAGATTTAACAGAACAGAGTTAGGAAAAAAAAAAAAAAAAAGCCTGTGTGTTTCCTGTGGAAATATCTTTTCTAATCACTGTGTTTCAGTACATCAGAGGGCAGTGGGGCAGCCCCTGGTTTTGTCACACAGGATGTCCAGGATGTGAGACCTGATGTGACACCAGCAAGAGAGCCCCGTCCTCGGTCTTGAATTGCTTTCATGTGTCTAAGTCCTACAAGTCTTAAAACATTTAGACAAATGACCTAGGAAAAAGGGCTATGGCTTTTTCCTCTCCCCTCCCTTTCCTTCCTCTTTTACCTCTTTCTAATTCAGAAGAAATGCATGCCTGATCCAGGACCAATGTGGTCTCACCAGCGACCCTGGCGGATGGGATATCCTAACTTCACTACTGCCTGATTCTGCCACAGTCATACTAATTAAAAACATGACACAGCGAACAGATGGTTTTTGTTTGGACCTGTGTTATCAAAAGCATTATCAAAAGAACAACCCAACCTTTCAATTCACAAGGGCCCAATAGATCAAATCTCCTTTAAAATTGGTATTTATTATGCTGCTGAGGATTAAAAAAAAAAAAATCTAAACTCCATTAAACAAAACATGCATTGAGTTTGTCTCATTAAAAAAGCACATAAGAAACTAGTAGGGAAAAAAATCAATCAGCTTTATCTGTAGGAACTGTTTTAATTTAAAGCATGTTCTTGCTGCAGAAAATGCTAGGGACAGTAAATGATTTAATACATGTAAGACAGAAGCTGGGAGGAAACACAATCTTCGTTTTGTATTTCCTATTCTGCCTTTAGGTCTTGCCCTCCTCAGCACTAGTTTTTTAGTCATGGTGTCTAAAGGAATGCAGTCCTGAGTTGTTTAAAGATTTGTTTAAACCTTTTGCAAGGACTACACATTAAAATTAGTTTATGTTCAGAAGTTCGGTTTCAATTACAGTTTTAGTGAACTGGAAATGAGGCCAATGGGGAAAGATTTTATTTTTGCTAATCCCCATATAGTAGCAACATAAAGGGTAATTCCTCTCACTGTAACTTTATCACATAGGTGCCTTTTGCTAAACTTTAGCAAAAACTTTAGCAGTTAGCCACTGCTAAAAACAAGCACGTAAATTATAAAATCATACAAAGGTAAAAATGCTGACAACAAAAACAACAATGTTGTATTAACAAACACTAAAATAACACCAATGGGAAAATACAGGGATGAGAGTAATCACCTACCAAATGCTGCTGCAAACTCTCTAAACCTACATATTTTTCTGAAACAGACAGTAAACAGTTCAGAGTGATAAACCCTTTTGTGACACAGATTGTCTGATTCTCCTATCACTTGTTTGGAAAAGAGATAGAATGTCTTTTGATGTTTAGCTAAAATAGATGAAAACTGTCTACAGAAAAAACTCGTGTACTGTTAAATGGAAAAACGGTTCAACAAAAACATCACAATGTCACTCCCTGTAACCTTACTGTAACATTCCCAACCTGATGGCAAGGTCATCTCATCCCTTGGCCTATCTAGAATCAGCCTAAGATTGAGGTCAGGAGGAAAAAAAAAAAAAAAAAGACAAACAATTTCTTATGACCTAGGCCAAATGCTTGCACCTGCTACTTAACCTCTGTGATAACTAGAGGTCAAGAAAGGCATGAGCTTATCTAGAATAGAGAATGCATGTCTGATGTCCTATAGAAAGAACAACATCAACTATGGGCAGTGACTTTTACTTTAAAAACAGATACCTTTAAATAAATCTTTAAAGAATTAAAATGTCTCCCTTAAAATACCACAAGCTTTAGCAATTTATTAAGTTTTGAAGAATTCTCAGGATAAAATATCTCAATGTATTAAAATCTCAACTTTCTCATGTTCAAGAACTCATACTAATAATGCTTTCAGCAAGTTTCATTGTATTTTTGGTGCCTGTCTCTTAGAATCTGGAGTGCAATTTTTGCCTGTGAAGAAATTAAAAAAAAAATAAAAATAAAAATAAAAATCTGGTAGTTCAGGGACTTCATTCTTTATATTCATGACATAAACAGGCAAAATACATCATCTAAAGGCTGTAGGATTTTCTAATCAATGGAAATACTGTTGTATTGGAAAAGTTTGGAGGAAGGAACCCCACCCCAAAATCTCGTAACACACACTTTGTTAAAAAATTTCATTCCTAGCTGCTGACACATTTCATGATGTTTGACAACAGCTTAATTCCTCCATGAGGTTTGCCCACACTGTGCTCAAGTAGGATGGGTCCATTCTGATCCAGTCCATTCTCGGTGACAGATGAGTAGGTGAAATCTTCCGTGGATCATAAAAGGAGTAAAAAAAAACCTGGGGTAAATAATTAGGAGATACTGTAAGTGCAGAAAATGAAATACTGGGAGGAAAGGAAAGAAAACCTAAAGAGGTCAGTATACATCTCTGAACTGTTGAGCTATCAGAAAAAAAAATACATGGAATATTCTGCACCTTCCTAGTTGCAGGCAGAAAACAGGTAGGGATTGTTTCACAGCACGAATGGTCTGGTGAATGTATGAATGAAAAAAAAAAAGTGTGATTTTCTTCCTGTGTTCCAGAGGCTGAAGGACCACTTTCTGCCCTGGCTGCTGCTGCCTCTCTGCCAGAAACCACCATTCTCATGGCTCAGCTGCTGAGACAGCTCACATGAACACTGCTGGCCCGTTTTTAACTCAACCAGCCTGTTCAGTTCATGCTGGTTATTCAAGTATTAGACTGACCCAGATTATTTTGTTTCTGGTGAACCAAATGGTCACAAACTTTCTCCCTCACTGGCAGAGCTGTGGCCATGGTAGTTTCCAGCAGGGGAGGTGAGTACAGCAACGTCTTTAATGGCCTTGCCTGCTTGCTAAATCATCACCTGCCCACAGCGAGAAGAGCTTTATTTTAGAGCCTGGAGAGTCATGAATAAAAATCATTTAATGATATATTGCTTAACCTACATCATTCCTGGGATGTCATCCAACATCATATTTTCTCCAGTGGCAAACCAGATTTAATAAGTCCCTATCCCTTGCTCCCATGTCCCTGTCACATGCCTCATCACTTTTGGGAGTCATCAAGAGAAACTGTGCTCAGAACTGGATCATGGAACTGATATTTTAAAAGAACTAAAAAATCAAGGTGTGTGGAGAGAGGGCAGAACAGAAATTTATTGCGTATCCACTAGATAAAATACAATGTTAATAAATGAGATACTGATCAGGAGAAAGGGCACTGCTATGTTTTATGTTAATGCTACATTAGAAGTTTTTGGCAAGCTATTCTTTGTTAGCATCTGTGAGCTATAGGACACCACAGATTTCCTAAGACATTAGAAGTTGCGCTGTTTCTGTAGTAATAAATAAGCTCAGTCTGGGATAGGTTGCGATGGCCACTTGGGAAGAGATCCTAAAATTTTAATAGATATTTCTGTAAAAGTGCTATTACTGAGTTCAATGCTCAGTTACGGTCAAAAGTAAAGTGAACGCTAGCAAATACAGGAAAATAAATAGAAAGCAAAACAGAAAATACTATTACACCGAAGTATTATTCAAGGCTGGGAAGTTTATTTGGGAACTACCACAGCATACTTGGCTTATTCTTATTTTTTTTCTTAGCCACAGTTAGCTATGGTTGGACATGGCTGAAGAGGGATGACTGGGATAACTGCCCCTTGGTTTGTCTCTTTACATTATTCTTTTCTAATCGGTAGTACTGCAGATATATCTGTGAGTTTCATTAAAGTATCTTAATTTAAAATATTTCATACTTAGGATTCTCTCATACAATGAGAATATTTTCCTCGTATTGTAAATATACAGTGACCAGCTACTGCACCTCTGGCTGGGTAACCTAGCAAAGAAATACAAGCAGTCAACAAGGATGGCTCCACAGTAATGAACACCAAGTGCTGGACCACCTCGTATTTTTCCCCATGTAGCTCTGATGGGGTGTCCTCCCCATCCCATGCAGAAGGCAGACTGGTGGGGTGATGGGATGGGGTGCAGCAGCAGAAGAGCCCCTGTCTCGGGGTGCATGCAGGGACTCATGGCGTGTCCTCTCAGCCACACGTGGATCAGCAGGTTGCACAAAGCAGAAGCACCCCCATCGTCAAATGGAGAACCTGCACAGCCCAAAGAGGTGAGAGAGGGGTGCCCATACACAAACGTGCATGGCGGATTGGAGCTTGGGGGGCTAGGTATGAAAGGGTTTCGGTAACCTGTAGGTGCTTGTCAGCGTTTTCTGAGTGTCTTGTAGTCTGGTTTCTCTGTTGGACTGCTGTTATTGATCCGCCACATAAAGTTCACCAATTGGTGGATAATTACCTGTTTAATAAATCAGTAAACCAATTTAATCCTGATTTGAGTTAAAGCCTGTGAGTCAAGCAAGTCTTCTCTGCCACACTCCCATATGTTTAAAAAGTAACTTGGCCTCTTAAAAAAGACCCTACTATTACAAAAATAGTAAGCAATTAGCTTAAGTACCCCTGAATCACACTCAATTTACAATAGCTCTTTAAGTCTGATGATTGAATATTTCATTTCATAGGATAAATGTAGTTAGAAATTACATCTTCCTAATCCTCTAATTATATTGCTCTTCACTTCAAAGAAATTTGCTGGTTGGGTGCATTTATGTGTCAGTCCTCTCTATGTGTGGTCACCACTTAATATAAATTTGTAATAGAGAAAGGAAATTTCTTATTTGTAAATTGTATTTCAATAGGTAGTCTCTCCTCAAGTACTTCAGTGCTATTTGCAACCAAACTGCTGAATTTTCAGAGCTACTTCCCAAATGATTATACTGTCTTCAGTCAAAATATAAGACTATGAGAAAATAAGGAAATTAAAAATACTTGTCGGGCTAGGAGAGTGCAAAAGAAGCAGAAAGCAATCAAAGTTTCCCATTCTGGAAAAAAAAATATATATATATATATATGAAAAGAAAAATGAAGCTCAAGATTTGGGATCTTCAGATATGAACTAGGAAGCAAGATGGTTCAATTGGAAAGCAAGTAGTTCCAGACAAACAATGTATCCCCAAGAATTTTACAGAAAATATTAATCATGAAACACAGCAAATAAATTTAAAACCATATAACAAAAATGTAGTAAAAAAGAAATGCACATATAGTTGTTATGAACTTAATAGAAAGAAGATGATAAAGCTACTGGTCATTTAAAGTTCTAACATAAGAAGAAGCTTTAGCAAATGGCCAGCCTATGGCTAAATCTTGCCCAAACTTCAGGTCTTACGTTGCACCCAAGGTCATACTTGCATCTGCATGTCAGGACCTCAGCAGGAACAAATACAGTGACTATATGGAAGATATTACTTTTATTATTGAAGCACTAACATTAAATTGCTCTACTGCAGCTAGGCAAGGGCATGTCCCTAATTTGCTACCCTGTTTCTTGGGATGCTAGATCTGCTAGATTAGTTTTGTTACCCTGCAGTTATTTCAACCAGTACGATCTTGTTTTGTGGTCAGTGGTAGCTGCTGAGGTGAAAAATTAATTGCTTCTATAACTTCTTGCCTATGGCCATATCCTTTGATTTGTCTTTCTTCGACATCACTTTTTGGACTATTTTAAAGTTTAATAAATCTCCACAAAATTCTCACATTTGTTGTACAAAGTAAAGAACCCTACCCACTCTTTAGATTAGAAGCACTCAATATGTGCATAGTATTTTTTATAATGGTCTGTGACTCCAGCTCTTATATAATGCCAGAAAGTATATGAACTTGAAAGGAAAAATTAATAAGGAACAGAGAAACATAAAGTTATTATTTTCAGAGCTGCCCCAGAGAACTGTAATAAAACTTCCTAATAGGCACAGTCAGAGAAGGCTGCACCTATGAAATCTAGCCCAGTTCAAAGAGAAATGCACTTTACAGTAAAGAATTAAAGCTACACGTCTTTAAATTAATTTTTTAAGGTGTTCCCAGTGTGTTCACAGTCACAGGATGTGGTCTCCTCTGGCTTCAGCTACATCAGCAGCACTTTCAAAAGTGCAAAATGAACAGTGGCTGCTTTAAAAATCAATGATTTGGTCCATTATCTAGGACTACATGACTGGGTATGATTTAACGGCATGTACTACCATTCAAAAAAAAAAAAAAAAAAAAAAAAAAAAGGAATATAAAAAGTTAAACCAGAGACTACAATCACTAGAAACAGAAGTATAAGGCTAACAGGGTCTGACAATTGGCAAGACCAAACAGGTACTACTCCAATTAATTATTGTTCAGCCAGGATTCAGAGCTGTTTGAAGACAGCAGGCACTGGCGGTATTCGTTCTGGCACTGTGAAGACGCATGAAACAATGGGACGATCAAAACCGTGGTACAAACATTACAAAAGTTATCTGTTATCTTTCTAGCCCTTCTGTCTTTTGTCTCCAAGTGGGAGCTAAAAGATGCTTTATGTAGGAATTAAAGCTGCTACCAATAACTGATGCGACTCCCCATTGCTGCAACAAACCAGCAATCTGTTCTGTGGGAATTTCTCCACTCTGGCAAAATGTCACATAAGGTTATTTGTCATGGCTTATACAGAAAAAGAAACAGAAAAGATTCGGCCCCCTGCCCCCCCCCCAAATCCTACAATCTCTTACCCCCCCCAAAAAACACCTACCCAATGCTTCAAGGTATAAAGGTATGAACAATTAAAATTCATTCTGATTTAAAATAAAAAGATGGAGAGCTGTGACCTAAGCACTCCTTTATTTCTTGCTTTTCAATAGACTTCTGTTAAAAAACTTTTGCTTTGCTTCTGTGAAAGCTAAGTAATTACTGTTCAACAGTGTTACTGTTTCACTGCAATTGCAAATGCCAAACAAACCACAACAATTACAAGAACCTGCATCTCTCATAGACCTGCCTAATGACATAACCTGAATATGGCTATAGCATAACTAGAGGAGTCTGTCCATCACTAGAAGGGTGAGACTTAAGGTATCTTTAAGAAGGCAATCATGGGATCAAAAATGCACAATATGGTAACTAGCAGACCTAAATAACATGCCTGAATATCATGTTCTGTTGCTGTCCTTCTAAACATTTGTTTGGCCCATCAAACATTTGAAGAAAATACTGAATTTACCTGGGATGGCTTAATATATTTCAAAATTAAAACAACAACAAAAAAATATATATATATATATACGCTGAATAAGAATTAGGAGTGTAAGCTTTCTGGGACTACAAGAGTTTAATTCTCCCTGACACCATTGCTGCAGAAGATTAATTCCTCATGTACCAGATCACTCATATCTAAGTGCCAAAGGGGCCTCTGATGCTGAAAAAAATCTCTCTTACAGATGGTCATGAAATCATCTGTGAAACTACCTTGACCTTGTGATAGCTTTTGATAGCAGTTGCACAATAGGTTCTAGCCTTCAAAAAAAAAAAAAAAAGAAAAGAAAAGGAGGTAATTCTGAGAGACCTGTAGTTCTGCAAGGCACAAATAGTATTTGAGTATTTGTTCATTTATACATTGCCAAACATCTTTTTAGAGGACTCAAGGGTCACTGGAGCTTAATCCAGTTCTAAACCATTCTCAGTTTCTCCTCTTTACTAGAGTCTGTATTTCAAGCCAAAAGGAAAAACAAAACAAAACAAAACAAAAAAAACCTCACTATGCCATAATTTTCCATATACACTCCACAGATACGCTGCCATTTGCCTTCTTCTGTCCCATAGTTTACTGGAGTAATGTCCCTTTAAGCCATTCTTTCTCTTGCAAATGTAAAGCAAGGGACTGAAAAGATACAGAATGCCAAGCAGGAAGCCATAAGATAGAAACATATAATTGGAATTTAGTTCAACCAAAACCAGTGAACACAATGCAGAAAGTCTTCCTGATACTTCAGCTGAATCTATTCTTGCCATATACAAATTGCACAGATTACAGATTTTCATGTATGGGATTCAGGCTACATATCACTTCCTGGTCAGAGAGAACACAGCACATTGAATTAAATACTCTTAGATATTTCTCTGGGCTTATCCACTACAGAAATATGATAGAATGACTGTGTTTTGAAACATGTAACTCAGAAAATTTTGCTCTGTTTAAATCTGTTTATAAACCAAGCCTTTGATAAAGGACTTGGATTCTGATTATATTCTGATAGGTATGTAATCCAAACATTTCCTCCATGAAAAGAGTGAACGTTCTTTTCTATGAGTTCTTACATAGGCATATAATATAAACCCCAGCCTGACTCAGAAATATTTGCCTTACTTCTACAGCACTTCTTTCACACAGTAAGGTACACGTGCTTGTAAGGCTGGAGCTCAGAATTACACGATAAGAGTTACTCTGAGAACACCTTCTGTATATAAAATATACACATTGCATATATTTGTTTTGGTTTTGCTTTCAACAGCTAAGGGCAGCATTCTCAGCATCCCCCAACTTACCCTTATTTGGTCAATAGTCATGGAAGTTAGTCTTGATAAGGGATTTCAAAAGAAGGAAGAAATGAACAGCTTTAAAGCCAGCCAGGAGGCAAGGCCACACTCTGAGAAGCACGGATAGATGTTACGAAGCCAGGGTCACTGGCAAGTGGAGGTCTTTGCTATCGCAAAAAAAAAAAAAAAAACTATAAGGTCCATGAAAGAAAGGCTTTGATGCTGAGGGCAAACATGATGTGTGAGAGCAGAAAACAGGAGTGAGAGTCAGGGAATGAGACAAGGCAGTACTTCAGGCCAGGACATGTGAGAATAGAACATGGGCCAGTAGAAGAAGGTAGGCAGAAAAAAAGATGGATCACCAGAGTCATGCAGGCATGTGGAAGTGCAGTGCTCATGCACAATGCCCTCTGCCACTGGTTGTAGCCCATTGCCCTGCTCTTCATGTGTCCTGCTCATGAACTTCCCCTGGCACGCTAAGGCAAGGTCCATTTGCTACAAGCTACAAATTTTGCTCAACTTGTACTTACCAAGTAATTTTTTTCAAATTCCATTGGAAGGGCATCTCAACCCCGTACTGTGCCAATGTGAAGCAGTCCATTTTTTTTCCTACAATACAAACTCCTTGTCAAGCACAAACTTAAACCAGCTTCATTACATATGCCTTTTTAAAACCTGTATCATCAGCAGGTATTTTTTAAGGGTAGTTTATTTTACTTTTGCTTAAGCACATTATTTGCCAATCCAAGCTAAAATGACCTAAGCACTGTTACACACACCTTTCTGCTAGTTAGTGAAACATTTTAAAACCCTGTCTGCTAAAAATCATACTCAAGGTGCATTGTCCTGCCTCAATCAGACTTATTTGTGCAGTGTTGGTCCAAAGGAGATATCTCTTCTAGGACATAGTCCAACTAAAACAAGGAAAAGCAGAGGTGCAGACTGGCTCACAGAGAAGGAACGTTGAATATGCCAGGGCTCTTCAGCTTGGGAAAGAGATTACAAGGAATGTGATTGACACATATATAATCCAGTAGCATAGCAGCTGAGTACTGATCAGTTAGTCAGTTTTCTAATATGGTAGCATCTCTGGAAGCTGATAGAAGCCATATTAGAAATGAAGAAGGTGACTTCTCATGCAACAGCTGACAGACCTGTGCAATTCACTGCCAGATGATGGCTTCAGGGGAAAACTGGCTAAGTAGCATGAGGAGAAATCCACTGTGTTACTAAACAGGCAGAAATCATATGCATCAGCTGCAGATGACTGGAGAACAGGAGAGTATCAGCAGGGATAAACATCTGGCCTAACCTGCAGGTGGCTCCTCCTTGGGGCTGGAGGATATTGGGCTTGGATATTATAAATATAAATAATATAAATTTTTTAATACTTTAAATATTATATCCAATATTGAGCTTGGTTATTATCACACGACTGGAACACTGCAATTGAGGGCTCTAAGCTTTTCAGAAGAGATAGGCAGGGAAGGAGGGGAGGGAGTGTTGCCCTCTATGTTAAGAAATTGATAGATTGTGAAGAGCTGCTTCTGAGAAACAGCCACAGACAGGTTGAGAGCTTGTGGGTAAAAGTTAAGGACTGGCCCAATAAAGGACACCTTGTGGTTGGGGTCTACTACAGGCCACCTGATCAAGGGCCCAAGGCCTGTTGACAAGGCCTTACTGCTTCAGCTGTAAGAAGCATCATGCTTGCACGCTTTGTGCCTGATGGAGGAGGAATTCAACCACCTGAATGTCTGGGAAAGCAGCACAGTAGGCTGTAAGCAATCCAGGAGACTCCTGGAGTGCTTTGAGGATAAATTCCTAGTCCAGGTATTAGACAAACCAACCAGAGAAAACCAACCAGAGAAGCATTACTGGATCTGGGGCTCACCAATGCAGATGAACTCATTAAAGAGTTTAAGACTGGAGGCAGTCTAGGCTGCAGTGACCACCCTGAACTTCAGAAGAGTGAACTTCCAGCTATTTAAAGACCTAGTGGATGAGACTCCCTGGGACACTGTCCTTAGGGACAGAGGAACTGATCAGAGCTGGCAGCTCTTTAAGGACACTTTTCTTAGAGTGCAAGAACACTGCATCCCCACTTGTAAGAAAGCAAGTAGGAAAATCAGGAAACTGGTCAAACTGAGGCACAAGAAGGAAATGCTCGGGCAGTAGAAGCAGGGGCATATGGCCTGGGAATGCCCTCCCACTGTAAGCAAAGAGCAGGTTTGAGACCACCTGATGAAACTGAACAGGTACAAGTCTACTGGGCCTGATGCCACGCATCCCAGGGTCCTGAAGGAATTGGATGATGTAGTCGCCAAGCCTCTCTCCATCATATTTGAAAAGTCCTGGCAGTCAGGTGAAGCCCATGGTAACTGGAAAATTGGAAACATCACTCCTGTTTTTAGAAAGGAGGTCCCAGGGAACTACAGAGCAGTGAGCCTCACCTCTGTGCCTAGGAAGATCATGGAACGGATCCTCCTAGAAGCAATGTTAAGACACATGCAAGACAAGGAGGTGATCCAAGACAGCCAGCATGGCTTCACTAAGGACAAATTGTGCCTGACCAATCTGGTGGCTTTCTGCGATGGAGTGATTGCATCTGTTGACAAAGGAAGACCTACCAATGTCATCTGCCTGGACTTCTGTAAGGCCTTTGACATGGTCACACATGACATCCTGATCCCTCAATTAGAGAGAGATGGATTTGAAGGGTGGACCATTCAGTGGATAAGGAATTGGCTGGATGGCCACAGCCAGAGAACTGCAGTCAATGGCTTTATGACAAGGTGGAGGCTGGTGATGAGTGGTGTCCCTCAGGGGTCTGTCTTGGGAACAGTGCTGTTTAACATCTTTATCAATGACACAGTGGGATCGAGTGCACCCCCAGCAGATGATACAACAGAAGGAACGGACACCACCGAAATGGATTTGGACAAGCATAAGAAGTGGGTCCATGCAAACCTGATTCTTTACTCAGAGGGTGGGGAGGCACTGGAACAGGTTGCCCACAGAAGTGAAGGTGTTCAAGACCAGGTTGGATGGACTTTGGGTAACCTGATCTAGTGGGTGTCATCTCTGCCCACGGCAGGAGGATTGGAACTAGATGTTAAGATCCCTTTTCAACCCAAGCCATTCTATGATTCTATGTAAAGAATAACCATATTGTTCTTATACAAAAGCATTCTTTGTATTTCACTTGTAATGTAGTATTGTTTCTTTAGGATTATAATAATTCCCAAAACATTTCACAACCTACAATTCAACTCAGCACAAGGCTGTTGCTAAACAGTTTGTGTTGAAAGATTTTTGTTTTATGGCTTTTTCAGTTTTGAAATACTAAGGTGACATAGTTTCTTAATTGCAGATGCAGTTATAACCACATAAGTGCTAGAATTGGTGTTACCTTTGTCTGTATTTCTAAAGTATTATAATTAGAAAGTGTTAGATACATAAAGTCACGAGTAATGACAGTATTTAATAATTTTGGTTATATCAGATGGGAGAGTATGCGGGATTCAGGATACAATTAGCTTTAAGATTTTTGTTTGTAATAGATAGAATTTGTTGTTGGATGGTGGTTGTCCTACTGTCACCTGTATGGTCAGTCCTGCATCCAGATTCCCCTCCACGTATTTCCTACCTGACACTTCTTAAAACTCCCAAGGATATTTTGTATTCCCATGAGGCCATATAGCCTTGTAACCCAGAATGTACTAATGCAGATGAAACAAGACAGCACAGCGGACAAACACCAGAGCAGATTACGTGTTGAATGCAGCTAACATAAAGCCCAGTATCCTTCATTAAAAGCAAACACCTTGCAGGGGGGCTGAAAACAGAGCATACATGTATACTTCTTCTATAACTCTGCCAGCGTCCAATAGGCAAGCTACCAGGTAAGACCACAAATTCATGATTTTATTATCTGAGAAATTCACATTCCACTCAGGTCCAGGCTGCGGGGACAGCGGGCGCCCCCACACGGCTGCCGGGCCGGGCTTGGGGCTCGGGGCGGGCCGGCTGCTGGCGGCGGTTCCGGCGGAAGGCGGCGGCGGCAGGGCCGCGGCGTGGGCCGGGGATGGTGCAGGACCCGCGGGGGGTGCTGGTGGCCGGGCTGCTGCTGCGGGCGGGGCCGGCGGGCGGTATCGTGTGCCTCTGCTCCCGAGCCTTCGTCGAGTGAGTGAGGGGTCGGGGTGCGGGCGGGACACCGAGCTGCTATAGCGGCTGTGGGGGGGGGTGGCGGGGGGAAAGGGGGAGGGAGGGGAAAAGGGGGGGAGGGAAGGGAAAAAAAGGCAAGGAAAAAAGGAAAAGGGGAAAAGGGAAAAGGGAAAGGGGAGGAAAAGAAAGAGGGGAAATAAATAAATACAAATTAAAAAGGAGAAAGAAAAAAATAAACAGCCGCGCGCGGCTGCGGGAGGGCCCGCGCGGAGGCGGAGGGAAGGGATTCGGGGACACGGGGAGGTGGCCGGGACCCCCCAGGCGTTACGTCCCACTGAAACGACACCTTTCTGGCCCTAAAATGCTCCCTGAGGGGATTCTGCCTGCCAGCTGTGTTTTCTGAGCGCCTCTAGGCTCTTTACGTCAGGCTTTAGGGAGGCCTTTTTCGGGTTTTTCGTCGCTTTGTTTAATGGTGGCCAGCTGCATCAATGTTCCCCTTTATTTTTGTAGGGATCGGAAGTTATATAAGCTGGGGTTAAAAGGATTTTATGTCAAAGATGACAATGACTGTACAGGTAAGGTAATGTACAACATGCTGTGTGGCCATATATTATGTGAGTTGTGTGTGGCTATTTGGGGTACAGTTGGACTGTGTAACCACTAGCCCATACCTTTGTGCCTATTTTTGGCATGTTTTTCTGTACTTTTGTTACAAAGACAGTTGCGAGTAAAAACGTAGCACGTATGTAGCTTTCAAGTCACTACAATCTTGATGTGGAGCTTTGTGTCAAATCAGGCACGATGCTTATTTCTGCCCGCACAGATTTGTCAGCTCACATAATCACTACCTGGTGCACAGAGCACGTTAGCTCACACGTGTCTGACTTCTCTCAATTCATAATTTCACCTTCCCCAACTCAAAATTAATTCTATAACAGAAGGTCTTTAGGTCCTTGGTGGGCCAGCTGGCAGCAATACAGTCCTCTGCCTCTTCCCTAGCCTAGGATATTAGCTGGTGCTGATGAATCTGTTGGGCCAGGATTAGGGGTAGAAGCAATGACCCTGATGTCTTGCAAGGTACATCATGTGATGATGGCTTGGTTTGAAAGGAAGAAGTCTGAACAGAAAGGAACGTCCATAGAAGCTAAGGGTAAGTAGCACAGGATACGTGGAGGAAATGTGAATGGAGTGAAGCAGCAGGATGTAAACCGTGTCTTTGTACATGTATAGCTGAATTCTGGTGAGAGTAATCAGTTAAAAGCAGAAGGATCTTGTGCTATAACTTAGCAGTAAATATACCCTGACCAAAAAAAAATCATAAATCTCAGAGTTTTATCAACTATACCATAAGCTTTTGTATTTCGTAACTTTAAATTAGAGTATAGTCAATACACACTTGACTTTCTCAGTGGCATTTGTCATATACACATGCAATATTTTTTGAAAGTTTGATAGATATGCAAGCAGGGATTCAATAGTTGATCAGATGTTTTGGAGATGAATAGGTTCTGCAGTTCCAACAGTACATCTTTGTAAAATCATACCATCTTTGTTATTTTTGAAAGAACTGTAACGAAACTGGCAGTTTCTTGTATTTTAAGTTTGCTGTGATATGTGCCAAAACAACTACTTTAAAGAATTTTCTTTTTATAATACTGTGGTGGTAGGGTTTTTTTGTGTTGCTTGCTGGGGATTGTTGCAGTTTGCTTCTCCAGTTAATGAAGTGGATGTGTGTGGTGGTTTGACCCTGCCTGGCAGCCAAGCGCCACACAGCTGCTTGCTCGCTTCCCTCCTGCTCCATGGGATAGGGGAGATAATATGAAGAGCACGAGCAAGAAAACTCATGGCTGGAGGTAAAAGTGGTTTAATAGGTATGGGAAAGAGGTAAAAAGAAGGCAAGCAATGCAAAGGAAATCGCCTGCTACCTCTCATAAGTAAATGGCTGACCAGCCTGCCTCTGAGCAACAGCCACCTAGGTAGCCAAAAATCCTTCTTTCTTCTTTTTCTACCCCAGGTTTTATTGCTGAGCATCACATTATATGGTATGGATGATCCCTGTAGCCGGTCGGGTCAGCTCTCCCAGCTGTGTCCGCTACCAGTGTCCTGCCCACCCCCAGTCTAATAGTTGGGGAGTGCAGAGTGGGGAAAAAGAGCCTCGATGCTGTGCAAGCATTGCTCAGCACTAGCCAAAACACTGGTGTGTTATCAACACTGTCTTAGCCACAATTCCAAAACACAGCACTGTCCAGGCTGCTGTGAAGGAGGTTAATTCCATCCCAGTCAGACCCAGTTTTGGCTGTTGAAGTTGGATTTTGGTTTCTACTGTTAGTCATGCACTTTAGTTCTCCACTTGTTTTTGCTTCCTGTGTTTGCTAAAAACGTAGTGTATGCATTCCAGCCTGGGAGCAAAGGCATACAGAAATTGAGAACTGATTTGAAGTTGTATCCCTTCTTCTTTTGTAGGATGGCAAATGTATCATGCTCACAAAAAGGAGAAAATAATCATATTAAAATAATGACACAGTTAAAAAGTTTGGAATTCATGTGTTCATATTGGGTTAATGGAAAAAAAATAACGTATAAAACTTTGCATTTGTATCAATGTTACTGTTTTGATGTGCTAGAGCAAAAGATGAAAGATGCTGTATCTAGTAATATCTTCTCATGTACTAAAGAACTTTAAATGGCAAAGAAAGCTTAAGAGGTGATCCTGCTATTTTTTATAGGCCATAGTGATGCGTGGAGGTGTCAATCAGATTATGTTCACTTAATACAATTTGTTAATAGGGGAAGAACAAGCATCTGAGGAGGAAAACCGTTGTCCCAATGTGGCGTTCAAGGTGGACAGTAATCATGCTCTGGACCTGGAAGAAGTTGAGCTAGACTCAGAGGCTGAGCTTATGAAGAGTATGGGATTGCCTCTTCACTTTGGTGGACAGTCAGCTCACAGGGACCTTGTGGTAAATCTTTACGTGCTTTATTTGTTCTGTTTACTTCATCTTTCCAAATGTAGGGGCATGTCTACTCTTCAATTATTTTTGAGACTGCAGTTCACGGAAATGTATCAGAGCTGAGGTTAAGCTGCTTTGCTCAGGTACAGCGATGTATACCATCGTGGTCTTGTAGTTTGTAAAACCCACTTGCCAATTGGACTAGATAGGGTTTGGCTGTGTTTTGTGCTTCCCTGTCTGTATTGCTTGAGCTGCTAGAGGGAGCTGGTTTAAAACAGCCATGGTAACACTGGTGCTCTGCTGCAGGACAACGCGTGTATTCCAAACTGAGTGTGTGTGTTCACATCATCCCCTTTAACCATTTAGCTTTAGGTAGTAGTAGAAAAAGCTAGTTACATGCATTCCCCTTGTAGCTGATCTTCTGAAGGACAGGAGTTAGGCTGGGGTACTCTGCTTCCTGTACAGAGCAGTTTGGCTCTAGAGGAAGGATAAAGTTTTGTGGGGGTGAGAATAAGGTAGTGGGATATTCACTGTGACCAATTCATAGAATACAGACCTCCCTAGAGTGAGAGCGCTTTTTTGCAGAGCGCTCTGTTATTCTGACCTGATTAATTTGTTAATGTACAAGTTTCTCCTATTTACTGTTTTAAATGATGACATTTTAATAGACCTTACTTACAGGCATCTAGCTTCAAGCCCAAGGTATGCGTATGATTTGTGTTGCTATGCAGTAGTACTGCAAATAAGTCAAGTGAAAAATAATACATTTTTACTAGATTACTACTAAGTGTTGCGCTTTGCACCATGTGTATTAACATGACATGATGAGGGACGTGAACAAAATATTAATGCCAGTTCTCTGAATCTAACTCCTTTGCGTTACACCTTATGCATTTGTCAGTGCAACAAAACCAGGGATTGCAGCCGATGAGGCATTTGGGGTAATACCCATACATTTACAGGTTTTTGGCCATGTGAGTTGTATTTCCTCATCACCACCACCACCCTTTTACCTGCCAAGTTTAATTTGGCAGTTTATTCAGAAATTTGGCAGATTTATCTTACAGAACATTGTGTTGTTCATGGATGTTTTTGTCTTATGTGTGTAAGCACAGGAAGCCCCACTGAAACAAGTGGAGTTGTATTTGTTGAAACCTTAGTGTTTCCTTCCAGTAAGAGGTTTTTGTCTTCTGTTTCTGTGCCCCCCCAGCAGTCCTTGATGTTACTTAGTTTTACTGTTGAGCTCAGCCCAGTGACAACAATTTCTGACTAACCTCCCTTCAGCATTTTATGGTGTTTCACATTGATGTATTTTCTTGTAAATCCCTGAGCAATGAATGACTTCTCTCCCAGCAGTCCTACTTCTGTCTTGAATTCTGACTTCTCTTGGTGCATCTTTTTTCAGAAGCTCTCGCTGTTGTTTGTCACAACTTTCTCAGACATGTGAGCCAAAGTTACGCAGCTGGGCACTATCAGACCCATATAATCCTAAGCCCATTTTCTGGGGAGAATGCTAACAGTGGGCTTGCAGTGAGAGGGAGCGTTACAACAGAAGCAGAAATGTGCATGCAGAGAGGACAACAAAAGACTGCCTGTATGTTTTGGACTTCTAAATATGTTTATCCATTGTATTTTAGGCAACAGAAAAATATAGAAAGAGAAGTAACATGAAGATTATGAAAAAGAAAAAGAAGAAAAAGGAATTACAGCAAAAACACAAGGATAAAATGGGGCAGGAATGCCAGGATCAAGCTAATGGTGATCACAAGCAGTCCATCTCTGATGACCCAGCCCTAGCTACAGAGCAAAGTGGGAAGAGCAGCAAAACTGAAATTGTAAGTGAAGGGAACTGTGGAAGTTCAGAAACTCTTGCTAATGAGGCCTTACCCAGTGAACTTAAAGACAAATGGGAGAAGTACTGGAGCGAGTACGGAGAGGGCCTTCTTTGGCAAAGCTGGCTGGAGAAGCATAAAGAGGCCTCATTACCTGAGGCCACAACAGCCTCTGAGCCTTGGAATAGTCCAGACACCAAGGAGGAGTGGGAGCAGCATTACAGCGAACTGTACTGGTATTACTGGGAACAGTTTCAGTACTGGACAAGTCAAGGATGGACTACAGAGAGCTCACACAATGACAGCATGGAAGTTCACGGGGTAACGCAGGAGGCAGATCTGTCAGGAAAAAAGGACCTTGTTAGCCTGGAGGCTGAACGCAGTGAAGTGCTGAGCTTGGAGCTGTCTCCCTCTCACACCAGAAGTGAGGAAACACTCACTTCAAGTGCTGAGCCCCATAATGAGATAATCTCTGGGATCTGTAATTTAAATCTGAATTTGGACAAAGTAGAGCAGAGCAGTGCACCTCTAGCAGTAACCCACGAAGACCTTCAAGAGCACGGTTCCTCTAACAGTGAATGCCAGTGTCTTTGTGCTTCAAGCCAGAAAGAGCCCTGTGATGGAGGAACCAGGAAAAGGAGTGCATCTTGTGAAAATAGAAGTATTAACCAGTCAGGTAATACAAAATCACCAACATTGATTCTACCAGTGTATTCCTAACTGGTTGCATACAGAAATATAAAAAACAAGTCTATGTCTTTATTATGCCGTTTTAAAACATGGATTGAGTATTTTGTGTAAAGATTGCATAATTAATTCCTTTTTCTTCCCTCTGATTCTCTGGTACATCTCTCTCCTCTCTAGCCTGTATATCAAATGTGTTCGTCAGGCACAAGTGATTTTAACACAACATATGCTTTATAAATCTCCCAGATGTACAACAGAAAATGGTGAGAGAGCATTGTTGGTGCTTACTGATTTATTTATTTACTTTAGTATTGGTGTTGCAGCAGCGTCATTCAGCTGATGTTTTTCTCACTGATAGTCTGAAAAAAATAAAAGAAAACTCCGGTTGATGTTTTCATGAATCTAACAAATTTAAAGACAGCTTATATTTCCAAAAATGTTGTTTCACAGATTTTTTTTCTGATTTTTTTTTTTGTTGGCAGGTTGTTGTTTTTTTTTGTAGCTTGTTTTCCCTTCTGTCTAAAAATGCCATGCTTGAAAATAAACTCTTGTTGTGTTGTACAAGTGGACAACCGTCTGTTACTGTGGACCAGATGACTCCCAGAGGTCCTTTCCAGCATTAAGCTGTCAGTTAGGCAGTGAGCTGCAGTCATCATTACAACCCCAAATTCATCCGTGCACAACTAGTGCTAACAAGTGGGAGTGCCAGGTTGTAGCAAGTACAGTGAGAGGCAGTGACTGTGCCTTACAATACTGGAAGAGTTTCCTTGAGGGATGTACAAGATTGGGCTACAGACTTTTTAGCCAACCAGTTCAGTGTGCAGAGAAAGGAGATGGCTGTCCTGTTTGCTAGTTTGATAAGCAGCAGTGTAACAGCTTTCCTGGCTGATGTATGCTTTCTTCTACTGAAGAGGAGGGATGAAGTACGTGATTAGCATCTTGGGACTTTAGTTTTGATGGGGAAAACCTCTGAGTCTGTTGCTAGTGACCTTCTAAGGAAGGAAGAAGCAGGTGTGCTCCCATCTTCATCCTACAGTAGAGTTGAAATGGCAGAGATGAAAGAAAAATCTGCTTTCCAACAAGACATGAGAGAAGGTGCTGGAATCCTCTATTATTAAACCTATGTGAATGTCTTCACGCAGCTAATGAACTGAATACTAAGTTTAAGAACAAGGAAAAAAACTATTCGGAATTTGTATCCTGTAAGCATTTTATTTTTCTTGGAGATCTGAGATATTTTGATGTCAGTCCTGCTTAAGATTATTAACTCTGCAGTGTAACTAGTACTGGAAGCTTGCGTTAGTACGTTGTCCCTCAAATGAAGATAGGTAAAGATCTGGATGGTTTGGCACCTGTGCCTTATTTGTCAGATTTGGATATGTAAAACATCTTAACTGTATCTGCAAATGTACTATGGGGATGGGAAGATCTGGAATTGATTAGGCAAAAGGAAAACGTGATCTCATCTTTTTAGGTTCACAGGGGTCGTGTAACTCATGTAGTTCAAATGACAAAGAACAGTTGCTGCTTCGTGACACAAATGAAGATGAAGAAGAAGAAGAGCCTCCTGAAAACAGAGTTGCCAAAGTTAAGAGAACGTAAGTCATGACATTTAGACCATCTTTTTTCTCAAATTGTGATTTATAGCATCTATTTGTTTGATCAAGATGGTGAGTTAAAATTTCAGTGCAAACCCACATAGTCTTCCATCACTGCCTACCACCTTACCTGGCAAGAAGCAGCAGATATTTCTTCTTTTCCATTGCTGTATGAAAAGAATGTATGGCCTCGATGCTGAGTTGTGTGCAGGGTGACAATACCTTGTGTCACTGAAGTATATAAGATTGTTAAATTGGATATGATGATTTGTTTAGGTCTAGTTAGTGCAGAAGTTCTGAGAACGTTATTATATATTTTGTATTGTTTAACTTAATTATGTGCTGCCAATAAAGTGCTCAGTGCTGTGACAATCATAAAATAGCTAATCTCTGCCTTGTCACAGTTTTTTTCTTTCCTCTGTTGCAAATTTATAACCACAAAGATGATGGGATGGCTCTCTTTCCTCTAGTAAGTTTACAAACTCAAAGGTGAGGGGATGAATGGAATTATCATCTGCTAACGATGTTGCTTTTGTTATAACATTTTGCTGTTGCCATAGGATTAATAATGGATAAAGTGATAGATAACGTAATAGATGATGAAGGTAATTTGGAAATCAGGTGAACAAATGCTTTGTGTTCATCAGTTCTGCGTATTAAACGTTTTGAGAAATTATTCAGAATAGCTGGAATATTTATAACCCCTATGGAAGGACATAATGTCCCTGGTGTTGGATAAAAAGAGCTTATGCATATAAATAGGCTAGTGTTATCTGCCTTTTTCGGTTTCAGCAGTGTGTGGGAAAAATTACTGAAATTTACATTTAAGTGGTCTCAGTATAGGAGTTTTAGTAGCATTTCTTTAAAATAATAGTGGGTGGGTTTTGTGGTGTGGGGTTGTTTTTTTTTCTGTCAGAAATTAACTTTTTGGTCATCTGTGTTTTTTCCTAGCCATGAACTGGACGTGGATGAGAATCCGGTGGAAGATCCCGAGGAAACCTGTTCTATTTTGGGTTTCAAGTGTGGCACAGGACAAAAGTAATTGCTTATGAGGAGCTCAGGGTTTCTTCACAGCAAGTCTGCTCTGTTGATATTATTTAAATAGACCGTTCATCTCCATTCCAATTTTGTTAAACTTTTTGAAGATAAATGCAAAGTTAGTCTTTGCACTGTAAGCTCGAAACTGTAAGCTTTAGCAATAGAAATCCAAAGTTACAGAGATGAGTTAAAAAAAAACAAGAAAAGCACTTTGAAAGACGGACATAACTCATAGTGTACTTACAGTTATGTAACTGCACATGACTGGATAAATAACTGAAATGGCTGCTCAGTTACTTAAATTAGGGATGCTTCAAGTCTCAAACTGTTAACGGTCCTCTTAGTTTGGAGTCTATGAGCTTAGATCATAATTTCTAGATGTTTTATTTGTTGGAATGAGGTTGCTTTATACTAACAAAATGATAGTATGTTAATAAAGCGTTGCCATGTTATTGATTAGTGAAATTTCATTGTCAGTAGTGTAACGTAAAGATATGGTCATCAGTGCCGTTGAAGAAACATTGTAGGACACAGCTAGAGTGTAGATTAAGTCTAGGGCTTCTCTGAGATGTAAGTTGTTTAATACATACATATATGTTTCAGAGAGGAGCATGTCTTGTAGTTGACACTCTGTTCTACTTCATAAAAACTAATTACGTGAAATGCCCATATTTCTTTTTTGTTGTTGTTTGGAAATGTGTTCACCAAGATACAAGAGTACCTGTTTTGAAGGTCCTTTACAGCCACCAACATGATGCTTAATTTTACAAATCAAGATTATTTCTCCATTTCCTATTCTTCTTAAGTCTGGTCTGGGAAATTGTATCTACCCAAAGTTACGAGTCTATTTGCCAAACAGGGTAAACGTTTTCACAAAACTATTTCAAATAGATTTAAATGTTTTCTTGAAGGTATGTCTGTTTTGCAGCTTTATCCAGTTATACGTGTTTTAAAAGAATATTTAGATCAACAGATGTCTCAAATATTTAGGTCTAACTCACGTTCTGTAGACGTATACATCCATGTTAAAGCTTCCCAATTGGAAATGGACCAACTAAATCTTTTTCTTCTTTTCAGGTATGATGGAATTCCAGATTTTACCCACCGAAGTGTGCAGTACTTGGAGAAAAAAGCAAAACTCAAGTCCAAATTTTTGGACATGCGTAAACCAAGGAAGAGTAAGAACACACACATCTTCTTTACAGAAGAACCTGAAACATCTTCCCAAAAAAATAAAACTCTGAAGAAGGTGGGCTTAATTGTTAGTGTTGCTGTAGTTCTGTAGAACTGTCTGTTCCCTTGAGCTGTGGTTGCATTATGGAAAAAAAAATGCACAGAGAGCATTTTTTCAAGTGCCAGTCTGATGCTCTTTATTCTTCTTTTGTTCCCCACTCTACTCCTCATCCTGCTTAGGTGAAAGGTAGTTAGGTTAGAGTGGATATGGAAAGGCATTGGTGGATTCTTGTCAGTCTGTTAAGAGGAATGGTGAAGTTACATGGAAGTCATTCCTAATGTCTGGGTGCATCATTCCTTTAGAGGAGTGCATAGATTTCTGTAGCTATTAAAAAGAAAAGGTATCTTTGGTCTTAAAGTGGATGTGAGGGCATTTGTTAATGCTGTCATTTCAGTTATGAGGAAAAAAAATTGTATATATTAGTGTATTTTATGCAAATCCCTATTATCAATTTTAGTTGTTGTTTCTTTCATGTAAAAAACTGCACAGGACTTCATGTGTTGATTGCTCAAATGAGGTGTTTGATGGAACATCAGCAACAGGATTGTTCATTCTGTAGAATTTCAGTTACTGTTATTTAGTCCTGACCCTCTGTTTTTTTTTTTTTTAGTGTTACCAACATTCTTGCTTAGACCTCTGTCTGCATATATTTCCAACTATGACTTCATTCCTTAAAGTAATTGAGTCTCTTTGAAATGTTACCTCGGATTGTAAATGTTGCTTTGCATTCTTGTGGGATTCTTGGCATTCCCTAATACCCCGTTGTAAACATTGTTTTCTGGTGGTGACAGTGTATGTTGTCTTGAACTCCAGTACCATTGCTGTAATTGTGCATCAAAAGCTTGGTCACTGTGGTCGTGCACCTGAAGCCAACCTTGCTTGAGGAGCACTTTGATTATGTGAAGGAAAAAGGTTAGAAATTTCCTCAGACTTTCTGGTAAAGAACTGTCCTAGGCCTAGTGCCACCCAGAGCAACTAAGGTTAAAACTGAGCATCTGCATATACCGTTGAAAAGTTTGAACTGACATCTGTATGTTGGCCAGGATGTAATGCTGAGTTACCTACTGTGCAACAGATCTGATGCACGCACCATTTGGTACATCTTGGAGGTGAGGCAGCTGATGTGTGAAGGTCATTTTACATGTTTATGCTAACCTGGAAGGCAAAATACAGCTGTTTGGAATGCAGATCAGAGAAAAAAATAGTTAATTAAAATGTAGTAGTCTTGGTCAGCTGTGCTCTGGCAAATTTGACTATTTATATTTCAGATATTATTTGCAAATGATTCGCTGTTGATATTGTGGAGCTTCTCTTTTGCATGTAGCTAGTATCTGGATACCGAAGACAGCTTATTGTGAAAAAGTTGTGCAAAGGGAGCAGAGCTAAAAACTTGAATGTTTTTGGTTTGCTTGTTTGTAGATATTTTACTTTTTTCAAAATTGGAAGACTGTATCCATGGTAGGTGATTTTGAACTGTAATGCTTTTAAACTGCCCTATTTGCACCTGGTTACCAGCACATCTCACAGTCTGTGGTATTTGACAATTCCAGGTGGAAGAGTTCTTGAAGCAGGTTAACAAACCTGTTGAGGAAGCTGCGTCCCAGAAGGCCTCTCCTCAGGATAAAGTGGAGGGGTCGTCCACAAGCAGCGACTCGGAGGATCAGGAAAGCGTTACTACCACACGGAGTGTGAGATTCAACATTCAAAACCCTGAGCCCCTGCCTTCCAGCGTGGGTGGTGGTGAGCCTGGGACAAGTAAGCCTGAAGAGGAAGCGATGGTCACAACAGCAAACGGTGCAGATTGCCAGGGCACGGGGAAGCTGGAGTGTGGCTCTGGAAGGGAGCTTGTCCCTCTGGACATACCAGATTATCTCCGGGAAGAAACAGAGGATTTGAGCCCAGGTATTCCTAATTCCTACAAACTGGACATGAATTGGCAGTTTCTCTCCCAAATTACGGCGTTGCGTGGTATTTATTTATGCTGTTTAGTCAAAAAGACTACCTCGGTCCAAGTGGTAATTTAGAGCTGTACCAGTGAATGTAACTTGTTCCTGGAGCACTTAAATCCCATGTCTAACCTTTAATTTAGATAGTATTTCTTTATAGATGAACAGTTATTGTTAATCTTATGTGTGGTCTAACAGGTCTCTTGCTCACGCATCTTTTTCTCCTGTACGGTAAGAGTGGTTAATTTCAGGTAGAGGCATGGACCATCCAATTTTGGGTTCACAAATGCACCTGGCTGAGCTTTAGGCAACATGCATTGTTGAATTATTCTTTTTTTCTAAGAAAAAAAAGTCATTTATTGTGTGAACCTGCTTATTTAACACTTGGAAAAAAACAAAATGGGATTATTCAGGTTTCCGCGTAGAGTTTAATCCTTCCCACAGTTATGTTAGAGTTCTACTGCAAAATTCTCATCTAGATTGGTTCTTACTCCTTTTTTATATATGGACATGAAATTAATCTCTGATCCATTTGGTTGCTCACTATGGAGAGCTTATTGCCATCAGTTGAAGATCATGTCTTACCTGTTAACTTAGATAATGGGTGAAATCTTTTCATTTTAGGACTGTTACAGATGCATGATAGATTACTTTATTCCGTTGTTATAATGGATGCCCTTTTTTGACTTAAACCACAAATCTGCATAGTCTGGCAAACAGTAATAAAGGTCATTTAGTAGTGTTGAACATTTTATATCTTGACTCTTATCTGCCTACCAGTTGCATTTCTAGTCTATGAGAACAGTAATTGTTAACTTTTGCAGTGTCTTCCAGTTGTAGATGAAAAAGGTACTGCAAAGAAGAAGGAGAAAAGAAGGAAGAGAAAGAGTAAAATTGCGTTGGGATCTATACCTGCTGAGATTGCTGCAGATCCTGAGCTAGTCAAGTACTGGGCACAACGTTACAGGCTGTTCTCTCGGTTTGATGAGGGGATTAAACTAGACAGAGGTGCGTTTAGTACAAAGTACGCTGACTTGGTGATATAAAATGTATCCAAACTGGTGACCCTTCTTGCAGCTTATTACTAATTTTCTTGCTAAGTGGAGTATTACTGAGTGTGCGTTTGCAGCTCTGGATAAATTCCATCAGCCACTGTGCAGACAAACAAAAAATTTAAGGACTTCCTAGGAGCTTGTAGTAGAGCTCCTAGCATGGGACACCCCTCTTTCTGATGGTCCTGATGCTTGCTGATGATCATACCCAAATAATACTTGATCAGGACTTTTTCAGAAACTGGATCAGAAACTTTTTCAGAAACTTTATTTCCAGATGATCTTAGAGGTCGTTTCCAAGCTTAATGATTCTATCGCTCTATTCTATATATCTTATGAAGTGATTTTGTGAAAATTTGAATTGTGCTGATGAATGTAATTTTTTTCTGTTAAAACAAACAGTCTTTCAGCAGTCATTTTCAATGTCATGTTTTTCCATGTGTACATGGAAACCACTTCCAAATCATCAGTTCATAGGTAAAAGAGGAATTAGGATTACTACTTTGTATTTGTATGTTGTTTTTGTAAGCCTTTACTTTCTAATTCTTTTCCATATAAACAGATTATTTGGCAGACAAGACACTGCTGTAAAGAAAATAATGCATAGTATGTAAGAGGATGTATTTCTGTTTTTATTTGTTGCAGAGCATAATTGTTAGATGTATAACGTTGTTTGCAGCTGTGTTGGTGTACTTTTCCTTGATAGGCACCAAGGCACCAAGAACAGCATTCTCTGAGAATGAGGCATATCTGTACACCTCAGTGAGACTTTGTTTGCTTAGCAGATCCCTGGGCTGACGAGAGTTTATCATCTTGAAAGCCTGTATTTCCTGGTTGAATGCATTAAGCTAGAATTGCTGGGATTAATGCTAAACCTTCAGCTGTTTGTTTTTAATTTAGGTGACCTTGAACTAAGTGGCAAAAATAGACTTCTCTTCCGTTTGCAGAGGGCTGGTTTTCTGTTACTCCTGAGAAGATCGCTGAGCATATTGCAGTCCGTGTTGCCCAGGCGTTCAACTGTGATACGATAGTGGATGCGTTCTGTGGGGTTGGAGGAAATGCTATTCAGTTTGCTTTGACCTCAAAAAGAGGTAAGCAGGCATTGTATGTAGCACGCTACTTTGTTTCTTCAGTCGTTTTCCCTAAAAATTTGGGTATGGACTTTGTTCAATGATAATTTTTTTTCAGTGCTTCTGAAGCAACAGAATCTTTTTTTGCTTCAACAGAATAATAATAAGAGCTTTCTGTTTTTAAGAAGGACCTATAAAACTGTTATCATACTTTAAGTCAAAGTTGGATTTATGTTGTACTAGTCAAAGTTACTTTTACATGGCATAGTAACTAGTCCATAGGATGCTCTGAAGAGTGATGATAAAGGTTAAGTTCTTTTCGCAGTGCCAGCCCGCAGCAACACCAAAAGGCTGCTGCTTTTCTCAACAGTTACGTTAGGTCTATGTACTCAAAAACATGCTACATGTGAATAGTACCTAAAATACTGGAATGGGATCACCTGCAGGTTCAGCAGGACCAAATATAGAAAAGTGATGATAACGTGATACTGGTATAAATTCCTGTTGCCAGGTAATGAAACTGCAGTGAATCATGAGAGCACTTTCTGTAAAAATATTGACTACTTAATCCTCCTCTACTGATCAAACACTCTGGTAAAATACCAGCTCAAATAACACTTCTGACTAATTTCTGAGCAAGAAAAATGGTAGTTTGTACTGCATTAAATTTGGTAAGCTATGATGCATTCTATAAATATTTTCTAAATTTCACATAGTTTCTTGTATTTCTTGGCTAAATATGTATGATTTTCTACTGCCCTTTTATTACAACTCTCTTGCTCTGTTGGGTACTCAGTTTTCAGTACAACATGATCAACCACAAGATAAGAGTTCATCTTTAACAGAGGAGAAAAATGAGTTTCCAATTGCCACTGTTTAAGCTGTTGGGCTCCTGCCAAGATGGAAGAGAGGAGGACTGCCTCCCATAGGCAAACAGCTTTGCCTGTCCTGTACTTGAGCTGAGGTGGGGGATTGTCATGGTAGTAGATGTAAGACTCCCAAAACTCTAACGGCATGCAGAGGCTTCCCAGTTCTGCAACAGCAACTGAGCCTTGGCTGTGGTGTTTCCATGCTTTGGTGTGAATGCAGCCATTCCTCTATTCGTGCAGCCTCTACGACAAAGTAAAGGACCTTCCTTCCTCTTTGAGGAATTGAAGCTTCATGTCTACTACTGCCTACAAAATAAAGTCATCACTTAGCACATAAAATGAAATTACAGATGTGACTTGTATCTGGTGGCTGCATGCGAACATCTTCATTTTGAAGCTTCTACCTGGCAATTAGGTGGCGTCCACGTGGTGGTCAGATGGTTTGTGTGCTTTACAACTCATGTTACTTGTGCATTTTCTCTCGTTCATTTGCAGTGATCGCTATTGATATTGATCCTGAGAAACTCAGCCTTGCACGCAGCAATGCCGAGGTGTATGGTGTGGCCGACAAGATCGAATTTGTGTGCGGAGACTTCATGGTGCTGGCTGCTGACCTGAAAGCTGATGTTGTGTTCCTCAGCCCTCCCTGGGGCGGGCCTGACTATGCCACCGCTGAAATCTTCGATATCCAAACGATGATCTGCCCAGATGGATATCCTTTCAAACTTGTGTGTCATTGTGGTTGTGATTTTCAGTCATCTATGTTTTCTCTCTTTCTACCCGTCCTCTTTTGAGATGGGCTTTGCACATCCAGTTTGCTGACTGGAACTCATGTAAGCTTCAGTTGAAGTCACAGGTGTACCTTGTTTGTTTAATTCTCCTCCAGCCTCAGCTATATTAAATCTAAACCTAAAATTAAATACTTTTATTGTTTTTTTTTATTTGAAAGAATAATCGTCATATAGGGTTATTTTTAAAAGGAAGAAAAAAACTTTTAGAAAAATGTTCACATCTTCTAACTTAAAGTATTCATTGAATGTTTTTAATTTCTTTATAGGATTTTATTCCAAAAAATGGAACTAATCAAATAGGCATGTGTAACATATAGGCAATAATTAGTCATATAAGTTATGACTGATTATGAATTCTTTTTTTAATGAAAACTATGTCTTATGTACAATGTAAAGTAGCAGCTACTTGTGATGTGGGAAAGCATAGAGGAATACAAGCAAAATATTAACCCTTTTAATTAATGTATAAAATTTAATTAATTTATTCACATGGTAGGGAGCAGTCATTCAGCTGGGAAGGCATTAGCGTAATAACTTCATCAAATGTGAAGTGATGTTTTTCTTTTCCAAATAATCTCAGTTGTTTTTCCCTTGGCTAAATTATAGCCATATTTCGAAGGGTAAAGAAACTTTCGTTTGCATATGTGGGATGATTATGTAAAATGGATTAGAAAGCAGATATCAAACAAATGTACTGGCTATAAACTGCATTTCAATTTCTCAAATGCTTCTCTGCAGTCCAGTTAAATTTTCTAGGGAAATTAGTAATTTTTTAGCTTTCTAGTGAAATAACGGTGAAATAGTTTCTGCATTTAGACAGTAGTAATTTCTGCATTTCAGAACAGTATTTAACTTACACAGCCATTCCATTACTGCATAATAATGTAATTTGAGACATGCTTTCAGAATGAATGAATATATAACAATTTCTCCTTCCCCATTCTTCTTTTTTTTTCCTTTACTGGCTTCTACATTTGAAATTTTCAGGCTCTCCAAGAAGATCACCAACAACATTGTGTATTTTCTACCTCGCAACGCTGACATTAACCAGGTAGGTTACTGGATAATGGCTTGATAAATACAAAAAACTCATCTGGCTTAAAACCTAAATATTATAAGCAGAAATTTAAGATTTTTAAATCTGTTCAGCTGAATGTGTTGGGTTTTTTAATTTTGAACATTATATTAAGTGATTTCTGTGTTTCCTGTACTTTTGGCATATTTAGAAATGGAAGTAGTAGGTTATTTCCATGTTTTTGAAACTGTTCCTTCATAGAGCAGCATACTTAAAGACAGTCCAAACCCAGTATATATGAGTGCCAGACAGATACATTCATATAAAAGAAAAAAAAAAAAAGAACCAGCCCTTATCATCTGATAAATTGCATGGCTTTCAGTTTATGAAGGAGTTGCAGGAAGTCACTGTACAGCTTGATACCACTACTGTCACTGCTGTCATTTTGATTAGTATGTCAGTACATTCTCAAGCAAGAGACGTATGAAGTGGGCCCATGTGAACCTAATGAGGTTCAACAAGTCCAAGTGCAAGGTGCTGCACCTGGGTCAGGGAAAGCCCAGACATGAGCACAGACTGGGAGAAGAACTCTCTGAGAGCAGCCCTGCAGAGAAGGACTTGGGGGTTCTGGTGGACGAAAAGCTCGACACGAGCCAGCAGTGCGTGCTTGCAGCCCAGAAGGCCAACTGCATCCTGGGCTGCTTCAACAGAGGAGTGGACAGCAGGGCGAGGGAGGTGATTGTGCCCCTCTGCTCTGCCCTTGTGAGGCCCCTCTTGGAGTGCTGCATCCAGGTCTGGGGCCCCCAGCACAAGAAGAACATGGACCTATTATAGCAAATCCAGAGAAGGGACACAAAGATGCTCAGAGAGCTGGAGCACCTCTCCTGTGAAGACAGGCTGAGGGAGTTGCGGTTGATCAGCCTGGAGAAGAGAAGGCTCCAGGGAAACCTCACTGCAGCCTTTCAGTACGTAAAGCAGTCTTATAACAAAGATTAAGAGGACTTTTTACTTGGGCAGATAGTGATAGGACAGGGATGCCCCATCCCTGGAAGTGTTCAAGGCCAAGCTAGATGGGGCTTTCGGCAACCTGGTCTGCTGGGTGGCATCCCTGCCAATGGCAGGGGGGTTGGAACTAGATTTTCTTTCAAGTCCCTTCCAACCCAAGCCATTCAGTGATTCTGCGAATGTCAAACTCAGCCTCTTCTTTACTGACTGATATTAAACATGCCAGTCACTTTTTAAAGTAATTAGATGACTGTAGCATTTCCCCTGGGTGTCTGGTTTAGTTTCCTCTGTATATTTTTTATGTTAATTATGTCTTGTAGATTTTAAGCTAAGAAGGGAGCAGTAAGATGTTCTTCTCATGTGCATCATACCACAGAAATTCCCAGGATTATTTCCTGTTTTTTCAAAAGCTGTGTCTGACAGAGCAGAAAAGGTATTCAGACAAGGTCTGCAAAATATTCTGCAGCAAACACACAGCTTGAGAAATAGGCTGAAATTCATGTGGCTTAAGTAATAGCACACTCTTTACCTGTGCTGTGTGCAGGACCGTTTGTACAGTGGGTGATGATTTAATTGCATTTTATATTTCAGGCTGGTAAAATGTTGGTACCTTATGAATCTTTAAATGAGGACTTTAATTTTAAGAAGAGTTTCTCTCGTTTCAATTTCTAACCATAGTGTTTTATCAAATGTAGCATTCCCACAGTGAAGAACCACCTCACCAGGCTTCTTCTCTACTCATGAGCACTTGTTACTGGATTTACAAGTGGGCAAAGGCACCTATATCGCATGTCCCCACAAAAGCACCTAAGAGTGTAAGAGTGCTCTCCACAGCCCTGTGTCTGTTCCTGCTGAGCAGTTCAGCACCTGTATGTGGTTAGGTTAGGTGTTCTGCTGCCCCTACATCTTGGTACAGTTGGTTCTGAATGTTGTTGGCATACTCAGAATATTCCTTGACGTACATCCAGGGGTGCAGCTTTACACGAAGTGCTGAAGTGTAACTGCTCTCACTCAGAGTCATGGCTTTGTGGTCACAGCTTAGTTGTTAAAAGCAGGCGAGAGGGGTGGGTTCAGCTCAGTTGTCCAGGCTATAGGGTATTCTCTGTTCCACAGTAGACTGCATGCAAAGGCCATGGGTTTGGCTGCCATCATCTCTAGCTGTATTTAAGAGTGATGCCACTAAAAATCTAGAACTTTAAATCTCTAAAGCAAATGAAGATTTATCATTGAAGTTCTTAGTAGTTAGTACAGACGGTTTTCTTCTCAGTTCACTCATGATTTTGCCCACAGTCCTGATCCATCCTTTACTCATGGATCAGACAGGGTGGCTTCTGCCCCAACAGCTACCTTGGCAAGGGTCTGTGAACACCCCTGCTGGTGTGCAGTGCTTGTGAATGTAGTCCACGAACACTGGAAGCCTATAAAAGTCTGAAGTAAATATTTAACTTTTTTTTTTCAGGAGATTAAAACCTGAAATCAGAATAACTTAGATAAGGCAATATTTGCTGAATAGATTACCCAGTGCCTTAGATTTGAAACTTGTAAGGTTTAAGGTTCATTTGTGACTACATTGCTCAGGCATGTCAGATTTCCCTCTTCTGTGTCCTTAAAAGTTCTCTCTTTGCATGTACAGGCTCATACCTCAGGCTTTCAGGTATCCCATGGCTACCAGAACAGCCAGTCTGATAGGCTTAGCTTGGAAAGTGGCGGTTGTTAAAACTTCAGTACCTGCCTCATGTCTCTCACTGACTGACCTGAATCTACAACCAAGGTGTGCTTTGCCCATTTAAATTGATAAGGAGCTGATTTAATTGCCATTGCAAACCTTCATGCAGATGTTTGTACTGTCTTAAAGCCAGTGGATCGGTGCGAGGTGGCTTGTCTGACAGCGGCTCTCAAGCTCCCATGGAAATAGATGCCCATCGATTGGAATCGACCTTAGGGCAGAAATAGTTCAACGGTTAATTATGGTGGTGCGAATTTAGTGGAAAACACGTGCTTCTTTTTAGAGTTAGGTAGCTAACGTAGGACAGTGGTCTTGCTGTGAAAGGAGGCGATAGCTGACTTCAACTGAGCTGTTTCTGAGGGCTCTGCGTTCATTGTCTTCTTAGACAACACCTGCAACTTCGTTCTGCGTGGTTTTATTCCAAAAGTAGTGCTTACCGTGCCTGCAGGCATGGCCTTGTCTGTGTCAAGTTGATCCTGAGGAGAGAGGCTGAATTTCCTTATGAGATTCGCTGAGTGTAGGTGGCAAACTTCTGCGCTTCTGCCTCGAGAGGGAGCAGCGAACCGGTGGAATGCGCTCGGTGTGCTTACAAGAAATGTGAAGTGTTTCCCTTAGTTGCATCAAATCTCCCAGTTCATAAGCATGTACTTGCTACAAAAATTATAATGCATAGGTCCATTTTTAAGTTGAATCAATCTTTCAAAAACATTCTTTCTAATTAGGGGAATATTCAGGAACCATGATGTGTGTGTGTGTAGATAAAAATAAGTTTGACCTACTGAGAATTCCTTCAAAGTAGGGAAGAATTAGAAATCACTGTCTCAAATAGGCTTGCATATTTAAATAAAAATTATGCCATAGCAAAATTAAGTGAAAATGTTTGATAAATACTTGGGCAGTTGAAAGCCATTCTTGCCTTCAGTGAGGTATTAATTAGGGTACTTCTATGAGTTATTAATTAAGGGTACTAATTTAAGCTAATATTAGTTGAAAATAAATGAAAATAGAGAATATACATGCATTGGCATAATTCTGATGAAAATTTCCTGCCCTTGTTCTGCTGTTGATTAACATCAGGGAACCTGAAGCCAGGGAACATTCAGCCTTTCCGGGCATCCTCATCCTTCCCAGCTGGTTCATTTCCACCAGATCAAGGAAAAGAAAGGAGGTTCCTGCAGGAGATCCAACATATGGGTCTTAAAACTTCACCCAAATCTAATGAAGACCTCCGTGAGTGATTTGAGAAGCAAGCTGGTTGAGATTGATGAAATACTGTCTATGAAGTGTTCATTAAGCTGTGAAGCTGTGCTCAGCCTAATTGTACAGTGTACTCACCTCAGGGACCAGGATTTATCCCAAGTATCCTGCTTTCTTGCACAGCCTGTTTTCTGTACTGAGTAACACATCTGTATCTTTGTATTTGCAGCAAAGAAAGAGGAGTCTGGGATTTGTTGTTGTGGGAGCTTCTTCATAATGGTGGGATAGTTTCTTTTCAGCTCATTGCAGAAGGCATTCTGTTATGTAGGACACCAAAATGTGTCCTCCTGCGTGTTCACATACTCGTGTAGCGATGCTGTGGCCTGTTCTTCTAAGTGACGTGAATTGAGGTGTTTGTCTTGTCACTTGCTGTCAGAATGGAGTCTTGGCAGTACGATGGCTTCACCCAAAAAATGGGTGAGGTGCATATGCTGATGATGTGTGAGACACGTTACTACATCAGCATCTCCACCAGCCTAGACAGCTTGAGCGATGGAGTACTGGTGAACTGGGGGTTCATTACTTACCCTGCCTATGGATAGTGGTCCACTCAGTTATTAATTGTTATGAACCTTATAGCAGAGAAAGCAAATCAATTAGAATAATGTTGGCCTACTCTTAAGACAGAACACGAGTGATTTTGCTAAATGAAGGTGATTCTGAGAATGAAATTCCTAATTATTACTCAACTTGAGAGCTGTCTTTTCAGATGAGAAAAATTGTTCCGGTCTATCCAAGATCCAGTCTGTGGCAGAAGAAAGACACTGCAATTTGAGAAAGATTTGCCAGTGTTCAGAAGCCTTATGGGTAGATCAGATGAAGCTGTAATGTATACACATTGTCTCTAGGAGGGATCTGGCTCTGTGGCTCCGCTCAGCAGATTACAGCCTCAACGCTGTGAAGTCACATCGTGGACCTTATTAATGTGCTACGCAGTTTTTGTATTAACAGGATTTGTGTTGGTATGGGGTAGGAGAAAAGACTTAAAGAAAAAACATGGAAGTGTCAAGAATTTTGCAGAAGTGGGATAACTTAAAAAACAGCCGCTCTTCAAAATTCAAGTCTATTTCACAATCAAATTTTAATATAGTTCCAGTTTCGTAAACAGGAACTTATAATACTGAAAATAATGCATTTGCCTGTTAGACTTACTATTAAAGTCCTGCAGTATTTCCCCATTTTCAGCCAGCAATTTTTCAACCTTGAAGTAGTGTAGCATGACAGAGGAAGAGGAGCAATGCTGCTTTTTTGGTAGTATGTTTCGAAGGATAATCTTCTTTCTTTTAGGCACTTTTAAATATTATTTCTTCATCAAACCATATGCAAAGTTTTACACTTCATAAAACACTGGATTATGTTCTTAACATAAACTTTACCATGAGCACAACTGTTAATTGCTGGCCACATTCACCATAATTCTGTAAATACGACAGATCAGACAAGATACTTGTGTTTGAAGTTACAAACAGAACAGCATAAGAGGCAAAACATTGCCAGGTGGGTATTTTTTTTTCTAAGAAAACTGCAGATAACTTAGTGCTCAATATCTGCAGGAGGAGTTTTTCCCTGTCCGTAGAATTAGAGAGTACCTCAAGGGTTTCAGCTTGTGCAAGGGAAAATCATGTTCTGTCTTTCAACTTTCGATAAATACTTTTTTTTTTTTCCGAACGTTAGTCAAGGCTGTGGTAATTCAACTAGCGTTCTCCATGACTGCATCGCTCTGATGGATGTCTCTGCTCTCTGAACCTTGCTAAAAGGAGGGGACGATGCAGCTTTAAGGAGCGTGGGTCCACTGGAGAGGCATGGGACATACTTATGGCAGTCTCCCACATAATTCAGCTAGTTAAACAGAACCTATGTAAACTGGCATCGTAATGCAAATTGGCAACCTCTCTCACTTAAGCTAGCAGGTGAATTAATTCTTCCTAGCCGGTTGTAACTCAGTCATTTGTGAGCTGACTAGCCAGCAACCTGCTTGTTTTTTTTAATTGGTGTATGACACAGTCGCTGCTAGGAAGTTCTTAAAGACTGCATTTATTCATTCTATATACTGTGTTTTTAAAAACATAGGCAGGGTAAGAGGCAAGCAAAAGTTTACATTTGTCATCATGTAGAGTTGCTAATATTTTTTTTTACTTTTTCCTTTTTAATAAGTAGGTCACTGTTCAGACCCCGTCCATTTTCTGTGTTGAAAACTTAATGTGTATCTTTACCAATTAAAGTGGTGTAAAATTTTAAAAAATAGGTAGATACCTGGATTTGGGATATTTTGGTTTGGGAAGGGCATTGTCTGTTTGATTTTTATTTTGTGTGTGTGTATAATAGCTATACCCAATTTAATGTAATCATTTCACTGTTGCTGGAGCGTTTTCTGTCCTAAATGTTTGTCTTGCAGATCTGGCTTATGTTTCAAATGTTGCCTTTGTTACTTGTCTAGTGCTTAGAGTGATTCCCTGATCCTAGAATCAAGCAAAGTGCTCATGACTCTAGTGGTCACAAAAAGAATGCACATCATGCAGATGCCTCTTCTTTTCCTGCTTTTGCTCCCATAATATGTTCATAGTCCAGTTTGGAAGCATCTAGAGTTAAAAAGCAAACAAACAAACAAGAAAAAAACTCTTGTTCTGTCTGCAATCTAGTGCTTAGACGGTAAGATGTTTGCTGTGCTTCAGGTTTTGAAAGGCCAGTTGTTACAAATGACTGATCAATGAAGAGAGAGTACAGATGGGTAAACCTTTCTTCTTATTTATTTAAATAAATAAGACTGTTTATTATTTATTTATGTGAATAAATAAATATGTTGCCATTCCACATACAGAAAACCATGCCAGAGACATCCGTTTAACAAAAGAATATATGGTAACATCTGTGAGTTAAGAAATTTATGGGAAGCTGACTAGTAAAACTAGCATTTGCCCCTTTCAATTCAGCTATGGTTTAAGATTAGATTGGTAACTGGAGACCTGGCCAAATGTGACCTGCCAAGCATTGTCACTTTTATTTAGGAATAAATACAAAGATGAGCTAAGAAGGAAGCAAGAGGTCAGAAGGTGATCTTAAAATAATTTGATGCATTTTTAAGATGCTTGGATGTTAGAGTAGTTGATGCTTAAAAGACTGGAAGTTGATGTATTTTGTAGACTGATCGTTTTTTAAGCAAATGTAATTTCTTACAATTCAGGTGTAACTTCTTATTTTCAAATGGATTGGATTTTTTTTCCTCTAGCCTTTAGGTTGTTTTTTTCCTCATTTTTACTAGTTGTGTAAAATGAAACGATTTACATTTTAAATATGTGACTGGCTATTGAGGCAAAATGCTTATTTCTCATACCCCTGAAAACTTTCTTGTGGGGAAAAAAAAGTGTTAGTGTACTTATCCAAAGTAACCTTAATTCATGGCTAAAACAGGTAGGAAATTACTAAAGGAATTTTGATATGATGATGAAACTGCAGGGACATTGGGAAACCCTTTGAGTACAGAAATACAGCTGAGCGATACAAAGCCATTTTGCACCTTCAGCAAGTCCATTTCCCTTTTTATATTTCTCTTCTGATATCCCCTCTTCTAAACTTAAAGCAAGCCAGTTGGCTGCATTTTTTAATGCTCTGTGACTGTCTCGGTAGCTGTAGACTAATTCCATTAAGAGTCGCCTCTGGCTGCTCGCCTTCCCCAGGTGTGGGGACTGTGGTTAGCAAACAGAGCCAGGGTGGTGGGGAGACATGGGCATGGCGTTGTGGGGAGGGCGACCTGTGCAGCCTGGCAAGTGTCGGGATGGGGTTAGGAGTACCAGCCCTGTAGGCTGGTGTCTACAAATGATAATTGATTCAACCATTTTTTGACTTGTTTTTTTTTTTTTTTTTAAAGAAGCCTTTTCACATGTATCACTGTAATTTAATTCAAAAGTGTCATAGAGATAGACAGAGATACACGTGTATATATATAGATATTTCTAAAAATAGATGAGCATCTTTGTTTTTTCAAAGCACTGTTCCGTAATCTGCTATTATTTTTAGAAGGTGGCACTCTACCAGTTCAATACACCTGGAGGGCTGCGTTCAGCTCTGGGGGCCCCAGCACAAGAAGGATGTGGACCTATTGGAGCGAGTCCAGAGGAGGGCCACAAAAATGATTAGAGGGCTGGAGCACCTCTCCTATGAAGACAGGCTGAGAGAGTTTGGGTTGTTCAGCCTGTGGAAGAGAAGGCTCTGGGGAGATCTTATAGCTGCCTTTCTATTCTTAAAGGGAGCTTATAAGAAAGATGGAGAGACTTTTTACAAGGGCACGTAGTGATAGGACAAGGGGGAGTGGTTTTAAACTAAAAGAAAGAAGACCGAGATCAGATGTTAGGAGGAAATTCTTCCCTCAGAGGGTGGTGAGGCACTGGCACAGGCTGCCCAGAGAGGTTGTGGATGCCCCATCCATGGAGGTGTTCAAGGGCAGGTTGGTTGGAACCAGGTGATCTTTAAGGTCCCTTCCAACCCAAACCATTCTATGATTCTATGATAATATGTTATCTTTAAAAATGTTAACTTTTCGTGCAGCAGTTTCTCCTTATTAAGCTGTCAGGCTTGACTGAGCCCTTCTGAGGGAAGCTTGCAGGCTGGCAGCTTGTACAGAACTAAATTTGCAGCCTCCAGCAATTTGCAAACAAGCGTGGTGGTGATGTATTCGTGTTTTTCTCCTCTGAATGCTAGCAGTTCCGTCTGAGCGGGCAGTGCCTCCTTGCTGGGCTCCCTTTGCTTCCCTGGACCTCCCACCAACGTGAGAAGCTGAAACATTCACAGTGCACCAATGAGTTTTGAGAAGTGCAGCCATGGATTTCTGCAGTCCTGACATTTCTGTTCTGACTCCGTCCCTGCAGAATATATGCCCGCGTGCTCGTTAGATTTTTGTCACCTTTGGGTTTTCAGATATTTTTTAGGAGTCGTTTGAAATTAGTTATCCTGGATTTAATGCTTCAAGACTTTAAAGCTAGACATTGCATGCATGCTCTCAGGTGTCCTTCGGTAAATGCCACCCTTCAGCAGAGGAGTGACATTTACTTGCGTTACTGAAAAAGTATTTTGCTTTATTTGGTCTTCTAAGAGAAATATTTAGTAAAGATTTCTGTTTAATATGAATGTGCTAGTCATACTTATATATGCTTAGTTATACATATTGTGCCCTGAAATCGGGAGTGTGTAATCTCAAGAAAGTAATTTCAGTATCGTTATCCTAAATTGACTAATCCAGTCGGTATTTTAGAAGATTTAAGCAGCTATAGCTACAAAAGGCGAAGTCACTAACGCTTTTTGGGAGAGTCATTCCATCTTTTGTTTGTAATAAAAATAAGAGGACAAAATTAACATCTTCGGAAAAAAAAAAAGGATTGTCTTGCAATGTTAACTGTTTTTAGAATTTCAAGTAAGTAAAGATAAGTCATAAAATTAACATTCCTGATCACTTGCCAATTTCAGATTCTTGTGCTATTTTTAAACCAGCCTGCTTCTGCTTTTTTACTTAAGTGGCAGGTTCCTCTTTGACAAGAACGTGGAAATTTTTTTTTCCTATCACCGTTAAATTGAAGGATGAAGAAACTGCTCACACAGTTGTTTTTGTTTGCAGATACAAAAAAAAGAAAAAGGAAAAAAGAAAAGTAAATGCATGTTTTAGATAAGTGTGGTGATTTTCTGGGCAAGTCAATAAAGGTTCAAGGTATAATTTAGATTAATCTGTTATTTCCTCCTGATAGTAGGCTGTTTTTTTACTTGCAGTAAAATAGAGGAAGTTCGGCATGTTTATATTTAAACCCTTGCTACAGTGTGACGTCTCAGAGGAGTTTAGAAGTGTTAATAATGCAAACCGAACTTCAAGTTTTAGCTGGCAGTACCACAGGCTTCTTGGTTTAAAGATCAGTTAAAATCTGCTGCAGGCTTGCAGACCCTTTTTTTATTATTATTATTTTGTTGTTGGCATAGAAGGTTTGCCAGCATAGGGAACTATAGAGACGGTTTTCCTGTAGCAGGCAGGAAAAGGGCTGCAGGGAGCCGAACCTGCGGCAGCTCCAGTCCTGGGGGGACACGTCGCAGCAGCCATGGGTTGGCCTGATGAAGGAGGAAAAGAAAAAAAGAAAAGGAAAAAAAAGCCAAAGCTGAGTTTTGGTGTTCTTTTCCTTCTGTCTGTGCCTGTGCAGCCTGCGGTGAGGAGGAGTCGGTTGTCTGCGGGGCTGCCGTCTGCCAAAGTGGTGCTGCTGGGCGCTGTGGATGCGAACGGAGGAGGACGGAGCATTGCCTGCTCCAGTCCAAAATACAAAGTCTGCTGCAGTGTTTCCCTTGCAGTTACCTTCTGTAGTCATTAAGCATTAGGGGTGCTCACCAGGCTCGGGCAGCAGAGCGTGAACGTGACATTCTCACCCGGGTGACTGTAAACAGGAGCAGAGTGCTGCACCGCCTGCCCTGGGACTGCTTTTCCCCAGGGCTCTACCTCTACCTGCAGCATTCCTCAGCTGTTACTCAGCTGCCTTGCCATCAGCACTGTCTGGGACTCCCATGCACACGGCAGCAGCGTTTTTTTGGTTGCAACAGGAACAGGAAAAAAAAAAAAGTAACTGTTTTTTGCAGCCTCCTCAGCCTGTTTGTTTTTTCTTGGAGTGGCGGGGGTTAATTTTGTTGCGATGATGATGTTTTCCCCACACACACACACTCTTCAGTGCAACCTTTGTGCTTCCTAATTTCAGCTTTTGTTCTTACTCTGCCCCAAAACTTGGGGGGCGGTAGAGGGGAATTTTGGGTCACAAGAATGCCACAAATCACTTCTGTGATGAAAAGGAGACAGAAAGAGGACCAGAGGCATTAGACAAGGAATATTGTTGCCAGAGCAGCGACGTTTTACGTGACATGAATAAAAGTTCGGGGAGTTTGCCACTTTTCCTGTGCATTGATTGATCTGCTTTTTGTTCTTTGTTTTTCAGATTGCTTCTTTGGCGGGGCCAGGAGGGAAAGTTGAAATAGAACAAAATTTTCTCAATAACAAACTGAAGACAATAACAGCTTATTTTGGTGATCTAATAAGGCATGACCTCACCTGAATTCAGCATGGATTCTTCCAAACCTTACCTCCTTGTTTACTTCTTTGCATAAGCTTTTGTACAGCTGGCTTGTTCAAAATGACTTGAGCCATGTTCTGCTTTAATTTCTATTCACACAAAAAAGAATGTTTTGTTTAATGCTACTGTCAATAAATGTTTTATAACAGTTTTGACAAAATTCTAAGAATAGAGTAGCTGTAAATGTAGAAAAAATCTTTATAAATGCAGTCTTGCAATGTTCAAGTCCAACCAACTGAAGGGGAGGAGTTCAGGACTTCTTCACAACTCTGGTGTGTGCTCCTTTAGTGTTCGCTCTGTTTTGGGCACTCAAATAGTTTGAAAGACACAGTGTGTCAAGAAATAATATCTGTGCTTAAGAAACAAAAGCAGCTGTACATAACATGGAACCAGGTGGTCAGATAAACCACCTGGTACAGCTCTGAGCTGACTTCTCTGGGTCCCTGTGCGCTTGGAAACTCTTTCAGGTTTCCTTTGTGGCACGCAGGTCCACGTTTGCTATGAGTACTGCAGCTTGTTGCAGCATGGAGAGAGAACGGGGTGTGTTTGGGGCTGGCAGCAGGGTTGTACCCTCCTCTTTGCTATTTGTTCCTTTTCTCCCCTTTGTTACAGATATCTAGGAGAAGAGTTCTGACTGGAGGTTTGCCCCAGTAGCTTAGCTGAGGAGCACACAGGTTTGTGTTCCCCCAACCCTTTTTGAGGCCTTTGGGATACCTGGTCCTTGTGCAGGCATCAGGGAGTGGCAGGGGGGGAGCCCAGCCCTCCTACTGTAGGTTTGGGTGGAGAACAGTTACTTTTGGACGTTTTAGCAAACAGAAAAGGAGTCAGGAAAGAAAAGGTGTGTGTAGGGCATGGCCCTAGCATTCTCACTGAAATATGCTTACAGTAAGTATCCAAGATTAATTTTGATAACTGCTTTTGGAGTAGAAGTGTAGGAACACAGCTTTGAAGATACTAAGTGCTGATTCTCCTCTACCTGGAGTGCAGCAGATCATTATGTTGGAGGCAGCAAAGACTAAGCATTAAACCATGGATTTGCATTGGTGAACAAAGCTCTGTAGAGTAACTGCATAGAATAACCAAATGAGAGGAATTTTTTTTCCTTCCTCCCTTGTAAGGAAAGAAATCCAGCTTTTCAAATCAGGAGCCTAATGTGTTAGTATCTACGGGTTGTTAAAAATATACATGCAACCTGACCCAGTGCAAGCTTTGAGTGCAGTAAAACGGCACCCAGGACATCACTCTTCCTAACTTTACTGTCCATCCAATACCAGACAGTTGCTAAATGTTAAGTGTTTCATCCATGTTTCCCATGAGGTATAATCTTTTGACTTTTTTTTGTTTGCATCACTGCCTTTTGCCACTGTGCTGCAGAGGGGAAGTGCTGCGATAGTGCTGGCCTCTATGTCAGTATTTAAAGGGAGCTGGAAAGGAGAGAAGTTATCTTCTCTGCAATAAATCTTATAGAATGGCAAGGAAGATCCTTCTCTTTACACCTTCCTCCTCCTGATATGTGTTCTCTGTAGATGATCCTTCTGCTATGAGGAAGAAGTTGGCAAGAGTGCTGATATTACAGAGGCCTACTGTAGCAGTGGCAAGTGTAATGAAGTTATTAAACTTCCACTACAAGCTAAATAAAAAAATAATTATGAGGCAAAATGAAAAATAAACTAATTTATACTGTGTATGTTGCAGTTTTCTGTACACTAAAATTGGACTATAGTGGGCTTACAGCTGCTTACAGAAATGCTATGGTCTTATTCTTTGATCATCTTTCCCTGCCGAAGTCAAGGAGTAGCTTTTGAAGCATTTGGGGATCTCACAAATGCCACTCACTTTGCCTTCAGAGAAATGGTCCAGTTTTGTTTAGTGTCCAATCTTCAAAATGTGGAAGCTGAAACATGACATAGGGGTTACAACATGTACTGTCCTATTAATATTTGCTTCCAATGTAATGAACTTAGTGGTAAACAGGAAAGATTTATCAAAGGTTTCTGCTGAGCTTTGCAAGCACATTAAGAATCAAAAATGGAAGAACATCCTTACTTATGCATGTTTCTATGTAACCAACAAGTGCAAAATACATCTAAGATAGTTTTTACTACAGGGTTGTCAGTAGTTTCAACCAACAAACTCCATGGAGGACAGCTTCAGTCATGACAAAAGTTTCTCTAAAACGTGGTTCTGTTTTATATGCTGGAAAAAGGTTAACACGGCTGAGACAGTTGAATTCCGAGGCATCTCCGCCCCGGAGTTTTAATACCCTGTTCAGAGTCCAGTAATATTTTGCATATAATATGCAAGAAATTAGTGTTAGGCTACCAGGAGTCTATGTTGCCACTGTGAAGTAAGTATTCTTAGAAGCTTGGTCTTTTGCTGATTTTAATCTGTAAAATAAGCTACAAGAAAAATGCAGAATTTCTTTTGGAAGTCAACAGCTATTCATACTAAATACCATGAACGCATACTCTTACACTTTCTGCCATGCTCCTGAGCTCCTGAGCTCTTAGGTTTATCTTAATTAAATCAAATACTAAGCCCAGCCCATTGGTTTCTTTGTTTCTTTTGGCATAGAGAGATGGAAAATACAGCTATGGAAAGCACACTGCAAGGTGCAGTGCAATTGCAAATTCAGTGGGATAAGAGCAGGGCAGGGGTGAGGCTGAACAACTTCATGGTGGGAAATTCAGCATCGCTGCCCTTCTCTGAAGGCCACCGTGTTAATGTTGTGGTAAAAAGTCACTGTGCCATGAAGTTTTAACGTACAGGTTTTAGAAAACCTTCCCCAAGTGTAGTTTCTGATATAACATCTGGTTCTGTATGTGCAGCTCGGGGCTTACACAAACAAATTCGTGCTACACCACAGTGACTGTGGTAACATTTAGAAGAGGGAAACCTCATAAATAGTGCAGGGAAAAAATTACTTGCAGTACCTCATTGAACAAGGCGGTAGAAAATTGTCTCATTTTCACTTGGTTTGTTCTCTGCTTCCGTCTGCCTCATGCTCGCCATTTACTTTAACTCTGCTTCCCCCCAAAACCCAAATCTTGCAGTCCCGTGTACCAAGGAGGGTGGTCGTGACCCATCACATGAACGAATTAACCATCACTAGTCTAGCCTTTCCAGCACAGGTATCTTAGTATCTGGAATATCTTGGTGGGGTTCAGGGTCCTTAAAGTTGATTTTCAGTGGTAAGGAAGTTTCAGGTTGCTGTACAAAACCAGACCAAATCTATTTGGGCAAGTGTATTCAAGTGAGGAAAGCCTACAGTGCGTTGTTTCACCAGTTTTGTGGCCAAAAAGATGAGGTGGGGGGGGGGGGGGGCGGGATGCAGCAGAGGAAAAAATGCTGCTAAACTAGGCTTGAAACCAATGCAGACCCTTTCCTCTTCCAGCTGTCAGAAGGGGAAGCTGCCAAGCGCCCCAGCCCACTGGGTCAGTGAGGGGTGTTAGAGGGGTGTTACCGATTTGCCTTGTAACTTGGGAGCCTGCAGAAGGGCTCGCTGGCTGAGAAGAAGCTAAAGGAAGGGCTGAAAACAGGTGGGCAGGCTGAACGTGGTGAGGCTGGAGATGTGCACAGGCCACGAACGTCGGTGCTGCAACCACGCGGAGAGGAGGCGGGAGGAAAGGCTGAGCCTGTAAACAAGGCCTGTCCACCACAGGGCCTGGTTTCCATCTCTAGTCAGCACGGTTTTTACGCTTAAAGCAAGGTGTTTGGCTCCATGTCGTCCCTTGAAGGTGCTGGTGGCATCTCTCGTGCCCAGGCGAAGTGAGCAGGGCTGGTGTCCCAGCCAGAGGCATTGCAGCAGCTGGGCTCTGTGTGAGGGTTTCCCTGCGCAGGGGAATTCCCCAGCCAGGTGCAGTGCAATGCACCCCCGCAACCATCAGAAGGGTCTTGCCATTTACTCATCCTTTTCCCTACATGTCTCCACAGAAAGAGACAAAGATCAGTGCCTTTCAGCAGGCGTCCCACTAGGAGTACCTCTGGGTGTCCACGAGCCTGGGGTTGCCACCAGCTGCTCATGTGCCCTTCTTCAAGCCTCATGCAAATGACTTTTCTGAGATCTTCCTTTTGGCACGTCTCTGAGGCCTTGGTCTATCACCTTCCTTGTTCCAAAACCAGGCAGAGTTTCGAAGCACTTCCCAGCAGCGCAGGCTTCATCGAAAACCTGCTGAAGCCAAGCCTTGCTCCGGGTTTTGTGGTTCGCAGCCTGCCGAGGAGAAAAAGTGCTGTTGGAGGCAGTCTAGGTCTGATGACAGCGCAGTCCTTCCTGTCTCTGTATGGCTCAAGTCGTTCTCTTCCTTATTCTCAAAACTGCGCTGTGACCTTCTTGTGAAACTGCTGTGGTTTGTTAGAGCAGCACGATGGCTTGGCCAGAGCCTGTACAAGGCATGAACGTGAGAAAGGAGGCTCACAGGGTGCCTCTGTCGTACCGGGAATAACAAAACACCTTTCACTGGTCTTTTATCCTAAAAATGTGCCTGAAGAATGTGTTAGCAGAGAGGATATTTCTCTGCACGGCTACTGCAAATTGATGCAGTTTGAATAAATACATTTATCATATCACAGCACCGCTATCGAGAGCTCAGGGGGCTCTTCACAGTGTCATACACAGCGATGGTAACAGTGGCAGGAGCCTTTGTGAAAGGCGGTATTGTGATCTGACAGCAAAACAGGTCCAAAGGTATTCATTAAATTGTTCCAGACACGGGGACAGCCTATGATTATGTCAAACGGGAGCAGATTGTACGCTCTGCTCTGCTGGTGTACACGAACTTAGTCTGAAAGCCTGCCTACGGAAGGTAAGCACACAGCCTTGCCCTACAGCCCTGCAGAAGGGCCCAGCCAGTGGTCCCAGAGGGATGATGCTCGGGGGAACCACAGGTGACACACAGGTGCTGGTGCCCTCAGGGGGATGCAGGTTGCACAGTAGCTTATCCTTTTTTTTTTTTTTTTTTTGTATGTTTGGGTGTTCCCAGCAGACAAACGCTCAGATCTGTGCTTCTAGAAACCAGCTGTCCCCAGGTGGAAGCTGGAGTTCCCCAGGAAGAGGCTGTGTGGGCAACCCGGGGCTCCAGCTGTGGGTGAAACCTCGCTGGGGGAAGTGTTTTAGTGCTGGGTTTTGGCACCGAGAAGCCCCCATCTCCCAACAACAGTGAGTCTCATGGAGCTTCTTCACCTAGTAGAGAAGTTACTGTTCAGGGTCTTTATGAACACTTTCAAAAATTGCTCCGTGCAAGTGTTCCTGGTGGCTCAGGAGCAAGCTGAGTGCTAAGGGTGCTGAAAGCAGGGCGGATTGCAGGTCCACAGGAGCTGTGCTCAGGCTGCCGAGCTGAATGCCACAGTTCCTGGATTGTAGCTGCTGCAAGAGAAACTCTTTGTGCCCAGTTTTGCTTCTTGCTGCCAAGTTTTGCGACTTTACTGGCAGTCTTTTGGCTTTCACTGCAGCTTGTAAAGAGCATTGTCTGGGAAAAAAAAAAAAAAAAAAAAAAAAAAAAAAAAAAAAAAAAAAAAAAACAGAAAAACTAAGACCTGGATGCATTATAGTAGTTCAGAAAGCAGATAAAAATGTCCAAAATATAACTGTTTTGTTGTTTGTCTCTGCTGCTGCTTGGATTTATCAGCTTTATTTAAAGAACTTTGTGCATGTATTATAAATAAATTAAAGAAAGAAACAGTCTGACCTCTTGTACGTTTATTTCCTCTGTTAATAAGAACAATCACCTAATCCAAAATTAGTTCGTATAAAAATTCAAAGAGGAGAAATCATTTAATCTATTTGTAAGTAGAAATACGGTTAGGTGCAGTGGCTACAGCATCAAGGTCTGCCAAGAAGAAATCCAATTTGGCTGATTTGACAACATCAACACTGTCCAGTTAGCTAAAAATAAATAAATAAAATAAAAAGTAGCTATGCCAGCACAGGAGGCTCAGGGCTCAGAAAACCCTAGAAGATTCATGATCTCAACTGAGCCCAGAGCAGGAACAAGTGACAAGCAGCTGTTTGATAGCTATGAACCATAACAGAAATGAACCTGATTTTTTGGTTCATTTCAGCTGAGCTTGTGGACAGACATGGTTGGTGGTGGGGATTAGGGACCTGGGAAAAATGCCTGGAAAGGAAATTCCAAAGAGTGACAGACCGCAGCTTGGCAGCAAGAAAGGACCCAGCTTGTGCGAGGAACAAGAAGAGCCATGATCTATAGATTACAGTTATTAGGCACCTGGCCTTGCAGAAAGTCTTAAGAGAGAAGGGAAAAGCAGAAAGTCATGCCCATCCTCATGCAGGTGTTTGATGGGGTGACCGGTAGTAGCCTGGAGGACTTCACGGATCTGCTGATGCTGAAGGAGCTGCAGCCTTGCACAGCAGGACCGTGGTGGGCACAGATGAGGTTGTCCGTATAAGAATAACTTAGATAAAACAATATTAATAAAAGATCAAATTCCTGCTAAAGTCCAGGTTGTATCAAGAAAATGCTGCCAGTTCCTTTCCCCTCTTCTTCTGCAATATGAGTTTTATACTGCCTTTTGGTCAACACCGGGAAGGTTTTTTCATCTACAGTAGACAAGCAATCAGATGACCCCGGTGACAGGTGTCAAGTCATGTTTGTGAGACTCCACGCCAAGTGGTGAAGCTAGGATCATGACCAGCAGTATCATTTTCCACAGCTTATCTCAGAGGTCATGAATACAGTAGCTGCTCCATGCTGGCCACTGCAGGACTCGGAAGCACAGGAGCACACCAGGAAAACTGCATTTTAGAGAAAAATACCACAGATGCTTCAGTTGATAGGCCTGGGAGCCAGCTGTTGTGTGATGGGGGTAAAGAATAACTGGGCAATGTGACCCAAATGGGCAGGGTGGTGATGCCAGGTACCCTCTTCACAGCATCTGTAATGCTTCAAGTGCCAAATAGGTCTCTGAAAAAAGCTGGGGGCAAAGAGGCTGTGCAACTGGCAGTCGGCCCCTGTCTATCCAGGCTAGCACCTGCACTCACCTTTCCTGGTTGGTTTTTCACTAAAAACAGATCAAAATGAGTCAGTGGCCTGAAGTGGAGACATGTAGCTGCTGAGGTATGGTAACTGTTAGTTTTCTGGTCGTAAGAGAAAATAGGAATGCTGCAATTTGTTGTTTGTACTATAAAATGTGTTTGATAAGACTATCATGGGTTAACACAAAGAGCTGTGAGTAAACAATATATGTAGGAGCAGACAGTAAAAGTTTAGAATTTTTTGGTTATAACTCATGACTTCTTGCTGATCCTTCATTATTTTAGTTGAATATTTACTTGGTACCATGGATGGAGAGAGACCCAGATCTCTTCCTTGGAGCCAAGGAGAAATTCCTAATTTTCTGTCATGTAGCTTTCCAACAAGGGCGACCCAGACTCCAGTCCCAAAATCAGCATCCAGCCCTGCAGGGGAGGTTACTGCAGCTATGTCTACATCAGCACGCCGTGCAGTACCATAGGAAGGGAGCTACAGAGGAAAACAGTCAGTGCCCCCATGCAGCACACGTTGCTGGGATTTTGCCATGGAGTAGCTCTGATCTGGCCCTGTGGGATGAGTGCACATCAGTGGTTGAAGGGATCTTCTGGTTAGGATTCACATGGCAGGAGCCCAGCTTGCACACTCCAAGACTATGCTGCAATGTGAGTCACAATAAGAGTTGAGCCATTAAATTCATTAAAAAAAAAAAGTGTTCCTGATCCAAATTGAACCACCAGTTTAGAGATACCTGGGGAGAACGGGTACCCAAGGGACTGAACCCCAGCTCAGCATCCTGATCCAGCTGGAAGAACTGAAGGACCAACCTGAGCCAGAAAAAAAGGAAAGGAAAGGAAAGGAAAGGAAAGGAAAGGAAAGGAAAGGAAAGGAAAGGAAAGGAAAGGAAAGGAAAGGAAAGGAAAAGGAAAGGAAAGGAAAAGGAAAGGAAAGGAAAGGAAAGGAAAGGAAAGGAAAGGGAAAGGAAAGGAAAGGAAAGGAAAGGAAAGGAAAGGAAAGGAAAGGAAAGGCAAGGAAAGGAAAGGAAAGGAACGGGAAAAAAGGAAAGGGAAAAAAGGAAAGGGAAAAAAGGAAAGGGAAAAAAGGAAAGGAAAGGAAAGGAAAGGAAAGGAAAGGGAAAAAAGGAAAGGGAAAAAAGGAAAGGGAAAAAAGGAAAGGAAAGGAAAGGAAAGGAAAGGAAAGGAAAGGAAGAAGGAAAGGAAAGGAAGGAAAGGAAAGGAAAGGGAAAAAAAGGAAAGGAAAGGAAAGGAAAAAAAGGAAAGGAAGGGAAAGGAAAGGAAAGGAAAGGAAAAGGAAAGGAAAGGAAAGGAAAGGAAAGGAAAGGAAAGGAGCGTAAAGGAAAGGAAAGGAAAGGAGCGTAAAGGAAAGGAAAGGAGCGTAAAGGAAAGGAAAGGAAAGGAAAGGGGAAAAAAGGAAAGGAAAAGGAAAGGAAAGGAAAGGAAAAGGAAAGGAAAGGAAAGGAAAGGAAAGGAAAAGGCAAAGGAAAGGAAAGAAAAGGAAAGGAAAGGGAAAAAAGGAAAGGAAGGAAAAGGAAAGGAAAGGAAAGAGGAAAGGGAAGGAAAAAAAGGAAAAGAAAGGAAAGGAAAAGGAAAGGGAAAGGAAAGAGGAAAGGAAAGGAGGGGGAAGGAAAGGAAAGGAAAGAAAAGGAAAAGGGAAAGGAAAAGGAAAGGAAAAAGGAAAGGAAAGGAAAGAAAGGAAAAGGAAGGAAAGGAAGGAAAGGGAAAAAAGGAAAGGAAAGGAAAAGGAAAGGAAAGGAAAGGAAAGGAAAGGAAAGGAAAGGAAAGGAAAGGAAAGGAAAGGAAAGGAAAGGAAGGAAGGAAAGGAAAGGAAAGGAAAGGAAGGAAAGGAAAGGAAAGGAAATGAACGGAGCGGAAAGGAAAGGAAAGGAAAGGAAAGGAAAGGAGCGGAAAAAAAGGAAAGGAGCAAAAAGGAAAGGAAAGGAAAGGAAAGGAAAGGAAAGGAAAGGAAAGGAAAGGAATGGAATGGGAAGGAATGGGAAAGGAAGGAAAGGAAAAGGAAAGGAAAGGAAAAAGGAAAGGAAAGGAAGGAAAGAAAGGAAAGGGAAAGGAAAGGAAGGAAAGGGAAAAAAGGAAAGGAAAGGAAAAGGAAAGGAAAGGAAAAGGAAAGGAAAGGAAGGAAAAGAAAAGGAAAGGAAAAGAAAGAAAAGGAAAGGAAAAGGAAAGGAAAGGAAAGAAAGGAAAGAAAGGAAAGAAAGGAAAGGAAAGGAAAGGAAAGGAAGGAAAAGGAAAGGAAAGGGAAAAGGAAAGGAAAAGGAAAGGAAAGGAAAAAGGAAAGGAAGAAAGGAAGGAAAGGAAAGGAAGGAAAAGGAAGAGGAAAGGAAAGGAAAAGGAAAAGGAAAGGAAAGGAAAGGAAAGGAAAGGAAAGGAAGGAAAGGAAAGGAAAAGGAAAGGAAAAGGAAAGGAAGGAAAGGAAGGAAAGGAAAGGAAAAAGAAAAGGAAGGAAAGGAAAGGAAAGGAAAGGAAAGGAAAGGAAAAAGGAAAGTGCAGGAAAGGAAAGGAAAAAAGAAAAGGAAGGAAAAAAGAAAAGGAAGGAAAAGAAAAGGAAGGAAAAGAAAAGGAAGGAAAAGAAAAGGAAGGAAAAGAAAAGGAAAGAAAAGAAAAGAAAAGAAAAGAAAAGAAAAGAAAAAAGAAAAGAAAAGAAAAGAAAAAAGAAGGAAAAGAAAAAAGAAGGAAAAAAAAAAAAGCTCTGCTAGACATCTGTGATTCCTCCCATTATTATTATTTCTACACGTCTGTCTCTACAGACAGCAACTGAACACTCTTACTTTGCATACCAGCAGAAGCTCGCTTTGATTTCACTTAAAATTCATTTCAGTTTGCATTGAGTGATGTCAGGCTGGCTGGCAGCCTGCAATATTTCAGCCTCTGTGGAGCAGCAGTCCCAGGTGGGGAACCACTTTCACTGGACCCACCAGCTGCAGGTGAGATCTCCATGGATCAGGCACACAGGGATTTTCCTGCGCTGAGCCTTTAGGGCTGGTAATTGCAACTCTTTCCCTTCCATGGCATTGTCTATGGAATAAAACTATATGTCACCTCGTGTGAGAGCCACAGACATGCATCGTCCTTACAGGTGCTGGATGAGAGATTAATTTAATAATAAATATTATTCTGTTAATTATATATTTGCTGTGGGCTTTCCTAAAATATCATATGCTGCCATGTAAACAACAGAGTTATCTACATAGGTTATCTTACACCCCACCTCCACCTCCTTCCCATCTGTCCAGACCTTGTGAGCCACCAACTCCACGGATGCTGGCCATCCTCATGCCTGTGGGTGCTCGGGACAACACATCTCAGGAGCTGTGATACAGAACCAGAGCTGCTGGGTGTAACTCAGAAAAGAAATTATGCAACGCAGCCAAAGAAATTAATGAAGTGGTAGCAAGTAGGGCAAGATTGTTTTGAAATAGGAATGAATTATGATAGTATATTAAGCTGATTATGCATCCGGGTTGAGATGTACAGAATGGGTGAGCTATGCTGTAGCTGGGAGAAGCCAGGCGCACAGCCAGACCCGCACAATCTGTGTGTTTGTGTGGCTGGTGGCAATGAAACCCATTGCCCTCTGCGGAGAGTACTGTAAATGTGAGCGGGGTCTGCCAGATGGCAGACATCCGGAAAGACACAAGGAGAGAGGAAAGCGTAACTGCATTGTGCATGGAGGTAAGCGGGCTGAGCCTGTCCACAGATGGGAATCTGCAAATCACAGTCCTGGTGCAAGCTCACAGGAAAACGCTGACGAAGTCAGAACCAAATTCCTGAGCCTCCTCTGTGCAGCTGAAAAATCAGGACGAGGGTTCAGACTGGTCTCATCTACGGTTGCACAAATCTAGAGGAAACTGCAAGCCTAGGTGTGGCTGAGCTGCTGTTGGTGTAGGGCATACAGAAGGGATGTAGGAAGACAAAACTGAGTTCATACTGGTCCTGATGCTCACTAGCGCTGGGGCTAATTATACACTGGATCACCCTGTACATGATATTGGATTGAAAGGCCAAAATCAGAAAGCATGAGGAGTGCAAATATGTTCCTACTTCTCTCTTCCTTTGCTTGCCACTCGCCATGGGCAGCCATAGGGATAAGGTGTCCTAGCGCTGCTGAATGCCAATGTGGGCTGGGGAGAGGGCATTTCTATGTAGCTCTTTTCTTGGTTGCACTATGCTAGTACAAACAAAAAATATTCTAGGATTGAATTCCATGAAATAAAGACCAGAATATCTGGAAGAAAAGAAATCTCTCTTTTCTTTTCTTTTTTTTTTTTTTCTTTTTATTTTTTTCTTCCTGCATCCAACCTGTATTTGACTGTTTCTTGATTCTTTGCAAAACTTTTTGTCTTTTCCCCTTTCAAGACAGGCTGAGGAAACAGATAGCAACACGGTCCTCCTACCCTGCCTCATCTGCTTTGATTCAGGACTCAGGCAGGTGAGGGTGAGCTGCTGCTCTCTGGGGAGAGGGTGCTCACCGAACACTTGTGCTCAAAAGTCCCTGTGTTTGATCCCTCAAAGATCCCCAGATCCCTGGATGCTCATTTTCAGGATACATTAAGGGAGAGGCTGGCAATAGGGTATTGCCACCTGACACAGCAGGAATACACCAGCCCATACCTCTTGGAAATGAGGAAGAAAAAAAGCCTCTTCCTCTTACCTGCTTGACTCCCCACCTCCTCCTCAGCTCCTAGTGAAAAAAAGGAAGCTCAGAACAGCTGATTTGATTTACACCCAAGGACAAACCTGTTTGGACAAACGGGTGTGTGTTTTGGAAGCCAGCTACTGATACAGCTTTTGAGTTTCACCTTACCCCAGTAATAAAAAGACCCCAGAGAAGCGCCGTGATTTGGGTGTTTGTCTGTGGCATATGTTAACATCTGTGCAGGAGCTCCTTAGACCTTATCTGGTGTGTGTATTTGTCAGGGGTCTGGACTGATAGAAGGGCACTCTGTAAGGATATGAGCTCCTCCACTCTGCTGTGGTATTAGGGGTTGTTAGTGACTTGTCAGTTCATGTTTTCAATTACTGTTATTACTATTATTTTAAAACTGTGGGTGTTTCTAAAATTGCTTTATATCAGATAATAAGTATGCTCATTCTTTAGTTACAGTAATTAGCATTCTGAGTTTGATTCTGCCACCTCAATTGCTCCAAGAGCTGGGGCTGGTTACCACATACACAAAGCTCTTAGCTCTTTTCTATAAATAGATTATATTATATATCCTAGTTTTAACTCTTGATGTCCCAGAGACTATTCTTCCTACCGCTGTCTTTTCTGTGACTCATTCCTGTCATTCCTTTACAGTTTCTCTCCCACCAAATGATATGTCTTGGAAAGGAATGCCTCTTTTTTTTTTTTTTTTTAATAACTGAAATAAAAATGCGATTCCTAAGCAATTCCCATGTCTTGTCATGTTGCCGTGGAGCACATTTTCTCTCACTGGCTCCGATGAACAGCTTCTGTATCAGCCTCTCATAGGCCACTGTGGCATTTCCTACCACTTGTGCATGCCTTCTGTTGCCCCAGGAGGGGACATTGCAGATAATTGCCAGGCTACCACGCGGAGCAGCCTGAAAATGCAGCGAGTGACCATCTAGCTGAAAACAAGCTGGTAGGATGTGGTTAGAGCAGAGAAAAAAATCTTGCTTTTAAAAACTGCCTTAAGAAATATCTGAGTCTGTGCTAAAAAGAAGCAATGCACGAGAGCAAGTCAATACCAACAAGGAGAGGGGAGGATTCAATAGTGTGGCACTGCTGGATGTAACTACAGCTTAAGGTATGCTATTAAAGTAAAAAAAAAAATGTTTTCCTGAAAAGCTTAGGGTATTTCACTGGAGAAAGCTGAAAACAGACATTTTGAAGGAAGAACAAACCAAAGAAGTAAAAAAAATAAAATCCAGACCAGAAGATACGCTGGGAGATGGTCCACAAGGACATGCATTAAACCGAGGAAAAGAGACTGGGTTATCTAATAGGAGTGAATGAACTAATTTTTTAAAGCCTTGTTAGGAGAGTGCTTAGGTATTTTATGGTCCATCTCCTGGATGGGAAACAATTGTCTCATGCTGAATCAAAATCTGATTTTTTAATGACGGGGAGATACCTAGAGCCCAGAAAGTGTGCTACAGTCAGCTCTAGTCAGCTAGGTAAACTGTTGTCCTCCTCACTGGGATACACGTGCACATCGTTCAGAAGCTAAAGCCTGTTCACCTTGCTGCCCAGTGCTTTGCTGCTCTTCTGTTGATAGAGCCCAGCTGGATTTCTTGCTGTACAAAAGCAACAGAATTGCTGGCAGATATTCATCACGACAGGTCATCTGTCTTGTAGCTCACTTCACACCTTGGGTTTGCCATCACCCGAGTCACTTAACATTGCAGGCACATTATAAAGCTTGTATTTTTCTCACAGCTGGTATGGCATTGTCTATCCATGCAATAGCTCCAATTGCTCAATAGCAAACACATTCTCCATCTAACAGCCAGCTTGGGGAGAGATGAAAAGGCTGTATTGGAGCATTTGCACGCAGGACATCTTGCTGTGAACAGGTACACGGTTCTACTACAGGTACAGAAAGAGCCAAACAGACTTTTAGTTAAACATGCCAAGGTTAGAAACACACTGGTCTTATTTTCAAGGGAAAAATATACACGTGCTCCCATTTCTAGAAAACATATTTGATTTCTAGCAGGTCTATTTGTAGCAAGTGCCTCCACTGATAATGAGGGACGTTTCACAGATCTGACTTACCGATGCCCACCTACTGCACCCAGCCAGCACACCGTCCATCCTGTGGCAGCCAGCGGTACTGGCAGAGCACACAGCCGAGTAATAAAGGCAGCAGCTCAAATCTCTGCTCCTGGCTTGGCTGCTGCCAGGGCCTGCCTTGCAGTTGTGCCAAACTTGGACACTTCCACTTGTGTTTTACATGCTCGGGACACCTGTCTCAGTGGGCCAGAAATGCCGCAGATGCCATCTCACTCTTCCAAGGAAGTCTTCATCCCAGATAAATTCCTCACCTTCAGGAGAACGGTGCCAGCCCACTATACACTCTTGAGGGAGATTGCAGCTCATTAAGATGCAATGAGTAACATGTTTGAAAAGGTAATTAAAATGTTTTTCAATCATTCTTGTATACTCTTTTAAAGCAGTATAAAGCTTGATCATGTCTGTGATTGTACTTTGACCTGATGAAAGCTGTGAATGGAAACATGTACAGTAGGTAATATTTACTCTGGCAGTGAACCAGTAGGCAATGTCTACTGCTTTCGTTGCTCTGTGGAATAAAAGTTTTGAATTTTGCACTGTACTGAACCATTTATTGTCTTGAAATTGGCAGCAGTAACACCCAGCTGGATGCCTGTGTGTTTTGTGTTTGTGGACAGGCTGATCCATGGGAAACAATCTAGCAGACAAATCAACTTCTTTATGAATTAAACAAAATCTTTATTTGGGTATGAGGTATTTGAGCCTGAGGGAGCTATTATTTTGGAAAAGGCCCATACAAGGGCTTTCTAAAGCATGGGCTTTGTGAGTCTTACGTATGATATTCTCATACAGCCATTAGTTATGCCTTGCTCTGCGGAACCCGGTGGATTTCTGTGTAAATGGCGATGGGGTCCAAAGCACTGAGCTGAAAATCAAAACAGAGCTGGGAGTCTGGCCAAGCTATTGAGCTGTGCAAGTTGTCCTTCTGCCTCCCACCTTCTTGCAGCCTTTTCCCTAGGACAGGAATGACCATTTCCTATCTGTTTCCCTATTGTATAACACTTAAGAATTTCTTCTAACCAAAAGAGAGAAGGAAAAAAATTACCCAGAAACAGCTAAACACTCAGTACCAAAAATAGGCATTAGCATGTCAAGATAATTCTGTGTGCTTAGATTCAGCCCTATCAAATCTCACAGTCTCATGAATGTCATGGGATCTGATGTTTTCTTAATTCTCCAGCTGATGATAATCAAGGAACCACATAATAATCTTGACTTCCTTAACAAACTTAAAAAATCTCTTGTAAATTTCTAGCTTTGTGGTTGCTGAGAAAACATGATGCAAGAAAGTCCTAAGTCCTGAAGGTAAACAAAATCATCCCACAGTCATCCCAACCCTTTATTCACTCCTCCTAGGTTAATATGCCTAGTGGTTCTTTGCTGCTTCTTATACATGAACAGACAAAAAAATTGGTTCATAGTGAAATATTCTGTAACAGTCTCTGCTCTCATCCTCAGTCAGCCACCTTCATGATTTTTTTGTTGTTGTTGTTCATTTGCAGGTCCAAAGCTGTGTGCTGATAATTGGCCTACAACAATGTGCATTGGATATTCTCACAATTTACACATGCCTTGTTTTCTCTGTGCCTTCAATAACGGGCTCCTGTGTTCTTTTTCTTCCTTAAATTCTGAGTGATCAGGCTATTACACTGGTACTAAACAGAAACAGGCCCCATGCTCACAGACCTCCTGCAGGAGTTGGGGAAGGTCAATGTAATAGTTCCTCATCAATTTCTGTATGAAATGAAGATAACCATATTTACTTTTCTGACCTGTTTGGGACTGCAGACTATTTTGGACAGAGTTTGCTTCTTAGCACAGTACATACATGGCCCTACACAACCAGGCTTTATTACTGCTCTCTATTTACTTTTTATTGCCCTGGGAGCAGGAACTGGGGTTCAGTTTTTCCTCTCTCCCAGGCTCCCATGGGCTTCCCCTCTCCCATGGTCCAGAAGAGATGTGGCAAAAGGAGAAATCTGGTGCGAAGTGTTCCTGCATCTGTGCATGGTCCACATGCTAATGATCTGCAACCTGGCTACTGTGAGGTGGGGGGCTTGCAGGGGCTTCCACACAGTGCAGGCTGGGCAACACTTTACAGTAGTTAACACCAGTGTGATAATGCTGGCATTCACTACTGTGAATTGTGGCTGGCATGACTAACCATTTATGGACAGTTCTTTATTAAAAAAAAATAAAAAAATAAAAAAATCAGGATAATAAATTCAGTTTATAATCCACATCAAGGAATATAATCTGGGCAGGATTTTTCTCAGTGATCCGGAAAATACTGTTTGCTGCCAGGTAATATGCTTTCAGAGGTGGACATAAATTTTTTTCATGACATTTTTCTGGACTATGATAAGCATTCAAAGCACAGTCAGTTGCCTTACTCTTTCTTTGTATCCATATAGCTTTAAGATGTCTGCCATTAACCGTGTTTCAGAGTTTGAATGCTTGATATTTTCAGGAAGAAATATGAAAAAGAAAGAAAAACATAATAGTTTCCGATCATCAAATATTTTGGGTGAGTCATTCGCCTGCATAGCTAGATAAATGCAACAGGACATCCTGTAACCGTTGTGCAGTTTCTTTAACTTCTCTGTGTTCTTTTTTTTTTTTTTTTTTTTTTTTTTTTTAATCCTATGACATAAATAGTGAAGTAGGGAAGAAAATGGCAGTGCAGTCCTCTCCGGGCAGTTATACTGTCCTCTGCACTTGGATCCTCTCCTGCGTCTGATGAGAAACTCCTGGGGCAACTACCCTCCTAGGTACTGAGGTACAAATAGGGGTTGTGTTCTCCTCCTGGCAAGGAACAGGGAATTCAAGGGCAAAGCCTCCTGAGGGAGGTTAGAGAAGCTGATGTTATTTCTCTGAGCCTTTTGTCTCCTGAAGAAGCTTCAGGAATTACCAACATCAGAGGGATGAGCCTTCACTGGAGCTTTCCAGGAAATGAACCAAAGGGTCTGTACCAGCAGCAGTCCTTTCTCTCACCTGCTGTTCAGAGACTAACCTCCCCCCAGCCATTTGTTTTGCTCTTGCATGGCAGTAGAAGAATTTCTAGGAGATTTCTGGTCTTTCTTTTAGATACTGATAACAGGATGCAGCTGACCAGAATACCAGTAAGAATGGAATAACTGAAGTCAAATTCTGCTCCCAGCAAAAGAAAACAATAAGTCATAAAACATAATAATTCTGGTTATGCAGTCAGTATATTTAAGAGTAACAGGGAAAGAAGGAAAAGCTAAAACATTGGCAGGAAAAAAAATGTTTTCCCCATTCCATTCTATCGGCAAGTACAAACAGAGCTTTGAATTTCAATCTATCAAATGTCAATCTGTTCATACCCAGAGGCCTTGGAAAATATATCTGGTATCAGGTAGATAAACATCTGGTCAGTAATCTTGGAGTGAGCCTGAGACAGTTTGTGTTTATGTGTTTGTGTATACATGTGTAATCAACAGAAACTAAACAAAACTAAACAGATAGCTTTATGACTACAAATCAAATGAAAGGGAATTAGTGGAGAGATCACAAATGAATAAAGCCTAACTTTCAGTAATAATTCCTGCGAGAATTTTGGAGGCATGACTTCACACCTGAAATAACTGGGATCTTCTGAAATTCATCTTCCTCCTTGAAATCCTTCTTCAAGACTTAGCACACCTGTGGCATTTAAAAGTAATTAGTTGATGAATCTGAAATGGTCATGTATCACTGGGATATGGAGGACTGTGTTGCCACTTATTATATAATGTCTTCACTTAGTATCAGGAAATGCCTCTCTGTGTTCACATAGTACGTGGCACAGTGATATCTAGTTGTGATCATGATAAACCCCATTAGTAATGACCAGGAATCAACTCCGTCAATAAGTCTCGCATCTCATGACCTGATGGCGAGATGATAGAAAGTCAGCATCTAACTACTACTATTACATATATTAAAATCTGGCACTCTTCTTCCTCTGTCTCCCATACACATACAACCTCAGTATGCAGAGCAAGATGTGACTTTTTCTTTGTTTTCATTTTCTGTTTACATCAACATTTTCTCCAGGGTGAGGAGTTCCCTTTGGTTTACATACCTTTCATATGGACTTCTTCCACTCCCTCATTCTTTGAGCCTGTTCCTGATCTGGTCACAGGTACATTGGCAGCAGGCATTTTGTTCTTTATATGGGCAAACTTTTTTTTTTTTTCCACTTTTCAATCACTGGTTCTCCTTTCCTCTCACAGTGCCATCTATTTCACAACCATTTTTGTCAACAAAATACCTCCCACACGCTATTTGCTTTCCACCTCTGGAGTCTTGCCCCGAGTGTAGACTGAGAAGTCAATAAAGTTGGCACTGTCTCTGGATTTACATGCGTATATGTTTATTTATCCACAAAAAGCCCCAGCTCCAAACCTCAAAGCCTTATTACAGTAAGTAGCGCTGATGTGGGTGAAAAAGCTTTAACCTTTTAATTCCAGGAACTACTTGAAATGTTATTTTCTAGTCTTGACTAAAAGGTAAAGGTTAGTATACATTTCTTCATGGCCCTCAGCAACCCTTGAGCTCTCCTTTCATCTGGCTCTGGGTTCTGCAACCTCCATTGTTCTACAGTACTATTGTAGAGCCTTTTCTTTTTATCTCCTTTAATTGGGATAGCTTTCCTGAATAACTTGTTTTGCCCTGCTTTTCTTCAAACATTACCTGAAACTTACCTTCCTCTCGTAATTGTTCTTACACAATTGTTCTCTAAAACCTTTGATTTAGTTGGCTTAGTAAAATATGCTATGAAAAATGTCACAGGAAAGAAAGTGTTGCTTTGTTCCAGATGGTATTTTTATTTCTGTAATGGCTGGGAACTCTCTTCAGTTTACTTACTAAGCTGCTTTCAATGCTTGTTGTTAGTGACAGCAGTATCATTTTTCTGTCATGTTCTCATCACTTTGTTTGGTGTAGGCACTGCAATCCTTTACTTCTCTTTGGACATCAGAGCATATTTAATAAACCAGTTTAGGGTTGTACTTGTTTCCTTTACCTTTGATGACTGACGCAGTTGAGCCAGTTTGCAAAAAATAGGTGTCTTTCCTGAGTATTGAACTGAAAAGTTTTTTATAAATTGACACATACACAAACAAATAGTGAAGCTGGAGGGGAAAGAGTTTGTGTTATGCTGCTGTTAGTTTTCACATCTATCATCATATTTTTTTTCTGTAAAACCTGTTTCATTGGAACCCACATACTGGCTAACATCAGGAAGCACAATACTCACAAATAGTATACAGAAGCACACACAGAAATCCATTCAGATGTTGCATGCCGTTTTTGCATGAAAGTGCATAATTCTAAGCCATCATATCCATATTTAGCCTATTTCAGTCTAGCAGAAAGGCACCATCGCCAGAGAACTGGTATGGCGGTCATCACTGTCCCCTTCCTTAAACTCAGTATATCCTCCTGGTTCTCATCATTGTTCACAGGCAAAGCAGGAGAACAATGAAGAGACTAAAGAAGCTGCCCTTTCATGGCTAGGCTTCGTCTCGGTGTCCCGGGGCCGGACAGCCTCAGTGAGGCAGGCCGGAGCTGCGGTGCCTGTGGAGGCGATGTGGCGTCACCTCCCAGCAGCCACGGCCTGTGCCTGCCTCGGCTTGTGGTTGTGGGCTCTGCAGATGCTGCAGGACTCCTCTGCACAGCAGTTTGATCCTGGCTGGTGCGTTCAGCCTCGGAAACCTCCAGACAGCTGCTGGCAGGAGGAGGTGAACATTGTGGCCGTCCTGTGCAGGTGCTTCCTGGCTGCCTTGGAGCTGAAGCTGGGTCCAACACCCCTCCCATACAAACAGCCTGCTCTGCGTAGTCTTCCGTTCAACAGCACAGCCAGCTGAGTGGCAGCCATCAGACTGTCCAAGAGACATTTCTATGCCTCACAAACATCTGGCTGTGCCTTTTGTTTTCTTCATGTCCTGCCACAGTACATCGTTGTAGGTACACTCCCCCTCATGTGTGTGAGATCCAGGAAAGCCGTCCTGAGGACTTGGCTGGAGCTATCTGTATCAGAAACTTCCCCCCTAGCAGGGCTGCAGTTTTGCCCCCAGATCTCATCACTTTTGCACTGCCCATCCGAGGATCCACAAAGTCTTGGGAGCTCCTTGCCAGCAGCCTCCTGGAGCACGCCATCAAAGCGGTCTTGCAGCAGGGCCTGGAAGTGGCAGCTTAGCAGAGAAGTCCTCTACGCCACTGAGTGTATCTTTCCTCCGGCTGTCTCGTTCAGCCTGAAAGTTTCTTTGAGCAGTAGGGACTACTTCATGGAGATTTTTGGTGCTTTTCTTCTTAAAGAAGTAGCCCCTATTGTTTCCTGCTTACCCTCATTCATATTCTCCACTGCATAGATGAGGTAAAAAAAGTAAATGGACTACTTAGTTGTCGAAGATTTTACCTGCCAACAACATTTCTAAGTGCTATAATTTAATATTTTTATCACTTTAACTAGTATTTATTCTGGGCTAACTCTTTCAGGAAGCACCAGACTGCTAGGTTTCACTGCATTCTTGCAATTAGCACATAGCCTTAGCTTTGCCCTGTGTGCCATAATAGCAAGTTAATATCATTGTTGTCAGTCCAAGCCAGACTCTTGCCAAAATTGCTATTTATAACTCACTTTTTAAGAAATAATCTAATGCTGAACACATCTACCATGCAGTTGTCAAATATTTGCTACTTTGAGTTTTAAATGTCATTCAGCCTTTAAATGGAGCACAGAAATTTTGCTGTAGCAGGAAATGTTAAACCTATGCCATTAAAAGAGTTTTTTTTTTTTTTTTTTTTTTTTCTTGTACACTTTGCCATAGTGGCATAATTGGATGAGAACAAATGTATCTTAACAACTTTGTTACATTTTACTTTTTTTTTTTTTTTATCAGGATTTTGATATTCATGTTATGATACTAAAATGGATGTCAAGAACTGTGTTTCTAAATCCAGCTTTTAAATATTAAGCATTGAAATAACTGTACATTGTGCTGTCCTGTGCAAACACTGGATACTGCATCTAGATGCAATCTGGATGGGTGGGCTCAACCTTGTACACAGCAAGCTGGCTGTGACTGTCTCACCAGTTTTCTTATTCAACAAATTTCTTCCAACTGCTACCTGCTCTGCAGGTAATGCTGTCTGAGTGCTAAAGGAACTTCTTCCAGTTCAAAGGCAAATGAATACTAGGAGAGCAGGTTGAAAAATTGTGAGGAGGGAAGGGTGCACATGAATCAAAAGCATGGTCTCACTTTGGGGCCAGTGTAGCTGAAGGAAGACCAGGTAGGGCAGGAGGGTGGGTGAGTTAAAGGGAAGCTTATCTGAGAAAGCGTTAAGAAAACAGAGATTAGCAGACCAAAAAGAATTGGACGGAAACATAGAATAATTTGGGTTAGACTCCAACTCAAATCAGGGCTAACTAAGATCAAGTTGCTGTGGGCTCTGTCTGGTAGTTTTGAGTTTCTCCAAGGACAGAGATCCTACAGTCTCCCTATCCACTTGTTCTGGGTTTAACCACTCTCAAGGTGAAAGTATTTTTCCCCAGACCCAGCTGGAATTTTTATTGCTGTAATTTGGCCATTGCCTTTTGTCATTTTGCTTTGCACCTCCAAGAATCTGGCACATTCTTCTCTATAACACATCTTCACATAGTTGAAAGCTATAATTAGACCTCCACCAAGTCATCTCCTCTCCATTATGAACACAGGTCTCAGCTTCTCTTCATATGTCAAGCAGTCCAGTTCCCTAATCATCTTCACGGCACTCTGCTGAACCTCCTCCAATTTGCAAATTGATCCCTGGTGAGGAAGAGGTGAAAGGTAATAGGGTAGGAGAAAAGCTACGAGACAAAAGAGGATATGGAGGAAAACCTGCAAAAAGTAGAGCCCAGAGCAATTAGAACAATGTATGCAAAAGAAAGTGGAGGATGGGAAGGCAAAAAAAAAAAATAGCAGGAGGAAACTGGCCATGTAATTCCCACTGTGACCTGTAGTAACTATGTTACTAGAGCATCTCAAGAATTTGGCTCAAAATGCTTTTATCCTAGAGACCTGTTGTTCCACTGCTTCCCTTTAAAGGTTAGTGTTGACATGCATTTCTTTCAAAAGTGGCTCACTAAAAAAGTAATTAATTTTTCAGTAGTGTGCATAAATTACGGACAGCATGAAATGGGAGGTTAATCACATAAAATAGTCACGTAAAAGTGAGTGATGTTGGCTTTTTTTGCATTAGACTTAATCTTTTACAAACACAGATATCTAAGTAAGACAACTCTGAGACATAAATGTGGGGGTGACAGATAGTGATGCCTTTTCTTTGATTCCTTGATTTTCTTAATTGCAGCAGGCATGGCCATGAGCTTGCTGTGCGACCACTTTCCCATTTGTTTTGAAGCATCCTGGTCTTCCAGAAGGTACTCTCCAGCTTGGTGGCATGGGTGTCATTTGGAGGATTTTGCTTGAAATGGTTGTCAGGGCTGTAGCTCTCTCTAGTAGGAAGAGATTTCTTCTACTGCTTTGGGACTGCTGTGATCTGTTCCTCTGATCATGAGCTTGACAGATCAAGTGGCTGTTGCTCAATGACCCCATCGCCATACTTTAGCAGACATTGACTTGACGCACTGGGGCATAAAGCTACTTTGGAGGCCTGCTGATCTCAGTCCTTGACAACGCACTACATCTGTGCAAAGATGATGGCGAAGCAGAGCGACATTTTGAGTAATGTCACTGAACGATGGGACTACAACTACCACCTTGTGTATTATTAATTCTAAAAAAGGCACATCTGCTTTTTTTCAGGAAAACATTTGTGTAACTGTCTACAAATCTAACCCAGTATATGTTTTTAAGGATTCTCTTGCATTTTTTTCTCATTCAGGATATTACTTGGTCAAGTAGATATTTTACATTTTCTGCTGTATTTGCAGATTATGAAACACCTACCTACCTCTGCTGAGTGAGCTTTTTTCACTTTTGTCATCTTTTTTTATGACTAATTAGCCTGCTTAATCACCTGAAAAAAATGTTAACTGTTATCAAAACCAGTGACTTATACTGAAATAATAATGTTATTAATAAAAAGCATTAGACAATTTATAGAATCACAGAATCACAGAATCGTCTAGGTTGGAAGAGACCTCCAAGATCATCTAGTCCAACCTCTGTCCTAACACTAACAAGACCTCCACGGTAAACGGTAAAATATTCTCAGCACTATATACTCTTAAGTCTAAATTCTGAACTGAAGAGAAAACCAGAAGTCAAACAGAGTAGTAGTAGAAGATACAGAGTCATTCTGTCTGGTCAGCTGTGTCCCACCTGAGCCCATTTAAGGGACTAAATGAGATGGAATTCAGCAGAACAATTTTGGAGAGGATATCCAAGGTGCTGGGAGTCCTTTACCAGGTACACAATGGTTCTGATACCCTCCACTATCCTTGTATCTCCCTAGTCAGTTGCCTTCCTGTTGGGATAAAAGACTTGGAAAACATGTACCATCCTCAACATTCAACAGATATTCATGCCCTAAATATTATTTTTTCTATCTACTTTTACCAGCATTATGTAGCAAAAATTATAAGGCAGGAAAAAGTGTCTGTACAGATGTTTAGGTAGTAGATTCAAATTAGATTAGAATCGAATGTGTATTACATATTTTGGTTAAAAAACGTTATAGATGGGTTCATTCCTTTTATCTCTGAGATTGCACAGTTCACAAGCACCCTCACAACTGTACCTGAAGAAACGCTGATACAAATAGCAAATTAGCTGTGCTTACTATTAGGCAATTTGCATGCCTAATGTAAAGTATGCATTTTTATGTGTTGAGGGACTACACGGTGCAGGTCTGTTTCTTTTTGTGAGCAAACTTGACTTGCTTCTGAGTATGAGCTAATAAATTTAAACCTTTGTGTGCAAGAAGGCTGGCTTGGTGACAAGAGTGTGTGCACAGGTGTGGAACCGAATTGTTGTTGTAGTTTCTAGAACTAGGTTCCTAGCTGTAGGAATTAGGTGTAAACTGTTTGCTTTGTTCATAGAAGCTGTTTTATATATATATATATTCTGTTACTGTGTAGCCCATGGGGGAAAAAAGGCACATATGCTAAACGGGCCTTTTACTTCATTATACTTCATACACATAAAAATTAATTTAGGCAAACAGACAACTCTTAATATGCATGCCATCTACAAGACTAGCCTAACAACCCCACATCTCAGTCTTAAGTTGATTTTGGCATTTTGAGCTGTATTTCTACTGCCACCCTTGCTTCTAAGGCAGTGGTTCAATGCAAAGTAAATATAATTTTAAAGACTTCTGGACCAAAATTTTAGTGACCCTCTAATACAATGAGCTGACCTGATATCTTGAGTCATCTTATTCTGAAGGGTTAAATTTGTATCAACAGATTTTAATCTGGCTTTGCCATAGCACAAGTTCAGTGGCTCTCACACAGCTAGACCCATCCCAAGGGTCTGCCCCAGTGCCCTCTTACCTCCACACTGCTCACCCTATTTAAAGATAATAGTTCTTAGATATCATCAGCAAGCTTACAATCTTACATGCATCGGCCATCTCTGATGCATCTGTGAACACTTACTGTAGTCAGGCTTCTTTGTCATAGATCATATCCTAGATTGCTGCCTTGCAACAAATCTCTTCATCAGATTTTTTCCTTAACCCTTGCCTTAGCATTCACACAAGTCTGCCAATACAGCACTGTCACTGACTCAGAGCCAAGCTAACTAAAGTCAAGCTGTAAATCTATTCAAGACATAAAAATAGCTGGTGTTCTTCAGAAACTGTCCATCCCAGTCCTGCCCCTTACACTACATCATGCTGCAGCTGTTTGTGGGCAATGCATATCAAGACACAGGTTGCCATTTTCCGCAGGTGATTCAGTGGGGATATCAGAGGGACCTGGAAAAGTTAAGAGCAGAAGACAAAACTCTGAAAAGTTCTGAGAGGTGAGTAGGAAATTAAGAACAGTGGAAAGGAAAGGTGAGGTGAGATGGTGCTGACAGTTGCTATCATTAGAGTGATGTAACATATCCTGAACAGGTATATACATGTACTTTCAGAGAAAATAGAGGACTCTGTGACAAAGAAACTAAGGTTCCCATTTGTTACGGTTGAAGTCACTCCCCTTAAGGCAGAGGAGGAGTCTGAGCACAACAACCTAGCCACATGGAAAAGGCAGCCAAGGAGAAATAAAATATCCTTAGCAGCCAAAAGCGACGCCTATTCCCAAATGCTCCAAGAACACTTTTTTTTTTTTTTTTTTTTTCCCCTGGATTATCTTTGCATTTTTTAGTAATTCATTCTGGTCCCAAGTGTTTTGCTGACAGACTGTCTAGTATCTGAACAATGCTGCTCCCTAACTCTTGCATGTCCCTAAGCCATGTGGTACCTCCCCATTACTGCCCTTAGTGTTCCTCTGACCCCGGCACCACAATACTTTGTGTCAAGTCAAACTGCATTTCATACTCCTGGGAGCCTTCCAGGTCTGTGATCCCAGTGTGTCCCAGTGTTGCTGACTTATCCCTAGCAGCCCCCTCACTTGGAAAGAGCCATTTTCCATATTATTAAGTGTTAAAACTTTGTATGAAAAAGGTTTCACCAGTGGAGAAATTTGCCTTTGCTACCCTCCACCCTGTTGCAAGACCACAGTAATTTCTGGCTCAAAGGCTGTAGATCATGCCTTACATCCTTCAGAAATGTATATGCCTTCCTTCAACCCAGGAGGTCTCCTTTCCCCCAAATCTAAGCTCTGTGTAGGTGGTTTTCCATCCCTTACTGACTCCAATGCACAGCCCTTCATGGGTTAGGAGCATCCTATCCAAAGAATCTGCACATGGAAGCTACCAGCAGCTGAACTGATCCAGGCAAGGCAGAAGTTGCTGGTCTTAGGCCTTCAAACAGCCTTTGGAAACGTTATCAACCTGTGCAGCTAAGGAAAGAACAAGGATTGCTTTGGTTCTCTTGCTAAACCAATCCTAACGACTTGTGGCAGAAACCAGAACAAGTACATGGCATGCATGTTAGCCAGGACACTGGACATCATCACAACCACCTGCAAGAAAGATGTGGTTGTGATGATGAGAAAGAACAGACTCTGTCCTGGACTAAATAAAGTACCCTAGGATGTTCAAAGTGTGGGGCCAGGTGACAAACACAGCTGCTGTTGAGATCACAAGTGCTGCCATAGACTCAAGAGGAGGTCAGTAATAGCCATAAGGAACATCAGTAATTCCTCCTCCCTCAGAAGATCTTTCTACCTCAGACTTAGTCTTCCTGCCCCCTTCATATCCTCCCCTCAACACCTCCACACCAGATAAGCAGCTACTCAAGGCTTGGCAGCTGCTAAGGAACAATTCCCAAAAAAGCAGGCATTGCCTGCTACAGACAGTGTATGAGATTCTTGCTACAGCTCAGTCCTGGACAAGAACTCGGGCAGTGCCCATCTTCCACACCTGCAGTTCAAATTATGTCTGGAAATAGCTGTCATGTCCAGTTTTGTTCAAGATCTGGTTTTCTTTTGCACTTGCTTTTCAGTGACTTCCTGTATTCTTGATTTGTTTCCAGCTGAGAGCTTTATCTGGGGGCTTTTCATAGCAGGGCTGGATGGCATCAGAGATATTAAGGGCTGAAATCTCAAACATTTCAAAGCCTGGGGGAAAGAGCTGCAGTGGATGGGACAGCACAGCTGGGATTTCAAAGTCAGCGGGCCTGGCTTCAAGAATGGGATACAAAGGGCTTCAGGGGGAATCAGCAACCGGGAACAGGAAAATCAGAGAAAAGCTGATTTACTATTCATGTCCAACACATGCATGATTTCAAGTTACAGCACACAGCTGTCGACCACTCAGCAGGAAAACAATTAGTCAGGTTGTCCCTGACAGTGCGACCCTCCCTGTTTTCACAGGAAAGGAACAAGCTGCAGCTGGAGGAGGGACTGGTGGTACTTCCACTTGTTACACCCCTACCCTGCCACCATCTGCTCTAGTAGCTCTCTTTTGAGTTTCTGTGAAGGAAACCGCATACAGGCTGGAGGCTGGCTCGGAAGGGCAGTTCAGTAACCCTCCAGCTTCCTCTTAGACACAGCAGGGCCACTCTGAAGCCTGGGGGGGTAACACAACAGGTTGTGGCAAGAGCTAGGTGACTGCTAAATGCAAGAAGGGGTAAGTGGGCTCATTCAGCGTTACAGTGATTTGGCAACTCCATTATCTAAAAGGGTTCAGCAGCAGGTTTGTACTTTGCGTGGCTACACACCATCAGATGGACAGGAGATATGGAAGACATGAGTGTCATATGCTTTGGCAAACCAGCCAGGCCGAGCTGACAGCAGCAAAGTATCTGCAATGACCCATGATGGCTCATTTCATCGTTCCTGCTGATGGAAAATTTGCCAGGTCAGGAGACGAAGAACGAAGAAATCACCCTATCATGTTGCCACCACAGGTAGCACAGCTTTCCAACATGCCCTCTGTGGCCAAAAAGGGTGCAGTCTGAGAACTTTGTGGGTGACGGGTGTCACCTTCCCAAGGCCAGGCTGACTGGTAATACACCAGTAAAAGTCAGGTGTTTTCAGGTTTCTTATAGCCAAGGCAACCTTCTTGATGCTCAGTGACACTGGTGATGACTGTCTTCAGTCCCAGAGAGGAGCTCCTTCTCACAAACCCTGGGGAACACGCAGAGGGGGTTGATGACTTCAGTCAGTACCAAACGTTTCCATCAATGCTACCAGTTGGCCTCATTAGCTTAGGGCCCACATATGTTGCCTCTGCTGCCCCAGAAGAAACCAAAAGCTGTGCCATGCAGGGATCCTTCATACTGCTGTGTGGCTGTGAGCAGGGAAGGGCTGCCTGCCTTCCTGCTGCTACTGCAGCTGTCCAAGGGCGGCTTAAACACTGCGCTGCTCTTGCACAGCAGAATTGCTAATCGTGGTCCAATGCCTCTCTGTGAGGAAATTTTCCATGAAAAATGGCTGATCTTGGAAAGGGAAAGCTATACTTCTAGAGCAGCCCACTCCGGAAGCCACCTCCAGGAACAGCACGTTGCCTCTGAACTAACATTTCATGTGACACTGGACGGGCAAGATGCAGGCTGGATGCCCAGTCAGGCTGCTGAGACTAGGCATAATGCCCATAGTTCAAGGCAGAAAGAAAAAAAAATCCACCCAAACAAAAATCTCTCTACAGTGTAATCTTTCTAATTTGAAATGACCACAAACCTGCTCTTGAATTAGCTCAGATCTGTTCTTTCAGGTAATTATATTAGTGATCACAGTGCTGAATTAGACATAAATGAAACCCACTCTTTAATAGTGTGGGCAGACTCTTTGGACCAATAAAAGTATCTGCAAATAGCCACAAATCGTTGGAAGTAAAGGGCTCCTGGAACTGCTTGTTTGCCAGCTCACCCTTATTATTGCCTACATGAATGAGCTGTGAAGAACTCATCAGTTCAGCTGCTTTTCTTGGCTCTGTGAATAAGATGATATCCATGAGAACCAAGAAGACCTTTCATTTGATCTGTCATCTCTAAAGAAAGGCAATCTGGACTTTCTACAGAATACACATAGGCCATTTTCAGTCCCCATCAGAATACTCACGAGTGCCGCACCACAAGCACAATCTCACTCATTCCAACCAGTTCTCAAACTGGCTAGCAGTGTTGGACATGTTTCAGTTCACTAATGAGCGATTTTTCTGCTCACAGCCATGAAACAAGCAGGAAAAAAAAAATAGGAAGGATTCCTGTGTATAAAAAAAGCTAATGGCAGGTGAATAAAATATTTAAGATCAGCAAAGACACAAAAGAAGCAGCTTTTTCTTAATTTTCAGGATTAGATTATCTCAAGGCAAACACTTTTTCTGTGTGCTGTATTATTATCGCTCATTCATGGGCATTTGAATTAACAAGTTGAAATAAAAAAGGGTAAATTTAGGTTTAATGGCCAGAAAATGTCAGTGTAATAAAATGTAAGAGGCTGTGCATTAAGCAGACCACCGTCTACAGGAAAGATGCCAGATTTCCCTAATTTAATCTACTGAGTATGTGTTGTGTTAATCCAAGTGACAGGTCAAGTGCAGGTTGAGTCAATAGAGGGATCTGTGCATTATTCTGCAAAGTGTTGTTAATTCATCACCAAAAAAATCAGCATGCAGGTCACAATCATAAAGTAAGATAGGATACACTACAAATAATCACAATGCAACTACAATAAAGAATATTTTTGTTGGTGTTCTTTTCGTTTCTCTTTAGTGTGGCAAAAATTATTTTCCTAGGCTTCAAACTGTAAACAAGAATAGGAACTGAAGAATATCCACCAGAGAGTGCTTTAACCTGCTGCTTCATAGTTGAAAGTAACATTTCTTCCTTTTAGTCTTTTTCTTTGAGAAGCAAAGTCTTTATCAAGAGAAGCACATTTATTAGAATAAAATTTGAAAATATTCTTCTTACATAGGCCAGTATAACTTTCTCTACAAACATGGGTTATAATAAGAAATGAGGCATTGCAAAATGAATTCCAAAACATGTTGCTTTTATTTTCTGTTTGCTTTTTGTCACCCAACACTTTCCAATGAATGAGAATGTGACTTGGATCTCATTTTTTATAACCCATTTTTCACTATTTGTTAAAAAAAATGCCATGTTATTACAAAGCAGGTTAACAATTTGGACTTTAGCTATATAATGATAATCTCTAGAGGAAGAAATAAAATACAGAAAAACAATGCAGTGACCATGTAAATGCTGGAATCTCTAGAGAAAAGCTATTTTGCTGTCAACAAGATGAGAACAAGTTTCCAAAACCAACTCAGACTAGAAAGCCAGATGATTTCATGTTTTAGTTTTACATGTATCTTTGATCTCTCTTTCCCTGTTATTCTATGCAGAATTTACATCTTTGTAAGCCTATTTTTGAACAAAGAGATCTTTTTCATTAATTAATTAATTAATTAATTTTTCACTGAGTGAACCTGGGTGTTCCTTGGGATCTCTCAAATGACTGCTCTGGATGCTCCACTTCTGGTTTCATGACTAACTAGCATTCTTCTATTTCTGCTCTGCTTTTGTTTTCAAGAATTCTCTAGAAAGTAATCAGAAACTCTGGAAAAAAAAGGAATATATAAAAACATAGCGAGAGAAATTATCTTTTGAACTCTGGTGTTTGCATTGTCTGTGATAAAGTTTGATTTACTGTCCCAAGCCATTATTCCCTAAATTCTGTGCCACCTCGTACTCCTGGATATAATCCAAGTAATGACTGGATCAGTAGTCACCTCATGGGTGAAAACCTGGGTTGCTCCACAGTCTATAGGCTATGTATATGCCAGTAATTAACAGTGACTGAGGAAAAATGTTCCTGGACCTTGGAGCTCTGAGTCTGCAGATAATATAGGTCCCTGGCCCAAGCCAATTATCACTCCAAAAATTTCCAGAGCTGATCTGGAAATTAACACAGGCCAGCGACTACTCAAACACCAGTTTGCATGTAGTCCCCTTATTCTGGATGCCAAGAGAATTTAACAGTTTGGACACAGACTGTTACAGCACCAGTTGGCCTCAGCACTGGAGAATGTTCTTGCAGCCCTGTTTGATCCATTAGTAGCAACACGGTCTGGAGTTAAGCCTGCCCAAAGCAGAAAATCAATTGCTGAGTAATAAACTCTAGCTGGCTAACACAACTCACTGCCCTTCTTTCACTACACTGACAGGCTTAAAGGAAACTTCAAGTCTCGTTTTACATTCCTCAAGTCACCCAACTTTCTTGATCTAAACACAAAGACATTTTAAAACATGTAACTACCAGTAGATCTAAAGATGTAAGGAGGCTGGAACTGGGTTTTTATTTTTTCCTCTTGGTGAATATATAATGAGAGAGAGAGTGAGAGTTCATTTCCTGCTTATGCTGTCTAAGGTAGATTTGGTGCGTATTGGTTGTACCAGAGAAAATAAAGATGCATAAAATGGTGACTTATATTAAGTGATACTAACAACCTTTTTTTTTTTTTTTTTAAATCTATAAAGCACAGTATATTTATTCTACTCCAACCCTCCTTCATATTAGTTCTTTCAGGGCATGACTGATGAGTTTCTGCTACACCTTCCAAATCTAATATCGCTCAGCAGCCTAGTGAGTTTAGTTCAGAACTTCTTTGAGTCTTCTGAGTTATTCACACTATAGGCAAAAATGTATTGTACTAGGCTGCCAGATTGTTATGCATTTATAAAACCCAATTCTGTTTTATTTATACTGATGCTTTGGTAGGAGAACGTGGATTTTAAACCAAGCAGAATGCTTGATAATGGAGAGAGAAAATAGAGAGGAAAGTAGGGAGGTCAATACAGATGTGGGCTTCGTGTACCACTTCTCCTCTCCAAGAAAAAAGACAGAAGATCAAGGAACTTATTCAATGGAGGAAAAGGGAAGCGTGAGACCCTAGCAGTACATTCTCTTGAGCCTCTGTGACAGCACTTCCAAACAAAAGTAGCTTATTTTGCACAAACTTTTGGAATTCAAATTTCCAGCCTAAAAAAATGCCCCAAACCCAAAGATAATGTAAATTAAATCAAACATTTCCTTTTTATATAAACTTTCCATAGGAAAAAAAGGTTGTTTTATTTTTTTTTCTTTTTAAATGTCTTGGGGGAGGGGAGAAAATCTTTACCAAATTTTTAGTAACAGATCTACAAGACACTGGTTTAATCATTGATGGAATAGTTCAAAGACGATAAGCAGCTGTTGCCCTCCACCTTTCAGAGCTCTACAGATACACATGGACACGTGGGCCTGATTCAGAAATGTGGCAAATCGTGTTCTTAGTGCTTCTACAGATGGAGTCTTCTATGGGATCAAGGCAGTGGCCTGCGTGCTTAAGCCACAGCCTAGAGAGAAAACTGCAGCACATGCTACAGCAAAGCAATTGTGACAGTTGTACATCACTCTGTGTGACAGGCCATTAATCAATGCCAAAGTCCTACTGGCAGAGTTTGTTTTCCTGGGAATGATTCAGGTTCTTTTCTTAAACTCACAGGCTGTGAGCTGCATCGAGCCATTTTCAGCCACCTGGATGCTCTGATGGAAGTCCTTGCCATCTCCTCAGTCTGCTCCAGCTCCCAGCTAATTAGGTCTTACTGGTGGCCTTCAGAAAAGGATGCAGGGCTACTTTAGAGCATCTTGCAACTATTTACCACCTTGACAGTTCCCCAGACTTGTCGCACTGTCTTCAACACTGTATGTGGAAAGCTTCAAAGCTTTTATTTTGAAATTCTGCCTTTGTAAACCTCCACGACCCGAACCCGTCCAGGTGGCCCGGCAGTACACATATGACGCCTCAGCTCCCGTTGTCATCGAGCTGTTCAGCTGCATCCTCTAGGCGTTGTCCGCACGCTCTTGCTTCCTGTTTGGAGTTTTGCTGATGCGTGAGGTTGTATTTCACTCTCCAATTGGCCAGTAAGCCCCCCTTGAAAAAAAAAAAAAAAAAAGATAATATTATTAATAATGATGATGATGGTGATGGTGATGATGGTGATGGTGATGATGATGACAATAATAATAATGAACTAATCAAAGATAATTTGATCGTATCTACTTGTTCTTTGCTTTTTCCAAGCCAGCTTGGTGGGTCTTCCAACCCACGGACCCCAGACGTTCCCCAGACGGGTTCTGGAGAAGCTGACTCCTTTTTTTTACGGCTGCTGGTGGCCCGGGACACCCTCCTCAGCCCCGCCGTACCCCCTCCGCCGGCCGCACTCCCCGGCTGCCCCTACCGGGGGTGGCAGCGGGCAGAGCCCCCCGCCCCACCTCGTCCCTCCCCTCGCACCTTTCGCGGCTCCCCGGCCCCAGACGACCCCGGACGTGGGTCGGGCCCCCCCTCGGCTCCTTCCCCCGCCGCGGGGGCGGCCGCTGCTCCCCGGGAGCCCTTTCCTCTCTCCGTCCCTATGCAAATCGCGCCCCGCAGCAGGAAGTAGGCTGGCGGGCTCCCGGCCAACCGCCGGCACCGGGGCCAAGTTCCCTCCGCCGGCTTCAGCGCCCGTGTCCCGGCCGGCGGGGCAGCAGCGCCGCGCTCCGCAGCCCCCCGCCCCCGGCCCGCCCGCAGAGCCCCCCGCAGACCCCGGCGACTTCACCCGCCGCCCACCGAGCCCCGCACACGACGAAGTAAGTGCTTTCGGCGTCGGTCCGTCTCTCCGTCCGTCTGTCCGTCCCGTCAGAGAGCCCCCTCCCCAGCCGCCCCCACCCCGCAGCCCCCCGCAGCGCCGCCCTGAGCCGGCCCGTCCCGCACGGAGGAGAAGGAGGAGGAGGAGGAGGTGGTGGAGGAGGAGGAGGAGGAGGAAGGGGGGCTCCCTGCTGACGGTGGCTCATGGGCGCCGGGCAGGCTACGGGTGTCGGTCGTGGTAAGGGGCTGCGGCGGTGGGGGAGAGTAGGGGGGCGCTGGGGGATGCCTGGTCCTCGCCCGGGGGGTGCCCGACCCCACACAGGGGGTGTCTGACCCCATACAAGGGGTACGGAGCGCGTTGCGGGCAGCTCTCCCCGCCGAGCAGCGGGTACTGGAGGGGGTCTTAACGGGAAACGCGGCATTAAAAGAGAGAGAAAGAAAGAAACCCGCGGTAATCGTCCTCAAAATGAATGATTTACCTCTTGCTGCTCTTCCCCGGCTTGCGTTGGGGAAGACAGGGCTTCTCAGTGTGCTGTGCTGTGTCAAATTAACTGGTTCAAGGCTGCAGTCGGTGTCTCAAGCCAAGGGAGCAGCCTTGGTTTACTGGGTGTTCCTCGTTAGCTGCTTTTCCTAAGGGAATAGCTCCCGGAGCATCTTCCAAGTTAAAGCTGCTTCCTCCTAACTGGGTGCTCTGATGTGCTTCGGCTTAAACGAAAGAGCAAACGGCCTCGTGGTGTTGCTTGCTGTTACCATAATGATGCTGTATGCCCAAGGAATGGTCGTGAGGGGTTTCCTCCTAATTTTCTTTAGGAGGATCCGAAAGCCAGGCTGGATCTCCGTAGTGGATGCCACACCTTCAGTAAAGCCCCTGCATTTGGAATTTCTGTTGAAATTGCATCTTCGCGTCTGCAGTGAATGAGTTCACAAGAACTCACCTCGCTGCTTCACTGACCTCTGTTGGCACTAAAGACCAAAGAGATTAACACCTTAAACTTGTTTAGCCAGATCATACTGTCGTGGATGTACACAAGGAGCACAAAGGTTCTTGTTCTATTGTTTTAACTGAAACCCGAAATCAACGCCTCATCTCTTGTCTTTCATTCCCACCTTTAAAAAAAGTCTGACCACTCTTATTACAGCGTGCTAAAACCAGAGTTGGAAATGACATGAAAGACCTTTGTAGTTTAGATATCTTGATGTTAGTTACAATATCTGTAAAATACGGTAAATAATTCTATACTGATCATACTATTACTAAAGACTTAGTTTTTATTTTCCTTTAAAAAAAATAAAAAAAAAGGAAAGACTTGGGGCAGTTGGGCAGTTACAAAGTTATGTTGGGGAAACATGGCTTGGTTTTGTCCAAGGGGTAGTCAAATTGTGTGAATTGCTTTCAGCCCAGTACTGAATGCACAGTAATTGTTGCTTATGACAGGACCTCATATCTTTATAATGGGTACCGCCATCAACACCGAGAGTGTGGATGAGAAAAATCATACAGTTTTCTCTGAAAAAGTAGCAACTGGCTAGATATCAGTTAGATACCCATAATAGGATGTTATGAAGTCTTGGGCAAGGATGAAAAATTAGTGAATTCTGATATCAACAGCTTTCTCATTCTGTTTCTCTCCTTCAAGATTTGTAGCATTTTTCTTTCTCCATTTGAGCTTTGTGAGATACAGACTAGAAATGAGTTCTTTCTTTAATAACATGAAGTTCTATTTTAATCGTATGCTGTTGAGATACTTTTTTAAACCATAATGGTGTAGAATGAACTTTTTTTTTTTTTTTTTCCAGCACTGTAGCTGGCTGGCTTAAAGTTATTCTGCTTTTCTCCTGTAGTTTGTTGAGTAAATAAGGTTGATTTGTTTGTTTCTTTTTTTTTTTCCTCTTTTTTTCCCCCTCTCAATACAACTGTACAGAGAACAAAGTAAGGCTTACGCCTTTCCTCGTAAGTTCCTTGACCAGTTGCACAATGACTTTTACTGACAGTGCAATGAGTTATGAAACTTTCGCATATGAAGTTAAAACTTATTGCTTTGTAGTTGTTTAATATTCCTGTCTTTTAATGTTACCTTTTCAAGGGAGTTTCCATAAATGTGAAATTTTCTCTTGCATGTGTTTAGGAATGTATAAGCAGCTCTTTCATATAGTGTTTCCCTCTGTTTTGTCTATGTCATTGGAGTGAGCTGTCTTCCTATGACCTTGTTGGCTCCGGTAAGATAAATAGCATCACACAGCAGCAGGCGTTCTGGGAAGAAATTCCTAAAACACGCAAGGAAAATAGTCCAAGGCCCTCCAGGCTCAGCTTAGTAGCTGAGCTTCAGTGTGGTTGCTCACAAGACCCGAGATGCTACGCCTGGCCTTTCTTGTGTTGCATGCCAGTAGCGTTTGACCTATCTGTAGCTATTAGGAAAGTTTAAGAACTGCCGTGTTTAATCTCAGATGTGATTCCATTTCTGTCAAAAAATATGTTTTCCTATCTGTACTTTGCATGTTATTTGGAATCTTAATGAACATCTTTGAGGTTTTTGAGTGGAAACTTACTGACCATGAGCCAATTTTTATTTTTGTCAAAGGGCTAGATGATCTGAGGAGGGAACAAGGTCTTTCCTCCTTTCCATATGTGCATATTCTGAGTAAAGGGCAGCTGTGACTTTATTTCTTGTGTTCAGGGAAAAGTAAAGCCAGTTTTTACTCTTGGGGTTCAGGGGGTCCTTTGTGAAGGCAGCTCTTTGTAAAACGGGTTGAACCCAGAAAATGAGCAGATGAGGAACAGTGTGAAGGTTTAAAGAAATTAAGAGGCGAGAGGCAGTAGGTATAGAATAGGATCCTTAGCATTCTGCCTGTGGTAGCATGCCTGTGCACAAAGTTGCCTTTCCACGGCACCAGTGATCCCTAAAGCATGTAAGATGTCATGCGGTAATGCAAGGGACTAGAGGAGAATCTGTTGGCTGGGAATCTTCAGGGTTGTGTGGAGTGGTGATACTTCCTTATGGAGCTATGGTGCTGAGTATGTACATACTTGCACAAAATCATGCCAATCTGCTATGTAGCACTCATTGTTATTTTACCCTTAAAGCATTTCCATCTCTAAGAGCAGCGGCTTCATTCTGTAGAGTAAATTGTTGCCAGCTAACAATTAGATTTATTTTTTTCTTCCAGATCATATTCCTACTTCTGTCAATTATCTGCTGCTTAATATCTCCCATTTACTTGTGTCACCTCTTTCATGCGAGTGTAGGAGTGCTAAAGATAGCGTAGAGTAGAGGGAAAGACTTCCCGACTTACCAAGCCATGTCACAGGAAACTATGTAGATAAACAATACAAAATTGCATTTGTATGAAAACAGCCTTTCGTGAAGCATACAAATAGGAGGAGACTGTCGTCCTATAAACAGTAATAGTACTTTCTCAAAGAAATTAGTTCCTACTAATAAAAAGCAAATACAATGTAGCTGTCCTTATCGTATATGTTCCTAGTTTAAATGGCAGTCGTCCATCAGGGAAGGGTGGAAAGGTCTGTGCTTTCTTATTTGTTATTGCCTGATGCAAATACATTTCCTGTTGACGTTGTAATGATATGGTGTAATTTCTGAAGCTGAATCAGTCATGGTAGGGTTCGGCATCTTTCCTGAAAATGTGGGCTGATGGGACAAAATGTAAAGGCAGAATTTCATCTTGTGTTGGAAGCATCTTCTCCAAATACTTATGAAATGCTTGCGTTTGTAGCGTATCCTAAAGAACTGCTCCTCAAGGTGAATAGATTGGTTATTTCTGCCAGCTGGACATCGGGAGAGGGATGATATTCTGACAGTAGTGCTTATCTGAGGGGGAGGAGGAGGACATGAAGGAAAGGTGAAGGGTGTATGAGTAGATCTCATTTCTGTGGGGGAAAAATGGAAAATTGGCACTACTCAGGCCAGTGTTTGCTGTACCCTGGGGGAGCAGTGTCTATCTTTCTCCAGCTGCTGGCATCTTAAGTATCTACAATTGGTTCCTGTGTTTGCACAGCTTACTATCTTACCCACTCAGTTCAAAGTACTAGGATGATAAACAGTCTGAACATTTTTGCATGTAGCATGAGGCTAGTTCTTCCTGTCTAAATTGTGGTTGGTATGTCAAAAAATTTGTTACTTAATTTGCAAGGGCCTGCATTTTACTTTGCACGTTCTTCTGACCAAGCCCTTTCTTTTTGAAGTGCCTGTGATAGCAAACCATGAGGTCTTAAAACTAAAAAATTCAGTAGCTTACCATAGGAGCCGAAGGGTAGGATACAGCTACTCTTCTGGAATGGTGGGTTTTGGAGTTTTCTCTGTTTTAGCAGGCTACTGAAAGTCTGTACGTGATGAAAGCTTGGAAGGAATGGGCCCTCTCTGAGATGTGTTCTCAATTTTCTCAACTGCTCCTTTGTTGGTGTAACAGAAAGCCATTTCGGGAAGTTCGTCAACAAAAATGTAGTCTGTTAAGTGGGTTTACTGATGTGGTTTCCATAATATACTGCCTTATTTTACATTTGCTTTTTTAGTTTGTACAGATAAGTGCACACAAACTGCTTTTTTGTTGTTGTTGTTTTTAATGATGATATCTTACATTAAAGCTTTTTCTTGGGCATAGCCTGAAACAGGCTATGCCCAAGAAGTAGTGCAGAAGTATATTTGGCTGATAAACAATTTTGTCCTTTCTGTATATGACTGTATTAGGGTATTATAACAGAATTAATATTAAAAGGTAAGAGTCTGTTTGAGTGAATTCCTACATAATGCTAACATATCTATAAATTAGTAGGTCTGACCTATGACTAAGTTTTACTCTCTCCAGATAAAAAATAAAAATAAAAAATATTTCCAAGTAGTATCACCAGAGTGGGAAAAGTTCTGAGAAGTAGTGCATCTATTGCACTTATTGAAACTGCTTACTCAGGTATCCCTTAGCAGCACCCTGAGGCTTTTATTCATTAGATCCAGTGGACTGGTTTCCTCCAGGGCAACCCCAACCCTACCGTGCATTTTGATGTGATTTCAGAACCTCTTCAGTAAGTGCTGAATGATACCTGTGATTTAGGTATGAGCAGATGGGAGGTGGAGGACACGGTTAAAATGATTGCCAGCACTAGTGTCAGCACCACTGAGGAACTGACAGTTTTTGGTAAACGCACAGGAAGGGGATGGGCAGGAGAAAGAGGAAATCCTATGTTGGATGTCCTGGGTTCCATTTGTTCAAAATACATTGCGAGAGTCATTTCAGTGTGTAGCTGTGCGGTAGCGAAGTGTGCAAACGGGATTTGAAGTACATTTCTACAACTACAGACCTACCAGTGCCAGAGATCTGCTAGCCTATTCAAAGGCTGGAGAGAAGCATTACAGCCTGGCAGGGCTGTAGGAGAACTTGCCTTTTAAGCAACTGTCCTGCTTTATTGCTAGTGTGGCACTTTGTCTTCCTTTTTCTGTCCTGCAAGGTCTTTGTGCTGTCACCGCTTTCCAGCTGTGCTTGCAGTAGCTGGGAGAGATACCAAAGCAGCTCTGCTGGTGTTCGTGAAGGAGTTCTGGACCATGCTAAGGTGAATGCTAAGTCCATTTCTCTTGGCATGTAGATGACCTGATGGATTGCTCCTATGAGTCAGGCAGCAGACAGCAGTACTCCAACTAGGCCCGACTAGGGGAGCTTGCCTCCTTTGAAAATCTCCCTCTTGGTAACAATTCCTATCCCTCTGCCATGACATTTACCTGCATGTCTGAAAAGTCTTAGAGTCACACTGCTTTGAATGTTTCCATTAGTAATAATGTGCTGTCCTCCTTTTTCTTTTTTCCCCCTATGTCCTGGGAAAAGCAATATTTCAATCTTTTTCCTGCTGCAGTACTACTCTCTTCCTACTGCTGCTTCCTTTTTTCTTCTTTTATTCTCTTATCATTCTGTTGTTGCTCTCCAGCTTTGCCGTCAGGACTGTCAGTGGTTTAAGTCATTTACTTCACTGCTCGATTTAGATCTCTGTGCAGCAACTTTTTCTTTTTCCCCTTCCACAAAACAGGCATTTGTAGCATAACCTTTTGTAATCTGCCTATGCTACCTTATCAGGGAATGTGTGCCCAGAAATATGTACCTCCAGCCTCTCATAGAGGTGTGAAGTCCCATAGCATACCAGCCCGGCAGTACTCACAAGGGTCTTTCAGGATGTTTTAATAAGCCTCCTTAAAGTGCAGCTCTGTACTTCTCCAGACGGCCAGCAGGACTCTTCTATCTAAAATGTGTATTATGTGTAGATACAGTCTATCTTTAGAGTCAGCTGTCACTGCTAACTGCCTTTGGTTTAAAACAGTGTCCTCAACCTTAGTTGAAAAAAGGTTAGTTTCTATCTTGAAAATAATCAGTGTGAATTGTCTCCTACCTCATTGTCTGCTACCGTCTGTCTGTGATGCTGCTTCTGTCTCTACTGGGTCAAGTTTTGTTTCTCTTGTACGCAAGAGGCTTTTCTGTGGTGTACAGTGTCACAATTGAAGGGGTTTTGAGCCAACATTGACCCTTCTTGAATATCCAACTGGTTTAGTGTAGCTGAATGTGGATTTATCAGCATGTGATGAAGAAACCAAGGCTTCATGTTGTGTGCCTGTGGTGCTAATGCAACCACTCTAGTTCCAGGATTTCTATGCTGAGCTCCTTGGTGTTGACATGCCCCGTACGTTCTGTCCCTTCAGAAAGTGAAACATTAGCAGTGAGAAGGCAGTACGAGTTTTGAAGAACCAACTTCTGTGGTGCAGGCATCAGCAGAAAATTGATTTGGCTGATGGAGCGGACAAATGGAAAAAAGGCCCGTCAAGTGAGATATTTCTGCTCTAGATGGAGCACTTAAGCAAGTCTGAGAGCATTGGATACGTGTGTTAGAAAATTAAAAAATCAGCATTTGAATAGCTTGTTTGACTCAGAGATCTGAACGTTATTCTTTTCTGTAATGTATTTGACTATTTACAGCTGAAGTCTTTTCCTGCTATGTTTTCCTCGCTCCTGTGGTAAAAGCAAAAATATCAAAATGTTTGGTACAGTAAGACACAGAAAAGTCATTGCTCATTTGAGCGCAGAGTACAGGTTCAGTGGCGTGACTGTTGTGTTGATTATGTGCTCTGTGTCTTGTCACACTCATTAAGAAAATGTGCTTTCCTAGGGACTGTAATTCTCTCTACCCCATTAGTTATCCTGTGCATTCTTATTTGATATTTCATTCTCCTTTTATCTCTTTGTTGCTCTGGTCTTCCCTCTTCATTCATTTCCCAGCATCAAACCCATTTCTGACCTCTCAGAGATTTCAACATCCTTCCCTATACCTTTTCTCATATGGTTTGCGTTGTCCTGAAAACTTCCTGTGCACGCTCAACAATGAAGCAGTCTTACTGTTTATTAAAGTGTCTTTGTTGCACAGCACTTAATTCTATGGGATTCGAATGTAAGTTCGCTGTGGAGTCATTACAGTTTTCCTCAAAAAGACTTAGGTAGCAATTGTGAACACTGATTTATTCTTAGTTCTTGCTCAAGAAGTTAACTGCATGCTAAAGTCGCTGTGAGTGCTAAAATCGCATGTAAACCATGGGGTTCGTGCACTGTCTGCTGTGTTTTTTCTTGGTAAGGTGTAATCGTGTGGCTTGCTTATGAGCTCCATACTTCATATTTGCAATTACAAAACTTATGAATTCTAATGAGCAGCCGGCGTGGTCATAATAAGAGAGCAGTAAAGTCCTTGCAGTCTGCAGTATGAATGTGAAAATATTTATTGTTTTGGACCTAGAGTTTGCTGTGAGTCTAAATCTGCTAAAATTATCACACATGCTTCCATGCTCTTTAAGGTGCATGTCCTGCACTTTGTTTAGAACAGCCTGGCCTGGGGCTCTGACCGTCTGTAGAGCTCCTGCAAGAGGCATGCAGTCAATTACAGGATCACAGCCTGATTCAGTGGAGCTGGCTGTGGTCACAATAGCTAGGTCTGCATCTGCAATCAATTGCTAGGCTCTCGAGCATTAAGCAACGGAAAATATTAAATGCTGTGCAATCAACTCATGACACTTTGTGAAAGCAGCAATGTTGTTTGGTTTTAGAGAGAGAAAGCAAAAAGTGTCCAGACATAGCCAAAACAGTAGCAGCGGTCAAAGTATTATTGAGATTCTGAAAATGAAAGAAATTGACATTTTAAGCAAATGTGACATGGTTCTTCAGGCCTGACTCAAAAGCGTTGTCCTCCACTCAGGACTTCTACTTGGTGTAACTCATCTCAAATATAAAAGAACTTGCAATTCTTGCACAGCTGCAATGATTTACAGAACTATTTTTTTTCTTATTCTTGGTCTTGAGAAAGGTCATCTCCAAAGACATCCATGTGTTTAAAATCCAAGGTCTGTAGTTATTTCTTAGAACACTTGAACTAGGAACAATCAAGTCAACTGACATACCAGTGATTCACAATCCTCTCTCCAAAGAGTTTCCAGATTCCCATTCTCATTGCTCTCTGAAAATTAAAAGAATGTCAAATATTTAATTTTGGTCAACTTTTGAGAAACTTCTTGTTCATGTGCACAACAAATGTGAAAAGAATGCTTAGAAACTTGCGTGTCAATTCTTATTCCATGTTCATTCAGTGATGTATTTCCTTTCATGGTCTTACTGTCACCACAGCTTGAGCATGTAGTTTCACAAGATTTTTACCAAAGTGTGTTTCTGCCTTTACAAGCCAGGCTTTCAGACCCGAACTGCAGTAATTTGCAGTCCTTCAAGACTGATTGGTAGGATTATTTGTAGTCATATCTGTTCACAAAGCCCTGAACTCAAGAACTTCATCTAAAATACTCCAAAAATTGCTCATGATATATAGCTCTTTTAGTTGTATTTTTCATATTTGTAGCAAATATTCTTCTGGTACCCCTGCACGCACCCCAAATTACAGCAGTTGTTTGGAACAGTTTACTAAGCTGGGCAAGAAAGCACCTGGAACATGCATGTTTTAGATTCATGCTCTCAAAGGAATATAATTAACATGGTGTTTATAACTCATTTATTTTTCCTAATTTTAAATAGACCTCTGTGAAATGCCAGAACATGGAGTACAATCTTGAGCCTTTGAAGCTGAGAAAGGTTCTGCTGCTGTATCTGAATAAGGTTGGGTGGTTCCTAGCATAAATACTTTCACAGTTGGGGCTAAATGTTTTCCTAGTATTACTGTAAAGATTAAAAAGCATGAGACTTCATTTCTGCTAGTGCAATTTACTGACACCAGATTTGGCACTGTCTGATTTTTACAGAACTATTGCAACTTCCTCTTGCAACCAAAGAAAATTTGTCCAAGGTTTGCAAAGTTCCAGGAGGAACTGCAATCTGAGTAAGAGTGTTAGTACACATCAGCATGAATGATTTAACCCCAAATGAGTTAAACCCTCATCTGAGTTTAGAGTTCATTCTTAAATCTTAATTACATACCCCACATCACTGACCTGTGTTTTGGAAGGCTTGCTCCATGTGTATCAAATGTTGAGGGTAGTACAGCTAATGAAACAAACTAGTCTACCGGAGAAGTAGCTCTTTTTTGCAACTGAATCAGCTGGCTTGAAAGAGGGTGAAAAAAATCTGTTTTTCTCTTGTGGGTTATTTGCAAAAATAAGTGCTTCATGCAGCTTTAGACAGGTACCCAAGACATTGTATGATAATATAACAAGAATGCTGTGTTTAAATGGCAAGTTTGGCCATAAGTGTGTGTGTCAGTGTTTAAACATGGAAGTTAGACAGCAGAATAAGAAGGCCTCTGGCCAGTGGAGGAGGATGGTAAATGCAGCACGGTGCAAAGTAGAATGGGTTAGAAAATGGTAAATAGACTGCGTTCATCAGGTAAGAGAGATAAGGTTCATTGGTATAGAAGTCACTCTGCACTAATTTAATCACAGCTATCTTAATCCATGTTGAAAGTGGATTGTAGAATGCATAAAACCAGGTAAGATTGATAATAATTTGATTTATTCCATGGGGCTAAGGTTGCCTGAATTTGAGAGAACAAACGCTAAGATGTGCTAATGATCTTTCCCTCCCTTCCCTCCCTTTTTTAACACACTGAAAACAGAAGGTAAACCCAAAGGAGAAGTAGTGACTTTCTATGAGACCACCCTTAAAACTGTCATCGTGGGATTTTTGACTGTGAATTTGCTGTTCTTCATCATGTTTTCACAGACATGTTGAGAAAATGTCATCGTCTTTAGTCCTCTGTTTACAGTATAGCAGTGGGTTTGAATTTCAGGTACATCTCAAAGCAAGACATCATGTCTGCAAAGGACTCTGTTGCCAGCAACATCCTTAACTAGTTGAAGGCCATGTTCATAAATAACCACTGTTCTCCCTTAGCCACAGCAGCTATTAACGTTAGCTAAATGTTAGCAACCTGCTCGCTTTGTCCCACGTGTTCTTCTGAAGCTCAGTGAAACAGGGAGAAGCTAACTAATTTGTCCTTCATACGTCACATAGTAAGTGCAGACACTTGGTACTGCAAAGTGTCTTGTGCAGAGCACCTGGTTACTCGGTGTGAGTTGTGTGGCTATGCCTTTGTTCGCAAGTAAATTGACCGGAACGTTGAAATCAACAAGATCGGAGTCAAACCACTGTGTACATAAACTAGGCATTTTAGAAGGATGCAGCACTGCTTGCTGCGCACCTCACCCGCTTGTGTGTGAGGCAAAGTGTGTATGTGGGAGGCAGAGGGAAGGAGCAAGGAGCTCGGGCAGTCGTGCTGGGAGAGGAGGATGGTTCATGTGCTTCTGGCCTGGCAAGGCCCACCATGCTGAAGGGGAGCCCGCGGAGGTGTGCTCTGTGCTGCAGCTGCTCCAAATGTGTTCTTGAGAGAAGTTGCCCGAAATTTCTTCCTCTGTCCTGGTGTGTCCCTTAGTATGCACAGATTTCTAGACCTTGCCCCAAAATCTGACCATTTTTGCGAGTTTCTCATTTTCCCTATCAACAGTGATTGCACTAGTCATTTGCAAGAGAGGGGAGAAGGATCCTCGTCCTACTTGTAAATGTTGACGTCTCTAAAGCTCAGGGTAAATACTGGACTACTGAACCTTTAGCACGCTGCCTTTATTGGCCCAAGTGGTAAATTTAAAGCTGAAAAAAGTGTATGTGAATCGCAGATATGCTCCGATTGGAATGCAGACATAGTCCTTTGAGTTTGTTCAAAGGAGTGGAACACTTCCGGATACTTGGAAAAATTTTAATTCTCTTCAGTGTAGTGGTTTGGCCAAATTTTCATCTGGAAGTGGAGATTTGGTTATATGGAGTTGCTGGTTTTCATTACTATGGTTCTTTACTAGTAAAGAAAATGATACTTTTTACATACAGTTTGCACAACAATTAAGTCCGTGAAGTATTCGGAAACCTTCCCTTTAAGTTGGTTAACATGTTGGCACGTTTTTATTCTGTTCCATTTCATTTGATCCTTTTGAAGAATTTGATAAAAGTATTTATTCTGTTATGACAAATTACGATGTTATTTGACCTTTTCCCCTATCTTCAAAAGATAAAATACCATGGAAAAGAAGTTGAGGAAATAGAAGATGCAGTTGCCTGAGGGCTGGCAAAATGAATTAATTCATTGTTGATATTGACTCAAAATTCTCAAGGATGCAGTTGAGGCAAATGATTGTAATAAAATGAAGTGAGTGTTAGAAGGTCAGGAACCAGATGTTAGCTTAATGTAGGACTTGGTTCAAAATCAGTGCCAAAAAGACTGACTACATGAATCTGGAACATTTTCATAATACATAAAATCTATTATGCAATGTTAACAAAATTACAGTCTTGTGTGGATTAACTTTCTTGTGTTTTGGTATTTTTATTCAACTGAATAAACAAGGAAAAGAATCAGTAGTCTGTATAAATTATATTCTGCATCATTTCAAAGTAATGTTTAGTTTCAGAATTTTATTTTCATCTTTTTATAAGCATAATAACTTTATTTCACTACCACAATGACATTACTTATTTTCAGTGTTTCTTCTTGATTTTTATTTATTTTTAATTTTTTACCATGGCCAAATTTCCCACGTGAAACCAAGCTTCTAGGAAATTTATTTATTAAAAAAAAAAAAAAAAAAGGATGGATTTATAGAAATAGAAAACACTTCTTTCTTGGTCTTCACTTGGTCCCCACCTCCTCACCCTCTCCCTCTATTCGTGTTATAGGAATAGACCCTTTTGGATTATCATTTATGCTGATATTTATTATACATGTTATCCTGTCATTTTGAGTTCCAATAAAGGTCAAGGAGCTGAGCGCTGATAAACTTACCCTAACCATGGAGGCTTAATGGCTAGACACATGAATGTTGGGCTGTGGATTCAAATATAGGAAACTACCTGAACTGACACAGTTAATTTTACCAAAGTACTCTATAAAGGCTGTTGTGGAGGGAAATACATAATCCTCAAAGCTCTCCTGACCACACATAATTTCTACATAGCTGTATTTGACCATTTCCTACTTGGAAGTTTGAGGTGTGATAATTTAAGTCACCGATTTTCCATTTAACATAGCAATGTGTTATTTAATATTAGTTATTACATAGCTAAAATGCCTGGATTTGTAAGTTAAAAATAAAACAAATTAAATTAAAAAAAAAAAAAAAGAAAAAGAAAGGAAGAAGAAGAAGGGGGAGGGGGACAGGAGAAGTTCTCCTGTGTCTGCAGTGAAACACATCAATACAGCAGCTGCAGGTATTTTATCACACCAAGGTTTCCTGTTCTTATATCAGCTGTCTGGGGGATTTATTTTTTTCTGTGTGTTGTAATACACAGTACGCTTCCACTGTAGTCGAATAACAGCACACATTTTTTTCTCCATTCTAACTTGAATTTTGATTTTAAAAAATCTTTGAATTAGGAAGTGGCCTTAAATTATAAATGTTACCTAGCCTTTCACCTGATTTCACTTTGCAGACAAACATGGGAAAGAAAAAAGGACACTAAAGGGTAGAAGAATCAGTGTCAAAAATGCTAACGAGATCAAGAAAGGATTCTGTCAGCCCAGATTGGTGTGTAAAGGCAAATATTTGTGTGCTAATGTTGGGAATCTGGGCTCTGAAGAGGAGGACCAGAAATACTGGTGCAGGACTGAAAAAAACAAACATTGCAGAGGAAATAGAAACATGACCTGTAATGGGAATGTAATTGTTGAAGAGTATGAAGGTGATAGAGTGTAGGGTGATATTTTCTGTAACTGATACTGGAAAATGGTAAAAAAATAATATGAGATGGAGTGGGCAAAGTAGAATTTGTCTTGCTCACGTAATTGCTTTGAAAGGAATTGAGAAAGAAGCTGACTGGGGTAGTGGTGCCTGTCTGTTGCACTTCCCGAAACTCTTGGTAATACCAGTCTCTCTTGCCTAATGATACATCAGTGTTACACTGAGACTTTTTTAAAAACACTTTCATTAGCGATGAGAAAGTCAGAGTACCCTTGTGGTATTCGGAGGCATTAGAAACACACAGGCAGCTGAGAATATTGTGCAGAAAGAATGGTCTAGTAAAATAATGTGGAAAAATTTAATACCAAGGTGCAAGGTTGTGCCACTGGAGAGATGACAGCCTGCTATGATGAGAGTTTGTCATGATGAAAAATGAGACAAACCTGGATGTCTTAACTGATCACAAGATGATTATAAAGAGCCAGCGTAATGAAAGTTTGAAAACAATAAATTCATTGCTGAAATTTATTGGGGATCATATTTCTGTCTTTGGAAGAAATAACAGTGTTATTTGTTGTAAGGCATTGCTGAAAGTCATCTTGGAGTGCGTGACCAAGTCCAGTCTCCTATCCTTAAGAGGGATGAGATCAAACTGAAACAGATATGGGGAAGGGCTGCTGGGATGACCAGTGCAAATGGAGAAGACTGAGAGGGCTTGGTCTTTAAAACCTAGAAAAGAGGCTGAGAGATGTGGCTTCTTAATTGTCTGAGAAGATGAAGAGCTATTTAGGCTAAATGCCATTATTGGCCTCAAAAAGTGTTTAAGACTGGGAATTATGAGACAGGTTCAAAGCCAGTGGTGGTGAGGATCTGAAAACTTTCAGCAGTAATATTTTGTTCCACCCCCCAAAGCTCTGTATAACTGGAGCTCAATAGACTTGTTACTGAGCTTATATGATGCGATTGTGCTGCTCAGAACAGATCTGCCTTTCCCACAGAGTAATTCTGTTCTGGTGTTCTGGTCGTGGTGATAAACCAGATAGCTGTGTTGTCTTGCTCTTATAAAAGTGCACCCTTGGAAAATTTGAGGGTTTGACTTAAACGTTTGATGATTTCTCACAGCCTGTTACATACACTATAGTAATATTTGGTTTTTGAAGGTTACATTGGAGATTAAATTGTTTGTTGTCTTTGCTTGTTTATATATATGGATGTCAAAATATTATTTTGTCCTTGTCTCACCTTTTGCCAGAAAAAGGTTGAAGTAGGTTAAGAACTGCCAAAATTTTCTGTTCTAGAAATGCTGCCAGCTGAACTACAGTGTCTCACAGCAACAAAAAGTCTACACTGGGCAAGGTTGTCATAGTTAAACACCGGGTAGCTTGAGGCTATTCAAGCTCCTTCTTTATAAGCATTTCAGAGAGCACATGGTGGTTTTTTGTCCCTGTACCATCTAAGGGATTGATTCAGTCTGGGAGGCATGCAGATGATGTAACCCGGTCCAATAGAAATAAGCTGAATTAAAAACAGTTTAAAACACAGGAGTTGGGGAGCAACTGAGACATACATAACTATTTCAGCAGAAGGGCGAGGGAAGAACAAACTGCTTAAGTCTCTGTAGCTGGTCTCTAGTGCAAAAACAAGACGTAGGAAGTGAAATAAGCCCAAGATGAAAGCTGACCCAGGATTTCTGTACTTGCAAGAGTCTACTTTAATGAAAGTTACCAGGCAGTCAGGACTTACAGTAAGATTTAAATATATATGTATATATGAAATGATGAATGGCAGGTATAAGAACAAGGCTGAATAAAACCAAAACTGATCATTTTCAAGACAGCACATAGAGTCAGGCAAGGAAAAAGGAATCCACTTCAGTTCAGTTGCTCTGCAGTTCAGTTCTTTAACATCACCCCTGACCACAGCTAATTTATTTTTGTCACTGTTATTCTCACTCTAGCCTAGTAACACGTCTTGAGTGGCACTATGGAAATGTGTATAGGTCAGTACACCTTTGCTGAGCTCTACCACCTCAAAATAAACTCCTCTGCATGCCTTGGAGGTTGCTTTGCTGTTCTGCACCGTGTGACAATGGGTCAGAAATGAATGTGGTTTTCCCAAGTCCCTCAGAGATGTTCCTCCACATAGTCCCAATAACAGAGGTAAAGAAGATCATGGCAACACAGGTACCACAGTTGATGTGGTAGCAGGTCAACACAGAAAGGAAGTCAGCAACAAAGTTTAAGATAAATGAATTCCTTAAATTTGAAAATTCCCTTCCCCCCCCCCCCCTTTTTTTTTTTTTTTTTTTTTCCACGTAGAATGTGAAAATGAAGCTGTCAAATGAAGTTATGGATAAAGTTGGGTGAGGGTACTGAGAAAGCAGGTGTTTGTGTCCTTGGACAGGGTCGACTTACAATTCTTCCTCCCCAGCAGTTTTAGACCCAAGTTTGTTTGTTTTTCAAACTCTGTTTTTGTATGTTTGTTTTTCAAGACTCTTCTGCCTTAACCTTGAAGGTAATGCAGAGAAGTCTCACAATCTTTATTATTCGGGAGATCTAACGAAGGCATCACAGTCTTTCCTTCAGGCCTTGTAACTTGTGAGGTTGCAGCAAAATAGCAGACATTAAAGGCTACACTAAGACAAAATAGTATTAAGCTACAGAAGAAGAGAGGAGGGAAAATAAATTCTTTTTAATTTTTGAAAGATGTGTTAAAAACTGAAATGATTACCTCTCTGTTCTCCAAGCTGCTTTAAAGTTTCAGCTTTAAAAGCAGTGTTGTATATACATGAAAATAATTGCTTCCTGTTATTTGACTTGGGAACTTAAATATAGAAAGCAGCGCTAAAGAATTCGAATAATTTGGCGGTCTTGATTTTTTTTTCCTCCTTAATGTACCTCTGTCTTATTTGTACTGTGAAGGAACATTTCTCTCTATGGATGCGTATACACATATATGCATGTTCTATGTATGTGTAAGACAGTTCAGTGACTTAAATGAAGAGTTTACTGCTGATAAAGCTTATAATTGAATACAAATTCATTTCATCCTTGTATCTATTAAAATACATACGTATATATCTGTTAAAAGACTAAGCCACCCACAGAATTGGTGTTTATATACGAGATTACTGTTCTTTTGAAAAACAGACACCTATTGAATAAAATTGTATGCTCAATGTTGTAGTTCAAATTCATTAAAATACTTTTTTATTGGAAAAAAAAATCACCGAAGTCTAATCTATTTTAGTTGTTTTATGAAAAACTATCTGTACAGATTAAAATAAAGCTGCTCTAAATAATTGAAAAATCTGTGAGGATTTGAAAATCATTTACTTTAATATATGACTTAACTCAAGAAACACCAAGATGTATCAGGTTGATTTTTAGGAAATGGTTTCTAATTTGCACTGTAAATATTGTATGTAATAGAATCACAAGGATGCCAATAGTTGTGATCACGAACAAAGTGAAAAATAAGATCAGCTTCTTAGGTGATACAGAAGATAAGCACTGGGAGGAAACGAAACCTCAAATGCTAAAAATGGTGGATGGACAGGCAACGGTCACACGATCTCTGCCTGAAGCAGCAGAAAGCAGATAACACAACCACACTTCTGGGATAGGCAGCAGCTTTTAACCTTGAAGAAATGTTGTGCTAGTTTCTGATACCCTAGCAATCTATTCTGGAATAAAGACCCGAGTGCTGCTGTAGCAAGATGAAATAGGGGAAGATAATAGGGAATTCAGTGGGAAAAATTCAAGGCAAATGTCTCTCTAGACACCAAAGTCAGTGTCTGTGAAACAACCCAGCTGTGTCTGTAAGGATAGTTCTGTGGATTTTAGAAGGATGCCTGAACTTGGATTGCTATCACCATGCTGCAGATATTAATTCAAGCATGTGTCTTTATCTTTCAGCAATGTTATATGATATGATGCTTTTTGTTAGGAGAGAACTTATTACTTTTATTTATTTATTTTATTATTATTTTTTTAACATATGTATATAGCATAGCTGCTAACTTTTATGAAGAGTTTCATGTCTAGAAGTGGGGAGAGGACAATAAGTGAAAAGCATGGATGAGATGTAATATTTTCTGTATTGAAAAAGTATTGGATGGGAAATGTCTGAGTGGAGACTGATAGCATTTCCTTTGGTGTCATAATTATTTTTATCTCTGAAGAACAATAACATAGTGTCATTTGTAATGATGCTGTATTGTTTTCTTGCTTACCATACTCTCTTTCTTTTTATATCTGCTCAAAACACTTCCTTGATATTCATTGTGATACAGGAAGAGAGAGCTATGCAAATAAACACTTTACACTAAGTAAAATATTTTATTCATGCATGACTGAACTTTCCCCCTTCGGATTTTCCTTATGAGTACTCTATAGACTAAGAAAGATGTATACTACATACACGTTTCATATTTCAAAGATTTTTTTTTTTTCTTGAGTGTGTAATGTGCTAGGATTGAATTTTCGTGATTAACCCTGGTAATTACATAGCATTTTGTATTTTGAAATCCATTATTTAATGTGTATTGATTGGAACTCTCCCATCAGTGCCTGCTGTTTATACTAGCTCCACAAATCCTTAATACCACTCTCAAAACCCTGGGAAAGAACTTTATCAGATTTCAGTAAAAATGTGTAATATTGTTTTATTGGCATTGCATCTGGCATAGCCGATGAAACAAACTGAGTATAAACCCTTCAGTGTATATGCTGCAGTGACTGCTGCAGTCAGTCATTGAGCAGAAACTTTTGAAACCAGGACAGTTAAGTTTGCTTTGGGTGTAGGACTGAGCTTGTGCAGTTTTACATGTGAAGTCTGGAGCCCAGTGCATGCAGCTTTACAAAGTGTTAGCATGTGTAGAAATATAAGATCTTGTGGCCTTTGAAGAGTTCAAGAATCTTTCATTTCATGGTATCAAAAGAACCTGTGCTCATTGATTCAGTTTCTAGTGCTTGAAATACTTTTTCAACATTTTTATACTTTGTCTCCACAGTCTGCCTATTCTTGTTTAGAAATAGCATGTCAGAAAGTTATATATTATATCAATGCAGTTAAGTCTATGATATATACATGTGAAGTACTAAACATTGTTTTATGCCATTGCATTTTTTCGTATGTTTCTTTTGCAAGAAAGAGAGGCCTGCTTTGTAAGGAAGCTAAAAGTCCCAGGATGTATCTACATTAGCATTTTAGTTAGCCAAGCTCTGTGGCTAGGTCTAAGGGTTTTCATCTCCTTGGGGGGAAAAAAGAAAAAAAAAAGAAAAAAAAAACTTCTTCCTGATGAGGCTCGGGATCTTCTCTTTGGTGCATCACAAGTATTATTTCACATACTGTAGTTGTGCAATTTCACGTGACATTGGGTATACTTCTGGGGGATTATGTGGCACCTGCACGTTGGTATTACTGATCTATTGTTGTTATTGTCACAAACAAATACTAACCTTGATCTTACCAGCAGAACCTCACAATGGGCTTACTGTTCATGTGCTTTAAGCTGCAGAAAAATCAGAGTGAAAATGCTTTTCTATGAGTTTACATTGGCACTCTGTGAGCTGCAGTTCCTAAAGATATCTTCAGCTTTCTTACAGCAATAGGCGAAAGCAATTTAGATCAAATTACCTTATGTCCTCAACTTTAGCTGTTTGTTCTGTAGAAGCAGAATTATTTAAGAGCAAAAATGGTTAGCACTTAGATGGCTAAACACCTTATCTTGCAGATACAGCAAGTAATTAAACACTAGGCTTCCAGTTGTCTAGTGAGAGCACGCAAACACGAGCATGGATGTACAAAAATTTCCTATGAACCATTGCTACAGAACAAGTCATCCATATATCCACAATTATTAAAAATAAATGATTAAAATCCTTCTCATTTTTTTTAAATGACTAGCACGTAACCCACCCAGAACTGAGCATTTGGAAAATCTCCCAATAGGCATTTTCACAAACCAATATTAAGCATTAAAGATTTTGGCTTCTAAGGGAAGATTCTGGCTGAAGGTCCCCTGCAGGGCCTTCAAGCAAGTAGTGGAAGATTGAAGTGTTGACAGACAGGAAGAGGAAACCGTATGCTCTGCATGTGTGGAGTGGTGGTGCCTGGTCAGTGCCTATTGCTTTTCTGTATGGTTCCTTTTACTTCAAGAGAAAAGAAGGGGAGCAATGAGTTCTCATGCTGCTTGTAAACCAGTATCACAGTTCACTAGATCCCTGTTGAAATTATACAGACAGCCAAAATTTGTTGACAATAGATAACATAATTTGCAGAATTGGAGGGGACAGCAGATACCTTCCTCTCATTTTTAGAAGAAAACGTTCAGCCCACACACAGGACAGTGCATCTGTCACTATGTGGTGCTTCCTCAACAGCAGGAGGGGCGATCAAAATGAAAGTGTGGGAAGGTGAGACATGCCACATAGGAGTGCTGCATCTGGGCTTTGTTTTATTGTTATAGCAATGCCAGTTAGTATCATGACTATTGCCAGTATTATTACAAAAGTACAAGTCTTAATATAGACCCAGACCAATACAGCTAATTCTGCCTACAGGGATAGGGTGCTTAAGGTGCCATTCCGCTGAAGCAGTCAAACAGCCTGCAAGTAGGCACCTCTGCTATAATTGTTAGCTGTGATAACCTTTCCTTCACAAAGATGGAGGTAAAAGTGAGCTCTGTAGGGCATAGCAATCTGCTTTAGCTTTTCCAGGTGTGTTTCATTTACTTCTGGTTTGCTTGAGCCTGCATATGCACTGAGCCCTTTTTTAAGTTTTACATTGTTCTTCAAAGAACTGGCTTTAAAGATTAGTTAGGGCAGGGGGAGTGAGAGTGTGTGCCTGCAAGAGAAAATATGACTGTAAACCTAGTATTAGAGCACTGACCTGAAAGGAGGGAGAGACGAAGGAAGAAGAGGTTTGTAAAGCATTCATAGTGGATTCTTTCAAGAGTAAGTATAATTACTATCCTCTGAGGGAGGAGCGTGGAGATAACATTGTATATGTGCTTGTTGAAGTACTGTGTAATTACATCATGGGATTAGCAGTCAGGTTCCAGTCGTGTACATGCTAGCAGCTGTATCTCATCCGATTTAGCAAGGATGCACATCCTGAGAGGAGGATTATTCTTCTAAATTATATTGGAGGATAAATACTTGTGTGGTGGTTTATCATCATCGACACACCTATGGTCAATTTTAGACCTTTGTAACAGGCTCATCTGAACAAGGAGATTCACTTCTGAAAGTCATAGCAGCAGCATATCTGCCATGGAGCTGGGACTGCACAAATCATCAGCGCTCGCCTGAGGATTGAATCACGCTGAGCTCCCTGTTAGACTGGCATATACAAAATAAAGTGGGGAGATACAGGAATTGCTAAATCCAGCTGCAGTTCTCATCATTTGGAGTGGATTTTTTTATTTAGTGCTTTTCCTGAAGATCTGCTACACTAGAGCCTCTTCAATATTTCCTACATTTTACAAAGCAGCTTTCTCTCTAAAACACTGAAACAAGTTTTCACTACAGTAATTACATTTGCTCTTACATTTATTTGGAAGTTCACAGAAGAATCAGAAAAATGGAAAGGGTTTGGTGGATGTTTGAGGAGAAAAGATGATAAATCTAAAAATGTTAGAATGGGAAATGAATATTTTGAAATATTTACTTCATCTGTGGACTGAGATAAGAAATCATTTATTTCCTTTGCATCAGAAATAAAACTTTCAGCATGTGTTCCTAACATTAAGTTGTTCTCCCAGTAAACCGTTGTGTATGAAAAGGAAGTAAATTTTTGCTACATAAACCAGGTGACTGGATGGGAAACTGCTTGGCTTATGGCATAATGTTTTTGTTTAATATATTTTTTATTCCAACAGGAAATATGGGATGTATAAAATCAAAAAGGAAAGACAATCTGCATGGAGATGGGCTAGATTTGAAGAATCAACCAGTACGTAAAACTGAACGAACTATTTATGTGAGGGATCCAACGTCCAATAAACAGCAAAGGCCAGTAAGTAGATAGTCTCAGGGGAGAATTCCAGTAGCAAGATCAAAGCATGACTGGCATAGCCTAAATTTCAATCCAAAACATATGCATGAAGAAATCCAAATTGATCATTAGTCTACAGTTTGGCTTTGTGCAGTTCACCCTCAAAGAATAAACACTTTAAAAAAATATTGATTAATTACTTCATTACATATCATAATTTCTGCATGAAAACAATAATCCTTGGAGACCTTTGATCTAGATACAGCTGTGTCTGTAGAATAATGCTAGGTAACTTTAGAAACTTTTTTTTTTAGTTGTGTTTTATCGGTGTTGTATATTAATAGTTGTGGGATCCAGAAGTTGTTTATTTCTCTACCTCTACCATTCCTAGTCAACTTTCCTTTTATTCACTGAAGGCCAGTATTTGACCTTGCACAAGCTGTGTATGTAAGAATTGAAGGGGAGCAAAATGGATGCAGTTCTAAAGTGTGTAGAACTGTGGTGTAAGAGGAACTAGCTAAAGGAGGGGTGCTGGGAAGGGGAATCCCATTGGGTATTAAGGGGGTTTGATGTTTCTCAGATTTGCTAGTTCCTCTTTCCCCCACTCTCTCTACTGTGCTGAGGAAATGATATTTCCTAATTGTCCTTATTCAGGGACTGTATTCTCTGTGGGTGTGACTAACACCCTTCTTTTGCATGTCTCCAGCTGACACAGTGGACTCAGTGGACTCTGGATCAAAGTACACGAATCACAATTGCCATTTGCATTTTTTTTTAATTACAATTTTCATCTTTCAGAACCTTAGAAGTGTAGCTGTGCTTGTAGTTCTTTAGCATGACAGCTCCTCATACTGGCAATGTGATAATAACTGTCCTGTTATTGCAACTGTCCCTTGCATTAAGCCTGTTCAGCAGAAGTCACAAAATGTGAACTTCCCCACAGCTTGTGTCACACTTTCCTGAGGTCTGAGCTGCTCAATTTGAAATCTAGTTGGGACTTGCTATATTTTTCCACTGTAATTTGCTTTTGAAGAATGGTCAGAAATTATTGCAAAATGCTTCCTTTTAATCTAAGACATAGAGGATAATACTAAAGTAACTGAATAATGTATAATTGTAATGTAGACTTGTCATAAAAATGTAAAACTGCTTAATTAAAGGCATATTTCATTGTAGGCAAATACAGAGGCACACCTTTTACCAGGACAGATATTTGCCAATGAAGGTATGTTTTCCTAGAAATGTTACTGCCTGTGTGCTATGCTTTGTCAGCCTGTGAGGTAATGAGACCATTCCTTTGGCCTTCTACCTTTGTAGAAACGGAAGAGCATGGAGTCATTGTGATAGCTCTGTATCCTTATGATGGCCTTCACGAAGATGACTTGTCCTTCAAAAAAGGAGAAAAACTGAAAGTTATTGAGGAGTAAGTATGACAGTACTGATTATATGGTAGTTTTTCTTCGGACTTATCTAAATCCCTTTTAAATTTTTTGATATCCTACTCATAACATGAGTTTATGAATGTTAAGGGAGATCCCTTATAAGTGAAAATATAAATGTACGTGTAGTTTTGATAGGACTTGACAGCCATCCTTGGTAATGATGACCAAATTTTGATCTGATGGAGCCAATGGCTTCTAAGAGGAGCCTGAGTACAGAGACAAGGTGATTTTGCACTTTCTGGCATAGGCAAAGCTCTAAGCACAGTGGAACCTTAACAACCCTTTATGACTTTGCCTTCCTTTGAATACTATCATTTTTTGTTTGTTTTCTTTTCTAGGCTGGGAGAATGGTGGAAAGCTAAATCTCTCATAACAAAAAAAGAAGGTTTCATTCCCAGCAACTATGTAGCAAAAGTAAACACCTTGGAAACAGAAGAGTAAGTTCCTCTATCCTCTCAGTAGGGGCAAATTTCTTTTTCACCCTGGTGTTGTATCCTTTGTGGGTGGGGGGAAAAGGTTCTAACTCTTTGATGTACTTTCCAGGTGGTTCTTCAAGGACATAACCCGAAAAGATGCTGAAAGGCAACTTCTGGCTCCTGGAAATGCTCCTGGAGCATTCCTTATCAGAGAAAGCGAAACGTTAAAAGGTAGGCTTTGGGATGGGTGATTTTGGAATTGATAGTAGAGTTAAAAACACATGATCTGGCTTCACAAAAAAATGCATCAAGTGGCACTTGGTAGGGAGTTATTCCAGTGTGTCTTATCTGAACTTACTGCAGCTACTTAGGAATGAGAAGGATGAGAAAGTCACCAGAGAAAGAGAGGGGAGTTACAAATTATTGAGTTGAGATGGGGCATGGTGGCAGTGGTGGTTGTGTATATATATGGCTTATTACACTGAGGAAAAAGCAGGAGTGAATGAAAAGATCTTTTTCCTTCCTAACATTTGTGATTATTTTATTAAAGGACAATTTTAGTTGTAAATATCAAAAGCTGCATTTTATAATAAAGTCTTTCATTATTGGGTCTGTATCCATCACTACAAGTTTTAAAATATAGTTAGTGCATAATGAGACTTTACTCTTCTGCCTTGTAGTATGGTTTAAAATAAATAAACAAAAAACCTTTTTGATAAATATTTCTACACAGCTCTTTGTACTGAAATGCTTAATAAAAGCTCCAGACTTTTCAGCTGAGACAGAGAACATAAGGTGGTTCTCCTCCCATATCTTGATTCTAACAGTGTCCTAATTGGATGCTTCAGTTGGATACTCTAACATTGGACCCTCCAGAGGAAGACATGCTAACCCCTTCAATTGATCATATGTCTTTCCTCTCCACATGGGTAGTTTTTTGGCCCTAACATTGCAGATTCTTGGTCAAGCATTGGAATGGGCTGCCCAGGGAAGTAGAGCAGTCCCCACTCCTGGAGGTAATTAAGAGGTATGTGGACATGGCATTAAGGGACTTGGTTTAGTGATAGGACTCTGTAAGTCAGGTTAACAGCTGGACTTTATGATCTGAAAAGTCTTTTCCAACTTAATTCAATGATTCTTGACTAGATAGCTCTTTGTAATGGGCCCACATCACTGCTTCTGTAGTCTCAAATGAAGACAGAGGTCTAAGTTCAGCAGAGACTGATGGGAGTAATGCAAAGTACCCACAAAATATTTCTTCCTGTCTTCTTCTGTCACTGGATCTGCATGTGGAGAGAGAGAAGGAACTGAGGTGGTTTCTTGTCTTTTCAAAATGGATGACAAGAATTGTATAAGTGGAAGAAATTAAGAATTTTGTAGTTTAGGACAGATACTATGCTGCCGCATCTTAAATCCTAGCTGAGGTTAGGATCCCAAGTATTCAGAGATCTTCTTTCCCCCCTCAATGCCTCAAGCCATTTACAAACAATCCTTTTGCTAGTTGGCCCATGGCCCCCAGTGTGTTCCTTTTCCAAGATGCTAATCGCCAAATTTTAACTCCTGTCTCATTAGTGTGATAACAGTGGAGTTGCTTTCCCAGGTGGTTCCACTCAAGTCAGTGGGACTTTATGCAGAAGTGTGTGTTAGTCATGGAGCTGTCTGAATTATGGAAGTCTAAAGTTTATTGAATAAGATTGAAAAAGAAAGTCTGACTGTAAGCATTTTGGTAACTGGTTCAGAACCAGCTATTGGCTAACTTCCTCATGCTGATTGCAAAATGGTTTTTGAGGAAATAGAGGAGTGGGAAAAAAAAAGTAGACAAGGTAATTTTGTTGAGCTCAGCTGTGTGTGTGTGGACAGTACAGACTTGCTATCTGTTAATATTCATTCTTTCTTTATCCACAGGCAGCTATTCCTTGTCCATAAGAGACTATGATCCGCAACATGGTGATGTCATTAAGCACTACAAAATTAGGAGTCTAGACAATGGAGGGTTTTATATCTCTCCAAGAATAACTTTTCCCAGCATCAATGATATGATCAAACATTATCAAAGTAAGTTAAATCCATTAGTGGATTACTTAATAGAATACAGCCGTTATTTCCTGTGAAGGAAAATAAATGCTTTCTTGTTTTGTTTCAGACCTTTTCATCTTTTTTTTTCTAAATAACTCAGACGTGCATGTTATTGAAGATAAAGTAAAACTTGTTGGAACCCAAGTAAGGTTGTTATATAATCAGACCTAATACTCCTTGCTCTGTTGCATACCGTTGTAAAATAAAAAATAGTTCTCTGAAACATCTCACCATAGTGATGATGATGTGAAACTATAGTAAGAATTGACTGCATTGGAAACAAATTCTGTATTTGAGATTAAATTTGTAATCATGATTAGCGGAAATAGGTATAGACTTGTAACTACTGTCTTCTTATATCTGATGATGAGAGTTGAAGTGTTTTTTTTCCTGCAGATTTATTTATTTATTTCATCAATGGAGTTTTGAAGGCTGTAAAAGAAAATTACACCTACAGAGAATGTACGCATTTATTATTAACAAAAGGAGGGGGATAGGAACAAGTTTCCACCTATATTTTAGCTACAAAAATGACTTTTTATTCTGTATAACCTCATGGTGGGTAACTCCAAAATATATTTTTTTGTCTTGTCGCTGGGAAGACAGAATAAGAAAGATGTGAGACAGGAAAATCACATTCATTTTTCAAAGCCACGCCGAAGACTTGGCCATGACATTTCTCTGAGTTGTTAGATATGCGTGGTAATTCTTCTGCACAGCTTATAAATCTGAGAATTATTTTACATTTGTATTAAAGTTATAGGTGGTAAGTGACTGGAGAAAAAATAATTGTGACCTATTAATGCTTGCATTCTTATGTATGCACACATCTAAAACCACACAGCATAAGAAAACTTAAGACAGATTCAGAATAAAGATTTCAAGCCTGACACCAATGTGCATCTTCATATTTGCTGTTAGCAATCAGATCTTATAGCTATTTGGTACAAATTGTACTAAAACAAAATAACCTGATGGTAGCCAGATGTGTGCGGCACTTCTCTATTAAATCTGTCCCTGAATTTCAAAGTATAGAAGCACTTAAAGTTGTGTGAAAGCACTAAAAAGATTACATTTTCATAAGGCACTGACTTGTTTGAGAATTATTTTGAGCTGGTTAATGCACACCTAAATCAAGTGGTCTTTGACTAAATGGATTGCAATGGATTTTATATTTTGTTTTTCCTTTGAAAAAACAGAGCAATCAGATGGCTTATGTAGAAGGTTGGAAAAAGCGTGTATTTGTCCTAAGCCTCAAAAACCATGGGATAAAGATGCATGGGAAATTCCACGGGAATCAATTAAATTAGTGAAGAAACTTGGAGCTGGTCAGTTTGGAGAAGTCTGGATGGGTAAGTTTATTTCTTTGAAAATAATATTTAAATCTGCTGAAAGAAGTACAATTTAAGAATCACTCAGAATAATAGTGGACATAAGCCTGGTATGATATACTTGTGAAAACAGAATAGTCAGGCTCAGAATATACCTTCTCATGAGGAAAAATAATAGGAGAGAGGATCTGTGAAAGATAAGGTACCTGACACAGACATGGAACAAATTGTCTTTCAGTGAATTATATGTAAAGTTTTTATCATCTATTGGCAAAGAAGAGACTGAAATATAATGGATGGGACTACCATAACCTGGTGAAAAAAGGAGATATTTAATACAAGATTATTGTTGGAGCTTGCTACTCAGGAAGCAGGTGATGTAGGTAGAAGATAAGAGACTGATCACCCCCAGCCTTGAACTACCATGCAGGTCCCCAATAATGAAAGTGTTGTAAGATTTACAAGTAGTAAATTTTAATATATAACCAGCTAAAACTGATAGTGTTAATTATTATAATCATAATTAACCTTGCTTGTTTAAAAACATTTTTATTTTCTCAGCCTCAATGGCTTCCCCTGGCAAAGGGCTATGACCACTGTCTAATCGTGTTCTGCAAAAATGTTTTAACTCTCTTGCTTTTGAAGTGCTGCCTATTCAGGGGTCTGAGTATTCTTTTGGGAAGCATATTATCTGTTCTGTGTGTTATTCATTAGTTACGCACATGTTAACAGTTACCATCTTACTTGACTTAATTGAGATAAACTATGCCTTCCTTCCAAAGTCTTCACTATGATGTTTCTTCAGGTCAAATCATCGTCTAAGCCTTCTCTGACTCTCCTTTTTGGAGGTTATATTTAGATAGCAATAAAATCGCTTTAATACTATTACAACATTTTTTTACTGTTGGTATTATCAAGATTCTATAGGCGGGGCTTTTCTAAGAAACTTAGAAGCATATCCCAAAGCTTATTAGAAGATGCAAAGGGTGCTCTAATGACCCACAGGAGTGCAGCAGTCTAACAGGAACACACTTGATATTTCATTGTTTTAAAGAGATGTTTTCTAATAGGTGCAATTTGCTGGTACAAATTATGCAAAAATGTCAACAACACATCTCTGTGATGCAACATAGACAAATTCAGCCTTTCATCTGCCTTCACAAGAAAAGGCTTAAGAAAGCCTCTGGCTGTGTTATACATAAATGACAATTTACTTGCCAGTTGAGACAAGCGTCAGCCATTGTACAGTTATTCTCTTCCTGATAAACCAGGGCAAGAAATAAACTGACATTGAAATGCTGTGGAAGACTTCATGGCAGAACGTTATCACCTGCTTGAAAATGTAGATCATTATGGGAAGTGACTACTTCTGCATACAAACACAAAGGCATAAAACTTTAAAAGGGTGTTTCTGGTTCAAGATGCTTCCTCTTATTTGTGTCGTTATTTTGACATCTAAATTGGGCCTAACCCTTTTATCTGAATTGTCACACTGTGAGAAAAATTAATGTACTGTGAAATGATCACTGTGTTTCCTCTTCTCTGCTTCATTTCTGAAGCGAGAGAAGCTGATTTGCTCGGTGCAGATCCTTTCAAATCAGGAGCATGGTTAATCTTAGAGCCAAGGAAGTTCAGACTGAAAAACACTTATCAGGTCACCTGTGCAGGATATGAACAAACACTGTTTATTGTAATGATGACTAACCAGAGGCATCAGGAGTTAAATAGAGATACTGAGAAATAAGCTACTTGTTAGACTCTCCTGATTACTTACCTCATCTGGAGCAAAATCATGTTTAGGCCATAGTATGAATGAGAAATACTATTCCATAGCTTCAATACCAAATAAATTTCTGCTTGCTAAAGGGTACCTAGAATTTTGATTTCAGAGGGAACCGTGTCCAGTTCAGAAGAGTTCTGGGCTTCCCAGAACAAGAGGGATATGGAGCTACTGGAAAGAGACCAACAAAGGGCTGTGAAGACGTTGAAGGGACCTGAGCATCTCTTCCTCTGAGGAAGGGCTGAGAGAGCTGGGACCCTTTCACCCAGAGAAGAGAAGGCACAGGTTCAATCTTATCAGCATCTAGAAATACCTGAAGGGAGGGTGGAAAGAGAATAGAGCCAGTCTCATTTCAGTGGTGCCCAGTGCCAGGACAAGAAGCAGTGGGCACAGAATGAAATACAAGAGGTTCCATGTGAACATCAGGAAGCAATTCTTTACTATGAGAGTTGACCAAGCACAGGATGTCCAGAGAGGCTGTGAAGTCTCCTCCTTGGAGATCTTCAGAAGCCGCCTGGACGTGGTGCTGGGCAGCCTGCTCTGGGTGGCCCTGCTTGAGCAGGGGGTTGGACAAATGGCCTCCAGAGGTCCTTCCCAACCTTAACCACTCTGTAGTATATGGGAAGATAGAGACAATATTGTTACTGCAATGTGAAGATTTGCGAGCATTCTCTTATAGTCTTTTCAGTTCAACAATAAGTACTTTTTGAGCTTCCAAGCTGACATCCTCCTCCTGCACATTTACTTTTGGGTTTTGGAGAAAGCTAGCATATGTTAGAGAAGAATCTCTTGGTTTCAGCTGGAACAGAGATAATTTTCTTCCTAGTAGCTGGTATGGAGCTGTGTTTTGGATTTAGGATGAGAATAATGCTGATAACACATCTATGTTTTAGACCACTCAGTCATTGCCCTCGGGGGGGGGGGGGGGGATGCAGGAAATAATCAGAAAGGTAAACAAACGTGCAAGAACTGATGGGCTGAGATAAGGGCAGTTTATGAGGTAAAGCAAAAGCTGCATGCACAAGCAAAGACAAATAAGGAATTTATTCACCACTTCCCATTGTCAGGCAGTTGTTCAGCCATCTTCACATGTGACAGTTTCCTGGGAAGACAAATGCCATCACCCCAAACACCTGCATGCCTCCTCCTTCATGCCTACTCAAGTCCTGCACACAGCTCTAGGGTCCCCAGCACGAGAAGGACATGGACCTGTTAGAGCAGGTCCATAAGAGGGCCTCCAAATGGCTGGCACACCTTTCCTGTGAAGACTGACTGAGAGAGTTGGTACTGTTTAGACTGGCGAAGGCCCAAGGAAGACTTTATTGTGGCCTTCCAATACTTAGAAGGGGCTTATAAGAAAGATGCAGAAAGACTTCTTACCAGGGCCTGTAGTGATAGGACAAGGGGTAATTGTTTTAAAATAAAAGAGGGGAGACTTATACTAGACATAACTAATTGTTTACTCAGAGGGTGGTGAGGCACTGGCACAGGTTGCCCAGAGAAGCTGTGGATGCCCCGTCCCTGGAGGTGTTCAAGGCCAGGCTGGATGGGGCTTTGGGCAACCTGGTCTGGTGGGTGACATCCCTGCCCATGGCAGGGGGTTGGAACTAGGGGATCTTTAAGGTCCCTTCCAACCCAAACTGTTCAATGGTGTAGATGGTGAAGGAGGAGTGATGTGTTGATGTGCAATAGGATGCAGAGAAGCTGCTATTGCTCAGTCTCTTTCCAGCCAGCATCCTGGAAATACTGTACCTCCTGCAGCTGCAATAGCCTGAGACATTGTCTGACTTCTAACAGTGTCATACCTCTGTAGCTCAGGTTGTTTCCAGTATAACCTTATAGGGAATTAGTGTGAAGGCAGAGGAAGGAGAAAGCTGCCTCTTGTAGACTCGTTCACAAAGCCGTTCATCTTCAGTCCTGGAGATCTGGTCAGAAATGCTTTTGGTAGGCTCAACTTATTGCCTATTATGAGCTTGTATCACAGCTAGGCCTGAATAAGCCCATGTGAAAATCTGGCAACCTGCCTGTGAAAATACCATAATCAACTCCAAAATAAATGGGCCAAACACAATTTTTGGAGGATTCTATTCATACAGAATAGAATCTATTCATACATGTAAGAAGAGCATAGCTCTCTGTAAGCAATTGTCAGATTCCTCAGATTCGCTTATTATTTCTTGCATCATATCTAATTTTTAAATTTTAAAAGCCTAAACTGCTGAGGGGCTTGCTTCCTGCCATGGTATGAAAGGGTTTTCATCTATGGAGTTTAGTTCATTTGGGCATCTTCTTTAGTGAAGTGATGAACCGGAGTAGCACTGTAAGAGTAGGGTCTATGTTTTATGCATTTTTGTTCCTAGTGTGCACAGATATGATGTGAACCATAATGCTCTGTGACATTAATAATCCATGAATAGAATTCTCAAGTAGGGATAAGAGAAAAGTTAACAAGCCAAATGGAGACATTACGGTGTATTTTATTAATGAGACACATTTTGCTCGCATCTCAGGTGTAAAAGATTCTCTCACTTTGTAAACCCCAAATTAGAATATAAGTAATAAACATTTTGGGGTGTATTTTCTTATGCAGCTGTTATTAAAATCAGAGTAAACCGTACCTCAGAAGTACTATTATTTTCACGAAGACATCTAAAATGAACCAAGAAAACTGGCTAGTACATCTCATCAGCATCACATATGTATTTTTACAGTACCATACAGGAGCTGAACATTAGTTGCAAAGAATCTGAATTTTATGTCAGATGACCTAGATGTAAGCAAGAATTTCATTGCTTATCTATCTGTCCTTTTGAGTTCATGTTTAGGTGGCAAAGTGAACATCAGTTCATTCATACTTTACGCCAAGGAATACCATGACACAGCAAGTGTGGGGTCCTCTTGGTAATCATAAGCGACCCGACCTGAGGACTAGGACATTAAGCTTTGGTGGTACAGATGCATACTGAAAAGATGCTGCCTGCTTCATGTCTGTCTAGCCTGATATTCTAATATAATGCTCCCCTTCATGTGTTATTCGTACTCTGCCACTTCTGGCTCACAGATGATGGGAGCTTTCTCTCAGGTGGCTAGGTGATACCAGCTTATCTGAAGAGGCAGGGACTCATGCTCTGTGAGGGCTTTACTTGTAATGGGTGGGGGAAAGAGGTAAAACAAATTCCAGTTTTGCTGAGCTGTGTAGAGTCCATTTTTTACAGACACCATAACGTGTGCTGATGAACCCCTAGAGTTCACAACCACCTTTCCTCACTGGCTGTGTGTTGTTCTCACCACCTCCCCCAATACCTGATGAAATAAATGAATGAGAGACAGATCAGGGTCAAATGTCTCTAATGCTCTCATGCTACTTTGTTTTGTATGTTACCACCAGAGGACCAGGATAGACTGTTTTCCTGCAGAGAACATCAGTATTGGGTGAGGTTTTTGTTCTTAGTAATGTAAATTTTCTGTAAGCAGAAACCTAGTCTGATGAATCTCTAGTGAATATAAAATACTATTATATTGTTAGTGTTAAGAGTGTAGATCAGAATTGTCTCACAGAAGTAAAGGTATTAATTAGTATGTTTAGCAGAGTATTCAACAAATGGGGAGTGGAACTGGTGCTCTCATTCAGGGTATGGTGTAGAATATTACAAACTACAGATATAAGCCTTCTGCTTTTTAAGCAGAAAGAGGTGTATTTAACACCTGTTTTTTTGATGGATAGAAATTGTATACCTGAGTTTTAATGGCAGAATTTGACCTGTTATTGTCATTTCTTCTTATTAGACCATCTAGAGGAATATCTGTGTTATGCTTTGACCATACTGTGCTTGGAAAAAATATGTTTAATAATCATGCAGTTGAATATTTGCTCACAGTTATAGTGGCTTTTCTCAGGTGATGATCTTTCTTTTAAAAAAGGTGATAAAATGTGCAGTGATTAGAGCAATTACTTAGGATCTGGAAATTATTTCCTTGCTTTGCCACTGAGCTCCTGTATTAAGGCAATAAGTAATATACAGAAATTGCAGGCTCCAATTTAGAGGTACATCCATTGTGGTAATACTGTCTGGATTGTTGCTGAATGTGGAACTGAGGTTATTTCTCTGAATCACAAAAGCTTTACCTCTCCAAGAAGCGTTTTTGCAATGTTGAAATGTGTGTGGTGGGGGGGGCAAAAGGCTGCGGTTTGATATTACTGGAGCAATCTGTAAATCTGGAATGAAGATGTTGCATTTATATCCCTCTCTTTTTCTATTTCTTTTATTATTTTTTTTATTTTTCTTTTTTTTTTTTCTATTTCTTTTCTTTCCTATTTCTATCTCTTTTTCAAATTAAAAAACTTTACAAGATAAACTTTAGGATCAGTTCTTGCTATTCTATTGATTTTATTTAATGCTATTTTAACATTTATTTACTGATATTTGTGTTTTATATAGTCAGAGTATTACATTACAAGGTTTGATAAACAGAGAAATGAAACAGCCGCAATTGTTTCTACTCTTGGCATGTGCTATGTGGAAAGGAATTATCATGTTTTAAATCTTGCTCTGAACACTGCAGGATTGCAGTGCTGCCAGCATATCTGTGATGGTCATGAGAATGCTCATTTGGTTGCACTTTACTGAAGAGTTCCATTTTGAGTACTGAGGGTTAAAGAAAGGATTATAAGCATGAGACCGGCATGCATAAAATGGTTCTAACCATGGTATTTAAAGATGCTCCACAGTCTTGTAAGCAATCCATGGGCTCTATTAGATTTTGAGACTATTTATGTGGATGTTTATTAAAACATCTCTTGACTGTTTTAGTATTTTCTCGTGGGCTACTTATAAATGAAAGCTTGCTTTCTTTATTTTTTCAGATAAACCATTCATAAAAGGTAGAAAATTGATTATAATTGACTGCAGTGTATCACTGGCAAAACGTAAAGGAATTTTAGTGTAAATATTTGTGCTACATGTGATTGCTTGTTGTCAGGCTCCTAGCTGTTAATGGAATCTAACCTCACCTGCTTTATGGGTTCCTGCTAATCAGGGTGCTGCGCGGTGCAGGGTGACTGCAAGTGCACTGAACATATTTCCCCCTTTTAGGTTATTATCATAACAGTACAAAAGTGGCCGTGAAGACTCTGAAGCCGGGAACAATGTCTGTGCAAGCCTTTCTGGAGGAAGCCAACCTCATGAAAACACTTCAGCATGACAAGCTAGTTAGGCTTTATGCTGTAGTGACCAAAGAAGAGCCTATTTATATTATAACAGAATTCATGGCAAAAGGTGAGAATGACAGAGGATCTTCAAGCAGGGTTTTAGTAAACACTTCTGTTTATTAATCATTCATTAGTCAGTGCCCATCCTTTAAAAAGGAAGCAAGAGAAAGGAAAACTTGGGATTTTAACATTTTTCTTTTGTATGCTCTGATATAAAGTGAGGGATCTTAGAGGAGGGATAAGGGTTTGATTTTATGATTCATTATTGCATTTTTGAAATAATTTTTTTTTTTTTACAGATTTCTTAAATGTATCATTTTTAAATTGTTTCAGGTGCAGAGCACAACCCTCGAAATAGCTCTGGTTCCTTTGGGTTCTAATACTTAACCATACTTAACTTTGGTGTCATAACAAGCCGCTTAATAATTAAAACCTTAGAAATTGTCTTATATAGCTCTTGAATTGATAAATACTTGTTTAATGAGGGGAGTGATGAGTGTTCCTGAAAGGACTGCTGCACTACTAGAAAGGGACAACCTGTAGTAGAGTATCACTACACAAAATAAGTGAGGTTTCCTTCTCAGATTGTTTTAGTTAGTAGGGTTTTTGTTTGTTTGTTTGTTTTGTTCTGTTTTCAAGCAGTTCTGCTGATGACTTCATAAACACTAGCTACCATTCAGCAATTTATTCTTTACCACCTTGAAAGAATTAATGAGTGAGATTCTCCTAGAGAACTTTCCTGATAGTCTGTAGATTAGGGTAATTATCCAATTCAGCACCGCTGAGCTAAGGTATGCTCTGATGTGAGTTTTCTACACCCAGGGAAATTGCAAAACTTGGATACCTGCCATGCTGGCTTGAATGTTACTGTTATTAGGTCGTGTAAAGAGATGGGCTTACTGCAGTTGGCTTGAAAGTACATGAAAACCATTCACTGCAAAACTTCTGTGACTCAGAAAATCGGGGACCTAGTGGGAACTTTATTCTGATAATAAGCTACACTGACTTAATCTTTCTCTGTTGTAACAGGAAGTTTGCTGGATTTTCTGAAGAGTGATGAAGGAAGTAAATTGTTGCTTCCAAAGTTAATTGACTTCTCTGCTCAGGTAAGTTTTAAGAAACATGCTCAAAATTAAGGGGTTCTATTTCTCTCCAAGTCTGAAACTCAGAATGGGAAGCTTTATCCTAAACTTTGTCGCATTAAAGGAGAATTTAGTTTTCACATGTTTTGGTCTGAGTAAATATGGTTACTTGGAAGGAGAGAATAGAGGAAAAAGGTGTTTCAAAGGGAACTTGTGAAGTTGGGTCTCCCTCTTCGATACTGCTGGCGATCTACTTAGATGGCAGTGGTATACAGTCACTTTCCTTTGTGGAAAGGCTGTTTTCATTTCCAACAGAAGTGAAGTGAAAGTGTACAAGTTCTGTAGAGTGAGTGCTTATGAGATGCCTCCAAGTAGCATTCATTGGTGGTGTCATCTTTATTTCTTAGGTTAGGTCAATTAGTCAAACTTCTATGTTAACTTGAGTACATGTACTCCACAGAGTAATGTCGGTTTCAAATTCATATGTAAATTACTGTGAAGTAAATAAAATCTAATCAAATGATATTTCTTGTGAAATATCATTTGGTATTTCTTGTGAAACATCATTGGTTGTGAAACCATGGAGATAGTCTCAAAATATACAAGTTATCCCACATCATAAGAAAAAATTTAGAGAGAAACCCCAAAGTGATTTGCATGTCAAGGTCTGTATCATAGGTGCCTGTAGTCCAGTGTTCTGCCACTGACAGTTATAAACTATAAATGTCCAGAGAGAAAACTCATGGTGAACTAAAATAAGATCAGGACTATTTTTTTTTTGGCCTTGGTTGACACACTGTTGAGCTCTGCATGTCTCTTTATTCACACTATTCTGGTAAGGCAGTTTACCTGCCTATCCAAACTTCTCAGGAAGACTGAAAACACAATAAACGGTAGCTGAGGATTGTCTTCTTTTTTCTCCTTGCATGCCTGTGATGTTTCCCAAGGCTGAGCTGCTCACAGCCACGCTGCACAGCTGACGTGCCTGCATGCACGTGTCTATGCAAGAATTATGTTGCAACAAAAAATTTTGAAACTCTATCCAGTGCGGAACAATACATTAGTAATGGACGTGTGATTCAGCAGTATGAAAATGGTCAGGAAGTGTTTGCACTTAATACGTTGCCTTTTTATCTAGAGGAATGGCCTTTGTCACCTTTGGCCTTGTCAGATAGGGAAGGACTGGGAGTGAGACAAGGGGAGGGGAGGCTGTGGCTGTGTGACTAACAGATAGCTGAAGAATGTAATGCCCTTCAACATGAACCCACTTCTGGAGCTGATTTTCTCAGTATTAAAGACTGCTGTGAGCTGGTGTTTGTGTTGCCAGATGGCTACTCAGTGCTTCACTCACTGAATTCATGAAGCCTTTGCCCTGAACAATCTTGAAAGAAATCTGTATTTACAATGGATAAAATAGTCTGATTTTGCAAAAAAAAAAAAAAAAAAAAAGTTAGGACTGCTCCCACAGGTGAAATAAACATCTGGTAAAAAGATAACATTTTGCAAGCAAGTAATTGAATATACTACTACTCTGCTGTACTGATTCTGCTGTTTTGTTATCTGAGCATCTGCATGCATCAATTGCCATTGTTAACAGCAACAAAGGAGGATTTAGGTGGACTTAAGTCTGGTGGTGACTTTAAGTCTGGTGGTGACACAGTGTACAGCTGTGGACTCAGGGTTTTTATTTTATTTTTTTAATTTCTGTATTTTGCTGTACTAGCAGTCCCAATTTGTGAAATTAGGTCTGTGGAAAACATAGCAAGGAAATGCTTGCTAGGAAGGCAGTCCAGCTCATTTTCTAAAACAATCCGCCCTCTGGAAGAGCTGAGGTTTCTCTTTTGTGTTTTAATTAATGTGTATGAGTAGGGGCTAGGGAAATCTAGGGTTGGTTATGCCCTGGCAAAGATAATTTTGGCCACTAGAGATGAATGCTAGCAGTCGCTCTAATGAGAGTGTTTTAAAAGAAGCTGAGTTTTGCAAACATATCTTCAGCACGTACTGCCTGCTTTAATACAGAACAGAACAGTGGCATCCCCTGTAGAATTCAGCAGAATTGTGAATTTTTAATATATGCCAGAAACAAAGTCAGGTACGTAGATAAATCAACACCTGAGCCTCTTTCCCTGTACTTACAGCCTATGAGACCACTGCTTGGTGAGTGCTAAGTAGCCCAGCAACCTCACCAGCTGGTCCTGTAACTTCCTTGGTCTGACAGTCACGAGCTGACACAACTTACGAGCAGTTCCTGGTACTTCTGCTTCTCAGCTCAGCAAGCAGGCTGAGGAAATGCAAAGGTGCTGTTGGCTGTCGGTTCCCAGTTACAGGCTTGGGCGTGAGCGAATTTCATTGCTTTGTCCACAAGCTCTGCTGCTAGATCTTGCTAAGGCAGCAGACCAAAACACGCAGAGTGCAGGCTGCTTGTATTCCCCTCTGTCACTTACAGGCAATAGCCTGGCTGTTGCATCACCAGGGTGACTGGCAAACTGGATCTTAGTAGTTGTTTCCTGTCTTGCCCCACAGCTAATTTACCCAAAGAGCTTCCAATTCTTTGTCTCCCAGTTATTGAAATCATGCTTGCCCCTGTTTTATGAGGTCAACTAATAACGTGTGATGCAAATGCAGTGAACTTTTTGCATGTATAAACTCTTCCTACTTCTTATGCGAATCTGTTATCTGCTGCTTAGCATGCACATGCTGTGTTTAGGAAAATTATATCAATTATTAATGAACATACTCATGTCATACTTTTCAAACTGGTCAGTTTTATCACAAAAACAGTCATTTCCATGCAGCACTGATACTTTGATTAATCCTTCCATGATTTACAACTTTGTTAGCAACTCTTATTCCCTTCTTTCTGCCTTTTAAGACTGCAATGCCATTAGACTAATAATAACATTGAAATAAAAATAACGATGCCCTCTAATATTCCAGTACATAATTACTCTTTTTTTTTTTTTTTTCCATGTGGGTCTGCTTTAACTACGTAACTGTTTGACTGGAGAAAGTAGAATACATTTTTGCAGCCTTTCCTGGCTCACCTTCAGGATAAACTCTGCTGCAAATGGAAAATAGATATTACAATAATTATCATTTGAAGGATTAAAATGTCTCTGTTTCCCAACAGTTTTCAGATACAGAGGGTCTATACCCTCTTCATAGGCAGTTACCCTAATGATGTGAAGATGAATTCTTTTTTCAAATTCTGCAAGCAAGTGTGTTTTATTTTATTACATGTCTGGCCATCATTGAAAGGAATCTGGTTTTGGTTAACCCTAGACCAAATAAAGTCTTATCCAGGTCAATAGCATGTGTTTGCTTAAACCTTCCAAAACCACAGGTTGTTTTTTCTGACACTCTTCCCTAAGAACTGAGAATTACCAAATTTAAAGCAGTGTGAACCTCAGCAGATGCTACATTACTTCCTCTTCTTTAACCTCATCAGGATAGTCCCTCACGTTGTAGCTGCTTTTCACTGATTTCCTGTGTACTCTGACTTACATAGGCTGCTTCACCTGCTTTAGCAGGAGCTTCCCACAGAGCCATGGGCCTGGGCTGGTTTGCAGTGAGAGCAGCTCTGCGGCCACCCCCCGCCCAGCCCAGCAAAGGAAAAGGGATGTGGCCAGGATGTCCTGCACACTGCTGAGCCCTCAGATGCAGCCTCAGTTGTAGAGCACCCTGGGGAGTGAGAATCACTTGTGTAGCAGGCAGCAGCAATTCAGAGGGATCATTGAAGCCGCCTTTATTCACAAATCCCTGGCTTCTACTGGGTGCATTTTCACCTGTAGCTTTCACATGCACGGATCCTGAACGGGCAAAAAAGCCCAATCTGTCAATGCAAAGGAAAGCCTTTTAAAAGTACCTAAACCATACCCAAAGAAACCGTTTCTAGATGATTTTGGTTTAAAAATTATAGATGAAATAGGGCTGGAGAGGATTGGGGATGATTTAGCCTAGTGTTTCTCAGTCTTTTGGACATCATAACATCATAGGTCATGTCTTTTTCTTTTCTTTTTTTTTCCTTCTTTTTCTTTTTCCCCACAGAATTGATTAAATTTGTAACCAAATACAAACTAGATGCAACCTTGAATACTGATTCATCACTTTAATTTATTTATTCTTTGTCCGTATTTTACTTCCCTGTTTTGCAGGTGAATAGAGGCTCTGTGACTTTGGATTTACTGACAGTGTTCAGGTGTCTCATAAACACCCATATCCTTCTAAACTGTTCTTTCCTTTTTACACCCTGAGTTCTTACCCCTTTGTTATTCATGTCAGCCATGCGTGCATCCTTGATGCTTTTAGTGAAGACTGAAGCAAAAGCAGGCATTTAAAAACTTCTCTGTGTCATTTGCATGTAGCCTTCCCCATCTGTTTAATGTAAATATTTTTGTTGCTCATCTTGTTACAAATGCACCTCTAGAATGTTTCCCGGCTTATGCTTTCTATTTGCAGAATGTTTTGTGGGTGAGTTCTTCTGATTTTTGTCATATTTCGGTATTCTTTTACAATTTATAATTTGACTGTATCATTTTCAGGGCTTTCAGACCATGTAAGATTTGGCCAACCTTTTCTTGTTGAGCACTTCCTTTACAATGTGTGGTTTGCCCTTGCACTTGTAATTGTTGTTTCCTTGCTGGCACGGTTGTTCCTGAGACTATTTTCCCATAAGGTTGCACCTGCCAACTCTCCAAGTTGTTTAAGATTTGCTTTCCTAGGAAAAACAGAAGTCTTCATATTGACATTCTTTCATTATGTTTCATTTTCATTCCCATCTGTTTCATGATCCCCATCACCCAGTTTTCGTTCTCAACATGATATCATATATTCTCAGCATGATATAAAAACATCCTATCAGGTTAACCCAGAACAAGCCCATCTGGCCTTTTTAGTATTCCACATTTTTACACATAGCTTACAAATGCACAAGTGGAATTTGTTACAGATGTTACTGTAACCCGCTCTCTGCATTAACAAACAGCACTGCAAACAATATGTAAAACATGTCTCGTTTGAAATAACTCTTGCAAAAATGAATCACAGGCCTTGGAATGAAAGTTGAAATGAAACATGTCTTTCAATTGAAAAGCTGAGCTGTTAAGGAATCCAGAAGTTCTCCAGTTTTGTAGAAAAAATAAAATAAAATAAAATAAAATGGCAGACCTTCACACTTTGGGAAGGGGAAAAAAAAAAAAAGAGAACATCCCTGTACGTGCTGTTTAGCTTCAGCTGTGGCATTTCACCAATGCAGCCTGTGAGTTGTGACCAAGTGCTTTTCATTTTCTGAAAGCGTAGCTTTCAGAAAGCAGAGTCTCCTCTCCTGAGATGCTGGTTTGTTAGGTTCTCCCCTCTCCCTTCAGAAGTTGTGAAGGACTGGGCAGAACACGTGGAATGCTTCTTTTAGCATCATTGTTTGCTCCCTGCTTTTCCTACCATTTTCTTTAAATGTTTTGAAAGAGTTTTATTGTTGTTTGTGACATGACCCAAAAGCATGCTGGAGAGTTAAGTAATCACCATGTTTTACAGGCAGAAAGAACAGAAACTGAGAGAAAAGAGCAGAGCTAGCTGAAATCACCACGTCAGTGACAGAGCCGTATGCAAAACGTTGGCTCCGAGTCATTTATTTATCATCTGACTTTCAGCTGAAGATTTACAGTCTGGAGGCTGTTTTACGGGCTGATTTATTCCTTCCAGGAGTTAGTTAGTTACTTGTCATTCTTACATTGTATACATAGTTCCTACCATTTAGTGATTGCTTTTTATTATTGTTATTGTTAAACAATTTAGCTTAGGTAATTCTACAAGCATGCCAGTGGTTGATTACAGGTTATGAGAAAACCGGTTTCTTTTTGAGTAGCAGTAGTGCAGTGTAGGCAGGATCCTCTCTTAAAGGCCACAGAAAATATCCTGCAAGCCCAAGTAAGCTTTCCTTTCCTGCTTCTGACTTGCATGTCACTGAACAGCCTTGACAGGTACAAATGATCATTAAAAGAGAGGGAAAGAGCGCTTTCTTTTTCTTTTGTTCCCGTGGATTTCTCTACATCTAACATACCATTTGGCAATGAAAACCCAACAATTATCAGAAAGAGCTATCGCATGGGCTCTGGCACACATTTCCTTCATCAAAAAATCCTTTTGTGTGGGTTGTTTTGTTGTGGGTTTTTGTGTGTGTTTTTTTTTTTTTTCTTTTTTTTTTGTTTGTTTGTCGATTACAAGGGCTTAACATGAACTGGATGTTTGAAATGTTTGAATTCAGTTCTTGATTTTCTGCCTTTCCCCTCCTGTTAATCGGAATTCCTTGCCCACTCATTTTTGGGAATTTTTTGCATGCCCAAACGTTTGTACATACACAGCTTCTTTGAATTTCTCTGATTCAATACAGTCAAAACCATTGCCCTGGAATTTCATGGACGTGTAATTTGTATTTGCTGAAAACATAGTGAATTGTTTGCTGTCACATTCTTAGTTTGTGACTAACAGATGATAAGTTCAGTGGATTTGGCAAGAATAAGAGGAAATAAAAAGGTCTTTCCAATGGCTTTGCTTGGCTGGGCTTGGAAACTGAAAATCACGGCCGCAAACTTCTCTTCCATGAAGTGGTTCATCATTGACCAGCCAGCAGTTAGACTAAATGTTGGATCTGTGCAGGGAAGTAAGAGGAAAGTTGATTCCTTCTTGATTGTTGCTGTGTTTTCACAGTGGCATTAGTGCACCTGTCCGCGTTTCAGTCGCATCTGCCAAGCTGGCCGGTCCCATTTCAGCATTGATCTTAGAGCAAAACTTTCGCTTTCGGTTCTCCTTCTTCCCCAAACCCAAATCATCACATGTGGAGGAGAGAATTAAATGCTACCCTTCTATTTTGTGAGCAGTCTTTAAGTCTCTAGTAAGACTCTCTGTGGCAACTATTCACTAGTAGCTGCTTCCTTCATTATAAAATACTTATTCCTAGAAAATTTGAAATGCAGATGTTCTTCACTTTCTTCATCATCACAGATTTTCTGTCTGGTTTAGAGTAAGAACACCCTTGTCTTGTGTAAGTGAAATTTAAGACCGCTCTGAAGAAGTGGCAATATATTGGTTTGTAAGAAAAGTTTTTTAGTGGCAAGAGGTGGGAGGGAAAGTGACTGCGTGTTCCATTGCCTGAACAACAAAAGAGGAACGAAGGTAACGGGGTTTCACTGCTGTAAGTGGTAGTACTGCGTGCGTGTGGTGTATCCCTCGGGGACTTTTTAAAAACGGATAAGCAGAAGTGATGTGAATGTTTTCTTAAAATTTTGCCAGGTGCTCCTGCCTGCTCTACTGCACAGCTGAAATGTGCAGCTCTGGCACTGGCAAGGTGTCCGTGTGCTCGTCTTCTCCTGAGACAGAGGGGAAAGAGCTCGTGCACGAGTGTGGTAGGGACTGGGGCGAAAAGGGCCCTTATGTTTCACTGCTGCTTCATTAACAAATCTGGGAGCTTGTGCTCCCCAGACGATGTGGATGGCAAAGACATGTCACCTACAGAAATTCTGGAGTAGTATCTGTGGCACAGATAGCCTGTGGGCCTTGCCTGGGAGTGGCACCAGCAGTCTCACAAGGAAAAGAAATACTGACAGCTCCCAAGCGCTAGTCTGCTGTTATTTTTTTCCTAGCTCCTATTAAACTTTTGGACAGCATACTAATGACACAAAAGTTTTACTGCTCTGAATTGAGAAACTATTTGCTATTTCTTTTTTCTTCCCCCTTTTTTTTTTTGAAAAGTGTGTTTTTCTTTGGGGTGGGGGAAATAGGGCAGTCTGGACAAATGCATTAATCACCTTTAATTTGATTTGGAAATTAATTTTGGTTGCTGAAATGCAAGTTAAATTTACTTGTGATAGTATCTGAGTACTTGCTGTTGCCAAATGCTCCTCATGTATGAGCAGGTAGATGTTGTCGGAGGTGAAAACATACATAAAGTTATTTGACCTGTCTTAGTAATTACACAGGCTTATACCAGATAATTAGAAAGCTGGTGGGTTTTTTGTTTGCTTGCTTGTTTGCTTTTGTTTTGCTTCATTTTCTTTTAAAAAACTTTCTGCATTGTTTCTTGATGATACTTGAAAGATCACGTCTCTCATTTAACTTACCAATTTCTTCCATTTTCTTATTATTTTAAAAATAAACTGGTTAGTAAATTAGGAAAGAAAATATTGTAGTAGAAATCTTATGAACATTTCATTTAAATTTTTGATTTGAGTATCTTATCCTACCGGCTTTTATTCAACCAAACTATTCTTTTGAAGCTGCCACTGTAAGTATCGTTTTGCAGGGCTGGATCTACACGTAAGTTTTGCATGGCAGTCAACCTCTCCTAGTTTCCATGTACAAAATGCTCCAAAGTTACTGGTGATGAATAAGTGAACGTGCCTTTGCTGGTACATTGAAAGAACAGAGAGGCCTGGCCTGCCGATGGCATTGTATTGTGCTGAAATACCAAAATAGTTGTTTATTTTGTTACAGATTGCAGAAGGGATGGCGTACATAGAAAGGAAAAATTACATCCATCGAGACTTGAGAGCAGCTAATGTTCTGGTTTCGGACTTACTGATGTGCAAAATTGCTGATTTTGGACTAGCTAGAGTTATTGAAGACAATGAATATACAGCAAGAGAAGGTATGTTCTTTTGTTGTTTTGTTTTGTTTTGTCTTTAAAACTTCAGTCTCTGGGAGGAACTGAGGCTGTATCTAAAAATAATATGGTCACCAAGGATAGAAAATGCCATAAAACTTCCTAGAGACAGTGTTCTAGTGCCAACAACTTTTAAAAAGACCCTCAGCTTTCATCCCATTGAATTAAATGCTGAGAAATTATGAAACTTATTTTTTCTTCACATCCTAAGTGCCACGTGCACCTCCCTTCCCTTACAGAAAGGAAGCAGCCCTGGTAGTTGTTGTTGGGAGAACCTTTTGCAAAATTGGTTATCTTTTAGAGCTGCTTTAGGAGCTGCAGCATTGATTTGTGTGTTCAGCAGCATTGCTCCTGTGAGTTAGGGATGCTCAAAGGCTACCTCCATTTCCCTGTTCAGCACATGGCTGGGAGGTAACACTGCAGCAGGGGCAGGACTGGTGAGAGAGGAAAGCATACTATCATAGATTTGTCTGTGGTTTGCCATATGTGTTTTGCTAATATTGTCACGGATTGTTTTAAGAAGGGCGTAGTCAATTAGCTGTAGTGAAAAGGGTTTTTTGTTTGTTTGTTTGTTTGTTTTTGTTTTGTTTTTTTAATGTTCCCATGCACAGATTGCATTAGGGTAAATACCCTAAAGCTTTTCTGAGCGTGCCTGTTGGCTGGCTGTCCTGCTCTCATTTTAAGGACACTACCTCATGTTTTCACACTGGCTGGGTGGAAACTGTGGTAATGTAGGATGAGAATGGAAGAACCAAGGTACACGGAAGAAAGAGAACAATGTGTTACAGTTGAGATTAAAGGGCTACTCAGAAGTCACTAGGTAACCAGTGACTAATTCAATAGGAGTTCAGAGGGAAGGACATGATTAAGCAGCTTTCGGAGGTACAGAACCCATACCTGTGTTTTTTTAGCTAGCTCTGGACACTGTATATTGATTAAATGATCCTTTCATGTTATAAATTCCTTATGCTGGGTTTCTTTGACTGGTTTCCTGGCATTCAGTAGTTTCCTAGCTGACCTGGTATTTTGTGCCAGAATGACAGAGCAGGGTAGAAAGGGCATAAATAGGATCTGTTCGCATTACTCCTCTTTGTCTGAAGAGCTAAAGTAATATTCCCTAATGATGGCTGCTTAAGGGTTTCATTTCTAACTAGATGTAGTTTGCATTTATATGGGATTTTTCGGAATCAGTTATTTAGACACGAAAGACATATATTAAGATATGACTTGCAACTCCTTTTGCATCTATGGCTGTTCAGAAATAACTGAGTGTGGCATATGTTAAAGTGCATGTTGAAGTAAGATGGACTTTCTTTAAAATGGTAGAAGTTAGTTAAGTCTTGTGAAATTCCAGCTGATGGTTTCCTGGTTTCAGCTGGAATAGAGCTAATTTTCTTCCTGGTAGCTGGTGTGGTGCTGTGTTTCGGATTTGGGATGAGAATAGTGTTGATAATATTACCAGTGTTTTTAGCTGTGGCAGAGCAGTGCTCACAGAGCCAAGGCCTTTCCAGATTCTCCTGCTGCCCTGCCAGGTGCACCAGGAGCTGGGAGGAGACACAGCCAGGACAGCTGGCCCAGGCTGGCCAGAGGGATGTCCCATACCATAGGGTATCATGAGGAACGATAAAAAAAGTGGGAGTTGGCTGGGGTATGTGTGTGGGTGCTGCTGCTTATGGTCTGGCTGGGAATTTATTTTTTATTTTTCCCCGATTCTCTCCCCCATCCCACTGGAGGGAACGGCTGCGTGGTGCTGAGCTCCTGCCAGGTTAATCCCCAACAAACGGGACTTGTAGGATTTTTCCCTGGTCACTGGCAGAAGGTAAAATGTTTACTGCCATTTTAGCAAAAATTCACAATACCCAAGAGGCGAAAGGCGCTATGTAACGTTCATCATTTTATTTGCACCTTTAATGCAGGACATGCAGCATGGCAACATGTGTCTTCCAGCCCATCTGTGTTGGTAACTCCTGGGTAGAAGGAGCTGCTGGTAGCTTTGCTGATCTAGGGGTGCCATAGACAACTCTCTTAAATCCTTCCAGTGACTTGATATAGAGTGTTTAAATTTGCCTTTGACTGATTGAAACTGTCTTGTTTTTCAGGTGCAAAATTCCCTATTAAATGGACAGCACCGGAGGCAATTAACTATGGATCTTTCACTATTAAGTCTGATGTGTGGTCATTTGGGATTCTCCTGTATGAAATCGTCACATATGGAAAGATTCCTTATCCAGGTATGGACGTGTGATTATACCATTGCTCTGTATTTATGCTTTAGTGTCAAAAGGCAAAGAAAATACTCAGGGAAAGAGCTGGCATCTGACAGTAGCAACACCAGTGATTTGAGAAATGTCTTGCGGGTAATGTTAGTGTTCTGAAAAACTATCATCAGCGTATATGTAAGCCATGTGCCTCTTGGGGATAAATTTTAGTAAATGGACTAATAGCACCTTGAATGAGGAGTCATTTTTATATATTTAAAAGAATTTACAGCAGAATTGCTGTAATTGTCAAAGATCCCAACTTCACAGGCTAAAGCACTGTCACGGGGAGGACACAGTACAAGTTTTAATGGTATCGTGTAAGCTACTGGCTTTTTTTTTAATGTCATAATATGTGAAAGTACTGAAGAAGTGTGTTTTCACAAGCAAATAGGCACTAATACTTTGTCATCATGAGCTAATCTAAACAAACAAGAAACAGAGCCTAAAGCAGTGCTGCTGTACCACTTGGAATAGTTTCTCTTTGTTCCCATGGTTCAGATACAAGACCACAGGGGAGTACCTCAATAATGGCTGCACTAGGTAGCCATGAAATGGTGATGTGCTTCATGTTTCCTTTTTCTTTCTGTTAGACAAAATACGTATTAATGTTTCCAGTGCATAGAAATAGCTTGCATAAAGGATATTTGTGCGTATAAAACTGTCACATCTCGGGCATAGCTGATTAACTCAGGGCAGCAGAGTGCATTCACATAAGCTTGCTGAGGTTATGGAAAATTAACCTAAATTCTCTAATCTTGTGGGCAAATGGAGAAAGTGCAGCCGTATTCACCTGGCCTGCTCACCTCCATTTAACAGATGGAGTTGCTCCTGAGATAAAGCCTTCGGATCCGGCAGTTTACAGGCAGGAAAGGGAGAGCAGATATTATATATTCAGGCAATGCTTTTCCAGCACTTCCAGTGCAGCAGCTCTTGCCGTTTAAACGGTGAAACCGTTTTCACCACCACTTCACAAGCAGCTGGAACTCTGCATCCTGAAACACCAGGGGTGTCAAAGTGACAGAAATGGGTGACCTGAGTCCCAAAACCTGCCGTGACAGTATGCTTAACACCTGTGGGCACAGGGAGACCAGACTTCCCATGCGGCTCAAGCAGCCGGAGGAAGGTTGATGGCAGCCAACTTGATGTTATGTGAGGGAAGACCATATCACCTTTCTGCGCAGGAGGCAGAGCCAAAGCAGACGTTGTTATCTCTCCTCAAGGCTCCAGTCCAGGGAAGCACTTGAGCTCAAGAGCAGCCCCCTTAAACTTCAAGAGGTGATAGAGCTGCTTGCATAGCTAAATGTTTAAACATACGCTCAGGGTCATTTTTTAGGTAAGGGCTATAAAATATGTGACTGAGTAGCTGGTCCTCCCAGTCTTATTCTAAAAGAGCTGTTCATGTCCCCAAGGAAAGATCAGATGGAAGCTGTCAGCAGCAGGGTAATTCATGGCTCTTCCCACAGTTGCAAGACTTTATTTCCCATTAGCACATGCCTGTGCATCCAGACACTAGCCCATGCTGAGATGGCCTCACAAGGTTATTTCTGGATGCCTTGAAAATTGTCGTTCCCCGAGCAAACCTACAAGCTCACCCAGAAACCAGCACTACAAAAATACAAAACCCCAACCAATACTTAATTCTGCAGCTAAGTCTGCTGTCTCTCTACCTCCGTAAAACACATCATATTTTTATTTTAAGAACAAAATCAATCGGTGCAGCAGACACTGTACTACTGTGGGAAAATGTGTCTTCTAGGGGAAGCCTGGGCAATATATTTTTTTTTCAAATATGGAAGCATTTTTTATGAGTATCATAAATAAGCCATACACTGCGAATTAATTTGTCAGCCAGCGATTAGAAGGGGAAGCCTCTTGACTGCATACTGCTTGTAATAGTTTGCAGGCATTGCTTGCATTCAACTGCAAGAGGGATAAATGTCTATTTTAAATAAAAGTATAAACTGAAGTAGCCTAATAGGCAGAAAGCTGATACTGAAGAACCAGCAAGACAGCAAAATAAGTGGATGACCAATTTACTTCACATGAAGAAATGTGACAGGTTTAGGCAAATTACCCTAGCGTGGCAAGAATAGCCCAGTGATAGGTTGTGAGCAGCAGCTGCTGGAGTAGAAACAGTAAATTGATTTTTCAGTTCTAATGGGAACACTTCAAAATATTATTTTCAGGTATTAACCAGCTTCAGCAACTAGACAATTTTCAGCATAAAGCTGCATACAAAATGGTTTGAGTTATAGCTGACAAGTAGTTAATGCTAGGAACAAAAATCTAGGCAGGCAGCTTGGTAGGAAGCATTTCCAGCCAAGAAACTTGGAACTTCTGTGATCTTTGTTCCTAAATTCCAACAGCTGTTTCTCTTCCTGAGAAATTCAAAGCAATTAGTGGGACTATAGTTTCAGGAACTACCTCTGAAATATGAAACAAGTGTCTGATTCTGTAGGCAAGTAGGTCAAGTTGGTTGTAAAAAGCTAATTTCCAGGTGATTACACAATATGTAATTTATTGGAACGAGCCATGTTTGCATTCCAGTTATGTCAGCTGTTCTTCACAAGATGTGCCACTTTCTGTACACTGGGATTCTTCCTTCACATTGCTGTTCTTACATCATTTCCCGGGCTGTAACATAAAGAAATCTTTTATCTGTGAACCTTAATAGGTACCACGGCGTAAATTAACACACACGTACCAAACCTTTAGAGTTAGTCCTTTGCTAGCATATAAGGTGTAACAAATATGCATGCAGGATGTCTTTTACTGACTAGGACATAGTTTTGATGAAACAGGTATCTCTCTAGCTGAAAGAAAAAAAAATAACTTGGAGAAGCTAAACAAGTAGCTACTCTGAGAGTACTACATCAAATGTGGGGTAGACAGGTAAACCTCTCTGTTTTTAAAAAATATGTAAGTATGTTCATGATGCTGTACTTAGTATGCAATACTGATAAAAGGCTCTTCATTTTGGCCTTATGAACTTAAATGATTATTTAACTTTTTTTTTCTGCAAGTTAGCTGAAACACAGTACTCAACATTCAGAATGTATCAATAATCCTAAAGACACTAGATCTAAGCACAAGCCTATAAAGTACTTAAACCCAAGCAGTCAGATCATTGTTCCCTGTAAAAATACTTCATCGGCTTTCTTTCTATATTTATTTTGGCTTTACTTTATCTTTATATAGCAGTAATTCCTTATTCTGTGAAAACATCCTATTCCACTGCTACCTTCAAAATACTCTTTTGCTATAACACGTGCAGTGTTAGGAAAACTTCACTCCTCCTTCCAAAGCAAAACTTTGAAAATACAAAAGATGTGCCCAAAGTAACCGCTCTGATTCAGACCCAGATTTCATGGCTGATGGTATTTCTAGAGGTTAAAGCCAAAACGCTTGAACTGAAGGAACTCCAACCTTTGGAAGAATTTGGAGCAGTGTCCTATAGTTAATGTCAAATTATTTTGGGGAATTGATCCTACCCTTCACAGATCTTAGAATTAACCTCTCCCTTTGAAATGAAGGGAAAGAGGATCCACTGTGTTCTGTTATAGTGGTATCTGCTCTTCTAATTGAGCAAAAATTGGCTTGGTCTCATGGTGTGTATATTGTGAATGGCAGAACTTCCTTGTATATAAGAAAAATCCCCTTAATTCAAGTCATCTTGAATAATCAAAGTAGTTATACTGAATTAATTTGTCATTTGGTTGTGATTCAAACGTGTCCTTACCCACCAAGTGGCTTAAATCATAGCCTCGGTGCTCAGGCAACGCGTGCAGTGCTCTGCAGCGGTGGAGCTGCACGGTCGCCGCGTACCCAGGGGAGCAGCACACCTGCACCTCCGCTGCAAGCCTTGGCATCAATCGGAGCAGTGCCTGGCACACACTCACCTAACTGGAGGTTAAAAAAAACCACACCACATGTTAGTCTTAGGCAGAGCTGCACCATGTGGGGAACTTGGTCTGAGGAGCAGCCAGCAGCTGTGGGGTCGGGATACCCTTCTGGGTAGAGGTAAAGTCCTCACTGATGGCAAATGTCCAGGCTGGAACACAGGTGCTTCCTGCACGCCCTGTCCCTGGAAGAAAGAGCGTTCACTGAAGTACGAAAAGCTTAGAGTCTGGCTTGGGAGAAGGTAAAGCTGGCAGGAAGGGGCGAGCTGAAAGGCAGGCTTCGGGGTAGGAAGTGGTTTTCTTGTCGGCCCTGGCATAGCTGACCTCATGTGCAGGCCTGCCTTCTGAGAGCAGGTGTTGCAATCGTTCTGTGAGCCCATCTCTCAAGGATATAAAGGAGGAAAAGAACAAGATTAAAAAAAAAGAGGAGGATGCAGTCTGGGGCTGGTCCACGAGAGAGGCATGTGAGGCTCGGGATGCACTGCTGGTTGTTACTGTTCTTTTCCTCAGAAAGAGAACAACAACGGGGAAACAAAGCAAAGCTCATCACAGATGATATGTTTTTGCACAACAGGAATAGTATGAGCAAGAGGGAGAGGAAATTGCCTGTTACATGTAACGGTATCGGTGACGTCCACTATCTTGCAATCAGCAGCAAATTTGCAATAGTTAATATACGAGAAAAATCTGTGTGTGTAACTACACTGAAGGGTGCATGAAAGTGGGGCATCGGCAGTGTGGTTGAACAGGCATGCTGCTATGGAACAAGCAGGTTTGAAGCTCTGCAGCTAGAGACAAAGAGGGAAGAATGACACAGTTGGCCAGGGTGGGATTTTGGCTGTGGATCTCACCACCTCTGAAAGCAGGAAAAACAGGAGGGATCTGGGGAACAGAATGGAGCTGATTCTGGAGACAAGCAGTATGAACTCTTCCAGGCGTTTTAGACTTGGCACTAAAGACAGTGCTATACTTGAAACAGAAATCTCCTCCCAGGATTTTCAGAGCAAATCCCGCTGTGTCCATGTGCACCTAGTCCTTGTTTACTGAGCCCTTATTAGTAGCCGCCTTTAATAAGTAGTAGTAGCCCTCTATTATTGGGTTAGATGTGTGAAGATCTTTAGCGTGAAGTAAATGAACAAGAAATCAAGTCAAATAGTTTCTTAAGGACTTAAGAGATCAATTCATCAAAACCTTTTATTATTCTTCTTCTTATTATTAAAGGTATGAGCAATTCAGATGTGATGGTTGCTCTCCAGCGTGGGTACCGGATGCCACGTATGGAAACCTGTCCAGCTGAGCTTTACGATATCATGAAAACATGCTGGAAAGACAAGGCAGAAGAGAGACCGACGTTTGATTATCTACAGAGTGTGCTCGATGACTTCTACACAGCAACAGAAGGGCAGTATCAACAGCAGCCATAGAACAAAGAACACTTTTCCTGTTGACATGGAGCATTGTCACAGACTGTTACCCGGACAGACTGCTGTAACCAATTACTCCGTGAGCTTGGATGTCTTAACCAAGTGTGGAAGCTGAAATGCTGACGGAAAGACTAATTCTGCAGCGAAATAATCACGCTTTTCTTTGGTTAAAACAATTCCTCTAGAGGTTGAAGTTCTCTTTACATGCTCTGTGTTTTGCAGCTGCAGAAACATACCAAACCAAGCCAGCTTTTTGGGGTGGGAAGGGAGGCAAAATGAAAGCAACCATGCACCTGTACAGTCTGACAAATCCTTCTCAGGATCAGTCACGGAATACGTTACAAGGAGGCCTTTATAAAAGGGATGCATGAACAGCTGTCTTCAAAAGAAAAAGTCATGAAGGAGACCTTACAGATTTAAGACATGGTGTTGCTCTTAAATCACCTTTTTTGAAATGCAGCGTAGTGTGAAAATTAGTTTTGTATCCTTGTTATTTCGCAGTCGCAGTTGGAGTACTGGCACCTCTTGTAAGACTTTCTAAATGTAATGATTTCCTTTAAGGAAGGGTTATGTATGTAATTCTTTACATTGAAGATGATTCTGTTTTACTGCTCTGTTACTCGTATTAAGTTTAAAATAATTTTCAAAGCAATGCAACAGCCCTCTCAGATGCAGAAGCGCGTACATGACAGGAGAAGCAGCAGCATACCCAGCTCTGTGTTCGACCTTCGGTTTCCCACAAGGCCAAAGTCATCATCAATGGGAAAGCACAGGAATTTGAAGGAAGGTAATACTTTTATTGCAGTCACTGAGAATGTTACCCGTGAAAATATTTTAATCGTAATTTCTAATGGTCTGTGATCATTCGAGTATTCCTTATATTTTTGCTGCTTTAATCGACTAACCTAAAAGCGGTTTTAAAGCGAAAACTAGCTCTAGCACAGTCGAAATCCATTTGTGGAGATATGCAACAGGCTATTCAGTTACGTGGCAGTAACACTATAACGTCATTGCTCAGTATCTAAATCTATAATTCATAAAAATGAAATGCAGTTTGCTAAGCTCTCTAGATCAAATTGTTCTATCCGAATGAGTTATCAAAACAGCTGAGCTAGTGCAATTACAGTATAAGTGGGCTTTTTCTCTTGGTGACACTGTTCCTATGACTGAAACCCAGCACATCTTTGCCACCTCTCACCCCAATTATTTAGGCAAGTGGTACTTTGCAGAAGCTTACAACCCTTTCGATAAAGCTTCGGTGTGCCTGCAGCTAAAGTTCAGCAGCATAAACAATCATTGCTTTTGTTTTCCATCAGCTTCCTTCAGTCAAACTATGCTGGTTAAGCAGACTATCAGATAAATATGTAAATATTGTTTCTATTGTATGGTGATTTTTAATTTTAATAAACGCTTAGTCTGAAACAAGTTGTACAGTAGTAATTTGGGGAAAAATGCCTGATGTTCTGTCCATAGCAGTAGTTGCACATGGAACATAGGAGCCTCTGCTTATTACCACTTAGAAGGGTAATTTAGAATGGTAAATATTGATGGACTCTGCACGCCTTATATCTATTCAGTCTTGGTAAGGTGAAGCAGGTTGAACCACCCATGTCTGCAGCTCTTTTTGGGTTTCTTTTCAGCAGGCAAGAAAAGGTTTAGTCCTGAATTGTCCTTTAAAACAGCTTCCCAAAGTTCTTTAATGTAACAGTCCGTTGCAACACTTTGAAAAAGATTACAGCTAAAACTTGGTAAGTACTTCACTACAGGTTGTGTTTTAGCTTAAGGAAAAAAGCTTAAGAGATACTATAACTTTGTTTTTCAAACCATTTCCTGAAGCCAACAAAAGTGATCCGGGAAGCAGGAAGGTGCATGGAAATGGTGTTTGCTCAGAGTATGAGAGATTATAGATAGCGTGCTGCAAACGTGCTAGCATACAATCTCAGACAAGTGACGGCGCATCAAAGCGCAGCATGAAATCATTTGAAGTGATATTATAGTAAGTTTCTAGTATTAGCCTAATGTTTGACCGTTGCTGGTCCAGAGCAATTTGTACTCAGCAGCCTTCTTGTTCAAGGGATCAGTACTCAGTGCAGTGTAGCACTACACCAAAATATTTTTTAATAGTTGGAATATTTTGTGTGGGAATAGAATAATATTTTAGAAATTCTACCCTGGAGATAATCCATATTTAAGAGTTAAGAGAAACAGTTCAAAACACGAGACCTGCACTGGCTCAGATCCCACCTCTTCAGACAGGTTAAAGACATACCAGAGTGATTACTTATCACTGCATTTGAGCAGACCAACTCAAGCAACTGGTTGGTAAGAGCATTCACATCCAAAAAGGGCTGTTACAGTATCACACAGGAAGGCTGCACCACCTAGCGACTCCACATGAGGGGAAGGTTCTCACTCCAAACTGGGTTCCCTTCCACCACGAGAAGCAACAGAAGCTGATTAATTTACAGGCTCTGCTTTGTCCTAAAACAATTCTTCTACTCTTAGAGGCATAGTATTTTCACAGTAGTTAAGGAAAACCTCACACTCACTGACTGAAATTGCCATAAGGAAGCTATTTCAAGTTTTATCATGCCCCAGTCTTGCTCTTACATCGCGTTAGTAGATACGGGTAAGTAACAAGCAGAGCTATGATTCTTTCAGCTCAATATCACCACCTGTCAATCGCTATGACAGCTCAGCCTCAAAGCTTATGATTTTACCTTCTCTTTGGTTTCATTGATTTTCTCACCTTTATAAAAGGAACAGTCAGAGCTTAATCTACTAATTGAAAGCTTTATTATAAATAGATTTTTCAGAGTTTAATGCATGTCCTTAGTGGTAAGTCAAACAATACTAAAACAAGTTCCTTTACAAAGTCAAGTTAACCACAAAATAGCAAGAAGCCAGATAAGACCTCGTTTTATTTCTTTTATGAGGTCAAATGTTAAACAATTTGGTCAGTTTAGTCCCAGGAGGGTAGTTCTCAGGTGAAAGTCACTGTATTTTCTGAAGAATCAAGATAATTTATAAAAATACAAGCCATCTGATTTCTGGGAATCAGCAACAAAAGCAAAATATTTAATTTTAAAAGGTAAGCAGCAGAGGAGGAACATCCCACTTTGCATGAATCACATTTATAAGTACAGAAGACCTCAATGGCAGTTACTCAAGAATTAAAATTGTGTATATTACATATTTTATATATTGATATACTTCTCAAATCCCATCCCCATATCAACAGTAAAAGCAAGAGTTTAGGTCTACAGTTACACAGCTCTAAATTTGACCCAACGTGATTTAAAAAGTCTTGCATTAAACATTTGTCAGTTAACATGACAGTAAGGATGGCATCTAAGGGTAGAAAAAAGCAGCTAACAACAGTTTAAGACTGATGAAGCAACCCAGTAATTGCACATTTCATTAATCAAGTATTATTCTTTTGTTTTATGAGCAAACAGTACATGTTTTCTTGAAGGGGTTGAAACATCTTCACACTTGCCCCAGCCTTTACCAAGAGGTGTACTAGCAGTGCCTGCTACTGTGGATTTCAGGTTGGCCAACAAACCTCTCCGGGGTTTTTGTTGTTTTGGTTCCTCAATAGAGAAATGCTTTTTGCGTTCGAGTTCTTTTTGCAGGGAAGACACTGTTTCTTCAAGCTCAAGAACACGTTTAGCCCAGTTCTGAAGATTATTCATTTCTTGATCCTATGAGCATATGGCTGTGTTAGATGCATGAACACCCCAAAGACTTTCATATAGCTTAATTTTCTATTTTTTTCTATATTTCTATTGTACTATTTTCAGTAAACACCCCTGTGATTACTATGCTAAGTGGCTATTCAGTAGCCATTTCTTTTATGTAATTAAGAGAACAGCAAACTATTGGGCCATCAGATATAGAGACTAAGTCTGACTGAAGCAGCTGACACTAAAACGCTTAGCCACACCATGCAAAGAATGTCAGTTGTTCAAGGAACCAAAAAAAAGAAGGCTTTCCAGTCTTAAGCCACAAACTAATTACTAAAGCAAAACTGGTCAAATCAAAACTCATAGTTATAAGTTTCCTAACCAGGACTGAATAAATCCGTTGAGTGGGCCGAACAGTCTTCAAGATACTCTCTAGTCCTTGTGGTTAAAAAGACATCTTTCTACGTCTTAACACCAATTAAGAAAAATGAAATGCAATATGAACAATTTTCAGTCTGACTTTTTTTTATTTGAAAATTACTTTCTGCATAGTCCCAAGTCTATCTGATATCAGTCTTACTTCATCTGGAAGTTACATACAAGGCATTGATGCAAAATGTCAAAAGGTCAAATTTTTCATTTTTTACTTCAGAATCTAGTTGATGCCTAAGGTCAGACGCTGACAGCTTTATGAAGCTTTTGAAATATTAAGCGGTTTACCTGCCCATAGCTCTTATCCAGCTTGGGCACCTCTGCAGGAGCGCCAACACAGCTTTCAAGCCAAAAACGTTTAGGTATTTTTGTGCTAACATTAGTGTACTAGCTTGCTTGCCCTCCCTCAGCAGACCATTTCATGATTAGACAGGAGAGAGGATTCCGCAAGTGTTCCAAGCAGTAGTTTCTGTGCTTGACAATAAATTGGGGCATCTTCAGATTGGCAAGAAGTGTCAGCACTGTTTCCCTATCAACTGAGTCTATTACTTAAATTGAAAACGGAGTCTTAGGAGCCTTGTGTCACAGGATACTAAGCCAAAAAGTGAAACTTGAGGGGTGTAAGTTCAGGAACTTCAGAATGGAACAAAGGAAAACAAAAAACAAGCAAAAACATTATGCTAACATCAAAAGCAGTTAGCGAGACTGAACAGTGTTTTTACATGTACAAAGATGCAGAAACATCAACTGTAACTGCAGAAACAAGCCACGTTAAAGTTGTTGTTAAATGGCTGTCAAACCTTGAGCATGATTGTATGCTTCAGTCTGCTGTTCTCTTCTGCCATTTTTCTGTAGCCTTCATTAGCTTCTAGCAGAGTTTCATTTAATTTCCGTATTTTCAACTTCAGAGATTTTATAAGCTGAAAATAAAACCCATGCACACTGAAGTTCAAGACAGCACATTTTACAAGCATTTGGTTTCTGACTAGAACTCATACAGACACTGTAAGCATTTCTGATTAATACTGAGCAGTGCAAACTGGGAGATCAAAGCAGCGAAGATGAAGACTACTTCTTCCAACCTGCCACGTCCCAACCCATCATTTCTAGTAAAAATACAGCTGGAGTATTCAAGGGCCATTGTGATGAAATTGTACATTGATTGCTCAGACCTGGCAATCAAAGAACAGCAGCACAGACTTCTAGAACAGTCTGCTCCTTTTCTATAAGGGTAGCTGTTAGAATGCTCTCATCTCATTAATACTATTTATGCTCTGACCTGGAGTACAGTTACAAAAGAAGGCTTCACCTTTCTGCTAGGAAGATGGATTCTTATATTGGCAGATAAAGTCTTGAGAGGGAAAAGAAAGTCAGAACCAGCAATATTATATCAATGTTTAATTCTACACGGTTGTAGGGGAAACATCTACATTGCTGAACTGGAAAACCTTTGCCCCGTGTTTAACAGCTGAGTGGGAGGGAAGAAAAGCAGTCACTCACATGCACAGATACTGTGAAGCAAAGCAGTGGAAGGGCATTGATGACAGCAGCTACATTAAACCACACTCACTCCAGTTATTGCCAGGCAGCAATCCCATGACTGACATTTTCCAGCCTCGCAAAAGAATCAATATTGAATCCTCAAATCAAGCGTAGAAGACAAACTTGCTTTCTAGCATCAAAATTTGAATTTGACACAGGAAATGGAAAATGTTGCAGAGCTCTTGAGGACAAGGAGTGGAAAACAAATGCCAGGGCCATAAAACGAGACATTAAACTTGGTAAGGAAAAAGTTATTTTTGGATTATACTTTTTCAATAGAAAGGGATTTAAGTTCACTTTCCATTTACAGGGTTTATTAGAACCAGCTGGAACTGTTTCTCCAAACCCTACTCCTATTTGCTATTAGTGAAAGGAGCAAGGCTCATCTCTTCCCTCCTCCCCATCTTCTTTAAACACAGGCCTTACAATAAGTTTGTTTGAGGTGTGGACTGAAAATGTCTACCTAAAAAATAGTATTTTGTTTTCCATAACACAGCCTGAAGCCCATATTTCCACCTCTACAAGCTATTCAGAACTGGGGGATCTTGTCTGTTTAAAGGACTGAGACCTCACCCCTTATTTAGGTGCATGGTGGAATTCAATATTCGCAGCAAGGATGGGTTTAAACCACTATTTTGGCTCTAGATCTAAACATCTACCAGATTCTTTTAACTGTTCCCTTGTGTATGAGCAGGCAGCATTTCCAGAAGGAACGCACCAAGGCCACAGCAGCAACGTTTACAATACAAGCCCATATATTCCCCTACTTCCACCTCGTATTATGTTTGCCACGTGACTTGTCAGAGCAGTAGACACCTCTACAAGCCACAGTAATGCCAGTCAGCCTTCGACAAGAGGCATCCACAACTGGGTAAGAACTCTTTTGTAAACTTGACACCCATTTGCAGGAATTTTCATCCCCACAGTGGAATCGTAAAGCATTGAAGCCATGCCAGAATTTAGGACTGTCATTCCCAGATTTGTTAAATATTGAGCAAGAGCTACCTCATCCTTCTCTGTGCATTGTTTCTGCAGTCCTTCATTGGCTCTCTTCATCATCTTGTTTGCAAGATCTATAGACAAAAAAAGAGTTTGATTTTATACACAAAACCAAAAGTAGACGGAACAACAAACATCCAGATTAGATTCCTACCTAGTTCCGTGCCATTTTCAGTAGTCAGTATATCTGAATTTGGACTTCCCAGAGCCAACAATCTCTGTGACTGTTCATCAAGTTGTCTTTCTAATTGCAATATTTTACTCTCTCTATCCTGAAAAAAGAAAGGGACATGGTAGAATTTATCTAAACTTCTACTTAACCTTACCTAATTTTCTACCAAGACCATCTTGGGCTTTGAATCTTCCTTTATACTGGCCATGCAGCTGCATAAGAGGCAGATATAACTACAGAGAACACTATTAAAAACTTCTCCCCCCAAAATGGTGTATAGCTGTGGCTTAAGTGGACATATAAACAGAGTCTAAGTAGGCAAAAAAAACATCAACAGTTCTGGTAACTGAGTCATCATCCCCACCCTCAATTCCAGTCTGAACTGCAGGTAAGAGTCGGTTATTTTGTTATTTTGCTTGCCCATTTTTAATCATCTGCCAGCCTGAACTAGCAAGTAGAGGTAAACTCTTATCTTTTAGCAGCAGCCCAACTTATCTCCATTTATTTTTACAAAAGCCAAACAAAAAACAGCAAAAACACAAACGGAAACAACAACAAAAAGAAAAACACATTTGATCTAATATTGTTTTAGAACAAAAGAAATCAGAAGTAAAGAAATCAGAAGTCACACAGGACTGATCTAGAGAATTACTGACAGTTGTTTCTAAGGAGATCTCCACAGAGTTTGATCTGGTAATATTTTGATAGAAAATTAGGTATGCAACCATCTGAGGAGAATAGCCATTACGTGCAAAAATAAGTAACGCTTGTCATACGAGATAAGTATGAAGGAGTTGGAAAAAGGAGAGGCCATTGCACTACACAATATTGATTGTCAGCACCTGAATAGAGAGCTGTAAGCTCAGAAATGTTTACCTATTACAATGTACAACAGAAAACACTTCCCTCACACCTTGAGAGAATCCTGCTTATTAGTGGACTGAGATGTCTGATCAGTTCCTGGACAGGTGAGTGCAGGGAGACACCACCTCCCTTGTACATCTTTCCAGATGTGCTACTGTGCACTTCTTTTACAAATACTTATCACTAAGGTAGCACACTCGTGCAGTTCTGAGAAGCTGCACACTCTTTACGCTGTGCAAAGGAATAGTAACCTACTGACACTAACTACTGAGCAGCCCTAGCTGTGAGTACATTCAGATTAAGCTCTCTCCTGTGTAAAGTTTTATTTCTCATCACTGCTTTGTTTTCCATAATCCTCCATTACAGACCTTCAGAGCAGAAAATGCATTATCATTAAAATAGCAATCCTGTACTAAATTGCCCATCTGCCCTTTCAGGCTAACTTTTCACTCTACACCCTGCAATTCCAAGGATATTCACACAGCCAGACTGCTGCATACACTATCCCTCTAGGTGTTGCAGTCATTGCATTACAGAGATAACATTACAGAGAGAAAGATTTAAGTGAACTGGGCTCTCATAGACTAGGAAGTTTAGGTATACGCTATCAGTAACGTTCGACACAAAACATGTCTATCCCTATGGATAGTTTTAGGCATCGGAATAGCTAGGCTGAACTGCTAAAGTTATTTTGAATGTTCAGTGTTACATTTAGAACTCCTGAATGCGTCTGAAAAGCACTATTTACAGTTAAGAGGCTAACTTATCAGCACACAGTTATTAGCAGCCATCAAGTCATACCTCAACTTTCTCTTGTTCAGCTATAAATTCTTCTATGGGAACATAATGGTCTTCAAGTTGTTCCATTGCACACATGTACGCATGTTTCTTGATGGCCTCTTTATACATTTCAAATTTGCTCTCCAGTTTTTCTTCATAGCTGTCTTTCATATCTTCCAAGCGGTTGCTGAGAAGGATATGTTAGTTTATTTAACAGATTAGAATTATACAGCTATTACAGTTTGGCTACGCATGTTCAACTTGCAACACCGAAGTTATTTATCTAATAATAAATAGTAAACATAGAAGACAGAAGTACTCTTCTCCCTCGTCTCCTTTTTATTCTCAGTCATCTTACAGACTTGCATCAAGGCATAACTTCTAGTTGTGCATACCAAACAGAATGCTACAGAAGAGTATGTATTTAACCCTTGAACTCAGCCTTGCTGTGGTTATTCTGACCCTTTCCTCTCTTCCAAATGAGAACTATTAAACACAGCTGCAGACCTCAGCACAAACTACATCGCTCTTGTTTAGAAGCTGAAGGTCATAATAGTAGTGGCTAATAGTAAAAATATCTATGTGGTATTTTGTTGGTCTACCACACTACGCTACGTAAGCGCTTCACAGCTCAAGTGCATGAATCTCCAGTGACACTGAACTAGGTATTTTACAGCTGCAGAAGCGGTAAGCCAGTATCAAACTTACTTCAGACATAAGCACTCAAACAAGTGGAAATTGATGCCTAGGAGGAATTAAGATCCTCTATCACGACACACCTTTGTCAACTAACTCACCAACCCAAGTTGCAAACCTCACATCATCACACACAGACACCACTCAGCCCCCAGGAACTACAACCAGTTAGAATCCCAAATGCTCAAGTGATTTTAACAAGGCTAAACAAAGCTCAACCTGAAATCTAACTTTGAGTGTAAGCACAGTCCTTGCTTCAGTTTCAGTTGAGGCATTGAAAACCTCCTGATATATCTCAAATTCTGTTGGTATACCAGTGATCAGTGCTTGTAGCTACATCACTCATAAGACTGCTGTTAGTATGACCATTAAAGAGACAGGAGTCTGCATAATATTTTCAAGTATGGGGTTTAGACCATGTCTTGAAAGATCTGTGAACCAGAAGTTTTACTAAAAAATTCCACGAACATGTAATGGTAGGTATGATTACACTCAGACCTGATATTTGAAACCTGTTTCTGGGGGTGTGGGCAGGGTTTTTTTGTTTGTTTGTTTGTTTAGTCTTTTCATTAAAGATCAAGTTTGCTTTGTTTTATTATTTCAGGTTACAGAAAGTACATGTTAGTTTTGTCACAATTTAAAATCTGGCCCAGCAGAGACTGAACATCAGCCCAACAGATAAGTATCACTAATAGCTAGCTTCATGTGTTTGGCCAAAGCCACCCAAATGATTTTGAAGTCAGAGGTGTTAAAGCATAGAGTGTTCAGCTGGCAACAACTTAACTTTGGGCTAGTGTTTGTTAGCAACTCAAACAGCAGGAAACCATTTTCAAGAAGAGATGAGATAAGAGGAAGTAAATTCAGCTTGAGCAATCTGGACACACTTGAAGAAATCCCCAAGTTAGTAACATAAGTTACTGCGGCTGCCTGCATTAATAAGACAGTAAGATAAGTTCAAAAGTCATCAAGAAGCCAGGAGGAGAGCTCAAAGAGATACAATTCAAACCACCTGAAGCACACGCATGTATATTAACATGTGGTGACCAAGTGCTTGCCTTAGAGCAATCAGAAGCCTCAGTTAGGTACCTACAACAGTCTTCTGTATTTGCCAAATATTAACAACAAGACAGGACAGCCTGCAGTAATTGCAAGTTACAAAGTTCATCAGAAAGCAGCATTACTTTCTCCTTGTACATAGGAAGAGGCAAATCTGTAAAGTTTATTTTAATGTTCCTCTTCTCTTTTCATCTGAATCTTTGAAACTAGTCAGCCCTAACTTTTCTAAATAGTATGAGCATGCATGCCTTGCATATATGTAAGTGTATGCCTTTATATATGTGGAATTCAGTTTTGAATAGGATTGTAATGTGACTTGCCTCCAGGCTTCCTCTGTTTCCAGCAGCTGTCGGAACATTTCTTCTGCCATCTCTCTACGTATTTTCACCTCCAGAAGGAGTTTACTTTGCCTTTCTGCAACTAGCTTCTCTTTTAGATTCTCTGTAGTTTTCAAGAGATCCTAAATTTAACATATTTCAGTTCAGAAAAGAAACTAGAAGAACATATTGATATGCACATCAAAAAGATGTGTTAATACAGATGGACATTCACAATGGGCATTTCTATAAGCCTCTTTTCATGGGGGCTGCACCGAGGATTAAATATTTTCAAGTTTGATTTTCTTCTGGTGCAAAGCCAGTCTCCCTCCATCTTGACAGTTTATGCTATCAAAAATATTTTTGGTTTGGTACATTTTGGCATTTAAATATTAATCAGTGGTTAGTTAACACTAGATTATAAAACTTTGTTTTTAAAATGCCACATCTTAACTCGCTCCTGCCATTTCCAAGAGCACAAGCAACTAAATAACATTGTGTTTTAAACAGACATACTGCTTCCTTATCTGTCTCATTGTGCAATCAGTTAAATTTTAGCACTTGGCTTATCTACAAAGCCACAGAAGACCTCCCACAACATTAGTTCCCTCGGAGCTAGATCGCTTTAGGTCTAGGTTTACTCAACACTGAGCAGATGTACGCAGTTCTTATTTGACACAGCTTCCAGCACACCTCTTACAACAAGTTTCTAATATCAGAGCTAATAGCAACGGCTTTCCTAGGTTCAGCTTTGAGTAGATGTTTATCTACCTCGTGACTCAGAATGGTGATGTCCACTTCCTCTTCTGTGGAGGCTTCAGTACAGCCAGGAAGGTCATCTAAAGATGTGTTAGCATCAAAGCGTACAATAGGTTTGCCATCACCTCCAAGTAACTTTGGTGGGAAGTAACCTAAACTTTTGGGCAGGATTGTCTGGATTACCTGAAAAATCCAGGGGTGAACACAATGTTCAGTGCTGTCAACATTGCAGAAATCAGAATACTAGGAAGTAGCATGAATGTGTTGTTGTATTTACAATAATGATTGCAAGTACATTAACAACATTTTACACGGCTTTTAGCAGATAATCATCTATACAAACAAAAAAATATAGTACTGTAGCAAAGTGAAAATGGGAAAAATAATCTGCTAACAAACTTGGTGTGGTTGTCTAGAAAGGTGTTCTCTTTCCCCCTAAAATAACAAAGTTTAGCATAGTTTCCTGGAAAGCTGATGAAAAGCTGAGAGCAAACCACTAAAGCATTTGCTGCTTTCCTGAAATTCTGCGACCAGGATCCAGCAATTCATCCTAATTAGGGAAATACAATAAGTAATTATGTCATAGGACAGCATATTAAAGAAGCTTGTCTCCTCGGTGTATGCTCTTATCTTATTACAAAAGCTGCAGCCAAAGATAATTAGAAAAAATCTGAGATGAGATTAGACATGCCATTACAGACTTGAGAGGTATAAGAACTAGTCCATGGACTAGAAATGGACTTTTTTTTTTGCCATGAAATAGAATCACCCACCATCCCACAACCTGCAAGAAGCAGCTTCTATGGAAACTAAGTGAACTTAAGACCAGACACCAGCTCCAAGTCCTGAATTTACTGGGAGCAGAGCTAGCAGAAAGCATGAAAGTATGCTTATCTTTTTTGCTGTTGTTGTTTAAAGGCCTGCAGAAGAACAGCACACTACCTTCAAGACTTAACTTACAAAAAGATGCCTTCCCTCTTCGTTATTACTTGCATTTAGCCAAATAGAAGCAACACAGGCACAAGAGACCTTGATTGGACTGCAAAATGAGAAGCTACTTCTTTTGCTACCACCACTAGCTGTCTAGAAAGTTTTGGAACAATTGTCAGCTTGTGCAAACAGATGCTTAAGTGCACACAAATTAAACAATTCATCAAAAGCTTTAAATTTAATCTTGCACTTCCTCAGATGTACGGCATAACCAGTCATGTTTGAAACTTCCCAGACTACGTTTCAGCGTCTGTGGTACAGTCCTCAACAAGCCACAGACAGCTGCGGCTATCTTGTCTTGCTACCACAAACAGGTTTGAGGACAGGCCAGACTACTGGAAGCCATAGAGAGAAACTGTGCACAAGAACTAACATGACACATCTACAGTCCTAATCACTGAAGTCCATACTATGTGATCATTCCACAAAATGCTAGCAAAACTGCAGAATAGCAAGGAAATTAGATGCACCCTTACCTGTTTGGCTATAGCTGAAAATTTCATTACATGCAGTGTTTCGTCATACATGGAAGCATGCTGATTGATGTTTACAATCATACAAGCTTTGCCTTTTCCGCAGAAGAATGGCTGAAACAGACGAGTCAATTTGCTCTCTCTGAACGGAATATAGCTTGGCTTCATCCTCGTAGAAAAAAAATAATGAAAATGTGGAAAAAAAGTGAAAAGGCCTGTGTGATACTGCAGCTTGGCTTAATTCTGTTTCTTTCAGGAAACAGATCAAGTAAGATGCTCATATTTGAACCTAAACTATTTTGTCTCAAAGATCAAAGTCTTTCTTTTCTCATAAGCTCTCCAACAAATTAAAATATTTAAAGCTAAGAGAAGTGAAGTGCCTGCATCGCTGTTCCCTAGTGTTAGAAAACCATTTTGGCTTGTATCAGTGTCTAAGTACAGGACATCTGTCAATTGTCTGATGAGTCCCCCTGTATGATTTGTTTTGTCTTACTCCCTTCCACCTCAAAAAAATACAGGAAGTACATTGCTTATATGAAAACACTAAGAAAAAGCTTGGTAGTCTTGCTACTAATCCCTCCCCCCTTTTTTTTTGTTCTCCACAGTTTTAAAGAAAATGTTAAATTCAGGTATTCCAGTGACATCTGCAATAGAGAAGGCTTAACAATATTTTACAGATTCACATTTTCCTCTTACCATGTGAATCCCTCACGGAAGCATAAACGGATGCTTAGGGTTTCAACCTAACACTCAGCATGCTGTTTACAACTCTTTACCTACTTTGGATTTTGATTCTGCTTCAGTGCTGCAATGCATTTTCCAAGGATATGAAGGGAATTATTAATATTTCCTGCTTCTTTTAGTCTGTCTCCAAAGGCTTGTGTTTTATTACACCTCTCTGATCCAGCCAAGTCACAGAAGGACAACCTGCATGCAAGAATTATCCAGAACACACAAACGAACATGTTTCTAAACAGCATAAAAATAGAGTTCTGGTTTTTTATTTCTTTATACATTTAAGTTGTAAATGTGTAACTCATGTCAGCCTACCTAGATCCTGGAATAAGTTGTACTTATTATGTACCTTGTCCAGAAGGCACCATGCAAGGTATTTAGCACAACAGCACTGAACTGTTTTCCCACTGTATATAAAGATATTTGAATAAAATTGCTGCTCCTGAGACAGTCTATTCAGCATCCTTAAAGAAGGCTGCTTGTAGGCTTCATTTTAAACTCTGTAGGCATTCTTACGTTACAAAAAAATCACTTTAGGAACTCAAATTTTGTGGCAATAACAATTTAAGTGCTTCCAGACAAAGTGAGAGAAATGCAGAAACAGTTTTGCACTTTGACCATCTTCCACAGTTCAAGGAACACAAGGACAGAAGATAATAGTATGCTTCAATAAACTGCAGTCTGCCTCTTTTGGATGCAGAAGAAGTGGTTTTCTTCTGCAAATAAGCAGCCAGAAGCCTTTCCCAGAACACCTCAGAGTTCTTTGCTCGGCTATAGCAATTACGTGCTTCTGAAGTCAGGCCACTGAATTGTCCCTTGTGACACAGCAGGCTACAATCAGAAAATCAGCCTGGCTAATCAAGGAATTTCACTTTTACTTACTATACAGAGAGCTCTTAAAATACAGGAAGATCTGGAAGTTAGATAATTTACATAACCCAACTATTGCTCACTTACACATTTATTTATATAATATCTTCATAAGATTGTAGCCTTTCACACATTTGAAGTACATATTAATACTATACATACTAGTCATTACTACTAAGGCACATATTTGAACTGTGTGAAAGGCTACAATCTTATGATCTCTATCCTTTTCAGTAGAAGATTAACAGCTTTTAGAAAAAAGCTTCAGCAACTTATCAACTGTCATTCATTTAACAGCTGCTACAAGCTTTGACAGCAGAATACACTAGACAGGAAGCGGTAAGGAATACAGCAGCAGTCATTTCCTCAGGTGATCTTAGAACTTTTAATCACGGCAACATCTGACACTAAAAGATGTTATTTCATGGTGAGGTGTATTTGTTACTATCTCTGCTCAGCAGAGACAGATCAGTAGGAGCTGTGAATGAACTAAAACATTCTGTTGCAGGACGGCCTTCATTCCTCCATGTCAAACTAAAGGGACAATTAATCAGGGGAAAAAAATGAACAATCATTTAAATAGCCAAAAGGTTAGGCCACTTCCTCTAAATCAGAAGAGAAGTGTAAGGACTTAATAATTGCTCTAATCCGGTGCACCTACAGTAGCATTCTAGATGAAGAGAACAGTTTCCAAGCAAATCACTTGATCCCCTCCTACTGTAGTCTACACCACAGAGCAGGCCCAGAGCATGTCACCCACATTCTTTTTGAGTGAAAATAAACTTGAATTTGTGTTCCAGGTGTACACCAAACGTGCAGCCACAGATATTCAACCCATAAACTGGGACAGCTTGCACCTTCAGTCTTCGGTGTTAGCTGCTGCTCGCTGACTTGAGAGGTTGGCTTCTATCAACCAAACATTTGAATTTTGCTGACCTTGATATTTTAGTGTTGTATTACCGAGTACTGCTTTGTCCCCACTCCCACCCCTCCCACTCCTGCACTACATAAGATATTTCCCCAAATATATGTATTACTGATAGAGTTTTAACAGGTTCCCTCAGCCAAGCTTTTACAGCGTAAGAAGAACAGGAGTAGAAATGTTGCCCTATCAGATGTCCAGTCAGTTTTATGCAGTCAGTGCAATTCTGATTTCCTTCTCAGCAATCAGATGACTTGGTTTTTGTATTAAAAGAGAGTTCACCAGTTTAGAAAATGTGATAAGGTGTAAGCATGCTAAAATATTTACACTCTGGTAATCAGCTGAAGCATTCACTTACTCTGAAACTCCAAGAACATGTGGTTGATGTTCATCAGTTAGCTTTAGTAGCCGGATTGAGAATATACTGTGACTGGAATGGAAAGAAGCCCTTTTTAGTAACTAGAATTATGAGAATTAAGCAGCCACTGAAGCAAAGTAAAATGTGTAATGCTACATAAAATTCAGTGCAAAAGAACAAGAATTCACTGATTTACAGTAGCTACTTTTGCAGTGCATTCATCCAGCAGCAAAAGGCAGAAATAAAGTTTTATTTTGGAACTTTTCATTTCCTTCTATACAGGGGAAGGAAAAATATTACATGAAACCTGGAAGCTGTCCTGAAAAAAAAAAAGCCAGTTCCCTGAAGTCTACTGATCAGAAAATGAGTACTGAGGTGGCCACTTGGTGTACAAAATTTAGATGGTATCTTAACTCAGTGAATCTGAAGCATTAACTTCTTAGAAATGAACAGGTTAGGGACTAAGTTAAGGTTAAACAATCCTGTAATTCTTTCTAGTTCTCAACATACACAATTATTTGTTTGGTTTCAAAATTATTCTCAATTTTCCAGAAAGGTTGAATTTTCAATACTTGAAATGCCATAGTTATTCTGTTTCAGACATCAAGCTGCAAAGGCAAGAAAATGGACATATGCTAACTGAAACCAAAGAAAGCTCCAGAGCCATAAGTGCCCTGTCCCCAGTTTATCCAGTAAATCAGGAAGCACGTACTATAGGAGACAAAATTCTCCAGTAAAGATTTAAAGCGGTGCTTTAGCCCTCAACACCAACCCACAATTAAAGAGTGAAGTTTCTTAAAGAAAAAAAAAAAGCAAATTACACACAGCATGGTTCAGGAACAAGCTAAGTCTAAGTCAGTGCATTCTCTTGAGCAAATAAATATTAAATAAATATTACATGCTAGGCACAGAACTCTGCCAGAAAAGCACACATTTCTATTCTGCACTATAATCTTTAGTGAAATTCATGTAGAAGCATAGCTTGAGATTTGATGGAAGCTGTTGTTAGCTAATACAAAATGTATAACTATTGCTTTTTAGAGAAAAAGCAGCCTCAGTAACACTATGATTGTATTAGTTGAATATGCAGCATGTCCCTCCACACTTAAGAAACAAATTAGTAAGAGGACTTTTAGAAACAATTAGGAAGACAGTTTCAACAGAAAATATACCACCTTATTTTATTAACTTCCTCTCATTTGATCAAACCAGTCTCTCCTTAACTCCTCTCCCAAAGCTGGCTAAGAGCTAGGGTCTTAAATCTTAAGATACCAAGCAAGCTCAGCTACAGAACAGCAATCTAGCAGCACCAAAAGGCACTGCAAGACTCACTCCTTCCTACATTCCCTATTGACAGGCTCCTGGTTTCATGCTGGCAGTATAATTCTTGGCAGAATTATCCAGCTTTTCCTTCAAAGCCTTTGTGCAGCCCTCCCCAATCAGTCATTAACACTTGTTAAAATCTATAGCCCTGATAGTACTCAAAAATAGATAAGGTTTGATCTTTTCGGTTGTCCAAAGCCATGAATGGCAACCCAAGTCCAGCTATTGCTGAGGTCAAAGGGCTTCTCTACACTTGTCTAAGCTTTCTTCCAGAAAGAATTTCAATAATAAAACCAGAATCAAGGAAAGTCTTAAGCTAATGTTGAAGAGCGGTTTATTTCACAGATATTCTGAAGTTTCCTCCTCCTTTCCCCTCCTCCCCATCCTTAAAAGGAGAGAGAGAGTATTCTTATAAAGAGAGGAACAAACCTCCTACTTGATTGCTCATTCATTCTAGTACAAGCAAAGCTTCGGTTCTTGTTTCCTATTTTTAGTATCTTGCAGGCTTCTTCAGTACTCTGAGTGTTAATCCACTTTAAGTCTGTGAAAAGAGACCTTTTACACTTCTGATCGCCAAAGACATTCTGTGAAACTGCTGAGGTCATAAGCAGCACTGTTACCTTTAATATAAGAATTGCCTCCTTGATCCTCACAAATTCTTAAGACTCTACGCTTCTGGTTTTTAGACGTAGATAATACACTTAATAGATCATACACATATTCGTTATAAATCTCACAAAAGGAAATCCACACAGATGCTTGTGTTCTTTGGCCTGTATTGGTCCTAGGTGTGTCAATTGGAACAAAGTTCTTCTCTGCTAGCCAAAAAAGAAAAATTAGTTTAGTGGTCAAATGACATGAATAAATCTTAATATTTTAGTAGTCTCTCATGTTGAGGCAATATATAGAACCTTATAACATGAGGAGGTTTGTATATATGCATTGTACAATGAGATACAAGTACTGGATAACTGAGTTTACCCAGAAATCTTCATACTTCATAGCAGCCATGTGTACCCAGAACATGCACAAATTCTAAGCTACTCCCCTTCTACTGCAAGCTTTCAGCACATTATCCATTAGCTTTGCAGAATGACATCTCCCTCTCCCCCCAAAAGGAGCAAAGCTATGACAACATATTTTACATTGTTACTCTTCCTCTGAGTTCAACTATTTAAATTTGGTAAAGTTTTTTGATTTGTAGTGCAGTACAGAGATTTTTAAATCCTCCAATAGTTACCCACTTATATTCTTAAGTTCCAGAGTTTCTATTCATTTTTTCCCCCAAGGACTTACCTAGTGGATCAGAAGGCTGATTTTTTGAAGTACAGTTGGAAGAAGTCAACTCCACATGACACATATTTGTAACAGCACCTGAGATACTTTCTGTCTCCTGGAGGAAACAAGAGACTGTTACATCCAAATGAACCGACTACTAGACCAGCAGAAGTGAAACATGACAGTCATTCGAGTATTTAAGATTTAAATATTGAACTAGCATAAACTGTCAAGCCACCCTTACTCCAGCTGTGATAGAAATGTTTCTGACAATACTGAACTCAAATCAGCAAGTGTTCTTTCCCTCCTCACAAGAATTATTGCCCTCTGCTACTCCAAGCAACATGTCTTGGGGGCCACTTGCCACTACTATAGGAGAGACATTACAGTTCAGGGAGAAACAAGGACATCTGTCAGATTGTGACTGCCCAGAGCGCCTTTATGAACTAGTGGACAAGTCTGAACAGTATTTTGGGTCAACCAAACTGGAGAAATAAGCCTCTTCCAGGGACAGGTGGCAGGGCAGGGGGCAAAGGACAGACAAAAGCAGCACTTAACAAATAAAAGTCACAAGCTTGTGCCAAGTCTGTGAGCATGAGTCAAACTTTCTTTTTAAGTCCTCACACCAAAGGGAAGCGATGGATTCCTAAAGGACTCAAAGATCTGATAAACCAACAGCCTAGGACTAAATTAAAGGGCCATAAAAATTCTGTATAGATAACAGCACATTTTGAGTACACACCTTTGCTAAGTTTCTTCATGTCAACAAGATTTAAAAACCTGCCAAGACTTGTCAAAGCATAGGCTTCAAATTATCTCTAGGACAACAGATGTAACAGAAGTGGCATCTCCTACTATTTAGAGATTCCTACATCTCCAGGTAGGACTTCCCTCCCTGCTTCCCCATATTTTATGCACCTGTGTAAGTTCTCATTAGGGCATTCACACGGATTTCCCCAAACCCAAAGCTAAATGGAGGTCATCCGACAGCAGAAGAGAGGAACAGATTCAAAAAAGCAGCAAAAGTCACACAATGGTCTAACTATTAGAGCGCAGGGATATGTTTATTATGCATTATTATTATGGATTGCCTACTGATGCCTATGGTACCCACTTAGCATATCTAAAATGTAATCTTCACAAATAGCAAAGTACAGAGTACAAAGCCAGATCTTGCCTTTATAAAACGTAAATAGCGTGCAATTTCATTGCCATTAATTTAGAAGTGTTCATTTTACAAAGACTGCACTGTCAGTATGTTTATGTTGCTTGAGCAGTTACAAGTAAAACCACAAACTGGGACTCTATTCATTCCCTTTGTAAAGTACAAAGAGAAATTCTAAAGCAGGGAGAGAGACTCGCATGTGTACACCCATGAAAGACTGAATGTAAAAAATATTTGTGCACGTGATAACAAATAAGTTTTTGTAACAAGATTTTAAACCTGAGTGAATTAGCCATGATTCTATACTATTCTTCAAATCATAAGATTACAGGGAAGAACACTAAGACTGACTGAAAACAAGTGGGAACAGGAACTGACTTTGTTTGCCAGTGACAGAGCCTGACATTTAATAGCAAGTAAGAGAGCAGGTGGGAATAAAAGTGTCGGTAAAGCAGCTTATAATACAGCAAAAAGCAATATTTAACCCAGTGAAAAGAACAAGTAAAGGGAAGGAAACAGGGTGCAAAGTACACCAAGCAAGTTTTTGCAGCAGTAGTGTATAGCAAACAAACAGCAGAACATTAAATACAAGGGTATTACAGTAATTCAGAGCAGTTTAAACAGAGAACGAAAGGAACAGCAGATTCTTTCTGCATGACTTGTAAACTGAGCCTGGGAAAAGGACCTACAGAAATCCATGTAAACCAAAACCAAGCCCACCAAACCATATCTGCTCTCAGATTACAAGCCTGAGCGAGCACCCGAACAGTGATGCTATTCACAAGCTATCAAGAAGCATGCCTTCAGCACGGGGGACAGATGAGCTATCAGCAAGGAAGCATTGTAACGTATAAGCAAGTTCTTGTTACGCATTATTTTCTATTTTTACCTTTCTTTCCTGATGGTGGAGTCCTGTTTGCTTTTCACTGTAGTGCACCAGCATCTAGATCACCTACTGTAACATTCAGCAGCTAAACTATTAGCAAAGTCAGACAGTGATTTAACAGAGAGGAATGTTTGTGAAGGATGGCGTTATCTTCAAAATACAGCATTTGACCTCCTGTTCTAGACCCTGACTTCCTGCTTGTTCCTTCTTGTAAGCTGGTAGGTTGCATAAAGATTTTAAAAAAATATTTACCCTCTATCCTCCTGAGTATAAGTGAGCTTTTAAGACTCACAAAATACATACGCAGTCTTCAGACCTTTTAGATTTTTTTATCTGAGGTCTTACCTCAAAAGTTGATCAGACTGACTAAAGTTCAGTTTACAGAATTTAAATTAAACAATAGAATTTAGAGGGGAACTTTACATATGAATTGGAGTCATAGAAGGATATTCTTTCAGAGCTAACCAAGAACTTGAAGAATGTTGGTATTAAAGGCCATAGAAAAAAGAAAACCCAGGCAATTGTTACTTCTATACTTCCCAGAATTCAGACTCGCTCTGAATAATAATCAGATGAACCTACTGAATTTTGGCATGAAATATGGAATCATACTTCTGATTTACCAGAAGTAAATGATCAGAACATAAGGAAAAAAAGCCAGACATCCTGTGAAAATTTGCAAACAGACTTCCAAGTATAGAACAGTCAAACATACAAGGGCACCCATTTTTGGATGAGAGCCTTTTCTTACCCTGCAAATAACAGAACTCACTAGATATAGAGAGGTCTCTGCTATTGGAGCTATTATACCTACAGTCTTGGTGTTGAACTAGATGATCCCTAAGGGTCCCTTCCAACCCCAGCCATCCTGTGATTGGCTCGGAGACCAGTAAGATACCTAAAATCCCCTAAAGCAGGCTGCAGTCCTTTTAGGAAAATCATTGTGGCATTTCATTTTACTTGCTGTTATCAGAGAACTTTCTATATGAAACTGCATACATAAACTACAGGCTTACAAGTTTTTAACCTGCCTTAAAACCATCTTCCACCGAAAAAGACTCCTCCTCTTTCCTGCCCCTGCTGAAGAGTTGTCGTCATCTCCTCTGAACTAGCACTGGAATTTGAGCAACTGCCCAGAGAAGCAGTCTGAGGACCTGACCCCAAAGAAGATTCAGTAAGCAACAACGAGAAGCAGGTTTTAAGATGGGTCAGCTCTTTCAGAGACTTTTCAAGGGCTAGGTGCCACCACTTGGAGAACTGCCCCTCTGTGGAAATCCAGGCTTTGGCTTTGCAACAGATTTTGTTTTGAACTGTATGCTGCTGCAGAAAGTTCTTGCAGTTTACCCCGAGTCCCAAAACCACCAGCTGCCTTATTATTCCAAAGTTCATAAAGTATCCATACTGTAGACTAACAGAAATCTAAAGAATCAATAGTGAAACAGATCAGTGAAGACTAGCCTGATATCAAGTATTTAAGAAGCTTTATACAGTAATAAGGAAGTATTTGGTCACTGACCTCTTTCAGTGATGCAAGAATAGCAGCTTTAATGGCTTCTTCTTGTTTAACTTGTGCATCTTCTAGTTTCTTAACATCACTGCTCAAATATGGCTTAAAGTTCATCTTCAGATACTGTCTTCCCCTTATGTGGTTAAAAATCATGTCAAGTGAGCGAGGTAAAATACCAAAATCTTTTGAAGTTCCTTAAAATAAGGGGAGATCAAAGTTTAGATATTTGTACAAACTTCTCATTGAATTTTGACTTGGTTGATATAGATGCTCTCTGGCAAACGCTTTATACCTTGGATAGTGAATGTCTTGCCTGCATTGGTAACCCCATAAGTAAACACCAGTCCATTCACTCCATTAACGTACGCTCTTACTATCTCTTTTGTTGAGCCTTCAAAAAATTCACTTTGAGAAGTTTCTGGTCCAAAGACCTTGGGGAAGAGAATGGAAGAAATGAACGATAAGTGCATAAAGAAGCTTAACATATCAGAGCATTAAACACTGAATAGCAGCGACTCGTTTTGTCAGAGCAAGCTGAGTAGGAGATATCAGCTTGGTTTTCTGCAGAATGCCTGCTAAATTCTTAGAGATACTCAGATTCTTTAAAAATATTTTCCTACTTCTAAAATAAACTGCTCAGAATACTACTCAGCACGTACTGTTTAATGGATACCTTCAACAACTCTGCTAGTGATGCACAGCTCCCTCCTCCTCTGTACCAACCACCCGCAATTGAGAAGATCAGCAGTTACAGTGGCCTAAATGACTCAAAACCTGGAATTGTTTCTCTTTTGATATGGTAAGAACAGAAGTTTTTGTAGTAGGTAACAGAATTAAGAAATTTTTCTCCATTATAGAAGGTTTAAGCAGTTAGGCTGCTGTTCTTTCAAAAGTAAGTCCCTAACCACATGCTTACATAAGTCCCTTTAAACATGCCATTTCCTGTAACACTTTCCAGATGAGGACATCTGCAGGAACAGCAGAAACACAGTAAGTTTGTGCCTACAAGAAGCGCCTGTGGCATCTAATCCAAGAAAACAACAGAGCTGCCAAAGAAGCTTCCTTGTCTCATCTAATAGGAAACTGCATTGTAACACAGCTCTCTTGACAGCCTATAAGTAAATAATAAGCAGTCTGCTGGGTTTTTAATGCCGCGGTACCAAAGACGAAAAATCAAATTGTACAATGTAGTAGAAAGACTCCAATTTTTATCACTACAGTGGATAAATAGCTAAAAATAACTGTAACTAAAAACAAGAAAAAAAGTTTGCTTACCTGAGAAAAGGTGAACCTGTGCACAGACTGACCAATCCCTCTTTCACTGTTTTTCATTGCAGAAGACTCTTTGGGTGCATGAAGAATTACTGTCCGGGGATCTTCAATAGTTACACAACCCTTAAAAAAAAAAAACAAGAGAAGGTAAACTAAAACACACAAATTATTTAGGTAAAAACCTATGTAAATAAAGCTAGTGTTTTCATCCATTTACCACAACTCTGAACTCTTGCAAAGTTTATAGATAATCTCTTTTGAGGTGTGTAACAGCTACAGAGATAGTCACTTCACATGAAAACAGGGGCGTAGATAAAGTTAAGGCAATTGTCTGGAGCCTTCTAAGAGCTTTAATCTTTTTCTTGGATTCCTTCCACCAACTTCTCTCACTTTCCCTTTTTCTCTCCCTCTTCTCCTTCTCCCCTTCTTCCTTTCCTCCCTCCCTTTTCTCTCCTCTTGTGCCCCTCTCCTTCTTTTTCCCTTCCCCTGCCTTCCTTCCCTTCCCACCCTTCCCTTCCTCTCCCTCCTCCCAACTCACCTCCCACCCCAAGCTGCCATTTCCAAACCCTAGTATTTTGTGACTGGGGCTTGCAGTATAAAAGCTATGAAAACAAAGCTATAGAGAATCTTAAAATGATTGAAGTGGAAAAATGGCAACGTGAAACAAGTTATGAATAGCATAAATGAACTAAATTTGAAGCATACCCTTTGACTGATAGATGGTGTTATCAGTAGTGAAGGAACCTGAATTAGTTTCAAGTCTAGTTTGATTGCTTTTTCCCAACTAAGTAAAAGGCGAGATACAATTACCTGGCATTCACATAACTAGGTAAATGTAGAATATAATATGACAGGAAAACTGATTTTACACCAGACAGGCTACCAAAACCACAAACTGAACTGTCAATATAGCCTGATGGTGTTTTGAAGTATCAGCAGCAATGATTATCAATTGTAGCTAAATCTGACGTCTGTGTGCAGAGGCTGGCCACACTAATAATCCACGTGCAGCACGTACACAGGACGTACTGCTTTGCCTAGCAGTCTCAATAACAAGTCGGTCTGACAACTCATTTAGCAGCTCTGAGAGGCTGGGTACTGAGTTTAGGCCAGTCATTTACTCACTGTACCAGGCTCTAAGCCCCCGTGCTCTCTAACGTCCCCTCCAAATTGCAGGATGAGGAATGCATGTTAGCTGTGCCACATCCTAACGAGCTACAGAAGGATCCCACCTCAGCAGCACATGCCATCAGCTGCCTCCAGCCTCATAGAAATAGCGAGTAGAGGCCCTGAAGTAGTCAGAACTGCAGAGCTGTGGCGTGCCACTCTCGTTGTCTGTCCCAGCTAACCCCACAGCCAAGTTGGCATGAGTTGGACCACTGCTGTCAGCGTACATACCAACCATATCATAAAATGGTTTGAGTGAAAAGGGACCCCAAAAATCCCCTAGTTCCAACCCCCCTGCCATGGGCAGGGACACCTCCCACCAGACCAGGTTGCCCACGGCCCCATCCAGCCTGGCCTTGAACGCCTCCAGGGATGGGGCAACCACAGCTGCTCTGGGCAGCCTGTGCCAGTGCCTCACCGCCCTCTGAGTGAAGAATTTCTTCCTACCATCTGATCTAAGTCTGTATCTGCAGAACAACTTTCTCCAGAGTCACTGATAGGAGAGTAGGATCACTACCAGTTGTATCAAGAACAGAATTTCATCCTGTGCTCTTATGCCTTGCTTGCATATATCGTTATTTCTATAAGCAACAAGTGATCAGTTAACCTGAGATTTTGCAAACATTCATAGTTTTGGGAGGCTGAGAAAGCCTTCATACCACGCAAAATACTGTACAGCTAATATCTTGGAAGATTAACAATTTTATTATCTACACTAAGACAAAAGCTTTAAAACAAAAGTCTTCAGCACTTATTCTTCTCCTCCCTCACTGCTTTTAAGAGCATACAAGTAGTTTCATTGATGGTCAGGCATTCAGAATTTCCCATTCCAAAGAAGAATAAGAGACAACTTGTAAAACAATTTGATTTTGTAAACCAATTCATCCTCACAGCCAGCTCAGATGGCTGAATGATACCAAACTGGAAATACTGTGGCAGTGCATATTAGTCAACAAGGACTGACTAGGGAAAACTATATCGAAATTGGAGAAAAAATTCCTACTGAAAAAAATTGAAAGGTTTCACCTCTGGCAGATTAAATGCTAGAGCACACACGAAAAAAGGAAGCAGCAAATCTCAAGAAGTAAATCAGAGCAAATATTAAATCCTTCTTCAAACAGGTCAGGTACAAATTATAAAGCCCATGGGGCCTTGCAAAGACCAGGGCTGACAGACACACTGCAGAGAGCTCATCCTCCAAGGACAGCTGAGTACAGCAGTGTCTGCAATAGGGGAGTAGGGAAGGAGGAGAATTCCTGTGTTTGCATGTGCACGTGTGTTTGTAAAACACCAAAGCATCTAAAACTGATAGAATAAACTGTAAAAGTTATAACTGTAAAATTTATAGAAAAAAATGACAGGAAGAAGAGCAGCAAATCAACCAAGACCAGGCATTTTGGACATTCCCAAGAAACTCAAGGGTCAAATACATGTATTACTCCTAGAAGTACATGATATATTGCATGAAACTTTCAATTTTTGAGCCTTGTACAGATACAAGAGTGACAACAGCTTTTAAAAAACATAACAATGTTGTTTCACAAGAGCTACAGGTCTGTATTGGGTAAATTAGTAAAAATTGTGATAAAGTCATTTACACAGGTATCCACTAATTCTATCCAGAAGAAGTACATGGCTTTAAAAAAAAAAAAGTCACAGCTTACAATACTAGATCTATTAGGGGTGAAGAAAAAACTTAATTCTACAACTAACCTGAGATTCATGGTTTTCCAGTTCTGCTACAGAAAAGGGCCTCACCCTCAAGAAAACTTTCAAAGGTTGGTATACCTATTCATAAAAAAAAAAAAAAAAGCATTGTTATAATGGCCTCTTTTTGAATAGAACAGCCCCAAACCACACCAGCATATATCTCTGATGTACTGTTTCCTATTTTATCTTGCTGCCTCCCTCTCTCCTTCCTTGTGAGGTTCACACCCTGAGCTGTCACTTGCTTCTCGACCTCCTAATGCCCTGAAGTTACCCCCTTCCTCCACGTCACCCTACAACTTCGTGGTCTTTTCTATGATGAAGCCGATATTTTGATAAAAAAAAAAAAAAAAGAAAAAAAAAGAAAGCTATTGGAGGTGCAAAATGCACTGTCTCCACCTTCTGGCCTCCCTCTGTATTGAATTCAAGCTGCAGTTTTTAATTGCTGCTCCGTATTTCTGCACTTCCATTTTGTACGGAGCGTGTTCAGGTAACAGACTGATACATTCCTACCTTCAAGAAACCACCTCTTTACCACCACCTTCCTCCCAGTAACAGCTCTCACTTGCTAATACAGGCTTTTCCACACTGCTCCTCATACAAAGGTCCCCCAGTCCAAGTGAAGCGATAGCGACAGGGAGATTTTGGGGGACCCCAAAGCTCCCTCCTTTCCCAGAGATATTCAGAGGCCCTGCTTTGGCAACATGATTCAGCAGAGTCTCACCAGTTCCCCACAGCCTTCCCATGATCAGCACACTGCTCAGTGTACAAGGTTAAACCACCTGAGTGCAATTACGGAACCTACTACTCTAAAAAATGAGCTATGGTTACACCATCTTCAAAGACAGGCAACAGCAGAGCACTGAAACTTTATTTCCAAGCACCTAAGAAGCTTTCGACAAGGATCCGTATCCTTTTTTAGGTTACTGACAGGAACATTACAGTCACATTACATTCAGCGCAATTACTGAAATCCTTTACTTCTTAACCTCAAAATCCTTTACTTCTTTACCTCAAAAGCTTAGCATGCACCACTGAGTATTGACCACCTGCATTTGCTACAGGTTATAACCTATTTGTAAGTGATGAGCAGCAAGCAGAATAATCACATCTTGAGGGCAGAGCACTTCTTACTGAAGAAATGCTTGCCTGAACTAAAGCTTGAAAAATAAAATAAACAGAAAGCATATCACAAAACCAATCCACACCTCCTGCTCCTCTGGGCTGTACAGTACTGTTGACTCCATAGGTGAGGGGTTACCCACCAAGTCCAGAAAAGAAACTGATTCCAACATATCAGATACTTCTGCACGAATGCAGCTTTTCCCCTCATCGTCCATTGCTCTGTACAAAGGAACTTGTAAGAAAAAGGAAAGTATGGATCATTTTTTTCCACAGAACAAGCCAAAAGACACAGGAATAAAAAAAAAAAAAAAGGAGCAAGGTACTGTGTATGCGATCAACCAAAAAATACCATTTTTTTTTCACAGAACAAGCCAAAATACACGAGAATAAAAAAGTGAGCAGGGTAGTATGCACACGATCAACAAAAAATATCATTTTTTTCACAGACAAGCCAAAATACGCAGGAAGAAGAACAGGGAGCAGGGCTGTATGTATAAAACCAGCCACTTCTGAGGAAAAGAAGGTGCGCAGAGCAAGGCTAGGAAGAACCCTAAACACACCGGGGCTGTACTTGGGAACCCAGAGGCTGAGGCACACGAACTGCCTCGGCCGGGCGCCCCTTTCCCCTCAGGACCGCCCCACACCCGTGAGGGGCCCCCCCCCCTCCCGCCATGAGGGGGGGCGCGTGCAGGGCGGGAAGCCCCAAGGGCGGGAAGCTGCAGCACCGCGCCCCCAACGGGCACCAACCGCCGCTACCTCGCCGCGCGCGCCAGAGCCCGCCAGAAGCACCCCCAAGGCGCGCGGGGAGCGTTTTGGGCGGGGGAAAGGCGGGCGCTGATTGGCTGACGGGGAGGGGGCGGGGCCAGCGCTGCGGGCGGCAGGGGGCGCCCGCTGCGCGGCGTGAGGCGCTGTGGGGGATGCGCAGCGCGTGACGCGGTCGTGAGGCGTCTCCGGCCGCTGTAACGGGCGCGGGATCGCGCTCTGAGGGGGCCGGGGAGCTGCGGGGCTCAGTGTGGGCACCGGGCGGTCCTGTGCGGGGATCGCGGCCGTTACGGAGCCGTGTCGGCTAAACAGGCGTTAGAGAAACGGGGGAGCGGGGGAAGGGGCTTCGCTCTGCCGAGCCGGAGCGGGGCTGAGGCACTGAGGTACCTGGGTTTGCTTATAAGGGTAGGATGGGAGGAGGACAGAGTCCAGAAGCTCACAGGAAGGTCGTAGAGCCCCAGCCGACGGGTGAACAGGGACGGGACATGCCTAGGGGGCACTGTGTAAATGAGATATCCCTCTGAGTGCATTAGGTCAGCAGGTTACTGGGTTAAGCTGAGTGAGGGAGACTTGGGTGCAATATAGCTAATCATATACAAAGATCAGCCAGTAATGCTCCCAGTCCGTTAGTTCGTTGTCTGCTTGCTTATCCCCTCTAACCTGACTGAAGTCATGAAGTCCTAACCATGCTTTTCAGATACAACTAACTTTAAAAATGACACTAAAAAAATTTGTCAGGCAGCTCACTTATAAACCATTACCAGAGACGGATCTTTAGGAAGACACTGCTTTTTTGCCCTCTATTGACGTATTTCTTTAAACTATTCCTACCCAATTCCCAAGGAAGCAGGCTAGCACTGTGTAAATATGACAAGATTTCTCACGTCCTCAGTTCACCACAGCTCTTGAGCCTGCTAAGACCAAATCCTTCTAAGGAAGGCTTTAAATTTAATGAAATTAAGACAAGTGGGCAGATGAGGGACTCCTGCATCCCTTGGCAAAGAAAGCTCAAGCTTTGGCCTCTGTTTTGGGTCTTGGTGAATGCAAATGAAACATGAAGCTCTCCACATAAACTTGCGTCCTCATTGCTGCTTGTTTAATTAGAGTTCTCCAATGTGCTCAGGGCAGAAGCTAGAATGGCAGCCTCATCTTAAATGCATGAAGGGCATTACCTGACTCAGGGCTTTACCTCTTGTACATTTAAGAATCACCTTTCCTTAAAAGATTAGTTTGCAGAATAAACCCAAGCCCACACAACCACACCTGAGAGCCCCAAGTAGCAACAAATGGATACTTTGTTGCTTTACATAACAAAGTATAGTTTACATTTTACATTGCTTTTAATATTCCATCTATGAAAATCTAAACCTCAAAAAAAACTATAGTTCCACGGCTTCATTTTGACTGTGGTTCTACAAACAAGTCTATGTTGAATATTGCAAGTTCTTTCTAATCACCACAGATTTATTTATTTTTTAACAGCCTCAACTATTGGACTGTGAAAAGTGTGGGGAAAAAAGTGCTGCTTTAGTTCAGTCTTGCATAGCAAAAAAATTCAAAACCCTGTAAGTTTACCTAGGCATCAGTTTTGATGCTATTGCTTGTCTATGATTTCAGCCAGAATTAAATTACTGATTTTTTTTTCCATGAAGGATTCAAGTGCTGTGTATGTCCATACAGTCAAACTCTAAAGAAACTGTGATGCCCAAGTTTCATCTTCCTCGTGTTGCAATTGACGTATTCATCCTCAAAAGATCAACAAAATGCTGTCCTCCCCCAAAGCACGCTGATTATGATTTCTGCTGCCTTTCTTCACGAAAATCAGCAGACTACCAAAGACTCTGGGCACAAGTATAAAAACGCACTGCCAAGAAAATTTGTAAATTGGCTTTATTCAGAGTAGATGACCATCTTTTAGGCATCGGCAATAGTGACTTCGACTTCTACACCTGGTTCAATGCTGATGGAAGTGATCTGCTTCACGATCTCAGAAGGGCTGTGCAAGTCGATGAGCCGCTTGTGGATGCGCATTTGGAAACGGTCCCAGGTCTTCGAACCTTCACCACAAGGTGTCTTCCTGGTAGTGATTCGCAGAGTCTGCAGCAAGATCATAAACACCAGGTATCAGGCTGAGGCCCACAGAAGCCCCTTCCCTTTTCAACATTTATGGCACTACTACACAGCTGTCCCAAGTGTCAAAGCACCTTGTCAAGTCATTATCTGTTCACACTATATCGCCCTCAATTTAGCAATACTGCTTTTCATCTCAACTTTTGTTCTAAAAAAGATGTTCTCAGTGCTCATTTGCAGAAAAAAAAAAAAAAAAAGTGTTTTTTCCTGTCTTGGAAGTTTCCGTACCTTGGTGGGCATGCGAACAGGTCCTTTCACCTTTAGGTTTTTTTCCTTAGCACCTCTGATCAAGTCGGCACAGACTAAAAAAAATACAAAATAGTTTCAGGCTTGGGAGTTTTTTGTTTGTTTTAAGTGAAGATTAAGAAAAGATACATTGGCTCGGAATAGCGTATAGAGTGATCACTGTGATTCACCTCTAAGAGTTCTCTTCATAGCCAACTGCATCAAAGTGGAAGGCTTACCCCACAGCTCACAAAATCACATTGTAACAGCAGCCAACAGCTCTTACTACACGTTAAGCTACATTTAAGCTGTCAGAACCCCAAAGACCAGGCAACAAACATTGATTCTACAATATTTACAGCATATGGCTAAAACACTAGCAAAGTCAGTTCCTAAACAAGACAAAATAACTCCTTGCTGCATGTTAAACTTGTAACTGACCACTTAACAACAACGACGACAAAATAACAAACAAGAAACGTGCCTTCTGGTTCTTACCCGTTCCACCAGTAACATCTAAAATCCCCGCAAGAATTGCGGGACAGAAACTGCACTCTGACATTCATACTGATGGTGTGCACTTTCAGTACAATGAAAAACCCTACACACTAGTCTCCATTATAAATTAAATTAGAACCTACCTATCGGCACATGAAGCCCTTCACACGGCTAACTTTGTTAGCTGAAGTCTCATACAAACGGGCAAATACTAAAATCTCTAATGCCAACTAGTTTCAACACATTACATTTTGCAATACATCGTATGTATCAGTTACTTAAAAAGCTACCCCAGTTAAAACAAAAACAGGTCTCACTCACCCTTCTCAAGTGATTTCACGTTGCGACTTGTCAAAGTAATTCTGATGCGATGAATTGCCACCTCTTGTTCCACAGGTGCCTTGCCAGTATCCTTAAACGCCTAAAATGTCAAAGGTGTAAATATCAAACCCTACGGTCAGCACCAACTAACACCACAGCGCAACCTTTTAAAAAAAGGAATTGTGGACTGTCAAGAACGACTTAGCTTAGGGACTATTTATCGGACTGAGCAGATGGCATTATCAGGGAGATACAAGGGTACGGAGCAGACAGAGGGAACACGGAGGATGGTGAATGCTGTAACTGCTCCGAGGAAGAACGGCAGGAAGAAGAGGCAAGCTGCAACGCTATCCCTCCCTGGCTTGCCTATATATAAAGCAGGCTGTCCAGACGCTGATCCTCCTTGGACTCAAAATAAACACCTTTAAGATTTTATATACCTAGCAACCTCGCCACAAATCAATTTAGAAAGATATCAACTCCACAGGAGCAAACCTGAACAGCGAGAACAAAGAGAGGCATCTGGCCAGAAGAAGTCAATTAGCCCACCGTGGAGACCGAATTTAAGAACAGAAGAGTCTGAAAAACAAGTGACGGCACCGCGGCGCCTCTCCTAACGCCGGCCGCACGCCCCCGGGGCCCAGCCCCGCACCGCGGGTCCCCCCCCGGGAGCCCGGCGCCGGCCGAGTCCCGGCCACGCGGCGCCGGGAGCGGCAGCGCCATGCCCGCTGCGGCCCGCCCCGGCACGGCTCCCCGCGGGAGGAAGGGCGGCCGGAAAGAAGGAAGGAAGGGAGCGGAGCCCTCGGGGGGAGCCCTCAGGAAAGGCAGCGCCCCCCGGAGCCCCCCGACCTCCGCGCGGCGCCCCAGCTCGGAGCCGGGCAGCGCGCAACCGCCTCCCCTCCGCAGCGCGGCCCCCGGGCCCGCAGCCGGCGCCGAGCCTGCCGCAGCCCAGCCCCGCTCGGCTCCCGGCTCCTTCCCTCCCCGCTCCCTCCCCCCGGCTCACCATGGCGGCAGCGGGGCCTTCCTGACCGACTTATTCCCGGGCGGGGGCGGCGCGGGGCCCAGCGAACAGCGGTGAGCCAGGAGGCGGCGGCGGCGGCGGAGCGGGCTGCGCGGCGAGAGGAGGGCCCGGCCGCGGGGCCGCGCTTATATAGCGGGCGGGGCGCCGCTGTGCAGGGCCGCGCCGCCTCCATCCGGGAGCTGCGGGACCTTTCACCCCCGCTGCAGCACCCGGAACCGGCTGGGGGAGCTTCGTGGTGGTGCTGGGGGACGGGGACGGGTCCTGGGCTGCTCAACGGGGTGTCAGCGCGGCCCTCCGCCTCTCCCGCCCCAGGGGAGGCCGGACAGCTGAGGCTTTAAGTGGTGTTAAGCAAAAATCCTGCTTTCATTCCCTCCCGGGCCCAGGAACTTTAATTTTGTTTATTGAACTCCTTCCTTCGGGTTGTGCTCCAGAGGGATGTTTTCCTGACGGGAGCACTCGTTGGTGTGGCCTGGACGTCCAGCGTGCAAAAAAAAAAAAAAAAAAAAAAGTGCCAGCCGCAAAACTTCTTGCTCGAAGTATGCCCATCCTGCTTCCGTTGCTACTAACCTGATGGAGAAACGGGTGTCATAACTTAAGAAACAATGGGTGATAGTAAGATCATTGCAATTAGCTTTTAAAAATAGTATATCAATTCTAGCTGTGGGTATCGTGTCCAGTAATCACAGACGTGCATAACGTTAGCAAAATTACTGCCACCTTTGGAAGTTTAGTAATTACTACATCTGTTCAAAAAAGCCTGCTTGGTGTTTTAACCTGAATTTTGTTTCAGGTGTCATACTGCTATTTATATATTTTTTTTTCCATGATCAAATACTTCATGGGTCTTCAAATGGTCCTTAAATTTCACGAGATGCATAACTTTTATATGCCAATTACCGCACCGCTCAGTTTTGGATTTGTTTTGTAGCTGGATCACTTGTACTTGCTCTTTGTAGTCTCTCATTTGCTAATGCATTGTTTCTGAATTTGATGTTGTGTTCTGATAAAGCAGCTTCAATAAACATGAATACAGAAGTAGTCATCCTGTTACGGCTTCCTTTGCCAATCGCAATCCATACTTGGAAAATCTGTTTGGTGATAGTCCTGTTTCTCCAGCCCCTTCCTCCCTGCAGTGAAAGCAGCTTTTGTTTCTGGTAGTTTGTTTTCTGATCCAATTAACAATTACATTAACAACTTTGAACTCAATTATGCATAAGGAATCCATGTTTACGCTGTTATCAGCTGTTCCAACTACTTCCTGAGGAAGTTTTCCATTCTAGAAGTGTTTTATATTCATCACTCTTAAATACATAACCTCACACCAATCATGCTAAAGCACTTGATGTTTCCAGTAATACAGATGATTCCAAATCAGCTGTCTACAGCTACACTATTTACTTAGAGCGTTTGTGAATATCATTAGTAAACTTTATTTCCCAATAAAATGTTAAGTAGCTTGGTGCCAAGAACTAATTCCAGTGGGATTCAATTAGAAAGACATCTGACTTATTCCTCATTGATGACACACACCTGTAACCTTAATTTTTTATTTACTTACATTGAATTATACGTGCACAACTAAGCCAGTTTCTAGGTGTTATACCGAATAAGTCCATATACAAATATGTTAGATCAATACTGTTCCTATTGTCTACCAAACATATGCTCTAATGGTAAGAGAAATAAAGTCAAAAGGTGCGTTTCATATATTTGGTCTGTGTTATTTAAGTGTTGTCATTTATTTCTTGTTCCTCTACCAAAGATTCAGTTGTTCTTTTGTTTTATTTTTTTTCCCCTGGGATTAATGCAAGGTTGACAGTAAATTCCTGATTTTGTTCCTTTCTTACGTTTTTCTGATATTGGCGCCACCTCAGCTTTCTGTGAGATTTTTTTTTTTTCTGAGCTTCCCCAGATTTCTCAAAGCTTATGGAAAATCCACATTAACAGCACACAAGTCTCCTTTGCCAGCTCTTAAAATTCTTGGATGCAAGCTATCTGGAGCTGCTGATTTAAAAAACGCCTTACTTTAGTTCCTATGTTTAAGACTTTCCTTAGTTATTGTTAGAATTTTCTGATACTAATGTTTTGTAGTTTTTTTTTTGCCAAAAATCTAGAACAGAAATTTATCTAAACTTTCTGCTTTCTCTGAAATAAATTTTTTTAATTACTCCTTTCTGCTCTTCACATGGGTAAATATCCATTGTCAATGTAACTTTTAGCTCACCTTCTGAATATTCTGCAGCTTTTAGGATGTAATTCATATCTTGTATTATGCCTGTTTTCCCTTTGGTTACATATCAGTTTTAATACAGGTTTTTCTCCCAGCCTGTGCCAACTTCAGTTTAGCTATGAAATTCTGAGTTTGGACATGTAATAAATACGGTGTTGGCATATGCTTTTTAGATGAAGTTCCAAGAGTGCTTTCCTTATATCACATAACTAAGAAGGTAAAAGATTAAGAAGCAAGCCATCCTTTTAACATGACCAAATAGCCTGTAGCAAAAACTATTTAATACCTAATTTCACGATTTGTCACTCAGAATATTCTCCCATGTCCATTCATGACATTTTCTTTTTTTTTGTTTAATTGTTTTTAATATATAGATCACTGTTCTTTCCTTTGACCAGCTTGTCCTTCAGAAATAGCCTGAGTAGTGATCTGAATATTTTGTTATCCATATATTTTCCACCAGATTGTAGTAAAACCACTTTGATGCAATTTATGCTTCCAAAATAATTATTCAGTTCATCCTGTTAATTAACTATGTATGTGTTGGGAGTTAGGTTCTTGTAATCATTTGTGGTCCTTTGCTAAATTTTAGCTTGAACATCTTTACTTTGTGATAAATGAATGCTCATCTGATTCTTTATCTATTTATTGCCATTGAATTTGATCTTGCTAAGTTTTGCCTGGGAAGATACTTTTCCCCTGTGGCTGAGGCTAACACCCAAATTATCCAAAAAATGTTCCAATAAACAAATCTAAATCCATTAAGTCTATTGTCAGTCTAACCTTCTGTCCTCCTTTGCTCATGTGACAAAACAGATCTTTGAGATCTCCTAGGTTCCTCCTAGTGCTGGGGTGGTCATGAATCAAGAGCAGATTCTGGTATGAGCCTACCTACGTGACTGAAGGACTAACGGAACGAGCATGTGCCTGCTGGCACTCAGCATCTTCTGAAGTACTACAGTAACCAGTCCCAAAGCGAAGGCTTGTGAATGGTTCAGACGGGGCTCACGGTAGCCTCCTTAAATTTGCTTTGTCATTTTGGATAGCGATTATTCAATGCTGGCATCTCACTGGAAGTGGGGCCAGGGTTACGCCAGGTTAAGCCTGTAGTCTTTGCTTTCAATGGTGGTGAACATATTGCCGAAATACATTCCTCTTTACTTTGAAAATTACTTCCTTCTCCAAGTTCTTTGAAAACTGAGATTTTATTTGAACTTCTGGTCATAAAATACCTGTGAAGCAGGATCGTACTCAAGGCTTCTCAGGAAATCATCAGTAGGCAGTGGAGTATTTAAACCAGTCAGCAGCAATCCAATAAAAGCTATTTTCAAACATTTTCGGAAAGGCTTCAGCGTTTGCTTGGGCTTAATTGCAAGTTGCAAGTGTCTGCAGATCCTCTTGTGTTGACTCGAAGTTATTCAACTGTCTCATCTCTCAGAAATCTCCGACAAGTTCTTTGCTCAGCACTTAGGTAGAACCTGTTAGTATCCATCTGTAAATTCTGAATATCTGTATTTACTCTGTCCACAGCTACCTCAGCTATTGAAGCTCTTCCAGAAAACCTGCCAGAACTGAAAGCAGACCCTCTCTGAAGACTGATTTTTGTAGTTGAGTAGCTAGTCGGTGACTTAACGTACTTTGCAGGTGGCAGATGGACAGAGTGCATCAGCACCGGTCCATAGCTGGAATTCTAATACTGCACCTAGCCTGTCCATTTAAATTTTAATTTTTTTTTTCTGCCACTTCCACCATATAAAATATAAAAAAATTCAACATATTAGGCTTTCTTTACTTTAATTTATTATGTAATTGAGGAGAAAGTGAACTAGATCCATGACTCAGAAAAAGAGCAATTGTGCTTTGAGGGAGTCCTTTGTAGTTGATAAATGTAGCCACAAGTATTGATGATAAAGAGACTTTTTCAAATGGGCAGCACCATCTTCATAGTCTTCATAGTCATCGCAAGCTCATTCCTCGCATATATGTACTTTACTACTGACAGGTAGTACATTTGGCTACTAGTATCATCGACCTGGTTAGAGCCTGTTGCCTTGTTCTTCTGACAGGAATAATAGTAAGAAAGGTAGTTAACGGCTAATATACTACAGCATTTCTGTTGATGCTTAATCCGGTACATCACTGCAACATACCTTTGAACACTCGGGACTGAAATAAGAGAGAAATGTAATTTGTCAGTAATCAGTGAACTATGTTCTGTGGATCAGTGTCAGCGGTACAACATAAACCACAATACTAGATGCTTACAAAGTGTTAATAAGCACCAGCAAATTTCCTAAATATCCTGCTGTGCCAAATTCCCCAGATTTTAATCCCACGTACACATCCATGCACCTCCATGTGCGCCTCCCAGCCTCTTGCCAGAAGTGTGGTTTACTTCCCACTCTTGGGAGCGCAGGTCCCCCTGTTCCTAAATGCTAGCTGGAGATGTGGGCACACATTCTTGTGCAAGCCACCCCACGTGCTGCCAAAAATGTACCCCGGGTTCCCACCTGCTCCCCAGAGAGGGTGGGTCCCAGCTGGTGGCCTCTTGCTGAGGGTCCCCTTGTGGGTGGCAGCTGCTTGCTGAGCGCGATGGGGAGGACACCTCTCTTCAGGCTAACTCCTTTCCCCAAAAGGCACTCGCTGTTTAATCTGGGTGATCATTGTATTAAGCAAACTTTGTTATTGTTAGTTTCCTCTTAGCATTATCAGCTTTGGGGCAAACACCCTCTGAGAACAGTCAGGTTTGGGCATTCAGCTCACACGCACCATTTACACTCGCATTCCTACCATGTCATCTGCCGGTATCGAGGCCACGCTACCAAGGGAGGGCGTGCAATTCCTGCGCAGAAAACCCCTAGCGTCAGCCCAGTAAAAGCAGATCTAGTGGGCATAGAAACAGAACTGGTATTTCTGCACCCACTTTCCACTTTAGACGTCACCTGGGAAGACTTCATGTGTGGAAGGGTGAACCAAGTACAAAAAAATGTATTCCAAACTACTTCTCCAGAACAGCTTTTGCCACTTCAGGCAGTACCACTAGGCACTGTTTGTCACAATGGCTGATTTACCTGGGAAAAAAAATAGTTCAAGACGACGCAATAGCTTATAGCATGTGTTGAGAAGCTGCATCTATTTCCCCAATATCCACATGGCTGTCTGAGCACAGCAAGCTGTTCTAGCAACTGGAAGTGGCTTCCAGGCCAGGTGTTGGCTGCGACACTCACCTCACTGGCTTCTCTGCAGACTCCGTGCTCAGAGCACCGAGGGATCAGCAGCACGCACTGGTGTGTACAAACTCTCACAAGACATTTTGGGCTAACGCAGACTCTAGGAGTTGTCTTTCTATTCAAGGTCTGCCTCCTGCAGAGACTTTGTGGCAAGCTACCAGCAGCAGGGTGTTTGCAAGGCTGGGTGTCTGTCCTTAGGAAGAAAAGGTTGATACTGCTGCAGTAATTATGTTTAGCAATATATCTACTGTTTTAGAGCCCTGTTACGAAGTCACTGATCACATTTTATTTTTTTCTCTTAAAGACCAGTTTAATTTAATCTAATTCTTTGGTGAGGCAGAGTAGGAGGGAATAGTTTCACAGTGCTTGTGCTGCCTCTGTCGTGGAGCAGGGATAATTTCAGGAATGATTCGGACCTCACACTGCCTTATGCCTGTTGGGCTAGCCTCTTGACACAGAATGCATCACATATTTTTTTTTCCCAGAAGTTTTTCTTCATCCCTTCAAGATTAATTTCCTCCTTGCGATATTCCTGAATCACCTGTTTTTCAGGTGATGAATGTTTGCAAGCACTGGAAAATTTTAGGAAATGCTTGCTACAGATGATGAGGAGATGTAAAACAAGGGGGGAAATTGGCATCATGATTGTCCAGGAACATTAGAGAAGATTGATTGCATCTCATGGTTTTATTTAGATTACAACCCAGTGTCAGATTGACTTCTTTGTCGCTTGTGAAGAGCTGCCCTTCCCAACCCTGCCGTCTGTAAAGGAAAAACTAAAGCCAAATTCAGTAATGCGTCTCCTGTTGTGACCTGACCCTGTGTGAACTAGCGAAGTATAATTATTCAAAAACTGACAGAAAGAGGAATAACATAAAACTTAGAACCTGGAACAAAATGAGATACCTTTGGTGCTAAAGATGTGTTTTAGCAACAGGAATTAGCTGCTGAGGAAATCATTACACTGATTGTTCAGAACAGCTGGACAGATCCACACTGTAACATGAAAGCGATCCAAGAGGCATCAAATATTAAGAAGTTTTGGTTTCAAAGGTCTTGCTAACTTCTTCTAAAGCTAATGTGGCAAAGCGGCAGCTGCAACCTACTACTTGGAAATTATGAGGTTGTGGTTGGGGGGCAGGAACAACAACTGTAGAGTTTCTCATGTCGTTTCACAGAAGACTCGACCATCCTGCTTAGGGGAACTTACACGAGAGCAAGGTAAGTCTATTAAAGCTTGTCTTTGACCTAAATACACAGCAGAAGTTCCTATTTGACTTGTAATGAAAACATGGCTTGTACATTTCCTTTCACACCAGCCTGTAAAACATCACTGTTACAAATACAGAATATTGCTTATTATCCCAGGAAATGTATTATAAAAATACTATAAAGTAGAAAATACATTTCCCCCTGCAACAATCACTTAAATTGTAGTAAGAGCAACTATACCTGAGTGCACATGATCACTCTTCCATCCCAAACATCCCCACCTCCATGCACAGCGAAAACTCTAGCGACAGGTTTTCCAAGGGGAACAGGATTACCTACTTGTTTAAAACTGAGGTAAAAATAGCATTAGGACAAAAGAAGGTTGTGGTCAAGTATATTCAATTTTTAGGCAAGTTAATTTTTGTAGTATACATAGACGGTGTTTTTCAGTATGGTAGCGATACCCCCTGAAAAAATAAATATCAATACCTGTAGTTTTTTCAGCATTATGATCTCATGTTTTACTTTCAAGTAAAAAATACTTATATTACAACATCATCTTTCAATAATTTCGTCTGTTTGAAGATGTTTCTAAGACCACCCAGCCTGTACTTTGTTCTATCAGTGGCCCCCTTTCCGCAAATTTGCAGCAGGTACATTTCCTTTCTGAGAGTCCCTGATGCATTCAGAGGAAGAACTGCTTCAAATACACTCTTGTAAAATATTCCTGCTGTGAGGTAGAGTCAGTCACTTTGTTCTGGCTGGCACAAATGTATATGCTAATGCCTAGGGACTGCTTTTCCCATTTCCTGGAAAAAAATGAAAAAAAAAAAACACCTTTGATATGGAAAAATCGAGCTTTTTACTATTAAAATCATAATGTATATAATGTATTATAAAGTACAGAAAAGAAATTTCTTTTCTTTCACTGACAGCCCAATGAGCAGGTACCTCTAGCATACAAGACAGAAATTCAAACACCATCATAAGATGATTCTTCAATGGGAATGTCACTGAAAAACTTGGAGCAAATTGCCTTTTTTTTTTCCTTTTTTTTTTTTTTTTTTTTTTTTTTTTTTTGAGTTTTTGGTTTGCCTCATTGCCTCCTCTAGCCACCCCTTGTCTCCCCACACAAATGGCTCTTTCGTGCTACCCTTGCTATGATTTTTTCAGGTAGTGCTAATTTTTATGGTTAGGACACTTTTTCCAAGCACAGTTCATATTTCAACACACAACTTTATAAAATAAGATATGCAATATGAAAATATTCAAGTTGAACCAAAAAAATCAAAGAAATTGATTTCCTCTGAACATCAGCCTTTGATGTGAAGGAGATATTAAAAATAAAGAACATCCCCTCTCTCCCCTTTAAATCAGAAAACATCTAACAGCAATCATTTCATTCCCAAAAGCTGTACAAGGATGTACAACTTTAAGTGTTTGGAGAGGTTCTGTTGCATTATATGCAAAGAGAAATTCAGGTGACATGTCAACGCAATGATACAGTCCTTTAAAAACTTTGTGAGTGGCTTTTGTGTTGTCTGCAAATCCCGTTAATGAAACTGTTGGATAAGAGAAACAAGGTTGTGGCCAAAGTACATGATAGCTATCTGTCTAAACTTACTGTATTACATAATACATACTATTAACTGCTATTAAAAAAAACACAGCCTCCCTGGTGTATGAATTCCCACGTGAACACTCATCTTTTTTTAATACCGCTGTTAAGGTGCAACTTTCCATACTGGTCTCTGGGGCCAGTTTCACTGGTGGCATGCGTGAATCAAAACTCTTTCACCATTTTTGAAGTGGCTGAGCAAAACACATGGCCTGAAAACAAAACTGGCTTTTCCTTCCACCCCTTTTAGGGGGGGCGGGGGGGGGGGGAAATAACTTAAAAAGGGCTGGACATTTACATTTCCAATATGCAGCCTACATTGCTCTTTGTAGCCTGGCTCATGTGCAGTAGAATATTTATTAAGTTATGAATTACCCTATTATCCCAGGTGCCCTGCAAAGGCAAATGCAGTCACCTCCCTGCGCCGCCGAACACTCAGGCTATTGAACGTCAGGCTGGGTAGGGAGCGCAACAACTCAACCTCGTGTGCCGATAAATCCAGGTCGGATGGTGCCTCTACTATCACATTGTCCCACGGCATCCTGAGCTGACGGCGTACTGGGACAGAAGCCAGTAGACTTTTCTTTTTGTTGTCGTCGTCGTCGTTCCATTTTCTTTCTTTAACTGGTTTAAAGGCTGTTCGTTTGACAGGCAGACAAATATTTGGCAGCTGGGTTAAGTGAAGCATAGAAAGAGGCTCTTTGAACGCTGTATGAGATATTTGCAGCAGATGAATGACTAAAATAAAGTATAAGTAAAATATTCAACATATAGTTAGTGTTAAAAGTAATCATTAATTTTCTACCCCTATTTTTATCTTTGTTCTAGTCCAGGCATTTATAAACACAGATGCTAATAATGCAAAAAACCCACACCAATACAAATATTAAGCATCCACTTAAGCCCCCATTGATTTTAAATCACAAATATTTGTGGTATTCTGTAAAACATTATTTCTTTGCTTTGCTGCAGAGAATAAAACTAGATGCCTATGTTTAGATTATAATCATAAAATACATGAAGGTAAAAATAGGGAGTATAAAAATAACTCTGGATTGTGATTGCTGAAATTATTTGCATTTGGAGTCTGTGGTAAATGATATGAAATGCAGTCCACCTCAGAAAGGTCCAGAATTCATTAAAAGTCCAAAATTTCTTATCATTACAGAAGCAACCCAAAAATCTTCATGCTTCCCATCCTGTATTAGTGATGTCCTCACCTCCTAGTTATATAGCATTTTTATCACATGACTATAATGTTATTACCTCTTGCTTTCTGGGTTGAGATACAGTATCACAGCAGAAAAACAACACAAAACAAAAAAGGAATATGAAGTAAGGAATAAGAAGAAGCCTCTAAGGAAAGAGAAGCAAACAACAGAACACGCCAAGAGCAGGGCTACAGGGGCTCCCTGCTGATGGGAAGCCAGAAGCCATGTAACAGTGAAATAGATAACCATTGCCTGCTTAATTAGCAAATTTGTCTAACAGTAATGCTCCCACACCCCCCAAAAAGAGTACTATGAAATATCTGTAGATATTTCTACTTGGAAACTAAAGGCATTACATCTTCAGTAACAGCTTATAGGACTGTAAGATAAAAGTAATACAGAATGATAAAACTACACTTCCATGTTTTTTTTTTTCCCCTCCTTCTTTCTCATTCTTCCCAGAAATTGGTTATCAAACTGTGGAACTTAGTTGATGGTATGACATGAGACACCTGACACTTACCAGTCGGGACAACTGAGGCTTTGTTCCTTCCTAGTCACAGCCATGATGATGTGGTCACTCTCGTTTGAGGAGACCTATGCTAAACCAAACAGGGTGTACCTGGCTGGTAGGAGGCTGGAGGGCACAGCCTCTGGATGCGCTACAGTGCCAGTGATGCTGCACTGGCTGAATCTGTGCAATGCTGGGTCCCAGACTTCCCAGTTTGCTAGACCTTACAGAAGTGATCAGGATGAGAATGCTAGTTCAGCCTTTCAAGCTCATTATGCCTATATATAGCCTGCTGAGGCATTTAGTCCATAGATAGAAAAAGCAATGTCCCTTTTTATATTTTACATCATGGCAAGGTGACACTGATATCAACACTCTGCTTCCACCACAAGCAGTAATAAAAAATTCCTCCCTCCTTTGACCTCTGCAACCCAAACTGGAAAGAGACAAATGAGCAGTGCACTGGCTTCACAAGTATTTCATGCTCAGGAAGTATAGAAAGATGTTGGTAAACTACAATTACCTGGTTGTAGCACTTTCTCCAGGCCTTCAATAAATCCTTTGTTATGGCTGATAAGCTGCAGGTGATCAGTTTCAGGAATGAGGAGAACAAATGAGAGATGAGATATCCCTAAAGTTTGTATCCCTTAAAGTTTAGCTTGACTTGTAACTGTGACTTACTAAACATCTGGAACATCACGTGTTGCATACATACGTATGGGGAAGGAAAGAAAAAAAAATGGCTTCCAGGCTTGGGGAAAAAATCAGATGAACAGAATTCCACAGGAGCTGTAACGCCATCGTCTGAAACAGCGCTCTGCTAGCATCATGTGTCCTCTGCTAGCATTTTATACGGAGGTATGCACTTTGCTCTCTCAGACTTGCAATGTGCAGCTCCACTCATTGGCTTTTATGCCAGCTTTAGAAGCAAGAAGGCATCTTCTAGAAACCCGAAGCTTGAAATGAAGAAAACAGAGGATAAGACTCCAGTGGATTAAATGTAAGAATATAAGAATAGATGGAAAGAAATCTTCAAGGAATTAACAAAAAGTTAATTCATAATTCAAAAAATATGAACTAACAATTCATAATTAATATTTAATAATTCATAATGTTCAAAATATAAAAAACGAGAACTCTGCCAAGACTTTCTGGTAGGTCTACTGATGTTAGAGCGTGAAGAAAAAAAAAAAAGCACAAAATTCCAACCTGAACCCCAAGACAACAAAGTCATTGCAAAGAATCAAAGTGTTCCTTGCATTTATGTTGTCCCTGGAGGAAACAGAGTATAGGTTTATGCTAGAAATATTTTTGTAGGAGGACTCAGGAGCTCAGGCACTTATAAACGTTATTATAATTGCAGACTTATTGAGGTTGGAAGGGACCTCCGGAGATTGCCTAGCCCATCCCCCTGCTCAGTGCCACATCCATTTGGTCTGAACATCTCCCAGGCTGACACCCCAACCTCTCTGGGTGACCCATTCCAGCGTTTGACCATCCTCACAGTAAAAAGGTTTTGCTTAATTTTAAGTGGAGTTTTCTGTACTTCAGCTTGTGCCTCTTGTCCTGTCACTGGGTGCTGCCGAGAAGAGCCTGGCTCTGTCTTTACTCCCTCCCAAGCCTTTACACAAGCAGGTAAATCCCTCTGAACCCTCTCTTTTTTGGGCTGAGCAGTCCCAGCATCTCCCCCAGGCCCGTTTCCCAACCCCTCGGCCATCTCAGCGGCCCCTTGCTGCACTCCTTCCAGTCCCCCCATGCCCTCCTTGCTCCAGCGGAGTCCCGAGCTGCCAAACCAGCCTCCCAGACACATCCCACCAGGGCTGAGCAGCGGGGACACCCTTCCTGGGGATGTCCTGGAGGAGCTGGGGCTGCCCTTGGCTGCCACGAAGATGCTTGGCTGCTGTTGGCCGCCGCTGCCACCAGGGCGCATCGCTGGCTCACGGTCAGCTCGGTGCCTGCCAGGAGCTCCGGGGCCTGTCCTACAGACCTGATTTCCAGCCCCCTGGCCCCCACTACGGGTGCCTGGGGTTCTCCTGTCCCACTTGCCAGGCTTTGCAGGTCCTTGCACGGATTGCCATCAGCAGATTTCTCCAACCTGGCAAGGTCCCGCTGAATAACAGAGCAACCGTCTGGCGTATCAACCGCTCCAACCAATTCAGTATCACCTGCAAACTTGCTGATGGTGCCCTCTGTCCTATCATCCAGGTCGTCCCTAGAGACATTCGACTGTACTGGCCCCGATATTGATGTCTGGGGTGCACAACTGATGACTGGCCCCCAGCTGGACTTCACCAGTTTACCTAAGGATGTAACGGGAAACAGTGCCGAAAGCCTCACTGAAGTCAAGATAAGCGACAACCATTGCTCTCCCTTCATGTAACAAGCCCATAATGTCATCACAGAAGCCTACCAGGTTGGTCAAGCATGATTTCCCCTTCATAAATCCATGCTGACTACACCCAATTACCTTCTTGTCCTTTGTGTATTTGGAATTGTCTCCAGGGTTATTCGTTCCAAGGGACTGAGGTGAGGTTGACTGCCTTGTAGTTTCCCAGATCCTCCTTTTTGATGATCTTGCAGATAGAGACATTTACCTTCTTCCATTCCTCATAAGCTTCCCTCTCTCGACACAATTTTCAGATATTACCATGGCCTCACAGTGACATCAGCCAGGTCCCTCAGCATTTGTGGGTGCACTCCAGCAGGTCCCATGAACTTGTGTATGTCCTGTTTGTTTGAATGTTCCCTAACCTCTTCCTTCCTCTACCTAGGGTAAGTTATCCTTGCTCCAGACTTCCCATTGGTCTCAATAGGCCCAAGATTCCTGAAAGCAAATCTTACCATTAAAGACTGAGTTGAAGAAACAATAGACTAGTACCTTAGCCTTCTCCAATTTTTTTTTGTCACCAGCTGTCCTGCCCCACTCATCAGCAGGCCCAGATTTGACCTGGTCTTCCTTTTGCTGCTGATATGCCTATAAAAACCTTTCCTGTTGCTCTTCACAGATTCAGTTTGAGATGGGCTTTGGCTTCTCTAAGCCCATCTCTGTATGTTTTGACAGTGACTCTACATTCCTTCTGAGTGAAGCCTATAAAAAAAAAAAAAAGAGGACATTGTTATGACAGGAGCTTCTGATGTTCCTACACCTTGAGTACCTTGCAGAGTTATCACTCCATCTTGAAAAAGAATCCAGTAAAATTGACAGAGACATCTGCACTGATGATTGTGGTTCAAGAGTGGGTCTTGGCTATCCAATATTCTTCTGTCAAGTATAAGAGAATTTGAAGGGCACTGGGTTTTCACAGACTCAACGGTATCAATAAGCACAAAATACCAAGTTTCTAGCAGTTCAATCAATACACTATCTAGACTGGCAAAATAAACAACACTTATAAGCACCTAGGAACTACTAAAACTTTTTTTTTTTAATGGTATTCTTTTGAAGACCGGAGAAAAACCTCCAAGGTCTGATATTAATGCAAGGTGTGCCAATGGCTTTATCTGACAGTTTATCTTATGTGCCCTCAGCTAATCATTTTAAAAGGTAACTGGCTTATTATGATAAATTTTATAAGATTTATTGCTTATTAAAAAAAGTTATGCAACATGAAAAACAAGTTCTGGTTTTATAGCATAATCATTTTGACAAAGAAAACACAAAAGAAGGTTATTCCAACATTTACCTTATTTTTTTCCTCAATTCCTGCAAGCATTTTATAGTTCCACTAAAGAGGGACGGAAGAGCAAGAAACAGTTAAGCTTAGATATGCTTTATAAAGCATTAATTTCAATGAATGAACAACCCAAATACTGTAAAGACCTACAGAATCATCTCAAATTCACATAGTTGCTCATTTCCAGGATTTCACGGGGCTGAGAACAGATGTGTGTCAGAAACCAGGAAACTGGCTCAATTCCTTTGGGATTTTTTTCCAGAATGGAAGCAAGGGGGAGGAAAGGGAAAGAAGAAAAACAATTTGACTGAAACAACACTGTTGCTCTTCTGTCTTAAGAAGCAGCAGAGTTTTTGAGTAGAATGACAACATTAGCTACAGCAGCCAGATCTTCGTAGTTCCAGACAAGGGCTGAGATCTAGACAGATCCGTAATTATTGGTTTTGATAAATCAAGGATCAGAGCTCTCTGTCTCTAGCATTGCCTAGAGCATTTCCTCTCCCAGACATGTTCCAACCAGATTAGGAAAGGCAGTAGATAAGACATAAACAGTGCAGTCATGAGCAGAGAATCGTTCAATGGTGCACACTTTAAGCACTGGCAAAGTATCATCATCGCTGCTTTAAACAGTCTTCTTTTCATTGCTTTCAGTATCTTACCTGGTACTGACCCATGTGTTAAGAAGGGAGCGTAATTTTTCCCCTCATCCTCCAGTTTATGTTTTTTTGTATCTATGCATCTCCCTTACAGTTCATATTTTCTTTTTTTTTTTTTTTTAAATTCCCCTTTTACCTCCAAGATCTAGGAAATTTCTGTTCTACACAAGATGTTCTTGTAATACTTCAGATACTGCAGTTTACGATATACCAACTAGCAAGTTGCAACAAACACCTGGTAGCATGGAAAGTTTATAAAAGCACAGGTTGTTAATATGTCTATCAACTTATGCTCAGGAGTCTTAGAACAACAAGAAGGTCTCTTGTGTCAACAGGGAGATCGGGTAGTTTACATGTTCCATTTCAGAAACAACAAAACTACTTCTAAGAACAGGAAAAAAAAACCCACACACACTGGCACTCTGCATTCATTTATGAAGAAAAGTTTAAATACAAAAACTGTTAGTCTAAAGAACCATTCATATTTCATAATTGGAAACACCAAAAAGCATTAGGTACAAAACCTCCCAAAAGCAGTCCTTTTTTGTATTTCAAAACAACAATTTCTTTTGCTTGTCCCATTCCCCCATTTTTTCCCCTAAACGAGGCAGCACACCGGAGATCAACCAGAAAGTCATATTCACCAATATCTTGATCCTTGCCTCTCTATTCCCCTCCATGGTTTAAAAACCCAAAAGTTCAGTTAAATGTCTTTATTTATAATCTTCTTATAACAAAGTGACTTTTTTTTAATATAAAAAGAGCAACAAAGTCTTCAGATCAGAGAGGGGCTAAACCCATCACGTTTGGAGGGAAGGTGGAGGGAAAGATGAGCTGACAATAAAATAGGAGTTATCTTCAGTTTTTCTAGAGGCTCCCCTTAAGGGCCCTGAGGCTGGGCAGCAGCTGGGCAGCGCTGAGGCGCTGCTCCACGTTGGCCTTCCAGCAGCAGCTAATAATGCTCCTCAGCCTTTGGCCCGCGGGCGACTCGTGGAAAACGGCGGCAGCCAGAGAAGGGCGCAGGTTGTAGGCCACCACGGCGTAGAGCACGTGCTGCCGCTCGCCCAGGTAGGGCTGCTCCCGCATGACCATCTGCCAGAGGGTGACGGCGAAGGAGTAGATGTCCGCCTTGGCGGTCACCCTCTCCCCCTTGAGGAGCTCGGGGGCACGGTGCGTGTACGTGCCCCCATGCTGGGAAACGTGGGGGCTCTGGGACAAGCCGTCCTCCAGTTTCTGGGAGCACCCGAAGTCTCCGATCTTGCACACCCCCTGCTCCGTGATGAAGACGTTCGCAGGCTTCAGGTCCAGGTGCACAATGCCCTGTGCGTGGAGAAAGGCCAGGCCCGTGGCGATGTCGCAGGAATAGCACACGGCCTCCTCCATGCTCAGGGCCTTCCTGCTGCACCCTCCTTCCTCGTCCTCCCCCTGCCTCCACGTGTCGCTGGTGCCGTAAATAACGTGGTGCAGGGTGATGTTGCCCACGTACTCCATGATGATGGTGCCCAGGCTGTTCTGGCTGGCAGGGGCACACGTGCTGGCGGCCACCACACGTACCACATTTTCATGCTGCAGCCAGGCAACGTTCAGCTCAGCCCAAAAGCTCTGCCGCGATGCCAGACGGTTTTTGCTGCTCTTCTTCACCTGCTTCACAGCCACAGTCACACCGTGGTAGGTGGCTTTGTAGACGGACCCAAAGCCCCCAGAGCCCAGGGGCTGCAGGAGGCAGAGCTGGTCCCAGTCGATGGAGCACCAGGCCAGGCGTGGAGGCAGGCGGCGGACCCTGGGTGAGGGGGTTCCTCCCAAAAATGCCTTCTCCTCTTTGCCAGGGATAACTAGGGGGCTGCTGCAGGGCCTCAAGTCCACAGACGGGGAGAGCTCCAAAGGAAGAAAGCAATTGAGAGGAATAGGTGAGGGCATAATACAGTGCAGGGCACAGCAGGCAGTTACTTAGACAAAGACTGGAAAACTTCCCTGACAGAAAGAACCCTGTACTGTCTTCCAAAGCCTCTTTTATCCCCTCCCAATTCCCCCTCCCACCCCCAGATGAACTGCATCTGTCACAGCTAGCTGAACCCCAATCAGGCTCACCTGAAAACATTCTTCTCTGACCCTGAAGTTAATCTCTAGAAAGTCAAGGCATATGGATTTTAAACTACAATATATTAACTCACATGTATTTCACATAATTTCTAACCTCAAGAGAAAAGAAGGATGTTCTGTCCATTGAATGCCTCCAGCAAAATGCCCTGGCAGTAAGTAAACCAGTGACTGGTGAATATGTTTCCCCTGGGCTCCAGGCAAGAACGATCATCATCAGATTGCATTATCACAGAATCACTGAATGGTTTGGGTTGGAAGGGACCTTAAGGATCACTTAGTTCCATTAAACAGCTCAAAGTCATGCTCAGAGGAAGCAGCTGAGAAGGTGAGTGCAAGCATTTGATTAGCTTATGCAGGCATAACTAAATTTAAGAGTGCGCTTAAAGAGACCTGTTACTTAAATGTGACTGGAGCAAGGGGACTGGTTTGGCGGCTCACGTGTGCCCACGCAGGGCAGCAAGCCTGACAGCAGCATAAAGGCAGAAAGTGCTCTGTGCCACCCATGGGGTACAGCAACGACCATTATACACAGGGGCTTGGGCTTGTCTTCCTATCACACCCCGTGCAGTTTGGACAGACATTTTATTTCTAGATCCTCTGCAGTAAACTTATCACTAAATTTACAGAGCTGTTCTGGCTCAAACTTAATTTTGCCTTGTTGGTCCTAGTGCTTTTTGCAGAGGAGCTTTTGCTCTTTTGACCCTGTTTTCATGCATCCACAGTGCTTATGCTAATTGTCTTAGTGTTTGGTACCTGCTGTACTGCCCAAGCACCACAGCATCCCTATGGGACTTATACAGCCAAAAGCTTTTGAATATCGCAGCAAGGGTCTTTCTGCACTTGCAGACAAGTATCTTGGAAAACTTGGTCCCTATTTGGGACCTCCTCACCCTTCAAAACCTTCATCTGGACATCAGCTTTGTCAAGACAGATCCTACTATGAGACTTCAAAGAGGTCGTGCCTCTTTCCCCAGAGTTCACCTCTGGGCATCATTGGCTCTGCAGACAGCTCCTGCAGCATTTTCCAGGTGTTTTGTTCCTTTTGTTTTGCTTCCCTGTGTATGATGCAGCACAGGTGCTTTGAGGGGGGAAGGTTTCAAGGGTGCTCAGAACATCTGCAAGAACTGGAGTCTCCTTCACCTTGAGAAGGGTTTAGCTCTTTACCTAAACAAGCAAATGTAATGTCCCAAAGACAGCTGACCCTGCTTGAACTCTGGATCAGCTCAGCCAGAAGGTGTCAAAGGCATCACCCTGTAGTGAATGAGGGATGAGATCTTCCCTGGTACTAATTTGTTATCTCAGTTCACAGGGAAGCCAACTTGGACAAGTGATGAATGAAAGTGGGAAACTTGGGTTATTGCCCAGCAATGGCAATACGAAACAGATTGGCTGGGGAAGATCTAGATAAATAGGTGCTAATGCATTGTAGGGGTTGTTACCGAGTTAGAGAAAAGCACTAGGGATGCCAGAGGTGGCCTGGGGCATTGCTCCAGTGACGATGATGGCACATCAATTGATGTGATGGCACATCAGTTGTGCAGGGACACCTTGGGGCAGTGGGGGCAAAGACCAAAGGAGCTTTAGTGTTGTTTTAAGCATGCCACAAAGTAAGCAATGTAGACAACAGGAATTTTACGCTCCTTTTCCGAGCAGCAGAGTGATTTTATGTTTGCGTGAAAAAGTCTTCACTTAGGATCTGCACAGGAAATGTATTCTAGGCAGGTGAGTTGTGATGGCAACAAAAAGCTGCAGTGAGCAGGTCCGTCTACGCTGGTGAGAGAGAGAATTTTTTAGGCTTATTTTCCGAGCCATTAAGGCTCTAATTCTGGCACAGACTTTTGTGCCATATAGTATATAAAAACAGCAGAGAGAGAATGTGCTATGATTTCTCCACGAACTTCATCCTTCTCATGGGAAAAGTGCACTTGTCACAATCTCTTTTCATTAGACTGAGGTTGCAGAGAAGCTTGAAGGGAAAGTTGGTTGAGGGAGAGGCATTGGCAGAAGGAGGTGTGGACAAAGGGTCTGTGAGTGGACCTGTTAAGCAATTATAGGAGCATAATTATATGAGATTTTGGTTGTTGTAGAACATGGTAACAAAAAATATGTTCATAAAACTGAGGGTTAGTATTAGGACTGTTCCCAAATTTTATTGCTTGAAGTCTCGTTTGGAATTATAGGGCAGATCTTCCATACATTTGTTTGTTTGTTTGTTTATTTATTTATTCAAACTCCATGTCCTTTTTCAGTAATTTTCCTGTTCTCCTTTTCTGCTGAAACCTTTCTACTTCTCCCCTTTCATGGCAAGGTTGTTGTATTGTTCTTCGGGAACCCACTGAATTTCTGAGCAGGAAGAGGGGCATTTTGGGGTCAAAACAGAGTTATTGTAACTGACTGCCTTGTCTGAAGCTGGCTGTTGAGGACTGGGGCAGGGGGCATCCAATTTCTTCCATTGCAAATGCAGTTAAAACAGATTTAAAATCAACCAAGCTTTTATTCTTAATAATTTTTTTTTTCCCGCGTTCCCATTGATGACACAGCCCTGTTGCTTCCCATGAGACACAGTCACCGCAGGACGTCCTCGGGGCTCTTCACAGCCCCGTTCAGCTCCAGCACTACCGCCTGGGGAGCAGAGCTGCTGGTGGCAAGCAGCCCCCTTCCCTCCCTGCCACCCTTCCCCAGGAAAACCCAGGGCATTTTAACAGGCACCCAAGGAGGCCTTCAGCCACGTTGTTCCCATTTCACCACTATTCCCCCAGTGACGCAAGGAAAAGGGAAGCTGTGTGAACTGGTGCTTATCAGCCTGAGCTCTGGTTGCTTTAAGTGGCAGTGAGAACAAATACAGAGTGAGAACTTTTAAAAAGTAACACCAAAACACACAGCCTGCGTCCTGAGGGCTGCGATGCGACAGCAGCAATAACCCATGGCAGCGATCACTACGTGCCAGGCTCGTGTATCGTATTCTCCAATAAAACACGCCTGGGCGTCTGACGCCTCAACAGCTGCCCAGCCTCATCCATGCTTCCAGCTGAAGGGAATACAGCAGCGGTCTCGCCGAGTCCACCCGCTTGCGTTTCAGCTATATATCAAGAACTCTTTGTTTGCCAGCACTGTCAGTTGCTACCGCTGTTCGGGGATCTGCAAAACAGGAGGCAGCCCTGACACTGAGGGCCTCACAGCCTAACGCGCTGGTGCGGATGCAACGCACCACAACAGATACGTACCAAGTACCCGTGTCCCTTCTCGCAAAGCAGAGCTTGATTTTGATCAAGGTGCATCGCTGTTGTGCTTCTCAACAGCCACCTGCTTTTCTAAACCATGAAAAGGACCGGGGGTCGGCACTGATTTCAGAGATTTTAAGAACCTGTAACTATATTCTTCTCCACGATCACTGCTTTATTTATTTGTGCATTTGTTTGGGGTACAATGCACCAAACCCTTCTAGGCCTTGGCGTTCAGTGGATGCTAAGAACTGTTTTACAGCATAAAGCTAGCACTGTGTTTCTACTAAATTACTTTCTAATCATGCTAAGGGAGACAAATTTACCTCCTAAGTACTTAGAGTCCTACTCTGAAAGCGACATGGTTCCTTAGCCTACGTCTTAGTGACTTCTGAGAGTTTTCTTTACCGGTTCTAAATCAAAGTTTTCTTTTTTTTTCCATTTACTGTCAGTCTCTGTGATCTCAGTTTGGGGTTTGATGATGAACCTACATTCTTTCTCACTCGTTTCGCATTTTACAGTCCAAATGTTGCTTCCAGTCACACCCCATAGACCTCAAACCATATTCTGAGTTGCATGAAAGCAGTTCTGATACAATCAATTGCGCAGGTGGAAGCGGTATCATTATTTGAAGCCAGTCCATACACACAGCTTGCTCTGAAGGTAGGCCACCAATTAACCATTTTTTGACTGTAAGCAGAAGCCAGAAGAGAATCCAGTTTGTATTTTAGAGTGTGCTTGTTTTGGTGTGACAAATGACACCTCGGAGAAGCAAATACGAACAAGTTTTCATTAAAGCAGTCAGGGGTAAACCTAAATGTCAAGAATACATCTGCAAGAACTGTGATGCTACTTTACAGCACATCTTTAGAGCCATAATAATAAATGTTTAAAAAGGTTAAACCCCAGTTTATAAATATTAAGATCAAGTTTCAAACACACATTACCAAACAGTTGCTTGATGCTTTTTTTTTTCTTCCCAGTATGATTACTCTGTGCTCAAAGTAAGAAGCAAAGGCTCTCCTTACCAGAAAGCTCTGAGGTTTTAACCGAACTGGCAAGGCAGGTGAGGTTTCACAGTGATTTACCCTGACAACCTTGACCGCTAATGGACCAGGGATAACAATTTGGGACCTGCTGCTGTGGATTAATATCACAAGTGCAGAAGAGCACCTTGAGACAAGATAAGAGAATCTAAACATACGTATGAAGATGATGAAGTGTGAAATACAGGCTCTGACCTGTAGCAACCGTTTCTGGCAATGCAAAGACGGGTGCCTACTCTGGCAGGTTTAGTGCTATCATATGGCAGGCCCCTTATGCAGCGTTTTCAGCCACATTGGCCAAGAGCGTTTTTGCAGTCTTGCCCCTGTAGCAATGCTGACAAACAGCCTTCCTGGGTCATGGGGAGACAACAAAGACCAGTGGTGGAAATTGAGACTTGTAGTTTAGGGACTAGCAAACAGCCTCAGAGCTAAACAAGCAAAATGAATCACCCACAGCAAAGGGCCTAGGGGATAACGTTAGTGCTATTCGCCACTTGGTAATAGTTGCTTTCCCAGGCATAGCAGATTTAATGATGGTGCTTAGGACCAGAGTCTTGAATTCAAGGGGAGAATGCTGCTCACATGGTGTATAAAAGGGTCAGTCTCTCCCAGCAGCTCACACAGCCCCCTGACCACAGCAAACACAGCGGCTCTGCAATCACCACATCATCAGAGAGCTGCGCAGAGGGGCAGAAGCAGGAGGATCAGCTAAATCCAACGGCTCTGAATCGACGGGCTCAGCACTCCGGTGGGCCATAGCGAATCATCAGCGGTTACCCTAAGTTAAAGGGTATTAAACTTGCCTGACTAAAATGGTTCATACAGTTTAAGCACATATTACGTGCTTCACATTAGTGAATAAGCAGAAGCTTCTTGCAAAAATACTGCTGAATAGAAATATGCCTAAGCTGAACAGAGCACACAAGCTACTGAGCACTCATGTAGTACTTTACTGGCATAACACTCAGGCACAGAAAAAGGAGACAATTTTTAGGTGAGGACAGACTTCAGTGAATTTAGGGGTTTAGTCTACGCTTACTTGTCATTAGCATTTGATATCTCTACACTAGAGCTTTAAATTGTTCATCTCTGGCATGCCCCCTTAACCATATAGAATCTATATTTTATTTTCATCTTCAGTGTAAGTACTTGTGAGGGAACTTATGGATTTGCCCATGACCACATGTGCAACAATTTAATAAAAAGGCAAAAAGCCAGATGTGAGCTTAATTTCAAAGGCACAGCCTGCACAACTTTTCTACTGAAAATGTATCTAATACTACACAAGGAGAGCTGACAAACACCTTCCTCACGAGAGTCTGTGCGCCCTGCAGATAAATTGCTGTCTCTCGTAGATTAATCAAGTATTTGGTAGAAGCTCTTCCAACTTGCCTGGGAAACCAAGCGCTGTGTTAACTAGGAGATACCTTTACAAACTGCGCAATTCACTTCGGACTTGAAAAACAGAGAAGCTTAAACTTTTTGAAGTGAAACAAAACAAAATAAAACAAAACTCATTTCTCAACTTTTCCAGGTTTGATTGGCTACCCCCCCAAGCATGCATACACATACATACATGTACACACACACACACGTTTGTGTATGCTTTTGTATATATACAACAGTTTAAGCAATATGCTGATTTTCAGAAACTGTCACTATTCTGGTACTCTGCATTATTTTATACCCATCAAGCAGAGATCTGGCTGATTTATATGAAAATGACACTAAACCATTCTTCTTTGTACAGTGTAGTTCAGTGTGACAGAGAAAATCAGTGCCATGGGCAAACCATCAACTCAAATGATTTTCAAACCAACCACAGCATGCATTATAATCCTGTTTTCAGAGTGCTCAGCTGTTAGCCGATGTCTTTTCAATCCACTGTGAGGCAAACAAGCTTTTATGACACAAACATCCCTGAAGGAGACAAAGCTGTGGAATGACAATGACAATGAAGAACACAACTGTTAATTATATTTTTAAAATATTTATCAGAAAATGTTGTTTTCTTGAAGACACACAGGCCATTACAACAACAAAAAAAGTATACATATATATAATATACTGGACAAGATGTTACACACTGTATTTATTAGTTGGAGAAGTTTGTAGTGAATTACCTGGGATACAGCACGTGAGCAGGAACTTGTTACTTCATACTACTGTGGTCTGTCATTCTCAGCATCACTTATCTCCGCTGTTGTTCCAAAAATTGTAACAAAACATTGCTGTTTATGTGCCAGAGTCCCTAGCCAGTAACGATAAGCAGCAGCTAATCCCCTAATACACATCTCAAACTTTTAAGCACAGACTAAATTTTGTAATCAAGCTTATCTTGCTGACCTACTTGCTGCCTGTTTGCGATGGCAAACCCTTGCTGTGCCAACTACAGCAAGCGCCACTTTGGAAAACTTAATTTCTATCTGACTTAATACAATGTTTTGATTTGCAAAGCAGGGAAGCCAAAAGCATGTAGCGGCTCAGTTCTTGCTAGTCTAAGCTCTGGATAACAGGTTTAGATTTCTCTGCCAAAAACATTCCGTATGCTAGGGTCAAGAAAGAAAAAGAAAATAAATAAACATAAAGTGAAGAGGGGAACTAGCATAGCCTTTCTCTTCCACTCCTGGAGGACAGAGAGACCAGACATACAGGGGATACTGAAGGGCCATTTTTCTGTACATTCTTATGTGAGGCTTGGAAAAAGGTGGTTACAGGAGAGAAAGAAGGGATGGATGGCTGTGTTTTTGTACAGCTCTGGTGATCTTTCTGAATGTCCCTTTCCACAAAGCATAATTCCTTGCCTTGCCAAAGGAAGAAGCAAGATAAGAAAATGAACTCAAAGAGCTTGAAAGCCCCTCAGCACTAACTAATGTAAAATCCTTAATGTCCACCATTTTGTCTAGCTCTACCCTTCCAGGAATTGACAGGGGACACCCAGCCTTTTTACCCACGTGGGTACTACAGAACAAAGAATTTACTCCCTCTTTTAAGGTGCAAAAAATGTTGAAAGGAAAATTAAAAAAATAAATAAAATAAAAAATCCCCTTCCCTGTTGAAGATGTGCCAGTTCACATGTGACATAAGAAAGAACAAAGGTTCCGGTCATGCCGAGAATATTTACTCTTTGGTTAGTTCGAGCTAATATCCAACTCCTCCAAGTCTTGGAGGAAACCCCTGAATTTAACAGGGAAATGTTTGGAGGGACCGTACCAACAGATGTCTGAATGCAACATAGATGCCATCCACGCAAACACATCCCACTCATCACAGAGGCTGACGGGGTTTTTAGAGGGTGTCAGTTTGGAAGGAGGACATGTTAATCCAGTGGTGGTGGGTGACACCATCTACAATAGTGAGAGAATTGGGTAGTCTTCTCTTGGGGGGAGTGGTGGGAGCTTTGCAGAGTATTAAATACTTCAGTAGCCTACTATGGATCATGTCTTCATCTTCTTTCTACGCCTTTCAAACAAATTTGGATAATAAACAGTTGAAGAAAGGAGCCTCCTCATCCTGCAGCTGTACAGCTTTTGATTCTCAACATAACACAGCCAATCCTCCCAAGCAAGTTAGAAACCTGTGACACAGAAGTCATAAGTCAGTTCAGATGAAACAGGTAGGGATCACGAGAAAGAAAAAATGTCTGTGTATGATAAAGCCAATGACTCTGTAATGATCACTTCTCTCAGATGGGGGTACAGGAGGAAATCTAAAAATTAAAGAATTGGAAGAGAGAGGAACCCAAGAGCAGGAAAACACAGACAATGCTGAGGACATTTCCAATATGCATCCTGAAAAGCAATGAAATGTGAATTTGAAACAGCTACATAGCAAATGCTAGTCGTTTACTTTCCTGGCAAACAGTCCATGCTAGGGAAACAGCTATATGGAAAAAGAACAGAGGCAACTTTCTGCAATTGTGGGTAAGCTGCTTGTCTGGTTTTGTAGTACCTCTTCCCTCAGTGCATTTCTCAGTGAGGCTTCAACAGCAAGGTCACGGGCAGACAGGAGGTCTGTGGGATCAAAACAATGAAGTTTCTCCTGGAAGCATTTCAGAGAGACAACCCACATATTGTGCCTGTAACACACGCCACACCCTTACAGTTTACCCTACAAACTATAACAATCAATGTGAATTACTTGCATTAATCTGAAGTGATGGAGAATCACTTGCCTGCTTCTCCCACGAGTAGTCCCGCCATGAAAACCCCAAACTCACCTTCTGGTTTCTGACAGCATTTCAAAGCGCAATTTGATGGCAAACAATTGCTTCCTTCAAGTCAGATCTGCCTTGTCACAGACACAGTAGCATCATCCAGCCTGTTCCTTGGTGAAATCATGAAACGCAGACATTTATGCTTTAAGATTTTCTGAAAAACTGACATTTTACCAGTCATAAATCAGAAATAGTTATACCTTTGCAAGATCAGAATAAGTACACCCAGCAAAACTAGATGTATTTAAAATTACTTACTGTAATCCCAAACATGCAGACCGAGATTATCTATTGAAATGCCAGGCATAAGGTATTCATTAACTAAAACCATTCTGTAATTTTATTGATATATTTTGTGGAGTTCACATATTTTTGTACAGCAAACATAACACTGTAGGCCACAAGAAGCTGCAGCACTATTGTTTAATAGCAGCAAGGTATATTTTATAATCAGGGTATGTGGACAATAAATAGTCTGTTTCTTTGGATGTGAATGTTTAAAATGAAGTTCTGCTGCAGCTTCATAATGTGATTGCTATTTTACAGAGCTTATACACAAAAATATATATGCAATCTTTTTGTCTATATTTTATACAAATACAACAGTAGTTTGTGAATACATTTTAAAGTACATATACATGATAAGCAACTCGATTTCCCATATCACAGGATAGCAAATTTTAAATGCAAGAAACATATACAAATTCAGTCTGGAATGCAGGGTTTTCTGTGTTCTTTTTTTCTATATTTTTGACTCAAAACTTTTATCATTAAAACATTTTAGCATACAAGTCCAAACAATTTTTCCACTAGCTAAAAAATATAATTTCAGCAATCCGAGTCAGGTTTGGGTGTGTCACCATTCCCCAATATACTTTTTCCCAGTTTTTGTCTAAATTCAAAGGCTTTTAGTAATATACAGTGTGTTCTTCACTCCACACCATACAAAAAGCCCACATTTAATTTTAATTGTCATCTATTTTTGTGAACAAGAGCTGGGCTTGTCAGCGTTTAAATTTGCATGTCCAAAATTTTACTTTTGCAAGTGCATATGAATACATTGTGGTGTTGTACAAAGTTCATTAATGACAAATTAAGTCACAGTATAAAAATATATCATACAACTATAGGTCTAGTATAGTCCTTTTTTCTATGGGTAAAAATACATCTGAATGAGACAGGGAGGTTTGTAGCACCATGAGAGGAGTTGTATCCCAAGTTACATTAGCAGCATGATCCAATATAACAATATTGCAGGAGTGTTTCTGAGGAGATAAACATTCACTCTGGTTCAACTGTACCACTGAAGCTTATACTGAAAAGTGTTTACATATGATTAGCAATAGTTCTGTGTCACTTCCAGGGCTAGATAACTGTTATCAAAAGACACTGCCTTCCAACAAAGTAAGACACCCTTATTACATAAAAAGCTTTGGGACTATCCAAACACATTTTGAGCTACTGTGGCATTATTTGCATGTTGAGTGTCACGTAAGTAGGCTATGGTTTTAATTGTACACTGGGAAGATGCAGGATGGGCAGCTAAGTCTATACAGTTTACTACATACCAGGTAAGTACATTTATTTCAGAGGCTTATCTAGAGACCGAGAAGAATACAGGATAAGCTGCTAAACCAGTGTATGAGACAGACATAACGAAGGATGCAGTCCTGCTCCCCTTGACGCTTACGGATGCAGGATCAGGCCCTAAGTTAACTTCAGACAGCAGCATAGCGTTGATAGCATAGGATAAAAAAAATCTGCATCAAATACTGCGTGTTAAGTATTTCTGCAATAGTTTACCATCCAGAACTCCAGAGGACACAGTTTACAACTGGTGAGGACAAACTCCTAATTTTTTTTTTCTGACTGGTATTCAAAATGGCAGTAGAAGACAGTGTAGTTTGAAACATGTAAACCTAGTAAAAACCATTGTAAAACCCTTAAGAAAGACACACTGGTTCTGTGCAATATAGCAAATTGATAAGAAAACACTGTAAAAATGTACCTGTTTAAAATTACAATGTCTACCATTTTGTACACAAAGCATTATACCAAAGGCCTACATATATGTAATCTAATGGCACTTGAAACAAATTATAATAAAAGGTTTTATAATAAAAAGCATAACCTGTAAGAAACTTTCTTAAAAGGTTTAGGTTTTTCTTTTGAAAGTGCTATATCTTGTAATATGTGTAACATAGAGGTTGACCAAGCTTTATTTTAAAAAATATTGGCCTATAATACATGTTTAGCTCACTAGGCAAATGATCCTGAAAATATGTACTCTTAACATTCATTATTAGCTTAATAAAGCAATCAGCTCTGGCTCATGTTTCAGTCAGTATATGGTTTTTAAAAACCGCTACTGCCAAATTAACAATAAATCACTCTATTCCACAATTTACTACTAAATAAAGCACAAGCAACAAGTACACAAAAATATATATATTAAAGAAAAAAAAAAAAAGACCTTACTAGAAGTTTAGAAGTTGCACAAAGAGTGGTGCATGATCAGCCAGCCCTCCCCCCTCCCTCAAAGCATCAATTTGAAACCTAGAAAACAGGGTTTAAAAACTGACATTTTAGTGGCCAATAATGACTCTGCCTAAACATTATTTGAAAGCACTAAGGTGTTAATATTGCTTAGTGTCAAACCTGCTTCCACGTAATCATACATCCTCGTTCAGCGGCACGCTAACTTGGCCGACTGAAGCCCTGACTGAATGAGGTTCAATATCTTGTCTGAGGTCCCTACTTCTCGAGTGAAATGTACGTCTACCTCTGAAGTGAAATGTCAACCCCTGCTCAGGAAGCTAAGGCACTAACCAAGTGGTAAGGACTCCGGCTAAGTACTAAGAACTGGGTGTTGGCCGAGTGTTTGTTGTGATGTGTGTTTTTTTTTTTTTAATCAAGTCTAATCAGAAACTGAGACTGATAAGCAGGTGGCACTGCCTCTTGTTGCATGTTAGATGCGCCACATCAAATCCCTTCCGCGACTAGTCTGGCAGAGCATCTGGCAGCGGCAGGTGAGATTAAACTTACTGGCGATGCCTGAACGAGCAAATTCCTCCATGCCATACCAAAAACTCCAGCTTTGAAGCTCCTGGTGCCTGCACATTCCCTGCCCAAGAGGAAGAGTGCTGCCCATCAATTCTGCAGCCGCTGCCAGAGCCGCCCGTGAGATGCTGAGCGCTCGCAGCTTCCCTCTGCCAAGGGAAAGCTCCACGCGGGGCAGAGCCCACCGGAGGAATGAAGTCCATTGATCTTCATTCCTAATTGATTTAAAAGACTGAGAGTAAAGCCAACTTCTCCCTATATGCATTGTGGTTGCTGATTTAAACCGGAATTACATTCTGCTGCATTCACCTTGTGCTCTGTTCACCTGTGTTTTTCTATCCTTTATAAAGGTGACGAAAAAAAAAAAAAGCAATATTGAACAAATCATTCAACTAAAGATGTAAGTAAGCAAGCGATCTGTTTCATAGAAACCAGAGGAAGCAGTCATGAAGCAGAGCTAAAAGCCCACTTTGAGATAACATGCTCCTAAACCCAAAATCTAGGAGTAGTTTGTAGAATTTCAAAAGGTATTTTCCTTATTAATACATCCTTATTTTAATGCCTTTGGAACAAAAACACATTTATAAAAATGTTATCTTTCAGTAATAAAATTTAAATACACATATGTATAAAATAGTAAAACTACACCTGCATATTGCTCCTAGAATTAAAAACAAAGTAGGAGCTACTGATAAAACATCCGGAGCATGAGCTCCTTAAATGGGAGCAACTTTTGTTTCTGTGAAGTATATTTAGTTTAACCACTTAAAACCTTGTATGAATCCTCATTATTGTTTGAGAGATACTAACGTACTTGATTTCTATTTTTTAATTCCTTGTACAAAAATGACAAGGAAAAGCGTGTTATTGTTGAATTACAGCAAATCTAGTTTGCTTTCATGCATCACAGGTTTGTTTTTTTTTTTTTCTTTTTCCTCTTTTGGTTATTAGGGGTTGGGGAATAGAATATATTGCATTAGGTAAAAGTGGTGTAAGCAATATGCTTTTACTTCACTCCTAAGAGTCCTGTCTTTAAATCTTGGCAGTGGGCAAAAAGTCCCTAACCAAGTACCCAGGTGTAGAAAGTATGATTAACATCTAACTTGTTGCTTAGGAGGACATAACACACCATGTAACACAACTGAAAAGTCCATTCCAATAAAAAAAAATATTAAAAACTGGTATTTGCAAATTTACATTCACTCTCTGACTGCACACTAATATTGAACTGAAAATAGATACACACTTTCTGGCTGGACTCGATCCACCCTTTGGCGGTGGCAGATGGGAGAAGACTGATGCCTACAAATGTGAATACGCTATTGGAAGATTCCTATGCAGTACTCTTTCTATGCTACTAAAGAGAAAAAACAGCAAGTTAAGAATTAAAACAAGAACTGCGACAAAATATTCTGCATTACTAAATTACAACACTTTTATATTTCAAGATCAGCCATTAATTTTGCCTGTTTTCCTCTACCAGAGTCATGAAAGCACAACACAGTTCCAAATTCAACTTGAAACTTTTGTCATTTAGGCAAGCAGAGATTCTCTGTTGAAATTCTGTTCAGCCATGATTTTACAAAATTAAACTATATTTTTTCTTCCAATATTCATAACAGGCCACAACAATTTAAGCCAGAAAATGGCAAAATTTGTAACACCTTTTATAATGACTTCAATACAAGTCAAAATGTTATATGTACATGTGTATATATGAACTTCTATATATACACATACAAGTTTTCAGAAAAAATCTGAATTCTATATTTATTTAAAAATTTAGAATTGTCATTATAGAACAGATCAGATGTCACCATTTGGGAAAAGTTTTTTTTTTTTTTGGAAAGGGACTGGGGAATTTTTTTTTCCCAAATCTTTAGGAATCTTTGCGATACATGTTTGAACTGGATTCTTTGCAAATGCTGTAATATATAAAAGGTAAAAACGGTAGTTCCACCACTGACATCAATAAAACAGAGTGGCTGGTATGGTTGAAAAAATTTTTAAAAAGGGATGCATGTTGAAAGTTTGCTTGGGATGACTTTCTAGTGAACATTTTAAATGTGTTAATTGGCAGTGAAAATGAAAACAATACAATGAGACTTTAAAAAAAAAAACAACAAAGTAAACACAGCTGAGAATAAACACTTTCAAAACATTAAAAAATTTCTTACTGGCTTCATGAGATTGGTACTGTACAAAAGCAGAGAATTTATAATGTCTTATAGTAGGCACTAAGTTAAAAATGGTCACCTAAGGCATTTCTACAAATAGACAGTAACAAGCCAGCTTTGTACATCCTATTGGAAAGCTTGATGAAATCGTGGTAGGGTGGTGGTTGTGCTTAGACTGCTCGTGAATGCTGCTGACAATGAGTGCAGAGACCCAAGACCTATACTATTGCTAGGATCTTGTGGATCCTGTGTTTGTGGTGGAAGTTGAGTCATAGAAGAATGTGCCTCCTCCTGCGTGTAACTCATTCCAAGGTTTCCCACTGAAACAGAAGGATTATAGGGAGGGCCATTTACAGGTATGAAGTTGAACAGCTGAGAAAAGTCCAATGATGGGGTGTTTAGAGGTTCACTAATAGGAACAGAGCCCTTGGAAAGGGAAACCTCCCCAGACCCATCATCTAGTGGCCCTACTTGTGGATCCAGCCCTAGTTTTGATGAAGATGCTTGAGAATCCTGGGATGAAGAAGGCATACCACTTTGCAACTCCATTAAGTAACTTTCTATTTCCCCTTTCAATGGCTGTTCTTTTTCAGGCATAGAAACTGCGTATGAGGTAGAACTGAGCGGATATTTCAACGATAGCTGGTGAGAAGGGTGGACAGACTCCATATCTATTGGACAAGGCATTCCCAATGGTAATGATGTGGCAACCATTTGGTGTGCAGATGCAGAACTCTGCATGGACTGAATCTGAGTGTTGTAGAGATTTAATTGCAAAGTGTTTGTAAATGGCTTTGATGTCAGTTCACTGGAAGGTAAAGACATCACTGGAAGCAGCTCATCCTTAATAGGCACAGAAACGTTGCAGGTAAAGGGATCTAGAAGGTCCATTGGCTCTGTTTTGACCTTCAAAAGTTCTTGGTTGTGACTTTTCTTCATGTGGCGCGTTAGGTGATCCTTCCGCCCAAATCTCTGTGCACAGTACTGACAGAGGAAGTCCTTTCTTCCAGTGTGCACTACCATGTGTCTACGGACATCCTTTCGGGTGTAGAACCGACGATCACAGTGTTCACACTGGTGTTTTTTCTCCTTCACTCCACCCGATGACTTGCCTGCATGAGTTTTTAGGTGCTCCAGCAGCACTCCTGTGCTTTCAAAAGTCTGCAAACATACCTTACAGGTGAGGTCACCGCTTGTTGCTGCATGCAAAGCCAGGTGACGTTTGAACCCAAGCTTGGTATTGTAGTTCTTTCCACATTCTTCACACTTAAAGGCCTCTTTGTTGGGATTGTGTGTATGTAGGTGATTCTTTAGGTGATCTTTTCGGTGAAACATTTTCTCACAATAATTACACTTGTGGGTTTTCTCAGGAGAATGAGTAGCCATATGCCTTTAAACACAGATATATTCTGTAAGTAATTATTTTGATCAAAAAACACACGTGCTCATTTTTTAATGGCAGCTAAATACTACACTAAGGTTGCTTTGCAACAGAACCTTTTAACTGAAAGCATGACACTACAAAGACAGTTTGACAAATTAAAATATAGCAAAACACGAGCCATTTCTCTTAAATTGACACTTTAGTTTTGGTGGGTTTTAGCTACTGTAACAGGGGTATAAGGGCAAGTATGAAAGTACTTGTGTAAAAGTCCATAGCCAAAAAATTTCAGTCCATACTCTTTTCTTGTGACAATTCCTTATACAAATGAAAATTCTATTCTCATTAAGAAAACAAACAAACAGAAAACAAAAACAGAAAACAAATTAAGAAACAAAATCAAAGACATTAGCTTGCAAACTTATGTAATTTAGATTTCTAGAAACAATCCAATGGCTACTTTTAATTAACACATCCTCTCTGCAATCAGCTGAAGGCGTACACAAATATATACTTTTACACGGCTTAACACGGCCAACATAAAATAGATAATATAATCTGAAAGATAAATAGAGTTTAATACCTTAGTAATTTGTACTTAGAAACAAAGGCCTTGGTGCAGTCTTGTTGTGTGCACTTGTAGGGCCTCTCTCCTGTGTGAGAGTATGAGTGAACCTTTAATTTCTCAACACTGTTAAAGGCCTTGTCACACAGTTGGCAAGGAAAGTTTTTTCTTGGTTTGGTTTCACCACGCTTACGTTTCCCTGAAGGGACTTTCTGGGTATCTCTTACTTCTGACAAATCACCAGGAATGACAGTGGCCATCGCAGCCTAAACCAGGCCTTCTTGTTGGACACTTGGGAATTGCCCAACTCCACTAAATGATTTAGCTTTAGATGGCTTCTCAAGTTTCATGTGGTCGTAAAAGAAAGCAAAAGGGGACTGGAAAAAAAAAATAAGAAACAACTAGTTTGTAACTAAACTTAAATTTTGAAGTTTACTTGCTATGTGATGCTTCTGAATAAAACTTAAAAATAAAATTAGGTTCAGCTGGTCTAATGTAATACCTGTAGGTTTCTTTACACTATTTGCTGCAACTCTTAAAATGCATTGCTCAGGATGAACAGATCCACATATGCCCTGAAATTACACCTCACAACTTTCCCCTCAGGCATTGACGGAGAACAGCAAAGTTTCTGTCAGATTTCAGGAGGCATCAGACAAAGAACTCACTTCAGAACATATGAAGATGGCTTTTGGCAGCTTCAGGTTTCAAAGGAATTAAAGCTGTGCCTGTGGTGTTTGTACGGACATACACACACATGCACGCACACATGCACATACACAGTTATCAAAATGAAAATCTGTACGTCTTGAAATGCAACTGGGTGTTTGAAAATCGATGTGAAAAGCAGTGTTTTGACAGCCTGGGGTGGGGGTGGGGGGCGCAAAGCTCATATTCTCTGATATACCGGCTCATTTTGGTTACTGTCTGTGTGCCTATTCTAGCAAAACGCACACATTTCCAATAATTTGTAATGCCTAGTGAAGTTCTCCTCTGCTAACGGAGGCTCAATGTGTTAATAACAGAAACCTCACAGATTAGGCTTTTTATCAGCCCGGCACGGGAAACCCACATCCTCCTCACACCACCCTGCAAGGCACAAGGGTTTTAAGCATTGAGGTTAGCTGGGGATGAAGGCTCTTGGTCCTCCAAGAGGAACTCAGCCCCTCCTGGGGTTCTGCACACTGTGAACTAAACCGGCAGCCTTCAGCTCCAGGAGGTGGGTGATGCTCACATCTGAGTTGTTGCCAAGAACGGCTTTAAACTCGCAATCTGGTAACATATAGTAGCAACTGGGCGCCTGTGATTACAGGGTACTCAACAATCCTCCATTGTCAGAAGACGCTGACAGCTTTTATTTGATCGCTGGAGCACAATTGCTACTTTAGATACCCAAACCGGTGCTACCCGTGATGGAAAGGGTCAAACGCGAGGTCTGCAGTGGCAGGGGCAGAGAGGAGGATGGCGGAAGGGCAGCACCCAACGCATGCAGCGGGCAGGGCCGAAAAGCCCCCAGATTTGGCCTTTCTCTGGCAAAAGCAGCAATCCCCCCCCACCCTGGTGTCACGGCCCTGCAGCTGCCACCCGACATGGCCTCCGCTGGCACAGCTGTGCGAGAGGAGGCCAGGCGGCAGCAAGGCCGGGGGCAGAGGCAGGGCTGGGGGCTCGGTGGCCGGCCACCCCCTGTCCCCTGGCAGCAGGGCTGGGGAAGCCGGCAGCTGTTGGGACAGGTGGAGCAGGGCAGCCAGGAGTCAGGCAGGGAGCACCAGGCAGCAGCTGCTCCGGCCTTGTGCCACCTCCCCAGTAAGCAAAACAAACACATCCCAGCTGGCAGCCAGGGGAGGCTCGATAGCTCGGAGGTGCCTGCCATAGCCCCAGCGTGGCACTGGAAGAAAGCGGGGAGGAAGGAAAGCCTGTGTTTATGTCAGGACGCGGTAGGACAGGACATGAGGGGTGGGGTGACAGCAGGGGGAGAAGGGGATGTGCCTCTTTAATATCTGCATGTGCATTTTTACGAATGCTTCAGATTCGAGATTTCCATTTGAAACGCATATACAGAGTATGTCTTTGTCTATGCCTCTTCCTCCCTCCTCCCCGTAACTTCTCTCTTGTCTTTGTAAGAGGAGAGAAACACTGGCAGAGCAAGATGGAAACCTGCTACCTTTCAACCCTATAGTCTTTGAATAGCAGATTAAGCTATACTATACTCTTAAAGCAAGAAGTTTTGTAAGACCACCTTTCCTCCCCCAGATTTTACACGGAATCACTAGCCTCTTTAAAGATACCCAGCAACAGAAAAGGTGTTTCTTTAAGGACTCTTATTATTTCAGATTTGCCTCTGGCCCATTCCCACTCATGGGACGAAGCTTGGGGACAACAATTCCACGAGTGGGAATGTGCACAGGTCTTCAAAGAATCAGCTTAATTTCAGTTTCTGTCTCATAAGTGACATTCTTGTTTACAAGTGAAAAAAATTACAGTTGTTTGGAGACTTGAGACCAAAGTACTTCTGCAACAAAAGTAAATGAAGACCAATTCCAAACACCTCAATGGAGCTGCCAATGTAATCAAGAGGAGGATTTCATTCACATCAAAGTTGTGATAAGTTTACAGGTTGAAAGATTTTTCAATATACACTTTAATGAGAATCTGGTAATAAAATTTACTGTGCCTTCCATAAACAAATACACTGGTCTTCTATGCACATTGGCCTGAAGATAGAATGAAATCTCATTTTAGCCTGTTCTTTCCTGACAACTGAAGTTCTGAGGAAGAAAAAAAATCCAGCCCCCTCTATGTTCAGATACAGCCTTGTGGGCACCTACGAGACCTGGTTCCCAGAGTGTCCTGAAACACCTACTGCCTCAGTGTGGGGAAGTAGGGCTACCACCTAGTGCCTCCCAGCCAAATCCCCACTTAGCCTGAGGTACAGGCAGCGTTAGTGGCACAGAGCGAAGGAACTACCTCTGCTGCTTGCTGTATGACAGCATGCTTAATTTGACCATGCTGGGTCACGGCAGCAAGTGGCTTCCATGCCAAGCAGATGCCAAGAGGAGAAGCAGGCACAGCTGGCAGGATGCAGGGAGGGCGATACTGGGTTGAGACGGGACAGCGGACAACAGTACGTGGTTGCACAGACCGTTGTGGGGAGCACTGCATGGGGGTAGGAACATCTAATGACAAGAGGACAGCGTAGTCTGGTAACGCTGAAGGGCAGGCAGGTGGGGAGCTGAACATGCGTCGAGCTGGAGAGACACAGCATACCAGGCCATGCAGAAGGGCGATGTGCAGGGTCTGACGCGAAGCCAAAGGCAGTGTTTGTTGTGGAACAGCATACGGAGTTTAACTGTTAATTTAAACAACTGTCAACTTCTCACTCCTGTTCTAAATGCAAGGATCACATCTCAGGCTTGAGGCCATCCTATATTCAGGCCAATATTATGTTACTTTCATCTTCTCCAAAATTTCAGGTGATCTAGTTGCTGTACCTGATGCAACTCAGCACATTCATATGGATGACGAATTCAAGTTTTGTTTCTCTATGATCAAAACTAATTAAGCTGACTTTGAACTGTGTTTAAGTGTCCTTAAAATGCATTATCAGAACAAATATAGTATGGATTCAAATCTTTGGCAATGACAGTGTTTTATTAAAAAAAACATGTAAGTACTATTATCTCAGTATCATTTCTCAACAGATGAGGCAATTAAGAACTTCAGTATTGATTTCTGAATAGCAAATAACCACTTTCATTTTTTTTCTTGTGGATATATAGACTGAGCAATGGAGATAAAACTTAAAAAAACACTGATCCTCAAATATTACACTTTCCAAAGACCAGCTGAAAAAATTTTATGAGTAATATTGCCTGTCTGTGTCTCAACATAATATCACTTAAAATCCTAATTCTTATTGGTGCTTTCACAACTGCAGGATGAGTGCTTATATGCAGTATCAAATATAACAAACACATTACGCAAAAGCTCATATATAATACTATTTTTAAAGAAGCATATACTTAAAGCAGGAATAAAGCAGCCTCTGTTCAATGCACACCTGATGTTTGCCCACTAAAGTCCTCAGATTTTGGTCTTAACCAGTTCCGCTGACTCTTCTTGGAGGAAACCAGAATCCAGTACTTCCCATTTTTACTGGTCTGAAAAACAAAAGGAAGAATGGACTAGACTCTAGTGAAACCAGTATATTCAGAAAGTCTGGGATGTGGTAAGACCGGGGGTTGAAAAGGATCAGAAAGGAAAAGTTAAAAGGGATACAGCCAACCCATGCACAGAACATTAAGTACTGTTAATTATAAACTTTATGAATCAATTGCTCTTGCATTATCAGTAGCAATTAATGCACTTCAATTTCCAGTATACTTACATCATTTCAACTAACTCTACACTGGACAGTAAAAAAAATAAAATTAGACAAAAGCAAAGGAGTTTTCAATAAAGTTAAAACAAACCAAGAAATCCACAGACCACAAATAATTTAGAAACAGCAGTGAAACATGTAAAACGCTGGGCCCAGACTTGAGTTTCTTACTCAGAAAGGACTGAATAAGAGAAGATTTCTGGATTAGGCCCAACTTTACTAGAACCTAATGCCTTCATTCTGCTTAATTATACAGGAAATAGCAGCTTAAAAGGTGACCTGCAAAGGAAAATAAAATTAATTTAAAAAAATAATAAAGCATCCTAATGATGTACGCGCTACAGGTAAATCCCACTAGAGGGCAAGTCTAGGTGTGCCTGAGCAAATCCAGAGGGCCTTTCTGGAATTTCCCTTACATCCCCCTTTTCCCTGCCACCATCCTTTTTAAAATTGCAGTACATCTTCCTTTTCTTGCCAGAAGGCCTCCTGGACGACACAGGTATATACTGAAAACATGCTCAATGCCTAATTTTGGTGGAGAGGTTTATCCCCTCCAACTCCTCCAGGTATTCAAGGGCAAAGCCCTGTACAGTGCACGTACCCTATGTGACCTATTCAGCTGAAGGTATCTGGTAGGAGCCCTGGAATAACACAACATTGACCCCCCCACACTTTTCCAGTCTCATTTTCCATTCTCTCTGTTCAAGTTTTCTTTATTTTGGTACCAAATTCAGCTTTGCACAGCCCCAGCTTCCTCTGCTGGTAAGCACAAATGTAAGCAAACCAGCAAGCTTGAACACCTGTCAAAGGCAGAAGTGCTTCACAGCAACCCACTGAAGCTTTCTGGCAGCCGTGCAGCATTTATGGGGGGCTTTTTACGTACAGGCAGGTGGCAGAAACAGCTCCAGTACCCAAACCAAAACTGGAAGCTTTGTTTTCAACTAATGAGAAAGAGAGGAGACGCAACTCTCACCTCCTCTTTCAGAGGTCCCCGCATCACTCTGTTTTTGGGAGAAAATGCTGATGACTCCTTGCTCCCTCTCCCAGCAAGACCATTATAAATCAGTTACCCTGTGATGCCTATCTCAACATATCCCACTGTCACAGCAGAAAGGAAGTGCTTCATTATCCAAATGTTTCTCCTAAAGTAGCTCACAATAAGCAGACAGCATTTCAGACAGCCACAAAAATTTAATGAATTAAGTCCTAAGGGACTTAGTCCCTTCACTATTGGTATTTACAGACTATTTCCAGTTTTAAAAAAAAAAAGTGTAAAATAATATAACAAATATAATGCTCTCTCAACTGTATTCAACATTTTTCACTTAAATGCTTATGGTACTGAATTCTCACATCTGAAGGAGCTCTAGCAAAAAGTAGATGGCCTTAGGGACAGGCCATCAGAGGCATGGGAAGACTATCCTATCAAGGGAAACTGGAGCAATGGGAGCAAGTAAGGATGGTAAATGCCAGATGTACTTAAAATACTGAACGGAATGAAGGAGGAAAGTCAGGTACTCTTTCTTATTCATTACCTCACACATATAGCTAAATTGCAATGCAGTGGATCCAGATGAGGGCAAGGCAGGATCTCAGCTTCTACAAGACCGTTATTAAGTCAAGGAGTTCAACAAGATACATACAAAAGAGGAGATGTTTGAATGAATGGCAAGAAGATCTGCCACATTTGATGAAATTAAACGAAAACACAAGATAAAAAAAAACAATGCTTCATGGCAGTAAGTCAGCTATTGGATAAAGGACTTTCTCCTACACACAGAATACCACAGTTGTCCATTATAATGCTGGTTTTTAGACCACCTTCTTCAGAAGCTTTTGGTGCTAGAAAATCTCTGAGGCGGAATACTGGACAAAGACTTATCATTCTTCTCGTAACTGCTTATAGTGTTACTAAGCTTTCCTCTCAACCAGATGATATAGGAACAATTTTTAATGAATATTAAAGCTCAAATTATTCTTCACGTGAAGCAGAGAAGCATCACAATGCAAAATGCATTGTCACATGCACATACATGCCTGAAACCCACACGGGAATTTGTACGAAAACAGACTTCCATAATTTATCAGATTATAATTCTTAGAAATTATCAGATTTCTAGTATCCATGAGGCGTTAATTTTGCCAACCCTACAAACATTCAGATAATTGCCAGTTAGACAATATTTTAATTTACCAGGTCTAAGGAGTCAAAGGGAAAAAAGCCCCCAAACACTAAACTAAATCACTTATTCCTGCTTTTGATAATAAAAAGAGGGATATTTGTTTTTTCAAAATTCGCAGGCCATCTTTAAGAATCTGAAAAAATAGCTGCATTTGGAAATGTTTTAAAACATGATTTGTATATGTAAACTAAAAGGATAATGAAGACATTAAACAAACACAACCAATAATCCTCCCCCTAGCTTGCATTTCTTACATTTGTTGAGAGCGTCCAAACACAATAAAGGAAAATGTCAGTGTCGTGGTTATTTTCTTTCAAAATAAGGGAGTTATAATGAGAACACAGTATTGAGAACACAGTATCTGTCAGCAAGTGTCATTGCATTTTGAATACAGAGCAGTGCATCATGTTTCGATTCTTGAAATTCACCAGTTTATAAAGCAGAACAAAGGTCTTAGAAACATCAGTCCTAATAATGACAGAATTAAATATTCAACAGTATTACAGAGTCATCTTGGGTTTTAAATATTTCTTTAAGGAAACAAAATGAAAAGTGGTTACTTACCCTATGGAAACTGTGATTCTTTAAGAAGTGCTGTCCGCACAGATCCCAGGTGAGCAAGTACTCACGTGAACAGGACCAAGTTCTCTGAAGACAATAATGTCCATCCAGGCTGTGCCTGTAAACCCTCAACAACTGCTACCATCAGTGGAGTAAGGCAAGGGACTCCCAAACTGCTGTGCACATCCTTACAACACCCAGCGTGGTGTGCAGCAAGAGCATCTCCAAACTCTGCTTTCCACTCACGCTGTGGGCTAAGAGCCATTTTGTACACACTACCACCAGCATGCTGCTTTGAAAAGTGGCCACCTCCAGCTTCAGCATCTGCTCCTGGGTGGAAACACTGTCTGCTGCAGCCCTGCCGGTCTCAGTCCTGTGCTCCTGTCTCAGGAGTTTCGATGCTGGATGAGAGGGGGCTGGAAGGTTTGTGGTGGCTGATGAAGGAGCCAGGCCCTAGACTTGGCAGGGAGAGGGAAATACGTGGGCAGAGGTCAATGGCCTGGCTGGGAGTGTGGCGTGAGGGCAGGAAAGCTGAAACACAGATGGACATCCCAGTTTGGGATGATGGAGGATGAATACGTGTAGCCAAGGAAGACAGGAGCTGTAGCTGCTCAGGATGCTAATGGAGAAAACCATTACCAAGTTTAGGATGACCCAGTCTGATCTCCCTCAGATTTGTTACTAAGGAGTAAAAAGATTCCTTCAGAGTGAAGGACAGCTCGCTTGTGGTGCCTCTGTGGAGAACATGTCTGGAAGAACCACAGTTACTGTGGCAGAAAAGCCACTTCTTTTCTTTATCAGGTGACTAATAAGTATTGGAAGAGGAGCTAAAATACTGACTGAGGAAACCTGCTCTGGCACGCCAAGCAGTCAGGCGATGGCAGTGGTAAGGAGTAGCAGGGGGAGCAGAGCTGAGGAAGCATCCAGCAGTCAATGCAGCCACTTCCTTTGGTGCAGAAGAGCCAAGACAGCAGTCAGACAGCACCCCCACTACAGAGAAGCAGAACTGAACTACGAAACTCCTCACCAGGTCTGCCTGTCTCAGCCAAGGCCATCAAAAATGTGCAAACATCATCAGAGCTCCTGAAGATGAAGGAGTGGGTTAAGACAACTGAAGAAGGAGCACCACTTAGCCTCCTCACACTTTCCTTGCCTCTGTGGGCTTGCACACATGCTTGTCATTAGGCAGTTCAGTTTGCGGAGGTGTGGATTTAACCCTCCTTCCATCCAACTCCTCTGCTAGGCCACAGAAGGGGCTGTGAGCACAAGTGGCAAAGTGCTTGCAGTGCTCCAGGACAGCACGCTGGGACCCACAGGCCTGCAAGGCTCCGCCATCCTTCCTGGATCATCAAGGGTCACCGGGCCTACTGCACACTTGCTTTGACCTCAGGGCAAGTGGTAGGTCTCAGTCCATCTGACCTGGTAGAAAGACGCTTGACTTTTGCAGGAGACTCATCTTAAAGCAGATGTAGGTAGCAGGTCAGCCTCCAACATGGGTCTTCCAGAGGTACCTCTTACTGAGAGCGATCTTGCGGTAAGGGAGAATCTCAGCTGGAAAAGTTGATCCCACCAATGGAAACAGTCAGGCATGTAAGAAAAATCCATGCTTAACTGGCAAAGATGCTGAAGTACTGGTGACTTCAGGGGTGCCCTTCTCAGTGCTGAATTAAAATCAGTCTTCTGACAGATGCAGGGGTCTATGACACTCTTTGTTCTTGGCAGGTGATCTGATACACATTTATTTGAACGGCACGTCACTTTTTAAAGGAAACAGCCAGTAAAGCCTGTTCACCTTTGGCAACCATGTTTAGAAGGACAATCCTGTCATTGGTAGGAAGATTCTCCCCAGTTTGCTCCAGTGAGACCGATAACCAGAAGGTGCTTTAACCAGGGAGCTTACCGAAGCCAGGAGAGGCTCACTTCTGCATTTCCACAAAATGATACTTCATTTAATTTTCTGCTTGCTTTATTGTGTAATTTGGAAGAGATTTGAACAGCAAACAACATGTATGCACATGCTTCACCCCTAAGCAAAGAAGACACCTGGCACGACCGTCTATAAACACGGCACTGCCAAATGGCAGGAGGGACAGCTTTCAAATCCCCAGAGCCCTGCCTTCAGCCATCGTGGTCTTTGGTACGGGAGGCAGCGAGAGGAAGAGAGCCAACAGGTACATTACCTTATAGTAACAGAACTGGTTGAGGTTTTTACAGCTGCTGTTCTCTCACAAGCCTACGGAAAGAAGTGAAAAGTCCAAGGGATCCACAGAGGCCCTCAGGGTTGGCAAGATGGCATTGACAGGTGGGTCTCACTGTCATCAAACTTGGCCTTTTATAGTTTTAGACAACAGATATCATAAATAGTTGTTCGAAGATGTAGACACTGGCCCTATTGTACAATAGCATTTCACGTAAGGGGAGCACACACACATAAGCGAACTAATCACAAAAGAACTGATAAGTGTTGTTTTTTTTTTTTTTTTTATATATATATATATATACACGGCCGTATTTATCTTATCTTGAACTTCTTACAGCAGGAAGCCAAGTTCAGAAGAACCCTTTTCCACAGATTCAAATTCTAGTCTACCATACGCATGGTCCTTCGTGGTGGGACAGCAGTGAGAGCAGGCATGGGCTGTGGTAAGACAAAACAAAACCCAAGCATGCACCAGGAGAATTGGTCATTAAAGCTACTGCAGGAAAAATGAAATGATGTGGGCAAAATAATGAAAATATCTACCCAGCGATCTTGGGTATAAACACAAGAATGACTTAGAGATAACAATACAGAAGACTTCACCCCCAGGGAAACAGTCTAACAGCTAAAACATAAGGAATTAACATAAGCACTGAAACTAACACCAGGCAACCATCGTAGTCTATTGTTAGTGACAGCACACTGCTAATACCTAGTGTGTGTGCAACAACGGCCATGCTGCAAAGTATACTATGTACAAGGCAGAAAAATACAAGAATTAAGATACTTCATCAAATTCAAAACTTTAACAAAGCCTTTTTTTTTTCTTGAAACACATCCACAAAACAGAGAAACTTGCTGAAACTGCATAAAATTGAGTGGGGATAAACAACCGTATCCTTTCAAACTAGTGTGAAAGATGGGTAGGCAAGAGGAACAAATGTGCTCACTAAGATGCCCAGACCCACTTCGTGTTTCTGTGAATAAACAAACAGATCCCACTAGTAAACATTTGTTAAATATACATTTTTTTTTTTTTTAACTTAATAAAGGAAACATCTGGGGGAAAAAATCTAAATTGCTGTGGAACAACGGCCACTATATGAAGACAGCATTCATCTAGATTTGACTACTACATGCAACACTTTTTTCATGATCATGAAACAATCTGCAACTCTTAAAAAGCTGTACTACAGTCACGAAATATGGACAATCAGTTTTTTAATTTTAGAAAATAACTCATAACATGCTAGAAAGAGTATTATATAACCTTTTTTCAGAATATATAAAAAATCCTATCACTCTTGTCTTTTTTTTTTTTTCTTAAGTTTCTGGAAAAGTAGAAAACAAATTCACCAAAGTTTATTTTATCATGACTTAATAGTCTGTAATTTAAAAACAAAACAAAACAGAATTTCAGAATGCTAACCAGCATCTCTTTGTGGGCTTTCCATATTTTAAATTACTTAGGTCCACTTTAAATCTTGAGAGCTCAGTTTTGGTTACTAAATGTTCCAAAGGATTCCAAAGAGCTGCCTAGAGTTTAACCCATCTGATGCTTGTGGTTTTACGGGCTTTTTAAGAATCTCCATGGCACTGCATAGAAGTTTCTCTAAAAATTTTGGAAAGATTGTGATACAAACCATGTTGATGCTGTAATTATTTTTAGAATGTTTAAAACCTGCAGAAGTACTTTTATGTATTTTGGAGTTAAAACACACACACCAAAAACTATCAGGAAAACAATCTACATTCATGATGCTGATGATGATTATGTGAAAGCAAACATTGGTTACTACATGATCTGCATATAGGAATATGGCATTTTTATAATAAACCCTAAACAAAAGCAAATCCTGCATATGTACAAGCAAACACAGATAGGAAATGTGCCTATGAGATCCTACACTACTACAATTAAGAATTAATTGATGTCCATATGAAACATTATTTTCCTTTGTCCCAAGAGTAAAACAAGACATTCTTAGATCTAAGAAGATGAGAGGAAGTGTGTGGGACAGATTAATGGTACATCTAGCCCAGTATTCTGTCTCCAGTAATAGCCAAAAGAACAGAACAGGTCACAACTGCATGACATTTCTTACCAATGCTCTTCTGACCTGCAACTATTTTCATGTCAGGGGCCTCCTGAACCATTATACAGTTTCTGTTAATTTAGCAACTTTCAGCACATCATTCTTCCAAGCAGTAGTTCAGGTTCCCCTTGGAAACCATATCCCTTTCTAACATCCACAGCATACTTTAGAAAAGTCGTCCCACAGGTCTCACCGCTACCAATTTTATGGAGAACCTTTTGAAGGCATAGAAGCAGCCTTCTCCCTTAGCTTTGTATGCTTTTTCTTGTCCTTCTACTGTTCTTCACAGCTGGCACCCTTCTTCATAGTAAACTTGCTCACCCACTTGCTCATCCCCTAACTTACACCATTTATGAATGTGATGAACAGCACAGATCTCTGTGGAATCTAAGTGGGACACTCCTTTAATTGAGAATTGACTTTTTACTTCTACCTTTTGATCCTACCTTTAATACGTCATTTATCTGTGCAAAGACCTAAAGACACTCCCTCTTGCATTATAGCTCCTTAGTTGCCTTAAAAAGCCTTTGATATAGTTTACTTGGGAGTTTTGAATCAGAACATCTTTAATTCTCGCTGATGCCTCCAAAGAACTCCAACAGGACCCTAAAACAGGACTCTCTTTTACTCTTCCCAAATCATACCTACCCAGGTGGCCACCAATTCTATGCTTTATTGTGGCTTCTTTCAAAATTGACTGATAGAAATTTCAGATTAACCTGCTGCAGGCCTGCCTGTCTCGGACCACCCCCAAAACTGTTTTACATCCTTACATTTCAGATTTTTTTTTTCTAAACCTGCACACTTTAGGATATACCACTTAAACAACATAACTAGGTTGCAGAGCACAACTAGATAGACAGAAATTTAAAAGCTTTATTTTTCTGAGAAAGAGTCATCTGCCCTGAATCATAATACAAGATGTTTTTAACAGTTTCAATGATCTGTCAAGTAAAAGGGTTTCTGGTACCGTGGTCTGCCAGGTGGAATTCACAATGACACTGGTGAACTGAAAACAAACTCCACTCACGTCTATTACCATACAGCATAATCTTGTGCAGCTAGTGATCCCGGCTCAGCCGGAGAGAGACAGACCAAACTGGAACGGCACAGAAAAAAGCAGCCACCAGTCACGCTACTTTGTGCTGTGCTCATCATTTAAGCTGAAAATGTAAAACTTACCAAAGAGCTCAGTAATTTCACTTGAAGGTCTGCTATGCAGACAGCACAAAGGAACTGGCTGTACTGGAGAAATTAACAGGGTGCCAGAAGGCAGGGACAGGTTTTAAATAGCAAAGTCTGTAAAATAAGCATGGACTAGAAAGTCAGAAAACATTGGACTGCAACAATCCAACCAGTGATTCATCCTTTGGGCTTGGAGAAATCCTCTACCCCACCACAATTTTTGCCTGCTGAGGGAGAAAACACCCATCTCTGTAACAGAAGCTCAAGAGGGGCAAGGCGGTGGGAGGAAGTGTTTGAAAAATCGCAATACCATACAGAAGCTGAAGTGACTGCAACAGGGCGAGACCATTCATAGGAGAGTTAGATTTGCCTCACGAAGTTAGGTTAGATGGTTGGGAAGCTCACACATGGGACAGACAACTCCTGACAGAGAAATAAAGTGACTGAGAGAAAGGGTAGTCTCCCCCCTGTACCTGTGCCACATCCTGAGTTTACATGGTGTCTTATCCACCAGCCCAAAGAACGCAGCAGAAGCCCAGTCCTGTCCTTACTCACACAGCCTGAACAACATTGGCTGGGGCTCAAACAGGGCTTAGCATTGCTTTTTTTTTTTTTTTTTTTTTAAAATAACCTCAGATTTTTATATGATTTATTGGTGCTATTTCAATTAAAACATTGATCATGACTGCCCCATCTCCTCTGCTTCTTATCCCAGCCCCCAAAGTAAAGCAAAAAGAAAGAGTGCCCAATTTCTAAGCAGCAGCAAATCCTCCAATACACCCGACAGTCAAAGAACTGCTGCTCTATCTGAAAAGAAATCAACTTCATAAATTGCTGTAGCATTACATTAAATAAGAAGTGTCACTTACAGGTAGTCAAGATGGCCTTTGCTACTATTGCAAAGATGCTGGATGACTGTATCGTGTGAGCTTATGAGCTAAAACACAAAAGACTGAGGAAAGGATAAGTAAAGATGCAGAATATTTAAGGTAGAAACAAAACATATTCTGAGAGATTTGATAGGTTCTGCTGCTTGACATCTCAGGTAATGGTCTATTGCCACATGTATGCGAATGACTTAGAGTATGGAGCAAGGGACAGCATGCAGCAACGAAGCAAATCCCTCTTCAAGCTGGTCAGTTGTCTGCATCAAAGCTGTTGTCAATGAGCCTTTCGCAACCTGTGCAGCACAGGCACTGCAGGTATTTTTGATTCGGTTCATACATACCAGCTTCATCTACGCAGCGCTGTTAGCATACACATAACCAGCCCGCTCTGCTTATGCGGAACCCACAGAGTGCTTGCACGCTGTTGTGTTAAGAGAGCATCCTTGCTAATGAGGTAAGGACACAGCTCTGCATTTTTTCCCATTTCCCATTCGGCATGCTGAGCAGTTCGTTCACAGTGCTCTGCTGCAATGTGTCATGCAACGTACTTTGGGGTGCATACCTGAATCTGTAAGAATTGAGATGTGACGCCAGACTGCTGAACAATTAAAAGCACTCATGCATAATTTAGACCTAGACGACTGAGTGCAGCAGAGGGAGATGAAGCCAGGCAGTTAGTATCCGGAGCAGCCACCTGGAGAGCAACTTCTGGAATCAGGAGACTGGCAGCAACTGCTAGTTTCAGGCAGCAAAGGCAGAACTTCCCAAAAAGTCCATACAGAGCCTGCCCTGGAGCTACAAGACTAATCTGGGAGCTCCTATCAGTCTGATGAAATGTCATCAGCATGTAGTCACCAAACAGTTTTGCCATTAATCATCAGATAATCAGCTCGTTACTGGCAGGGCAACCAAGCCAGGAAGGCTCACAGCAGCGTGATGAGGTTGCTCCACGGCACGTCAATGCGCAGGAGGTCACGTACAGCTCTGAAGGGATAGGGCTGCTCACTGGCACAGAAGCAGGTGGCGAGAGACAGACCTCTTCCCTGCTGTATCCCCACCTCTGCCTCCCAAACGCACAGACTTAGGGCTTCCTCAAGACCGCGTGTTCCCTCACAGTCCTGCCAGACACAGTTTATCACAGTAAGCATTCACCAGTACTAATGTTAGGTGGTCTACGATGAAAATTTTGCATCCTGCGAAGTAATTTTTGCTCTCCGCAATCCAAGACACCAGTGTAATCAAGAGTTCTCTATTTTTTTTTTTTAGAGCAACTTAGTCCAGACACCAGTTCCCTGATTTCCAAGCCTACGTGAAGTGACGGTAGAAACACGCACACATGACTTTGCCTTGAACAGCTGCAGACTGCCAGCAGGGCAGGCTTCCAGAAAGGTGGAAGGAAGACGGTGACAAAAAGGATGGAATAAAAACAGTCTTATGACTGTATGGTATGCAGCAATGTTTCATGCACATTACGGGAAAAAATCCTGGAGGGCAGATGGAAACATGAAGTGGAGATGCTTTCGTGAGTCCCAGAGTACATTCCTCTAACAAGCTGTCCAACAAGACGCCTGAGCTCCTTTCCTGCTGTGGGAAAGTAGCTGTAAACTAGCGAAAAATTTGCAATCAAGAAGGTATGTTTTACTTTAATTTTATTTTTAATATGTTGTGACGGGATGAGCTTTACATAAGTCATGTATTCAATTCATGTTTCAGACAGGTGTTCAGAAAAGGGATTTATTTACTGATTTAGCTGATGGTACTTTTTGAATAATAATTAAAAAAAGACCTTAAAAACAGTAGCTTGTGCAAGGAGTGAGATCCCAAATACTGTCAGGAAACATTTCTAATTAACTCAGCTAGCATAGTGGTCTCATGATGGAACACCATCTATGTTTTGCTGGGTGCTGGAGGTAGATGTGAAATGCTTGACCAGTGTTTTGCTACAACTGTTTATGTTTAGCACCTTTGTATTGCCTGTTTCTTGTCCCCTTCCAGAACTGCATAATCCATTTCAATCTTCTGGGAGTTCTCCAGGAAACCCTCCTTTCACCATTCTGCCTTTGCAACCTCCCGCTGAGCTGACAATTTCAAGGTTCAGATCCACCTTTCATTTATCTTCTGAAATCTGATGGCTATCTTTTAGCTAATAACTCCCCTCTTCATATGGGCTGCAGCTTTTTATGCGCTAAGAGAAATCAGAAAAAAATAAAGATGTTACCACGCACCCCACTTATTACAAGCTACTTCAATAATGCTAACTAGTTTCTTCCCTCTCGACCACATCCAAACTCTTTTCCCCCAACTTTTCTTTTCACCGTGTTCCCTTCAAAACTGCAGGATGCTTTCCAAATTACTTCCACATACTACTTATGCTGTTGTAGGTTTTTCTGGGGCATATGGAATGGGCTAAGTTGGTTGCTATTATTTCAAAACTTGAAATGGTCAGGCACTGCTGGGTAGGCATTTGAATATAAAGTTCTGTTTTATTTTTGTTTGTTTGTTTTTTAAAGAAAAAAGACAGTAGGCATTATATTTGTAACTGTACACATGCACAACTAACTGTCCTTATGCTGAAGGATATTACTCCCTGGCAAATTCCTGGGAGGTGCAAGGGCCTCATTTATAAAGACAACAGGCAAACTGGGATAATGCACTACAAGGTTACCTGCTAACAAGATAAATGAACATTTCCTAGAAGGAAAAAAAAAATAAAACAAACAAGGAACTCCTTTACCTTGCAATATTTGTGTCAAACCTCCCTCCCACACACTCTTTTTGTGGCTCCTACAAGTTACTGTAAAGCACACTGGAAAATTAAGAAAAATCTGTACTAGTTGTTACGTTTGCACAAGCCCACTATGCTAAATAAGGTTTTAGAAAAGCAAACCAGTTTGAAATTCCTCGGGCGCTTCACCCTCAGCACGCTAGTGAAACTCAGCGACAGCATAGCTTTAGATTCGAGGCTGCATTAAGATTTATAAACACTCTGAGCATGACTAAGGTCTGGAGCAGGGGGGCAGCATAACCAAAGCTGGGGAAGGCTGTGATTAGTGAGGAGGAAATGAGAGGAGATCAAATCAGCTGAGGAAGGAGGCAGAAAAGTGCAACTCGTGTTTGGGACTTGGCATAGCAAAGAAATGAACTGTTAAAGTTTTAACATCGGCCTGAGGAGGAGGATGCCATTTCAGTAGACTGGGGGGCAGGAGCAGGAGAAAGAAAACCACACGATATGAAAAATGCACAAGCATCAAAAAGCGTGATCAAGAGCTCTTGTATTTGTGGGGTCTGGTACTGAAAAGAGAAATCTAATAAACCCCATGTCACCAGCACAGATTGTCACAGACGACACTGGCTAGGAGGAGGTCAAACTCACGCTTAAAACTGAAGGGCAGCTCGCATGGGCAGAGGCGAAGGACAGGAGGAGGCGACACAACGAGTCCCATGTAACACCATCCATCCTCTACGACTGTGCCTCCCCCAAACACACGCTGCCCTCCAGCCCCCCAGTCCTCTCTCCTTCCACCCACGTGAGGGGCTAGGATGCCGGAGCGTGGAGTCGAGCTTTGCCGTGTGTGTGGCTCAGCTGGCACGGATTCGCTCCTCGCCACGTCTAGCTTTGTGCCTTCCCCGCACAGCCGGGCTCCCCAGGGAAGGCAGGGAGAGGGCAGCGTGCTCCTGGGTATGTCAGCACCGACAGCAGGGTCACCCCTCTGGTCCTTCTAGACCCCTCCAGGCGACAACCAGGGCAAGGTAGCTACAGGACGGTGACCTGGGCAAAAGCAAATTTCACGCCACTCCTCATGGGGTGGGGCTCTTACACAGAGGGTAGAGAGGACGGAGAAGAATCGGAGGTACAAGGAAGCTAAGACAGCAAAGCTTCCAAGAAGGCCTTCAGCAAACCAGGACTGACAACTAGGCAAGGTTAGCTGAGTGAATGAGCCGAATTTACTGGGTTTGACGTGCCAGAATTTGGGGGATGGTGGGGAAGGAGCACTAACTGTAAGGCTGCTGTTCTTTGGTTGAGGTGTTAAGAGAAAAGAAGACACGCAGGGATCAGAGCTGGAGCACAGAAGTTTGGAGGTGGCCAGTGAGAGCACACACGTGTGGATGAGGAGCCCGCAGCTTATAAAGGCACATGCCTGCTCCGAGCTGGAGAACCGCTGAGTTGAACAGCAAGGGGAAGGCCGCTACCTGCGCCAGGACGCTCCAACCCAGGAAAAGTAGTTTAAACCCTGCTGCGAAATTATTGTGCAATTGGGCATGCAATACTTACTGGATCGGTTTCCTCCTCCAGCCTCTGCAGGATCCTGTAGCTGTTTCTTGAGTATTGTTCGCATCTGATGAGTCACAGTGCTTCCAGCAGGCCCAGGCCGGGCCGGGCAGTGTGGCATAGGTGAGGCTACTGACCTTTATTTGCTGGGCTTTTACCTGGTTGCCTCGGGCCTCTGCTGTGGCACTGTGCACCATCCGGGGAAAAAAATAAATAAATCACTCCTAGACTTGGTGGCAATGTCACCGGCAAAACCCCAGCCTGGGGAATTTCAGAGGGCACTCATCAAGAACCCCGCTGCGTTCCTTTGTCTTCTGACGCATCCTTTGTGGTCTTTTGCACTGAAGCATCCTTGAGGCCAGACCCAGGTGTGCCCTCTGGCTTTCACTTACGTGGGCAGTGACCTGTACCTGTCCATCCCATAATGATCCTCATCTGAGTAAGGACAGACATGCAAGGACCGGAGGCCACACGATTCCGGAGCCTTTGCAGACCCTTCGTGACCAGTAACTCACCACAAGCAACCTGTTCACAATCGTTATCATAAAGAAGAGCCAACAACACGTATGAAGCACTTACATCCACTCTGGATGATCCTGGAGTGAAGACGGACATGGACAGGGAGCCAGGTGGGAAGAAATAGAGTGCAGAAGACAAACAAGCACATTATAAACCAGTAACTCAAAGAAACCTCAGAGAGGAAACTAACTCACTGCTACGTGCATTTACTGCACTAGTAGGCCTTCTTGATACAACTTTGAGAATTAAGTTCAGCACACACACGACACTGACAGGAACTAGTGTGGTCAAGGTAACATCCTACTGCAGACAAAACCACAGTAAATTGTTAATTATTTCCCAGTGATCAGGAGTCCAGACATTCTTTCTCACTACCTCGATTTTAAGGTTTACAAAAGGACAGTTCTGCATGTTATTTGCTTGACTGAATCCTATGTTTCCATACTTAGGAAAGCAAAACAGAAGGAAAAAGAAAAAAAAAAAACAGTAAATTTTTCATGCAGTTCTGTTTGTTAGGGCAAATCTTTATTGAACATACAGAAGAATATCATGCAGAAGGGAAAACAAAACAAAAACAACAATGAAACCCCCCCCCCCCCCCCAAGATCATTCCTCATCCTCTGACTTTAACAGCCTACTCTAATAGGTAACAGAAATGGGTCCGGGCACCTGCAGTAACTGTTTTCAAGTGTGTCTTCTCAAACCACCGAGATGCCAAAAGAACATGTCAGGTGGACACACATTTCACATCTGGTAAGCCCTGGTCCCGTTTCTCTGATACCCCTCTGCATCTTTGAGCAAAGGGGGCTCAGATGTACTGCTTATCAGCTGGTGCATTTTTATTAGCCTCCAATCCTTGCTTAAATAAAGAAACAAAACCACTTGATCGTCTACCTCTCTGACGAGTATTCCCTTCCCATGCAACCTGACCTGCCAATTCCTACCCACGGGGCTCTTGCAGATTCCCCACCACAACGCTAGCATCGTCCTGCAAAGATTTCACCTCTAAAATGGTAAAAGCTTCATCTCCAGGCTGCAAAAGCCTGTAGGCCACCAAGTGTTCAAATTTTCTATTAGATATACATGCTGCTTTTTATTTACAAAGGCTTGGATGTTGAGCCGACCCCACCACAAACAAAACGGGTATTTATTTACAGATATCACTAGCGATTTACGAGAAAATGTAATAAATGGGTCGCACACGAATGTGAAGATGTCTGAGCAGCTGAAGTGCTAGGCGGCTAACTGGGTATTTCAGCTATCTAAGTTAACTTCAGTATTGCATCAAATGCTCTACGAGAGTGACAGATCACTAATGCCAAGTTAGTCATTTTCAGTAACAGTTCTCATGGAATTTTTTCCTTCTAAATAATCAAAACAATTGGTCATTGGACCTTATAAGGAAAAGTGCCATACCGAACGGAATTTCATAAAATACAGCTGGTTTAACTTCACGGTTCCCCCTCCAGCGCGTCCGCAGCACCTGAATATTGGGACTGTATTTTATTTTATGATTTAAACAAGAAGACAAGATAATACTATTAAAATAATTACCAGTAGACTAACTTGGTCACATAGTTTCAACTGTTCTTATGACAACGAGAAACATCCAATAACACCACAGCATAGAAATTTTCAAACTAGTAAATACAAATACTTTATTTTTAACAGCAAAGTCTTAGCCTGTGAGATGCACTGCCAGAAGGCAACATACAGTCAGGCAGACAACACTTATCTCTAACTGGATCATCCAGAATTGTTACACGATTTTAAGAGGGCTTCAGAAAAAATAATAGCAACCCTCTTTTTCCAGGACGGGATCCAAACCAGCAGAGAGTTAAGAGAGGATTTGCTCCTCTGTATCTTATGGTTATACCACCCCCTGAAGCATCTGATAGCTGCTAATATCAAGACAAAACACAGGACTAGACAGAACAGTAGTCAGAATTCCTGTTGTGTCAGATCTAGAGAGGATAACACCTTTGTGAACTCCAAGCAGCAGCCTTTCACCGCTCCAGAGCGTCTCTTGAAACATGCAGTTGAGCTCGCCTCGAGTCTAGCAAAGTATATGTTTTAAGACCTCGGGCACTGGGACACCTGCCAAGTCACAACAAATATGTATACACAATCTAATCTACTTAAATTTTGAGTGGAAACTCTGTGCCCTTTAGATATATCCCTCAAGGCTACGAATAGCTTACTTGTTGGACAGGATGAAGTTTCCCTGTGTAAGTAATAACCGAGCTCGTCTGGCATCTAACCACGCCTCCCGGCTCCTTCCAAAATCAAAGATCGAGGAAGGAGGAGGGATGGGGATGAAGGTGAGGAGATAGATGAGGAGATAGGGGTGAAAGCAGAGTAAAGAAGAGGAAACAGACAAATTATAGGTGGATTAAGAACAACAAGGCTCTCTTAACAGAACAATTATAAGGAAGCAATTGCTTCCCTCCCCTTTATTTGGCAGATGACAAGTTGGTTAAAAAACAAAACAAAACAAAAATGAAACAGGGAATACTGTGAACGGGGGGAGGAGGGGGGAAGGCTGGGGGGGGACTAAAAAGCGAAGTGAAGCAAAGCAGAGGCAAGGCAGCAAGGTTTAACTGCAAGGCAATGCTCACTGTCCAACAGATCTGAACACAGAGAGGATTATTCACAGCCTTGGTATGGTCACCTTTTCTTAGGAAAAAGTGTCCAGAAAGCAAGCCAATGAAATCCTCGGGAGCCTGTGCTGGCTTCTGCAGCTAAAAATAAAATTAACAAGAGAATAGTCAAAAGAGTTTAGTGTACAGATGGATGCAAATGAGCAGGGGCACATCGCACCAGCACAAAGCGGTAGTTAAATAACTGTGGTGCTTTCTAAAATGAGCTAATGCTACTGTTTTTCTTTAGAAGCAGGTGACCATTGTGTTTGAAATTTCATACAGCACTTGTTTTTATGACCTATGAACCCTCTGCTAAGAAAAGCTAAACAACTGGATAAATTTTAAATAAGGGATCTTTGCATTTGGACGCTCCAAGAAAATTTTCACCGGCAGCCTCGTTTCCTACCACTGACCAATCTCTTATAATATAACTATTAATCCTTTAAAAACCTTGGTCTAATTGCACACAACAGTGGACGGGCTTATCTGAAGTAAACCCGGTGCGATACACACTACTTGTTTTAGCAGGATTTATTCTACTCTTAACAGATAACATTACAACTACACATTTCCCAGTGCAACCACCCTGCTTACACAAATCTGAGTAGCAGAGGGCAGGTCAGGGAGATGTGGAGGCTCACGCCCATGCCACCGATGTTTGTAAGTGCACAAACCCGCAATCTTTAGGAAAAAAAAGAAACGCTGCGCTCATGACAGCGAGCACTGGGTAATCCAGTCTGACAGCACGGCACCCACCCAAGCTTTCTGTCAGCAGCACCACACGAGAAAGTAACACTCAGAGACTTGGCTGTAGAAATTAAGTTTCTTTCCTGCCTCCTATCAGATCACAGAAATCTGCGGGAGTAATGAAAGGTATGCATCCCCTTCTCCTGCAGAGAGAGCTGGAAGCTCGTCTGACTAAACCACGCGTGCTACGTATTATCGACCACACACGAGACACTTGTTTCGGACCCGTGGTGATGGCAGGAGTCCTCCTCACCCCCAGCTGCTGAAGGGATGGGTACACAGTGGCCAAAGAGAGGACGGGTTGTGTGAAGGAACAGCTAAGAAAAGCAGCTCAATGCCGAAAAAAAAAAAAAAAAAAAAGGTAGAAAGGCCTGATGATTTCCGTGTGTCCCTTTCTGAAATCGTCTGTGTCCTTACAGCAGGGAGGTGGTTTTGGAGGGGCCTGTATCCCAAATGGGAGCTGAGAACATCAGACGTTTGTATTTCAGCCTCATCGTTATATCAGTTGTCACCAAAACGTTGGGGTTTGTACCCAAAAGGCTGTACATGCACGGATGAGGGCTGCTACTTCACTTCAAGAGCAGGGCTGTGGGAACCTCACTTTTTTTTTTTTTCCCCTTTTTATTTTCTAAAAACAAAACAGTGAAGAATCACTCAGCGTGGGTATAGATACGGTACAGATAATTGCTGGCAGTTAACCTCAAGGCCTGATTCCTCATCAGATTTGATATCTGACTTGGCAAGCAGCTTCAGCAGTTACGTTCCCCTCTCTGGAGCGGTCCCAAAAGCCAAGCAGCTATCTCCAGAATTAGGTAACTGCGCCCAACGAGCGCCTTGTTTACCGGGCCAGCCGCAGGCAGAGGACACGGTGCCCAGCCCGTGCCCCAGGCCGGCCAGACACAAGCCACCTCCTGGCTGCGGGCCGGGGCAAGGCAGTGCCAGGCTGGAGGGATGGCACACGGCTCCGAGGCAGGGCTAACAGCCCCGGGAGCGGGAATGGGCACTTCTGTCCAGCATACAGGCCAGGGCACAGGCTGGCAGAGCTTGGTTACCCTGCAGGTAACACCCTGAAGAGCTGGAGAAGAGACGTCTCAGGTGAAGGATCCCACCTCCAGCTGGGTTCTGACAGCTCCAGCTATAAGTCACCATGAAACTGCACCTAGGTGTTCCCTATGCCCTCTCCTCACTGACCAGGCCAGGCAGCAGCTCAGCAGCGGAAGTTTTAGCACGCCGCTAAGCTAAAACCCTTTGGGGCTCGGCACCACCCCTCCATCTCACAGGCGTGAGGGCACGGCTCGTGGCAGAGCAGGCCGAGCGCAGCGCGATGGCAGAGCAGCAAGGTGTCGCAGCTCAGCGGGGACAACAAGAGGCACTGGACGGCTAAACCCATGTCACCGGGGACACGTGCACTTCCCTGAACGAACCCGGCCTGCCAAACACCCGCAGCAACATCTAACTACAAGGAGAAGCAACGGCAACTGTTTCAACTGGCTGCTCCCACTACAGAGAAAATAAGATAGAGGTTCACAGCCCCCAGTTCACAACCAGAGGCTGCTGCCAGCCTCCGAGAGCAACACGGGGCCTTCTGGAAGGTGAATCAATGAAACAAATCCAAGTATCTGGTACACAGACGTAGCACCACCTCTGATACTTCAGCACTATCTTCTGATTTAACAGGAAGCAACACTCCCACGTGATGAGACGGGAGAGTCTCAGAACTGCATCAAATCCAGAAAGGCTTTTTTTTTTTTGGCCTCAGTTCAATATTGAAGAAAGGTGGAAAAAAGTTATCAGGCCATACTATACCTGACGATAGCATGGCCTCCTGCTTGGAGCGTGTTTTGAAAGAAAGAATGAAAACACGAAGGTAAAGAGAAAATACAATAAAACGTAACATGATTTTTGAAAGCTGAACAATGTCAAACATCCAACTTTCCTTCAACATGACAAAATACTCGTTATACAAAGGAAGCACAACAGTTGTAGTCTAACTCAGTCGGACAGCTGATATACCACCACCTGAGCAGCGGTTTGCCAAGCCGAGAAGAGAGGGGTTAGTTCCAGGATCGCGAGGCAGGAAAAGCAGCAGATCAAGAGGAGATGACAACAGATTTCTCTCTGAAAAGTGGAAGGATGTTATTTATGGAGTCCTGCCAAGACCAGTTGTCAGTCTTTTTTGATTCAACATTTTCATTTCTATACGTACTTTTTTATGCCTGTATGTGAGCACTACCAAAATTTGTGGAAAATGCAAACTGAGGTACCAGAAGTTTCGTACAGACTGAAACAACCCATAAGAAAAAGTGCGACAAATCTTAAGGACAGCTGTGACAAAAAGGGGATGAAAAGTTGCAACAAAGGAGAACTTAATACACTTAGAGACTAGTGACTTCTGCTGAAAAGTGAGGAATCATTGCTTGGAAGTAGCACAGAAGAATAATGTCTGTGTATGACCATCCTATAAGCAGCTACTAAAAGTCACTAAAGAGAGCTGTTGCAGAACTAAAAAAAATAAAATGATTCAAAAGCATCTGTATTTCCAGTGCAGAAGGGGACATACAGACATTACTATCAAAATCTTGCTAGGAACACCATGTACAAATCTGGTAATACAGATTTGCAAAAGATTTTTTTGGGTAGCATGACAAAACATCTGACAAAAAAAATAAATCACAAAAAGTCTTAATAATTACACCAAAGACAATCAGAAGGGTTGGCATAAAAGATAAATATAAACTTATCATAAGTAAGTTTAGGCCAGAAACTACAACGGTTCCTAGCCAATAAAACACTGCTTTTCAGTTTACTTGTCAAAAGATGGATGAAAACATAGCTAGTTTGCAGGTGGACCTACACAGGGTCACAGACAGACAGACGGACGTGGTTCCTGGGACAGCCTGCCACTCGTCCCAGCCAGGACGACTTGGTCCAGTCCCGCATCCCTGAACTCCCAGCACAGCACAATGACGGTACTCGCGCGTCAGGCCAGGGGCCCAGCACCAGCCAACAGCAGACCACGAGGAAAGGCAAGTGTACAATATTTTGGAGAAGTATCACTTTGTGATTCTGTGACTTCCTCAGCTAGGTAAATTTAACAGCTCCCCGAGCACTTCTTTCCCACTATTTTGGCGGTCCCTTTTGGTGCCCACATGAACTTTTTTACTCACAACATCCCATGGCAAGGATTTCCAGCTTCATTTCACATTTTAACAACAACTACTCTCTTTTAGCTTGTTCTGAACAAACCTCCCACTATTTCTCTTAACTTCTTGATAATTTTGCTCCTCCTTTATCTCATCTACGTCATTCACGATTCCTTTATGGTCTGTGATTTGAAACCTCTACTGTGTTCTCTCTTTTGTAGTCTCTTACCAGGATGAGAAGTCCAAGTCTCCTTAGACCTTTCCTGTGTGGAAGCTGTTTCACTACTTTGTTCATATTTACCACCTTTTCCTGTATTTTCTCCATTCTACCGCTACCTCTCGTATGGTATTCAAGACAGAGACACTGTGGCTTGCTGCCTGTTTTATGGTATATGGTCTTCACATGCTTCTGCTGTGGAACGTCTTGCAGCAGGGTGTTCAGACACTTGAGAGGCTCAAAAGGTCACCGGAAAAAGTTCATGGAAAAAGTCTAATAGGGTTAGTAAATAAAAAAAACGCCACATCTGGCCTTTGACCAGCAAATTACTGGAGACCAGAATACTCTGGGAAAGCTATAGTGACATGCTTGTTCCTGTGCCTGTCACTACATGTTTGGTTTTGCCACTGTCAGATACAAAATGCTGGGCTTTGATAACGCACACCGGTATAATCATTCTTACTAAACAGATTTGATCAGCATTTATCAAGCTGATTAAAAGCAGGATTCTTCATCTCAGGCCTGCCTTAACTGGGCTGGTAAGACCTGAGATAACGGTTCTCCGTCAAGCCCTGATTTGAAAGCAAGACAACAACTCTGTTAATTCACACAAGAATTGACAGTGCTGTCAGTAGGTGCACGCGCTAGCTCAAATCCAGCATATTTTACTATTGGCAGAATTAGGAGTATCACATTTCACTATGCTGCCAAACACTTGCCATCATAAGACAAACTTCTCTACATAAGACAACAGATGGCTTTGCCAAACTGCCATTGTTTGGGCTGAAGTTTTACAAGTTAGTGTCTGCTTCAGTATTTTGTTTCTTTACTTTTTATTCATTCAAAACAGTACAGACGTTTAAAAAAAATCTAAGGAAAAAAAAAAAGTTTGCCTTCATCAAAAAGCTCTGGCGGATTTTTCCTACTTATCCTTTTCCTAGAGTTTTGAACCCCTGTTCTTTGGGATGGAGACTTGAAATCAGACAGAAATAGTGGTCAAGCTGTCATTCCTGTGAATTCTGCCCAAATCTGGCCAGATGGATTACTTTTTTTTCTTGATTACTTTTTCCACAACCCCTTTAGTCATTCAGAAACCAATCTTTTGAGTCAGATAATTGAACGCTGTCCTAGAGAACTCAGAATCTACCGGAGATCTCTGTCATTTAAACTGAACACTATAGAAGAGGTCATTCATTTTCCAGGTCCTTGGCATGGGTCTCCAAGGAGCAATTTGCAGAAATACTTAATGTCTGCAGTTGCAGTAGAAGGCAGCGAAAGCTGTGTTCTCAAAAGATTATGAAGACAATAGTTTTGAAAAACTAGGCCCAGTAATCTCAAAACAGGTTCTCCTGAAAAATGCCACAGAAACTTGATTCTTAATAAACAACCCTCAGGAAAACCACAAGAGCCGTTTACTTTATTTTCATGCTGGATTTTACCCTGGCCATGCATTGCAGGCTGTCTTGTTTTGGTATCGAAGTGCCTAGGGTGCAAGTCCCGTGGTGTAGCACCTCTCTCCATCACGAGAGCCAGAAACGATGTACCACCGCGTAGGTACGTCACAAGGGTACGGGCTGGGGCTGCAGGGCAGGGTTTCTCCAAGTATCCAGAGCCTGCGGCAAAACATCAAATGTGCTAGGGAGCATACCAGAACTCTGCATAAATATGTTCCATTGTCAAGATCCATGTATAAGTTTCCAGCCAGCAAACTGGCTTGTGAACTCCCATCTGCGGGATATATACAGCTCTGAGAACGAGCATCCCGCTGGGTACGTGCCTTCAGTGATCCAGGGCCTGAAACGCAGGGCAGCCCCGGAGCGCACATGGCAGTGACTGAGAGGAACGTAATGTGTCTTTGTGTAAACGGGGGACAGAAGGTTTTACTGCTCGGTTTAAAAACAGGAGCGTCACCCACCATAGCTAAAGTGACACACAAAATTAAACAGTGTGCATATATGCAACTGCCAGTACTTTAACTGCTTCCCCCCCGGCTTTCCTTTCCACACTTCTCAGCTCAGCTCTGTAAGCCTGACAGGGGAAGGACAGATGCCTGCTGTGTTTTCCTTTTCAGCCTCTAGTACACTGAATCCTAAAAATGGATGCTATTTTTTTTTTTTTAAGCACGCGAACAAAGCAACACAACTCCTAAAGCCTCCTTTAGTTCTATTTATTCTTACACGGTCATCGGTGCTTAGAAACAAACATTCTTCCTGTCCACCGCTCTCCTGTGAAAGCCCACAGTATCTATAGTTACTGGAGAAGAGTGCTTCAGTTATCTAGGCTCCGCTCCTTCCCATGCTTTACTTTCAAGCTTGTCCCAGAAGGCTTCCTTTCTCAGAGGATACCACAACCACAATTTCGCTCTTTCTAAAGGCAGCGGGTGAAATTCTCTCTCATCACTGGGAAGCTCATCGCTTCTTAAAAGAATCAGATACTGCGATCACATCTGAGACCAACGATCTAGAGTCACTTCTGATCGATTTAACAGCTTTCAGCCAACCTGCCAGGTCCCCAGTGGTGCAAGAAAAGTTGAGAGACTGCAACTCTACCCCTAAGAAGTGCTGCTGGGGAGCACAGGCTGAGAACAAAACAACAAACCAAAACGAAACGACAGCTACCAACTTCCCCCAGACCATTTTTTCCTACTTAGTTGTAGGTCTTCCTGTCAAAGGAAAGCATACGGGGTAAGTGGCACACACCACCACAGTAACACTGCAAAATTCTCACCAGGACAGAAATAGCATCAGGAAGAGCACCTCAACTTCCTTCAGAGTGTCCATGGTTTTCTAACAGCCCTGAAAAGCCAACACCACAACAACTCCCCTCTTAAGAATGGAGTGGCATGAGGGTGCAAGGGGAGAAGGACTATATCAAGTAAAATGCTTTCCTAGTCCTACCTCTCTTAAGCCATGCTTGTTTACAAATGCACTCACACAAATGAGAGATACTTTCGGCTGATTTTGCTGGGCTGTTACCCCTCGGCCACTTGAAAACCAAATTTTCTAAAGAATATTTTGTATTTTTAGATAGAGGTAGCATAAAAGCATTCCTCCTTATGAGAGGATGCTTCCCCCTGGTTCAACAGGGCAGCAGAAATTTGTGCCTCAGAAATGTGGGGCATAATTCCAAAAGGAGCAAACAAACAAGCCAAAAGTCCAGTTCACACAAATATCCTCCCAGGACAGCCATTTATACGATTCTTCCAGTGGTGCACAAGGTGCTCTGAACAAACAGAGCACGTTGCGGGAGACAAGGAAGCAGTCCAGCGCAAGCCACGTGCTACGGCAGAGTCCTTCCCCGGTGTGCGAGGTCAGAGCCCAGGGAAATGCTGTTGTACACGACGCAGGACAGCAAAACCCATGGCCTGAAACTCTGCTGGGAGATGGGCATTGCTGGGGGCTCATCGAGGAGGGCAGACAAGAATCCTCCGACGCACACACATACTGTATCTGATGCATTTCAGAGGACCGATACATATTGCAGGTACATCCTTGGTCACAATCTGCTAGCATTTTATCCATGAGCTCCTCACCATTAGTCAAATACCCCTCGGTTTCCTAGTGCTCCTCTGTCACAGAGCACCATCCAACTAAGCAGGGAAGAAATAAGAATACAAACATTTTTCTTTTGCAAAGACTGAGTAATGCGTGACAGAAAAATGATGAAAGCAGAGTAGAAAAGCAATTTGGTACAGAAAAGTACTACATTAAAAACAGCAAGGAAAGATTCAGAAGAGTTTGTATCAAAACAAGTTAAAAAACAACAATTGAAGAATGCCTATAAATCAAAGACTTCAAAATACTAAACAATAAGAGACTTCATTATGAAGAAAAATAAACACAGATAGACAAAAGCACCAGATCAGTAAGATGTTTTATAGTGCTGTTAAAACAACAGTCCACCTTGAGAAGGTAGTTTTCACTGACAACTTTGAAAAATTTTATGCTCTACAAATCAAAACCGTTGTTGAGGAACAGTTGCACAAGCTTGAGATAAATGTGAAAAATGCGTAACAATATAGGAAACAAGCCACTTCTAGACAGGCAAGGAGAGAAAGCAGAAACCCAGAAAACCTGAAGCAGGCAAAGAAACAATCAGTTTGCTCCTTGTGAAGGCAGTGGGATGCAGTGATGATGGCTAGCAACACACACCCTGGTACTCTTTTACTACAAGGAATTCATCAAGGGCTTGACCTCTTGCCTGCCTCGTCGTTTCAAATACAAAAACTCCTCTTTGGTAAATACATTCTCATCTGTAAAACATAATTATGGTCTGAAAGTTGATGCTAAAAATAACTCTAAGGAGCTTCGCATTCATGTCTTCTTGATTTCTGTATCAATTTACTTGATTGCAACAGTCAAGCGTACGCCCTCTGGTCCTCAAGACTGAAATGAGTTCTTAGGAGGTTCAGTCTTTCCGAGGTGTTTGACAGGGTGACAGTTTTGCATTTACATCTGTAAATAATAGTTTAAGCATTTATGTGTGACTGTAAACACATATCTATAAAGGACAAAACATTCAGAAATGTTTAGTAACTTTCTTATGAAAAGCAAGCATCTGAGTTTAAGAAAAAAAATTAGATTAGGGAAACTTGAAAAAAAATAAAAAAGAATACATATTCCACTAATCCATACTGGCATGCCAGGAAAACTTAAAGACAATTTGGAACGAACTTCACAAATTCTTACAATTAGGAAATACATGAGGAATAACATCATGAATAAGTCTTCAAATTAGCAAGTGACCAAGAAGTATACACTTTGCCAATTTCAGTTCAAATCAAAATACTTCATGATACAAGCATATTTTTAGTACTTTTACAAATAAATGATTTCTTTGGAATAAGATTCTTCACTCACTAACATTTTCATTTTTTTTCCTGCAGTGTCAGAAACAGCCATTTCAAGATGACTTTCCCGAATCTGCAAATTTAAAGGGACAATAGATATGCAACCTCACACAAAGTCGGTGCGTCAGAAAAAAAAAAAAAAAGGACAAAATTATTTTAAACAGGAATTTTGAAAAAGGCGTTTTTCTTCACTCTAAAGACTGCCTGAAACGACCACGGGGCTAACCTGATGACACATCTATTTACTATATTTTCTTATGCCCGTTATTCAGTTGTTGGCAGTAAGACAACTTTCATTTAGCAATAGCTTGGACCCCTCGTAAGGGAATGTGTACATAGTAGCTCTCTAATCTTGCTGCCCAGCTGCTAAGACAGTCACATGAGTCACTTGCTGCCTTTAGAGCAACACACACCACTTGCTGAATTTAGAGACAGTCTCTGTTTCTGCACTGGCCATACATATAAACGGAGCAATACCTACCCTAATCACACACCAAAACGTCTAGGTGTTGTTTTTTCTTTTTTGTTTGTTTTGTTTATAAATGTGAAAGTGGTGAGCCAAAGAACAGTTTTTACTAATGCAGTTAACAACCCAGCTCCACGAAACGATTCTGGAGCTGTTTTTGCAGCAATCGTTTCCACACAAGTTAGGCTAACTCCAGGAATCGGTTCAAAGGTAGGCAACTTCATCTAATTGCTGAGCGAAAATACAGCCGTAGTGGAATGAGGGACTATCTGCCAGGACGATTAAGTATACAGCTGCGGAACAAAACAATTTACAACAATTCCTTCCTTATCAGTTTTTCAAACTGTGGCTGTTTGGAACACCATCTTATTCAGCAGTGTACTTAAAAACACTTTACAAAAAGACTGGCATAGCAACTTCCGCGCAGCACCATGAAAATCCTCATTGAAAACATTAAAATCACCAAGATAACCTATACACGCTGCATAGGAAGTATTTTCACATACAAATAGCAGACAGCCTAACAACAAAGCACAGTTAGTTCTTTGGGCTGTCATTGCTTTCTCAGTGTAGGCCCTATAATGTTTCGTTTACCCTGTACCACGTACTGCCTTCCTGCCCGTATTCTCCCCGTCTCTCATTCTGGCACTGCTGTTTGCAGGTGGCTGTGTACGAAGTGATCAGCAATGCGAGGCATTAAGCTATGGCTGTATGTGTTCACAGACCACTTGTGTAACAAGCACAGAACCGTACTTCAAATTACAGAGCTGATCTCACCAAACGAGGACTCTTAAATTACATAAGATTACCCACATCTCTGGTGCAAAATACATTGGCCCTACTTGCAAAAGGTGTTTCAGTGTGCCTCAAGAAGCAGCACGTCAAACCCTACCTAACTCTATTAGTTTCAAGCATGGCCAAGTTCGTCTCAAAACGTTCTTTACAGACATCTTGCCACTAGGAAATCACAGTAGGTAATGTCCCAGCTCACCAGTCAAGCAGCAGCACATTTTCAAGTTAAATACTCTAATCTGACAGATAACATCAAATCGAGCTCCATAACTAGCCAGAACAGAGCATCAAGTAGTAATAACTAAACATTTCTTTCATGTTGTACCATTCTGAATTAGCATTTGCAAAAAGAAAATGAAAATGGTTATCGCTAAGCTGTTTCAGCAAATTTTGCCCTGTAACTCATTTAAGTACAAGCAAATTCCTTGCCTTAATATCTAATAACTAAAAAAATCCCGGTCACTGATGCACACACAGTGGCAGTCAACCTACAGTCAAATTTCAGTCTCACACACGTATCTACTGTTCTTCCGAGTAACATCGAGCAGTTCTGAAGTGAAAAGATAAGACAGAACTTACTTTTCAGATGTACTTTGTGTGCTTTACAGACCTTTCTGCAAAGTCAGTATTGCTGTCTCCCACCTTTGTGTCTCTCTCTACATAGAGACAGTATAGAATTACAAAAACTGAATGAGGAAAATGCCACTTCAGGAAACAAAGTGTCAGAGGAACATGGAGCAAGATTAGCAACTGAAACAGGTAATTCCAATAAATTTCCCAGTCTCCAATTCATCTAGCATAAATTCTCATCAGTCTTTAACTTCCATGTAATCAGTAAAGCATTCCTTTCAGGTATTTGGCTATCACAATCTAATATTCTACATTAAAACTAGGAATTGTTAATGCCCCTACACCGAGAAAAGGTGTTTGCATTCACCATTTTTAACCATCGATTTGTCTCAAATAGCCACAATGCTTTAAAACAGGCCAAAGCACACTGACTTGTAAAACAATTATTGGAAAAAAATGCTGCAATTTGATAATGCACGCGTTACACATTCTATTAAAGAAGCCTCTCTCCTGAAGAATTTGAGTTTATGGGTGTATTTCTGTGATAACCTGAAACCTCTCAGACTGATCTAGTAAGAGACAGCTGCCTGGTATAAAAACATTCCCTACAGAATGATGTACGATGGCTTAGTGGATTAGCATGTTAAAAGCATAATCTCTTTTGACACAGCTATTTTTGAGCTGTTTAAAAAAAAAATAAAGTATAAAATATTAATTCTGTTTTCCAACAAACACAACTTTTGATCTGCTGAGTCAGAGGTGTTATGCATAATAATCACAGCAGGAGTACAAGGCTATTTGTGTTCGCTTGGAGGAAAAAAGACGAGCACAATTCTGTGCAAATAATAATAATAAAATCATAGAGCAGAATTCAATTAAAAGCAAATATACCAGAGGGAAACAGTAATTCTGACAAAACAAAATACTTTTATTCCTAGGAACACTCCACAGTACTAGAAAGTGAAGTCTAAAGCCACGAAACATTTACATTCAAGTTTTGTAATACACACTCCCAACACTGGACTAAAACGCCAGGTGTTACCAAAGTCAGTACCATATCATTGTGCATCACATTTAATTCTGAACTCTAAGACACAAACCCAGTAAGCTCACTAACCTTAGAAAGCACATCATCATACCCTGTCTGAATGTAGTAGAAGAGCTCTGTACTTGTACAGCTCCCAGAAATAGTCATGGCAGGGTTCTGAGTACCTCTGCCTATGTAGGTGTCTACCCTTTTTACCTCAAAAAAGGTTATGGATGTATACAACTTGTTTCCCATCAAGTTTTGTTATAGAAAACTACATTTCTCTAAATGAACATTATATATTATTTTTATTAATTTACTACTATAATACACATTTCCTTACTGAGGGTTTCAAACTATTGCTAAATGAATCCCAACGTCTAAACGTTATTTCCCTGGTTGAAAAACATCATCAGATTAGTACAGCAGTTATTTTTCTTTGCTTTCAAGACAGTTCAATACTTCTCCAATATTTTTATTGAAAGGATTTTTGTTCTTTTCAAAGCACTCTAACTTCACATGCAGTTACATTTAATTGACCTTTCAAGTCAACAGAGTTGTAAAAATTATCCCAAAGTGTCCAACTTTGATACTGCAAGAAAAAAAAAAAAAAAAATGAAAATGTTACTTAGTGAAGGATCTTATTCCAGAGAATTCATTCATCTGTAAAAGCCAGAGTAAAGCAGTTCTCTGTTCATACTGCAGAAAGAGACAGTTCCTTCACTGCAGGTCTGCTCCTCCCAAACTCAGGACATTGCAGTGCCATCATTAGGCAGCATCCCCTGCTGAGAAGCACATGACTCCACTGTTCTACAATGTACCCTGAATGACCACCAGTTGCTGAATGATGCTAAAAAAAATACTGACTTTAACCTATAAAACCCTGAACAGTTTGATACTTGGCAACCTGAAAGATCACCCCTTTTCGTGAAGGCCATCTGAAACTGTCCCAAATGAATGTTGTAATACAATAGAAATAAAAATTAAAGAGTGGGGAAATATCATTTGCTCCCCAAGAAGCATTTCAGCTTCAGCATAAATCTCTTGCTCTGAGACAGGCTTATACAGACTACGCAGTTACTACTGTACTTCTACAAATGACATAGCTAGAATCTGACAGATGGAAATCTCAGATATTTGGAGATAATGAACTAGAGGCTGAATATCTTGGAGGTAGTAGTGAAGAAGTACTGTCAGCATTCAACTGGATTTTTAGCTTTGCCAGAGAAACCTGGGACATGCGTTTTTATGGACTTTTTGTTCAACTTCATTTGTTTTGATTTATAGCAAAGCACTGCTGAGGAGGCCAAGGAACCATGCAAATAAATGTGGTCAGAATCGGAAGGAAAAAAAAAGTCTCCCCCTTCCATCTTCAAGTTTCGTAGTTCAGAATTTGTCACTTAATAACTTTGCCAGCCGCTGTAATGTACTTCTCAAAAAAGTATCAAGAAACAGACTTCTTAAACAACTGAAGAATGCAACAGGTGAAGGAAAAAAATAAGAACAAATTTCTGTCTCCACGGAACCAGCCTAAATACCCACAGCAAGGAGGCAGAATACCTGTTCTTATGTTCAGACTATATATGCTCTCAGACATACCCTCAACATAAAATCCTACCATGAATTTATAAAGTTGTTAAATAATAGATAATCTCCATCCACTAGACCTCTTAATCTCCTACAAAGGCCTAAATTACAAGAAGTTTGGACATACGCATGTACAGATGGCATTCAGAGCACTGTCAGCATCAGAAATGGCCAATTCTATTTGTATTTGGGGAAGAAGAATTAATGCATCAGTTAAGCCCCATCTTCTCCAAACTACAGGTCTTACTATCTCAATGAAACAAGCATGACTTAAATACTACTACACATAACAGCTACAGAGCCCTTGCAACTTGGTAGCAAATTTCTGCCTGCCTTTACACTTTTTTCTTAAGCTATTTACATAAAACCTTTATGATAAAATCACCACCACCAAATATCAAAGTACTGCCTTCATGATGAAGGACAGAAGCTTAGCAGAAAAGGTTATTTTAGCTTCAAGCACAGTTTAACAACTAAAACTATAACAGGAAAAGCCTCCAAGGTTTAGGACGTCCCCAAAGTCTTTGAGGGTTTGCTCAGAGAAAAGAGACTTTCTATGGCTTGATTCCTGATGAAAACATTGCCCACATTTGAAAAAGCATCACTGTACGCAAGTACTTGTTAAAACAAAACCTTTAGGGTCCACCTAAGGAAGGACTGCGGAGTTCATCTCACGATAACAGAACGTATCACGAGTTTCAAGGTTGCAATGGGACCGTGCAAGTGAAACCAGGAATTCTCAGGATCCATATCTAAAGAGACTGAGGGCCAGTGAGTGGTTTAAGTCATCAGAGCCCTTCCGTGACCACACCTCCCTTCTCACTCAAGGCTGGAGGAAAGATCTGGTCTCCTACATTCAGTGCTTTTATGAGGCTAACTACAGAAGAAATAGAAAATAACAACATATTCAACCTCCCCAGAGTGAAGAACCTTTCTGCCCCAATCAAATGGACCAGCGATCAACGCAATTAAAAGCTTCTTAAATGCACTCTCCTTCCAGTACAAATATTTAAGTGTAATGAAGAGTATCAAGTTTGTTCTACATGAGGCACAGATAAAAACCGTACTAGAAACCAAAATTAATACTCAAGATGGACTTAACTTACTTGTTCTCAAATATTCTGAAGTGGCCAAGTTCTCAAAGGTAAAATAACGTTATACTACTGGGGATACCTCTAAAACCAGTATTTTTTTGAGGAAACCAATTCCACAGTTTACCATTTCTGAAAGCACAATCTAGATTTCTGTTTGCCCTCTGTGACTGATGCTAAGAGTGTGTTTGACACTGTTCATCACTTATTTGATCAGTGCTACAAGGCTGCAAAACCTGACATCTCTTCCTCATAGCTTAGTTTAACCTTCATCCGGTCTGGGGCTATTCCCACCACCCAAATACCACTATGACTACATTTTCCATGTTACTCTACACCCTGCTTTTTACACTTGTAGCACCACCAGCACAAGTCAGTTCCCAGCACTCCTCAGGACAATTTCTGCAGTACAAAAATGATCAGTATCAACCCTTAACGGGACACAGATTCAATCTGAGAGAAAGAAAGAGATTAAAACAAGTTGAAGAAGTGCTGGGTTTTGAAACCAAAAGGAGAGGAAACACTTGTGTAGGTAAGACAAAACCTCTTAAAAAAATTACAACTGGGAAAACATTACAGTTTACAAGTAATGAGAAATTAAACTAGTTTGATATAAATATTTCATATATACTTTTTAAAGTAATTTCAACACATATTAAAACCAGCCTGAATAATTAGGATAATTAATATATTATGATTCTCAGTAACTTTTTAAGTAACAAATAATGTAACTGTTGTTTAGGAATAGAGCTGATTTCATTGTACTGGTATGCTTATAACCATACTTAAACACCATTTAAAATAGCATGTAGCAACACCATCCTTTGACATATGCAATAATATTTTTATTACTTTTTCTGAAACTGATTAAAATATAGCCATAAGCTATATGTTTGTGCTGGGGTATAATTAGAAGTGGTTTAGTCTAAACACAATCCCAGTATTCAAAAGAATTAAAGAAAACTGTCAAGTCACAGAGCAAAAAAAAAAGTCTGCAGATCCCCACTAACTGGCATCTATTGTGATCAGCTATGTCCAGGCTCTTCCCTAAGCTACGTGGTTGACAGTTTCTTAGTGTCCTAGATGAAACAAATTATGCTCGCATTGACCACAATAACTTCCAGAGAACAAAATAAGCTTGAACAATGCCTACGTTCAGCTTTTAAGCAAAGTACAAAACCCCACAAGAATTCTACATTGGTTTTATTTCAGTTGAATCCTCATTCTGCTGAACGTACTTGCGAGGGCAAGAGCACCAGTAACTGATAACAGGTAGATAACAGCATAAATTTACACCTCTGTAGAGTATCATCGTATGAAAACATAAGGATAGCTGTAGGCAATTTCTACTTTTACATATTTATATTGCATCTATACCTCCACGTGATAAATACAGTATTCTTGTTCCGCCTCAAACGTAGGCAGCTGTACTAAATGCACAATTAGTATACATGAGAATTCCACACGTGACAGTAAGAGTTTGAAGAAACTTAACGTTTACAAACTTGTAAATGTTTTATTACTAACTATACAGGCTTGATTGAAATGTAATAGTAAGCTGCCAGAATTTTTCCTTCTGCCTTTTCTTTTTTGTAATAAGATCACTGGTTTCTTTTCAAAAATGTCTCTTTTCAAAAAAAATTCCTATATTACAACTGATTCAAAAGACATGACATTCTTCCTAACCAGCCAGATGTTTCCTTCAAATATGTGTATATATATATATATATATATATATATGTATGTAACGTTCGTGATAAATACATATACCACACAATAAACAGTTTTATTAGAAGTGACAAGCACTTGGTACAGTAAAATCTAATTTGCATACACAGGGTTTTTCTCCTGTTCAAACATTTAGTGTAATGAGATCTCATTAATTCAGAATCAGATGACTTGCAGGGCTTTTTAAAGTACTCATGCCCTGGTAAATCTGATACCCTGTAGTATACAAATACATACTCAATAAGTGAAGAGGGAAGATAAGCTTTCTGACTTTTTCCTCGCTGTTTGATTACTTGGCAATTCACAGTGAACGTGCACAAGACAAAAACCAACCCTCTACATCTCATTTCATGAGGAATACTTTAGATTTGGCAGTCTCAGAAGTGTAACGTGACCACGACCATAAACAGAAGCTTTCAGGGTGAAAGTCAGCAATACACAGCGCTGGGCTACCAGGTAAATTACCTGTACGATACGAGTAAGGTACAGTCTCTGTGCAAGCTGCACAGCTAAATGGCATGAAATAAAAATATTCTTTACAGAAGCATGGAGGAGATTATTATAAGTTACGTTAACTTTGGTAAAAAACAACTTTGACAAATAATTCCCTTTAAACACTTTCTAATCTGATTTCTAGGGATATTCTCCTCTGAGAGGGGAATTTAACACATTAAGTGCAAAAGAAGCTTATAGCAATAGAGTTTACTGTAACAGACACTTTTTTTCATTTTTCCAAGTTTCATTACATAATTATTTCTTAATTGCATTTGATGGCAATTCCAGATTTTTCTTTCCTTATTCCCACTTGACTTCTCAAAACTGATTTGAGCTGTTTCACTCTGGAGTTTTGAGTTACTGTTCTGTGCATTATAGCCACACTTGTCTACATTGATTTGTTTTATCTGTCTCATTTTTTGGTTTTATACTAGTTCGGTCCTGGATTTTTTAACTTTATTTTTCCATTTTCTTTCCTTTAAACAAATAAAATAAAATTATGCACATCAGGGCACATTCTACTCTCTTCATGCCCTTGCAAGTCTATCAGAACCGTCAGGGTTGGGCATGTGTAAATTTGTCCATCATTTTGGCCATGCATTTGGATGTATCTGACAAGGTACCTACGCTCTGAACAGACAAGGGGATAGAAAAAGAACAGAATTTATTACAAAGAAGTCTATAATATAAATCGATTTATTCCTTCGACATAAGAATAACTGCATCAGCTTTCCCACTCTTAACTGTCAGCTATGTACATATGCTGTCATCTCAAATCACTGCTATGCACTGTGGTTAACTTTAATGCCATGATCCTACAATAACTGTTTACAAGACACGCAGGGTCCATTTAAATACTAACAATTTTTATATATTCTATGAGAAGGCCCCATCATTTATAACTACTTTTAAAAGCATGTAATATCTCGTTAATTTTTTTAAAAATGTAATTCTCTTAATTTCTGCTAATTCAGCCCTATGAGATGAGACAATAACAAGTGACCAGTGATGCTGAAGTAGACAAGAAATACTTTAACAAGCCTGTCTAAATAAAACTCAGCTTGCAGTAACGGTGATCAGCTTTATTCAACATTAGGTTTTCATAACCTGCATACGATTAGAATTTTTCACATTTCATGTTTGGTGGACAACTTTTCACTGAAAATTCATTAGTATTGCAGTCTGCTCAATTTCAGGCAACAGGCCACCAAGTTCCTTGAAAAATTAAAAATAAAATATAGGCATCCGCATAAGCGATTCTACTGAGAGCTAATCAATACATTTTACATTCCAGTTACGAGTTTGTACAATTTAAAAAAACAATATAAATTTAATTAAATTCTAGATGTGATTTTTTAATTAGCAAGAAAGATACACAATTCCTTATGATCAAAATGCTCAGAAAAAAATTTAAAAAAAAGTCCCTGATACTTCAGAAACATAAACATTTTACATTTGGTCAATAGAAAATGTTACTGTGCTCTCCTACTCGAATTATTTTTAAATAGTTTTTTAAGGCTACCTAAACATTTGGTAATTGGATAAAGATGCTCAACAGTTCAGTGGATAGATGCTGCACCTTTCTTTCAAAAGCACTGCAAGCTAAATCCTCCCTAGCTGCAGATATTTGGAGTACCTCTCCTTGAAAGCAAGTGCTCTATCACTTCGGTGGAGGTGGCTGCTAACTCCTTTTAACTCTACACTGCCTTTGAGAATGGCCTCAGTGCTGTAACATACTTCACATTTTCCAGAATATTTTCCCTTGGCAAACAGATAAACTTGTTCAAGAACCTCCCCAAAGGTATTTGCCTGCTTACAAAAACTAGTTTTAAATACATAAGAGGTTACAGACACAAAATGTAAAAACTTTGTTTTAGACTCTGAAACAAAACCTCCCTTTTAACAAAACAACCTTAAACAGTTACAAACAGTGGTTTATTTAGTGCATGAGTAGTGCCCTCTTTAACCCATTAATTTTAAAACATATGCACTGCCCTGAAAGGAGGAGACTTAAGGGCACCATTTTGACTGACTTAACTGCAGAGATGGACGACCACTAGAAGTGGCTGCGCTTTGGATGCGGTGGCTTTTTGAATTTAAGAAACTCCTGCAAAGTTTCTTAATTTAAATCTCAAAGTTCTACATTGGAAAAGTCATTTTTCAGGCTTACTAAGTAAAATGTACACACCAAGAAACACACTTGAACTAAGCTTTCAAGAATAGTTTAATGCAGGTCATTTAAATTCCTCTATTTGCTGTACTGTTGTAGAATACTGCAATTAGTAACTTTTAAACATTATTGAATAGGATTGAGAAATACCTAAAAAGGATTTTAATACATTTAGAACTCCCCAGTTCACCTACAAGAACTAGGGCAACTTTACCAACAACAGCCCATAGTATTTGTTTCTTCAGGTGTTTTAATTTTAGAAAATATTGAAATATTTTACTGAATCATGTACAGAACCAAAACAACATATAATAGAGAAGATTATCTTAACTCTTAGAAGTAAGGAAGCTTTGAATGTTACTTCTATTTTTATTAAACACCACATCATCCCTGTAAGAAGAATTCAGTTTTCTTCAAAAAAAGAGTAATTAAGTTTGTAAAAAACAATCCTAAACAACATTTAGCTTCTGCTATTATCATCATCATCTGGATTATACCTTAAAATTAAGCCCATTTAGAAGGGTATCAAGTACTGTGAGAACACCCTTCCCTCCTTCCTCCTCCCTGCCTCCTGAGTGTTACACTGTGGTTGGACATACTGGATTTACTTTGTAATGCACAGCTGTAAGTCAAGAGAGAGACTCCACAACATGTGTGTCTTTCATATTGTTATGATCAGTGCCTATACCTTTTTTCAGCGCTACTAAATTAATGATTTAGAAGCTCTTAAGCGGGTATAAAGGTTGCAACATATTAAATATTTTGTACTGATTGTCACAGATGCAGTATTTGAAGAGTTCTTACACACTGTTCTCAGCACCATTAACTAGTTTAATAAAGTCAGTTCTGTAAATCTACCCATCTACCTACCTACCCTGGTACACTAAGGAAAAAAAAAAAAAGAAACCACACAACAGATGATGTACTGTTATTATTTTATCAACTTTCTATAAATTTTAGGATAATGTTCCTTCAGTCAATAAAAAGAAGAGACCAGTGTAAGAAATATTTGGAAAGGAACTTTGAAGTAGGAATCCTCACTAACTATAAAAAAGATCTCCAAACCATGAAAGACAGCTCTGGAAAAATGTTCGATTTCATTTCTTTATACAAACTGATTAATCTTTCTTCCTTAATGAACTTCTTTTCTAGCCTAAGAGTAGCTGATCTGATTTAATTTTCACAACTGTGACTCAGTGGAAAACTTTGAGATTTCTTCCAAAATCTCTAACCACAAGGCTATCCTAGTCAACAACTACTGTACTACAGCTTCTTTGGCCACACTTGCAGAAAAGGTAGAGATCATTTGTGAACAGACACTGTTAAACACAGAGAGCTACCACAACTGATACTCAAATTCCAGAAGTTCAAAAGAAAGCACTTGCTGGAGTAGCCTCCCTGCAAGTTTAGTGCTCCATCTTCCCTCTCTAGAACCCCATACCTGCATTCAGCTTTTCGTCTAGAAGCAAATACCAAAACTGCAAAAACAAAGGGTGTGTAAAGGAAGCACTGAAACTCCTCATAAAGCTATCAAATTGCCAAGTTAAGAGGCGATGTTAATTTTTTAATAGGATATTTTACTGAAAATTAAAATCCATAGGAGGTAATTTGAACAAGCAAAGCATTTCACATCCTTACAGTTCAATACTTCCAAGTTAAAAATTCAGCAAAAAACTGTACCAGCCAAAACCCATGCTAAAAGCACGCATGCACACACACATGCACACGCATACCATGAAACTAGACCTCAGTTAGGATGATTTTTCTCTTTTTTAAACAAAGCCAGAGGCGATTCTTCCAAGTGATGCTATAATTACACAGGTAAGGTGTACTTGTAAAAAGCCCCTAGTTTGGCCAATTAAAACTTACAGTTATTTTCACTATTTTCGAAACCTTTTGGAACTGTTCAGAAGAATTAGGTGTAGAACAAGCTCTCCAACACTTTTCAACAAACTCAGGTGTCCCCAGCAAAACTGCATTTATTTAAAGTAGAAATAATGCACCCCACAACTTTTACAAAATGCCTGTGAAATCGCACTGTACACATAGGTCTCCTCCCAGGGAAGTCATAGCCAGCAGAACAGCACTAGGGTTTAACATAACAACCTGAGACCATTTCATTTCTGCAACACCCTTTCCAAAAAAACACTCTCCAAAACACAGCATTTTAATTAACACACCAAGAAAACTCCCCTGAAGACTTGCTACGCACAAAAGAATTGCTGCGATCCAAACGAATCTGCACGTTTCCCCCAGTTATCTATGATTAATTTCTCAGACCAGGGCTGATTTGAGACCTTTCCATTAAAAAAAAAAACAACAACGAACCACCCCTCTGCTAGAGGCAGAGGTACTGCAGAGGTGATGATAACCATAGGAAAAGAGAAGCTGTCTCTTTAAAATGCCCTGATCCCACGTGGAACCAACATCAGCAGCACTTTCGCATTAACTTCAATGTGAGGCAAGATGAGGCATCATTATTTTATATAAATAAAACGAGGAGACTGCAGAATACATTCTTTGTAGGACACAAACAGGTGAACTGGACATGCCAGGGAAATCAGCAGCCACCCGCAGAAGAGGTGCCCTGCCTCTGAGCACTCTGAGCTTTCCCTATGGAGCATTACCTCAACCCCATACTACTCTGAAGAATCCAGTTTAAAGAGAGGAGGGAGCCACCACGAAAACTGGAAATTCAAAGGCAACGAAAATGCACTTTATAAACCGGAAAGGTTTACTCTTTGCCTCACACATCCTAATTAGATCAGGAAAGTGACACTACAAAGGCTTTACATTCCGGTCCGAAAAAAAAAAAAAAAAGGAAAAGGGAAAAAAAAAAAAAAGAAAAAGACAGAGGAAAAGAAAGGAGCCCCCATCTCCAAAACTCCCCCAAACACACAAAAAGCATTAAAAAAGGAAGTTATAAAGCAGCATATAGAGCATTTATCTTATCTAGGATCACTGCACATTACCCCAAAGTTATGCACTTTCTGCACTATCATCTCCCCCTACCTCTCTCTCCTGAAAGGGATTTTCACGTTTTCTCATTGTCGGTGGCGAGTTATAAGAGGCTTTTGCCTTCCCAAAGAATTCATCAACAAAAAAAAAATAATAAATATTAACTCCTTGCTCCCTGAAACCTTAAAACGGTCTCGGGAAGGCAGGGGTTTTATTCTGTTCCCTTGAGGAAGAAAAGGGGGAGCAGCCCCGATTTTTAGGTATTTTTTGGCATTTTTTTCTGATTTTTATTTTGTTATATGCCTCAGTTCTCCCTCCATTTTGGTTGTTTATGATACTGACAACAAGCTGTCCCTGCTCTCTCTCTCTCTCTCTCCGGATCTCTCCTGCTTTCAGTTAGCAAACCCCCCTCCCCAATGCAACGCGACTCAGCACTTACTTGGGTTCACACTTTTCTCTAAACACACACCGATGGGGAAGGGGAAGGCTTCTGGGCCACTCGGAGGGGGAGAGCAGGCAAATTCGTTTCTTTATTACGAAAAAAAAAACTTTTGTCCAAAAAACGACGGGGAAGGGGGGTCGAGCGCCCCAAAGTCCCTCCGGATCCCCCCCAAAGCCGCGGCCGCCGGGTCCGGGGGACACCCTCCGGGTAGCCGGGTCCGCGGGGGAAATTTCTGTGCGAAATTCGGCCGGTTTGAGGCGGGGGGCGAATTTATATTAATTTTTTCCCTCATTTTTCGGCACCGCGGGCTCTTAATGTCTTCCGCTCCCTCTTCGCCGCTGTCACTGCCTTCGCGGCACAGGCTCCGGAGAGCCCGGGAGGGGAAGGGGGGCGGCCGCGCAGCTCCTGCCCCTGTCCCCCCCCTGCCCCTGCCCCCTGCCCCGGCCCCGGGGGTCGGCGGCGGGCACCCCGCGCCCTCCTCGCCCGTCCCCCGGGCAGCCCGCCGCCTCGCCCCGCTCCCTCGCCGAGCACCAGAGCGCCGCGGGGAGGGAGGGAGGGGAGGGAGGGGAGGAGTGGAGGAAAAAAGTCCGGAGAGAGGTTTTCGCTGAAAATCATCTCTTTCTCCCGGCCCGGGGAGGAGGCAGGGAAGGAGGGAGGGAGGCAGGGAGGGAAGGAGGGAGGGAGAGAGGGGGGCAGCGCTCGCCTCCCCTGCCCCTGCTCCCCGCTCCGCCGGGGGGGTCCGGCGCGGGCCGCCGGGGGCTGCGGGGGCCGGGGGGCGCGGGATGGAAGGGAGGGATGGGCAGCACCAACTTTTCCTCGCCGCTCGCCGCTCCTCTCTCCTCTCCCCCCCTCCCGCTCCTCCTCCCCCTTCATAATTTAAATAACCCTGATATTTCCCTGCTAAACCCCGGCGCCTGCCCCCCAAACCCGCAGCAGACTCACCGCGGGAGCCTCAGCATCCCCTCTGCGCCCCGTTTCCACCCTTTACAGTGTTCTCCGATTTTTCTGAAATTTTTTCCCCATATTTCGGGCTGGACGCGGCGGGCCTGGAAATTGTTTGCTTTCCCGTCCTTCCAGCAGCCATTGTAGTGTATGCGCTGCGGTGCAGCCCAGCCTGCCGCACACGCCGCGCCCACACCGCCCGCCGCCCACACGCACCGCGGGTTGGACGCCTCCCCCCGTCACTCAGCGCCGCGGCCGCGCCCCGCCGCCGGCGCCTGCGGCCCGCGCCGCCCGCCCCGTTGGTGGAAGGAGGCGCCGCTCAAGGCCGGGGCGGGCCCGCCGCCGCCGCCATTGGCCGCCCGGCCCTGCCGCTCAGCGCCGCCGGGGCGTGGGCGGCGGCGGCGCTGGGCCGGGGGGAGCCGCGAGGCCGGGAGCGGGGTAGGCTGCGCCCGTACTTAAGCGGGCTGCCCGAGCCGCTGACGTCTTTCGAATTGGAGACGGGGCTGCCCCCCTCCCGCCGCGGGCTCCCGCGGAGCGAGGTGAGTGCCGAGCCGCGCTCCTGCGCCGCGTCCTCCCCCTCCTTCCCTGCCCTCCCTTCTCCCCGTGCCGTGCGGCGGCGGCAGGTGGGGCTGAGGGGAGCCCGCGCGCCCGGCCGTTGGGCGCCCGCGGCCGTTGGGCGCCGGCCGTTAGCCGCGCGGGGCGGGGGGGGGGGGGGGCGCTCCCCCTAAGCGCCTGAGGGGGGACAGGGCGCCGCTGCCCCCCGCACCCGGCCCGCCGACGGGGACGGTGTGGGGTACCCGCTCCTGCCCCCCTCGTCTCGGCCCCGTGCGGCAGCCGGGAGAGCCGGGGGGGGGGTGGGGGCGGGTGGGTTCGTACGGGCCGCGCTGCGGGGTTTGGGGTTTAATAAAGCGGTCCGCGTCGCGGCGTGGTCAGCGACCCTCTGTGTACGTGCGTTATTAAAAAAAAAAAAAAAAGCTACCAACTGAACGCGCACACGCACGCACAATAAGTCACTTTTCGGCCGGGGGAGCCCATGGAAAAAAAAAAAAATATCCCGGTGGTTTATGAACTGAAAAAGCCCCGGGGGGGGAAAGGAGTGCAAGCAGCAAACATATTTCTCCGCCGCAGGGTTTATAACAGCTAATGTGCTAAAGCGTAATTAGGGGCTGCGGCACCAGAGGAACCCCTGGTTGTGGCAGGGCTCGGACCTGTGAGCCAAAAGCAGGCACACGGCTCTGGGTGAAAACTGGGGGGAAGGACTGCTTCCTGCCAACCTGCTAGCTCAGTCAGGCAGCATTCACGGTGACCGCCTGCCCTTCCTAGCTGATAAAGCTTCAAGCCCTGAAGTACTGGGGAGGGAAGGACTGTCAGACCTTTCTGTAGTTATGTGCTTTTCCAGGCATTATTTGTCTGCTCACAGCTAGGCAGCTTTGTGGGAGCCTGAGCTGCCTGCTCAAGGAGTCTCTGTGTAACGTACAGTGTGCATCGCTTCTCAGTCCGGGGATGTCTGTGGGCTCCGGCAGTGCGATCAAACTGAAAATGTTAACAGCTGTTTGTATAATGAACAATGATGATGGTGTGCCCTGTGATGACTATTATTTCAAGAGGGTAAATCTGAAGTCAGTCTGATACCGTACTCCTTAAGACGTGCCTGCTTTTGTAGTACTTACACTTCTATTACCAATGTAACACAGAGTTATGACTTAGACACATACAAACATTTAAAAACTTTGTCCGTAGTACTGACTTGGGTGAAGTATCATGGTGTGCTTCTTTTCTACTCTTCCTCCTCCCTCTCGAAGACTGGGATTTTGCTATTGTTCTGGATGCATGTTTCCATTTTAGTTAGAAGTTCCTGATCAGAATCCTCTTGCACCCACAAAATAGCAAACAAGCCTAGCCTGTAAACTTAACTTGACCAGTGGATAGTTCTCTAAGGAAAGCAGAAGGTTTTCCTGATGCTGTTTTTTAAAAGGCCTATTTGCAAAGAGTTGTCATGTGGCACGTAGAAAATAATCCAAGCGCCTGGTGAATATAGTTTCACAAGAGGTGTGACATCTAAGGCTTATTTACTTGAAATAGCTTACTCTTAACCAAGGACAAACCTTCATTTAAAAAACCCTGTGAGCTACTGAGAGCAGTATTTGACTTTTTGGTAGCTGATACCAAGCAAAACGGGCTTTTTTTACTGCAGACCTGCAGTTATCAGTTTCCAGTGTGAACAGTAAGAGGTTTAAGTTCAGACTTAACAGCAGTATCTTTAGGCAAAATAAACCAAGGTCAAGTGAGAATGTTGTTCTAAAGTCTCTTTAAGAAACTGTACTTTAGTTTTTTGCAAAGATTTCTTCTTCGGTCCTGCATTTCCGCTTCCATTGTCTTAAATAGTCATCCGGTCAAGGTTAATTCATATTTTTGGCTAGAACTAGTCTGTTTTGAAGAAAAACCCAAATGACCACATCAGTGTCGGAGGTGATGTATGGGAAGCAGTAAAGGGGGTGAGGGTCTGCTACTCTTCTCAATATCCTCATCATGGATAAGTGTAGATTATTGGCATTGAAGTCTCTCAAGCTTACAGTTCTTAGAGCCAGTGTCAAACTAGATGAAAAATGTGATAGAAGCTGTCACGCACGGTATAAGGGGGGGGTCTGGTCTCCTTGTGGTAAAACATTTCTGTTTTGTTAAATGTCTGATACAGCAACACAGCGGAAGGCTGGGCGCTTCTGTAGACCTGGGTACAGGTGATGTGATCCAGCTAAGGAGGCGGCACAAATCTGAGAAGGTTTATTAGTGCTTTGTTTGTTATCTCTATTAACTGAAGTATCTAAAGTGTATTGGTTGTGAACAGTTTCTATGTAGCTGTTTCTCCCAGATGTGGTTGCTTCCTCAACAATTCTTCACCAGCTGAGAAGCTGGTGTAAGTCACCTCAGTGGCTCCGTTTTCTGTAGGAACTTAACCAGGAGTAAGGAGTCCTGATGATGAGCTAAACTTGCCTGAGCTGTCTTGCTGCTAGTGCTTTTAAAATTTTGGAAAAAAAATAAAAATAGAACTGTTCTGTGTGCGTTATTAAAGTCCTTCATTAGATGCTGAAGTTCAAACCTAGTACTTGGTTACTATTAAAAGCAGATGCTTAACCTGTTTCTTTTCTGTTTCTAGCCAGGGTCCAAGTGCCTATAATGTCCAGGCATGCACAACAGCTTAGAGACCATGACAGAAATCCTTGCATAGCGGTAAGATAATCAAATTGGGATTTCTGTTTCTATGCTTCTAGGTTAAAATGCAAAAATAATTCCTCTAGAAATTGCATTATGGATAACACTCGTGTATTGTCATTTTGCATTACAAGTTCCTTAGAGTCTAAAGATGGGAAAAGCTGAAAATCACGTATTAGAGTATATGTGAAATAGCAACCTGTAATTCCATATGAATGGGAGCAATACAACTGATAGTAACTGCTTTGTTTTTCTGTCCTTAACATCAGAGCCTGAAATCCTGGTTTGGCAAGCCCAATGTGTGTGTTGTTTTTTTCAAATAGTCCTTCGTGTGTTATACCACGAATCTTTGTAAACAATTATTTTGTGGAATATATCCCTTCTATTTGAAGAGTATAATGTTTGTTACAATTTCCAAATGAAGTCATTGCTTGGGGATTACTGATTATCTGCTGGGATAGATGTTCCTTTGCTCCCTTTGATGCTATGCTCATCTGAGGAACTGCCTCCTATCTTCATAGATATTCTGGGACTTGTTAGAACATTCAGACACTGATACAGTGACTTCACTCAGCTCTGAAGTTTGTTTTTCCTATTAAAGGAGACCGATGCCTCCAGAAAATGTATGGATGACAACAACTATAAAAAGGATATGTGTACTGATTATTTTTTGAAGTACAAAAACTGCAGAAAATTCTGGGTAAGCAGGTTTTCGTAAGCATCATGGATTTTGTAAGTTTTATTCCACACCTTGCTTTAAGTGCATTACTTGTGATACAGTGCTTTCTGAACTCTTTGGACTTAGCTAGTGCTGACTACTGCTGCTGTTCTTACAGTGACTTACAAATGTTGGTAGAATTCCTAGGTAGTCTCAGTATGTGTTGCTGGACGACTTAAGGAGATGCACATCAAAATAGTTCACTTTGTTTTCCAAAGTTTACCCTCTTAAATTGTGAGTCAGTGCTCTTGTGGTATGTTTCTCTCTAAATTAGTCAGATATTTCTGGCAATAAGTTCTGTTTTGCAGTGTGTGTAAGGCTTGTGTTCTGAGATGTAAGACAAGTTCATCTATTTTTTTTCTGTTCTTATGGGTCATATTCACATTAACCTAAGATAAAGCTCAGGAAGAGTTTGTTATTTGGTGGTTATTTCTTATTTCTTTCTGTATTGTGGCAGGAAAGTATCATTAGGAACTGTGTGCAGTTAAACTGTTCTCTATTGTCATTCCTCATGCTATTGTAATAGTCTTTTAGCTGATGCCTTTAAGTACTTGTGTAAGCCACCAAAAGCCTGTTTACAGACAATTGCACGTTAGTCTGGTGTAGTGTCATGGGAATACTGTAATCTGAAGCAGCAAGGTGAACTATCAGGTAGCTTCAGTTAAATACTAGCACATCTACTAGTCAGCTAATCAGATCTAGAATATCTGGCTCCTCAAATATAAAGAGCACTTGTGTTGAAGAATCTCATTCAGTAAGAGCTCAGAGGCAGAGACTTCTGAGAAATGTGTTCTCATGCTTGCTTTCTTCTATTTTCAGCATGACATAATGATGCAGAGGAAGAGAAACGGTGTGAAACCAGAGATGCCCTCAGCAGAAGAGAGAAGGAAAATCTTGGAATCGATAGAGAAGCCGTACTGACTACAAACTTGCACTGTTTTACTGTTCTCACTGTACATATGGAGACCGGTCAGCAGCGAGTTGGCCTGTTATAAAGCAGACTTCACTGTTGCCATATCTTGGATTAAAATCAGCTCCTAAATTTTGAAATGCGTGAGCTTTCTGGCATAGGACTGGTTCTGTGTTCATACTGTTATTCCTCATGGGATCTTGGCCTCTCACTGGAAGACATGGGTACCAACACAATTTGTCTAGGCACCTCGGAAGCAGAAACTAACTTGTTGTGAAATGCTAAATATTAAACCAGTGGGACTCCCAAAAAGTCTGTTTGAAGGGAGGAGGGTGGGAGGGGGAAGGTACAATGTAGTTCCAAGGGTGGGGGTGGCCTAGAAAGGTTAGTATGAGCAACATCTCTTGTATCCAGCTGTTCTGATTAACGTTCTGAATTTATCATGTGTGGCACCATCACTGTTCTCACACGAGTTGTATTCCACGTCCCTAGTTTAAATACGACTGTCCATCAACTAAAATCCCAAATCCAACAAGCTGTCATGAGGCTTGCAACTGCACTCATCAGTGAAATTGGAAGGTTGCTATACATCAGCTGTGCAAGCTTCGCTTGCTACAAGGTTAGAGAAGTTGGTGAAGATGGATGTGAACTCTCAGGTCTGAACTGAGTAGTGCCTTCTACTGATAGTAAACAGATACTGGGGGGGCTGTGTTAGGGGTGGGACTTGTAGGCATGTAAACATGCACTTGGAGTGACATAGCAGGTTTAACTATAGTACATCTAAGACTCTGGACAGCTGAAGCTCTGCGTTTGGAAATGCTTACTCATACGAGACTACAAAGCTCAGTCTCCTCAGGCACTCTAGTCTTAAGACTGATTCCTTATCTACACTGGATAGCTCGGTTGCTGCCTGAGAACAGTTGTTTTCTCTACCTTGAGTACTTCTTGGTGTCCTGGCTTAAAAAAATCACACCCTGTGGTAAAACAGGAAAAAAGCCACTGTCATGAGCTCAAGTTCCATGTGAAAACCTTTACAACTTGCTGCGATTAAGTTGGCAGAACTCTGGCTGACCTCCTGGAGGATGGTGTAAAAGTGTTGTCTCTATTTAGACTGTTTTGGAAAGACTTCATGGCTTCCTGTTTCTCCTTCTGTCTGGCTTGTCTCATCTCTTTCCACTGGAGGCCTATTTCTATGCTTAGTGGGATTTTATGCTGTTTTCACCTTCCCTCTTGTCATTTGACCTGACTAGTAACGAACAGAGATCTACTTTTCCTCTTTTTCTTTCTGGCTGCTCTCCTTTTACACCTGAGTGTTGAAGTGGATCGATCGTGCCATTTCTGTTACTGGAAAGTGTGTGTAACTCTATGCCTTCTGAGTGCACAGTGCTCTGAGCATAGCTGTCCAGCCTCCAAACCATGTCACAAGTTTTCTAGTGAGTTCCTGGCAAGGGAAATAGACCTTCAATAAAGATCATGAGATTCTTTATTTTGAAATGTTTTCTCTCTACTTAACATTTAAACTTTGCTGTCGCTGTTCGTTGTGGTTTTTGTTTGGAGCAGAGGAGAAACTTTCAGAGCAGACCCAAAGGCTCTACCTTGCCCACCACTTCTAAATTTGTTCAATATCCTCTTATTTACCAGGTTTTTCTTCTGAATTGGCACCGATTCTTCCTTTTACTGGTTTGAGCATTTTGGCCTATGTTCCGGTTCCAGCTTTTTTCTAGTAGCTCCATTCTTTCGCTGCCCTAATGTAGTCCTGCAATGGCTTTCTAGTACAGATTTACTTCGTGAGGATCCTGTGCTCTCCTGAAAGGAGGCTCTCTTGGTTTCATTAGTCGAGCTTAACAGTGGTACTTCCTCACTGGCCATGCCTCTCGTTAACCTTCCTGTTTATCTGCGGTTTTGGAGGAGCTGGCTGTCCACTTTTCCTTAGGGTTGTGTCTCTCTAGACTCTTCTGGCATTGCTGCTGTGCTCATCTAAGGGCACTTTCTCTCCCACTTGGCACAGGCTTGTCATTTGGCACTTCAGCTGCATCTTTGGGCATGGTCTCTTTGCTCCTATGGCTTTAGTTGCTATTCTAGTGCTTGCTGTTTTCCTGTTGCTGCACTCAAGTTTGGAGATTATGCTTAAATCTACTGTATGCTTTAATTCTTTGCAACAAAACAGCATTTCCTCTTTGGGATTATGCTTTTTTTCGGCTGATGCTTTTCTGCATGAGCTCAAGTCTCTTGAAACCATCTCGTTTATTCTAGGTTTTTCCTTTCAGACTTTTGACTGTAGAAATGCCTCTTCTAGGTTGTGCATTTACTCTTTTTTTTTTCCTGCTAATATTTGCTTGGAGAGTTTCCACTGTTTGTTTTCCCTTGGAAGATGATTGACTTACAAAGCTGTGCAGGGTGTCTGTTATACTGTGTCTTTACAAAGAACTAGGACTGGGCTTCAGAAAGCCAGAAGAGGAGATGCATTCCCTGCATTCACATTCCCTGTATTTCACAATGTAGAACTGGGATTGTAGGACAGGCTAAGGCATATGTAATACAAGGACAGTTTTCTAACATTAGACCGTCTGATCATCCATGGACACGCATGGTAAGCTCCTGGGAGTTAGGGCAAACCTGATTTTAATGAAGATCTGAGGGCAGTGTAAACAGTGACCTTGTGCGTTTCATTCAGGTAATCAGTCGTGTTTTTCTTGCATTCACTGGAGGTTGCTGCTCCTACTTCTGAAGCTGAAGGACGATAAATTAATAGCCAAAACAGGCTCTTATGTATGAAATGGTTGATTTGTTTTCATTATTTTTTGTTGTGTGTTTAACCGTCTTTGGTTGTGAGCCAAAGGTAGCAGTCTTTTCCTCATATCTGGGTTTATATTCCTCACTTCACTGAGACACTGAGGTGAGCTGTAGACTGCCAGTCTTACTGGGCAGAAATAAACTGGGCTGGGCTCTTCGTCTCACTAAAGTGAACACGTTCCTGTGCACTAACCTGGGAACACATTGTGAAGGACCAACGTGGTTCCGTCAGAAGAAGGGAAAATACCTCCTGTGGGTTTTGTTTAGCAGCGTTAATTCTTAATTTTGTTTGTAGTACAAGGGCCAAATCTGGACAGTGGTGGTAGGATGTTTCATTTTTTGTTTGACAGCTGGATGGTGCTGTTGCACAACCGAGACTATCGGAAAACAAAATCACTACACCTACTACTGGCTCTTTCTAGCTTTTTTAGCCTCTTCCCATGGAGATAAAAATTTACGCAGGAGAAAGGGAGCCTTGGTGTCGTCTCTACAGTATAAACAGAAGGGAGGCTGGAGTCTCAGCTGCTGGAGAACAGGGTTTATGTGCAGCCTGAGAAGTCTTGGAGTACGGTCCTCAAAAGAGTATTTTTTTCCATTGTGGCCATTTGATCTGAGCTGAGCACTGAGCCAGCAGCAGCTGCAGGCTCTCTGCCAGGCCCAGGTAAACATCCAGACTCGCATCTGTGTGTTTTACCAGCTTGTATTTCCCATTATTCCTCAGCACAAGACTCACACGTTTGGCTCCAGAGCTTTCTGCTGCCATGGTTGGTATGAGTTTGTGCTCCTGGAGGTGTTCATCATCTATCTCCAGTCCTGAAAACCAATTTGGATTTAAAAGGTGATGCTTTGCAAGGCATGGGGTCACATGTGCTGCAGCTGTGAGCCTAGTTTGTGGTCTTCCCTAAACAAAACTGGGCCTCTTCACTCTTGTGTGTGACCAAGGGCATGCATATCTAGGGAGGCTTTGCTCAAACGTGTGTAGAACAGATTGTATGAATTTGGTGTGCAATATTACTCTGCTTTAATGACTTTCTAGGCAGCCCTTAACTTGCGCTAAATGTATTTGCGTCTTTTAAGGCAGTCTTCCAAAGGAGCTATGAAAAAAGCAATCATAGTAAGAGAAAAGCTTGCAAAAACTGTATAATATTGGCTGGTTATTTATTCTCTTTCAAGAACTTGAGGCAACTGGAGTAATTCTGTGAGTGTGAAAGGTAACAGAGCAAAGCACGCAGACTTTTTTTAAAATTTTTGTTGCAGCCTATTTGATAGAAAAATGCGAAAGGAATATACTACATTTATACCTACTTAATGTGGTGGGTTATCAAAATAAAGCTTTAGTAAGTTTATATACATGGTATTGTGTACTTAACTAAGGCTTATCAGATTTTGATTAAATAGAATCCTGAAAGAGGGAGAAATTATCTTGATGCTTTATATCTCCAAAGCCTTTTCTCACCGACTGCAGTTCACAGTGATCCTTAAGTCACGCTTACTTCCATTGCAACACTCAAGCCACTAAACTGAATGCAGCTGCCTTATAATGCCTGTACACCGTGCCTGTCTCCCCTTCAGCATTCCCTTCACTAATTTCAACCTCTTGCCTTGCACTAATGCCATGTTCTGCCCCGTGAACTCTATTCTCCTATTACACTAATTTTGTGGATTTTTTCCCCAGGTACAATGCTATTTCATCTCATGATTTCTCTATTACTTTCTTCCTTTTTATCAATAACTTTCCTTCCTCACTTGTCCCATAACTTCATGATCACTATCCATGTACGAGGTGCACAGTTTGTTGCGGAGGTTTCGTTCTGCAGCTTTATCTTCCCTAATTGTCTTTTGCCCAGTCTTCTGTCACAAGCTAATTTCTGTTAGCTCTGGCTGGGATATCTTCCTTGCTTATCTGTTATACAACTTCTCTTCTTAGCATTACATTTTCTTAGTGTACAACTTTTTTTTTTTTCTAAGCATTTCTTACAACATTAACTTTTACTTCAGCCCCAAAATGCACTTCTATAGCTCACTCCTGGTGATTAAAAAGAACAGGTTACTCCAGCTTATATATGGGAATGTCTACACCTATATACGTATCTATATAAAATGTTAATTAGGTCACTAGTGAAAGCATCTCAATATTTCTTAGAAGTTCTGGTAGCCCTTTCTCAAAATAAAAAAAAATAAAAATAATAATAAAAAAAAGCTTTTGAGTCTTATTTGTATTGTATGGTGGTGCCTTGTGTTTAGTGCAGGCTGTCGGTTCCTTCAGCAGCATCCTGCTGTTCCGTGTTAGTCTGAGCAATGCTCTACGCAGCCATGGCACTGTAGGAGCAGTAAAAATAATACCAGAGTTTGTTAGACTGAGAGCTACAACCGATTTTCATATCTTTGCAATCCTGAAGTAGTATGGCAATGGACTGATTATTATTAATTGTTCCTTCCCTGGATAATCTCTTCTAAGGAGACGCGAGGGCTATTTAATAATAGAACATCCTGAACTGGAGGGGACCTACGAGGATCATTGAGTCCAAACGCTTTCTACTGATGTTGTCTGTGGGAGTAATCACTAATGTATTATATGTTATTTAACAAAATCAGACAAGTTGGAGAGGCATGGCTCTTCCGTAAGGAGGAGAGAGGTTTCTTTTGGTGGTGTTTTTTAAAGCTAATAAAATCTTCATTGCCACTGAAGCTACTTTTAAACAGTATTTTTAACAGTACTTTTATACACCTACTTTTAAAATTAGTTTTTAGAATTGCTTTTTTTGAATTTAGCTATATATGTTTTTTTCCCTTTTACTGAGGTAATTGAAAGATTTGCATGTCTAGGTCCTTTATTAACTCCAAAATAATATTTGGATTCACAGTCTGCCTATTTCAAGGACTAAGTATTCAATGTGAGCAGATTCTGTCTGAACCTCCACTCCTAATCTATTCAACTCTATCTGCAGTTATTCCACAACCCGTTACTGTTTCATACTGTTGTGTTTTTTTTTTTAAACTTGAAGATAGCTGGTGAATTAGATTTTGTACTGTTCTCCCAATCATTGCTCTTTCTTTAAAAGCCCTGGTACCCTTGAGCTACTGCTTTACTGTTTTTTACTTCAATAAACAGATGCGCTCTGCAAACGTTTCCTGATAGTTCAGTGCCTTGGCAGAACTCAGACTTGAAACTGAAATGAAAATCTGTAATTGCTCAATCTCTGCTATTTTTCTAACAAATAGTTTTCAGTTTCAGTTTCAAAAAGCATCTTACCTCCTCTTATTTCATATTTCCTCTGGTTACATCAGTGGATACGAGCTATGGTCCGCCTTTTGAAGCTGCTAAATAACAAATGCTTTCTGTTAATGCCAAATTCGTATTTTACCTGGAAAATGTTTTTACCCTTTCACAGTAAACAGTACCATGAACACCTCCTCATGTTTTAGCTTTTTCTCTGACCTACGCTTCTCATTCCCTTTTAGTGAAGATGTCTTGTTTCTAACATCCTTATTGGCACTGAAATGTATGCATCTTTGACTATCTGTTTATCTCAATGTTTTTGATTTACACCTTCTCCCATATACTTTGTATGTTTCTTTTCTCAAAGGTTTTTAAATTCAGCCTTTGCTTTTGGAAAGATGCAGTTAAATTCTTGGCTTTTTTTTTTTTTTTCTTGTTGTTGTTACTTTGTTTTAACACTTCATGTGACACTTTCCTGGCACAATACCCACCCTGAGTGCCAGGGAATATTAATGTCATCCATTGTCCTGTAAAATAAGAGTAATGGCCCTCATACATTGCAAAACACCATTTCATGCATGCTATGGATCAGTAATTTGAAATAAAGTAACCAAGCAATAACAACAGCAAAAAGCAACCCTTTTTATAAATTTATTACTACTGGAAGGGATGAAAATGAAACCTTTCTTTAACTGGTTTTCCATCAAAGCAATTGCGTATGAATATTGGGTGATGTTAATAATACTACTACTAATAAAGTACACCAAACTTTGCAGTTAGGGAATTCTGTGGGTCAGTTATCAGATTTTTGTTGTACATGCATACAACAAAATTGAATTAGGGTCTATCAAATATGAGTATTGCCTGTGTAGATAACACTATACCTTGTTATATCAGCGGGTTAAAAATTGTAAGCAGTAAAGATACCTACACTTTAAAATTATTCCAAAATAGAAGGCGATTGCAAAATAAATAAGAAAATGTACAATGACAGGCAAAAAAGCTTATGCTCAAGATAGAAAAAGTACTACTAAATATACTAAAAGCAGTTCACACTTGTAAGACAAAATTAGACGAATAGTAGAAATAGGGCATGTCAGCTCAAGCTTGAGAACAGTTATAAGCCAGTAAAGAATTTAAGCATTTTTCTTTGATGATAAAAGATTGCAACTGTTTGTCAAAATAGATTTTGCATTGTTTTCACAAAAAAATAGCCTGCTGGCAATAGTGCTTATTATGACACGTGAATCTCAAAATTTGTCTTGCCTTTAAATGTGTGGACCCCTAAGCAGTCCTTGGCGTTGGAGTTGCACATAACTGATGAAGTGGTCGGGGACAAGGTTGCATACAGGAATTAGGGTGACAGGAGTCATGCTTGTGGTGTTTTCTCCTGAATTTTGTTATCGAGTGGAATTGAATGAAGTTACTGCACTGAAATATCCTAGTAATATTCAGTGCTTGCTTCAATGCGTAGGTAACAAGGAGGGGATAAAGGGATAGACCCTAAGGTAGGGCGTGCACTATGAATTTGCCATATCCTGCAGTGTCAGTCTTCAGTACTTTGGCTCTAAATTTCCTATTGGCTGGAGGATTCAAACAGACTTTACTGATGGCCTAAGAAATGCTGTGTTTTAGTATTCCACTTGACAAGTTCAGCAATTCCTTAAATAAAAGATGACAATTTAAGATTCTGGGCTCGTCCAATTCTAAATGCAAGAACTGCTTTGGCTCTTAAATTCAAAACATAGATCCTTAGGGGCCTGTTTGCTCGTCAGCTATCTCTGTAGACGGTGAGAACCTGTGGGTGCCAAACGTGTTAGTATCAGAAGTCCCCGGTGCTTCGTGTTGTGCTGTGCGCTTTGGTGCTGCTGGGCTGGGAGTTGGTCTCAGCTCAGCACTGCTGGGACTGATGGAGCAAGTGTTTTGTTCTGCTCATCCTGGGGAGCGCTTGTGAAGTCCGCTCAAGTGGGGATGAGGGGAAAGAAATTTATTTTTCTGCAGGGTGTTTTGTGATACTCATGTTTTTAGTGACGCCTTCAGTAACTGCCTCTCCAAGTCTCGTGTTGCTGCCCTCCATCTGGTCCCTCGTTGTCATTCCCACCACGAGCACTGGTACAGGGTTCTAGCCTGGGAAACGTTGGCAGCCACAAAGCAGCACAGGAAAAATGGGGAGAAAGGGAGGACCATTGCTTTTCAGCATTTTTTTTTTCAATAGCTGGGCAATTCACCATGCAGCTGCAGCATCACTTGTGCCCCTGGGCTAGAAGGGACGATACAAGGTGTCCAAGTGAGCAGCAAAAGACAGGGAGCAAATGCTGAGGCCACTGCTACTACCCCAGGTCAAACAAGGCGTTTTGTGCTCGCTAAAGGAGGGCTTCGGTATCTGTGTCCATGAGTACACAAGGGCTGTGCTTCTGGAGGTGGCAGGCAGCTAAAACCAGATAAAACCTAGAAGGAGCAAAGAGCTCCCACTCTCTCCAGCTGGGCATTTTAAATAGTCTTCTTGACAGCGTGCTAGTCTTTTTAGCCCTGGACGTGATCACATTGCAATTAAATGCTGGAAACCTACGTACGTGAGGAGCAGAAAAGCACTGGAAAGGCTTAGTGGTAGGTTTCACCTACCCATGTGTTAAAAGCAATTTTCAGGTTTTTGCCCTTTAAATTTTAATGTTCAAAACCCCAAGAATCAATTATGTTAACAAATACTTTAACACCTCAGCTCTTTTAGGGTTGCTGAGGGACAAGAAGAGTTCACAACGTGCTTTGGTTTTCTGTGGCGTAGAGAAATTGCCAGCCAGGGGTTGGCAGAGATCACCACTCTCTCTCTTAGTCTCCTCCAGTTCGCAGCCGCAGGGGATTGTGCTCCCAAAAAAGCTGCTGTAAAGCCGCCTGCGGACATGTACAAAGAGCCAGATGGTCCTTGTGGTGGGGAAAACCAATTCTCTATGTGACCCAAATGGGTACAGATCTGCCCAGTTTTGTGCTGGTCCAGAAATGCAAGTTTCTGAGTGTGCTGGTGAGGTCGCAACGATCTGGCGTGTGTAAGACACTGACTTGTTGATGACGTTGTCTCTGAAGTCACAGAATCTGATGATTTAAAATGTTAATGGCTTCACCTATGTCTTGGTTTGCGGTCTTTGATTAGGTAAAGAATTGCTGTTGACTTGTGAATGACATTTTGTGCGTGTTTTTCCTCTCGTTTATCTCCAGGTCCGTATTCACACTGCTAGATTCTGTGCAAACCCAAGAGAAATCGAATTCCCCATTCAGTAGGGGATTAATACTTCTCCTGAGATGTTTCTGACGCAGGAGGCTTGCAGATGTTCTTATACAAGCCTTTAAAAGGACATTCAACATGTGGCATTGCAAGAACAGATTCAGCAAACTTTAGGTAAGCAAATTGGCTTAATTTAATGAGCCACTTTTCATCAAACTAGATGGGGCCAGATCAAGTGCTTTGCCAAGAAACTTACTTTTATTGGTGCAGTATACTTCGGTACTTATTAAACCATCAGTTTTATGCAGTATTTTTGATGGAGAACGAGCGGAGCTGTTGGAGTGGGGAGATTTCCCACCAAAAGAGGGCGTGATGGGGATGGCTCAGCTGAGCACAGCAGGGCTTATAGCTGGTAATTCAGGTTTTCAAAGCAGAAGCTGATACAGTGCTCCACAACCAGTCCGTGGAGCTCCAAAATCGTCATCTGAAACTAAGCCCAAAGCAACGTGAGTTATTTCACGTGCCCGCCTCACTGCTTTCTGTTTCAGCACAGATAAATCTTAATCCTAAAACAGGCTGGAATAGGAAATTGTCACAAAACCAGAAAGCATCCTTGCACTTCTCTTCCCACAGTAACTTCTGGGGGTTTCTAACAGGGCAAACCATTCACCGTGTTAAATTCACGTGCATAAACCCTTTTGTGGATAGTGAATATTTTGGCATACTCAGAGTTGCTCTCCTGAAATCTGTGTGGAATAGGGGCTTTTGACATTTCTGGCCAGAAAGTCAGTTCTCTGCATCCTGAAAGACTGAGCTTAGTGATATGGTTTAGTGGAGGACTTGTTAGTGTTAGGTCAGAGGTTGGACTCGGTGATCTTGGAGGTCTCTTCCAACCTAGACGATTCTGTGATTCTGTGAGAACCACAAACGTTAGTCATTTCTCTTAATTAAAAGTGTGAGTACTCCAGCGAGAGATGCTTGCACCATCAGAAAGGATTTTTTTTCTTTTTTTTTTTCCTCCTAGAAACTGCCTCCCCATCTCTCTTTCTCTATTGGGGGATGTGTGTGGGCTTCAGTCTGCTCTGTCTTCTCAGTGGGTCTTTGGAGGAGACCTTACTGACCACCTGCTTTGGATTTAGTCTGAAACAGCCTGTCAGGCAGCTTGCAGATAATATTGATTCCCACAGTATTTAACCAAATGACCTTAAAATGCCTAAATAAAGTGTGTGTGTGTCCTCTGCACCTCAAGCCCCTGAAGAACAGCATAAAGATCAGGATTTTTTGAGAGGTCAGAAGACTTTTTTTAATATTTCTCTTGCTTATGTTACAGCAATTGAGTAATTTGTCCTGCTGTCTCTGGGCATACAGCACTCCTGGAGCATAAAACACAGTTTACTAGACTATTTCATACCCTGTTATGAAGGCAGGTCCCTTACAATTGCTTTTCTTGGGTAAGATATCCACAAGCCCTTTGTTTCACTGCCTGATTCCATTTCAATACATCACTTGTACCTTCATCACCCACCATATGCTGACTACTCTATTTTCTTAGGTAGGGTAATAAGTCTTCCCTGAATGTGTGAAATAATCAGGTGAACCATTATTAGATGTCACTACTTCAGCCACTGGAATAAAAGCTTTTTTAGCAAAATGAAATAGAAATTAATTTTACTTTGAAATATTAGCATTTGTTTGTGAGGGCATCTGTTTGCCAAGTTATTTTATATTTCTTCCTATATATGTTCCTTAGACTGTACCATTGTTTCCTGGTTTCTGAAGCTGAAAGAACATTGTTTTTATCAGTCGCATGGCTTTTGTTAAAAGGGAACCTTGATTTGTTCCTCTTAGAATTAGAAGCATATTTTGATACTATTTGATTATTTTTTATGTTAAGCAACCCAGAAAAGAGAAATTTCTAAAAGAAATTTCTTAAAAGGTTCTGGACATTTCCAAATAAATATAACAACACTAACTAGTTGTCTTTAAAATATCTCATTGTGTTTTATTTTCTCTTCTATTTCTTTTACTGCATTACCCCCTAATATATCCCAATAAACGCATTTCAATCACCATAATCATAAAGCACTCAATTTATTAAAGCACATCCATATTCATACAATCTATCCTAAAGAACAGCCAGCAGCTTACATTCCCGTGAAGCATCTTTACTTTCACTGACGGATCAGAGGGAAGCTTTTAGCAGTCAGTGAGGACTGAGCTGCAGTGCTGAGTCCTGCTGGGTGGTGGGAGAAGGAGCTTAATTTGTGTGAGGTGGACAAGAAACACTTTGACTATCAATACTGGGAACATGAAAGAAAATGTGTTGCTTGTGTCAGGGAGTTCAGAGGTTATTCTTCTTCCAAATGAACCTCAGAATGTCCCAAGACATGATGATAGCAGCCTTTTGAAATGTTGTCTCTTTGCTAAACAGAAGGAAAGCTGTTTGAGAGCGATGCAAATGTGACAACCTGCTTATTAGCAGGTGTGTCACTTGCTCCTAACAAGTTACCTGGGTGTAGAGCAAACAGCATCCCTAATGGTCAGCTTCACCTACAGACATTAAAAGAAAGCATCCAATTAACTCTCACCCAGCAGAGTTAAGGTACATTTTATTTCAGCAAAGATGCCAATAGAAAACCTAAGTAATGCTTTCTATTCCCAAGAAGCCAGACTGGGAACTCTGTGGTACTCTCCTTCCTCAGGAACTCCAAAGACTTAGTCCTCAAGAGAAAAAAAAATAAAAATGTCAGCCAAGATTTTATTAACTTAGAGGAGAAAAACAACTTCCAAATTCCTCAACACAGACCATGTTTTACCAGCTGTGCTGAAAAAATGATCTGGGGAATGCCGGTTAGTGGCACTGCTGAAGAGGCCATCTCACCCTACAATGAAGACAGGTAATTTCCCAGGTAAACCTATCTTAAGTAATTTTTTACTTCATTTTTCAAACTTCTAAGCTGTCTTCGTACTTCATGTGCAGGTTTTCTCTCTGTTGTGGCAATCACATTTTAGTTCTCAAAACCAGAGGCATATTTTCCCCTCTTCTTTGAGACCTGTTTAAACTATTTGGATGTTATTAAGCTAAGTATCATTTATAAGGATAATTCAAGCAACAGGAGACAGAATGGAAAAATAGAATAGTTGAGAGTATTTGCAGACTTTAAGAAATATATCTTGCTTTAGCATCTAATAATAAAATTACGTTTTTATCTTTAAAAAAATCCCCTGGAAGAGGATTTTTATTGCCAATATAAAAAGATCTAGGCCATAGCTACTTCACTTTCTTGAATAACAATTAGAAGTCCACACACACCTGTAGCATTAAAGCTCCCAGGTTAGCAAGTGAGAAGATCTGGCACCTTGATTATGGCTGATGTTTGTGGGCAGGGAACACTGCAGTCTGTGCGCTGTTCTTTGTAGACCTGTGGCATCCCCAGTGAGGCCAAGGACTCTTGTATTTGTAGACCCAAGGCTACGAGTTTCAGACAAGGTTTTCAGAATGGAAAGCTGTGATTTCAGGCATTTTCTTCCCTCTAAGTGTTGGGCCCTCTGCCTATGTTTCAGGCTATGCTCATAGTATGGAAATGTTTGGATGCTTGATGTGCCTCAAATCCTGATGTTTAACTGTTGATATCACACTCCTGATGCTTTTACACCTTTATTTAGCTTCCTCAAGAACCTGCACCACATGCTAAGCTCCCAACTCCTCCTCCTGTTTGGGGAAGTGGAGGCAAAAAGGAAGAAGAGATCTGGGAAATCTTGCCTCCACTCATGCACTCACAGAAACTGAGCTGATTTGGGAACCTGGAGCCTACTTCTCACCCAATTTTCTTGTCCTGAGGGTAATCCAAAGCTAGTCTTCCCTTTGAGAAGACAAGTGTGTCCACTCCACTCACCCCAGCCCTTGATGGTAGAAATTCACCCCAGGCCATGCGGTCAGAGTGGAAGTGCAGCGGATGGTCCTTTGCCACGGAAATGACCGATCAGTGTGATTTTCAAGACATATTTTGACTGCAAGCAAGTGCGCTGAAGTGTTACATCGTCTGTGAATTCGGCTTTTCTGCACCGTGGGTTAATGAGTAATCCACTGCGTACCTTTATCTTGCAGAGTTTTGTGTTAAATTGTTGGTTGCACCAGAAGGAATGGAACTTTTTATACTAATTAATAGTGATAATTTTTGTTTAATGTGGCAGCTGAGATCAAGAAACAAATTGTTCTAAAGTGAATTAAATTGGAGGGCTGTTATCCAACAGATTCCTGCTGTCAAAATGTGGAGAGCCTGCCCCCTTTCCCAACCCTTCTTCCCCTTGCCCAGGGACAGACTCACCTTCAGCCCTCTGCCAGTTCTCACACGTGTGGGATCCCTCACTGAGCTGATCAAATTTGCTAACCCAGCAGGTTAAAGGGAACAGCTTCTGTGGGGTTAATGGCTGGCCTTATGTAATTTCACGCTTAAACAAAGTGATTGTGCAAGCACTGGAACACGTGAGCCGCAGGCACGACACGGCATCTGCTCACAGATGATCATTTGCGATTGCTTCCCCTCTCTTCAATTATTAACATTTGGGCCAAGAGACCTCCTGTTTAAGCCTGGGTTACCACAAACAAAATTGATGAGTCAAGACTCCGCAACAGCTCATATCCTCTGTGGCTCACCAAAGAGACCTCTAACACCAAAAGACTCCAGTTGCATGACATGAGGTTCAATTCCAATTTTCCCATCTAATTGTTTGACTTCTTACCAACAATAGTCTGGGAAAAAAAAAGAAAAAAAAAAAAAAAAAAAAAAAAAAAGGCAAGAAACCAATCTTATGAGCATTGCTTCCTGTTTTCTGAAGCTGACTCCAGAACAACAGTTTGTGTAATGATGATGAACTGTTAAATATAATTAGGTCTTTTTCCCTATGGACTTTGTAATAAAAATTGTAAACAATATTTTGCAAATAAAGCTGCAGGCCTACAGGCTGTCACTCCCAGATGGCATGAATTAGCGGAGGAAGATTTGTTGTGCTTCCTTTCCCCGGCAATCCACCCCTCCCTTGGTTCTGGATGTGCTAGCCTTGGACAGGGATGACTCAGCTGCTGGTTAATCACCTGCTGAAGTGCTAAAAGTGATAGCTTGGCTCCCTTTCCTTAACAGTGAGCTGTCGAGGCAGACCAGCAAGAAAACGCTTTCCTGCAGCTGGGAGAATTTTCCTGCCTTCACATCTAGATTCACTGCAATTAGAGGTTGGTGCCTTCATCTGCACAGATTTTACTGTGACTTCAAGGGTCCCTGTTGAGATGTTGTTTAATAAAAGCTTCCTGGTGCACAAACTGCTCGTTCATGATAAAGATGACTTTTTACAAGCATCTCTGTAAAGCTTTCATTAGCAGAAGAGCAATTGACATGAACAGCTCACCCACAATGTAACTGGAGAAATACGGGGCAAGGATGTTTCACTGTTTTACGTCTGACAACACGGAAAGTAACAGAGGATTTCCGACCAGAGAGACTGTCCCCCAAAAGAGATCAGATCTGGAAGCACATTCCAAAATCTTGCAGTTTTAAATTACTGCTTTCTGGATTGATGATGGTAGGGAGAGAGAGGGGAAAAACTACAAATCACATGGGAAACTTTACCAGCCCCTACATCCCCAAGGGGCCATATGTGTCCAACAGCTGCTAGGGAGAAAAACAGGGAAACTATGGTCGTGTTTTGACAGGTCTCAACGTCTTTTACAAAACAATTGGGACAGCGTGAGAGATGCAAAACAAGCCCAGTTTACCACAGTCAGTTTTAACTAATGCGATCCAAGGTCCTCATAGACTATTTCTTTTGGTGTCGGTACCTCTTTCCCCTAAATATTAGAAGGAACGCAGTATGTGAGCCAGCTGCCTGCTCTCAGCACTAGTAACACCAGCCACCCCTGCTGACAAGCAAGCAAATATTGTGAGAAGATCATCTCCAAGTCTCTGCTGTGAACCTTGGCAAGAGCCAGCATGCGCTTTGTGTTCTCCACCTGCTGCAGTGCAGATTTGTACTGCTTAACCTAACCAGCAACAGTTCCTCAAGTGGCTGAAGTTTGAGGAAAATGCAGTCACAGATAGTTACCTTAGCTGCCCACCATCTAAAGGACAGAACCTATTAAGTGCAAAGGAAAAAAATCTAAGCTTTATTTACAACGGCAAATATTTTGCTGGATGTATTTTACTTTGGCCTCTGTTGTATGACTGAATATATTTGGGAGAATTGGCTCCATCCTCAAGAGAAGAGCATCTTCAGCTCTCCTTCCTCCCATGGGGATGGCAGCAGCAGTACTATGGCCCCTCTTCAGCCGGTTGACCAGATCACCCATTCCCAACAGATATTTCCCATCCTCTTTGTCAGGGTCCTCTGAGCCAAAATTCTCCTGCAAGCCCATGGTTGCATAACACTGAGTAAATTTCAGTCCTGGAGGGCAGAGAAAACAGTGCCAAAAAGGATTATTCAAAGTTACAGGTCTGTGTAACTTCTCGTAGCGATGCCGTCGTAGAAAAAGTTCATCTCCTGGCAGGGTCAAGCTAAATGAACACGTGTAATTCCTGTTCTCTATTCTTGTTTTTGGAACAAGTCTGATTGTTATTAACATTTTTGTGTAGGAAGGTCCAAGGACATGGCAGAATCCCAAAGCCAGGTTTGCTCATATAATCGTGCTTGCTGTCTCTCAGCAAGTTTTCAAATTAGTCGTGTGATAAGTATGTTGTTTGAGAAACAGATCTCAGATTTATTCAAAGACATTCTTTCACAGATTTTTCCATGAACATCCCACATCTTTAATATTATGGTATATTTAATATATTCCATATATTTAATTGTCTGGTATAGTAAATGTTGGACTTGATACTATTTAGGGTTCTTACCTGCAGAGGTAATATTCCAAAACATCACCGCACACAAAATGCAGATATCCAAATATCTGCAGAAAAACAAAAGCAAGGGCATACATACATCTCTAAATAAGCGTCATGTAATACTGTATACTCCAACCTCAGCGGAATGCCACTGCTAAGCTGTGTTCTTTGATGGATGACAGCACATGCAAACCTTAAGAGCCAAACAAACATTATCAACATTGTACTGATTTTTTTTTTTTTGGGTCTTTCTCAATTCATTTTCAAACCATCAGCCATGAGTGCTGGAAGTCTTCATACCGGTGAAGCTATTTACCATTCTTTTAACTTCATCTTAAAATTAAGCACAATGTATGTGTATGTAGGTTTACAGGTACTTTTTTTTCTTATGATTTATTTTTTTAAGAGTGATCCTATTCCTTAAAGGATTATACTCCACTTACAATCAATCTATTTTGCTAATCTTCTTTAAAATATCCAAGATAACAGCAATCAATTTATAGCAATTCTTTTCTCTACGCAGACAAAATACAAAGGTTCTTAATATTTTCAGCCAAGTTTCCTTATATATTCCAACTTGGGAGTGGCAATAGGATGAGAGCCAAGGAATTTCCAGAAATCTTGAAATGCTAGTAAGTCATTACTGACGTGGTGCCATGAACATTTAGTTGAAAAAAGTTAGATGTAGAATAATTCTGATCCTGATTAGCACTTATTATCAATGCACCCCACCAGAAGTCAAAGCTTGCTTTCACAATGGGGAAAGAAGAAAGGTAGCTACTTCCATAACTACAGAATAAACTTAGTGTTTCAGCATTTTCTGACCTCAAATACTCTCTGCAAAACAGCATTTTAGCTGCTGCCTTTTCTGACTCTTCATCACTACAAGTTATTATTGATTTAAGTTACATTTGTTTTATAATTTAATCATTTATTGGTGTGAAAATGTTATTTGAAAATAGTTGTAGGTATATAAGATCTGGAGAGTAGTCCTGTGACAGAGGATATCTTCCAAAGCAGATTTCAGGGAAGAAAGTGGTATGAAGCCAAAACGAATGCAGAACTTCCTAAGTCCGTCACCTCAGAAGCTCTAATGGTTCACACTTAGGAGCGTAAGCACAGACATGGTAGATTTCTTCAGGGTGTTTTCCAACTCATACTTGGTTTGTAGAGGCCTGATTTGTTGTTCTATAAAATCACCTCCAAAATCCTCAGCCAAGGAATGATCTCTCTCCCAGCTTTTCCCCTAGATCCATGGCTATTTTCAGTGCTCCTTTTTGTTATTAAGAGAACACTATTAAAAGGAAAGAAAATATATAGATCCACATAACTCAGGTGGATAACATGTATGGATATTCATGGTACAGCTCTGTGATTTTATCTTCCGTAGTATGATAAAATGCAGTAAGACAAAAAGTATATGTACAAGAAAACACAGGACAGGCCTCCACAGCAGAAATAACAACACTTTCTTTGGATTTGAAAATCCATTACTTCTGTGTGGCACTATTCTAATAAATAAATAAATAAATAAGTAAATAAATAGCAAAAAGGCTAGCTTTGTGGCTGAGTTAATATATGATTATGTGAATATGAAAGATGTGAATATATCAGTGCCTCCTTAAAACGGGTTCCCAGCAGTCAGGGTGCTACCCCACAAAATGTCTGCTGTTTTTAATGAGCACAGAGACTACTAATCCAAGAAGGAAAGCATTGCATAGATAAGTCGCCATGACCTCAGATGGAAAGCACTAGCCTGCTAGGGAATAGCAAATTGCAAAGACTTGTTTAAAAGACTTTGAATAAAACCGAGCAACAGTTCCCCCAAATCCTCTTAAGCTAGTTGTTCAAGGCCTAGAGGAAGATGATTTTGTTTTGGCCTCCAATTGCCTGTGACTACCCAACTATATCACTCTTTTGTCCACTGGTCTACAGGGACATCACTTGTGGAATTCTTGTGGAATTGGTGGCAGTTCTTGTAAGGGCATCACAGAATCATTAAGGTTGGAAAAGATCTCCAAGATCATCTGGTCCAACCATCCCCCTACTACCACTGTCACCCACTAATCCATGTCCCTTAGCTCAGAAGCAAGGTTGGAAACACATTTCAGCCCATTACTGCAGGTTATGATCACTTCCACAAGCCAGCTCTGCCTGCTTCAACTATTCCCTTCATATTTCCACTTGCATTACCCTCCACAAGTATTACACTGTACTGCAATACTTGTATTACATTCCCACTTTGTATTACAGAGCAGGGTACTCACGTGGTGACTGTTTCTCATTGTCCACAGGCTCAGAGATGTAAGCCATACTGAAAAATACGGAAGCTCACCATTTTTAGTCAGTTATCTTAATTTTGTCCTCTTGCATTCAAACAAGTTTATGCTCTCAATTGCTTGAGAAGCAATTTACATTGACATCTACAGGTCAAAGACACCTGAGGATGAATTAGCCCTAAAGCACATTATACAGTCTATTTTTTGTCACGAGTAGCAGTTGCTATTCTTGTCACTATAGAGTCACATGAATTGTCTATGGCAGATGTAACGTTAGCCCTAAATTCAGGTGAAACTATATTTACATAAACGTAGAGCAAATCCTTAACTATACAGTGTGATCTATACCAAAGAAATATGGTTACAGCTTAGAAAAACTTCAGGCTCAAAAATAGTGTTACCTCAAGCTCATTACATATTTTACTTTTTTGTGAGCGTGTGTGTGTAAGATTAACTTGGTATTAATTTTTAGGAAGCTGTAACACAGGAGATTTCAACTACATACCTTGTCATTTTACTCTCATTCGCTGTTGCAGACTGACTTGATGCCAGAGCAGGGAAACTGTGTACTTCCTGGAGGAAAGACTTCAAACAAGCACCTCACATGGCTCTTCTGCTGGGATTTGTTCCTTCTGAGATTTGTTCCTTACGCAACCTTTACCCACATAATTCCTTAGAACTGACAGCTCTTTCTTGAACTGTTAAAGGCTTCCCAAAACACAGGTATGCTGTTTTGCAGTAACTGTATCATGTCTGGAGCCAGATTTAAAATTTAGTTAACCGTACGTGGTGCATTGTATGAATTTGCCTCAAGGACAACCATCAACATACCAGAAATATGCAGACAGATCGATAAGTAATTCAAAGTGTATTTTTTTTAAATTAATATAGAGAAGCCCATGATACCTGCTCTCCAGTTATGGATGATGCTCATTGAAGCTTTCACAGAAAACAGATGCCTCAACTATCACATCTCTGTGTTAGTCTCTCAGCAAGCTTCTTTTATATGGACACAACACAGATGATGCAGACTCCCCCGTGGGGCTGCACCATCACCAAGGTTTCATAGCCCATATCATGGCACTGAGGTTTACAATGCCAACAAACAAGACTTATTCTGCAAAATCTTCACTGTTGCTGTTGCCTGCACCTGCTGACAGTGCCATTGCCGCTGCTCCTCTCCTGCCTTGCAGTTCACATAGCTGTCTTCAGATGATCAACTGCCAAAAGTTACCAGAAAAGAGGTATCTGCTTGGTTCCTTCCTAAAATGAGATCAGACCATGATGAAGACCAGCTACCAAATAGATGTGTGCTGCTCTGGAATATGATTACCAAGTTCATAAAATTTCCTCCTCAGTCTCATTCAGAGGATCAAGTCAGTGCCAAGAAAAATCATATTCTCCATGCTTTGAAGCATTAAGGAATAGTAAGACATTTGCTACCACAAGAATACGAGCTCATATGGAAAAGAAACAGCAGGTAACAAAACACTATGACCTGGATTGTTTTTGAATCACTGTATTGATGACTGTCAAGCCAACCTTGCCATCCTAGTCAACTTTGGGACCCAGTTATTGTGTTAGGGATTATTTAGTGTTCTAAGCAATGGTCATGAAACCAGTTATTCTGGTAGGAGCTGCCTGATGTGAAAGCAACTCTGCACTGTTGTCAGCCATGGTGCTGTCACAACTGAGATACTCTTTTGTGTTCTACCTTCTCGTCTGGGTCTCACAGAAATCCTTCTTTGAGGAGTTTTCTTGCTGGGTGCAGGAGGAAAGAGTACTTCTGGGCATCAGGAAAGTAATCAGAACCACTGTCATTGTGGAAGTCAGCCATCTGTGATCCTGAGAAGTTCATATGGTAGCAGAAGATCTCCACACTTGCCTCATATCTCCTCCTGAATCCAAGGGAGGCATTTGTGTTTCTTAACTTCCAGGGCACATCTCTACACGTCTGTCGTTCAATGGCAGTTGATGTGCTTAGTATTTACGGGAGATCAAACCATCAGCAGGATACGGTATTATCTTCCAGTCACAAAGTAATCATCACACAAGCTAGTACTCGTAATCCAGAAGACAAAGATCCTGTGTGATTTTGCAATATAGCTCTGTTTACTTCTTGCTACTATTCAAGCCTACAATGGGGATTGTCTCTTTCCAGAAAGACAGCACACACACAAGCTGTAGCCACCTGGATCACTATCACACACCATTCATCTCCTCCAGTTGCACAGGTAGATAATAGGGCCATTATGTTCTACTCCAGGACAAGCAGGGACAAGATCTTTCTTTTATGTCATCAAGCAGACTGAACTGATGAATCAGATCCCCTTTTCTAAAATGCAGACCTGGACTATGGTATGCCTTGAGAAGCAATTTACACCTACATCTACAGACCAAAGACTGTTTCTCAGTTTATCTTCTCTCAGGAACAATATCGCCTGAAGAAATTGCTTGTTAAGGAGACCAACAAGAGGGAAAAACACAAAAGTGCATTTTTTTTTCTAGACACTTAAATCTTAATTGCTATCATGCAGCTGAAATAGTTTCAGTTTCTGGACATGAATCTTGCTTCATTTGACCAATAAAGTTTTACCACTGCCTCAGCTTCATTCTAGATCTCTTCCCTGCAGAATTTTTAAAGGCCTGTATCAGACTCTTCTTAGTGGTATCCAGTGAAAGGACAATAGGCAATGGGCACAAACTGGAAAAAAAAATCCATACAAGCATAATTTAATTAAAAAAGTGAGCATGGTTAAACACTGGAACAGATTGCCTGGAGAGGCTGTAAAACCTCCAGCCTTGGATATACTCAAAACCTGGCAGTACTGAACAACCTGCTCTAGTCAGCCTTGCTCTGAGTAGAGGTCCCTTCCAAGCCCAATGATTCTCTGAAGCAATAAAAGCTTTATGGAGATACACTTCTCATGCACATTACTAGGAAAGATCCTCCATATTTTTTAAGAGGTGAGGAGCCCACAAGAAGCACATACACCACACAGTTGTGGTAGTTGTTGACTTTATTACCAGCAAACAGTGCTATGTACATACATATGGGCACAATATAAGGCATATCTGTTTTCTAATTAGTAACTTTAATTTCCTGAAGTGTACTGCAAAACGAGCAGAATTTCAGAGACAGAAAAGATACAGATCTGAAAGGACAGTTAAGACAAATCTTTTCTTTATCGGCCTGAATTCTACCTCACAACCTGTCATAACTGTAAGGCTATTTTTAACATGCTTGTTTGACCCATTGTTTCTTGCTCATCATTAACAAAATAGTTCTATGTAAACTCTTCTCAATCAGTAAACATCACTAAGTGTATAGTGAAAGGAAATGAAAGTAGCTTCCAGGCCATCATGGGACTTTTTTTTTTGAAATAAAAGTCACCTTTTTCTTTATAATGTCTGCAATTAATTTCATACTAAATTCTATAGTCTTAGTTTGTAGGTATTGCCAATTGCCAATGGACTACTGTGACATGAGATGGGCTTAACCAGCATGTGCAGAAATGGGATACGTTTAAGGTATAATCTTTTTTCTTGTTTAGGATTTACCTAAAGTCACGATGTTGTTCTCAGTTTTCTGGTGGTCATTGTCAGAAAGGGCAAGGCTTCCTCAGCCTACCAGAGGACAGTCCAAAGAGTAAAAGGAAAGTAAAACAAGTCACTGTAGGCACAAGGCAACCTTCTGCCCGATCCAGAGGAACAGAACATGATGCTGTTACTCAAGCTGGAGCTGTAGTGGTCCCATTGACTCCAGTTCCCTCAGCACCATTCCTTTCTGAAATAATCACAGGAGAAGCCCTGATTATACCATGCAATACCTTTGCTTTTAGTAGCTTGATGTCCTTCTTGGCAAGATGTTTGATAGCCCATCTAGACTGTTAGTCTTATAAGTGTACTCCACTTAGGAGGCAAAAAGTTAAAGTTGTTCCTAAAATATTGCACTTAAAAGGTATGCAGAATTCTACTACAAAGTTGCAGGCATAGTATTAGCTTTTAAAATAAATTACACAAAAAGTCAATTAGCAGCACAAACGTCATTTATATTCATTCCTTCCCACCCCCCCCCCCAAGACATGCATAGTCATCTGTGAACCCTGAGATCACCAACCCCCCCCAAACTGATACATTACATTCATTTTGCACCAACAGAGCACATTTTCATTGCATAAAACTTCCGTTTGTATAAACTTGAATCTGTTGGTTCAGGAAACTCTTGAGTTCCTCAGTTTACCGAGGAATGGTAATGGCACTGGCAGTACAGCCCCTCCTCACGGTCCAGTGAATGACACTGAGAGGTCGGGTCGGGTCCATTAGAGGCTCTCCTGACTCCCAGCCAATCACAAGATTTCTTGGTCCCATCTCCCCCCCAAAAATGTCGATTATTAATTTGTGAAGCAGAATGGTATTTAAGGCATTATAATAGGTTCCCTTGGTGGTCTATTTCAATTAATCAATTTCCATAATGAAGCAAAAAGGAAACAGCTCATTGGATAAAAAGTTCAGATGAAAACGGTTAAAAGCTAATTAAAAAGCAATTTTCTTAAAAAATGTTACTAACTAGAAGTGAGGCACCTTAAGTCCACAGCTGCTACAGAAGCAGACCTTTCCTACCACCACCTTTAACAAGCTCTGCTTTTGCATTGCTGAATTTTGTCATTTTCAGTCCTTCTTCCCTTGACCTTTGAAGTTATCCATTAAATTGTAGGCCCCAGCAAATTCCGCAAGGAGAACAGAGATTTTCACTGGCAGGATGCTGTAAGTCAGAGGAGTAGGAGAAGAAGAGAAACCAAAACAGAGTTCAGAGGAGTTGTGCAGTTTTATCACAGAAATCATTTCACCTGACTAATACTAGCCAAGAAAGCTACTATAGTTTCCAGAATACAGTACCACCGGTCCTCTCAAAATACCGATTACACTCATTTGGCTGCCTTCGTTGTTACCATAGATCAACTTCCTGGCTCTTGCAAGCCAGGCTGGAAGTGCTCTATTGCTGGGGCAAGAAATGCCAGCGGGACACTTCCTGAGGGGCAGGCCCAGCCTCTAAAGCCTGCAGTGACACCACACCCCAGTGGAGCGAGCAAGCCAGTTAGACATTTCTGACATTGTTCTGTGGTCCAAGGGTAGAACAAATCCCTAGAAACTAAATTAAAAAAAAAAGCCTCCAGAAATGTGGAGAACTTAATGAGAATTCGTATCAGCAAGTAGAAGCCTAGTTTGCATTTTTAGTCAGAAGTTTTCAGTCTGGCCAGAAAAAGAGAGAGGAAAATAAGGAAGGATATGACTTACTTTTTCAAAGCAAAGAAAACATACAGACTGCGTGGTAGGAACAAAATTTCTTGGTCTTGTCGAATAGCAGTCATTATCTTTTCAGCCACATACTCTGGCTCTAGAACAGGAAGCAGACGTGACCACCTGAAAGAGAAGGTGTTTTCTTATAACAAATTTCTTTGGATTCACAAAGACAACAAATCAATTACATTTCATGTTTCAGCTAAAATGAACAGTGAAGTACCAAGAGCTTTGTCACTTAGGTTGCCCAGTCACTGAACAGCATTTTAGCCGTGTGAGGCCCTAAAGATAATAAAAGCAGAGCAAAGTCTAGCTTGTAAGAACCATAAAGGAAACATGAGCACGCAGCATGCATAATGTGGAAGCTGCATAAAGACTTCACAACAGCTTACTCACTTGGTCTCAGCGCCATCAAACATTCCTGTGCTTATGAAATAAGGACACACAGTTGTAGTTTTAATACCAGTCTTCCCCAGACTTCTCATCTCTACATCAACAGACTCTGCAAAACCAACTGCTGCAAATTTACTTGCACAGTAATCTGTAAAATAAAACAGTAATTGCAATTAAACATTTTAACTTCTTAATTAAACCTTACTAAACAGGTTCAGTGAGTCCTACCACGGTCACAGGAGCAGTAACAGTATTTGACAGAATGAGGACAAAACTATTCAGTTTTTATGGTGTGCAACACCAGCACTACATTATAAAAACTATAAACACACTACCACCAGAAAATTACTGTCCAATAATAACACTTTACAAGGGAGTAGGAAGCATTTCCATACGTTATTAATAAAACTTGTTTGATGTGATTCACTCTTACTTTCCTTCTCCTAAGTTCACTGTTGTAGATGGGAAACTGTCTGCCAATCACCTCTCTGTCACCTTCCTGTTTGACAATGAACAACAGCAGATTAAATTATCTTTTTGTACCAGGCCTTATCATTGAATCCATGAACTAGCTTTTTAAGCAAACTCAAGCTTTCAAAACTCTCTAATGTGGTTTCAGCTTGCATCTCAATTTGTCTTCATTATCACTGCCTTGAAGCTAGATTTCTTTTACTGCTATGCCACTTATTTCATTTTCCTCCTCGCTTTGCAGGCATTTTCCAGGAATTCCTTCTGAATTTGCCCTGATCTCAACACTTTCACTTTGCAGATTCTCTTGAATGAGTGGCAGAGAGAATGCAAAATGAGATATCACACATCTACCACTGTACCACATTTGGATTTAGTACGTTTGAGATAAGGAAGCCTATACAGGACCCTGCTTAGCTTGAGAACACATCTGCAAAAGAAGTGGCCTCCTCCCCACAAAATACCTGTAGGTTAACTTTGGAAACTGAGAACCACAGCGTTTGTTGTTTAAGTTCTGTATGAAGCTTCTAGATCCTCTTATTGCCTTGTCAGTGTTTCACAGCACTGCTGAGCATCTGGAAAACTTTTTGAAGGAATGCTCTATTTAAGGTCAGCTGATTTGAAAGTATCGCTATTTGCTTTACCTCTACACAAAGACTCAGGAACTCAGAGTTAGGACTTTAAACCACACTAATTGTCTAAATGAACGTTAGCTTCAATACACTACCTGCAAGACGATTGACTCCAATCAGTCCCGCTGAGCTTGCGATGCTAACCAAATGTCCATGGTTAGAGGCTATCATTGCTGGGAGGAAGGCTTTGCAAGTCTGCAACGTAAGTCAGAGTTCCAGTGAAACATTTTAGCAAGTAAGCTCCCTGCTATAATATTTTGAGGATTTTATTTATAGGGAAATTCTGCCTGTACTTTAAGTAAGGTGTCTCCTCCCCATCCTCCATTATACAAGTGGGGAAAGAAAACAGGAATTTTGTTTGAACTCTAACCTAAGCTGGGACCTTGCAGGTCCTACCAGTACTGTTTTCTCTTCAACGCTAAAGACAGATGCTAACTTGCTGAAAGGTAAAAACACAGTTTCAGCTAGCTGTTGTTTTTTTTTAAACCGCAAAACTCAGCACTGTATTGTTTCGAATGGACATTAAGCCCTCGCTACAAACTTTATAAACCAGCAAAAATTTAAATTTCATGTCTTCCTTCCATTAAATTTACTTAATCTTTGTGATTAAGTTTAAGTATGAAGAAGCTGAAGCATGTTTTAATATCCTGTTTGCAATTCTTTAATGGTAAAAACACTATATAGTGATCATTCTTCCCTGAAAGAAAGAAAATTAAATTATTCATTTTGGACAAAAGCCCCACTTACTTAGTATAAGAGCATCATCTGAACATGTGGTATTTCTTACTAAAACTATCATAACCACAAAGTAACTAGAACAATAACAGAATTGAGCTGTTCTGTTACTAGAGCAGCAACCTCTAGGCGGGGCCTGCTTCACATCAATGAATATTGAGGGATATAGCATCTGACTAGCCTCAGAACTTAGCAGATGGCAACCCTCAGTTCTTAAGAGCATTTGTAAATGCTAAGCAGTTTTGCTTCCACCTACCTACCCAGAAGTTCCCAAAGGATCTATTCTCCCACCTTTTTTTAAATCTCACAGACTGCAAGGCATAGAAAATAATTTCTTGCATTATTTTTACTGAACTGATGGGATCTCTATATCCTTGCATGCTTTACTCAATTCCAAAAGGCAAAATTAAAACTGTAAACATGTTAAGATATTTTAATACGTATATATAAGGAGAGCATTACCCAAAAGTGTGCCATTATGTTCACTTGCATAGTTTTTTCCACAAGCGAATCTGGAGACTCGATAAACCTCTTCCCAGTTACAATACCAGCATTGTTGACTAGGATGCTAACGTCACCAACTTCTTTTTTAACCTAAAACAAAAGCCTTAAGATTATTATGCAACAAATAAAGCATAACAAAAAATATTGACATATAAAAATAAGAAATAGAAGCATTGCACATCTCAACCAAGGTGAACATATTACGCTTGTTACAGATCCAAATACCTCGTGTTCTTGCATGTTCTCACCTGTTTGGAGCTGATCTCACCACTGGACTTTGCTTGGAGCCCAGCAGTCCCAACAGCTCCAAGCGTGCCTCTGCCTTCAGTACCTACAGTTCTTCCTATGACTGTTCCAGCAAGCCCCTGCTGCAGAGACCTTTACTAATACAAGCATTTTGCTACATTAATCCAGTCTTAAAACCAATGAATGACTCTGTATTAAGGGCCATTTCTACGCCACACTGTGAGGCACAGTACATAAATTCTCACGCTAGGTGAGCTAGCAACTACTTAATAGCATCTTCATATTTTGGGCATTTCAAGATTCCCAAAGCTGTTTTCCACAGGTTCCACATCTTCTGACTGCAATTGTTAGACACTAGCAAGCACTACACAGCAGTTTCTCCATTAGTGGTAGCTTCATGCGTATGCCACAACAGCTATCCTATTAAACCAGACCTCCCAGCACCATTCTGGAGGAGCAGACGGAGTTCTCTACCTCACTATGTTAGGGTTAGAATGAGCAGTCACTTTTGATCATAAATATTCCACATATGTATAAGCAGTGAGAAAAACAGCTTAGAAAATTAATTTCTACCTTACGACCATCTCCTTTATTTAAATATCTTGATTACTTCAAGCAACTTTATGGGTCAGGAATTTAAGTTTTTTGTTTTTTTTTTTTAAAAAGTTGATTTTCCATGAAGGCAGCCTGAAAGAACACCATAGTTGCAGTGATATTAGTTCTCACGGTAACACAAGAAGGGAGACAGTCCTGGGAAGGACACTAGTTTACTACAGAAATTATACAAAAGCTTTAGGGATTTGGTATTTTATCTTCCTTATAAAAGGAAGCTTTTATTCAGGCATCTGCAGTTTAGGTGAGGGAGTGAAAAAACACATGCATTCACAGAATGCAAAAGCCTTAGGAGCCTTCAGGGGCAGGGCATGGTGCAGAGGCTTTGTTTCTAATATATTTGCTTTGATTCTAACACCGAGCCAGAATCCTTTTGAAATGGTTCCAGAAAATAAGTTGGCTAAACAGTAACCTCTGTGCATGTAGTTCAGTAAGAGGAAGCACAGTTCTCATTTTAGCTCCAGAATGAGAGCTTCCAAGAATAGACTCACCTGACAGGACAACCATAGGCAGCTGATAAAAATCAAGATATTGCACCGGTTTTCACAAAAGGAGAATTAAAGTTTTCAATACAGTTCATTAATCCGAGCTATCCAGGAAATAGGAAGCGAGTTCACTATTCTGGTTGAATTTGCAACTTCAAGTGCTAAAACAGGTGCTGATGAGTAGCTTTGGGAAACTACGCTCTTATGCCCTCTAGCCACCCAGTTCCAGATCACAGGAAATTCATTTTGTAATGGTATCTCATATCCTACATAAATACAGTGACTGAGCAGACCAGAGGGGTAGGGTAACCTGTATAACAGTAAAGAATTGAGTTCAGCATTTATTCTCTTAATTTCCGTCTTCCTTAAACTCGTTCCAACTTCTCCATGTTTGTTAAACCAGTAAGTGTTATTAAAAATAAAGGAAGTAGCCTCGGTAGGATTACACAGAATAGCCTTGATATAGCTCCCTAAGCCAGAGCCCCTCTCCACCTCGGCCATTCCCCCTCAAAGCGCTGTCATATAACAATTAAAATATTCCTGAAGCAGTGCCACATGATCTTTGCAGTCAGCCTTAGACAAGTTGATCCAGTCACCAACGTATGCACTCCTCATTACAAGCAAAAAAAAAAATAGTCTGAGTTCAGAGACAGACAGTAATCATTAGTAAGTGATGCTGCAGTACAGACTGCTGCCTCAGGTCAGAGGATCTTAGCAAACCTGGGAGCATGGACCCATACCCTAGGGGCTACCCCTCGGGAAAATAAATACTCGAATAGACAGTCATGCTGTTTCTGGGTGCCCAGGCACGGACAGGGGTGATGGATGCGGTGCATACAGTTTATAACTTGGAGCTTGAGGCATTCGGGTTAGGAGGAGATGAAAACACTGTCATATGGCAGCAAATAAGAACAGCCTTGATCACCCAATTCTAGCTAGAGGCAAAAACCTGAGCAACCTCTTCCTTACTCATGTTTAGAGATGGCTGTCTCTACCAAGCTTTCCAAAATATATTCACACTTTAGAGAGAATTCAAAGCAGACCCGAGTGCCTTCACGCAACCCAGACAAACGCTTCCAGCTTCACAACACCTTTGGTCACGCTGCTTCCCTGCTAACCAGATGTGGCAGCTCCTTGCTCAAACAACTGGCTGTTTTGATCCCCTTCCCCTCTCAGCTATCCCTGTGCACAACAGAGAGCCAAGGCGCTCACACCAGGCTTCGTCATTCTGCTTTCAGGCCAGAACAGAAGACCTTCACTGAATGGCTTAGTGGGGCAGGGAATGTCAGCCTTCCAGAACTGTAAACCTCTCCATTATGCAGAGCAGGAAAGCATGTTCTGGGTGTTTGTTTTAAGCCTAGGTAAGCTAAGCATTATGCAAACAGCTGATCTGGTTAAGCATCTTTTTCAAGCATAAGCGCTATTTCCTGTTTGTTTCTGCATTTACATGTACTCTGTGTGTGTGGAAATTTGGTAGTGACTAATTCCCATGAATCACAAACAGCATCCTGAAGTATCTGCTTTCTATGAAGGGAGGTGCCCCCTCACCACCCCTGGCTGCCTCCAAACTTTGGAAGAAAGCACTGGGTGTTTTATAGGCAACATGAAATATCACCGGGAAGCGTGCTTCTGCTGTGCAAAACAGCAACAGCAAGGAAAGTTCTCCGAAAAGTGGAAAACTGGCTGCGAACTGTCACGTTGACAAACAAGCAACAAAAAACAGCACACGAGCAAGCCCGTAACGTGCAAGAGACCCTGGAAGTGAATGTGACCCCAAATGCAATCTTGCAATATGATACCGAAAAAGCTTCTGCTTCCTCATAAATTCAAAGCCCCCTGTGCTTAAAGACCAGCCAAACTCCGGGGAAGGAAGAGGAGTAAATCAGAGAAAGCCACATTCCTCTTAGGGCTGGTAGGACTTCTGCAATAGGGATGTTACGAACACATCTCAAGGCATAGCTCTTGACAGCCAACAGCTGCCCGTCATACTGTTGGTACAGGACAGCAACAAGGACACCACATACCCAGCATTTTTGGTTTGCTTCCTACTGAAATGACTGGTCTTTTTGGTCTCTGTGTGACTGATGAAGTACCCAAAGCAGGTAGTTAAGGATCATTTACATTTCATTTTGGCTTTAAAATAATTGAAATTATTGCGCCATGCAAAGCAGTATCCGATCACATCAGTGTGAACTGAATTCACTATGGTCTTGTACCTCCCCAAGTTATTGTGCGTAGCTGAATCACAGGAGAAGCAGCCCTGGAGCAGTCCTGCCTCATTTTGCAAAGAAGGAGGCAGCGCTCTGAGCCAAGACCTACTACACAGCAGTAAATAAGCAGCATTAATCAGTGTTTGATGCTGCTATGGTCTTATTGTTGCTAAGAAGACAAGAAAGCTTTCAGGGTGGTTCTGTAACAGCTGTCAGCAAAACATAATGCATCTGAAATAACCGTGGTAGTGTGTTCTCTTCTCTGTGGATCAGCTGCTAGTGAACTGCTGACATAGTAGTGTAAAGAGAGGATTCATGCACTGACCGGTTACAGACCCTTTTACCACCTCTTCACTCCTGTTTCCCTCTGTTTTTATCATCCTTAACCCACACCACATCCTCTGTGCTCAGCCAGAAGGGTTCTGCTGCTGCTCATCCCCAAGAGATGGAAGCATCAGATCAGGTCTCATCTTCATTTCCAGTGCTCTGCAAACTACAATACTCCTTCCTCCTCTCCCAGCTCAGCCAGGAACAGTTACAGGCATGTGGTGAAACGTGCAACCACTCTGCAGGGATGGAAGATGTGCACCTCAGCCAGCAGAACAAACCTGCAAGGGCAGCTGCAGGCAATTGGCATTACCACAATCCAAGAACAATGGTATGAGCCCCGAGTAAGCTGCAAGTCAATGTACAAGCTTTACTTATCAGAGAGCTTGTTCTACGGTCATTTCCAGATAGAAGAAACACAGAAGGCTAGAGCTTCTTAAGCAGTACTTTAGGGGACAAAATAGGAACATTATTTCAGCCAACAGATGTTCCTGAAGACAGCTGAACTTTTTTTTTTTAAGAATTCATCCTCAGGCAAACACTCAGTGTGGAAATTTTCTAGTCCAACAGTTAAGTTTAGCAACGTCTTAAGCAAATGAGAACAGGTTGTTATAATGGAAACTGTTAAGCAATTTTAGCTTTTGGCATTTCTGCTAGTCCTGCCCAAGATATCTAACCACATGCTATATTTACAAAGCTCTTTAGAAAGGAAAATATTGAAGCCTTCGAGATATATTTATTAAATCTGTTCAAGTGCATTTGCAAAAATCTACTCGCAGCCAGGAAGTTCGTCTGAATTTGCTTAAGTCATTAATCCCTTGTACAAGGTATGGTCTTTAGGATTAACTTTTTGGAAAAGATTACCACAACATGAAATACTGCTTTAGCTTCAATAAGCTGACTTTCTGTATTTGCCAGTAAGTGCTTGCTAAGTAACTGCATGAATGTGAAGCCACCCAGCTGAAGTTAGTTATTGAAAGAACCAGCTTCTTTATTTTTAAAAGAACAAAAGGTATACAACCCTAAAAAAAATAATCAGTATTCTTAGAATACATAGCACATGCAATAATCAAATGAATTAACTTTAATCTCCTGCTTTGAAATGGCTAAAACTTTTATCGCAAACGCTTTGGAATGATGTCAGAGGCACAAGTGAGATACTTTACCTGATCTGCTACTCGGTAGACTTCCTGCCTTTTGCTGCAGTCACAGATGTAAGCATGTACTTTCACTGCTCCATTTTCTCCAGCCAGTCTGCTCGTTTCGTGGAGCCCTTCTTGATTAATGTCCCAAAGAACCAGCGTGGCTCCAAGTTTGGCAAATTTTAAGGATAAGAGTCTTCCAATTCCACTTCCTGCTCCTGTTATTAATACTATTTCACCACTAACGCTCTTCTTACGTTTCGGCACAAACAAAAACACCAGTGACTCCAACATGTAGTAAGTCATAAGTCCAAGGACTTTGAGCATCTCCAGGAAGAAATTCATCTTGAGGCTCTTTCTTCAGATACCTGATAAAAGACAAGGTTTACTAGATAAATCAGCTATAAAGAGACCATGTAAACATTAATCTTGCAGAACTGAAAAGCGTTTTCCAATTAATTCTAACTATTTTTGAAACAGCACTCAGAAGCAGGCTAGCAAGTACATAGGCTTACAGCTGCATGTCTGACCCATTTATCCTGTTTCCATTTTATTTCCAGGACATTTTACTCCTCCAGAATGGAAGACGAAATTGATTTACCGTTTGGAAGAGACAGGGAATACCTGCTTTAGAAGTTCCCCACCCCTCACAACACGAGTTCCAGCTCTGCTCCCAAAGACTGTAGGCATCTTAATAAAATAGCAACAGTTGCCCCTTTAGCATTTGAAGCAGAAATGCATGGCGATTACAAATCAAAGCTTGTAGCTTGATCAAATTGCTTGAGTGCTGAAAACCTACTATTTCAGGTCAGGATTATTTTCTTTTTTTTTAGGACCATGGCTTTTTGTGCTTGTAGGTACCCCTTGTTGTCAAGCAGCCGTGCAAATGAAGGTACAGTCTCAACTGTGCTGAAGAACTACTAGCATAGGAAGCTTCTGAATACAGAAGATTTGTAAGTCTTCTTACCAGTACTATTATTTAAAAGTACTATAATTACCAGTACTATCATTATTGTTCAAGTGCAAAAAGCAGGCTCTCCTCAAAGTGTTTTACTTAGGAATGCACTCTAAAGCTGTTGACTTTCTTCTCCTCACATGAAGGAAGATGTCATGGGCTTGAATCACATCATCTCAGGTATGTGTTTACCTGCACACTCCATACTCATCACAGCAACTCTCACAATGAGCAGGCATTTAAGTCCTTGAAAGACCACTACTCATTCCCTAGTGTATGAATTCTATGCAAGAAAAATACCCTTGGTCTAGGCAGGTTTTTATCTCTAGTTACAGCACAAAAGATTAAATATCTTCCTTCTGAGCTAAAGGCAGAGCATGCTGGTGCTTACACTTCAACCTTTAGCACTACATACCTGATTTGTTCACATCTTAGTTAACACTGGTATCTATGTACATAGATAGTCATGTTTGACAATTGCCAAAAGATAAGTTACTGAGGTCTCGGCTACATTTAATGAACTTTGCTCAGAGTAGCATTTGGATGTACATGTTGTCATGAGTCTCAAGTTTTGGTGCATGGGAAAACTCCATTCCTGCAGAGGGACAGACATCTTCAAGAACAGAGCAAGTTAGTTCAGAAAACTTTATAGCACAAGCATTAGGACATCTTAAAGTTATTCCAGTAACAGGAAAAAAAAATTGCCAAAACCGTGGTGGGTAGGGAGACAAGTTCCTCTTTTGCAGATTTGTCAAAGGGTAAATGTTTTCTGTTCTTAGTTCCCTTTAAAATGGTACAGGGCACTTGCAGAGGTTCTAGCGTGGGAAAAAAAAAAAAGACAGGAAAACTGATTCTGGTATTTCTTACAGCACAATAATGTTTTCCTAGAGAAAATAGTGACATTTCCTGAAGTAGACTCTCACAGCTGCAGAACTACAACAGATATATGCAAAGCTAGGGTTATATGGGAAAATTGTTATTAAACTTCATGTGCATAAAAAAAACAGCAAGTATCTAGAAACTCGAGTTCTTTGCTGGGCCTAAAACAGAAGCAATAAGTCTTCACAGTAGATACAGTTGCTGAGGTTAACTTCATCGCACTAACTTAAAGCAACGAATGTAACACGCTCCCTTTGCATGAAAGGAAACTGGCATCTCTGGAACAGATACCAGTGTTACAGGGACCACAACACAGTTCTTAATCCCTAGGAAGAGGCAATGGAGGCAGCTGCCTTCAGAGCAAAATATACGGTTTGATCTCAAACCGGTTTGCCACGTGTGTCAGTAGTTTATTACAATAATCAGGTATTAGGCCTGCATGGGACAGAGGCACACCAGAGCTCGGGGAAGTGCTTCCTTTCTCAGTGAAGTGGACTTGTTTTAGGCTTACAGGCTGTTAGATTACCCACTCCAGACCCCTCACAAGAGGCTTAATTCCCAGTGAAGTGCCTCACCTGGGCAAACTCTGGCTGGACCATGAGTGCCCTGTTCTTGCTGGCTCACTGCATGGGTGCTGCCCATTTCCCCCAGGGGCACAGCCACCCTTCCCAGCACATTTGGCCGATGTGGGCTCCCCAGCTGAGGTGAACAGGGAGCGGCTCACAGGTGAGCAAACTAAGGGTACCTTTGGCACACATGCCATCATCAAACCAACGGATCCATACCACAGCCCTTCTGACACCACACATTGCTTTTAGCATGTCAGCATGTCACTGAGATAAGTGCGGAAAGCTTTTGCATAGTGGCAAAGAGCAAAGGTCCCCCAGCAGCTTACCAGTGTGATTTCTTTGCAGCTACGGACAGTTTCACCAGCACAGGCTTGGTGCTGATTCTCCCTGCTGAGCAGCTCCCAGAGACCACCAGGACAGAGCTGAGGCCCCTGTACGAAGTCACAACACCCCTCTGCTAGGGAAAGAGCCCAAAAGCCGATCCTTTAACCCCACGGACAGCGGGGGGCGAGCACGAACCTACCCCCTGCCCCCGGAGGGCTGCAGCCCCCTGCACGCAGCAGCCCTATAAACCAAGACAGGCCGAGGACCCCTAGCACACCGACACACGGACACCACACCACCCTACAGACACCACACCTCCCTATAGACACTATCCGTCCTACAGACACCACCCCATCCCATCCCACCCCACAGACACCACACCGCCCCGACCCGACCCACCCCAGCGCCCCCTCCCCAGGGGGAAGCAGCGCGCCCTCAGCCCTGGGGGCAACGCAGGGCACAGGTCCCCCGGTCCCCCCGTCCCGCAGCACCCCAGTACCTGGCCGGCCGGGCTGCAGGGGAGGAAGGTCAAGACCCGCCGAGGAGCACAAGCGAGCGGAGCAGAGCAGGCCGGTCCCGCCTTTATGCCGCCCGCCCGCCCCGGCGCGGGGCTCACCGGATGCCCGGGGGCGGAGCGGGGCGGGCCCTGGCCTTCCCCGGCCGGCCTTTGGGTTTAGTTTGTGCTCGCCCTCAGACACAAGGGCTGTGATACCGGGAAGCACTGGGCAGCCTCAGCTTCAGAGAGAGTCCGTGCGAGCAGAGGATGCTCGGTTCCGCCGGAAAATATACGACTGACGGCGTTTCTTTGCCGCTTAGAACCTTTATATCCCCCCTTTCCGGACTGGCATGTTTGTGTTGCTGTTACCCCTTTGTACTAAATACTAAATACTTTTCTTCCTTCCACAACGCCTTCTCTACAAAATATTGCTGAAAGCGGTCAAAAGTTCTTTTCCTTCGTGTATACGGTGTGGGGTCGGAGTCTAGGCTCTGTGTAGAACCTGCTGCACCCTCCGGAGCTGCTCGCTGAAGAGAAACTAACTGCTGAGTTAGGATGTCTTAGTGGGAGTTAATGTCTTCTGGTAATAATATAGCACATCCAGGGGGCTGATGATAGCCAAAAGGTAACATCAATGAAATCTGGTTTTGGCTGCTGCTTTCCTTTGTGGATTGTATTGTTTGCAGTGGTTTGTTTAAAACAAGGAAATGTGAAAAGCCATTCATATTCAAAAAGGTTTAAATAAAATACGTGTTTTGTAGTTATACTTGCAAATTAATAATGTTTAACACAGGGACCGACCTTATGATCAGAGTAGGAGGCTAGAAATTGGGATCCTTGTCTCCTTTCCCCCTTTTCAACAAATATTTCCTATGAATAATAACGTCACTGAGATAAAACTCACTGAAATAAAATGTCTGAATGTCTCCAGTTTGTTTATCTGCATGATGAAATGCTAAAGTTAGCCTGAAGAATATTCTTTTTAGGAGTGTCAAGTTGCTGTCTACCATGCTTTGGGGTCAGAACAGACCCAAGCAGAATCACCACTCTCGATTCAAGTCCAGACGTGGCACTGCCCTCAATTATGTTAGATGAAGATGTCTCCCATGTGCCACATAATATCTTCAGAGCAATTTGTGAGTGCTGGCAAAACTCCAGCAATGCAGAACTGGGCCTGGCGTGTGTACCATCACACGGTATGTGTTCAAAGGAACCCAAGGTCAATCCGATCCTAAGAACGAGTTTGAGCAACTTTGCAAGAGTCACTTTTGCTTGTCTGTAGTACTTGTGCTACTTGAGTGTACTGCAACTCTAGCAGGTTTGTATTGAGGGCTGGAGTTTATCTTGGCCTAGCTTAATTTCCAAAAAGCTCCTGAGCTGCTTTTCATGCCTTACATGAAACTATGGTAGATTCTTTATGGCATTGATCACGACTTCATCACCATTTAATCTTGACTGTCACAATGAATGAGTAAATGAAGTAAACAGAGTAAGGGTTGGTCTAAGCTAGATAGATGCAACTGCATGGTGACTAGGACACTCATCCTCACCTCAGCATAAAACAACAACATGACTTGCTCAGAGCCATGTTCTGAAATTGTGCTCTTCACCCAGACAAGAATACCTTCTGTGTGAAGCCTGTAACACCTATGTTTGCTGTGAAAGTCGGTGACTAAATCAGCTCTTATGAGTAACTGATGTTTGTTGATGGTAGAAGTGGTGTATGCCCTTCAGTCACGGAAAAGTGTGCCAATCTCTGCTATGGGAGGATTTTGACAATGATGGCGTGAACAACTTAAAACCACATTTTCCACTTCCGAGGAGAACAGGAGAAGTGTTGTAAATCAAGCCCTCATCTAGCAGCTTCATGTTTTCTGATCCCTCCACTGGGATTTTATTTGCTAATACACAAGCTATAACTTTGATGAACAAAGAACACAGATAAGCAATAGCCTGCCATGGTAAGGTGCAAAGAGATGGCTGCTGTGTAGCTCTATGCCCACTGCTTTTCCTTTATGTGCCTCTGGTACATATTCCTCACGGTACCTCTAGTTTTAAGAGAACCTACTGTGCTGTAGGTGGAAGTGTCTCACAAGAGATTTCTCCCTCTCCTCTGTGCAAATAAAAATGTCTAAGTCATTAGTTAAGGACGTTGGGCTGAAACATCACTTATAAAAAAGATGTGTACAGGGTGTCAGGATTTAAAGGGAGAAGTTGGCAAAAAAAAAAGTTAATTCACAATAATATAATTCTGAATGGTAAACAAGAGTAAGGCATCTTTCTACCATTTGAAACTTTTAAAACTTTCTTCCTAATAAAATGTAATGCAAGGTTTCTGACAGAAAAACTAGAGACTCAGCAGGGAAGCAGAATTAGCAAAAGAGCTCAGGGGTCTGTAGTGGTGTTTGGGAAACAAGGCAGCACTGTTGATGGCCAGTTAACAGAAAGAAATGTTAGCACGGTTTTAATTAATTGAGTGTATGTGAAAGCAGTGGGTGGGAGAGTGTGTTCTAATAAGGGAATAAGCAGGGTCTGGAGGAGAACTGGGATGGGAACAGCAGGGCCTAACAAAACTAGGGGCTAATTTAAAACTCCATATACTGGGAGGAAGACTCCAGGTGAGGCTGTGATGAGTACCTCGTCTGGGCTTTCAGATCTATGCCCTGATGGAAAGTCAGGGCAGTAGGGCCTGTGCGTGGAGATAAGTGATAGGGAAGAAGAAAACATATGAAAGAGCAAACAAAATGACTCTGCGTCAGACCTTGTCTTCACTCCTCTGCTTTTACTTCCTTTCAAATTCTGTTGTTTTTCATCTTGTTTTAAACAGTAAAGAGTCTGGAGGCAGCAAGGGGCAGAAGTTTTAGCATACTCTAATGTACTCTATAACACATGGCCTCAAATTCTCTGAGTATTCAGCCTTGTTCCATACTTGTGGCACTGTAAGCTACTGTAAAAAAAAAAGGGGGGGGAACTTGTCCTTCTGCCCCCTCATCCTTTCATTACTTCATGTTTTATTGGCCTCGAGGAGATAGTTTCCACCTTTGTGCACACTGATCTCTTACACACCAGCTGATGTGATTACTAAGCATCAGGTTTTTGGCTGTTCTGAAGTGCCTCTCACAAGAGGTACCCTCTCTCCCTCTCAGAGAAACTTTGTAAAAGCCAGAACATGCTCGTAAGTCTTATGATGGTTAAGTTTGGCTTGTTGTGCTTATCTTAGAGGTTGAGATAATGCTGCAAATGGCTGTAGGAGGAGTAAAGGGTGCTACATTTCTCTGCATTAACAGTTGGTCTGTAAATTGAAGAAAAAGGTTACAAAGGGAAAAACTGCTGATAAAAAATAAAACTATCTTTTAAGTCCATGATTTTATACTTAGGTACCACTTGCAACAACATTCATCCTTGAGTTTCTGCTATTTGCAGAATCCCAGGATTGGTGATTTTGGATTTTAACTTATCCCTTTCTCTCTCATTTCAGTATTACTAAGGTCTTCAGCTGCACAGAAAATCCAGATGTAGAAGCAGTGGTGAAACCATTTCATGTCAGAACATGTCAGTTTGTGAACATTGACCATGAAATGTTCACAGGCGTGTACTGCCTTGGATGAGGTTTCACTGTGTTCCCCTGTTTACTTGAGAAGAGCCCCAAACCTGCTACTTTCAGAGTCTCACAACTGGTATCTGAGGAAGCAGAGTTAACTCACCTTTGCATTTGCCAGTTTTGGTTTAAACTTAAGTGCCACTCCACTACTTCTACAGATTCACATTTCTGTAGACCACTTAATAGTTCATTTAAGTGGAGCAGCTGTCCAGAAGAAGGTGTGGGTGTACAGGCCTGACTTCCACCAGGTGGCTTAGGCATGCAGGGTGTGCCTTGGTAGTACACACTTATGTTACGTGATACACACAATGCTACATGCAGTGCAAGTGCTGTTTTCATGATGTCAAATTCTGATCTAAACCAGAAAGAAGATTTGTATTCAGGACTTTGATGTCTTGAGTGCTCTACTAACCAGGCTACTGGCCTACGTGGTGCTGCCATGTGGCTTAGAAAATTAGAGAGTATAAGGAAAAATAATTTTAATATATAAAACCAGGAAGAAAAAAATCTGTCCAGCACTTTTAGACACATATACCAATGCTTTTGTAAGTGGTACTACTTTACAGTGTGTATTATTTATAGTAGTTCCACTTTGATGATTTTGTTACATTTGCCTGCATTTGTTAATACATTTTTTCTGCAATAAACTGTTGTATTCATATGCATTATGTATAAATTCCATATTTAAAATATTCACTGTTGGCACACAGCAATTCTGGCTTTAATGCCCATACCGAGCTTTTGATACGTGAAACTGAGTGTCCTGTTGCTAGTTGACAAAGGGCTGATGCATATGGTATCACAGCAACACAAAGTGGTATTATACAAAATCTCGCATTTTAAAATATACCTACATCAATGAAGTTTGTGAAGAGAGGAAGTCTGTCCAGGAGATCTTTACTGCCAGCTAGCTCTAAGGAAAAAAATATTGCTGCTTTTGTAGTCCTTTATCTTTCATTGTATTTTATACTAGAAAACCTTGAAAAACAGTGTTAAATTAAAAGATTTTTCCACATCTGACTTGGAATAGCCATGTAAGATTTTGACATTTGTGATCTATTTTATTTATTTATTTTTTTTTTCAGACGTCACCTGTCTAAGTGTTAAACCTTACCCACAGAGAATCCTATCAAATCAGCTCAATGCTAGAGGCAGAAATTTTTGCCCTTTTCTTTTGGTTACTTTAGAATTCAGGATACAATCTTAGCACTCACTGTGGCATTTCTCATCTATCCGAATATGAACTAGGTTCCTTATATTTCCAAAATGCCTGTATTTCATATTGCTCATTTAATTTCTGAAATATTTTTCTGTGCTACAGTTGAAATCTATAATGTGTTAATTCCATACCTCAAAGCCAAACTAAACCATTTTTAAAAAGCTTTACTGTTGCCCATTTAACTTCCTGCAGTTGAAGGATAGTTCCACTAACGTTATTTTCCTCAGCCTCCTTCCCTTTCCTTGAAAATTATGGTTGGACAAAACATGACCACTGAGCCTGCTTTTAGACTGCTTCTAAAATGTAAGGATTTGGGTTAGTGCAGTTGGTTTACAGAATATTTCTGGACTTTGTTTCACAATCTGTCAGGCTGATATAATTGCTTATTTTGAAACCCAAAACAAGGGTCTCTGTACTAGGGAAAGAGTTCTAGGAGCACTGTGAAGAATTTAAGAAAAAACCTGAAATGAAGTGATAGTTTTTAGGGGAAGAAACAGAAATAAAAAGCAATAATCAGGCCATGATTTAAAAACATAGTGCACCCCTGTCTTCAACACCGAGTGAATACTAATCCCCCTGCACCTTCCCCCCATTTCAGAAAGGATCTAGTAGAACTCAAAAGGTATGCAGAAGACTGATAAGGATGGTTAAAGTACGCAACAGCTTTTGCTTAAGAGACTTTTCAATAGTTTGGAGGAGAGTTGAAAGGTGATAGGTATGATAGAGGAATATAAAATCTCTAATGATGTGGACGACAAATTCAGTTTCTTAAAATAAATAAGTAGGTCACAACAGGTGAATGTTGTCCTCAAATTTCAAATGAAACAAAAGAAATTGCCCTTTCACTCACCATCCTTAATCCTAGAAAGCTCTTTTCAGAAATTCAGCAATCAGTTCATTTATCGATAAGTATTGGGCATTTTGTAAAGTGATCATGGAGAATATTCTTATTCTTCAAAGCAGCAGTTTAAAGAAAGAAGTATTTCATTTCAGAAAGCTAAGTTACATGGTCGATCTGACATGACTGATTCATGTGTCTATACAGTACTGGCTGTAAAATAGTTCTTTACTGAAGAACAGCCATACTGTATTAGACAAAACATCTATTTAACCCAGTATTTTACTTCTCAGGTAACCAGCAGCACGTACTTAGGAAAACAGTATAAGAACAGGGAAAGCATACAACTGATATTTCCCCAGTGCATACAGACACACTCAGTTCAGGGACTTCTGAAGCCACAGAAAATAGTTTTGTGTTTAATGGTCCTGATGGATAAATGGAGCAAAGGCAGTTGACATACTCGCACATTACAGCAGCTTCTGAATAACTATGGAAACGTCGCTTTTCTGCCTTTTGAGCTCTGGATAATCTGTGCGAATTTTGGGGGCCGGAGGCGGGGGGAGGAGGAAACAACTTTTGAATGCAAAATGCATGATTTCAATTTATCCATATTGTTATGTTACCCATGTACAATAAAAGTCTCATGTTTTATTTTCTTTACCTCCTTTATAGGCTGGAGAATGTAGGTACATATTATTTATACTGTAGCAGTCAAGGGAAGTGAATAATTATTGAAGGCACCAGGTACCTCTGAAGTGCAAAACTTAGCCTATCTGTTGCATTTCAGACTGTGATCCATGGATTGTGTAATCTGTTGATTATGTGTAACAGTGTGACAAGGATAACTAAAAAGGTAAATGTCTTCTCATTGAGCTTGATTTTGCCATATGGGGACATGTAGCTTCACTGGAAAATTTCTAGGCATCTGCAAACTGAGATGGAAAAAAATATTTTCACAAGGGAAGATCAGCAAGGAAAGTGGGAAAAAGCTTCCCATTGTGTTCAGCAGAGATGTCCATCCTTTTCTTTCTTTCTTTCTTTGTTTATTTATTTTTAACCAAAGGGCCATCCAAACTTCTTGAAGGAAAACAATGATCTAGTAACTTTTTGAGAAAAGAAGAACTACAGGGCAGCTTTTGCAGTTTTGTTCCAATGGTTTTCAGTTAGAAGCAACCAAAACTGACCCTAAGATTTGAAGATTCAGTTCTTATTTTCATGTTGTCTGCATTTGTTTATTTGCACTCCCAAATACTTGTGGGTGTGGTTTTGGCTTGCTTGTTTACAGTGCTTTGCTAGCCTGCCTTTTTGTGTTTGGCGTAACATAGAGAAAACAGTGGTCAAGAAGGTGTGGCCAAAGTGATGGCCCAGCTACCGTTCTCATGCTCCCTGTCTTTTCTAGGGAAGACCAAAAGGCCCCAAGAAACAAAAAGCCATGTGACGAGGCTGCAAGTCTCAGGTAACATAAGAAGTGGGCTACACAAGCCTTTAGGGTGAGAACAGTGCACAACCATAGCCCCTGCCTCCCCAGGGCTGAGCTTTAAGTCTGGTTTGAACAAACGCTCATAAACGTGGTAGATAGGCATGGTAATTCTCTAGCAGCCGTTACTCTCCAGGATGTGTGTGGTTACAGATACCATAAATTTAATAAATGATTTTCAAAATCGATCTTTTTAGTAACGAGCCCTCAGAAGCCAGGGCCAGTTTCCTCCATGTAACCACCTGGGAGCCAGCTGAGAACCTCTTCATTATCTCTGTCTCTTGGTGCTGCCATCACTGGGCTCAGCAGGAATAGGGGCTGAGTACGCAGTCTTGTTTTTCTTTACGTTATGCACTTACAAAACCCAATCCCCTCCGTTCATATGGTGCATAGAGCCACTAGTGCTCCACTAAAACGGGAAAGCAGAGGCAAGGGACTGAACTCCAGACACCGCTGCTGTCACGCACCGGCCCCTCTAAATCCATACGCAAACACTTATGCGATAAGCATTTACACGGGTTGCCAGCAGCAGAGCTTTAATTGCAGCTCTAGCTGCCTGTTTGCCTTCGTCAACTTAAACCGCGCCCTCCCAAACCCGGGGAGAAGAGGCCGCCGCACTCCCCTCACGGGCAGCCGTTGAGGTTCACCCCGCTAACGGCTATCCCAGCGGCCCCCGCAGCAGCCATGGCGCCTGTCGCCCCCCAGGGCTGCTGGGAAATGTAGTGCCGGGGAAGGCAGGACATGGCGGGTTATCGCTGAGCTCTCGCCTGCCTTCATAAGGCACAAGTGGTTGCGTAGGGCAGCTGCTGGCATAGGCCGAGCTGGGGGCAGCAGGGACATGGCCGCCGGGGCTGTCGCCCACCTGCAGCCTGCCCTGAGCGGCCGGTGGTGGCAGCGAGGGAGGGGAGCGGCTCTCCTGAGGGAGGAGGGGGGCATTGGGGCGGTTTTTCAACAAAATGGTACCTGTGGGCTGTGCAGGCAGCAGGGAGGGAGCCCTGGCACAGGCAGTGTGCTCTTCTGCTGCTGAACTTAGTAGAGGAATGCAGCTGGTAGTGGTAATCATGTATCTGAGAAGAGGTTGGTTTTGTCTCATTAATAATGGCAAGCGAGTAATGCTACCTGATAAACTGGTACGTATCTGATGCACCGACACCACTCCTGAAAGTGCTCTGTGTACCTAGGGCTTAGCCCTGCCACTGTGATGAAATCTTCCTGAGTGGAAAAAGCACCTGGATGTTTATTTCCACTCCCCGTTTTCACAGTGTCAGGGCTCAGCATTGCAGGCCACGTTAAAACTAGACCTGCTTCTCCGTGCTGCCAGGGTGGTATCTCTTTTTCCACATTTGTGATGCTTATGTCTTAAGTCATCCACAGTTCTGCAGCTTGCCATGTGTTCCCACAGCATTTGCTTTGGCATCTTACTTGCATCAGAAAAAGAGCACAGTCTCTCCTCCTTTAGGAGAATCCTATGTACTCTCATTGAAATAGTTTGTATATCCATATCCAACCTGTATTTACTCTATGTTGTAATTCTTGCAGTCTTCCAAACATCATTCTTGGATATTAGGTTGTATCTCATATGCACCTCTTTGAGGAATGAGATTCTCAGCTCTTCTCACCATTCCCTTTTTGAGAATTACTACCTCTTGTACTCCCAAAACTCAACAGTCCTTCCTACTCAGCAAACTCACTGTTTTATTCTTGCCCCCCTTACTATCCATTTTCTCTTCACTTTCTTTGATTTCAACTCTTTAAATATCAAAATCAATTCTTTCTTTGCTGGATGCATTGCTGAAATGGTTACCTGCATCTCAGACATTCCCCATTGACTTCAGAAGTCTAAGGAAGGACTTTTCATAGAGAAAGTTGCCCAGACACTTTAATATCAGGACAGGGAAATGAGTAGGACATTATGAGAGGCTGGTGGCAGATCAGTTCCCAATATAGCAAAGCCAGAGAACCTCTTAAGCGTCAGGGATATAAAATGTGCCAGAATCCATTGTTAATGACAGGATCTGCTTCTTTCTTCATTTCTGCTGTTAGAACTGGAAAACTGGGACAGGGGGACCTCTGCTGCATGCACCTGCTGCCCCCTCAGTGAAGTCTCTGCAAGAAAGGGGAAACAGCAGTAGTTAAAGCAGGAAGAATAAAGCACATGCAGAACCTGCTTTGCCAACCTGACTTCTGCAGGTCAGGACTGCAGCACACGAGAGCCTTTTGCTGCATGGGCCTGAACAGGAGCTAGGAGGGAAGAGTGGCAGCAGGAACTTTTTAAGGGCACCAGTCCTTGATTTCTTTTCACTGGAAGTGGGAAGGGGTACTGGCCTGAATGATGCCAACCATTTAGTTAAGTTACCCACTATAAATTGCTGAAAGTTTACTGTAAAGCGCAAAGCTTCTCTAACAAGAAATTATAGGAGTACCTTGCTCACAGGCTGAGTTCTTTCCAAACTTGTATAGTTAATGGCTGACATTACTCTTCCCACATCTTGCTAAATATTCAAATATTGAGTGAGGTCTGCCTCCACAATTTGCTAATGGTTTTTGTCTGACTCTTTGTTATTTCTGTTTCTGATGTATTTCACTTCTATAGCATTGATTCTGTGTGTAACGAAATCTGAATGAAATTTGGGTAGGAGGCGAAGTGCCTCAGAACAATTCACCCATAGGCTTGCTTGCTTTGTGTTTCTAGAGAAACAAACCTGTGTTTCTTAATCTACCAAATATTTATCCTAGTATCATGGTGTTCATGTGATAGGAAAGGAAATCCATTAGGTTTTGTTTCATGTGCTTCCCTGTAAATCTCCTTCACATTTGGCAAATTTGCTTTGCTGTGTGGAAAATTGAACTGTAAACACTTTGAAACTAGCTCTTGTCTTTTTAACTGTTCCTCTGAAGCATTCCCTAGTGAAGCTTATAGTACTGAACACTATTTCCTAATGGCCCTATAGTGGAAAAAAAATTTTAAAGCTTTCTGAGTGCTGTGACTCAGAAATAGTGACTGTTTGAAGAGGATGTAGTCATTAGGTGTTGCTGGAAAACATGTATGCCTATCTTTTAACAGCATCTTTTAACTAGATGGAGACACAGAAAGCCACAAAGGAATCACACCATGCAAATCAACAACACTTCATTAAGTAATGAAAGTCAGGGAACGAAGAATTATGTTGAAAAGTCTAGTTTTCATCTCATCCCTATATATTTAGACTTATTCTCTTGTTATATGAACTGTCAATAAGAGGTCTAAACCTGGGGACAATTGAATGTATGAAGGTCAATGCTGTACACGGGTTTCAGATTTCATAGGTTAATATGATTCACAAAACAATCTAATTTTAAAGATTTATTTATACTAGCATGGAGGAATTTCCTCCCTAATTTAAACAGTGTAGAGAAACCACATATGACTGTGAAAACATAAGTGAAAATCCTCCATGTTGAAGGGCATAGAACTCCTTGAACAGTTGAGCCAGCAGTTGAGCAGTTGTCTGTCCTGAACAGCTGAACGAGTGGTATCTACTTTTCAGATCTAATGCCCAGACTACTAATTAGTCTTTCCAGTGGAGCCATTACTTGTCTGTATGTTCTTAGCATTTTAACACCGTTTCCCCTTTGTAGAAAGTCCCTCTGCCAAATTTCTACTTCAATTTTATTTCTCCTGTTTCTTCTTTATTAATGTATCCCATGAACTTCATCTTGTGTGCTCTGCCACCTCCTGCATAGACGAAATGATGCATTCCTTCATTTGTTTAGGACCTGTAGCAACCAGGGTACAAAACAAGGGTAAATATGTGCAAAGTGGAGCAGACACTGTGTTGTATACAAAGACTCAGTACCAGGTGTTCTTTGTGAAGATTTGATACCCTTTTACAAGTCCTGAGCACAAGCACATTACAGCTTCATAAACTGAATAATAAAGGTATTCATTAAATCTTCTCCCATTCGTGTATGTCTGTTCAGGCTTCACTTTGTCTGATTAACAACACTTAGAACAGTTGCAGGTAGAAACTGAAGGTGGCTGCAGTCTTTGCAGGAGGTTATTTTCCAGTATTCCACATCAGTTCTAATACATTCATACTGCTCTTTAGGGAAAAATGTACGTATTTTACACTCTACAGAATAGTTCACATAGATAAAATACAAACTTGTTAGGTTTATGACTACGTAAATAGCCAACAAGTGTACCATACATAAGCTCTTCAGCCAGAAAAACTGGGCCAACAGTGCATTAAAGACTTATGAGAGATAAACCATGTAATTTTATTTCTGAATGTAATAGCCACACAAAGGAAGAGAGGCTTGCATGCAGAAGGGTGAGGAGGAAGCGGGTGAGCTTGTGATTTAAAAAGCTTATCATTAGTTCAATAATCCTGCCAGTTTCACTGCAGAAAAATGTGTTAACACATTGTTAAAATTGCTTTGTAATGTGTCATGCTCTTTCAGGACATGCAATTTAGTAACACTCTGATCTCTGAAAACTGGAGAGTAAGGAATTAAGATACTTTCTAATGCAACCCTAGCTCTGCTTCCTGAAACTGGCAATAATCACTTGGAATTATCTGCTGTTACCCAGCTGTCTCCCGAGTGTTAGGTAATGCTGAATTGAGGGGTCAGGGGATTAGCTGGAGCAGCCTGAGAGAGCTGTTATTGAGATATCATCAATAACATTTGTGAGATTGGCATGAGATGATTCACGCCATGTATATGATCAAAAGAAGAGAGATTCCCTAAGGAATCCAGAATGGCCACAGCCAAGTTATATACAGTATGTCAGTGTGGACTCCTGGTCTTGTGGGAGACTCCTGGTCTTGTGGTCTTGTGTGGACTCCTGGTCCTGTGGGTCCTGGTCTTGTAGGAGGTGCTGATGTACAGCACAGTGTGGGTTGTGGGGGTTCATGGCAGGCCTGTGGAAGTATAGCTTTGTGTAAGAGTCATGTGGCTCAGAATAAAATAAATGATTGTAAAATTTAGCAGAAGCAGGGTTAATACTGGATACCAGACTAAATGTTTTGAGTACACAGATGTGGGGGACACTTTGGTTTAATATGTCTCACTTAAATATGTGTTTAGGTGTAGCAACGAGATGGAATGGAATTCCATGGATGGAATCAGAGTCAGAGCCTTAATTTTAGAACAGTATGCATAATCTTTAAAGGCAAAATATATTTATGTGAATTAAACTACAGTCGCTCAGAGAGAGAAGAGCTAAGGTGATTTGGGAGTTTGCTCTCTCTTCTGCAGTTACTATTGACTGCAGAAGTGTGAACGACACTGAACACAGTGCATGGTGGTGTGTGATCCTGGTCTGATCCCTTTATGCTTGGCTATAGTGGAATGAGGCCAATGGTCACGCTTTGAAATAGCTAGAATATTTTAGAGCCAGTGAGGGAAATTAAAAATTTGGTCTATCTCTGCCAAATCCTGACAGCATATTGAGGACATCCCTCTCCTTTTCACTTGCCTTCTCACCTTTCCCTGAGATATGTTGACCATTGGCAGCATTCCCGGTTCACCCTCTTTAATTCCCACTGAACTGTTCCCATTGAACTTTGATTCCCACTGAACAAGCAGTGAAGCTGTAAGTGTGTAAAAAGCTGGTGTTTTCCACCTTACCTTTTCTGTTGCTGGACACATGCCATAGACATCAGTTTGATTTCGAGTGTCATTACAGGCTACCTGATGTACCCGATGTGCTGTAGTTGGGTGCAGCTGCCCTCAGGCATTTCCCAGGCACACTTCTTTTTATGAAGGGATAATTAGCTTGTTTGTTTGTCTATGAATAGTAAAGATGAGGCTCTTCTTGTGTTAAGCCTACTGCATTTGTGCCAAGATCTGATTGAAGAAACAGAGAATGCATTGCAGTAGTTAAATCACTTCCTCAATCCACTTAGATCCTTGCGTTGGGTGGAAGATGAGCTCAGGCCAATGACTTAAGTAATTTATGGATGGCAGAGGTGTGTTAGCAAAGAGATTGTGATCGCTATAGTCACCCAAATTATTTATAATCATGTGGTTGTAAAGTGCTCCAGGAAAGTAAGAAAGTAAGAGGTCAAGATTTTCTGGCAGCAGCTTCTGGAAGGAACAGAACCAAGATCTGCAATGGCTTGTGGGTGCTCTGTCTACTCATCTGTGGTGAGGAGGAGACTTTTTAAATCTCATGGAAGTGGAATGTGTTGTACTTCTGTCCTTCCCAGTCTGAGGGTTAAATTTGCATTTCCTTCAATGTCTCTCCAGCTAACATGCAAATAACTTCCATGTGTCACTTCTTTTCTCTTTAAAAATAGTTTGAGTTCCTTCTAAACTATGTTCAGTATTCTGAATATACCCCCAAAATACAAATGTCCTGATGCACTTGAATGTAGTTTGAATTTCTTCATTTCAATATATCCTTGAGTTAGAAGACCTACTCCGATCTCTCTTCAGTGCTAAAGAAAAGTAGTCTCCTAATATACCACCTGTGTCTTAAACTCCAGATACCTTTCTGTGCACTAGTTTAGATAAGTTATTTCACATTTCTGTTACACAGACAAAGAAACTGGGAGTGAGATGAAGTCGCTTTGTGGGGAGCACAGGGAAAGCCACTTCTCAGTTTGGGTTAGATCCCCAGAGCTCTCATCTCACAGGCCTGGTTTTTGATCATGCTGAACCATTACAAACCAGGCCGTCTTTTTGGCTGCCCTGCCCGTAATCCGTTGGGTGATCTCAGGAATATTTGGCAGAAGGACACAGAGGTTACATTTCCATATTTTTGTAGCCTCTTGTAGAGAGACGAGAGTTGAGCTGAGGGGAACACAGGAAGAATTGAGTCACTATCTGCTCCGAGAGGCAGCTGAAGCTTGGCCAGTCCTCCAGTGCTATCCGGAGAGGGTGCTGCCAGTCCCCAGCCAAACAGGCAGGAGGTATGGAGGGGAGACAGCCTCGGGCAATGAGAGTGGGAACTAAGCATCCTGAATTAGGAATACAATGGTGGGCTGAAGGTATTGCAGGGTCCTGTTGGTGGGGAGGAGTTGGGACAGCTGCGCTGTGGAGCAGAAGGGAGGTGGGAGAGAGAATAGAGGGTGAGGTGGTGGTGCTGGGGAGATGCAGGGCACTGTGCAGGACCCATTAGTTCTGCTGCCCAGGAACAACTTACACTTTCAGAGCTCTGATTACCATTCAGAGAAAGAGATGAGAAGAAAACAGGGGTGACAGAGAAAAGTTTTGTTTTCCTTTATGATAAAGCGAGATTTCAATGAAAGGCACAAGATCACATCTAGGGCCAATAATAGCTTTGCAGGCACTTTCACCAAGAATGTTTTTATTTCTTTGAAGATGAGATTACTAGATTCTGTCACAGCTGTTTGTCTCCATGGTAGCAGAGCAGGCTATGAAGGGAACAAATGTAAACCCAAGTTTTCACTTTATCTGATGTTGTTTTCTTAGGACTTGTCTACACTTGGATGCTTAGGAACGTTAAAATGAAATAAACTAATGCACATGTACTAAGTTGCATTAAACCTCTATGTGGACACTGTCAGTCATTGTAACTTAGGTCACTATGTCTTGGCCTACAGTGCAATAAAACTGCCTTTCTTCTGAATATAATAAAGCCTCACTTATATACATTGACTAGTTAATTTGTCTTGACTAGACATTTTCCTTAGTGTCCCCGTGTAAACGAAGCCTTAAGTGAAGACAGTACTGAGGCCACATTGTTGGGCAATGAAGATCCCAAACTTAGCTGAGAATGTTGTAACGATATGATAGGACCAGACACCAGCTTCTCCTTAGGAAGCCCTTGTTAACACAAATCTAAAAATATCTTCTTCTTGATGCAGACAGTCACATCTATTATAAGACATTTCAATCTGCCTTTTTGAAAAAGTTTATAGTGAGGCAATTCCAGAAATATTTGGAGGCTTCATATTTCCTTGATCCCAGCCAAATTGGTTTCAGGCCTCATTATGGTACGGAAACTATAAGACTGTCTTATTAGCCTACTGCCAATAGCCAAAGACTGAGTTTACACATCAATTATCTTCAAAAAACAGGGTCATGAAGTTTGGGGACATCCACGGTAGACAAATATACTTCATTGGTACATATGCTTCAAAAAATATACTGGCACTTCTTTCAGTGTAAAAGGTCACAGTGAAAATGACGGTTGATCTTGTGTTACAGGATTTGTTGCATGATGAATGACAAGGTAGGATGAATATGGGGTCTCATCAAGACAAAATATTGTACAAATGGCTCCACTAATTGGCGTAGCTCACAATTTCTTATCTTGCTATAATGGGTATACTACATGACTTGAATCACTTAAATACTTGCATTTAAATCATTTATATTTGAAAATACAAAAAGCTGCAAATATGTTTTGTCAGTGGTCATAGCTGTAGGCACTCTTGCTTTTTTAGAAACTAAATAGAAGTGTGTTTGCCACAAGAACAAGAAATAGGGCAATTAAGATCTTCAGTCAGCTAAGAATGCATTTCACACTTTTCATATCAAAAGAACTTACCTTGCTGTATTGAAAAGGGCATTTCCACAGGATGACAAATGTAGGTAACATTCTTGTTCATAAGCGGGGGCTGATCATATCCCCAGAATTAATTGACTTCTAGAGATAGAGATGTGGGAGAACCACAAGAGTTAGCAAAAGCCCTTTGAAAGATGGGCTTCAGAGATGAAGATTGCAGGGATTGAAGTTTGTCAGCCCATACGAGCATGTCTGTCTGGACTTGGATAATATGTCATGTTCTTTAAAGAACATAATCCTCTAAGCCCTGAAGAAAGTAAAATGAGAGGTAGAGGGGGAATCAAGATGTATATGGTTGATATCTCCAACCAGAGCAGAACTATATGGATTTTGTTTGTTTGTTCTTTTTCCAAGTTGTTAGTTGCACTGTAGAAATTGAATTAGTTGTTTTTCACCAACAGCGAAAGAATAATAATTAAAGGGATAGGTCCTTAACAAATAGCTGATGCTGAAATATCGAAAATAAATGATCAAAAGTAGGAGATTCCAACGAAAAAAAATTGTTGTATTGGAAAAAATAAAGCAGAATTAATAAAAGAGAGTAAAGAAATGCATTATACGCTGAGGCCACCTACTGGGTATTGCTGAGTTAGCAGAGAAAATGTAATCAGTTGGCAAGAGTGTTAAACAAAACAAGAGCGCTATCTTGCTCTCAAAAGAAGGGCGGGGGGGGGGGGGGGGAGATATTAAATTTATGTTATGGAAACTCAGAATTTTCTGACTGCACTAATCAAGAGAAACAGACCTTTTTATGGAGTTTTTTTTTTTTTTTTTTTTTTTTTTTTTTTCCCCCTGTGGCTATGTCTTCTGAAGGGACGTTATCATTTTTCCAATGATAACATTGTTCCTTGTGCTCTTTAATAAAACTGATATGGCTGAGATTGTGCTTAGGGCATCTGGATTCTGCTATCCTAAATGAAAAGGCTATTTTCATCTTTCTCTTTTGTAAATCGAAGTAGGTTGTTCTAAAGGAATCTTGAAAACAACTTTAAAATAGTTTATTTGGATGTTTTAGACTAGTCTTAGTCAAACCAACTAGTAGAATTTATTCATGATGGCGTGGCAGGTAGAGTGCATTTTTATTTCTTGAAGCCTAATCAAAGTATTAGAAATAATGACTTAATCGTTAAAATGAATTTACTATCTGGATTTGCTAATGGCAATTTAAGATAAAGTTGCTATGAAAAGAATCTAGCAGTAAAATTGGTATGCGTCTTAGATTTCATAAAAAGGCCTTGGTATTTGATCTGTCAAAATTCAGTTTGTTTTCCAAACTGTCAAATTTAGTGTTTATTCTTCAGCCTAAAAGAACATCTTTTCCTGGATGAGTTCATCGGCCCAGCAAAGTCTTTGAGCCTTATAAATGTTGGTGAAGAGTCAAGAGATTATGGCTGAGTGTAATACAATTTCAGCACCATCTTCAGGGGAAAATTGTGTGAGTACAGCCTGACTATAAAGGTGAAATACTTACAAATCAGTTTTACAAGAGCTGAAGGTTCTTTGCGTATGATCTTTTCTACCATTTGACTTGCAAAAAAATGTGTCTAAAAAGTAGAAAATTTTGGGAAGATGGAATGCCATCACTAGAAGACACCTGCCTTTTAGGCACTTCTCCATTCCTTTTACTTCCCACAGTTCTTCCCTCTGTTGTTATGGAAAATTGGAATTACTAAAGGATGTGTAGAAATTTGACCATTTGATGCAGATTTCACAGAGAAGCATAATCTAAACAGAAAACCATTATTCTACCACCTGTATCAATGCAATCTGTGGCAATGAATTATCCTAAATGAAACATCAGATTTTAAATAAATCAGGAGTAAAATATCAACAATTTGGCAGAGGAAGTGAGGAAGGTGTTGCTGAGCTAATGCATACACTAATGTGTTGTGGGTAGTGCAACAGGCTGCAGTTAGAACCAGGCTTAATGTGTGGTCCTGTTAATGGTTCCCCGCTACTGGCAAGGGCAGTGCTGTGGCCCCACTTGTGATCTACCAGCTCTTGTGTGGCAGGTTGGTACGATGAGGATGTTCATGGCGTTGGAAAGATGCTGTGGTGTGTTGCTGTAAGTGCATGAGAAATGGGCTTTGGTATGTCAGAGGGTAAAGCAGGCAATGCCTTATGAGGTTTGGCAGGTCTGAGAGAAATGTATTTGAGTGGGATGAAAAGACAGTTAGCTTCATGGCTGGCCCTTTTAGGGACTGTGTAAAGTGCTCTGATTAAGTCATTGTGGAATGCATTAAAACAGAGTGGAATATGAAATTTAGGAAATAAATAAAACTGAGCTAAGTGGAAAAGAGGAACTTTCAGCCTTCCTGACATCTGATGCTTACTTTTGTGATTGCCCCAGGTGATGGGGCTGGAGGGAGCACAGTGCATTGCTTCCTTTCAGTCTGTATGCATGGCTCAGTCTGATTCTGAAAATCTGGGAGTGGGGAGGCCACTGAATTCACAGGGAGCTCCTCTACCAGCTTTTGATCTGATGGTACGACAAGGCAAGAGCCTGCCTGGTTATCCAGCAAAACCTTGGACAGTTTTGTTCTCAGTTGTCATGATTTCTGTTTCTGATTGTTTTGTCAGTAAGTAGAAATGGAGAATACAGAGCTCATACAGAATACAGAGCTTATTCCACAATTAAAAATTACAATTAAGCGTGGGATAGACATGGCTACACTGATGGGGAGAAGTCTGAGTGAAACACATACTGTATGTACAAATGATAGGGGAGAGGCATGATCTGTCACTCAGAGCATTTGAGCAGTGCCCTGTGCTTGCTGATGCTGAAACATCAGAAGGGGGAAAACGTTCTGTCAAGGCTGAAAGTCTGCTGTATGGTTTTCCAGGCTTTTCACAGTAGATTTATAGTCAGTAAACTTGGCTTCAAAATTATAGGGATGTATTCAATTTTTTTTGCTGCCTTCAGTATGTTGCTGATCTTCCGTATATATATTTTTTTTCTTCAGAAAAGTTTCCAGGGAATGGATTATAGATTTAAATTTTTCTAGTATACTAGTCTTTGACTGGTCTGCAAGAGCAAATCTAACTTTCAATGTATATTCTACTTGGTATTTACTGAAACCAACTATTAAAGAGATTATGTATCACAGCCTCATAAAGTATTAACCAAATATACTCACAGTCTCATTCATAAGCTTTTAGTAGAATCATAGAATCACAGAATACCCCAGGTTGGAAGGGACCCACAAGGATCATCAAGTCCAACCCTTGGCTTCACAAAGGACCACCCAAAAGTCAGACCATGTGTCTGGGAACATGCTGTGCCTGATGCACCCCACAGTACGATTGGCCCTTTCGGCTGCCAGGGCACAATGCTGGCTCTTATTCAACTTACCATCAAACGAAAACCCCAGATCCTTTTCTACGGGGCTGTTCTCCAGCTTCTTATCCCGTCTGTACATATATCAAAGGTTGCCTCATCCCAGGTGCAGAATCTGGCACTTGCTGTTGTTAAATTTCATGTGGTGATTGCCCAGCTCTCTAATTTGTCAAGATCTCTCTGCAAGGCCTCTCTACCCTCGACAGAGTCAGCAGCTCCTCCCAATTTAGCGTCATCTGCAAACCTTCTCAGTATACCTTCAAGTCCTGCATCCAAGTCATTTATGAAAACATCAAAAAGCACTGGCCCTTAAATAAAGGCCTATGGAACTGCACTAGTGACTGGCCTCCAGCCTGATGTAATCCCATTTACTAGAACCCTCTGAGCCCAACCTGTCAGCCAATTGTTCACCCATAATATTATGTATTTATCTAGCTGAATGCTGAACGCTTTGTCCAGAAGTACAGTGTGAGAAACCATTTTGAAAGCTTTACTGAAATCCAGAAAGATTACATTAACTGGCTTCCCTTGGTCACCTAGATGGGTGGCATTGTCATAAAAGGAAATTAAGTTTCTTAAGCAGGACTATCCCATCATGAACCCGTGTTGGCTGTGACCAATGACAGCATTGTCCTTCAGGTGTTTTTCAATAACTCCCAGAATTTTCTCCATAATTTTACCAGGCACTGAAGTGAGACTGACAGGCCTGTAATTACCTGGCTATTCTCATTCTGAATCAGGTAAAGAACAGACTAATGTCAGTGAACAACCGTTATCTTGTCATCAGACTGGCAATTTTTTACAATGCTTGAACACTAGTGAACACCTCACTCACACATTTTATGGGGTAAATCCATTCTCTATTTAAAAAGATGAAAAAGATGGTAGTAGAGAAGATTAATATATTTGAGTTGTTAGGAACCTTATTTTCAGAAAGCCACAGTTTTTCACAGGAGATGTTAAGAAAACAGAATTGTGCTTCTTATTCTGAGCCATTTTCTGTGCAGTTGGTTAAAAGCAAGGACAGATGAGGTCTGCAATAAATCATCCCAGATTGGGTTCCTGATGTATGTCCTATCTAAATGAAATCATAATTGCTGACCCATCTGTTAATTCACATTCCTTTCATCTGAACTTTGTCATTAACGATGTCACAAAAAGTCTTAATTCCATTCAGTGTTTGATTTTATGGTGGAAAAAATAACTTGTCCATTTTATGGACTCAAAGACATGCTTCTGTATCATCAGATGGGTTCTTACTTACAGGCTGAGTAGCAGCCCTGATGGACAACACCTGGTTTATTGGAGTGGACAAATAGGAGTCAAATATGAGCCAAGACTGTGTTCTGGCTGTCAGTAAGGCAAACTGCATAGTGGGTTACAATAGGAGGAACGTGGCCAGCAGGTTGTAGGAAGTCGTTGTCCTCATCTAATCATCTACTAACAAGGTGAAGTAACCATGGACTGTGATCTGGAATGTTCAGATTGGGCATTAGGAAAAACTTCTTTATTAGGTTTGATAGTGCAGCACTGGAGATTGAGTCCAGGAAGGTTGTGTTATCTCCTGATTTTCAAAGCTTTGATAGCCAAAGCCCTGGCTGACCATGTAGTATAGAACAGAGCTCCAATTTAAGCAGGAAGTTGGGTTACAGACCTCAAGAGATCATAAAATCATAGAACAGCTTGAGTTGGAAGGGACCTTAAAGATCATCTAGTTCCATACCCCTGCCATTGGCAGGGATGCCACCCACTAGATCAGGTTGCCCGGGGCCTTATCCAAACTGGTCTTGAACACCTCCAGGGATGGGGTATCCACAGCTTCTCTGGACAAGTTGTTCCAGTGCCTCCCCACCCTCTGAGTCAAGAATTTATTCCTTATATCTAATCTAAATCTCCCCTCTTTTAGTTTAAAACCATTCCCCCTTGTCCTGTCATTATCTTAATGAGCAAAAAGTTGCTCTCCATCTTTTTTACAAGCCCCCTTGTAAAGGTACTGAAAAGATACCTTCTGGCCAACATGTCTATGAGTTTGTGATAAGTCCTGTGAAAAAGAAAAGATAATTCTGCCTGCATGAAATGAAAGTTGGCAAAGTTTGGCTTCACTTAGTACAGGCCATAAGTATTTTTCATGTGCTTTAGGAATTATTCCAAATACAGTGACATCATTCACACAACTCTGGACTGCACAATGGCTGCAAAAAATGACTGCTATCATTTTGGCTGTTGGTAGATATCTACAGGGGCACAAATTTAAATAAGAAATGTCTATGAAGCCCCTACAGTCCTCATCCCAGGTTACTTGCTGATACATGCTCCATAAACAGGATTAGAAAACTCTTCTGTTCTTTGAGTTTATTAAATGGTTCTACAGCAAGTAGCCCATGAGTCACAAGAAGGAAGTGATCAGTCACCACAGCCTTCTCTTGCTCTCCTGGCACTGTGCAAAGATGCATCATACCTTTGGTTTTCTTCTTTTTCTATCAGTGCCTGCATCTGTACTTGTAAAGAAAACAATGTCAGAGCCTGAACGCTCTCCCGTAGTCATCTGTGCTGTGGAATTATTAGTGTCATGCCTGATGTGGTTTTTGTCTTTACCAGTGTGTTCTCCCAAGTGTGGCTGTGGTTTTGAGGACAGTACAGGTGTTGGGTGGCTCCTTGAGGTCACCCCGTTATTGAGGAAAAGATACTTTAAGTTTATAGACCTTAGCCACTAGACACACTTTTTATTAGTATGCTTTTTGCAATACAAAAATGTCCAGAGTTGTGTGTGTGAAGTAAGAGAATCTGGTTTCTCAGGTTACTCACTAAACATAAAGAAGATTTGGTCAGTGGCAAACATCGAAGTATTGTTAATAGATTCAAGTACCGTAAAAACTGCTCATTTAGCGTCTGAGATTAAAGAGCTTGCAGATGTCCTTCTGATTAAAACCAAAGTGTAATGATACACGTTTGTATCTACAGTGCATTTTGTTTCTAGTACCCTTTGATGTCTCCCAGATGCTTTATATCGTGAAAGAGCAGAGATTCTCTATTTACCTTCTTCATGCCACCCTTGATTTCTATATCTCTTACCCTTTTCCCGACTGTCTCCTCACCAGGTTTTGTCATCCCAAACTATTCTACTTCTTCTTTTTAGAAGGGTCACTCTGATGTAAAGTCATCCTTGATAGCTTACTCTGTACCTTTTCACTCCTGCTGTACCCTTTCAGTCATGCTCTTGCTATTTATAATATACATATTGATTTTACACAGCGGCATAGTGACATTTTTTTGGTCTTGTTCAGTATTAAATTCCTCATAATTCATAGCATTTCTTTTCATTTTTTGATCATTATTCAGGACTGAGTTGATATTTTCATGTAACTACCTATTATAACTCTAAAACCTCATTCCCTAGTAGTAATAGCCAATTTGGGGCCATCATTAAGATTGTATGCAAAGTTAGGATTGTTTTTTTTATGTATCATTTTGCACTTGTTTACATAAATGTAATTTCCTCTGCTCTTTTAGTGCTTAGTCACTCAGTCTCCCGAGGCTCTTCTGTGGTTCATTTTCAGCCCTCATTCTTACTTGTATGGAAGCATCGGCAGCAAACAATGTCACCTTCTGAGTCACACCCTTGTGGTCATTTTGGATACAATGAACACCTTGGATGTAAGCACAGGTCCTAGAGATGCTCCTGGTTGTCTGTGACAGAGGGAATTTATTCCTACGTCTCCTATCTTTTTAAACAATTGCTAATGACATTTAGTCCTTGTCAGTATACTTTCTTTAATCTTTTCAAATGACTTCTTTGAATCTGGATAGACTACGTTAACTTCTTTTTTTTCTTTTTTTTTTCTTTTTTTTTTCTTTGACCATATGAATCTTGATTCTGCCAAAGAAAAACAACAGATCTGTGAGGCAATGTAGTAGTTTTCTTAAAGTATAAGAATTTCTATCTTTATTCTGTATTGCTGTTGTCAGTCATTTACAGGAAACAGATATTGTCTATGCTTATATAGAGAGATATATAAAATGATATGAATGGAAATGAACTCCTGGAAACATGCAGAAAAAATATTTCTGGAATATATAATGGTTTTGCTTTGTTTGCTTTAATAATCCTGTGATAGAATAGCAACAACATATACATTGGATATCTGCCATTCACAGTTTCCTCCGTCAGGAAATATTGTTGTTGTGAGTTATATTTTCTCATCAAAAAAATCCTGAGTAGTTACACAGAGGCAATTACTCACTAGTAAACGGATATTCTTATTTTTTCTTATTCCATTGCAATGAAGATATGCAAAATATAAAGCAATGTTACAGAATATCTGTTTTGACTGAGCAGTAGCTTGTTCTGTAATGTGAATAAGAAAGTAAAGGACTCTCATGACTGCAAAAGAATTAGAAAAATAAATCCTCACAGGCTCATTGTGGTTGAGTCATTAAATCTTCAGTCTTTATTATGATGAATTAACTGTAGAAAATGAAATGGCAGACATTACAGAGCTCAGGTGTGGAATGCAGAGCAGCCCCCTGTGTGTTCCAGCAAGGAAGCATCTACTCTACAGAAGAAATTACTTGACCTCAGGCCTGGCCATTGACCTACAGAGCCACTTATCTTGAATGTCTAAATGCCCCTACCATTAATGGAAACGAGTACATAAAGAGAACTAGAACTCTCCCACATCTGCTCACAGCACTTGCAGTGGTCAACCATGAAAATATGTTATTTATTTCCTCTGAAAGAGGTGGGAAAGAAGCTGGAGAATGTACTAAGCTGCTCTGAGTCCATTCTGCAGGATTGCGGTGATGATGAATAATTGCTAGATGCTGTCGGACTGCTCACACGTGGAGTTCAAGAACAATCTCTCTCTGATGTTTTTTATCATCAGTCTAAACCTACCTGGTGGCATAGACTCAAGTACTAGAAAAAGGTGGATGATGCACTGCTCTATCTATTAGTTAATCCATACGACAATGCTGCTGTTTCTGTCCTGTTGGCTCTGTGCTTGGACAAGGTTAGCCCAAGGATGAAAAACAGCTGTGTGAAACAGAACCCCTGCAAGAATCATGAAGTGAAGAAAGGCTTTCTGAAGAGTGTAAAATGCAGTCTACTTTGGAGTTAGTCAATCCACATCTGTAATTGATCAACTGAATCTATAATTTAGAAGTCCTTTTGCATTCCTTGATTGTGCATTCCTTGATTGTGCTCAGTTCGGACATAGCATTACCCATGAGTAATGCTTTCTATGAGCTTTGATTGGCTAGAAGACCCCATCCCATGCTGGCAGACAGTGACACGTTACTCAGTTATTCATGCTTCACTTGCTTCCTGGCTGGACTACAAGAGTCTGATGTATTTGGTCACCAGGCTTTTCAGCACTTAAAACAATTCACCTAGAATAAAAAGCCCTCAGCCATGCTGTTTATTTTGAGAGTATCAGACCTGTCCTCAGCTGTCTGCAATCTCTTCCAGCAAAGAAATAAAAGGAAAGATTTGGTCCTTCTCATCACAGCAGGGTTTCCCACAATGGCCAAAAAGCATCTCGAGCTTCGTGTTGACAACTACACTCATCTGCCCTTGTAGACCATTCCCTTTGCTCCCAATCTCTACCTCAGTAGGGGTAAATGCTGTCATAAAAGTTGTCTGTCCAGGAGACAGAATGTTCTTGGAGACCACTCTGGGATTGTGAAATAAATATCCTGGGATATAAGGACAGTCACAAATTTGACCTTCCATGCAAAGAACAAGACACGTTTATTTGACTTTCCTAGCAAAAAACACTGGGACAACATAAATATTTATAATCAAACCATCTCTACCAAAAGATGACGCTTCACTGCCCCAGCATCTTCCCTGGGGAAGAAGGTGAGAGAACAAATAGCATGTGCAACAAGCAAGAAGTCATGCTTTTTAATGTATTTTGGAATGACTCTCTAATGCCATGCTAATGAGAGAGGCATAAAGAACTCTTGCAAAGCTGAGCAGAAAGGCACTTAGAGCCTATTTCCCATGCTGTAAGCTGGTCCTGATGCAACCTTGACACCTGCTTCTTTGAACAATATGTAAATGGCATCAAGAAGGTAAATGCCAGCTTAAAACACAATTGGTTCTTCCATTTGAACATTTGCAATACTGTCACAGGGCATGACATACAAACTCATCATTTTTCTCCTGTTAAAGGTTTTACGGTTGAGGCCCAAAGCCTGAAAAGAACACTCTCAGCTTTTCTCTGTGCTCAGCCCCCAAATCCTTACTCAATGAACTCCAGTCTCCGCTCCCTCCTTCAGATGCCAATTTTTTTGTCAAGCTAACAGCTTTCTCATCCATGACAAGAGCTCTTAGGCAGACTTAAACACATCAACACACAAACTAAAAAAATATTGTCACATTGACTGCAAAACCTAATAGTAATAACAAAACCGAAAGATAGTGCCTGCATTTTTATTTTCTACCTTTTACAATAATTCGTCTTCTTTCATCTTCTACTTCTTGAGATTTCAACAGAAAATTAATAATATTTAACATTTAAATTGTAAGACATTTTAGTGATAAATAGAGTTGTGTGCACTTAAAAGAAAAATGTGCAGTGGAACCAGTCTTGGAAACCTGGTGACAGAGATTCCTGTCAGAGTTTCATAAAGGACTTGTGAGATTACATTAATTTCCATATCTCACTTTCCCTCATGTATAAATAATTAGGAACTCTATCTGTCTATCGGAACACTTTTTTTTTAGTGGTCATTTTTACCACTGCAGAGAGTGCCATGCAAACACAAGGTATAATTGACATTTGCTATACTTTCTCTGCAAAAATATAATTGCACTCTCCTCGCAAAACATTCATAGTTTAGCTGATAGTTTCACAGCTTCATCTGCTTAATTAACTTAACTCATATGGAGTTTCACTGAGCAATAAAGGCCAGCCTGAAGATCACACAACTGGAGCCTTACATAATACAGAAGGTATTAAGTCTAGCCACCATTAATTTAAGCTTATTTTCTTTTAGACTCTTAAGTAAATTCCAGAGTCACCACAGCATCTTTCCTGGCACTCTTCTTGTTCTTTGTATGTTCTTACCCTTTCCCAGACAGTCTTCCTATGAAGCCTACAGTTTTCTGATGTTCTAGGAGGTACCAGCCCTCTCCATTACCTTTGCATGCCATCTTGACTTTCCAGCTTCTTAAGGTGTGCGACAGTTTGAGATGGTAAAGCTGAGGGGAATGCGGTCAGAAGGCAAATCCAGCTGATCGGTTGTCTGCAGCCCTTCACTGAGGCAAGATCTTGCTTTTGCAAGAGGTAGTTTCTCCAGTTTTTGAAGATCAAGAAAAGACCGAGACACTGGAAATTCGTTTCAGAAGTTGGTTAGGATGCTGTTTCTGTAATCAATACAATTGGTTACTTAATTTTATGCATCTAGAATAATATGTGACAAAGACTAACATTCTCTGCATATAAATGTGAAATTAGTGTGCATGTTATTTGACCCTTTGCATAACTGTGTGCATATCTGTGCACACTAACATGGAATTTACAGCTGAATGCCCTAACCTGAGGAATTATTTTTGTAATTTCTTTCTATCACATTATAATTTGAGAAGTTACAAGTAACTGGAAAAACACAAAGAAATTTTTAGAACACTCATTAAAAAAAAAAAAAGATAATTGATTAAAAAGGGAAAATTGCAGGGTAACAGGTTCGTTTTCAATATGTGTTTTTATTTGTTTTATACTTAAATCAAATGAGAAAACTAGCTTCAAGAGAGAAAAGAAATTATACTCGCTCCATAAGAGCATATTGTCTCTTTCTTAGTTCATTCTTTAATTACATTAAAATCTTTTCATATTTTCATTGTTTGAAGGTAATCTAACACCCTACATAGCTACATACATCATCAAACAAAAGGCAAGAAATTAGGAACAGGAACAATTCTAAATTATTTACCGACAAATAGAGTACACGGTTTATATAGATTACACAGAGATTAATTAAAAATAACCCTGTCTGAAAGTACCTCTTTTACTTTTTTTACATGCAATGTGTAAATATATACTAAATTAACTTGCTTTCTTTTATTGTTCTATAAGGAAGAGCTAGAATTGCATCTAGGTTTAATGCTAGACACAAGGAAAGCTATGTGCTTTTTGAGACCTGCATGTGTGAAAGAATGAAGAGCAATTTTCACAGCAACACTTCGTTTAACAGACAAGAATAACATGTTAAAAATAACATCCTTAAAAATTCTTAAATATCATACACAGAATGTTACCTAAAGAAGGACCAAACCTAAATAACCAATGAATTCTGTTAATGACTAGGGAAGTTCAAATTCCTAGTGTTAAGGTTTCTAAAGCTGTGGTGTTTTAGTCTTTCCTTTCCTGAACAATGACTTTATCTAGGTGGTTGAAAATCCCAGTATAATTCACAATAAGCTTTATTGTTTTCCTAAGTACAAAACGGAGATGGCAAATATAAAACTTCTGTTAGCTCATAAAATTGTGGGAGTCACCTTCTCCTTCCTTATCCTCAGTAGTTCAATTTAAAATCAAAATATTTTTCATACTTCACAAGTGTTTCTTTAAGTCTCTGCATTTTGTTTTCATTTTTTGCTTGCAAGGTTGCACAGGAAGCAACAAAAGTAGATGAATTCATATGGCCAAGAACACAAGTTGATGCAGTCACGGAACTTGATAAATTGCTGGCACTGAAGATCTTCAGAGACATATTCTTTTAGTCTTTTCATTGAGTGAGTATTCAACAAACTGAGTAAATTCACTCAATGAAAGATTGCAAGGTAAATGAAAGATTAGCAACGCTTCTGAAGGTGCCAAACCAAGGAGAAATTTTTAGCTAGCCCTGAATATATTATATATTCCCTTCACTAACGGTATCTTAAAAAAACAAACAAAAAACCAACCAAACAAACAAAACTTAATTGTGTGTGTGTGTGTTTTAAAACTGTTAAATTCACCAAATCTTCATTATATGGTTACTGCAATATGCTATTTAGATATTTCTGCAATACCCTCTTATTTAGTAATAAGCATAATAATGATTGCATTTACATTTTTGACACAGTTCTTCATGATGTATTTGACTTTCTCAGGTTGCAAATGAAGAAGCCCTGCGCTTAAATTGAGGCATTAACTCGACAGAGCAGGCAGTAATAGAGGCTTCAGAAACTGGGAATTGTTGATTTCTCACTCTGAGGGCATTTTGCCAAAGAATTTTGCTTGAGACTCATGGAAATTCTTGGACTAAATATATGCATACATGGGACTGGAAAAATATATACGAAGCATGTGTTTCTATAGGAATCCTATTCACCTAAAACATAACAAGATTTGAAAACACTTTTTCTTTGTGAATCATATTGAAAATGACTGTGGGCTTGACAGTCTATCTTACTGCATATTTTTACAAGGTTTGTAGTAATCGATATTTGCTGATCGATATTTGGCAGAGAGAAGAAAGAGACCATGAAAAGAAAAGAAACATTCTTAAGTGTTTAAGTAAAAATGTGCGTGCGTTTTTCCACTTAAACTTCAACTGTGATCCTTTTGATGGTGCATGTTATGTCTGAAATAGAAAATGAAAATGAGCACCTGATAAAAGAAGAAATGTGGATCTCAAAAAAAGTGTAGATTCACATTTGAGGTCCTGTTTTTTTTTTTTTTTTTAAAAAAAAAGATATTTCTGTATTGATTCTCCAGTCTTACAGAGTTTCCTCTCAATAAAATATACAAGAACAGCTGCAGACATTGTGAGATTTTAACAATGAATAAATTACACTTCCTGCAGCACTACTTCCAGAGCCTGATGAAACTTATAGGATGTTTTCCCACAGTAACTGACTTGTTCAAGAGTTTACTAATTCGTGCTATATATAAATATTCAGACTTCTGCTTTTGTAAATGCATGCCTAATGTGCGCCAGCTGAAGGCGACTCTCCATGCTGTCTCCTGCGGCGATACGGACACTTGTCTGGGAAGGCAGACTTCATTCGTACTCAGATGTACAAAGAAAGCTCAAAATCTCGGCAGAACTTCAGACTAGTTACCTTCTTTTAGTTGTCTTTTCTTCGGTCTTTTCACTGGCTGTGTGGGGAACACACTCCTGGAATTAAGATTAACAGTTGTGAGCAGATTCATTAAATATAGTATCTTAAAATATCAGCTCACGGCTGATAAGCTGTACTGCTGGGACAGCCTGATAATACCTGGAACATATCAGCATTACCTGTATAGGTAACTAAAAGGATGCCAGAGTGCCTGGGAAAGCCCTCTTTCTTTCTTGTCCTACATGATGCACATCAGGAGCTACAACATGCTGTAAAATCTGTGTGCCTTCAACTGGAAATTGAAGTAAAAGCATGAAGAATTGCAATGCCATTTGATGGGGCATTCAAACTGGATCTAAATTCGTTTGGGAGAAAATGCTTATTCTTTGAGCCTGAAGCGTATAGGTAGTGTACAAAGATTTCATTACAAATGGACATAACCAGACAGTGGGTGTCTCTCTACACATTAGTTCCAGGCTCTCTGTATGGTTGTTGTGGCTTGGACATGACTGTAAACTATATCCACATACTGCGCAGGCTTTGCAGAGCCAGAGAGTGTCTGTCAGAGCCTGCAGATGCCTGCATCTGTCTCACAGTGTCCGACCCTCTCAGGAAGGTGCACAAAACACCTATGCTTTTTACACTGCATGTCTGTTTAAGGTTATATCTTCCTTTTGTTTCTGAGGATATTTGCAAAGTAGCTATTTTCTACTGCTTCAGGAGAAGCAAAAACTATTTCTTGCTGAGCACTAGACCTGCACCACAGGGACATCACTATTTTTCATCTCTACTGTATGTCCTGGATGTCGTCGTGTTTACAGCAGGTGAAAATCTCCAGTCAGGACATCTCAGCATGTAATGCCAATGGAACCTTGCATTGCAGTGAGAACGATAGGAACCGTCTCCTGCAGGAGAGCCTAAATATATGACTTTTCAGTGTAGTGGTTTGCTTCTTTAGCCTGTGCTGGAGGACACTATTTGTTATGTGTTCACAACTCTATCTTCCCACTTGTAGCATAGCTAATGCTCGGGGAGTTCCTTCACCAACTCTTCAGTATTTTTCTGTGTTCCTCATTCTTTTCCCTCTGTAAACTGGTCATCCTCATCTGCTCCTGTTATTTCATGTTAGCAAGGACTTCCAAGTCTGGCTCTCAGCCATGGCAGTTCTTGCACATCCAGCAATCTTCTGGGCGTTTCCTTTTAAGTAGCTTGCTGCCCTTCAAATGTGACATTAACAATTTGTCCTTCTGATTCCACTCTTGTGCTCAGTCTTTTCTTTTTGCCAGGCTTGCAGTTATTTAGGGCATTATTAAGGCTGCCCTCAAACACATTAAAGAAGACAAACACAAGAGCAGTCCCAGGAATATGAATAACTATGGTCACTTTATAAAGTGTGCATGATTTTTCTGATACATGAGGCAATTTTCTAAAGAAAGCCCCCCCAAATACTTTCAGCCCACAAACATGAAAACCACACTGAAATTTTGAAATGTGCATGAAAAGGTATTGCTTTCAATATACAGATGTTTTCATTCAGCAGGGGGCATCTCCTGTGTGCACAATGTTTGTGTGGCACAGAAGAGACACAGGCAAGACCTTAGAAGCAACAGCTGGATCTAGGATCGTACAGTTTTATAGCAGTGTTACGGAAATCTGTTTCTTTTAAAACGCTTTATTTCTTTATGAATCTATCCTGCTTTTGCAAGGTATGCTGCTCACTTTGGGGGCTTGTGTAGGCAGCAGGTAGAAGGCAGCAGCAAAAGGAGAACTGACCCCTCAATCTCTTCTAAAGTGAATGGTCTCATGATAAAAGTGTGCGCCTTAGTTGGGAGGGGAAATAGAAGCCACTGGCTGCTTGGAAAAAAGAGGAAAAGAGGGAAGGGAAGGGAAGGGAAGGGAAGGGAAGGGAAGGGAAGGGAAGGGAAGGGAAGGGAAGGGAAGGGAAGGGAAGGGAAGGGAAGGGAAGGGAAGGGAAGGGAAGGGAAGGGAAGGGAAGGGAAGGAAGGGAAGGGAAGGGAAGGGAAGGGAAGGGAAAAGTGGGCCTTCTGCCTTTCAGGTTTCACTCCAAGCGTTGCGGAGGCCGCAGCCTGGCCGCTGCAGGTGCAGCCCGGCGCTGCCCCCGGTCCCTTCCCCCGGGGGCCGGCAGCCCCTGGGCCGCAGCCGGCCCCGCTCCCCGGGGCCGCGCTCCGCCCGGGATCAGGTCCGGAGCCAAGGCCCGAGGCAGGGCCGGGCCGGGGCCGCCACCTGCAGGCCGCAGCGGGCTGAGCAGGGAAACGGCGGCGGCGGGGCTCGGCCCGGCCCCTCAGCACCGCCCGGCCAGAAAAGGCCCCGGGTGTTTGAGGCGGGTCGGTGTCAGGACCGGGAGGAGCTGGGCACGGCTCTCAGGGGGCCCCGCTTGCTGGGGAGCTGAGTCCCGGCCCTCTGCGGTTGGTTTCCACTTGCTGTTCCTTCTTGCTAATAGTCCTACCTTGTATGTAGTTATTTATCCATACAAGGACCATCATCGTTTTATCCTGTGGCAGCTTTAGTTTTCGTAAATGAAAAACATCATTTCTAGGTAACACACAAAGCACTCTTTATAAAGTACTCCAGCAATTCCATGTGATAAGAAAGAGATTAAAAAAACAAACAAACAAACAAAAAAAACAACAGAATTTGAACCCAAACTTCATGTCTTCATCAGTATTTTTCATGACAGGTTTGCCTTTCCAGAGATGTGGATGAGAAATGGCAAGAAATCCATCTAGCTGGGAACACGTTTGCCATGGCTTGTTCAGAAGCACTCATTCCAGCCCAGAGAGGATAATGTCCTGTAATGCATAAACATCTTTCCCTTGGCACTTATCTCTGCAGAGACTGTGGTGTGAGGCAGATTTTACCAGAGGAAGGCTGCTTACCTAAAATAAATGCATTTGAACACCTGCAGCTAATTCAATAATCATCGGAAAGACTTCAGTTGTTGTAATGCTTGCACTGCCTGCAGCATTCACCTCTGAGTCTGTTGTTTCCAGGCTACCCAATTATTACAAGTGTATTAACTCTAAATAAATGCTAATCCATGAAGTGAAGAAAGAAGGAAAAATTAAACACATCAACACCATTGTGATGTTTTGGTGCTAAATATTTAATTTTTAAGACCACATTGAACTTGCATATAAATTGTTATGTAACGATGCTTCCTGTCTCTTTCATGATGAATAGTCAAAGCCCAAATATTTGAACTCATAACCCTAAGAACATAGAGTGGAATTCCTCCACCCCATTTTTAGCCATTGAAACAGACACCTCAGGATAGGAAAACCATCCAAACTTCTTCACTGGCTGGTAGAAATAAATTGCTGCAGAAGGATTCATGCTGCCATAAAACAATCAGGCAATGAAGTGAGTAGCTTGGGTCTGCCGCCTGTCCTTCAGCTAGCCAAAATCAAGTGAGACAAATCACATACTTACTGCTGTGGGACATTCAGGTGGGAGAATACAGATTAGTATAAATAAGTGCTGCACAGTTAGATCTTCAGTCTAGAGTGTGCTGTAATTCTATGTAATATATTTTGAATGTAAACAAGCATCATCAGCAAATGTTCCTTCTGCTATTTAAGCTCAGGAGAGTGCTTCAGTGGTTTCTGGTGATGAAAAGGAAGACATTCATGTGTGAACGAAGCAAACAACCTCATAATATTTAGAAGGAAAAATCGGGAAAGACTCCAATTCATTTAACTGGTATTCTTCATTCTGTGTTTTTGTGAGAAAAATAGGACATCTGAGAATAGATGCCATAGAGTCATAGACATTTATTTATTAAATCCATTTCACCTTGACTGGTTAAAAAGAGAGTGTCTACAAAAAGCACCAGAAACCCCTGTATTTCTCCCACTTTGGGTCCAGTTGGGGAATTTTACTGACAGTGAAGACAGCTTTGCTGCCTCTCAGTGTGGTGCAGCAGCTCGCAAAGTAGCAGTTTTCAGAGGAGGCGTCCTTGCTTCCAAACAAAGACAACTATTTTAACTGTTTGTTTTAGTTTGTGCTAAGAACGGCAGCAGCCAGCTTCAGACTGACTTTTCCTTTTTCTGAGTCACCTACTCCTCCCTTGGTCCCTTTTCCTCAGAATCGTGATGGGAAAAGTACACTGGGGACCAGAAGAACGCTAGGGATATATCAGTCTTGTGGGAACACTTTTAGCTCACATGGAAATGTGTATAACCACTGAATTAGACATTTTTATGGTTATTTCTGTCAACTATTAAGTTGTTTGGGGCTATGGTGTCACCCAAGACCTTTCTAATAAGGCAAGACTACATATTTCTTAAAATGATTGCCAGCTCCTGATTTTCTTTCCCATATTTACTGGGAGCCAGGAGGTCATTGATATCACAGACTGAGTTGTGACAGTGTATACTGAGGGTTGCTGAATTAAATGAGACTTTCCACCTGACTGATACCAGCTAAGGCTAGTCCAGTTCAGAGGACTAGTTAATCAAATGGGACAAGTTAATGACCCTTTGAATATAATTTGATTGATGCTAAAGAAGGAAAATGCTTTACAGGAAAATGCATTTTTTTCATAAACTTTAAATTAAGGGAAATACTAAGAATCTTTACTTTTTAGATCAGAGTCATCTGTGGGAAGACTGGCACTGTGGCGAGCTGAAAACCCCAGTGCTCTGGGAAGAACAAATCGTGACATGGACATCAGCCTCTCCCTGACTTCTCTGTAGCTGTGGAAAGCACCCAGGTATAGAGAGCTCTGGTGCCACATACCTACCTGGTAGCTCCATCTCCTGAGAGAAGTGAAAAGTGGGAGGGCAGTGCTCTGTTATTTGAAGTAACATAAACTATAGGTATCTTTTCTAATGCCTGGGGAATTCTGAGCAGCTTTACATGCTCTAACATAAAGGGCCAAAAATGTGGTTGGGTGTCTGCATTTGTCTGTGAACAGTGACAGAAAATGTTCCCATCGGTGAGGGGCAGGACGGAGTTACCTGGTCAACCTCGAGCTCTCCAACAGCCTCCACTGTGCTCTGGATCTCACCATACTTCAGCAGGGGTCCAAATCCTCTGAACCTATGCAGAGTTTTGGTGGGGAAAAGAGGTATAAAGGGTTAAGTGTCTTTCTATAGCTTTTTCTTACTTTCCTTCCTGAGATGCCTGTCGGTAATACAGAGGCAGTAATTCATTCTGCCGTCACCTGCTCAGGATAAATACCCTTTCTGCCAAATTGTTAGCACTTTCTCCCCAAATTGTGATGTGTTACTGCAAGTCTTTGCTGTCCTTTGATAAAAGTCATGTCTCATGAAGGAAACAAAAATGTTCTCCCACACCTTATGGTTTGCAGACTGGTTTGGCACAGATGATAAAAACAGTTTTCCATATAGCTTTCTATTTTGTTGGTTTTCATTACTCTTATTGTGGTTTATAGTTTTAGGAAAACTGGTTAGTTCTTTCTGACTATGACAGGCTGAAAGAAATATATCTGGAAACAAGTATTCCTTATAAGAAAGAGTTTTTGAAGTCTTTGCCTCTAATAAATGGGTTTGATTTCATAGTCAGGAGGATTTGAAAATAGATCTTGTCATGTTTACAATCAGTGGAATATTATTTTACTGTTACATTTTAGCAACATTTGGGACCCCACCAGAAAAGATGAGGAGAAAGTGCACTTAAAGAGCCAAGCGGGGGCTAGCCTGTGATGTGTGCCTGTGATGTACTGCCTAGTGAACACCACAAGCAGAGTTTTACACTTACTGTAACAGCCAGGCATAAGTCACCAACTCAGCGGAGAAACTAACACTGTCCTTGTTTCTAGTCATCCCCCAAAGCATTGCACTGCTGATATACATTTGACTAAGCATAGAGGATGAAAGCAGAAGCAACTTTGCTGCTTTTCATTTTTCCTTGGTATCCTGTTAAAAAATTTGATTCTCAGGAAGCCAAAAAAAGCATAAAACTTCAATTGTTACATGTAATTCTGATCTTTGACCAGAGCAGTTTATGTACTTTACAGGAAAACTTAGGTGGAACAGCTTCCAGGGCACATTAGGCTATTCATCACAGACACAGCTTAAATATTGCCTACAACTTCTTTGTAGAATTAGAAAAATATCCTAGTTCTATGTGGTTAATCACCTTTTCCAAGTGTCACAGTTTAACAAAACATATTCTTAAAAGATTTACTCTTCTGCAGAAGAACAACATATAAGCAAGAAATTCTGTTTTACCCTTCTTCTGCACTCATGCCAGTGGGCAAACATTCGTTTTGTCTTATTTTTTTCTGAGTAAACAAAGTGTCTCTGTGTTGCTTGCCTTGTCAATGACCTAGAGCACTATGGTAGCTTTAACCATATCTCGGTTTAAGGCATACTGCCTTTTAATCCCATCTGCAGCTGAACTTTCTCAGCAGTGCTCTTTTTGTGTGGAGGAAATATGGATAATACGAAAGTCTCAGAGAAGAATCCCAGGGACTGAAACGTCTCTGAGATAGTTTTTGAGTTGCATATGAAGAACACAAAGGATAATTCTCTAATAAGAAAGCTAAGAAGCTGTAAGAAAAAAATTTAATTGAAGCAAAATACTAGGACAAAGAAGGATTTATGTGTACTGAAGAGCTAAAAATGTCACACTTCTCACTTTTGCATGTAATGTTATTTAATGCTAAATATTTCTTCCTTGTATTTTCCCAGAAAGTTGACAATTCCCATTAATAGTACAAGAGAAACACAATGTTACAAGTCTAGTATTCTCAAAATCTCCTAGTGTTCATAATCTGCACTTTCTACTTAGATTTTTAATAGGTTATATTGATAAGTATATGAATGCATCTATGTTGCAATAATGTTAAAGGAGCTATTTTTAAAGAATTTTGCATTTGGTGGAATACTAACCACTAAATCTAATCAACCAGCATTAGTATCATTAGGTATGATGCCATCGCCAAGCTGGAAACATGCCTTTCATTTACAAAACGCATGTGATGAGAATATACTCAAACAATACATCAGTTGCAGATATGTGTGGTTGAAATCACATATGTTTTAAATTGTGAGAAATGTACCGTTATTCCAAAATTATGTAGGTTGTTATCTAGTAATTCTGTTTAATGCTTCTGTTGATAAACAAATAACCTTGTTTCTTACATAAAAGAAATGGTGTTTTTCTTCCTGATTCTTAATTAGTTATTGCAGTGGTTACCAACTCTCTAAACTAAACTTATGTGTTCTTTGGAAAGGAAACTATAAAAAATGAAAATTGAAAGAAATCATTATTTAGAAAGCCACTGTAAAGTCTGCATAGAAAGCAATCAGCTATGATGAAATTAATGTCATACATATATTAAAGAATTATTTATGTATTATGTATTAAGTATTATGCATTATTTATTAAGTAACATAGATATAAAGAATATATTTATATATTAAAGAATTACATATCTTAAGGTAACATCACCAGTTTATGAGGTGGCAGACATAAGGAAATATATATAAGGAGAGCATGGTCCTATGTAACACGGCTTAAATATTAAACTGAAACAATTTTTTTCTAATTTCCACTTCCACGTGGGATTAAAGTGTGGGAGCTCACCTCCTGAGTGTGAAGTAGGCATAATTAGAGACACAGTTCTGCTCTTAATTTAAGGTAGTTGATTAACTTTGGGACTCTCAAATTTACCACTTTAGTGGTAAAGGCACCGCTGTTCCTTCAACGTGCAGGAAAATTTACGCTAGGTATTGAAGGACTTCAGATAATGAAGGAGCCATCAGGTCTAACCCGATTTCCTACTTTACGCTTATTTGCTGTCAGGATCTCAGTATCTTTCAAAGACTTTTTTTCAGGACTGCCACTCTGGCTCCTTTCAAATTTGTTTCCTATTCTGAAGGAGGATGCATCCTGTTTCTTTATTTTCTGTTGCTTCCTAGCATATCATCCAACAGAAGACACTGCTTACACTTTAGCCTACTTTATCTAACCCCCCTCTATTGCAGAAAGGAAAGCATGTGTGTAAGTATAAAATAAGAATATATACACTTGCATCTGCATGAAATTTGTATCTATTTTAATTACATAAAAAAAAAACAACAAACAAAAGTGAGAAAAGAAGCATTATGTCATGTTTTTTAAAAATACAATTTTGACTTTTTTTTTTTTCTTTTTCTGTAAAAGTCAGTATGTGTGACTCAACTGGAATATTATGTCACTTTATTTTCTGTGCTTTCCAAATTACAGGTGTGGATATCAGAACAGCAACCATGTTTTCCCTGAATGTCTGAACTACTAGTAGCATACAACAATTTTATGAAGAAATACTTCTAATCATCAGCCTGTGGCTTGGCGGAATGACAAGCAACACTTCAAATGAAGAATTGCTACAGTGGTGCAGTGAAAAAATTACCATCTGAGATTTCTGAGTCTTCCCTCTATTAGATAAGAAGGCCACCCTGCTATATGGGGAATTCATGTAACCCTAAGGAGACATCTACGATGTATGCACCTGTACCTGCACAATCTGTCTAGGCTCCCTTACAGGCAATGCAACAGAGGAGGCATTGCTGGGTAGGATTCATCTCATCCTAAACCTGACAGCAGTAAGAAATCAGGAGAATGATGAAATAAAGGGCACTCAAAATGCATACTGGAAATATTAACAGTTCATTTGTTAACAACATTTCTGTGAAGGATGCGATGGACTAAGTGATCGAGGAGCTGCTAGAATGGCACTTCCACCCACACAATGTGTTTGATCAATGAACGTATGGGAAGCATGGAGTTTATGAAATCGTTGAGCAATGCCTTGTGACTGTTTAAATCACTGCTATCTCAGGCAGTACTGTCAGCTTAGGTTAGTTAATGAAAAGGATGACCACCTGATCATCTACGTGGCTTCAGCAACATTTCTGTGCATTTCTTAAATGGCAATTAGATGTGTATTCATTATTTTTTTAAATTTAAACCATTATTTGTTATTAGCAGTCTGTGGCATCCTGAAATATCTGAAGTATTGAACAGAGACACTTTACTGACTGAAGAAAGGAACTAGAAAAATCTATAGTAGTAATCAAGGTAGAATTTTGATCTGTTAATAACCGAGCAATTTGGATTGATTTAGGCCTTTTCTACCTCATGAAATTATATAAAGTATTGAAAATCATGACATAATATAGAGATTAATAACATTTTTTCTCTGTATAAAAATAAAGATGAAGTTTCTACTTCTGGTTAGTCTGAAAAAAACGTATAAGCATGAAGCCTCCTTGTCCACAGCTTGTAAGAGTGGAAAACAGAGACAATATATTTGTACTTTATGTCACTTTCACTATTTTTTTCCTTCCTAGGTTAGAGTTGAGGATATCAGAACAGTGGGATTAAACCATTTGATCAAATACAAAGGCTACATCCCCATCTCCACACAATGTCTGTCCTCACTAGAGCTGTGTATTTCAGATGGTTATCCTGAGCTGGCTATGACTGCATCACATACCCAAGAACTACATGCAGACATTTTAGGTCTGAGTCTAGAAGGGTACTGCATAACAAGATCTATGGTCTACATTATCTCACATCAAACAATATACACTGGTTTCTGCAGATGTTTTTAAAAAACCTCTTCCTCCAGAAGAAGCTTTGATGTGGGACAAGAACTAAGCTGCCCTGAGCCATCCAGCCTGTGGATGTAATAAGACAAGCTGCTGCAATGAGCCTCTCTCTGCTCATCAGGGAATCAGGAGTCAGAGTGTACTGTGTATGGCCAAGACCACCAGAGCTCTATCTGAGGTGCTCAGGTCGTGTCACAGAGTGGCACGGAAACGTCCAAGATATTACAGAAATTGCTGAGAAATTAAAGTTGTGTGTGGTTGACACCAGTTTATTTACAGATTTTTGCTATGTTACAAAGGGACCTAGTATTATTCAAATTTTCCTTTCCTCAGAAAGTTTGTAATTTGAATATGACTGATGTTCTTTATAAGATAGTTGATTCTACAGCTTCCTGTATAAGCAAAATATGCTCTCAAAAGGTATGTTTTACTGATGGGTACCAGCACATACTTTTGTGTAACTAATTCTAGAATTTATCTTTGGATTTTTTTCCCTTAGGACTGTTTTGTGCTAGCTTCATTTTCATTGAGAGACAGTTGAATTCTTTATGGCTTGTTTCTTTACCGTAAGTGGTAATGCTTCACTAAATCTTTAGAGGGGGATTATTTACACTTTCTAAGATTTTTAAAATGTGAAAGATGTTAAATTTTTTATGGCTTTTCTTTCTGCGTGAACAATGGTTCCTTCTTCTCATGTTTTGAGATTTTGCTCAGAAATTGAGAATTCAAAGAGTAGGAGATGAAGTCAAACATCCCTGCCCGGATTTACTGACTTTTACTGAGAGCTCGGATAAATACATAAGTAGAATGCTGTCACAAAATGAGACAGCGGGTTGTGGCTGAGAATCAGTATTAAAGGACAGTTATTTAGAATTATATTGCATGCTGACCATTGTCAAAAATTATACAAGAAGCAAATTTTCTGTCAAAGAATGAACATGCTTTTTTTTTTTTTCTTCACTGAAAAAAATCAGATGGCACTCGAGGTCCTAAGAATAATTTGCTTTCAATCCTTTTTCTTTTGATCAACAACTTTATCCAAGTTGCTGGGGATCTCCAGGTAAGATTGGATGGATAACCAGTACTATTTTTCAAGGAATGAAACCGATGAGACAAAGGCTCAGCCTCATTTTTTTATTTTTATTTTTTTTAATTAGAAAAATGCACTTTACTAAATAAATGCATATAAATTCATAATGTGCACAATGCTTCTAAGGTCTGGCAATAATGCATTTGTCACTCCCATGCTACAAATGGGAAAAATTAATACAGACTGAACAATTTTGTGAAAAGCCCAGCCATTAGTGGAGGTGGTTACGGGAAGCACACAGCTTCTAGTCCACAGCGTTCCCAGTGAACCATCCCATGAAAAATTTTGATTTCTATACCCAACTATAGCTTAAGAAGTATATTAGAGACAGAAGCTGCAAGAGGAATGCTAGTCACCTAAATTATTAAAAATTAAAAACACCGTTTCTTCATAACTGAATTCATACAACTGGTTTGACTGCAGGGATGCTAACTAAAGGAACATTTTAACTAAATCTCCCTGCTGATTTTGCAGGCATATGGAAAAGGAAAGAATGAAATGATAAAAGACAGAAGACACAATTTTATATTTTAAAAGCCAAAAAGCGTAATATCAAAGGCATAAATAGATACAGCTTTTCCTTTTGAATTGCATCCATGATTTTGCTGGCTACACACTCTGCATCATAAGCAGGAAGTAAAAGTTGGTTTCTGGTGAAATAAGAAAAAGCATTATGGAATTATAAAACTTTAATTTTGAGTTGTATTCTAGCACAGAAATCATTTAATACAAGAATTTCCTTCCTTCCCCTCATGTCGTCCTGGACAGGAGTCTCCAATCCAATTTGTTCTTTCTATGATCAAAATAAATTGAGAAGTTTTGTGATGTTGTGAATTTTAATTACTAATACCTAACTTTTAAGCAAGCCCTGCTCAGACCCTAATGAAGTTTGTGCCTGCATTGACTGTGGTGTTGAAAACTTCCCAGCTAATCTGTGGTATATGATGTTCTGTGCATAAGAATTCAGTCCTCTCCACACCTCCTTCTTTTCTTCTGTAGAGGTTGGGTTGACAACTAAATAGACCAGACCCAGGCCTGTTTACAGCCAGGAGCTCTGTATAAAATATGCTGTTTCAGGATGATGAGCAGTGGAAGCAGGAACAGAGTACTGAAGAACCAAGACTGCTGATAATCCACTTCTGCAATGGCTAAATCCATGCCTGCAACCTCTCCTGTCACTACAATATGGCAGCCTACCAGATAATATTACCAGAACTATTCTCACTCAGAGAAGTACAGTACCTGCTAATACTGGGGCATTGTTAATAATCATAGGTGACAGGTATCCTGGCAGCCGTAACTATAATTATGGTGCCAAAAGTACTTGGAGCAAAGACCCTCAGCAGTCCCCATTCTACTGACAAATGAGCTTGCCTTAAATACTGCCACGCACCCCTAACCATTCCTTGATTGCAAGGTTATTACGCAGTCTCTTATACATGTCAGTTATTAATTGTATGCAAATCTGGGATTTCTCAACCAAGAGAAACAGTTCTGTGTGCAAATGGGGCAAAAATACTGAACTGAAAAGAAAATCAAGCCTATAATAGCTAGAGACTATATATGGCATATCTAGTGACTAGTGATTACTTTTTACTTGAGATAAAACATAATGTAAGTTTCATTAACTGGGTTTGAAAACCTCTAGTTAATTTAGTATTAATAAAAGAAGGACAAAAGATTGTGTTTTTAAAGCTGCGTTTTCTTGCATGATATAATTCTGAATCTAAGGCTTCCATCATTGTGATGACTGCATGTTTACTTCCAGAATAATCTGAAAAGTAGAGAAAGAAAGATTAAAACTATCTCAAAAGCACCATAGTATTATATACAGAATTTAATGTTTTGTAATCTATTTAAGTCCTGGTACTAATTAGTTATATATTAGCATTCTTGACTTAGTATTTTAAGGATGCTATGCATATTGGTAATAATAACCCTGAAGGTTAGTGGCCCCTACCATGATTGATGCACATGTGTCTAAGGTTAAGATTCATAATTTCCAGAGGATTTTTCAGTGAACTATATAAAAAGATGGGCTTATTTAACATTTTATATACATTTCCAGACACTCATCTACAAACCAGGCATTCTTTCAGTTCAGAATGGTCTTCACCTTTTGATATCACAGTTAACATATCAGTAAGAACTATTTATAGTCGTAAAATCTAAACACCCTACTTGTAAATACTGCTTCAACCCATTACTTCTTCTTCTGATATTGCTTTGTACCTACAATACCATTTTGTTAGCCTCAGAAGGCTGAATCTCATCTAATTTGTATTGCTTGATGAACATATGTGATCTCCTTTATTGGAGATAATCAAAACTTGACTTCACAAGGTCCTGTGCAACCTGATACAAATTGGGCCTGCTTTTATTTGGAGGTTTGGATCAAATGAACTCCAAAGATATTTCCCAACCTACATTATACTACAATTTTGCAACTGTAAAAACTTTATTTTAAGATAGGAGTTTACATGTAGTTTCCTATGGCTTTTCAAATGTGTGTGAAAACAGATATTAGGTACAATTAAACCCACTTCTGCTAACAGTTCAAAAGCTGTCTTCAAACAGTTTGTGATTCTTCAGGAACTTACCCACAATGGATGGAATGATACAACCTAAAAGTGCACAGCTAATGTGTAAAAAGTTATAACGCCTGGATTGGACGGTCCACTCTTATAGGCATTATGGTTAAATGAAGAAAGCTGAATGTGATCTTTTATCAATATTGAATCTGACCCAATAGTAATAGGCGGCAAATGTACACCCAAGTAACACTATCAATTGGCAGAAGAAACAAAATGCACTTATTAATATGCAGTTCACATTCTCATAGGGCAATCTGAGAGCTCTAGTCAGAAAGAAATAAGAGAGTTTGGGTAGCACACACAGGCTGATGAAATGGGCAGGACTGTAGCAGCCAGCCTTCCTGAGTGAAACAGATGAGAATATGGAGCAGTTACATAGCTTAAAACACAGCTCATTTGAATGAATTTTGATGAAAATTCTGTCAAAAAGCCTCCTGAACCTGAAAACCATTTTACAACCAAGTGTGTAGTCCCAGGTCCCACTCAGGACTCTGAACATCCATCCGCAGAAAAACTGGCAACAGGAATTGTTAGACAACCTGTATGAGGGGCTCCCTTCTGCTGCACGCCTACAAGATGTATTGTCCTTCTTCTGCAGAGATAAGACAGGCTGCAGTCAGCCAATAAAATCTGCAGTGAGCTCCCTGTGCCACACAGGCAACCTACTGCCATCCTCCCCTTTGATACACCACCACCTTTCATATCTGCGGGCTCTTTGCGAGTCTCGATGCATCAGTACAAACTGCTCAAGCCAAGCATTTCTGAGATCTCCAGGGAATGGTACTGGCATGTAGATCTAATTCGTAATAGCACTCCGATGTTTTGTAGACTCGCAAGAATCCTGCTGCACTTGCCACGCTAACCAGGTGTTCGTGATTACAGTTGATCATGGCTGGAAAAAAGGCCTTGCAATTCTAGGAGGCATATTAAAAAAATATCATTACAGCTAGATGTTTCAAAAATGTTGCATTCCAAATTAGATTTTACAACATGAATTACTTTCTGGAGCATCATTATACAAGAAACCCAACTGATTTGCCATCTATGAAATAATTAATAAATAGGAGACATTTCTTTGAATGACAACCCTTCATCTGAAGATCTGTCAGCATTAAAATCATGTTATTAAAAGTAGTGAAGTTTATATTTTCTCTGCCGTTTCCTTATGTTTTGAGTAGTCTGTCTGTTAGTATAGATTTGGTACACAAGAGGGAGCTAGAAGTCAACACATCAAGGGAACGTCAGCTGGCTCCGGGCCCTATTTATTACAAACTGTACTTCCTGACAGCTCTGGGCCCCCAAACCACCACTGTGGTTGATAACAATTACCTAAGGAGGTCACTAGTGTTTTACGAGATGAAATAAGAAGAAAAAAGACTAGAATAGTTACAGTTTTCTTTTCAATAGCTGCGATGTGCTGCAATGTACGTCACTCCAGATGTGGGCCTAGTTCATGCTGTTTTGGTTGGGGGTCCACAGTCACTGTCCTGCTGTCGTCTGTCACTTCCCACCTGTCCAGAAGAGCATCTCCCCCCGTACCTTTGGTTATGTGGAAGAATGATGCACGGTGGGCTGGGAAATGATTAGAAGATTTTGCCTGTGATGATTTTCCAGTGAGAAATGACATTTAGTGAGGAATTTGCGATACTAAATTTTTCCTTGATGCAGGCTGCTCACTCAGGCCTATAAACAACAAATATGAGAGGGGGCGAGGGTAACACTCCCTCACAAGAAAAACCTCCTAAGGGACACCTGAGACCCCAGATAACAGCGAATTCCTTCATAGGGATGAAAACAAAGCAAAGATAATACATACATTCTGTAATTCTGTGATTCTGTGATACTATTTTGATTAGTTTTCTACATATGTTAAGAAGATACTGACTAGGAATGAAAGCACAACCTGAAGACTGACACCGAGCAGCATGGTTGTGCCTCGCTGAATGCTACAAGTCCATTAGAAAAAGCTCTCTGATGCCAGCAAGTGTAAGCAGTAGAAAAGTCACAAGCCATCGTGTCAGCACTAGCTTCAGCCACAGCTGACAGAGCATGCTTCACGATATGGCTGCACAAAGACTTTGGATTTAGCAGAGTACCTGGACAAGTTTTTGAGAACATTACTGAGACATACTGGGTCACACTGTCAATTTGGTGTATGTCCAGTTACAGGATGATTAAAAAAATGGACTTTCCCTATTCAAGGTACTTCCCAGCCCTCTTCTAAATTGGGTACCCGAGGTATGTGGCACTGTGGAGATTCTCTGACTGAAATATTTGCCTGTGCATTTCAGGCACCCAGGAGAGAAAATATATACATTACCCAGACTTGAGACAGGAAGTTGACTTTTTTTTTTTTTTTTCAAAATCTGCATTTGGAATTTCACAACTGGCAAGCAATATGTCAGCATTATTGTTTAGAACAGTAACATCCCCAACTTCTCATTTAACCTGAATTAAAAAAAAGATAAACAGAAAGCATTAGAAGGTATCCTTGCCTCTTGTGCTTCATTTATGAAAATGTCTAGTGATATTTGAAATTATTTATATCTATACTGGAAAAGTAAGTATGTAAGAACTGTTTTATTGTACCAGTTCAAAGGTACACCTAGCCCCAGAGCCTTTGTCTCATGGTGGACAACGACACTAACATCTCCTCCAGTATACTCTTCAGCTTTTCACATTCTGCAGCTTAGGACCCTCCTGAGCCAGATACGGTATTTCTATCTTTGTATTTAATGTAACCTCATGATGATTTTTTCCCCCCAATAATTTCTCTAATTGCTTCCTGAACTCCAGAATACTTTTGGTTTCCACAGGAACCTGTGGGAATGAGGTACAGTTTTATTGTGCACTGTGAGCATTCTTTAGCTTTACAACCTGAATATTTCTTTTTGCCTATTTCTGGTATTGTGAGAATATGTATTCCTTAGTAAACCCCCCTTTCCAAGTCGTTTATACTGAACAGGAGAGATATCAGTGCAGATCCTTCGGGGACACCAATGCACTGAGTACAGATGCGTATACCATGCAATAGATATGTTACATCACTTGGAGAGAAAGCTAAAATAAGCATTAACTTCGTTTGTGTTTGTAATACAGAGATTCTGTTCTATAATTTGGATTTATATCAAAGCACATGGCCATGATTTACTTACAGTATTAGGAATCAGGCTCACAGCAGAGATTTCTGCACCAGAGGCAAATGTTAACTTGGTATGTCAAAATCATAGAATGATTACAAAAGTGTAAAAAGATTTGCTGCTGTCTGGCCACTTGGAAATGGGTGCTTGGGTCTGATGCCCCAACATTCAACCTTGCTTTGACTCTCTCAGGGAGCCTTAGTGTTCATTGAAGAATGTTTTGATACTCCTTGAGCTGTGTCAGGCTTTGTCCTTGTCATAGGTGGCAGGGCTTAGATACCAGCACCTTTCCATCTGCACAAGAGAGTGCAAATCTGCACACTGCTGAGTATGGCAGATGTCTAACTTTCTCCTTTCTCATGTCTTTTAAACATTGTGCTGATCTGTATGATAATCCTCTTTTCTTCACATGACAAATAGCTTCACAGACAGCAGCAATTTATTAGATCTGGTTTCATTTGAGCTTTTTACTCATTACCCCTAAAACTGTGGGAAGCCTGACTTTTATTTACAAAAACTTAAGCTGATTATTCTTTATTATATATTTCTCCAGGTGTCCATTAATTCGTTTATTATTATTGTTGCTATTGTTTGTACCAATTTTCTGTCTGACAGGTTTGTAGTTTCATGGTGTCTTCTCAAGTGGTTTTGAACATGGGCATATTTGCTACGCTTTGTTCTTTGGACACTGAAGCCTGTCATCAGCAATACATCACCTATGCATTTACAGTTCATGAGATCCATATCTGATTTCCTTCAGAGTTCCCATGTGGAAACTTCTAATCCTGAAAATCTGTTACTATTGACTTCATCAGTTTATTCTTTAGAATAAACTTTAGCCTCTTCCTTCAGAGCTCAAAATTGCTTCCTAGAAAGAAAGCTTCAATTTTATGGGAAAATATGTACATTTTTCTGCAGTGAATATACCAAACAAAACCAAATAATTTAATGTAATTTTTCTGCTATTGCTTTATCTCCTGTGTCCAAGCTCAAGACTTTTCATATTACCAGTAAACAGTTGAATGTATTTCCAATAGTAGAGAAGGCCCCTGGCTGAAAAGGTCCTATGTTAAAAAATAAAATAAAATTCAGCCCCCTACATGACTGTTCAATTCATGAAAATACGTGGTAGAATTAACAATATTTTAACAACTTAACACCAATTCATGAATATGAAAGAGCTCTTTGAGTTTCTACTCGTAGATATTTAAAATGTTTGCTGCTAATATGGGCATGGATTCAGTTAAAGTGTTCAGAAACTGAGAATTATTTGAGTGCACAAAGCAAACAGTTTGATCCTCTGTTAAAATAAGAATAAAGATCATTTCAAAACATACACCATCAACAGAAAAGTTCAACAGAGATATTACTTACGTTAGCTTAAATTAATCATTTTGGTGTATGTCTTTGCAAGAAGCAGGTAGCATTTATGGGAATGGGGATTAAATGATAATTGAAAATGTTATTTTTTAAAAGAGATTTCATCTTGGTAATTTTTTTTTTTTTTCCTCAGGAAGAGCATTCTAGAAGAATGGCAGTTTGATTTATAGTATCATTTCAAATAAGGATCAATTATCACATTTGAAGTACTGATCACATGTTGCTCAGACTGATTCTTCATCTTGCTGGGATGTGATAGCATATTAAGATCTTGATATTAAGAACGATCAAATAACTGTAATTCTTTTACAAGGAGTGAAATTGTAGAAGTAGTAATCAGAGACTTAGATGGTGAGGATCACGTTATCTGTACTACCCCAATAACTGACAAAGATCATCCTCCTAGAACACGGTGGACTGGGTCAGCACAGGCCAGAAGGTGCTCATCTCTGCAGGCGTGCTATTATGGTATGATACATCCTTGATCACACTGTTCAAGTAGTATTATGAAACCTCTTGTGGTTCTTAATATCTAACACCAGTGGCCCCAACAAGAATTCTTCTCCCATGCCCTGTTAGTTGGCTATGCCCCAAAGTGCTGCTAACAAGTGCAAGTAAAATAGTACCTTTTTGATTGCATGCATGAGAACTGTGGTCCCACGTACATGCAGATACGGAATCCAAGTTACTCTCTTGAAGTACTTTCCATCAGTACTGTTTCTTGATGAAAAATACTCATTTCAAACTCTCATACCTGTGTTCTGAACTAACATATTTTGATTGAAATTAAAAGCAACAACCACAAAACAAAAAGCCTGCCTGACAACACAAAGAAAATTAATCATTCTTACATTTCAAGGCTATTCCAAAGCAGTCTATCAACATTCATGTGTGTATTGGGTTTACGTGGCAAGGTTTTGGTAGCTGGGGGGGCTGCAGGGGTGGCCTCTGTGAGAAGAGTCCAGCAGCAGTTGCCCCATGTTAGATCAGAGCCAGCCCCAGCCAGCTCCAAAAGGGACCTGCTGCTGACCAGAGCCAAGAGAGGGAGCAATGCTGGCTGGGCCTCTGGGATTTAAGAAAGGGAAAAAAATGCTGCACAACAGCAGCTGGAAGAGAGAGGGGAGAGAACCAGCCCTGCAGCCCCCCAGGTCAGTGCAGCAGGAGGGCAGGAGGTGCTCCAGGCACGCAGCAGCAGTTCCCCTGCGGCCTGTGGAGGAGCCCCTGGTGGAGCAGGCTGTCCCTCTGCAGCCCATGGGTCCCACATGGAGCAGATCTCCATGCTGCAGCCCGTGGAGGAGCCCCCGGTGGAGCAGGTGGATGTGGCCTGGAGGAGGCTGCGGCCCATGGAGAGCCCCCACAGGAGCAGGCCCCGGGCCGGAGCTGCAGCCCGTGGAGAGGAGCCCACGCAGGAGCAGGGGGTCTGGGGGGAGCTGCCACCCGTGGGGGACCCGTGCTGGAGCAGTTTGCTCCTGGGGGATGGATGGAGCCCGTGGTACGGAGCCATGTGGGAGCAGTTGTTGAAGAGCTGCTGCCTGTGGGCAGCCCCCTCAGGCTCAGTTCGGGAAGGACGGCATCCCGTGGGAGGGACCCCACGTGGAGCAGGGGCAGAGAGTGACCGTGAAGGAGCGGTGGAGACGAAGCGTCAGGGACTGACCGCAGCCCCCATTCCCGGTTCCCCTGTGCCGCTCGGGGGGAGGAGGTAGAAGAGGGTGGATAGGGGGAAGGTGTTTTGAGTGTGCTTTTAGTTTCTCAATGCTCTAGTCTGCTAGTGATAGGCAATAAATTGGACTAATCTCCCTATGGTAAGTCTGTTTGCCTGTAATGATAATTGCTGAGTGATCTCCCTGTCCTTATCTCAACCCATGAGCCTTTTTCCATCATATTTTCTCCCCCTATTCTTTTGAGAAGGTGGAGTGAGTGAGTGGCGTGGTGGAGTTTATTAGCGAGCCATCAGTGTGAAACTACCACATGAAAGACTTTTGCTCATTCCTCTGCTCAACACCTTCAGATGGAGAATGTCAAAGACGTGACTTAAGAATGATATACATATACTGAAAATTAAGCAACAGAAGAATTTATCCTTGCACAAAATGTCAGAATGAGTAACTATGGATTATAAGTGAGGTTACAATGGGAAATATTTTCAGGTGGTACATAGACAGTTTAAGGAGGAGTAAAAATAAGTAGCAAAATAACAAGAGTCCAGAAGTTGGACTCTGATGATAGAAAAAAATGTAACAGTTTGCAAAGCATAACAGTGTGCAGTCAGCAGAGCAGAAGAGCCTCATTTAAAATGGAGTTTTTGTCTACCTTACTTTACCAGTGGATTGACCAAAAAATAAAGTTGAATCATCAGTTTGACTGGAAAACAGCCATGTCCTGATCATGTTTCTGAAACCGTTGCACCCAACCTCACCCTTACAGAGCTACATTTTTCTAAACAGATGGTCAAATGAAAGGGACCTCCTCCTGCTTATATTTTCCCACTTTTTTTTTTGTTTCTTGATATCTTACAGAAATTTAAAAGTCTAGCAAGTTCATTCATGGGGTTAACCTCTGCCCTCTACCATACTTTTGACGTAAAGGAAGCTGCCACCTCACAATGAAGACTGGAAGCGGACAAGTAACGGAGCAGATTAAACGCAGTTACTTTATGGCAAAAATAGTTTAAGTTCCATCTAGAAGTTGTCAAGAAGAGAAAAATAATCGCCCTACATGATTACTTCCAATTATTGAATGTGTAGTTTCTAAGATTCTATGTCTGAAAAAATATTTCAGTAGCATATACCATTATAAGAAACCAGAAAATCACAAGCAAGAAACCAAATCAGAACCCAGAAGCTATATCTTACCTTGTCTTCCTGTTCATAGACCTGCTTCCTGTTGCTGCATTCACAGTGGAAGGCAAACACTTGTTTAGCTCCATTTTTTTCTGTCTGGTTTGCTTGTCTGTTTGTTACCTTCTTCATCAGTGTCCCAAAGAACCAAGGTTGCTCTAAAAAGAGCAAAATATAAGGCAATCTGCTTTCCAGTCCCATTTGCAGGACCAGTAGTAAGCACTATTTCCCCAACACAAGGTTTTATTTTATTTATTTATTTATTTATTTTGTGGGGGAAATAGGAATAGGATGAAAGTCTTGAAGGGTAAAACACCTGATAATCTCAGGAACCTCAGTGTCTTCTGGATGCTTCTGAAGTTGAACATAATTTTTCAGGCACAAAGATTGTTCTTCTCTTTAAAAACCTGGAAATACAGCATCTTACTGGCACTTCAAAACACTGAGATGTTGGCTAAAAAAAAGAGATTGACTTTCAAACAGCTATTTCATTTACATTATTCTTTTGCATAAATAGAAAATGTAACTAAAGACGTGTTGTGAAAGCTGGCAGCTTCTTGTGGTATTGAAGATAGAGATCTGCTAGATCCTACACACCTGCTGTTTCATTCCAGAGACATCAGTTTCAATCTAGGCCTTTTAGAAGGTTTATTAATATACATTTTATATATGTATGTTGTGGCAATGTTTATAGAGTAGTTTGTTTTCATAGTAAATTGGTATTAGCTGAAGAAAAACGTACTTGAAAACACTGGGGTGATATCAGCCTTAGAAGCACAGTATACTGTTTAGCATAAAACGTGATTTGCTATTTCAGAAAGCAGGCAGCAAGAATGTATTTAAGCAATGTATGTTTTCTGATGATGTGTGGCAGAAATCACATCACATATTTTAATTTGTCAGCTATACTGAACATCATGGCCCTACAAGTTAGGATCCTTGTATCTAATCCTGCATTTTGACCAGGCCATTTCCTGTATATATAGCATTCTTTTAATGGTAAGGTCTACGTTATTGAAACATTTCAGTGGCATTCTGTCAAATAGGCAAAAAGGGTCAAAGCTCTGTGTTGAATATTGTATTTACACAAGTCTCAATAAAAATAACAAAAAGGAAAATAGTTGCCAAACTGAACAGTGCAATATCTAAGAAAAATGTATGCCTTTGTCTCCCTGCTAGGAAATCATATAGGATTATGAAGGGTGGATGGGTCGGGTCCTTGCCCAGCTGATGGGGCATGCACCATGCCATGTTCTGCAACCCCTGGGCTGCCAAATGACAAACTCTCGGTTATCATTGCTTCACACCTTTAAGATGACAGTTGCAGTTCCTCAGTTTTTCATACATACATTATCCAGCTTTATGCTCACAATCCTGCATCACTCGTGTCATTTTTTATTTTTATTTTTAATAAGAATTGGAAGGCTGTATAGAAAGCCATGTTCCTACTGAGCCCTTCATACTCTTGCTTTTTACTGTTATGTTCTGAGTTTGTCATAATCACTGTGACATTTTCCACATGCTGTTTATGCAAAAAGGCAAATAAAGAGGACAGTATTTATTTGTTGCACTTTGCACTTTGAATAATTGATGCTAAAGGTCTTGTCTTGCTTATAGGGAAGCCGTAGAAGGAATGAATCTGAAGTCACTTTGCAGTGAAGCTGGTCATTTCTGCCTCAAGATGCAGTTGATCAGGGTTAGGAAGGAGGTTACTGTATGCCCTGTAAACGAAGAGGAAAAGCTCACAAAACTTTGCTATTGTATCCTGAATCAAAGCATTAGCATTTTTTTTTTTTTTTTTTAATGAATAGTAGGGAGCAAAGAGGATCTCTTTCCTATGTTTTTTTCTTGTTTTCTTACAAGTTCAATAAACTTCATCACACAGTTAGCCAAACTAATTTAATTTCTAATCCATGTGTTGAAGTGAAAGCCATGAGTTGCCGTAGGAGATTGATGTTGCAATGCTTTTGGAGCATGATCCATAAGATAAGATAATTACAGGCTACTCTGGTTATGGGAGGATTTGTATTTCTCATAGACAGTGAAGCAAGACTTTTACTATTGTAAAGATGAATTTCAACCCTTCTACTTTGAGCCTACAGAGACTTTGTGGCTCAGATCTCTACAGCTGGGTAGGTAGGCCTGCCTTGGCAGGCCTGTGCATGCCACAGACATCTTCAAAGCTGTAGCTCATCTGCATCTACCATTAACCCTGCAGGTGCTTAATGTTCTGCCAATTGGTAATTACCACATTGATCAAAAGGTGACTACCAAGCCATGGCTGTGATGCTTGGAGTATATCCCTAACCAGCACTGAGGTTGTGCTTATTGTGACCTGGTGGCACACAGACGTGGTATCTATGGTGGTGTAATCGTATCTAGTGTAAGTTACCCAGGGCACCAATGCAAGATAGGAAGAGGGCACAAAGCATAGAGCTTGGCATTGTTGTGCCTAAAGACATTTGTAGGATTTAAGCTACGGAACCCCAAATCCTTAGACATGTGTGTCATTTAGAAAAAGCTGCTGTTCACTGTGTTCTTCCCAAGAAAAAAAATAAACAACAACAAAAAACAGAAAGCTTGGAGACAGGCAGGCTTAGGCAAATGAGCAGAGGACAAATTATGAAGTTTGCTCTTGTATATAGGCAGGTCTAAAACTGGCACTGCTTCCGAGGATGAAATAACCATATTCCTCAGGAGGAGAAGCTGGGGAGGAGAATGATGTCTTTTGTAAGTTAGTCAGACACACAGAGTCTTTTCTTATGTAGTCTGGCTAGTTCTTTTTGTCAAATAGTATACCCTGCCACCCGATTAATTGAAAAGACTGAAATTATTTATGACTATGGAACTACAACTACATATTCTTTTTTCTCTTTAATCCTTTGTAGCTCAGACAATAAGCAACTGGGCTATTTCATTTGCATTGGTTGTTTCTTTGCACGTGGGTATAATGTGCACTTGAACGTACTCCTGAATAATTTGTCCTTCTTTTTGTATACTGAAAAAATGAGTTCTTATATTAGTGGCATTACTGCTGAGGACTACAGAAGTGGGTTCTCTGATCTTGTAGAGCCTGACTGAACAGTACCCAGTGTCACTGTGCTGCTGCATAGTCTACCAGGGATGGCTAGAGGGAGGGAAACCCAGTTTTCCTGCTCAGGAAGGACTTTCATTTTGAGATCAGGGACTCTGAGCTGGATTCTGAACTCCAACAGCAGTGAGATAGCAGAAGGCAAAGGGGATGTGCTGATGGATGTCTGAACGCTTAGGGAGACAGACTGCTATGTTTTATAGTAGTTGGAACTTTCTCAAGGCATGACTCGATGCATCTAATGAACTTTAACAACCAAATAGTCTGAAAATCAACAAACAAAGAATAATGATGCCAGGAAGCAGCGCAACTAGGAGACCAGAACAACTGGAGTGTACTAACACTGCCAGAGAACCGCAGGCAAACTCAAAGCTGTTCAGTAATTTGAGGGACAGATGTCTTCAGTAGCGAGGGATATTAGTCTGAAAATTATTTCCTTTAAGTATTTCTCTTTACCTACTGCTATGCCTGTTTATTTTGCCTAGGGTTAAGGTTAGTTAGTGACTTAACTGCTCTTTTCATTAAGATATTGAGAAAACTGATGATGGTATTCACATTAATTGAACAGGGTAGAGAAGCAGATACATCAGCATGATGCTGCGTCTTTTGTCCAGACCTCACCAGGGAATTTAACCTCTTGAGGGCTCACAAGGACTGATGTCAGGGCAATGAAGGTACCTGTATGTTTGAAAGGTGTTGACAGAACCTATGAGCTGTGAATGGTCATAGTGCTGTGAACAGATCTGTTTTATGCCATTCTGATAAAACTCCTTGAGTTTGAGGGGTCACTGAATAATTCAGAGGGAGAAGCTACCACTACTGAACCTCTTAATCTAGTCCAAGAACCCCACTCAAGGAATTCTGGTCTCTGTTGCTATGGTGAAACTCAGTATGCTGGATATCTGGGAGTGGAACGTCTCCCATAGCTCAGCTCTGTGTATCCACAACTCAGTGGGAAAAATTTAAATATTGCATAGGCTCCCATAAAAGTTCTTTACTTTGGCTGGTTTCCACTGCTTACGTTCAGATGGAAGCTGACAGCTTTTTTTTTTTTCTTTCTTTTTTTTTTTATTTTTTTTTCTGGCTGACAGGAAAAGAATGAGTTAATCACTTTCTGAGAATGACTTTGTCGCATTAACTGTGTCATTAGCTGTCACAGCATGACAGCTATGCCATATTAACAAAAAATACAATAAAAAAAATCTGCTGCTGAATATTTTTCTAGCTGGAGAAATGTGGTGCAGTTGAAATTTCAGCTGTTTTCCACCCTTGTCAGGTAGTTATTTGCAGAGATGAAAATGGGAATGTGGAGAAATGTGAAAGGCCTACTGGAAAACCCATTTGAACTGCAGGTCATGATTGAAATATCCTGTTGTATGTATTCTAAGAAAAGCTTATATGGCTTATCTTACTCAACTGCTTTTATGAGAGAAATTCGCCTATTATTTAGACTGTTGCTGCAATTGTCTTCTGCTGATGAGAGAAAGAAAAGCATTACCCAAATAACTGTTTTAGAATATTTTCCAGAAACATTAAATCTATGAGTTAGGATGCAGGTTCCCATCGGAGTCTAGGAACAGTTTTCATAATTCAGTAAGCTGTAGTTTTAGGAGGACTGGAATCATGATGAGCTGTGGTCAGAGGTCTGCACACAGTCCTCACTGCAGGCTTGGAGTGTAAGTCATTGCATACATTTTAATTTACTAGGAAAATAAATGGTTGTAGGATCTTCTGGAAACTGTCACTATGAGGCTGGAGAAGCCCATGTCAAGAAAGAGAGTAATGGCAGAAAGGCAAGAGGCAAAGATCATGTATATCCTTGTACACTTACAAGTGTGGATACCTACAAGAAGGTTTAGCACTCATAATCTACGTGTAATCTACGTATGCCAGCCTTCTCCTTAAGGAAGCAGTGTAGTGCAGTGCTTTTAGCAAAGCATTTAGCATAGTGATGTGCTTTTGTGTTAACCCTGCAAGATTTCATCATGTGGTTTCAGCAGGGATTACAGTAAATGCTCAATTTAGGTAAAGTCACAATCTAATTAAACAAATTCAGTCGAAATCCCTGCTGGGCCCGTAAAGATTTCTCTGTCAAATATCTCTAAGCAATTTTGTTTTCTATAGCAACAGTTAATTGGATATGCTACTGTCAGTGTGCTTTAAATGAGGCTGATGGGATTAGTAATTGAATGCTCGGATTAATGATTTACAGCAGGCTTTGCTACCCTGTTCGTTGTTTACATCAAGGCTCATGATAGCTCCCTACCCTGAGGAGGCAAGTGGAGTAGTGAACTATAACTGCAATTAAGTTATGATACTGTGATATACAGTTATTATACAGATATGATGTAGCCCATTCTTCTTGGTATGTGTAACTATTTTTAGTGCTGTGGGCAGCAAAAGTTTGTGATCAAAATATTAGAAGCAGAAAACCTGAAAACAGCCGCATAGCCTCCATATTTAGGATCTGGAACTGGAGGTCTCGGTCCTTTTCCAGCTACATGTATGCAATTCTTTTTATGGTTTTGGTCAGAAAGCAAACATCAGCATTGTGGGTGGCGTAATTGCAGCCAAGGCTGTGTGTGGACACAGGTGTTTCTACAAGAGGTGGTAGGCCTGCAGAAAAAAAGCGGAGAAAACTCACTCAGTGCATTGTCCAAGTGGCTGCTCTTGGAGAAAAAGAACAGACTGCAAAGCTTGGTCGGGTAGAAGGATCTCTTCGGGAATGGTTGAATCATCAGTCTTCGTGGTCTTCATGAGTCTTCTTCCATTAAGATTCCACTTGTTTCAAAAGGCGAGAAACGTGGTTTGCTCCTTGGAGTTGTCCCAGAATGCCGCTGTAAATTAGATGGGTTTTGGGGCCAGCTAACTTGTGCCAGGAATTTCTTAATTCTCAAGGCAACCTAGGATCGGGAATCGTAACTATTTATTTGTCTTTTAATTTGGGATGCTCTTTTTGGCATAAGAAGGGATCTGGCTGTTTGTTGTCCAGCTGAGCTCTGCAGTACTTGAGGAAGAAGGCTGTAAAGAAAACTTTCTGTGGTGCTGAGATGTTTACACGAACTGGAGAGCTGCACTATGAATTCGTCATTCTGCCTTACACATAGGCCTCCAAAGTCGTCCTTAATGACAGAGAGGCCCTTATACACCGTACATTGAACAGTTTGGTTCTTGTTAAATTAAGTCCACTTCAGAAATAAAATGAGCCAGTGCATATTTAGAGTCTATACTGAACACAGATTAATAATATTTATTTCAGTTTATTAAATTAGAATATGTTTCTGTTCTTATAAAGATTCTATCTGGGGAAACATTATCTAAAACAGTTAACATTTATGCTATAATTACTTGTAGTTATGAAATGATTATAAACAATTATAAGTAAAATATTATACTTATACAAAGTAATTATTATAATAATAATTTATAGTTATTTATATTTATTGTGAATCATACTACATATTAAGTATAATTTAACAAAAATATACAGGAAATTTAAAATTATGCTCTCCATATTTCATCTGATAGAATAGTTCATCTGAGAATGCAGGAATGGCACTGTGACCTTTTCTCATTACCTCAAGATTTAAGCTTAGGTTTTAAGGCAGAGGTCCAGCTGCATGCAGTTTTGTATTCAGAAACCATTCTATGCATCAGCATCTCTCTCTGTCATGATCGGTTCCCATATGTGAACTGCATTTTGGTTCAGGAAATCATTTTTTTTTCTTCTTTCTTCTAAGTAGTTCCTATGAAAAAGTCCAACTCATCCTTACCTAGACTATCTTTTTCTTTCTTTTGTTCCTAATGCAAAGGCATTCATCTCTTTGATGGGTCTTGAACCTTCCACCATTCATTGTTCCTATCCAGTTTTTGTTACACTTGGTATTCAGACCACTGGTACCATATATGATTTAACTCTGGAATACTGGCTGCCATATAAAGATGCCAAGAAAGATGATAAAAGCCATGGAAAGGAAATGTAGAATCTGGATTTTGGTCTCAGGGTGACATTTATTCCTTGAGAATATTTTTGCAATTAATTTTCTTTTCAGACATCGGGCTTTCCTCTTTTCCACTTTTTATTCAATAAAGCAATACAGCTGTCTGAATAATCTGAAGAAGTGACAGTTCTAGGAATGTACTGTAAGAGGAAAATTACGGGACACTTTGAGAACTTGGACCAAGCGTGAGACCTTTAAACCCTTTTTCATCTCCCAGCCCTGCAGACCTAATCTTTAGCCTATGTTTAGACTCATGATTTAGTAAAGTGGACGTCAGGGAACCTTGCTTGATTTACTGGAACATTTTGAGCTGATTTCATCTGACATGCTAATTACTGAGAATGTTAGGACACTTCAGTGTTAGAGAGCCTCTAAGTGATGGCATAACTGAAAGTCCTAAGATAAGAAATTCCATGACAGCAGAAGAATTTAGATTGTATTCTAATTTCACATTTTTTTTAGTTATACTTATTTAAAAGAAAAATAGTGTCTGACTGAAAAGGTTTTAGATTATAATAGAAGGAATGAAGACCATTCAGTTTTGCTGTTTTATTCAGGGAATTAGAGTCTTGTCCCCCTCCCATGTACATTGCCACCTGCCTGTTCAACCTTGGAAGAGACATATTCCACCCATTTGCTTGCCCTCACTCCTTTTGGGCTGCATTCGTATATCCCCGTTAGATGTACTTAGTATCAAGTACTTTTTTACTATATACATTGGTATAAACTGGAAGGTTTAGATCAAAACACTTCTTTCTGTAAGGTACATACTAGGTCACTAGGATTTTGGGATTTTTATTCCTTATTAAATCACAACATTGCTAGCTATGAAGGATAGGTGACAACAACTGGTAAACCTTTTGCATCATCAAAGGAGTGCAACAGGACTCATTTTAATTAAAGTCTGGCAAGGGCCTTTCTCCGGCTAAATTAGAAAGAAGAGAGTTTTGGGGAGAAATGAATAAATGTTGAAAGACCAGAGTGTGGGAAAAACTCTCCAGAAAGGTGATAGGGAACACAAATGAACCCTGAGAAGGACATGGGGCACCTGTATCTTTTTCCCTTTAAAATTTGGTGTCGTCAGTGTGTGCAGCAGGAACAGGAAAATGGATGCCATGGTTTTTACTGAAGGAAAAGGAACACCTTGCAGTTTATCAACTCTTCAGCAGGATTTTGGCCACTTCAGACAACCTCTATCATCCTCTGAAGGCCAAGACAAAAACTAGTTGTACATGATTAGGCTTTTAAGTGTGCATTTAAACAACTAACTTTTAATTTAAAAGTACTGAGCACCCAGAAGACCCCACTGACTTGAAATTAGAGAAAAGTCAGACCCTTAAGCTGCCCTTTGTGTCAATAGTTGTTACTGTGCAAATCTGAGATACAGATACTGAATCCAGAGCCACGGGTGGTTTTAGGCATCTAGCTCCCATAAACTATTTCAGTAATAATCAGATATCTAAACAGCTTTGAAGATTTTGACTGCAGAAATTTTTAAGTATAAGACTTGTGGTTTTAAAAATCTTGGTCATATGTCCTGAAATTATTCAGTGCCAGTGGCCAAAGAGTTTTTTGCTATGTTATTGCAAGTGTGAAGTAATTAGTAGCAGTAGGTGGGAGAAAAGTGCTCGTACACCTGATCTAGGAAGCTGAGGAGATAGTCAGGCAGAATTATACAAAGACGCGTACATGGGGATGGGATCTGCCCTTCGATGTTATCTGCTGCCTATGTAAATGCCAAAAGATCTATAGCATCAGTGATGGGTTTTCCATTTGCTCTCCGATTTACTTATACTGCTTTCATTTGAAATAGAAAAGACTGACCAGCAGTTTCCCATATTTCAGTAGTGCCTAAGTGCTTTTTGTCAGCTGAGGAATCAAACAGAAAGCTCCTCCACAGAAAATCATTTGTCAGGTGTTCTGTAAAATCAGATTTTTGGAAAAAAAATGCAGTTTTTGATCATGTTTATTTTGCATAAATTCACTTACTGCTTTTTGAGTTAGTGTTTACAACTTAAAGGCCAAATGTACAATCCTATATTGGATAAGAGATGTAACTAAATAGATGTGGCATTGTATTATGCACTGGATAATTTTTTTTAGATCTTTAAGTCAAAGATTTTTATGAACTGTTTTTGCGTGAAATGGTTAAGCACAGTAGATTCAGCTAATTGGTTAAAATGAGAGCAGTTAGAGCAAATCCAATTATGTCCCCTTTAGAGCACGTTTATTGTTGCTCTATTCTAAGGATCTGAGAAAACTGAGACAAAAATTTGTTTCAGCTGTTGTGTGTGCAGTACAAATTCTGTAATTATAGAAAAGAGGTTGGCATTACTCTGCTTAGTGTTAAGAAAAATTCATATTATGTTTGATTAAATAACAGGAAAAAAGCACTTCAGAAGTTATGCATTAGGATGAAGAATTTATTATATATACAGTTAAGCAATTCTACTGTAGATGTACTTCCTGATTAAAGAAAATGAATACAGTAATCAAAATAGCATGGTAACTACAATACAGACTGAAACTTGACTAAAACAGAAGTTAGCTATTTGACTTGAAAGAACACAGGACCTGGAACAACAGATCGCAGGTTGCATCATTAACCAGGACAGTAAAAAACTGTACAGTACAAGCAACACGTTACAATAAGTTATGACCAATAAGGCAGTCTCTCTCATTTCGGACAAAAGGGATAAAGGGAAAGATATTAAAATCTCATAAATCCACCATATCTCTTTTCCATCTCTGGGACCTCTTTGGAATAAGTTTCCCCATCTTCTTCTGAAGGGAGAATGGAGTCGGCGAAGCGCTTAAGAAACCCACCATACCGTTTCTGGTAATCCAGCCACCACTCTGGCCTGCCCACTCTTCTCATGAAGCCACCGTATCTCTTTTGCAGCTCTTTGGCTTCATCTTCCAGTTCTGGGCTGCGCTTTATGCTTCTCATGAAACCTCCGTACCTTTTGTTGATGTCTCCATCATTTTCACTTATTTCTCGGTAATGCCCCGCTTCAGGGTTATCCCCTGTTCCTAAAAGCTCTTTCAGCAGGTCAGAGGAATTAGCCAGGGCATCGTCATCTGAGTCTTTCTTCATGAACCCTCCATACCTCTTAGCCAGGATCTCTCCTCCATTAGCTTCATCCTCTGGTTCTACCCGATAGAGCTCATCCATTTTCTTCATGAACCCCCCGTATCTTTTCATGAAGCCTCCATACTTCTTTGCAAGCAAATGGTTCTCGTCCAGCTCTTTCTTGTCTCCTGGAGCAACGCTGCCATCCTCAGAAAGGTCCAGCTTTGTCAGCTGCAGGAGCTCCTTGCAGGTCTCCCAGGCCTTGGCAGAAGGCAGCTTTCCTTCACATTCTAGTGTACATGCCTGAAAAACGGATGGGGTTTGCTGAGAATGACTTGATAGCAACAAACACCTCACTGTCACCTTGTCATAGCTTTTCTTGCTTTTAAAAGGCCATGAGCGAGCCTCTCTCCGAGTGGCTTGGAAGGACAGCTCTTCAGGAAGGGCTGCTCTGAAGGCTTTCATATCCTTCTGCAAAGGACATGACATCTCCACTCTAAGAGAGAGAGTACCAGACCAGTTGGATCGTGGGTCTCGCATGGTAAGGCTGTCCCAATGATTCTGTTTCAAAGCAAGCTGTATGTACAGTTCCTGCACCTCCCTTACAGAAGGGTGCATTTTTATGAATGTTTCTATTTACTAATGGACAGTTAAAATCCAATTGTGGTTCATTTCATAAGGAGTGTGTGGAAGTGTATGCAATCTTCATCATTAAAAGTAACATTCAGAAATTTCAGGAACAAAGCCACTTAGAACTAATAAAACAGCATCATAGTTGCAAAGAAGCCAGCTGCATTGTATACTGTGCTGCTTGGTATCTTCAACACACTGCATAGCTCTGAAGGCTGTATTTCTGTCTATTAGAATTTGATTTAGTTTATGGAGCACATCTTTTAAATGTGTACCAATTCAAATGTAGAAATACAGACTTCCTTGGGCAGCTCAAACTTCAGATTTTGCTAGTTTGACTTACAAAGCAGTGATCATCAGGAAGAGGGAAAAAATCCCAAGCTGTGTTGCTTCTGACGGGGAAAAAAAATTACTGAGGCTAAGACAAAAAAGCTGTCAACACCTGTATGCATATCATATAACCTGTCAATATTAGCATACATATTAGCTACTATCTCTTTTGTGTTGGGAGATTTACCCCTTGTGAAACCAAACTCTTCATCTGCAAAAAGGTGAATCCAATATTTTTAGTTCTTTGCCACAGTTTTCGTGTAAAAAAAATAATTAAAAAGAAATCACCAATATTTTTAGTAATAGAAACAGTTATTTTGCCTATGGATGATGACTTCTAAGGATCTCAGTATACTTTAAAAGTGTGAAACGAAATCTCAGCATAATTCTCTTAATAGTTAGCTGACCAGCTCACTACCTCTGGCCTTACCTGTCTGTTGAGCTGTTTTATTCTCAGAAATTTACATACAGTTTTTTATATGATCACAAGAAAATTACATGGATTTATGTACTTTGCAACACAATAATTTACTTTAACAGGTACTACATACTTATTGCTATATACTGTAGTTATGCAATAAAGAGAATTTGGTCTCAGCTTCAGCTTGACTGAAATTGCTCCAAGTCAAAGCAAAACCACGTCTTTCCCTTGTTCTTCCCTTCTCAGTTAGTTTAAATAGCATATTGCGAAGTGAACATATGCCATCTTGTGTGTATAAATGACCAGGTTATATCTTACAGATACAACATGATAATACCGGTTCTGATATTACTAGATGCTAGTGTCTGGAAACATTTGTTTCCAGAAACTGTTTGTACCCGTATAAGAAATATATGTTATGGCACATTGCTTCTTTCCCCATTTCAACTAATAAGTGTTGTCATTGAGTGGAACTTTAATTATTTCTTGAACAATTACTGAAGGGTATGCAAGAGACACTATAGACAACCGAAAAAAGCACACAGCCCTCCCTCCAAAAGGGCAGATTACCACCTTTTTTTTTTCTTTTTCATGGTTAATGTTAAAGCTAAAGTTTGATTGAAAGCTTGAAGGATTAAGTATAGGTATACAGAACCTCTTTTGGACTGTTGGCCAGCCACCCTAAGAATATTGCTGTTATAAACCTGCTGTGGTTAGCAGCAAGTCTTTGCTTTAGACTAAGCAGAAATACTTGGTGACTCCTAATCCTGCACAGAATAGGTTCAGTCCTTCCTTTTTCTTTTGCTTCCAAATAACCGATGACACCTTAGGAGGAAAACTTTCCTGAACGTCTGGCAGTGCTGAGAGCCTGATGCCTCAGCATCGCCTCTATTTGAGGTCAGGAACTGCAGGAACCGCTGGCTGAGGACTTGGCAGCCCAAGTTCCTGCGTTCCGCAGGGGGGTCTGAGGGACCCCAGCCCATCACTAATCCCGATGCTTAAATTTCGAGTTGAGTTGGCTCTGTGAATATGCCATTTAATCATTTCAATATCATTAAAAGTACGGATTAAGAAGGAAAACCAACACCCTGCGTTCTGTTTTTTGACATGATTTACCTCGGGAGAGGCTGCAGTGTCAGAGACTTTTTTACAGGCATATTCCTAATTGCACAGCAGCACCGGGAGGGAGAGCAGCAGGAGCTGTTCGATTTGGGCTTGAACCTCACTTTTCGCCAGATTTCGGCCAAGTTTCCAGGCACAGCCGCCAATGTCCATTTCGCTTTCAGGGCCCCCGGGGGCGCGCTGTGCCGGCTGTGCCCCGCTCCCCTCGCCCACGGCAAGGGCCGAGCAAAGGCGGGGGGCACGGAGGGTCCCGGCGGAGCTGCCCTCCGGCCACAATTCCCTTTCCCCTTCAGTTTTCACTCGACTTTCTCCTCTCTCCCCCCCGGGGTGGGGGGGTGTCCCCTCCAAACAGCGCCGGGCTGGGGGCTCTCTGCGGTGCTCTCTCCCCCCTTCAAAACCCATCCGCGTCCCCACTGTGTCTTATTTTTCCCCTTCTCTCGGTCCGCTGTCCCCCAGAAAGGGGACGCTGGACGGGAGGGGGGTCGATGCCGGCCCCCCCGGCGCCTTACCAGCGGGTGGATGTCCGCGCGGGGCCCCAGGCGGTACGCGCAGGTCGCGCACTCGCGGCCGCAGTCGGCCCGCACCCGCGGGAGCAGGCAGGTGCTGAGCGCCAGCAGCGAGCAGCCGAGCCGCAGGAGCAACGCCATGGGGCTGCGGGAAGGAGAGAGAGAGGCAGAGAGAGAGGTCAGACGGCAGCCCCCCCCCCCCCCCCCCCCCCCCTCCTTTCATCCCCCCAAACCCCCGGGACGCTGTGACTGGAGGGGGAGCGGAGCCGCCCCCACCCTAAGCTCCCGTCCTGGGCAGCGGTCGTCCCGAAATGCTACATCCGAAATGCTGTGTCCTGAAATGCTCCGTCCCAAAACGCCCCGTCCCAAAATACTCCATCCCGGAGCGCTCCATCCCAAACGCCCCATCCCAAAGTGCTCTATCCCAAATCGATCCATCCCAAACGCTCCATCCCAAATGCTCCATCCCCAAACGCTCTGTCCCAGATGCTCCATCCCAAATGCTCCATCCCCAAACACCCCGTCCCAAACCGCTCCGTCCCAAAACGCTCCGTCCCAAAATACTCCATCCCGGAGCGCTCCATCCCAAAACACTCCGTCCCAAATGCTCCATCCCGGACCTCTCCATCCCGAAATGCTCCATCCTAAAACACTCCATACTAAAACTCCCCATCCCAAAATGCCCCATCCCAAATGCTGCATCCCAAAGCGGTCCGTCCCAAACCACTCCATCCCAAACCTCCCCGTCCCACCCCGGCCGCCCAGCCCCAGCCTCATCTCCCGTCTCCGGAGCACAAAGCCACCGGTGCGGCGGGTCCCCCCCCGCCGGCTCACTCACGCACTGCCTCCCCTCGGGGCTCCGGGCGGGTTTTTGAGCCTTGCTGCGGTGCCGGCGTCGGATCCGCAGCCCTTTTATAGCGGGGCTGGGCAGCCTGCGCCCCCGGAGAGAGACTCCGCGCTGGGGACGGGGAGGGGGGCACCGAGGACGGCCTCGGTGAGCGCCGGGGGGGCGCCGAGCGGCTGCGGGCGGCGGCACTTTATAATTAGGGAACGCGGGCAGAGCGCGGCCTCCCCCAATCGCCGCCGGGCTCCCGCTGACGCAGCCCCTACGACATCCCCCCCAGACCCCCCCGATGTCCTGCACCCCCCCGTCGGGGGCTCCGAGGGGGCGGGAGGGGTGCCCGTGCCCGTGCCCGGCCCCGTAAGGCGCCCACGGGGAGGTTTTTTTGGGGGGGCTGAGGCATCGGAGTGAGTCATGCCGCACCCCTGGGGGTCGGTGAGGTGGGTTTTAGTGGGGTCTGTGCAAGGGTCTTGGTTGTAAAACGTTGGGATTTCCTAAGCATGGACAGCTTCGCCCTATTTGCACGGTTTTAGTGACTGGGAAGGCACGTTTATGAGCACAACGCGCAGAGGCACAACCCCGAAAGGTCCCCAGCCCCAGCAGCTGGGACATCGCTGCCCTGCTCGGGTGGGAACCGGCCTCGGGCAGTGATGCTGATCCCTGTCATCCCCCCTGATCCCTGACGTCCCCCCTATACAGGGGCTCTGCCCCAGCAGTACTAAGCTGTGGTTCATTTCCAGCCCCAAATTATTTGCAGCTGGTTTATACATATTTGTTTTTCTTTCAGACAGGATTTTGTCCCTTCATGGTGTTTTTCTGTCTGATCGTTTCCCTTCTCAGCCCTCTTTTTGCTCTAGTCACCAGGCTGTGCTCTGCAGCTTTCTGCTTCGAGGTAGACCCTTACCCAGTAAATGTTCTCCCCAGCATTTGCTGTACTTTGAATTCATCATTTCTGAGCATGAGTGATGGGACCTGTGCACAGCCTGGTGAAAGGAATTTCATTAGGACGTTAATACATAGTCATCCCCACCGGAGGAGGAAGACACCTCAACTTGTGCCTCCCTAGATCTCATTTGTCTTTCCTAACACTGCAGCACAGTGATGCCACACAGTCCTCTGGGTCTGAGATACAGCCAGGTCTTCATCCTTCAGGACTAACACGAGATCTAGTGCCATTACCGGATGGAAATTGTGCCTTCTGCCACCTGTTAGTCTTTACATCAGATATTTGACTCAGATTAAGGAGACTCACACGGACGCATGGAGTGCCAGAAATACATCCCTTCACAGCAAAGACATAGCTCTTGCATGTACCCAGGGTGTGTGAGAAGAGAATGAGGCCCTCTGTTTCCCCAGTGATATCAGCCAACTTTGAAAGCGAACTCTCAAGAGACGAGGTAGACTTTTTAAAAATTGCCCCACTGGGTATATTTGTAGTTGCATCTGGAGCAACAAGCCAATTGCCAGGCCACTGAGTAAGCAGGCAGGCTGTAAAGCTTGTTCCTAGCCAGCCTCCTGGTGGGAAGGCACATCTCGGCCTCCTGACTCTTGCCTGGGTAAGGGTGAGATGGTTAGGGAGGCACTGACTAACACAGAAGTGACACATTCCATGCCTCTTTTGCTGTAAGGATGCTTTTTACCATTTTTTTAATTTTTTTTTTTTTTGGACATCATCAGATTAGTCCTCAGGATCAATTACTGGCACTCACTCACTGAACCCCAGCCCTGCTGTCATTTATGGGCACGCAATCTAACAGTCAGCATGGTGTGGTGGGACAGATAGCCCGATAGTCTCATGATTATTCCTTTTACAGTGTGCATCCCATGTCCCCGGGCTGACTGGCTCCTCTTTTCATAGCTATGCATGCAAGCATCCATGCTCAGCCTGCCCACTCAGCTACTCAGTCTGCCTTGTCCTTCATTATGCCATTTAATGCCACTGATTGTGTTTAATCTGGTCGTGATGAAAACCCAGGCAATGCCGGAACCTCACTGTGTACAGAGGTGCGGATAATCCCTGCAGATAATGTGCAGACCTGAGCAGCAAAAGAGACAGGGTGAAGAAGGAGTAAAAAATATAAATGGACCAAATAAAGGGCATCTAAATTTTGTGTAGAAGAGGAGTAATGGAGAGGGTTGTTTTATAGTGGATAAGTGTTACAGCTTCTGGGTGGGGACCAGGGAAGAGTAAAAGAGAGAAAAAGATTGGGTGTGAAATGCACAGATGCAAAGAGACTGCATGGAGTAGAGGAGTGGTAAGTGGGCACTGCCAGCACTGGGCAGAAATACAACCATGGCTGCTGGATGTGCTAAAGATATCCAGCACTCCTTGGTTCATCCGCTTCTTCGGGTCTTATGCTCCTTGAATCTTTGGCTGGTTCCTCCCTATATCTGGTCCTCATCCTGAGTCCTTATGGATGTGGTTATATGAGAGACTTCTTTGCAGAGAGAGGATAAAAGCAGGAGAGAATTTGGACTATTTGGACAAAAGACTACAGGGCAAAAACTACATAAAAATTGCTCGCTGTAGGAGCAGGGGATAATATTTCCTCAACAACAGCAGACTGAGAAACAAAGAAATAAAGAGGCATAAAAAGAAAGAGAACACTTTTCACAGCAGTGATGATGATGACTTGTTGCTCCCTACTAACCTGGTAATAACAGTGTCCTGGAGCTGATAAAAACTTTGGCATTTATAAAATCCAGAATTACCCCAGACACCAGCAGCTTTTTTCTGCTGTCGAGATATACCACACAAAAACAAACTGTGTTACAGGAGTGCTTGAAGCACCTCGGGACCTGTCCTAAATCTTGTCCAGACACCCAGACTTTAGCTAGGAAAAGGTGAAAGGAAGAAGAAATCATAATTTTGCCAATAGAGAAGTGAAGCACGTAACCTGAATCACTTTACAAAGTCATGCCAAAAGTGAGCATCGGAGTTAGAAACTGAAATTCTCTTGAATTTCACGTCAGTATCTTTACTGTGGGAACAGATTTATTTTCCAAACTATACTCATCATGCTAATCGAGCTGCTTCAGAATCATTAAATGAAGATAGATTTACGGAAATATGAAATAAGCATGCTGTTAGCAGCCCTAGGAGCCCTTCTCATAACGCAGAGCCTTTCTGATAGAATCAAAATGAGGATCGGGAAACAGAAAACAGCATGTTATGTTGATTATTTTCTTCAGCTCAGTGCAAAAGGTCACAGCGTTTCTTAAGACCAAACAGTCAGGTTCCATTTAGCTCATTCAAATGGATTTAATTTTTGATGGGAACATATATGTAGCTGATATCAGTGTCAAGAAAGGATTTGCAGATCAACCCTCTTATACCAAACTTAGCAATAAAGTCATTTATAGACCTATGGACACAAGGTATGCATTGCTACTTTTAAAATATCTTTATTAAATTAAGCCTAAAGTAAGCAGAGATGAATTGTAATAGGGAGAGATACTCAATGTACAGTTGGTATGGTGTTGCCCAAAATGTACCTTTACAGGACAGAGATGATCCAGTGCTTCCCATATCTCTCTTAATATATATGTATACGTATCGTCTGAGATATGAAGAAACAAGGAATATATCAGTGATGCAGACAATTCTGCTCATAGCTATTGAAGACAATCTTGTATGAAGAACAGGGTTGCTGGTATCATCTCAGACAAAGCTGGATCTTCTTAATCATGTTTTTACCTTTGAACAAACTGCACCCTTTCTGGAAGGCAAAACCATGCAGTGATCTTGTTGCAATCAGGAGATGTTTCCACTGATGTAACACCAACAACTTCTGGTCTTATCTCATGGCTGATGCCACTCAGTCTTCTAAGGGGGGAGGAGGTTTCACACTACTTTTTCAGAGTGAAATTAAGATCTTGACATGCATTCAGTGTCAGCATATGACAAATATAACTTTTGGTGCATTTATTTGTTTTGTGCAGTTCTCTGAGACAAGATAAGAACAAGGCAGAGAAGTTTATACCATTCTGTGGAGACGTAAGGAGCTTCACTTTAACGTGCTCCTCTGTTGCTCATGGGCACACGAGGATGTGCACTCCAAGATACCTGAAATTTGGCCTGAACTACAGTAAGTAGCGTGTGCTGCATTAAATGGAACAAACTGTACAAAATCTATATTCGTTATAAAAGCATTATGTTGCTCATATCCACAGAGGCCACGGGATGGGTATCTGCAATGAAAAAAGAAGGAAACAGGTTGCTCAGTAGCAAAATACATTGTGATGGAATCCAGGCACAGTGATTATTATTTAAAACAATAACTACTCCACATGAGTGGAGTGATTTATCCTCATTTTTTTAATTTAGAAAACTCATCCATGAATTACTAAGGAAGTATTAGATTCCATCTATGAAAAGGATTGTGGTGTCTAGTGTGTATGTAGAAGGATTAGCTGAAAATTGTAAATGAGAGATTTTGATCACTTTAGTCATATTAAGAAAAACAAACAAGCAGAGCCTAAATGATACATTTGGAGTGCGAGCTTGAACTGTTTTCCCATTATTCACATTCATACAACAGAATTTTGGAGCTTTTTCCCCATTTCCAGTCTCACATTCTCACTGCTAGTATTTTATTGCCCAGTTGGGGTGTGCTGTATTCACACTTTAGCACAGCGTTTGAAACAAGTTGCTTTTGTAGACAGGAGCTGTAACAAGAGCTGGACGCTTTGCCTGCAGGGCGGGTAAGGGCTGGCTGGATTTCTCGTGGCTCTCCTCCGGGGCACAGCTTGGTGCCGTGGGAGAGTCAGAGGTGACTTGAAATTCCTGTGTTTTGAGTGGCTCTGAAACACAATTTAAAATGATGTCAGTGGTTGCTGTGATTTCCAGCAGTCCAATGGGAGCGATTTAGAGCAGGACACTGAGTGCTCTCCTTTCTGCCCCTGCTGAGGCCTGCGTGCAGCCTCTCTTGCACCTCCTCAGGGGCCATGAAGGGAGCAGCAAGAGGACAAGTGTGTTCTCCCTCTTCTGCTCTTGCCCCGAAAGGATTCCCCGTAGGTGATGCTGATAACAAAGAGGGTCATACTTCATTTCGTTATACCTCTGCTAGGAATTCCTTCATCCACACTGGGAATCTGTCTTCCATATAGCCTGCTGTGGCTGTAGCTCTGAGCCCATATGCAAGCAGCATGGAGGTGCACATACCTTGGCCTAATGGTGGGTTGGACTCCTCAGATACAAAAACAACTTTGGTCATTTACAGTGGAGTTCTCCAGAGTAGCTACAGCCACAGTTGTAATCCCTGCAGCACTGAAAATGCTAAACAGATGATGTTCATGCAAAAAGGATGGAGTGGGGAAGGAGCATAAAGCACAGAGATCTCACAATCACCACATGAAATTTGCACCACTTTTCTTTTGATGTAAATCATTTTCAGCTGCTTTACATGGACTGGGTCTTCAGTTATGTCCCGAAAAATGTTCTCTGTGGGAAGGAAAGATGAGGTTTAAGTAATCAGGTTATGTAGCTAGGACAAGGAAGAAGATGCTGACATAAGAATACATCCTAAGATCATTTGAAAATGAAATAAGGAACAATATCATCATCACATTCTTTCATTTTACATCTATTTGAACTGTTTCGCTGTTGTTTGTACTTCTTTGCACTTTGTGTTTCTATTAAAAAAAAACAAACTAGAAATTGAACTGTGACCTTCCCCTTCTCAGTTTACCAGTCTATGTTCCTTTTCTTTGAAACTGCTTGTTTTATGCTTGAAAGCAATTTCATTTCATTTCATTTCATTTCATTTCATTTCAATTTTTCTTCTTCTACATAATTGAACACTCCAGAAACTAACAAGCCACCTTAGACAGCTGAGACTTTATTGCTTTTCCCGTAGAGAACTATTGAAAATATTCCATGAAAGCTGAAGCTGTGAATCTTGCTAGGTTTAACACAGGGATGGAATTTATGCAAAAGATGAGCATATCCTGGATAGTTTGGGAAGCAGAAGAGTTATATTGAGTGAACATGTGTAGAGACAGTGCATAGTAAAGAAAAATGAGAGATGTGGTAAGATGGTCTGATAATTTGGGGATGGCATAAAATCAGGGTGGTAACCACTGACAGTGTGGAGGTATGATACAAAGTTTGTTTGAGGTATGGAAGTGGTCAGAATGTCGTTGTCACACAGCTAACCATCAGTAGTTCTGCCAAAACCTTTCTGTGTCACCTGACATGATACTCTGAATTCACCACTTCCTTCTAATATAATGTAAATGCCATTGGTTACGATCTGATAATACCTTGCTTGGCAGCATTTTGCTAGACAAAGTAATTGACGCTTATAAGGAAATTTCATGGCCTTTGATCAAGTTTGAAGTATCAGGTATGGTGTTTATGCCGCTGGGACATGACTTCAATGGGAAATGTTTGTAACCTGACTTTAAACTTTTAACTTAGGGATTTGGACTACCTTTGGAGTGTTGCTTGTCTACGCTGATACCCTAGGATTTAATCAGTTGATATGTACAGATGTGTCTAAGATAAACAGACTGGTGTGTGCTAAGATTTCAGAAAAAGACATAGAATATAAAATAATCCAAATCTCACAATACTAAAACTATGTGTTTTAAGCAGAAATAAGTTGTACTTCCAACTATTTAACTGCAGAACCACTTTGGGTATAGAGAATGAGCACTGTAAGCAGAGTTCACGTCTGGAAGAGAGAAGAAAAATTGAGGCTAGGTTAAGATAGAATAGGGAAAGTCACAGTTTAGAAGATTTATGAGATTAGGCTAGTTTATGTCCTAAAACATTCCTCAAGTTGATTGTCTTGCTCTGTCTTTTCAGTTGTGGTGCTTATTCCTCCTTTCCCTACAGGCAACAGTGCTGCTCAGTGGCTAAGGCAGAATCTGCATCTACTTCCAAGACCATCCTACTAACAGGCTTGTCACCTCACCCAGACTTTCAGGGTGAGGTGGCTTTTTGATGGGACATTATGAGTAGAGTTAAATAATTCACTGAAATTGAGGATTACTCTTTTCAAAAATCCTGTTTCTGTGCTAAGAAATTGACTTGAATGCTCTGCTGTTTTCTTAGGGCAATACGTAAAACAACTCATTTGGCTAATCATCTTGTTTTTTATGATCAAAGTAGGCTGTCATTTCCAGAATATTTGGTATCAGTCTGGTATATGTTTTGTACTAAAATTGGATATAATGTGTGTGCCAATGGAGTGGTACTAGAAGTTTAAATGGCTTTCTGCATTGGTATTTTTCTGCTGGTTCATTTAATGTTGGTTTAGTTGTGAAAAGTGGTAAGATTGTTATTTGAAATATTGCAAAAATAAATATTAATGAATATCTTTAAAATCTAATGAACCAAAGAATGTGGCAAAGATGATTGGCATCTGTGTTGCCTGGTCGACTGATCAAAACACCACTCAAACCAGCAGAAGGAAGTGAGAAGCTTTCAAGGAGGTCAGGATGCTTCAGGGCAAGAGTGACTTATCTCCCGTCTGCCTGTTCAGATCTTGGCTTCAGCACTCTGGGAGAGAGCTGCATGCTGCTGCACGGCTGCTTTGCTTCCCTTTGAAGGGGGTTGTACAAAGTAATTCCCATATGTGGGAGCTGACTGTCATTTTGAGCCTTAGCTGTCATTTTTAGCCCTGTTTGTGCAGGACAGAAGTATACAGGGACACATGCCAGTGGTGGAGGTATCCCCAGGGGACCTATGTCATCTTTCCCCATTGACAGAATATGCAAGCTGGTTGCCTTCTAAATATCTCAGAAATGTCTTTTTTTTTTTTTTTTTGACAATTCTATGTTTTTGTTAAGACAACATACACTCTCTCACTGTGCTTTGCACCTGAGCTTCTGGTTCTTTATTCTGTTAAAACCATGCATGAACTCAAGAGCAGAGGTGCAGCTGGTATGTCCAACATAACCTGCACGCATGTAAACCTACTGAAAGGATCTGCAAAGTAAACTGACTGTAAATAAGTAAACTATAACTATGCATCAGTTAACTAGAACTGTAAATGTAAAGCTCAAAGTTAGAGCTCATGAGGAAAAATGTCAGACAATAGTACTTCATTAATTTCATTTCTGAGTTTTTCAAAATTAAGTGTTTGTGGAGACGGATTTTTTTTTTTTAGATAGATCATTAGATAGATACAGTTCAAGTGAATTCTGCTTTATTGTGTCTGAAGACTTATTTTCTTCTGAATGTTTGTTGGCCTCCAGGCTCTCCATGTCCAAGAAGGACCTCCCTGTCTTTGCATGCTGTGGGCCATGGCCAAATGAATATCTTCTCAGATTAGCTCTTAAGAGGAATGGAGCTGTCACAACTGACAACAGAGACAGGAGGAAGTATAAGCCACATCATGTTTTTCAGTTCTGCTAGTTATTTTGTTTTATGGTGAAAGTCTTCCATCCACCATCAGGTTTGGTTTGATACTGATGTTTGCGTTACCCTTTGTTGTGGGCAGTTGAAAGTTGCATATTCTGAACGTACAGTTGAGTCTGAGCAAATAATTATCAATACATTTTAATAAAAATGTGCTCCACGTGAATATAACTCAGTGTTTGAAATTAAATGTTGGTGCTCTGGGCCTGGTTTGTCTCCTTAGCTATGGCGGATCCCACCGACTACTTCTGAATCTCAGTGTTTTGAGTCAAAATCTCATCTTGCTTTCTGCCATAAGCTATATGCATTCTCTGCTAACGTTTATGGGAATGTATATTTTCTATTTTACTGCTCCAGAGTTTTCCATCAGAAAGTTATTCAAGATAAAGCTAATTCAAAACTAGTGGCTGGGAGACCCTTACTGGATTATCATAGTTCATGAGCTCATAAGGAGAACAATGAAAACAAAAGACAGGGCAATGCAGTGTTAATTTATTTGACATATGTGGCTTATGTATTTCTGAGAATATTTTGCAGTACAATACAGTAATTGTATGATTGTGTATCCATTCAGAAAAAGGGAACTATAACATGAGACATGGCAAATGTTCTGCTATTTAATCTTTCCAGCAAAATGGATTGAGAATAATGGAAATAGATTTAAGTTTTAATTTTTAAAGGATGAGTACATTTGAAATTTATCAGATGTGGATTAAATTGATTTCATTTATCATATATTACAATAAAAATGCTAAATTAAATATAAGTAGTATAGAGCAATATGAAGTTCAAAGAAACTTTACCTCTTAATAATATCTTAAGTTAGAAGTTTAATTAAAATACTACTTGGGGTTTCTGCACAAGCTTACCATTATGAATGTGCAGAATCCAGTAATGTCCATCAATGCACCTGCAGAAGTGAGCAGTCCCTGTATTTTTACAGGGTGAGAACCTTCTTGTCTTTTTCTCTGAAATAAAAAAAAATAATAAAATGGAATCTGATATTTTCAAATGCATTTTACAACACAAAAAGATTAAAGTAATGCAATTCCGTAAAACTCTTCACTTAACTTTTGCAGAGATTTATGTCTAATTTCTGTGTAGCTATATGGTATTCAGTTCCAGGAGGATGATTTAAAACAGAGTTTCAGTTTTAATCATGTACTCACTCCTTGATCATGTGAAAATACTCTTCACTTTGTTTAAATTGTGATTAGTATCTACTGAGCAGTTAGCTGAGTTATAAATTAGAACACAGAAAAGTTGTAGGGGAATAGAACCTGAAATGCAGTGATCTAAGGATGAAATAATTACTAATTTTATGGATCATTGCTTCATTAATATCAACTTAAAATAGAAAGCAATCACAGTATGTTACAGAAAAGAGACTCATGGCATTAGTACCCATGCTAATGTTTACCCTATGAGTTACTCTTCCTTTTTTGTTCCACCTGTTCTGAGAGGGAGGGAAGGATTACATGTAATTTACTGTGCTGAGCAATCTGGGCTTCTTAAGTAGCTTGGAAATACCAGCATTTACCTGTCTCTTCAGTAAAACAGCCCATGAAATCAGGAGAGATTTTCAGTGCCCAACCTTTCCCTGCCTGCCCAGAGCCTGTCCACCCTTCTTGTCTAATCTTACATAATCTTACGTAATTCCGACACTGAAAGTGTTGGATGGGGCTTTGAGCAATCTGGTCTAGTGGGAGTTGTCCCTGCCCATGGCAGGGGGTTTGAAATGAGGTGATCTTTAAGGTCCCTTCCAACTCAAACCATTCTGTGATTCAGTGGTTCTATGAATCTCTATATAAAACTTAAAATCCCGTGTCTTAGTCCCATGAGGAATAATTCGGTGGCCGAGGAGTACAGAGTGTCACCCTTTGGAAATTTAGTGCCAATATCTTGCTGCTCCAAATTTATGTAGCTACAGTGATACAATATTATGTATTCTAGATGAAGTTCAAAATTACTTTTCCTTGTCTGTGTGTCATGTACTCATGTTAATATTTTCCCAGTCTGCCAGTTTTTATGGCAGTGATCTTTTTAGTTACTATGCATCATTTGGTTTAATTCCATTACAGGGAATGGTTTCTAACTGCTTTATTATCAAGAGAAATAATTAAAAAAAGAAGATAAATGCATGATTGTAAGCAGTGACATTAAACTGAACTAACATTTGATGCACTTTTCAGGAAAGCCTTTTTATACAATGAAGTGCTTAGACTTTTATCCCAAATTAAGCTGCATGTAAATAAGTGGTGGTTCCCCTATTGCTTGATTAGTTTTATCCAGTTGATTTAGTTATGCAGTAGGGTATGGGAACAGTATATCAGTACAGTAATGATGTTTAGGAAAGGTCACTCCATCTCCTATTTCAAGGCTTCGATGCTTGTATATTTAAATGAAAATATATCAAAAATAAGTCTATAAATATCGATATACCAAAGAAAGATAAGGCTTGCAGACCTTGTTAATTCTGTTGGCCAAACTTATCTTAAAAGAATCAACAAAATTTGTTTTCTTTTAAAATTTCACACTTTTTTTTTTTTTTTGGGTCCATACTCTAACACTTCCCATCCATCTTATCCCTGCAAAGGCAGTATTTTCTATGTGCTTTAGGAACAAATGCATTCATCCATACAATTTCCTACAGAGCCCATGTAAACTGAATTTCTTCCTTCTTCATCAACCTTTATATATTTTCTGTGCATGTCATTCACTTCTTCTGTGTGATCGTACATGCTTTGAACTTCTCTGGTTTTGTTTTGTCTTTTTTTTTTTTCCATTTTCCTTTAAACAACTCTGGGAGGTGAGACTCACCTGAAGACCTGCTTCAGATTGCTAACCCTTTCAAGTGTGACCTTTACAGAAATTCGACATGTCTTTGTTATCTCACGTTTGTAGCTGATTTTGTAAGGACTACCCATTGCTTAAAGCCAAGATTGTGTGCGAGTAGTGTAAAGATCAGAACCTTATAATTCCTGTTTCCTTATCCTTTTGAATGACATTTCCCATATAACATTTACATTGCAGTATCTCAGGCAGCATTGTAGAATAGTAGACAAATTCTTCTGCTATCAAAATATATTTTATGTGACTATATTTTTAGGTCTTGATTTATATAGATTTCAAGGACTTCTTTTGTCTCATCAACAAAATAGATATGCTATAGATTCTACTCTGTAATTACAATTCATCTAAATGGCAGTTGCATATTTATGATATAAACACACATATATAAACAAGTAAAACAATTCTTCGTATTTAAAGAAGTATTTACATATGTTTTAAAGTCAGCTATAGCTTTCTATTGCTTGAGTTTTATTCTGTCATGCAGTAGCTTTACTGGTTCCACCACAGATAACTCTTCATGCTTGATGTGCATTGGAAAAAAAGCTAACTCAATTTCTTGAAGTTTCCAAATCAATGCTGTAAACAAATTTTAAAAATGTAGGAAGCAACAGCTAATGATCAGAAAATGTTAACTGCCTGTCACAGGAATTGTTTATAAAAAACAAGACAGATCTCTCTAAGAAGCTATTGCTAACATCATGGATATGAAGTTTTATTTCCATTGATTTGACAATGATGTCTTTTACTATTCAAAGACAGGAGAGAGAAAATATCAACATTTCATAAAACAAATTTGTAATGGAAGAAATTTGCCTTTTCCATTTTAGTTGATGCTGAAGAGAGGCAGTGGGATGCAAAACATAAGAAGTAAAAAAAAAAAGGTATGTGATTATGGATTTCAGTTAAAATAATCAGAGCTTTGCCTGAAATGTGTCTACATTTCTCAAGTCCAAGATATACTCTGATAAATAGTTTGGAGCTGCAGTTTGCAGAGGCTCACTCAGACTACGGTTATGTTAGCAGTAAGTTCTCATCCATCACTCTTTCCATCTTGACTTATTGCAAGACAGATTTGATACGACAGGATTACTTGCACAAAGAATAGTTTTCTTCCATTTCAGACTGCACATCACAGTTATAGGTATTCCTTAAACTTGAAAGCAGTTTTCTCTATAGTAAATACATCCATTTGAAACCAACCTTTGGAAAGTAACCCAGATTTCAAATTCAGTCAATATTAAGCTGGGAAGTACATTACCTTGGTAAGCCTTGCCTAGTAATAAAAATCTCATTTGTAAGAGACTACTACTACTGTTTATTTCACAGAGTTGCATAGTGAGTCTACATCCCATTACATCTGTCCCAACACATTAGATGTTAAATATATTCTACTCTGGAGCTGTAGTGATTTAAATAGCAGTTAAGGGTGGTTTGCCTCATATGAACAAAGTTGCAGGGAGCAATGATGGATTCGTTTTCGATTTTTTTTTTTTTTTGGGTATATTACACACATCTGACTCTTGCTGAAAAATTAGTATCCCAGGAAGGTGGGAAGGTGTCAGCAGCAGAGAATTGTTTATATTTCTGGTTGCACAGGAGATTTGCAAGGGGTAAAAACCTATGTTTATTCATCATGTGTAGGTCTTTAAACAAAATATAGTCCTGGAATATAACCCCGCTTGTCGCATCTAAAACCCAGGAGAAGAAAGCAGTTCTTCATCCTCATTAGCATGTGCAGTGCTCGAGTAAAAGGGCCACTGACAGAAGGTACAAGTTACAACTCGCTTGGGCTCCTAAGTGAAACAAGCCAATAATGAGTCAACACCAATGAACCTTTTGGCAAAGCCAGAGTGCTGAAAAAACAGAGGATAATATAAAAAAAAATGAGGAACCTCTGAAGAAAATGGCTGCCAAGTAATGTTGATCTGCACACAGCATCTTGCAGGCATGAAGGAAGTAGAGAAACAGATGTAGATTAAGGCATTTTTAATGGTCATTATTGTTCTTGCAAGAAGTTCCATGACTCAGGAGCATCTCTTCCTTCTTTAATTCATTTTAGGTTTAAATCCCACCTATTCAATTTTTATAGTAGTTTTATGCCAAATATGCCAGAAATTCCTATCTGATTGTGTGTTGTCTAATGTCATAGACATCACAATTACTTCCTCCTGCAGAAATGTGGTACATGGGTGAAGTGGTGTGGCTGTGTGTGAATTTAATCATTTAATCTGTTGCTGTCTGTGGCATACAACTCCCTGAATAAATAGCATATGTTCAGCTAATTCTTTTTTCTTTTTTTTTTTTTTTTTTTACAATCATTATCTTTATTCAATATACATAGAGATATTTAACATTAGTTTTATAATGAGAGAGGAAATAAAACAAGTAATAAGTTCATATGTATTTATTTGAGCTCCATGTACCCAAGAATGAGTTCAGACTAGCTGGCTTTTAAAGAGAAAGAGCATCTGCAGGTGATAAACAAAAAGGGCTAAAGCCATGCTTAATAAGTCCTTATCATTGCAAAATGCCATATAGAAATGTTAATTTTTCCTTCAAGTCCAGCCCTCCCTCTGATGCTCTGAAAAGCAAAGGCATCCTTTTTTTTTGTTTGTTTGTTTGTTGTTTTTTTTTCAGATGATGAAGAGAGAAAATAACATTTCTTTAATGAGGAATAATATCGATAAACGAAGAAGAAAACCTCCTAATATACTTTTACCACTGATATCAGAAAGATTAATTTTAAGAATAATGAAATTGCCACATTCATGGCATTCCAAGCTAATCACCAGTATGTAAAAAAAAAAATAATTTCAAATCATCTACATATAAATCAAAAAATTAATGCTTCAGTCTAAAAAGTCTTTTAAGCCATTTCCCTTCAGTAAATTTCATGAAGTTAGTGCATATATAATGTGTTGTTAAAATGAAGTTGGACACAACTTTATTAAGTTTTACGTAGAAAGGGAAGTCGTGTTAAAATTCAGCTGCTATTTTAGGTCTTTCTATTTTGCCTTTATGAACTGCTTTAGCAACCTGAAAAAGAACTATGCTATTTAACATGTTAAAATATTTGAATTGTAGGACTTTTGGTATGCTGATACATGTGTAAAGATAAAAACCAGTTATATTTGATTAAATTGTTCTGCCACATGGTTGACACTTCACCTGTAAAGCCCCTTAAAACTTCTCATTTAAATTGAAGGTGTTAGTTTCCATATTTCAAAGCTTAAGACAGTGGGGTTAAATGAGGAAGGCAGAATACAATGGAGAATATCAGTCATTAAAAATCAAATGATATTTAAATATCAACCTACATTTCCAGCATTGCATGTGCCATTTTCCACCACTCTTTATTTCTCATTAAAAACCTCAGGTGTTAAATGTGGGGTTCATGAAATGAGTTTATGTCATGTGTCTTGTCACATGTAGGCAAAACTGTCTACTTAAATTTCCTCCTCCAATTCCTGGAGTTTTAGAAAGACTCAGATGCCTTTTAAAATCCTATTTCATTCTTGTGTGCATCATTCCATCAAGATCCATCAGCTCAGATGCATCAATCCATTAAAAGCAATTTAAAATATTAGATATTTCTTTTCATATTTGCTATTCTGAGGGGCAGCACTGCAAAATATTTGGGATCTTGTTTATGTTTTCTACAAATAACAAGATGACCAAAGCATTTTTTTTTTTCCTTTTCTTTTTCTAAGTTGTACTACAGCAGATTGCTCTTCAGGCTATGCTTTTGCTCCTAAGTAATGTAGTACTCAGATAGTGATTGTATTAGCTTAGGCTGGATTCCATCAAGTCTGCAGAATAATTCTTTGCTGCATTTTTCAGCTTTTGAAATTTTGAATCATGTTACTTTCTACTGATTTTAAGACCAGATTTGACTATTAAGGCTAGTCTTATCCTCTTGTTGTCATAGGTCATTCAACTTCATCTAGTTACCCTGCTATGTGGCTAACATCTTGGCTTTAGAAGAAGAATGTTCTTAAAATATCCAGAGACGGAGAATGCTCAAATGCTCAGGTTCAGCTCATAGCTTTTTTTTTTTTTTTTTTTCCAATAATTAACCTCTTTCCTCATGATTAGGCAGTGATCTCTAATATTTTATTGAAATTAATTTTGATAGGATTCAGCTCTTGATCATTATAATCCTTCTTTTGCAAGATATACAGCCTTTCCAATCAGATGTAGTCTTTGCAGGGCAGTATTTATGCACTGTAATTGATTTTTTCTAAATGTACTTTTTCAAATGAGCTATTATGATCTGTCTTGTTTGGTAAAGGATTTTTTCCAACTCTCCAATAGTTCTTGTAGTCCCTTTATTTTCCCAGTGCCTTTAGAGAATATTGACTCCAGAAGTGGACTCATCTTTCCAGCACTGATCTCTATCAATGTCATAATCTAAAGGAAGGAAATGAGATGTCTTTGACATAACTTTTTTGTCATACTGACAAATGTTAATTAACTTTTCCTATTGTTAAATACTATGTGTTTTTTTTTTTTCTATTGAATCTGTAATTACTTCAGCTGATACCTGGAAAAATAGCCTCCCTGTCACTACTATAAATAGGGAACTCTAACAAACCTTTATACTAAACCAAGTAACCAGTGTTCTATTTTATTTTTTTCCCTAATGCACTTAGGAGTGCTTAACAATTTGCAATTTGCAATTAACCTCCCCCTTTTTTCCCTCTGTTTCTTAGAATCAGGTGTGTCAGAATATATTTTTCAGGGCAGGAGGAGGAATTGCTCTTTCAAAATTCCCAAAGTACAAGCCACCTGCAGATATTCTGACGAACACTGAATAATATTTGATGAGAGTCGCATTGATTTCTGCAGAACCACGCATGCAGCAAATTATTGCTGATTGAGAGTAAGAAAAATTTGGCCCCAAAGAAAATGACTCATGCTAGTCTCCCTTTGCAGATATTTTAATAATAAAATAATTAGAACTGAGCCTTACTGTTTCTCTTTTTTTTTTTTTTTTTTTTTTTTCTCCCCAGCCTTCAACTATTTTATTTTATGCCAACCCACAGGCACCATGTCCAGGTAGCTGATAGCTATCTTGTTAACAAGAGGATTTATGTTTCTTTTTCCAAGTAGTTGTTACTCCACACAATCCTTTTATACAATTTGCAAATTAAAAGGTCTCAAGTATGGTTTTACTACTTAAATATTAAGCAAAATTGTTTTCATAGCATTTACTGAAAGATGAAAAATACAGAAAGCTTGTAAATACTTCTTTGTATTGAAAAACACCTCTACAAGATATGGACTTCATCGATCTCAATGTTATAGCTGTTTTATAATCTGTGACATGCAGAGACCAATGTGATTATTTACATCCCCTTTGGCAGAAAGGATTTAGTCTTCAAGAATGGTTTTGATAAAGTCTGTTGATGTTGAGGATCACAAGGTCTTTGAAAGGGAGTAGCCAGAGAACATCTGACATTTTTCAAGCCTCCTGATGAAATAACTCCTGTTTTATGGCAATTTTTATCTTGGAAATATAATTATTCTTTTTCTAGTGTATTTGTAAAAAATAACTTGATTTTCTTCCTACTCTACAAACTTGTTGCCAGATTTTCATGACGTCTGAGCCCTTGAATTTAGTAGGAGCTGAAGATAAGATGAAATGTTGGTTTTCTGTCTTCACGAGTTGGATTGGTTTCTGTCTGCACCACAGCAAACCTCACACGAGCAGCTCCTCTGCCAACCTTGTCCATTTTCAGCATTCACATGGCCATCTCTCAAGGAGCTCTGCAGATTCACTACTCCATATGTGTGGGACCAACTTTCCCTTGTACTTTTTCAAGCTGACTCCTAGTAGCTTCATTTTTAGTTCAGGTATGAGAAGAGACAGTCAGCTGTTGACTCCTACCCACCTTTTCCATATCATTCATGATTTTGCAGCTCTGTTGTATTCTTCATGATACTTCTCGTTCCCAGACTGAAACATATTGGCTTATGAAGTGGTTCCTCACACAAAATCTGCTCTATGACTTGATTCCACTTCCTGCCCTTCTCTGAAAATTTTCCAGTTCTGCTATATGTATATTTTAAAGATGAGATCAGAATTGTGTTGTATTCATAATGTGGATGAACCACAGATTTATACAGTGAAGTTTTCTTATTATTATGTTTAAGGGCATTTTGATTAGTTTGGGCTTTTTTATTTTTCTTTAGAAAGAATGTGAGTGAATATTCGTAAGAAATACAATTACTGTTTTAGGAGTTTGGGGAAAAAATTTTGCATGTATCTAACAATATGCAAGAAGCATGCAATGCTATATCTGCTTTCTGAAATACTTGCTATATATGATTAGGAGCTGAAGAGATAATTGTTTTGGGCTGATATATTTTTAAAGACTAATGAATGCATTTTGTGCGTATGAGAAAACACCATTCAACCTCACTAACCTTTCCTCTGCTCTGTGCTACTGTCACCATTATCCCCATTGCTGAAGGTGTATAAGATTATGTATGAGCAGTGCTCCTTCTCCATACTTTGGTTCTTTTCTTTAGAACATCACTATCAAATACAAATTTATGATTTTTTATTTTATTTTATTTTATTTTATTTATTTTCTTAATCTGCTCAGGCACATGCTTGTTTTACAAAGACATTTTAGGTAAAAGTAAAATGCATGCAAAGATGCTATCTTTTTTGCTATATTAAATAACTATAGAGAGTAGATGGATTGGATTTCTTTCTATTGTAGCTGTAGCTAGAAGATGTGGCACTGTAGAGCAGATAGTAATGTGATGCACATTATGTGATTTAGTTTTACACTAGATGCTAGTTCTGCATAAGCTTTATACTAATAAGCTTTTACCTTATTGTTCTCTGGTAGGCAAAATGAATAATTGGAAATGTAATTCCAAGCTTCACTGGCAGCAAGAACAGTGCTTGTTTCCTAAGAAGTTTGCTGTAGAGGCATGTCAAACCATTACTGACACTTCAATATCACTGGCTGTAAAATGCTCTGAAAGTGTTTTTCAAGAGGATAATCAACAGCAAGCTGTTCATGTCAGCTTTTTTATTTTATTTTATTTTATTTTATTTTATTTTATTTTATTGTAAAGTTTGCAGTATTTTTCACAACAGAGTTTCTTTGTTTTATCTTGTTGCTGCTGAAGCAGCTGTTCTGCATTGTTTTGTTTGGTGTCCCATCCCACTTGACACGGCTGTAGTCCTTTCCTTTTCCTCACTGTAGAAAGATACAGACTCAGATCCAAATTTAGTTCTATTCCCCAGCTCTACTTGGAGGACATGGGAACTGTCTTTCTCTCCCTCTGACTTCCAAAGAATTTGGTGTCAAGGAAAAAGGTCTCCCAAAGACCACAGCTAACACACTTTCTAGAAGGCAATTGAGGTTATGTTTAGCCTCCTTTGTATTTTCTATGAAAAAAAAAAATCTGCAAAGCTATTCCAGTGAAATGCCAGGGAATTTTGTTATGAGTGTCAGTCCCAAGAGATGCTGGGATGAAGCAATTTATGACTAGAAAGGGTCTGTATTATCTCCTTATCTGCGCAGCTGAGATTTTGTTGGAATTCATTCAGTATTTAAACTCATGGAGTTAAACATGTGGCAAGCTAAATGTCTTTCATGTGATTTGCAGGAGTGTTCCCCAAAGGCTCTCTCTCCTGCTTTCGTCTGTGTTCTTCAGTGTTACAACAGGGACTGTTTGTCCATACTCATGCGGAGTGTAGCTGAATTTGAGAACTGTTACACAGTTCAAAAAAAACCCAATGTTGAGTAAAATATCTCTGCTGGATGCATAAAAAATGACCAACCCTCCCATTCCCCCTTCCTCTCCCCCTTAAAAAGGCATTAAGTTTTTAGGTTGATTTTATTAAAACCCTTCTGAAAGTCTTTTGGACCTGATTTGTTGAATTCCTGTAAGGGATATGAACACTCTGGATTTTTTTGTGAAGGAAAAGTTGATTTGCATGGTATTAGACAATGACTTTTTAGCTTACCAATTTCAGCCCAACATTTCGTACTAGCTAGCGTCTAATGTGAATAGTCATTAAATGTCTCTTGGGGACCTTAACTAAATATAATGAAAAATCAGTTCACAACATTTCTTTGATCTTTTGCCTAAAACGAATGAAGAAATATTAGTTAGGATGCTGATGTCATTGCATACTGAATTATTCTTTTGATGAAAAACATCAGCAGTCTATTTCTGCTTGTTATATCATTTTTTATGCCCTATGCACACAAAATCAGATACTATTGCAGGAGGTTTTGGCCTTACCTTAGTATAAAAGCAGGATTTTTGATTCTTTCATTCTAGCGTTGATTTAAAAAAACATTTAAAGCAGTTTAGTGACCCTTTTTGTTTCAAGAATAACATATTTGTACACAAAACAATGCAACCACATAACTCTGCTACTTTCTGAGCGTAAAATCACATTATTTGCAGGAATTATTTAAAAGGATGTTATTCACAGTAGCAGTAAGAGCTGTAAAATTGCCAAGTGAATGAAACCATGCAAAAGGTTTCCAAAGGAAAATTGCGGGTACTTTATTCGAAGAAGTTATAAGCTTCTCATCCCTGAATAGCCAAAGATTATGGAAGAAAGTGGGGATACAGGAGAAGATATGAGGACAAGGATTTCTTTTTGCTTAAAGGGGTGAGATACAGTGCAGAGGGAGAAACATCTGTGCTTTTGGATGGAAGCTACCAGGTAGGGTTGGGGAATGCAAAGTCAGACCAAAGACAAGGAGAGAACCGAGTGCACTTTGGTGAAGGTTTGAAGCCAGTTCTACTGGGAGCAGTATACTACTGAGCTGTTGAGCTGCAGGTCAGTGGTTCAATGAGACAACTTCAACAGGAGTGGGGCATTGCTGCTCCTTCCACGAGATGATTTTGGTGCACAACTATTCTTCTCCAATCTCTCTGGATGCTACAGAAATTATCAAGAACATTTGGAAAGGCATTTTACTCTTCCCATGTATGTGAGAAAAAGTCATCAGGATTATAAAGCCAAGACTATCTCAGTTAAACAAATTTCTATTTGTTCTGAAGGAAATTAACAGCAGAAGGTCTCACAAGTGAGTTTTACCTTTCCTTTTTATCAACTACAATTAAAATAATTACCAAAGTAAGGTGTTTTGTCTTTAAATCTGTGTTTTTAGAAAAAAGTTTCTGAAATGATACCTGCATGAACAGAGGTGGAAAGCCACATGTCATCTCTGCCCATGTTCCACAGCAGCAAGGCATGTAGGCAGGACTTACTGACTGTACTAAACTATTCCTGTACCAGCCAGTGCTGTCTTCTGTCCAGAGAATCACACACAATCTGCATAAGTCTCTCCATGTAACCCTGGAGACTTGTGGTAAAATGTTAAGTTTTTTGGCCAGTCATTTAATTTTTCTTTAGGTGATGTCATATTCTATATTTTGAATCTATTCCCCCTCCCTCCTCCTCCCCCCCCCCCCCTTTTTGGTGCAGAAAGACCTTGTAAAACTAAAATATCAGAAAGTTAACATGAACAAAAGGGAAAGGAAAAAATGTAGAAATTAATATAAAAGAAGTGCTAAATACGAAATTAAATGAAGTTCAGATAATCATTTGTCACTCAGTTTCCCGGTATTATCCCTTAATAACCTTATTGTCTTTTTGCCTACTGGTTTCTTATCTATTTAAAGCAGTTGTTTATTATTCACAGCATGATTGGTTCATCACGTATGTATTTCCAGAAGAAAGGGAAGATAATATCCCTAGGACCAAGATAGTTTTTCCTCCTTTTTGTTTCATTAGTTGACAAGAAAGTGGGGAATTAGCATAAAAAGAAAAATCTTTTGCTAACACTGTAGATTAAAGATGGGCTTGAAATGGAGTGCTTGGAGCCAAATCCATTCTTCCTGAAATTTGTATGAGCTCAGATTTGGGCTTTTGGGTCTGGCAAAATGCTAATTCCAGGCTAGCAAAGCATAAAGTCCAGGAAAAGTGCAGCCTTTTGTTCTGAATGAATAACTGAGAGACACGGAGGTCCCCGACTGTCAATTGCTTAGCATATTTGTTATGTGGGATATTCTGTGCTCCCGTAAACTCAGAGTCAAGCACTATAAAGTGCTTAAAGACACGCTTAGTTTGAAGAGACCAAAAAACCCTGAGCCTTGCACAACTCACCCCAAGAAGCTACAGCTGCAGGCACCTACAAATGTGTTCATCTTCCCTCATGGAGTTCGCCAAAAAATAATCAGTAGGTCTGGTTTTAATAGGTAGTGAGTAAGTACGTGCATGCATGCTCCAAGAATGAGGACTTAAGATTTGAAATGGCACTTTTGGGGATGGTTAAATAAGAGACAATGTTTTACTTTGTACTGGAGTATTCCCACATCAGCCTGTTTTTCGACAGTGGGAATATCATGTGCAATGCCTGCAGGGTGCTGGCTGAAGGACAGCAGATGGGTTCAGGTATCTGTGAGACAGTCTGGGATTGTATAAAATCATAGGATCATAGGAGCTCACTCAGATTTCGACGTGGTAGCTGAAGACTTTGGCCTAGAAAGTCATCTGACAGGACTGGAGATGCAGAGGCCTGAGCTACTACTGCAGGTTATAGTTTGGCATTTTAAAATAAGTGAGAGCTGATGGCACTTTCTCTTGCCTGCTGGGCTGTGAGTGGGGTGTTTAGGGAGCACATGCTGTTGGCAGGGTCGGTAGCCTGGGGCAGGCGGGGCAGGAGGACAGAGGGGACAGAAGCTGCTGCCACTGCCCCACCATGGGCTGTCAAATGCGGGTAGGGACCAGATGGTGTTCCTTGAGCATGTGGTCAGGGTGAAGAAGGATGACTAAAATGCCAGGATATATTCTACCTCCGAGTGGGATCTGCAGCATCTGTGGCAGTTCAGCGGACCAAAATAAGTAAAAATGTTTCGTACCCGGAGCTGTAAAGGTGGGAGAGCTGTCACAGGACTGCCCAGCCGTGGGCCGAGCCAGTACTCTGGGTGCAGGACCAGATGAACAGCTGGTGTTTTGGGGGGGCAACAATTCCAGCCTATTGAGGAGAAATCAAGGGTCAATATTTCTGCCAGAGCAATCAGCAGTGAACCAGTTAACGGCACTGACGCTGGACTGAAGGCCACGGATTTCACAGGAGCACCCTGCTGGCCTGGCTGAGGCAGCTGGCCCTGCTCAGGGCAGGGACCTGGTTCTTGCAAAGCTGCTTCCCAGAAAGGCATGTGGCTCCGAGGATCCTCCCTGTGCATCCACAATTGTATAACATCCCTCTTGCAGCTAAGGCAATTGTTTGCATGGAAAATTAATGTTATGCTCAGTTTTTCCCCCCTCTGTTTTTCACCCATCTTTTAATGCGATTTAACAGCTGGAGATGAGGAGCAGGCAGCACCATGGGAGCAGCCAACTCTCCGCAGACAGGCAGAGAGTGCTCGGGGGACTGCCAGTGGCCCATGGATGACAGATGGAGGCTTATGGTCTATAACTTAACAGATGGATCACAGCTCTGCTTTCGATTTGCATGGAGAGAATCAAATGATTATGGTGTCGCTAAATAAAAGCAGCTAATCAGAAAGATCTGTGGTTCTGTGTAGTGATTTGGGAGGATGTAATTTGGAGGGATGAAAACCTTGTGGTAGTGACTAATGTGTAAAAGCAATGGCAAGAAAGATGAATTATTGCCTTGCTTCACGTTCTGTAAAGCTATTTTTCATCAGATAAGAATCTTTTTTTTTTTTTCCACATAAAAACACATTTTTTTCTTCTGTGAAAAAACACGATTTTGTTTCAGAAAGCAGTGGATAAAATGCAGTTTACTGTGCAGACAAAAAAGAAAAAGTCATGGTACAGTTTGATGTGACATGCTAGTTATATATTTATATACGTATGTTACCCCATCCAAAGCTGTTTTCTATACCTGTTTTACCAAGGACCACTAAATTGACAAAATCAGCAAGAATTTTTGTGACCTCTGCCAGTCCCTAACTCTTTGCACCATAGTAGGATGTAGCAAATTTATGTATCTGTCTTTTCTGTCATTGCACATAAGGTGCTGCCTCCTTTTTTTTTTTTTTTTTTTTTTCCTTTCCCTACATTTCTGAATGCCTGTCACAGTAAGAGGTGCTTTTTGCTATCATTATCTTTTTTGCTATGAAACATACAGAAGTAGCACCTAGGAAATACATTGAATATTTCGTTGGCTGCTTTTCTTAGATCTTTCTTTCCTTTAAGGTCTTTAGCTATTACAAAATTAAGCAAAAATAAATGGGACGCAACAAAGTCACTCTGGGTAACTCCAAAAGGGTATTGTAAATTCACCCTTCCCTCCTCCCTACCTTGCTTGTCAGTCCCAAACACAAAGCATAATTAAAGGTATGTCAGCTTTTCAATGGAATAAGATGCAGCTAACAACCAGGATTTTTTTTTTTTTTAATTTGCTCAATCACAACCCCATTTAATAGAAATGTCAAAACCTCTCAGCTGGCAAGTTTCTACAAGAAGTAGGAAAATAGGTGCCCATGTAGGCAGAAAAGCTAAGAAGCTCACCCTTTATAAGGCATCAGAATCCACAGAGAGGAAAGACAGAAATACCTGAAATCTGAGTTTCCTTAGTTCTGTTTCTTACCAAACTGCTTGTCTTCGGAAACTTTTCCAGTGTCAGCCCTTCAACACTTTGTTAATTCTGAAAGCTTTTACAGGGCTTGCTTTCAGCATCCAAATGGGAAAAACTGTGTCTCCTGACAATTACCAAATCATAATGAAACAGAATATGCTCCCCATTCACATCAGTATGGAATAAGTTCATTAGGATCAAGGCTGTGGTACTGGAATAAACTCCAAAAGTTATTTGTTACAATGGATCACCAAGGAAGATGGACGTGAGCATGCTGACTGCTGCAGCTGCATGTGACATCCACCGTGAAAAATTAACACATCTTTATGAGTGTTCTTTCAGGGCAGAAAACAATGAGTAGCAGCAAACCTAGATACTATATTACATACCCACATATATAACACACTCATCCGCTTTTGCTGATTCGTGTGAACTAAACATTATATATTTTTATGTTTGTTTATTATTCTGACATATGTTTATTCTAAACAAGCATGTCTTATTTTATGGGGAGCTCATTAAAAGAGAAAACCATAAATATGAAACAGATGTCTCTTACTTAAGCCTAGCACACCAGTAATGCCATCTTTATTGAAATCTTGGATCCCTCTTGAACAATTCAGAAATCACATTGGGTATTACTGGCCTGGAATTGTGAGAGAAGAGTGGTTAGAAATACTTGATCTCAAGGCACCTCTCTCTCTTAGAGAGATTTTTAACAAGTCACAGAAGTCGTTATACTCAGCAGATTTTTTTTTTTTTTTTTTTGGGTGTGGGGGGGTTGCCCATAGTGAGAGTCCTGTTGGACCTTGGTGTGGCACATTTGCTTCCGCGCAGGTAGTCTTCATTCAAGACCTGATTATACATATGAGAATAATGAATCACAGCAAAATGTAGGCTGGAAGGGATCTCTGGAGATCATCTAATCCAGACTCCTGCTCAACGGTGGATCTGGTTGCTCAGGACCTTGGCCAGTCAAGTTATGAAACTCTCCCAGATGGAGGTGCCATGACCTCTCTGGACAGCCTAGCCTCTCTGATGTCCCTTGCTGGTCTATGTGCTTATAGTGATCAATTTTGCACTGGGAGATTGTGCAGGGGTTTGAACAAGAGGTCTATAGAGAAAAGGATACAACCAGTTGCTCACACTACAGTTGCCATGTAGAAGTTGCAGCTATGACATCTACTGTCCTTTATGATCTGGACACAGGCAGAGACTACTAATAATTCCTGTAGGGTTTTTGTGACCCGTGACCCCACAAAAGCTTTCTCTTAGCATCATTTCCAGACACACCAGCTTTGGTAGCTAGAGATATTTGGCATGATAGTAGAGGATTTTGCATGGGAATGCACAAACGGGGCTTTGGAGCAGTCTTGAGAGGGCCTCAGACATTAGACATGACCCATACACCCAGGAGAGAGGAGGGAACAGAGCAATCCATGGCAATGGACCATTATGGAGTCTAAAGTAGTATTTCTGTTTTGGAGGTGGGTGGGGAGATCCTCCAGTCAAAGCCATATGTTCTGGGCCACTGAAGAGAAGAAGGGCTGTAGCTGTATTTCATTTGATCTAAACTGAAAAACATAAGAGTGAAAATATGTTGATAGCAAACTTTACCCCAGGGATTTCATGAAGGGTAGTGGCTAGCTTTGCAAAGAGTGGGGGAAGTATGGTGTCTACTCCTTTGAGGAAGCTGAAATAAATAGGGAAATGCAACATGCAGAACATATCTGGCTGGACATAGTCTATAGGAAGAAGTGACTGACCTGTGAGATCAGAGGATGATGTTGGCACTTTCAGAAAGCTTCAGATGGTTGAGCTCCTACAGAGGAGGTTTGCCCTGTGCTATTGTGAGCAAAGAAGAAATGTGGCCATTGGACACCCATAGCAACAAAAAGAAACAATGGTGAGAAACTAGGAACAACCAAGGGTAGCTGACAAAGCTTTCCACTTTGTTCTGTGCTTCTGGGGTGAATAAGCCTTTCCACAGTATTGGGTTCCTGTTAATATGGAAATTATATCATAGCTTGCACTTTCAGCTGCATAACATCTCTGTGGCATGACTGCTGTTGTTTACTGACAAATATTATCAGGAATGTCTCTCATGTATATTTTTTAATCCATTAATGCAGTTTGGCAGCTGGAGAAAAAGGTCAGCCAGCTCCCCACAGACTATAGGCAAATGTTCCTTAGATTTCAGTGGGAAAACAATTACAAGTTTAATACAAATTTGTGTAATTGAAAGGCCTACTGTGTTTGGGGATGTGGACACTGGCAGTTATAATGAGTATCTCCCTATGGCTTTGCGGTTATATGGTATTATCTAACACTTGATTGTACACTTTACCACAATGTGGGAAAAGTTTCAGAGTGAATGGACTGTAAAACTCAACATCCAGGCACACTGTGACCCAGCACTTTCTTGAAATTCAATATGACTATTGCCATTTTTGTGTGGGTCTCATCAATTTCTCATTCTAATAACTCTCTGGAAAGGTCACATACAGTTTGCATTTGATACTTACATTAAATTGTTCCATTTCTACATCATGAAGTTTTGTTTTGATCTGTATTAAATCTTCAGTAGAATATATTATTATTTATCCTTCAAGAGATACTGTATAATCTTTTCCCAATAGGTATTCAGATTTTGTATTATCTCAGCACTTTAAGGTCTAGTGAAGCTTAATATAGATCCTTTTTTCTCCCATTGCCCAAATGCATTAGTTCACACTTTTTCTGTAGAAGAATGAAAGAAGTAACCTACCTTTTATAAACTGTTTTAATGTGTTGTGAAACAAATACATGAGCATAAAAGAAATCAGTATTTCAGTTTGATTTGAATCCTTGCATATTCATTTTATCATGCACATAACAGTGCCAAGCACACCTTGAAAGGACCGTTGGATGTGCCTTCCCAAGCCCGCCTACCTTACTGGGAGCAGCTGCTGTGCTTCTCATCCCAGGGATCTGCCTCCTTCTGCTCAACCCATTGCTGAGGTTGCTCTGCTAAAGAGGGAGGGCAGCTAGCAGTGTTGCACTGGTGACATGAGAGTGCGGAGAGGGAAGATCTACTGAGGACTTTTGTCACCACGACAGGGAGCTCTCCTTTGCTCTCTTCTTGTCCTCAGCACATCACGTCCCATGTTAGTCTACTGCTGCAAGCATGTTCCTACCCTGTGTCCTCCCATGGGTGAACTGCTTCCTTCACATGCTCAGCCATCGGACTAACGCTGGTCAGTGCCAACTTCAGATGTGAACATGGGCATTTCCTGGTCTAAATGTCCTCGTTGTGTGATATCCTTGGCAAGGCTGATTAAAATCAGTATCTGCTGTGATCAGGCTGTCTTTGGGGTCCTGGTCTAGTCCAGCCTGCAGGCTCCCTCCCAGGTTGGGCATTAATACACAGTTTGGGTCTTGACCATACATGCTATGTAGCTTCTTTTCCAGATGCACCTTTAGAAGATGGCTGCTGCAGTCTGCTATGCTGATGCCACATAAATGCAAGACTTACTCTTCATAGCATTGCTAAATATCTCCAGGCATACTTGAGATGAAATCAGTATTTTTCATATTTTCGTAATTTTGTGTTTTATTTATATTTCGCTGAAAAAAAAAAAAAAAGAAAGAAAAAAAAAGAAGAACGAAATAAGATGCTGCCAGAGTGTCTTCCAGGCCCAAGGCTGACTGGTAAGGTAATGAATTTTCAGCCTCCCACACAAGCCCTGCCTGGTGCAACATGTATTCCTGCGCTGAGCGGCTGCTCCCTTCTCTCCCCAGTGAGATCAGCACAGCCCCTTCCCTTCTCTCCAACATTTTAGGCATCTCAGTGGGTGCCCAGAATTTTGCACTGTGAGGATTGTTAATTCTGCCGTGGAAATGGCAAATAAATGTCCGTGTGCTTAATCTCATCTCCTTATCTACGTAGAATTGCCTCTGAATCTTTTTACCAATAATTACCTAGTACAAAACAGAACCTTCCTAATGGAGTGGAGAAGATAATGAGACAAACCTGAACAATTAGTAGGATAGATTCAGTGATGAAGGAATTCCCTAGAGCTGTTTTTGTTCTGTGATCTTTGTTTCTAACAATGTTTTAATCCTTATAAACTGTATCCTGAATGAAGCTGCACCTTTGGTTATGGTATTATTTGAAGATACACAGAGATGAGAGTTTATGCACATCTTTTCAAGATCTGCACAAACTGCTAGAAATCACTTTGATAGAACATAATCCAAATATGTGAAATGAAAGAGAACTGAGAAGTGACCCACAGAAAGAGAGAGGTTGCCTGTTTCACCACATATGGCAACCAGACAAGATCACAACAGCAGTGCTTCTCTCCAGGTGCACTTGAAAACATTCACATTTGTTCAGATTTCTTTCTTTGTTTCAGATCTTAAAGAAACGTTAAAAAGAGAAGGACACACAAGGTAACACAAGTACCGGGTAACTTCTAGCAGCAAGAATGATAATTCCAGTATTTATGAGCCAAGGAATCGAAAAGGCTGGTGTGGAGTACCACGTGTATTTAGCCCCACTGCATATATGCCAGTCAGTACTACATTTATGTCTAGCCACTTGTACATTTTCGTTCTATAGATTATGTTCTATAGATCTACTACCCACAGGTTAAATGGGTTACGGCCAGAAAGACAGATATAAGGTATTGCTCGTCTGTTGTAAAATGACTTAGAGGTGGTTTCAGGTTGCACAGATGCCCCTAAGTCCTCTGGCCACTTTTTTCTTTTGAGAGTGCTTGCTAATGGGTCCATCCTGAAGATTGCATCCTAGCATCTGTATTAAAAGTAGGTTGGAGAGCAAGGACTGGGCAGCTGGTAAATTGTTTCCAAAGATAAAAATTATTTGAATCATTCTTGCACACATTTCCCCAAGTTATTTACTGAGTAGCTGTATAAAGACAGGTGTGGACTATCAACAGGAGAAGATAAGTGCAGGGTTATATTTTCAGGTACCACTGTCTGTCTTCCAGTTGACCATAGTAAATCTTTTGTTTTGTGAGTCCATTAACTTTCACATATTCCTAGTGTTACCTCTTGTATGCGCATCTATGCAAATAAGTTGAAACAACAAAGATTTCAACACCATTTGTTTTTTTTTCTTTCACCTTGCAGATAGATGATCACTTGCAAGCACAGCTGCTGTTGCAGAATGCTTGCCGAATTTCCAGGCTGAGCCGTGCACGGTGAAGGTTGCCAGTGCTGTGTTTTGTTGCACAGATCTCAGTTTTTTTAGTTGGAGATCTTTTCACTCCCTCTCTCCTTCTCCATTTCTGTTATATTCTGCCCCTGCTGCATGTATTTAATAAAATACTTCACTTTACAAATGCTTACATAAATGCATATTCAACTGTCACATAACACATTTCATGCATTAAGCACTTATATTTTGTTCTCTTTACAGTCCCCAGCATCACTACAATATTGCTCCTCTATTGAAGTGTTTTTTAGCAGGTGTGGTCCAGGGCTGCACCCCAGCAATGTTGCCAACCTTTGCAATTTTAACACCAATCTCACAGCGCTGTTCATTAAAGCTCTGGCTTGTGACGTACATGTAAAAATGTGTCTTACAGCTTACTACAGAAAAGAAGCATATTATTCTAGCTATCTTAGTGACAAAGAGAAGAACTTGAAAAGTAAACATCAGAACATCCTGAAAGAGAAGAAAATGAAAAGTATTTCAGTTCTACCAGTCTTGGCTTGGTTTCCTAAATGAAGGAAGCATAAGTGATCGTTTATGTTTTGTGTAAATTTGCAAACCATGACGCAAACCTTCACTAGTTCCAGGTAAGATTGTGAATGCTTGAAGAATAGAAGGTGAAATTTAAAATTAATTAATTAATTAATTATGGGCAGGTTTTACAGCTCTGGTTACTATCAGGCAGTTGGCAGCCACCCCTGCGGCACTTGGCAGCATGCACAAGCACTGCTATAGGGGTGAGGTGCCAGACCATGTGTGGGTAGAAGGAGAATTTTTGCAGTAGAGTTTAGGGGCTGAAGACCAGCCTGCCAGAGGAAGCAAAGATCATGAGTAGGATTGTTAATGACATGAACATGTTGCTTGTGGAGCAGTGGCTTTATGATGCTCTGCCTCACAGGGCTTAAGTCATGAATTTGGAAACCTTCATGTCATCAGGAGGGGCTGACAGACCGCCACCTACAATCTTTATTGGATGATCATTGGGTTTAAAATCTGTAGCTTCTTTATCTCTGACCTGTTCCAGAGGAGGAAGCGTCAGCCCCAACCCCGAACACCCAGGCATGCTGTGACTGTGTGACATCGCGTAGCATCCCTCATCGTCCCTGCCAGTGTTAATGTTGCAGAGGGAAAGTGATTAATTAGGCTCTGTAACACACTCTGAAAACAGCTTTCTTACCAATTTCCATCCTTTGTCAGCCCATAAAAATGGACTAAGGCAGAGAGACCTGACAGATTGAAGAATACAGGGATATCACAGCAGCTTCAATCCCTGGATTTGAGGAGCAGTAGTTTTAATAATGAATATTGATGTTAGAAGTGTGAGGGGGTGTCTCAAAGCAGACAGGAGGCTGGTAGTTTGCTCTTTTTCACCTTGAAGCTCTTTTTAATAAATCATAAAAACTCCCTTACTTTTACTGTCACATTAAGATTGATTTTACTGTGCATTTTTCAAGCTGTCCTTTACGATTATGATTAAAATAGAAATAAATATAATGCCCCAATGATCCTTCTTCCTTATCTGGCGTACTTTCAGTGCCTGTCTTTAAATCCCTCGCTTTGAATTTCATCCATATTTCATACCTTGTACATGTAACTCCACTTGCTCGTTTACACTTAGCTTGAGTGCAGATACAAAGCAGGCCCACCAGTTTGCATTTGCATCGTGAGTAGCCTCTGAGAGGCTTTGTTAGGGAAGGCCCACGCACTCTTCAGTTTGCCTCGAGAATCGTTAGAAATTATTGTTTATGGTTACAATAATTATTAGTTGGTGGATTTCATCTCTTCCTGTGAGCTTCTCTAAACAAGTGGAGACGCAGTCTCTCAATGTAATAGCTGCTGTTTTACAGATCTTTGGTTACTCTCTCAGTTTCGGGTAATGTTCATGTACATACAGTCACATGTCGTTTGTGTTAATGTCTGTACTTCATAACTCATTGCCCTTCCATTTCTAATTTCACAACCTGAAAGTGCCACAGAGCCAACTCCCCTGAGCTTTACAAAATTAATCGGCTGCATCCTAATCTGAGCCTGTTTCACTGCGTCTGCTTCAGCCTCTTGCAGCTGGGGAACACTGTGATGGGAGGAGGGCTGTGCTGGTACATGTCTGTCACCTCTGCTTATAACTGTTTCTGTGGAGCATGTACAGAGAAACTGCTGTCACAACCAGGCGTAGAAGCAACAAAAGAGGGACCTGGAGGGACACAGCTCTGTTCTGCCATAGCCCAGCAGCCCATCACCCATACCACAGCTCTCCCCTTCACTCCAGATTCTGCCCAGCTGGATCCAGCCTTGGTGGTGGTTGCTGCTCTGCAAGAGGCAGCTGAGGGTGGCACCCCCACCCAGTCAGACACCTGGGGCCTTTTCACTCAGCTGACAGCACATCATCTAATTGACAGAACCACAGGGTTTTTTACTGCCATTGTGTAACTGTAAGAAAAGAAGGCCATGAGGCTGAGTGGGTTAAAAAAAAATCTTCTCTTAGGTATTGATTTTGATATGATTTTCCTAATAATGGTAACACCATGTTTGTCTACTGCTTTTTTCTATTTTTTTTTTTTAAACCTAGCCCAAAGTATCTTTTGCTCATTTCAGTGCTCAGCTGAATGCTGCTGAATGATTGCTGTCCCTCGTGCTTTTTCTTCAAAGAGGCCCTGTTTGCTTCTGACACTCAGCTCAGAGGTAATTAGGAAAGTCTTCTTACAAAATATATCTTTGCCACAGCCCTGTGCAGTGTCCCAGTAGCACAGACGTGGGAAAACTCAAGAGTATAACAGAAATTAATTTAATGTATTTTATGTGTGAATACATTAATGGGAGCAGGAATTCAGGCTTAGGCGTGATAAGTTGTTAAGGCTTCTAAACTGTAACAAGATCAAACATTTAATAGTGCTGAGGCTGTACTATTCCCTCCCCTGCAATGAAATCCTCCATTTTGTAATACTATTTTGCATCTGTTTATTGGCGTCAAGTGTGGTACAGACCCAGGCTGATGACAGGGGAGAGAGCTGCAGTCACACGGCCACAGTCTTGTCACATAAAGCGAGCACGTACACCACTGAGACAGACACCAGTGGTGGCTTCTTGGCTCCCTTGTCTGGGGGAACCTCCTCCAAGATACCTGTAGTTTGAGAGTAATTATAAGACATTCCTGATGACTTATATAGGAGAGTCTGTTGAAGCATAAGGGTTGAATTCCTGGACATAGAGAATAAATGACACAACTGTTGCTCTTTCCATGACTTAATTCTCAGGTGGAAAATGTATCTCACAAGGGACTGAAAAAGCAGGGAATAAGCTAAAATACAGGCAATCTAGGGTCAAAACTAAGCTTTGGGACAGAGCTGGCTGGTGGGTTCAGCTTCAAGCAGGGTATGGGTTGCACCTAGGGAAAGGTGAGGAGCAAGAACAACCATAACTAAGAATAATACTAGCTCTATTCAAGAATATGTGATTGTAGGGCGTACCAAATGTGGCTCTGCAATCCTGTTTTGTACAAAAGAGGTTCTAAATGCAATCTTATAATAGCAGCTGCTCTGTAGATATCATAATTTCTAAGCTGCATCAGCAAGAATTGAATGAGGAAAATATTTCATGTTTCTATTTAATCCACCCTTTGGGTGCAGGGCAGATATGATAGATATGTGCGTGATGATTAGCATTCTTTTATTATGAGAATAGTTATTTAGATAGCTGTTAAATTTCATAACTCAAAAAAGACCTGTCATGGGAGAGTTTAAATTAGAGATGGGCTACAGACCAAAAGGTTTTGCATGTGATAGGTTACAGTTAGAAATAAAAGTGTCGCATAGGCCTGTTTTCTAATGTAGAATGGAGATCTTGAAAACTTTCTTTTTTAATGAACTCCTGATTTCATTGAAGATTTTTTTGAAATAAAAGCACATGGAAAAATCTTGAGAATATTAACATTTCCAATGTAGTCAATTTTGGAATGAAACATTTCAATTTTTGACTTTGAAATGATTGAGTCAATTTAAATATGTTCTATACATAATTCAGAAGTCAAAATAAAAAGAAAATTGAATGAAAATATTTCCATTGATCAAAAGTTTAAATTTTACTCTAAAATTTTCCTGTTAGAATGTTTGGATATATCTGCGGCTCAGAAATTTCAAAATCCTCATGAAAGGAGGCTTCTTCAAAGCATTGCAGATTTTCTTTCTGTATCGTAAACCTGAAAGATTTCAGAAATACCTACACAGACAGTATAAAACAAAGAAGTTCAGTTTTGTGCATGGTCACAAAACCAAACTGGACTTATTGCAGCCACTCAAGTATCAGTCTGCTACATGGGCCGGTCTAATAAAATGCTCTGCCATGTAGCATTCTTACAAAGCTTGATTGATTAGCAAAGTTCTTGCTCTACAATGTTAATAAAGTTAAATAAAGACAGTTTAAATAGAGTCTGGTTGTATTTTTTAATATGGAATTATGTGGCATGAACAGATCAAAAATATTTCTCTATAATTTCAGTCTATCCATTTAATTATTTCTTTTAAAATGAGTATCATAAATTATATACTGGACATAATTTCTAGAAGGAACTATCTTTTTGTAGGAAACAAAAGGACACATATGAGCAATACAGACTGTGCTATCATTTTATACTAGGTAGCAGGGAGGATATACCATGGACTCACTCAAAAATCACTCATTTGCCACTTTAATTATCTTTTTTTTTTTTTTTAAAGGGGGATGTTGTTAAAACATCCACACATTTCAAATGTCTTCTTAGTCACTTTATACAGTTCAGGTAAGCAATTATGCCATTAACAGTTTTAAGAATGAGTCAGCTCTAGAGGATACATTTTTATCATTTTTGTGTTTGAGATAATCAATCTTAAAGCATACCACAAATATAGCAAAAGTCTCTATTGATTTGTATGAAAGTAATCAGCATTTCTCTGTGATTTAATTCACATTGTGATTTCTTTGAATGTCTTAATGATACTGTTTTCTTCCCTGTGCATCATGAGTATTCATATCTGAAGTATAGGTCTGGATTATACTTACAGCACATTTTGCATTTTGGCATTTTTTCTTCTGGATTAGTGTAACATAATAAAGTGCTAGTAAGAATCTTCATAGCTGTGAGCCTGAAGTTGCTGCAAATATCGAGGGGGTATTTATTGTTTCAAAAAACAAAATCCATGACCCTCTTACTAGTAAACTTTTTTTTTTTTTCTTTTTTTTTGGAATACTCAAGACTATTGTGACAGAGTTATTAATGATGATAACAGAATACCTTTATTAAGTGACTATGATAGGCTTATTTGTGCATGATAAACATTCAGATAGCACTTTCAAGTACTTACAATCTAAATTTGATCTTGGAAACACATTTTTATTTGAAAATAAAATACATCCAAACCCATAAAATGGTGGTCAACAATAGGAATTACAGTAATAGTGTAAAATCAATATAATTTCTAGGATAATTTATTTTGTGGCAGAAAGGAGATGGATTTTTTTCTCATTTTGCAGTTTTGCCATGAACTTAAAATTCTAAGTCACATTAATATGTAGAATTTGCATTATGTACTTAGTATGTTAGGTAGTGAGGAAGTATCAAAGATTTAACCCCCCTTTTTTTTTCCCAGAGTGCAGTGATATAATTTTCCCTTATTGTTTAACAAAGCTCAGAGACCATGTACAGATGGATGACTTTAATATCCATCTAGTACTGACATTTACAAAAGTGCCACATATGACACAAATGGACAATAGGCTTTGCACTGTTAGCCCCAACCCCCCAAAAGACAGGCCACTGAAGAAATATATAGACTCTTCTGAGGGTAAAGAGGACTGTTGATGAATCGCATAAGAAAAGGGATTTTGAAGTTTTTTGACTGTAATAATGTCTTCCCTGCTGAGATGTTAGTAATACGTTGGCTCTCTTTTCCTCTTTTGAACATTAGTTTGAAGAGCTTCCATTATTGTTTTTGTTTCTAGCTGGAGAGAAAGCAAATTCTTTGACCTTACTATTATGAATTTTTTTTTTTTTTTTTTTTTTTTCCTTTGCAGTTGTGGAACAAATGGACAAACATTTTAAAACACCAACCTTCCACCTCTGCCCAGCTGAGTAACTACAGGGAACTTCAAGTCCTTGCTCTCTATATAAGACCTTGTGTTGGGTTGTACTCAATGACCTTTTTTCCCTTGAAAAAGTTTGACCCTGGATAAGAAACAAGGCTGCAATCTTGTACTAATGCATGTCACTGTTTCTTCACTACCAATTTAGTCATAAAATCTATATTAAAGTTACTGTCAGTTACTTGCCTCAACCCTTACTGTAATTTCATATATAGATCTTCCTTTTGCTACTTTAGTTCGGTGGCAACTGTGATGTATGGAAAACTTCAATCCCTGTAATTCAGACGATTAAGCATGTATCAGTCAACCAGCGGTGATTTTTCTTTTCCATATGAAGCCAGTGAAAAAACTAGGATTTTGTATATTAAAATAGAATAGAATGTTTCAGTTGGAAGGGACCTACAAAGATCATCAAGTCCACTGACCACTTCATGGCTAACAGAAAGTTAAACCGTATTATTTAGGGTATTATCCAAATGCCTCTTGAACACTGACAGGCATGGGGCATCAACCACATTGCTAGGAAGCCTGTTCCAGCCTCATGGTAAAGACATTTTTCCTCATGCCCAGTCTGACCCTCCCCTGGTGCAGCTCTGTGCTGTTCCCAATCATCCCATCCCAGGGAGCAGAGGCTGGCACCTCCCTCTGCTTCCCCTCCTCAGAAAGCTGCAGCAAGCAGTGAAGTCTCCTCTCGGCCTCCTTCTCTCCAGACTAGATAACCCAAGTGTCCTAAGTCTCTCCTTACAGGACATGCCTCCCAGATCTTTTACCAGCTCTGTTGCGGATAACCCAAGTATCTTAATGTCCGTAATATCCTCAATGTCCTTTTGAAATGCAAGTTTAATAATACTTATGATTTGTAATTAGGTATTGTTAAATTTTACTTTGTCTTTTCCTTCTGCTGTGATTTAGCTAAATCATGATGTATGATTATGCCTCCTTCTGAAGCGGTTATTACATCACAGTGGGAATGACCAACAGGGACAGGACTATCCGGGAGACTGTAAATTGGCATAGATACAAAAACTACCAGCCTATTTAATGAGATCTCAAGATGCAACAGATAGATCATAAATGATAGATTATCTGATTCACAAAACCCGTCCGTGAATCATGGGGATTTTCGCTTTTTAAAAAAACTTACTCCATGACTTTTAGAAATTTCAAGTTTCTAAAAATACTAATATCTCTAGTACTAAGGCTTTTTTTTTTTTTTTTTTTTTTTTTTTTTTTTTTTTTTTAATTAGCAAGCATCTGAGATGTGAAAAATGATTCACAGAATTCTTGTTTCAAAACCTGGGTTTTCATCTCAATGTCTTTATTTTCAGAGCGCTTGAATCTTTGTTTGTGACGTCGGTCCATGCCCCAGTGGTAAATTAATATTATGAATTAAATATTATGCTGTCCTCTTTCTTGAGGCAATTTTTGAATTCACTTATATTTGGTCCTTAAGAAATTATGATACAGTCAACATTTTTTAGAAGAGGATATTCAGCAACAAAAATGGCATTTTAACTCAGGGAACTTTTATGATTTGTTACTGAATGTTGATTTCCAAACAGTTTTGAAATACCTGCAATTTTTCCATGCATCTTATCTTTCACTGTTCTTGAGGAATAAGAAAAGTGAAATATATGTTTCAATTTTATTGCCTTAAAAAGAGATTCTGAGATATATAACAAAGATCATTTATTAAAATAAGAACTAGAATGACTTTTACCTTCATAACATGGGGATTGGAATAACTATTTTATGGCAAATCAGCTCTACATGTTAGTCCATCTGCTTTCTATAGGGCAAAACTCATTTGAGCCTTGCCATGGCTGGACATGCAAAATTGTGGGGTATCATCGCTTCCTAATCACCTTTTTTTGTAGTTGTTCAGCATTGGCCCCATATAGGAGTAAGCCATGTGTGGAGTAAGACCAAGTCATGAAGACCAAGAACAGTTAAAAGTTAAAATTCAGACCAATCGGTGTGAGAGAGAAGGTGTAGCAATCACTGCTGCAGCCTAGACACTGGCGGAGTGCACCCTGGCTCATGTCTTGGTCTTGTTCTCATGGGTGGATTTTACTCAGCAAAGTAAATTCTCCTCATTGTTGGGCTAAATTGATTTTTAGATTTTTTGATCATATTTCAGAAAAGGAGTTTGAGTAACAGCACTTTTTAAGGAGCATTTTTCTGAGTCAGATGCAGAGCAGATGTCTATGAGAAGACATTATGCATTTTCCGTGGACATGATTATGACAAAGGAGCATAACAGTACATAGAAGATTTGAAAACCAGGAAACTAGATGCATGCCTTAATTGTCACACAGTGGAAGACTTTAGCATCCAGCAGAGAGTTTATGGATAATCTAATTTCTTATTAATCAGAAAAGTGCCTATTATATTATTGAGTAAAGTGGGGTTCCAAAAATTAACACTGTTTAATTGCCCAGCTGGAATTGTAAACAGTTATCAGATCTGACTGCTAATGTCAGAAATCCATCTTTAACGTGGATTATTGTGCTTCTTCTCGGGCATGGTAAAAATAAAAGCTGTATTTGACTGTAGAAGATAAGCAGTCAGTCAAATGTCTGTCTCAGTGTTGTTCAGCTGCATAATGGTTCTGCAGATGTTGAAATCAAGGGGGAAAATATTAAATTAACAGTGAGTGAAAAGCTGGGGGAACTTGTTCTATAATTTTCTTTTTAGAACAGTACTAGTCCCTTTGGTCCAGTTCATGGGGATGTTCCTGCTGCTCTTGGAAGTGGCTGATGTTTTCCTTCCTAGATTTTATAACTACAAAATTTGGGATTTATATTCTCTGTGGTCTATTGCCACATAGAGGCATGGCCTTGAGTTTGTGTCTTTTTCTGAGCCAGGCAATGAGAGATGTGAGAACAAACATCCCTGGATGGGCCTTCCCTTACGCTTGGGGTCAGCATGTAACAGGGCAGGGTAGGGTTAGGAGTCCGGATGAGTCCCTTCTCACCTCCCCAGGGTCAGTGGAGACTACATGGGGGATTTAGAGGACAGGAGAACTTGTGCTGAACTTGTGCAAACACCAGTGGTGACTTGAGACCTGTCCTAGCAGAGAGTGGGGGTGATTTGAGGCTGTCCAGCTTGCTGCCTCTTGCCTTCCCAGCCCGTTTGCTTGCCTGGTGCCACAGCCTGGACTGTAATCATGCTGGTTTGATTTCCTTGTCCTCCTCCTCATCAGGTCTCACTGCTGGAGTTTTGTCTCCAGCTGTTTCATCTCTAGGTCAAAGGAAGCAGTCTCTGAAACTACTTAATTTCTATTTAGAAATTCATTAGGGTCTCAAAAGCACTTACACATACCTTTAAATTCAGCTTAGATGATGGAGTAGCACCAGCTGTTGCTTTACATGTGGATGCAGACATAGGACTAAAAAGCATTTTATATCTGATTATCTGGCAATATAACACCGATTCTATCATGGGTATGGATGAAATGTATGATGAATTGACAACTGAATACCGCTAAGGGAACTTTCACAAAGATTCAAACTAAAATTTTCCAGAAAAGTCAATTTCCTTGCCCACTTCATACTTCATAAGGAAATATCAGTTTTTATGTTTTTCACACTTGTGATTTTTTTTTTTTTTTAAATAATCAGAGTATCTCCTTTGGTTATTTTCAAAATGAGAAGTCTTGTGTTTTGTTGAACTTATATTTTTTACTTTACAGTTCAGTTAATAGCAAGATAAACCAAGATAAACTTTTAAAGAACACACTCTAAATGAACTATTTTAAAATCACTTAAAATACATCATTTTGTTTGATTTCATATGCACTTTGGAAAGATTATTTTTATTTTTTTTCAAGATTTTGAATTTTACCTCTTTCAAGATGGAAATAATTCTTAGACATTTAATTTCTTGACCTGTAATGCAAAAACAAAAATCCCTTTCTATTTTTATGCTTCCAACACCAGAAACTTCAAAACTGTTTTGATTTACTATTCTTCATGAAAACATAATGTACTGTGAATCTCATAATACACCCATATTTATAGAATTTAAAAAAAGAATTCTCAGAGGGGTAGCAAAACTGTGCAACTGAAACTAATATTTTCTCCCATGAACAAAACTGTGGTTTTTCAGTAATAATCAAAGAATTGTTGATAATTTGATTCAAGCTTTCTGGTAATGCACTTCAATTTTCTGCTTTTTGACTGTGTTAGGTGACATGCCCATTACGTAGCCCTGAGGGAGTCTGAAATCAAATCCACAAGAGGTGACAGAAAACTTATATTGCTTTCTGAAGGCTTTATACTGGGCTCATCAGGAACAAACTATAACATCTTCTAACTGTTCTACACTGGACAGTCCTCTTACTTATAATTACCTGTACCTCTCCAGATATCCTTTCATTTGCAGTCCCAGTTCTTACAGCAGATATTTTCAAAAACACATTTGCTTTAACAAGGGTATATGCACCTTTGAGCCTTGGATCACATACATGTTCTGATTTTTCTGGAAAGAGAAATGGTCATCTGATTTTGTTCTGTGAACAGATTCAGTTGCAATGTAATTGATTTCAATCCTGTTTAAATGGAAAGAGGGAACAGAAATAAGTTCTCAGAGTGAAGGAAATGAATGTAGCACACTTTCTTAGTAGTTCCGGTGCTTCATTGTGGGCTGAAAATCACAATTTTCCCCTCTACAAAAATATACTCTGAACTTCTGCTACTAGGAGAGTTTATGTTATCTTTTGTGCCATTGGTTACTGATTATAATTTTAAAGCAGTACTAATATCTATTGGGATTTATTTTGTAATAAGTTTGACCACAAGGGCTTTGACTGGGGATGCACTAAGTCAATTAGTAACTGAGTGCCACTGCTGATGACAGTTTTATGATATATTTCTGCTAAGCAAGAATAGAGTTGATGCTATGCCTATGCCTTGGCAGTGATAAGGAATCTTTGATGAATATGATATTTTTCTCTACCTTCAGAAGAAATATCAATGAAATGAGCATTTGAAATATGATATTGGTGAGACCAGTCAGTCATATGTCAGTAGACTGCATGCGGAGATTCTTAATGCTTCCTGCTGGTTATGAATAGCAATTTAGTTATGCAGTGTAAGAATGTCTTAAGAGCTTGCCAGTAATATTATCTTGTTGAGGTTATTTCTCATTGTTTAATGAAACATTTGCAATCTTAAAATATCAAGCATATTTCTCTCATGTTTTTGTTGTGATCATACGTATGGATGAGCTCTGGAACACAGTTATAATCTGTGGTACTCCAGAGCTGCATTCTCTCTTCCTCTCACAGTACACATGCTGCACTGACTTTGCTACTTTTATTCTTCAGAGTGAGTCTCAGCATCCATCCCAGGCTGGTGATATTATTTTAGAAAAGCAAGAAACCTCAAAAATGGGAGTACAGGCTACTATGTTCCACCTTTGTCCTCATGACGGACCACCAGGGTAACTTGCACCCACACCCTGTTTGCTGTTTTCTATGCCCAGGACACACTCCCTTGTATAAGGGGATCTCACTGATTTTCGTAACCATATACCAATAGATAGGTGGTGGACACTGGGGATGAGTGAGGGTAGACCCTCTGGGTTATCAGTTGTGCATGACTCTCCAGTAATACCTTTCTGAGCATGTGTGTGGCAGACTGTAAGGTGCTGGTTTGTCCCACCACCTTCAGGCAGCTCAGCAATGGGGCAGGGTGCCCTTCCCACCAAGGCTGCAGAGCTGAAGTGAGTCACGATGGCCTTCACTGTCCCTCTGGGGTCACTTGACCATCCTTGTTGACTTTGGCCATTGCAGCCAGAACCTTACACATGTGCTGGGGTAGCACTGAGCCTCAAGGTCTTTGAGAAGGTACTCCAGGCACTGGGAAAAGGGCCTGCACCTCCTCTTGGTTGCTTTGAATGTGCACAGCCCCCAGGGCAGGGAATTAGACCTAGTCTCCCCCAGCCTGGAGACTAAGGTGCAGGCTGCCCTACCTTGGCCAAGATGATGTCCTCAAATCACTTGCAAGCTGTGACCAGCAAAACATCACCTTCCCATACAAAATTAAATATGCTCTCAGTCCTAAATTGATCAGAGGTTCACTTAAGAAAGAAATTTGTCATTGGTGATTGGGAGCTGTCTTCCAAAGTGTTGAGGCAGCAGGCTTGGACTAAATGTCAACAAAAATTTTCCAAGGGGAAAGCCTGTAACTAAAACCCAGCTAAAGACAGACACTCCTTAGGGTCTATCCTTGGTCTTCCTTCTTGACACACTAGAAAGCATAAAGCTCCCAAATTCTGTATGTCTGGGCATGCTGCAGTTTGCTACAGTCCATAATAGCTACTCTTGTAGGATACTAAACGCCTGTCTTAAGTAATCAGGTCGACTCCCACTGCGCTCACCTTCCATGTTGGCAAGTGCTGGGTTAGACTCATCTGATAGAGATGGAACACATAACAGGACTGCATGTTATCAGTACAGATTTGCATAAATAACTGGAAAGATAGAAGCTTGTGCTTAGGTGTTTTTGAAAGTTTTCCTCATAATGAGGAGAACCCTGATGTAAATATATAATTTAAATGATAAAAAATGGAAACTGTTGCTAGAAAGCAAGCGCTTTATTATAATTGTATTTTTTCAGCTCTATTATAGAATCTCTAAATTTTAATTCTCCCCTTCTGAATAGTTTTCAGCAATTCATCATCTGTCTTCAAGTTTATATTCTTTTTCATCACAGAGCAAAAAGGTTCCTGCTTGTTATTTTTCAATGTTTTCTTAAATCCCCAAATGCACATGCCAAGCTTTGTGGCATAATTATATCATCTCTAAGGTATTTTAATCACCTTATAATTTAATTAAAATATTTGCTGTGGATTTGTTCAGTGATAATGGAACAAAGGACTTTGCATTCATTTCATGATTTAATTGAAATCAAGTTCTGTCAAAACAAGGATTGGTGTTGCCCAATAGATTCTGGGCATAGATTAGCTGATCTGAGTGGGCCTGTTTCCTCAACAGTTCTTCCGTTTGCTCAAGAAATTGCAAATCCCCCTGGTAGTTCTTGGGAATTTCTCACAATCCAGAGAAATAAGCTTCTATGTCTTTCCCCATTTATCTCAATCAGTTTAATGTCACATGAAATGCATTAACACCATGACTATTATGCATCTCTTAAATTACCAGATGTATTCTTCTGCTCTTCCTCAGTCAACACATAACATTTCTTCAGAAAGCCCAGGTAAAGTTAGAATCTCCCCCTGTTAACATATAACAGAAGTGGAGTGTGTTGTGCTTAGGGTCACTGAAGTTACCTATGCAGTCAGTGGAATAAGGGAAACCATTATGTTAGATGACTGGACCCAAAGTTACAGGACTCAAGGTACACCCATCCTTCCACTGGCAGGAGAAGCAGTTTAAACAGCTACCACAGGAGGAGAGGATCTTTGCCCCATCTCTCCTGCAGTGAAGATCAAAGCCCAGATGAGGCTGGATTGAGCTCCCCTTGGGATGGCTGACTGCCTGGTCTGCCTGGAGAAGCTCTGCCAACATACTTATTGACAACCAAAAAAAAAGTTTTCAGAGATCAGGAACATGAAAATGCTCTTCAAAAGCTGGTGCTCTTATGGACCTTGCTGGATGTTTCTGCTTGCTTCCAGGGTGCTACTTGCAGGATGAGATTTAACTCAGTGTGATTTACAGCCAGAAAAAATAAGGACAAGAACTATGTGCTGGACAAGCAGATATATCCAATGTCTTAAATGTAGCTTTCATTTAATTTAAAAAACCTTCTTTGACTATCAATCTAAACTGAATGACTTCATCCTCAATTTTTCCCCAGGCGAGCTCATCTTATCTGCTCTCCAGCCCCTAACGATCTCATCCAGCCCCGTGGAAGAATCACATCATCAGAACTGAGGTTGTAATTGGAAATCCGTGATAAAGGTCTTAATCTGGCAGACCTTTCTCTTGTGTCCCCTGGCAATGTTGAATGAAATTGCTGTTCTACATGTCACACCAGATAGTCTTGTGCTTCAGTTAGCTCAGTCACGTGGAAAGTCTTCATACACCAGGCAAAGTACAAAGTTTATCAGCAAGTCTTTCATCTGAAATGAGCTCTGGTGAAATAGCCATTAAACTATAAAAGCCTATGACATAGTCTGCTCTACATGAAGGTAAACCTTTAATTCTGTACCTTTGAATAGTAGGAAGGAGTGTGAAGCCATGTAATGTATAGCCGACAGTATTTTGTTAAACTTTTTTTCTGTGGAAAGGTGCAAAACAGCCTACAGAAATAACAGTGAATTGATCTAGGAACTCTGGGTGTTAAATCAGACAAATTGCTTATGACAGCATGAAAACCTGATCGCTTAACCTGTTTTATCAGCTCCATTGTGGGTGGAAGAATCGATAGGAACATTTTCCCAGTCCTGCCTAGTGTATTGGTACAAATCAGTCTGAGCAGGTCTTTGGCTTTGTAAATGGAGGCAGCTGTCACTCTTCTGAGGGGGAGTTATGCTTCATAACAATGTATGAATGTGGGAAGTAAATCTGTCAACTGTCAGTCTGTCTGAGATGTGCATAAGGTTCCTCACTTAGCCAAAGATCATTAATTGCACACAGTGACAATGTGTGGTATTAAAAAGAAATGTTAAGCAGTGAAAGTTAAGCAGAGTGTATTCTGTCCCTTGAAGAAGAATGAGAGATGGTGGTGAAACTGGTCTATGGAATAAAGCACGCTGACTGTTTTCTTGACAAGCAAAATTACTCAGATCTCGGTGGAAAGCATTTCAACATTGCAGGGCAGCAAGAATTTTCTTTGGCAGCTCAGTGTGGTACATATCACAAATGGATATTAGCAATAATTATCAGTTTTACATTCTGTTAAGCAAAACTCCACTTTTTGTTCTCATTTGCTTTCCAGATTCACACATTCTGATTTTACAAAATGATAGAATTTCATGAAAAATATTGGATGCCAGGATGAAAATGCAGAGAATTATCTGACATTTCTGTGAACAACAACAACACCACAAAAGTAAAATCATTTAAAATATTGAATATCAAGTCATGATGAAAGAGATGAAAAGGTGCTTGAAATCCTTCTATTATGGATTTTCTGAAAATCACCTGGATTCAGGCCTGGTTTGATTTTTCCCTAGGTTCCACGCAGAAAGATCTCATGGCACATTTCATGACCCTGCCAGGCTATGTCCTACTGTATTCCTTTTTCATCTGGCATTTTATCAGCCAGAATCCCCCAGGGGGACCACATTTTGTGCTCTGGGGGGTTCTGCCCTGCCTGGTGTACTGGTTTTTAACTGACACCTACTGAGGCAGCCTGGATTCTCTTTTTCAATTTATCCAGCATTTCCTCTCTATTGCCTTGCCTGTTCTTCCAGAACAGGCCATTTGCATTAATTTGAATTCATTTATAGCAATTTATTAGTCATGTGTATTATCCTGCCATATCCTGTTACACCAATTAAATCGTTGTTCTGGCTAAAAGCTTACAGCCCTGCTGGCTTATTCCCCGTGCTTTCTGTGGATTGACACACATCCATCTTGTCCCTTCCTTAACCCTCCTGTGAGCAACCAGCTAACTGGCTGTTTCTGAAGGAGAAATCTTACGTCTTTCCAGTGGAAGTCAGAGGCTAAATTTTCATTGAGGAGCAGCTCCTCTTTTGTTGGTAGTGCTCCATGCCCTGGTAGGTGGCAAGCTTATTTGGCTTTCTTTTAAATAAAAATGATTATGTAGTCCTGTTCCTGGGTAAGTACTTCCAGTATGATGTATCTACAATGGACAATTTACTAAAGCCTCCAGAATTTTGCCATCATTGTAAGTATAAAAGATGTGAATAAGAAGACTGATACTGAAATTACAAGCTCAATCATTTATCTTCTTGCAAAGCCTATGTTGTTTAGCTGCAGAGCAAATATGGAAGAAGAAACCTAGAAAGTAATTTTATAATTTTTCCATCAGTTTAAATTTGAGTATCATCAAGCTTCGTTTGCATCTAGACAGTCTATAGTGATCTGAACAGATATTTTTCATTCAGTTGCCCAAAATTTATTGATTTGCTATTTGATTATCTATTCCTGGCTAAACCAATTTTACTGAACAGTAAAAAACTGCTATTGTCATTTTGTCATCCAGCCAGTTTGAAGAGATGAAACTGTTGGGATAACTCTAGATATCATTTTCTTCTTAGAGATTGAAATGTGCTCTTAAAATGGTACTTCTAAGCATCTCTTTGCTTTCATGAACATCAGACTTGCTTTTCCCCAATAAGTGCTGTATGAATTATCCTTCAATGAAGTCAGCATCTCTCTTCATTAAAGATTATATAAGTATTATTTCCATAAGTTTTAAAGAACTGAAATATTGTCATGGGCTTCATAGTAAAAAATTGTTCCAGGTAGGAACTCATCATTCATAGATATTTTTCTATTTTAGCTCAATTGCAGCTTGCCCTAGTGCCCCAGGAGTCAAGACTATTTGGTCCCAGGAACAGCTTGCCACAGACCTTGGGATACCCAGGGACAGAGAGCATCTCTGTTCTTATTCCTACTCTGGCTGCAGGAGGGAATAAGTTGTGGAGATGTGCTGCTTTCCACACCCCAGCCAGCATCCTGGGGTGTCAAAGTGATTTCTACAACTTGCATTGTCTTTTTCACATTCCCTAAGGAAAATACCCAAATAGTTGAATTGTCTGCTTGTTTCCTCCTTTGCCATTTTAGAACTCAGATAATCCTATAATGAAAGAGGGTCCACAGTAGGAATTGAACACATGGTTAAAATATGACACACAAAGAGAATGGCACTACAGCAAAGGTGCTGGAATGGCAGTTGTCGACTTTATAGTCATCAACAGAAGAGATTTATTCACTGCACTTTAATTTCTTCTAATTCAACTACTTATTAAATTTATTGAAAATTAACACTTCTTCAGCAGGAAAGCTAAGATCTTCCTGTGCTCTACATGTTCAAATGGAGATGATTCTCTTTGTATGTATATAAAGCCAGATGTTTCTTCACCTTGGAATGAATGTGCAACTATATATAAACTTACTTAAAGCATGCACAAAATATTTAATTAGAACAGATGTTGAGTCGGTCTAGGGAGCTGAAATCCTGAGATGGCTCCCAATATTGGAATAATGACTGATTCCTTAAGATTGGCTGTTGACATGTGTGATCTTCATTCAAGCAGATGGGGAATAACAGAAATACTGGCATTTATGGTAAGAGAGATGCATTGGGATCCCCTTTGGAAAGATTTACGGTGCCAAGCCTGAAGAGAATAAAATAATAAAAGGCCCAGAATGAATGAGGCTTTGATCACCTTAAAATATGGCCTGATTAACTTTGACAGCTTAGCTCCATCATAGTGCAGTATCAATTATTTTCCAACAATGTGTGAAAGGCAGAGTACAGAAGCTAAATTACAGATGGAGGCAGGAAGGTCATTAACAAGTTCATTAATCCATCCCCTCCCTAGTATCAAACACAAGCAGCAGTCAGAAATGACAGCAGAGGTTTTCCCTGGTATTTCAGTGGTGTGGGCTCTTAACTGAACAGCCCTTGTTTCTCCTTCATCAGATATGCCTATAAAATTTTAAGTGCAACCTGTGGCATGTTGTTCTTTTGTTAAATGCAGCTTCCTTCAGGCATAGCTGCTCTCATGGCCCTGAGACTTACTGCATCAGAATTGTACTCACAGTTCTTGTTTATGGTCTCACCAGGAACTGTCAGGACTGAAATCAGAGCAAAGAGCGTCACGAGAAATCCTCTGTCAGACAGTGAGTTCTATTCTTTAGAAATCAGCATAACTGCTACAGATATTCTGAAATATCTTCATTTTCTGAGTGCATCAAGGTTGATGCCTTTGTCCTTCTCTTCGGTTTATAAAGACCTCTATTAAAAGAAAAAACTATTGGTTCAAGCACCACTGTTACATCTTAATCCTTTGGTTTTGCTTTGCCAGCCACTACTATGAAGCAAGGAACACTGTCACTTTGCCTATATTTAGAATTTATCCTGGTCCAGCTTATGGAAGCTGACAGTAGCTGTAGCTGCACCTATGCAAAATCCAGGCACAGTGAAGGGGAACATCATGTTGTACCTCTTGAGATTTCATAGACTCCTGCCTTCTTAATTTTCACTGTGGTTCATGAAGAGTTGGCTGTGGTAGCTGTGCTGACTGATTGCAAACAGGTGTGCATCTCTCCTGGATGCACAGAAGCACAAGTCTTTAGCGTTGACAGAAATGTGGTGTAGTCAGACTCTGCCTAAGGGGCTTTGTCATAAGTCTTCATGTTTACGGTCTCCCAAGCATTTCCAGTATCTGCAGATAAAAGTTGCCATTTACATGAATGATTCAAAAGCTTTATGGCACTTCTGTTATCACTTGTCATAGATGATACAGTCTTATGTGTAGGATAAGATAAAATCTTATGTATAGAATGTGAAACCAATGGTTTTCAGTTCATTTCTCTGGAAAGGCTCTGGACATATGACTTTATTATCTTACTCCTCAAGTTCGTGGCCAGTGATATCAGTGATGGTATTTCTATCCTATGTAAACTGTTCTGAGACTGAATGGTAAAAACTCCTCTTCAAGAACTAGGCATCATTAAGCATCAAACACTTTGTAGCTGTGAAAGCTTAAGGTTTTAGGCATTATTTGCCAAAACAGAATGAAAAAGTGGTTTTGTTTTCTTGTATTATTTATACTATATGAATATGTAATATGATTTTAAGACATGACCTGCAAATTCAGCGATAGAGAACACCATGCTCACAAGTGATATTTAATGACTGCCACAAAAATACCAGCCTGCTGCAAACCACTGTTTGTATTCACATACTTGAATCAGACTGAGAGCTGCAGATTGGGGTTTAGGGGCTGTTTCCAAACTGGAAGGGAAACTTCAGAATGCTTGGTTTGTGTAAGCAGCCCAGAAAAGGCTGCTGGTTCATTAGTTTTGATAGGCATTGAGTGATTTCAGTATGCGAGCATATGGGAACTGCTCCTCTCACCCCACAGCAGCATCTCTGGTATATCCTGCAAAGCTCTCACAGTAAGGTAGGAAGCGTTACTGCCAACAAGACATTTCAGCTGGCTAATTCTCACCGAGGGAATTGGTCTCCTGTTTTTCTCTTATTGATGTCCTCAGTCACTTCTCTTCAGCTCGTTAAATTATATATGTCATGAAAGGTAAAAGTAGATTTCTGTTACTTTGTGGGCGTTATTTTCAGAAGTCAGCAGAACACCAGATGATGGGATAGGTGTTCAGTATAGGTTACGTCTGTAATAATGAACTAATTAGAGCGCGTGTCATGGCTCTGGTTTGTACTGTTATATTGTTAGCACGCTCCCTGGAGTTTTTTGCCCACGTGCCCTACAGTTCTCTCAAGCAACGGCCAGGCAAGGTTGGGGGTCAGCTTGCATCAGCAGCCATTTCTGATAAGCTGGAGGTGCTGGGTTAAAGTATGGACTTGATCTATGTTGTGATACTTGGATTCTGGGCCAGAAAATGGTCCACAGACTATCCTAGGGAGCTCTATAGCCATAGCAATTATGACTTTACTGGACAAGTTCTTGCATCTCAACAATGCTCCTTAGAGGAACCAAGTAATGTCATTTTAGAAAACATTTTTAAGCCTATTGCATAATAGCTATGTTATTAAATACCATTTGTATTCCTATGACTTTCCTATAGACCTCAGATTGAGACCAGTGCTGGCAGCCTCCTCTCCCATCACTGAATGCTCACAGACTGAGCTGAGGAATTTCTGATCTCATATGACATCACAATGAGAGGATACAGTTTACGAAATAAAACAAAATAAATCATGAAACAATTGCACAGCTTGAAAAAATTATGTTGTTCCAAGTATATTTTTTAAATGAAAACCATTTAAAAAGAATGAATTATGTCATCTTCTATTCTTTACTTTTGTCTTTCAGATTAAAATAAATAATAAAAGTTCCATAAAACACCATAAGAGTCCTCTTCATTAGCTTAAAACATGTTAATATTTTACTTGTCCCTATTTGGGACATTTTTTTTTTCAACCAAGTTATAATCTTATTGAGATTTTTTATAGTTTCAACAACATTTCATTCCTTGATACAAACCTAACTTTTAATTTTCATGAAAATTTGCTCTGAGTGGGCTTAGATAGAAACAGATCAAAGAAATGTTGCTAAAAGGCTTTATTTCATATAGCTTCTTTCATTCAATACATTACTCTTTCCCCTTTTTGTAACATACAAGTATTGTTATGAATCCTGGATCTGTTTGATCTTAAATCAGCTTTGTAGGTAATTTGCCATATTTATTAGACATTTTATGTAGCCTTAATCTGGCAAAGGAAGAATAAAAGAGAATTAAATTTAAAACTGGTTGATTAACTGACAAAGGCTGAGTGTTGGGCTTCCAGTTCTACATTCAAAGAAGGAATTGAGCCTTGCTGAAGAAATACAAAAATCGTCTTTTGTTCTATTGTGCCTTGTTCTCTTTTCACCTGTTGATAGAACTTCATATCCCTTCTAAATGTTTGCAAAAGCTCATGTGACTGTAAATGTAAACTGAACGTTTCATTTGTGAATAATACTAAGTTTAAATATCTCTGAGAACTTGGTTATGAAAAGAGGTTATTAAAATCATTGTGGAGTGTATAGCAATTACAGTGGAAGTTACTTTAATCCCTCTAAGGCAGCACAGATTCCATCCAAAAAAATTGGTTTCTTTCTTATGAGAGTGATGCACTTAGACTATACCCCTATGATACATTTGCAAAGGATAAACTTTTCATATAGATCTCGTACTGGCCTTTGACATCCTCTTTGTTTCTTTCAAATGTTGAAAGTCCCCTTCGCGGTTTGGTATTCAGGCAGAAGGAGTGGAAATTGGGCATCCTCCTTCCCTATTACAGAAGTAAGACTCAGGGAAAGTTAACACACTCTGGGATATTGTTATGTTTCCTGCCATGCCCTCTATGTGGCAGATTTAATCAGAAAATCACTGTATTTTTCTAGTATGGAGTTGAAAAGCTGGCAACCATGCACAGCACTGAAATCACTATTTTAGGTTTGATGAGATACTTGTTCAATTTTCCTTATTGTCAGGGTTACCTGCAGCTCAGGATAAATGCACGCAGTTCACTTGAAGGAAAATCTAAGCTCAGTCGCGTACTTTAAAATTCGTGTGTGTCAGTTCTTCCCCCCACGTCAAACCATGCTTGCCCTTCTGAACAGAAGATGCTCAGTTTGCTTTGGTGCAAGTGCAATACAAACTGCTGGTTTCTAGTTCCGAGTACACCTTTATCTGGCAACTGTGCAAACAACCATCTTGGAGACATCTGAGAACAACCTTGCTTTCTTTTGCTGCCGCTGTATCTCAGAAGAGAGGTATCTAAATTACCTCCTTCAGTTTCTTGAGTTCTGTATTAAGCTTTGTATTCTGAACCCACCCCTTTCTGCAGGAAAGGGCTACAGGGCCTTGGTTCAGTTAGCTAAGTAAGCACCATTTTCCTGTTCACTGTTACAAAGGGATCTCTTTGTCCATTCAGAAAGGTGTGGTGATGGCAGCCTAAACATTGTCATAAAACATTATTGCTTTCTTCAGGTTTTCCAAAAACTTTAGCTGTGCTGGGTCTTTTGAATACTCTGTAATTCAGCTGTTCTATTTTCTTAGTTGATGCTACCCTTTTACTATGTGGTTTCCAGCCACATTTAAAGCTGAGAAACCTGACAGAGGTCTGCCTCTTCCAAGCTGAGCCTGAACAGACCAGTGCGGTACAGCATGGGCCATGGCACACCACAGGGCTGCCAGGTGGCTCCTGCCAGTCACAAAGGCACCCGCAGAAACTCCAACACCTACAGGAGACGGAGCGAGGACTGGAAAGAAAAGCACGGAGGATTGAAATGCTGAGAGGTGGAATATTACATTCTCTTGCTAACTGAGGTGAAAATGCAATGCAGAACTATGTTGATGGACGTATAGCAGATGATCAATGGGTGTCATGGAAGGGCTCTCTGAAGGCCACGTCAAGCCACTGAGCAGTGGCATGTGTGATGGTGCTTGCTGACATTTTAAGATGGATGATGAAACAGATGATTTTTTGAAGAGTCAAATTTTGATTTCAGTGGGCCCTTTGTCTCATGCTGAAATTAGATTTCCCACTTGTTGATACTGGAGGCAAAAGAGAAGGGAATTGTATCTGGCATCAACAGCAGCAGCTGAGCTCAGAACTACTGAGGCAAAGAGTGATAGTCAGTGTGGGAGCTGAGTGATTCACAGTGGAGTAGGAAAACCTGCTGCACTGGTCAATCTGAGAGCATAATTTCAGGGAGTTTCCTGTGTGTAGACTAATTCCACTGTTTCGCCTTTTCTTACCAATAGTAAGGAACACCAAACATGATAGTGGATAGTGGACTGGGTATCATTTCTCTTTCTCAACTCATCTTTGTCATGAGAAATGATGGCTGTTGGACCTTTTGTTTGTGTTCATTTCAAGTTCAGATTGTTTCCATAAAGGATAAACACCCTCCTTTCACCTCTATTCAAAGTAAAACTGTGTCTCACCAGAATGGCTTATTGCAGTGTATTGCTTGCTTCATTCATTCAGGTTTCCTTCCTCAGAAACTGTTTATATCAAAAATTGTGAGCAGATTGATCTGATCTGAAATAAAAATACCAGAAAAAGAAAAAGAAAAAAAAAGAGACAACATTAATCTATTTTTTGTGACAAGATAATCTCACAGATATTTGGGATGGCATGTACATGAAATAAACGCTTTTTCATTTCACATCTGCTAAATTGGAATTTCTGGTATGGCTTCCTCAGGGAAAGCAACTATGCATCTGTTTAACAGTTTCTCATATAAGTTACTCTGACTGGACAGAAGGGGAGAAGAATTTATATGGCATATTAGGTACTGTACAAGGGTAACTTATAGGAAAGGAGAAAGATGATTCTATGTTGTTTTTCTTCATTGATTTGATAAATGTTTAGTTGAAGCCTAGGAATAACAGGCAGCAGTGGATGAAGACTCTGAAATTTGAAATTTGGACATCAAAGAAGATGATTATGGTCTCTAAAGGATGAGAGATGAAGACAGGGCATAAAAGTTAGACACGTCTAGAAACAGAGGGAGTTGCAGACATGAAAATCTTAAGGGGAATATTGCTTGCTGACTTTCCAGTAAGTCAATCTGGATTTCTTTTTGTGGGGCTGTTGTCACCCCTGCCCTACTGTCTGTATACCAAAAAGTATACAGTTTTACATTCATAAATGATATATGTAATTAGGAAGCTAATGTGCAGTTAGCAAATACAAGTGGTGAGAGGATCTTCATGTGAGCTATTGCAGCTCCATGTTAGAGCAGACGGAAATTACAAGTTAGGGTCACATGAAAACCTGTTATCAATATTAACAAACAGTTCTTGGTTACAAAGCATCTGACTCAAGTGCCTCTGACCACTTAGTTGCATATGCTTCAGACATATGCACATGCATATGCAACAGATACGCATTAAGAAAATTAAGCTCTTCCCTTTAAGAAGTTGCTTTTAATTAAACTCCTAATTAAAAATAAAAAGTGATAATGGTAGTTGCTAAAACATCCACATCTTAAAATCATAGTGTTTTTTTTTTTTTTAAAGACGTCTTTCCTTCAAAATGTTAGCAATGGCTTACCCTATTGTCAACTAGGGAAAGGTTAAAAATAGTAAAAAAAGTAAAACAAACAATTTTTTTTTTTTTTTTTTTTTTTTTTTTTTTTTTTTTTTTTTAGGGATCTGAGCCAGGATTTCTCCTTTTTACAGACTGTGGGTGAAAATATTTGAAACTGTTTTTCCTCCTGAAGTGGGCTAGGAGAAAACATCAAAGCCTCAAATCTTCTGTGAGATGATGAAGCCATCACCTGTCCAGACATACTTACCAGCAGCACACCATCATTTTGTAAACAATGTACAGAAAGTCTCAGACACCATCACACAGCATATTAATGGATAATGCTGACTCTTTAATAGAAAAATTTGGAGACTCAGCTGGCTCTTGGGATCAGCCATTGTGGAATGGGCTGTGGATTCTGACCTTGAAGGTCTGCTCTTGTATTGCACCAGTGTTAGCACAAATCATGCATGAGAGATTTGGGCCTCAGGCAATGACCAAGGAACCCTCATTTACCTCACCAGGTTCTGCTATGACTTTCAACGCTTTCCCTTTTCACATTGTGAGCAAAATACAGTCTGCCTATTCATGGTCTTCTTTACCTTGGATGTAACAAGCACAGTGTTCAGTTGTCAGCCCACATAGGTAACTTTGGTTTACCTTACTCACATTTTATTTTGATTTCTGAATAATTGGAGAAATCATACTTGGGAAGGGTGTTTGTATTTGAAAAATTAAATTCTAAGTGAGTCTACCAGTTTGACGGATTAAAAAATAGAATAAAAATATGCAGTCAGTTGAAAGTGATTTCTTTTTCTTCAGAACAGATGAATTGCATTTCTTTATGTTAGTGACTAATATTTCACTGTTAATCTCCCTTTCTGCAACAATGGAGGAGGAAATGTCAGTGGATATCTCCCATAGGAAAATGGATGAATTTAATTAAATACGGGAAAGACCTAATTAAGAACAAAAGCCTGTGATGCAAATTCAGGTATTGACTGTTCTCCAGTATAAATATGCTGTTTTGTTTCTGTCCTAGGCACCTTAAAACCATGCTCCAGGACTTCAGGCACAAACAAGCCAGACTCACTGGCAGAGGATGAAAATCTCTGGCTTCTTTTTTCCTCACTCTTTCTTTTTAAACTGCACTGATGAAAGCCCAGTGAATGTCAACACAGCAGTCAGAAACCTGTTAATCAATCACCTGGGCAGAGCTCAAACATTTCACAAGTTTTTGTTTCCTCTAAATATTCCTGGAGTAGGTGGGAGAGGAAACATCATCACATTTCCTATCACCTGAAGCCTTGTTTTTCTCCTGCAATCATGTAACACTATTGCTTGTACGGTATAGCTCAGGGGGATTAAACTGATAAAGAGTACCGAGCACATTTCACAAAGACAAGGTGAACTCTGTTCCTATTTTTGAAACCATGACAGAGCAATTGGCTTTCCTGGGGGGAAAAATCATGTTATAAAGCTAGAGAGCTGGATGCCTCCAGTTGTTACAGTGTATGTGCATGGCTAGATCATGTACCTTTGCCTTAGTGCCAAATGCTGTTTCACCTTTACAAAACTGGTTTGGTAATTGGTCCCACTTGGAGAGAAAAGATTTAAGTGCAGGGTGGAATAAAATTTAAGAGGAGGAGGCAAAATAAAATTACATGATTTTCAGACTGATCTTTTTTTTTTTTTTTAAGTTTTGCACAATCTATTTCTCAACATACCACAAGACAATGATAGTTTGGGGAACAGCCTTGCAATGGTAGATAACATATGTGTTTGATGATTATTTTCTCCAAGAATCTGGAATTCGTCTCTTTGGGATGGAACATCCATGGTTGCCTAATATAAATAATTTAATATGAATTAAAAATATGGGGAAAATATCAACACAGATTTCAGGTTTTGTTATATTCTGTTATTACAACTGCTTGCCAAGTTATCTATGTTATGGGAATTGGGCAGGATCTGACTGCTTGATGGAAGTGAGGCTGCCACAGCTCCATGCTCCCAGGTCCAACCAGTAGCAAGGCTGAGCATGTATTCACAGTAGGCACATGAACACATGTCACACATATACATTGCATATATCCATATATAAATGGCTGTCCACACAGATCAATGCTGACAGGCACACGGAGCACTCATGTGACCACAGACAGCACCAGTAGCCTCACCCTCCTCCCTTTTCTGGCTTAGCAGGATGAAGGTCTACTAGCTAAATAAATATATATATGTGTATATATATATATATATATATAATGGCAGGAGGGAGCCACTGGGGAATCAGAGGAACACCCTGTCTGATCCCCTATCAGTGCTGTCCCAGGAGGGAGCCCCAGTAATACCCTGCTGGGCTACTGCCTTGGGACCTGAGACACAAGGAAAGAGCATTTTGAGATTGCACAAGACTTACATATATATGTATGTATATATATATACACATATATATATGATGCTGGTCCCTCCTGCCATTCTCTCTCTCTGCTGCACTGTGGGAGTGCAGAAGAGCTTTTATCACAGAACCTAACAATCCCAGCTATGTATTTTTAGCTCTTGTATATCTAGTCTTAATTATTGCATGTACTTAAAGTACTACTGGTCTTGATATTGAAGGTTATATTTTCATGAAAGAATCCAAATATCTTCTAGAGGTTATATACTGATGTTTGCAAGTATTAAGGCTATGCTTGATCTGTGAAATTTAATAACAGGTAAAGTAAAAATTGTTCCAGTATTTCATCAATTCACTGGTGAGATCCCTGAATGTTGGTTGAATAAATGGCCCAAATCCAAACACAGAAAGGTTTCTCATTTTAAAGCCTTTTCTTAATTCAGGACATTTTTAATGAAAAAAAATACCACAACAACAACAACAAAAAACTGTTCAAAGTGAAAATGTAAAACAAGTAATTAAAAACATAGGTATTAAACACTTAGATGTTTCTTATTTGAAATGCTCAAAACCACTTGAAGTAAAATGTTATGAATACACTTCATTGGCTGAAATTGTAATGAAATTTTATTCAGTTTTTAGAAATACTTCAGTTTTCCCTGAAACACTGATTGTTCCATGAATTTGCTATTAGTCAAAAAAGAAAAAGAAAATGCCTGCACTGGATTACATATGCCATCATAACATTTACCACATATTAAAAAAAAAATACTACTTGTTGCTCATGACTACATTTTCTTCAAGAGATGTTCATTGCATTCAGCTGCCAACCTGCTCCCTGTCTGCAAGAAAATGACCACTCGAAGAAGGTTGCTACCTGCTAAGCCTAAAATCCCAGAGGCTGAGCAGTCCCAAGGGACAAAAACTTGTTTCCATACTTTTCTCCAGATCCACTAGCAGTGGTTTGACTGTTACAGAAAATGAATTGATATTTCACCCTGTTTCCAAAGGGTTGTGCGGGAAACTTTCCCACCAGAGAAGACCCCAGGTTCGGGATGGTTTGGTCACCACATATGTAGAGCTGCCCAACTGTGAGTCTTTGAGACTGGGATCTTCAAGGCCCTCTTCCAGTTATAGGTCCTCTTTTGTAATGTAAGCTTCCCACATCATGTCATGAACACTGACTGAGTTGTCACCTCATTTCTTGGTGTTTCTAGGTCCAGCTGGCTGTGGAATTCTGCCCCTATAGGGTCTGCAGAGACACTGAGTTCTCAAAGATCTGTATCTCCTACCCCCTCTTTTTCTCCCTTGTTTGCTGCATAACACAAGAGAATGTATTATAACTTTATTACTTGCAAAATTATGTCTTCCTAGTCATATTATTTTTCTGTTATGTTCCCTCTCTCCCTGAATATAGAGATTGTGCTAAGCAAACAAAGTAATATTTTCTTCTGTTTTATCTACTGTGCTATTCTGAGTTAGACTGACCGTTGCATTAGGTTCCACATACAATTTCTTTCAGCATTTCTCAGAAGAGCTGGGTGGAAAAATGGCACAACAATAGCTGTCTAAAAGCCAATATAACAAAATCCAGCTGTTCCCTGAATCTAGCACTGTGTCCCCCACCATTTTGTCATTTGCTTTTTAAAGTTACCTCAAAATAGCAACATAGAGATGTACACAGTGAAGCCGTTACACAATAAGTAGAAAGATCCCCCAGTCCTGATGTTCAGAGGGGATAAATATTGTTCACCCAAAACATATGCCTATTTAAAACTTTATATCAATCAGGAGTCTGATGGTGATGGGAGTAGAAAGGTGTTTTGTACAGACTGTTTGGGCCAGGTTTGTGACTCAAACTGTTGTGCTTTTTTTTTTTTTTTTTTTTTGGCAAAGAAACCAGGTCAATCTGAAACAGGTCTCCACAATGACTCTTCTGGCTGCCCTGCCCCTCTGGATCCATGCTGCGTATGTTCACAAAGGCTGTGGTGGCACAAACATCCCCTCTCCCCACTTCCCTGTCCCTAAATTTTCTCTCCATTGTCAGATCTGTTTGTTCTTCGCCACTGGCGGCAGCAGCAGCAGGGAGCGCTTGGGCAGAGGAGGCCTCATGGAAAAGCAGCTGTTTTGGGCTTCATGCTGTTTAATCCTTTCCAGAAATGGGTTCTTCTCTCATTTTTTGATGCTGTTTCTGTCACTCGTGAAGCCAAACCAATGGTCACATTAAATCTTGGGGGGAAAAAGAAAGAAATCCTAACAGAGGCATAGGCAAGCAAATAAATTAAGAAACAATGCCCAGAAGAGAGAAACAAGTGAGATGCTCTTTTTAAATTGCTAATGAAGCATTGCAATTGGTCTGCTTCATGTGATGTGACCTATCTGAGCTCTGGATGTCCTGGAGCCAGCAGAGGTGCTCAGCACATGGTGTGTGGCTGAAGGGAAGGTATCACTGCAGTGCTCACTGCACTGAGGCCGAGTGCTCTGTGTCACCTGGTGGAGTGCACGTGGCCATTTGGCACCACTTCCCTGTACCACAGGGCTGCATCCGTCCATGAGCATGTGGAGCATAGCATCTCCCAAAGAGAAACAACATGCTCCAGAGTCAGGAGTTTTCTCACGTGTCTTTAGCTGCTCTGGTGTTTAGAGACCAAGAAATGGCTCCCACTGGGTGCACAGTCCCAACCCCTTTTCCAGAAAGTGGCCAGCATCTGTTGCGTTGCTGCAAGAGACTTCACAACAATCAGACAGCGTTACTTCTGCTGGTGAATGCTGCTGCTGCTTTGTTGTGCTGTTTGGCATGAGTCTTTGCTTACACGTGTGTGTAAAAACCGTGTCACTTAGGGGCTTTGTGACTTGGGCAAAGTTTCTAAGATTCAGGGTAGCCTTTCTGGTCATTTCTGGGGAGAAAACAAGAGAGAAAGAATGATCCAAATTTGAGGGGAAAAAAGAAAAAAAAAAAGTTTTTGTATTAGCACACCTCTGCTTTGTGAAAATGCAGAAGATGTTTCATTTTCATTCCAGTGAAGGATGAAAACAAATTCCAAAACCTCCCAAGTCATCATGAAGCAGAATTGCTCTTCTCTGCCTGGCTCTTGGCATTGTATTATGAGACAAGTTGCTCTTCAGCTCCTGGTATTTAGGAATTGACTTTTATCTGAAACCATAAAACTTTGTATGCTTCACAAGCTTGCAGCCTATCCTTGAAGGTGATGCTATTATAAATCTCATTCATTCTGAGCCTTTCTAAGCTCTGTGAGTGATTCTGTGGGTCAGATATTAGAGGAATATATTCAAGCGCCAAAGAAGCAACAAAATTAATTTTCTTTCCAAAGCTGAATTTCAAAAATTGGGGATGGGTAGGTATGCGTTATTGTAAAAAAAAAAAAAAAAAAAAATGATGCATTTAAATTCAGTTGTAGTTATGTCTTACTGATCAAAACATGTTTTCCTCTGAAATGGTATGCATTTGTCTTGGGGCCACAGAACTTCTGTGGTTTTCTTCAGAGTCTAATAGTATCTTTTAAAATGTTATTGGCAATTCTACATCATTTGGAGCAGAGCAGAAGAGAAATATAAAAAGCAAAAGACTAAGAAAGAGCTCAAAATGCTTGACTCTTCCAGATATTTGGGCTTTCTGCACGAGTCCTGCTTTCTCCTTTGTTCCTTTCAGTCACTGACCTTCAAACCTCCAGAGCTTACTCAAAACAGGTTGCTATATGTTGCTATAAGCACTGATCAGTCAAGCTTTCTCTACCTGTTCAAATACTCTAATTAAATATGTGGAAGTAATTACTGCAATGGCTTGGTAAAAATTAAAATAAAAATAATTAAAAAAAAACACATAACACTTCAGCAGTTTCCTAAGATTGCCCTTCAATTTCTACAAAAGAAGGAAAAAAAACCCTGCTTTTTAACAGCAGGCAAAATCGTATATGTTGCAATCACTGTCTGAATTGGTAATATGAAAAAAACAACAACAACAAAAAAAAACAAACCACAAACAAACAACAGGGAACTGGGATGGAAGGAAAGGACCATCAGTGATGTTCAAATACCAAAACACTGAGGCTGGTAGGGAGATTTTTTCCTTTAGAACATATTGTGACAACCACATGAAGATATTTGGTACCCAGGAAAACCCCTTATAGTACTGCTGAAGCAATGCTGCAACTGGATGTCTCTTGTCCCTTCCTTTGCTCAGCAAACAGCACAAGTGAAACCAGGGGGGTGCTCTGCCTGCAAATAAAATAGTCATGCTGACTGAGTAACAACTCAGAGAGCTTTTGTTTTGAAGGAGCACACAACCAAACCCAGGGTGGGCCAAGTCAGCTGTGAGAAAAACGACAAGCAACAGGCATCCTTCACTGCCTGCCCCTGACCTATTGGAGAGAGAAGCACAATGTACGGTCGTCTGCTCTGATATTTTCCACCTTTACTAGATACTCTGTGAAAAAATAAGCCTCTGAGAAACTGAGTTGTTTTGTAAGTTTTCTTCAAGATAATGCTATAAGCCACGAAATACAGCAAGAAAGCACTGGAAATCTTACTGTACAGGGTATAGAATAGTTCCCCTCCAATCTACTAGGTATTTGAATTTATCTTTTAGCCAGTAGTTATTTTTCGCTGTATAGGAATCATCTATCTCCCACATATTGTGAGCAAGTGCAACTCTAATATATCACAGCTTCTCATTAAAAAATTGTCTTTCATAGAAGGGCAGTTCTGAAGATGAACTGCTTAAAGTATCCTAAGGCTTCCTTCAAAATGCAAAAGCAGTCTTACAGAGCTAATAACAGTTTTTCTGAACTCACTGATAAAACAATTAATGTCTTTCTTCATTCACAGCTATTTTCATCCCATTAAATGCTGGGGAATCTAATTTTCCTTAGCTTTTCCTAGCTAGAATGACTTCTGTGAAATGACATGCAACATCAAGTATTGCATTTACATTCCGCTCTTTGATGTCTGTGAAGATGGTGATCCCAAGGAAGTGTCACATTTGCAATATTCATTCAAGTGTGTGTAGCAATAAAATTAAAGTAAATACACTTACATTACATTCTGCTACAGTTGACTTAGTCTGATATTGGTTCCAAAGATTTTTTTTTCCTCAGACAAAGCTAATTTCTTCATTTGTTCCATTTTAGGTGGATGAATTTAATTCTCATGAACAGGAGGAAAAAGTAGCAATGGTAGATGAAGTTTAAGGAAAGCCTGTATCAAGCAAGGACAGCCGGGAAAGCCCCAGCACTGTCTGTATTTAGTCTTCAAGAAATTCCCTGCCAGACTGAGTGATGAACTAGTCTGAGACTCTTCAACTGCAGGCTGATGGGAACATCTGTGTTGCTTGGTGATACAGCACCTCAGAGAAACAAGGAGGCAGAGGAGGAAAGTTAATTACTCAGAATTACAGCCCCATTAAGATGTATTTTATAAAGAGCACACCTTGCCTGATGCTTTTCCAATGAGCATCCATTCACAAAGTACCCCAGAATTTAAAAAGGAGATGTAATCAGAAACCATGGGAAGGGACCTCAAACAGGCCACCACCTTGGTTTTGCCAGCATGTGTCTCAGGGTGCCTCTGACTTCCTCCAAAGGAGTGAACTCAGACTTGTTTCCCCCTTAACGGTGGCCTCACCTCTGAAGTCCTTCCCATGTGAAGAGTCCCACCAGTGAAGAGATGTAAAGGAAAACATAGAGAAACAGTGAGGAGAAAACTGTTCCCTGAAGAGAGAGGGAAGAACCGAAGAAATCCTTCAAAGAGAGCATAAACCTCTCCACAGTCCTATCAAATTGTTATTTCAGCTTCTAACAGGAAAAAAATTATTATGCCCAGGTGGACCTTGTTTTAGCATCAGTGCTTTTAAAGACAAAGGCAGACCCACAGATTCAGCTATTGCACTGGATTTCATTTCATTTAATTTCCAGAGCATCCTAGCCAGCCTGAGCCAGGACTCATGACTTATATTCCTTCATTACTGAAAGAAGAAAATGAACAAAAAATAGAAAAGAAATTGTTAAAAAAACCTTTGTTATTGATGGTGGCTTATCTTTTAATGCTGTGTTCGCTTGTAGCTGTTGTGCCAAATGATTTATTAGGATTTTCATGTTTTTGTCTTTTTCTTTCATATTTTATCTTATTTAGAAAAGATGCAATTTAAAGTTCACTGTTGCTGAAGGCACATACTGGTACAGTAATTGACAAACCAAATGGCAAACACACTTCTATTTCAGACTGTCAATCTGATGAAATGAAAACTAGTTAATACCTTGTGGTATTAATGTCATGTGTCATCAAAAGACCACACAGAAAGCATGAGAGAGGGTGGCTACATGATAACAATTCTTCACAGAGGCACATGTGATCCCTAACATATTGTTTTTAGGTATAAACATAATTAAACCATTTGCTAGAAGAATCCTTAAACTAGTAAAGACAATAGTTAATTTTACAAAGGGGTAAAATAACAGAAACTATGATTTTGGCATTCAAGGATGTCTGAGAAAAGGATTTACTTTATTTTATATATATATATATATATATATACATATATACACACATTATTTCCCTCTCTTCATTTTTGATAAATCTGATATCTATTAATCTAGTACATAGATTCCCTTGGACAATAAAAAAAATTATGCCCCATTAGTTAAGCACCTGGCCATGTGATATTTGTTTTCCATGTTGCTTTAGAGAGAGAAAGAACAGATTTTTTTTTTTTTTCACTTCTGTGGGTTGTAGAATCAGGATTTGTTTTAGAAAGGTTTTTTTTTTTTTTTTTTTTTTTTTTTTTTTTGAATAATAGTGTATGCTGATTAGAGCTGTTAATACTTTAATTTCCAATTTTTAAGGTAATTTAGGAGACACCCTTAAAATGGAGACATTTTGGAAGGAAAGTCTATCCTCAGGTCATGTACTCAAGCCATATAAAAGAGATTAATTGCCCTGTCCTCTGAGGCATGAGGCAAAGCTAGCTGCCCCTGGGGCTTTGCCATTCACCATAGAGGAGAGGCATGCAACAAAGTGATGCAACACAGATTCATCTGAAGATATGAAAAAAAAGCTATGAACAGATGTATTCTTCAGTTGCTCCTGAGCAACTGGAAATGCTTTTACTTACAAGTACAGTTTTACTCACAGAAATGACAGTAAGCGTGGCAGTGTCAGTGTCTTACAGAGTGTTTTTCCAGTAAATTCCAGACTGAATTTACTTCAGTTATTTTTCTGTTAGGGATGTATTTAAACAGGTATTCGGGCTTGGCTGGGGAAGAGCTGTTGTGCAAATGTTATGCATTTGATTGGCAGGCTGGTCCTTTAGGACTGTAAGCCATGGTATGATAACTTCTTAGAAAACTAATTTTTTAAAGAAATGGAGTAATTGAACGGGAGAATTGTTAGGAAACAGGAGTAGAATAGGAGAGTGTGTAGCTTTGGAAGGAAAGATGAGAAGGAGAAAGTTACAATATTGAACTATACATTGACCTCAAATATGTTTGCTGTTTTAGAGACTCTCTTGCCTGCAGAAGAGAGATGCTGTAATGTTTTGATTACATCACCTGGGAAGAAAAATGGTTGTCTGGCTACTGGGCTACAAATGGCTCCTGAGAAGCAGAAGCAAGACTAAAGAAAAATATCTAAATGGTCCATTAAATGGTTCAGGAAGTCTTAAATGAATAAAGGCTCTGAATAAGCAATGAATACATCTCTCTCTCTCTCTCTCTCTTCCCCTTTTCCACTTCCCCCCAAACGATAGAAAAGTATATTATCTTTCACTTACTGTTCTTTCCTAGTCCTTAAATAGAAATGACTGGTAATATTGCTTATAAAGAAGAATTAATTCATCGCATAAGTGAAAACCTTTTCTAAAGTAGGTATGTTTAAAAATGCATGTAAAATCAACTCTTTATACTCTTCAATAAACTATGAAAGATTAGGCATTGGCACATTAAGGTGTAGATGTAATCTCTGCTTTCACTCTTGTGTTACAAAATCAATTTGAAGACTGCTGTATACGTTACTCTGGTTCTTTATTGATAAGGAGAAATCCCTTAAATGTGCTGACTGTATTTTATAGAAATATCAGGAAGTAGAAATGCATTTTTTTTTAACCCTTTAAGCATGGAAAATTTTTAGTATACAGTACACTTTTCTTGAGAAAGAGGTTTTTTGTTTTTTTTTTTTAAATCCCAGTACCTTGTCGAAGTGGGCTTAAGATTTAGGTAAACTATATCCCTAAAGGCAAGTGCAAAGATCTTAATATCCATGCAAGCTTTATTTCACTTTCTGAAGAGGCCTATGATAGTTAGTAAAGGTTCCTACTCAGTTAGTAAATAGTAGATAGTTAGTAAACGTTCCTACTCAGTTGAGGTGGAAGCCATTGAGAGTATTGATAGGTTGTATTTCTCCAACTATTACGAGACCTCAGTTCAAACAACTCTATTGCTAGTTCTAGGGGTTTTGCTTGCTTGTTTGTTTCTTTGTTGGTGGTGGTATGATTTTTTTTTTCTTCCACAAATTTTCTGGTGATTCTTTTATCTGTCTACATTCTTTTAACAGTTTTGTGGGCTGCTAAATTAAAGGGAATGTAGTTTCTTACCATTATCAGTATTGAAATAAAAATTCAGAAAAAAAAAATTCTTAGTGGCATTTGATTCAGAACATGATGGAAGCAGTGTGAATGCATATTATATGAATTCCAAGAGAGTGCCCTCAGAATAAAAGGAGTATTGTTAAAAGGCCTGTATATTTTGTATGTTCTATTCAGGTCAGTCACTGAATTGAAGATAAGAAGTGGGAGAAATTGCTAGAAAATATAATTTGCCATGCTATTGGAGTTTGGCTTTGGGAAGTTTTAGAAAGACACTCTACTTTCTCCTTGCTAAGTACTGCTGAAATAATAATGGTCCATCCACTGGGATCGTCTCACACTGCATAACCTTTATTCTGGTGGTGAGTGTTCAGTTTAGTGTTGTTCCAAAGAATGAGTAATACAGCATACAAGTCTGGAAGAATACTGATGAAATAATAATATTCCTGTAAATTCTACTGGAGAATGTCTCCTGTGAATATATAACAAACATATTTATGTTGTGCAGTATTTTGCATTAAAAAATTGTCTCCTCCAAATGTCTGTATGTGCATTTATCTATGAACAGGGAAGCTAATTCAATACAAATCATTCTCATCTCTGCAGCAGTATGAATGAGTTTTCTGTATCTAAAAAACTGAGCTATATGAAAAAGTGCATAATAAATTTCAAGTCTCAGATTACGAGTTTAATTTAGAGGCAAACAAAATCTATATATTTTTATATTCTGCTGACAATTGGAGGAACTGAGTTGATTTGAATTAGTTAGAAGATTCACCTATGCATAAATACACAAGTACAGGAGTCAGGTATGTGGCCCTAAAGTTTACAATAGCTAGAATGTAATTAATACAAAAAAGTATGAGATGTGACACCAAAAATGCATATTTTTTTTGACAGATGATTTGGTACAAAGATTTTGCTGAAGAAGAAGAAATTACGTGTTAGTCCCATCTGAGCCTTCTTTGCAAGTCAAAATCAATAAAATCATCATCATTACTGTCTATTTTTTGATAGCTGTCTTCTGCACTGAATATTAAAGAGGTTTCAGACTGACTGAAAAAAAGACATTAGAATGGTGAGAAAATTCTTTTATATTTTACTCAAACATCATGTCTCTATTGATTTGTCAGGAAGAGTAGCTAGAAGGTTTGTCAAATGATAAAAGGCTCTTTTCAAATTGAAGGAAGTAAGACAAAGGATTAGAATACTCTAACCTTTATTGCCTGCCTTTTTAACGCTTTATGTTTTCTTTCTTTCTTTCTTTCTCTCTCTTTCTTTCTTTCTTTCTTTCTCTCTTTCTCTTTCTTTCTTTCTTTCTCTTTCTCTTTCTCTTTCTCTTTCTCTTTCTCTTTCTCTTTCTCTTTCTCTTTCTCTTTCTCTCTTTCTCTTTCTCTCTTTCTTTCTCTTTCTTTCTCTTTCTCTTTCTCTTTCTCTTTCTCTTTCTCTTTCTCTTTCTCTTTCTCTTTCTCTTTCTCTTTCTCTTTCTCTTTCTCTTTCTCTTTCTCTTTCTCTTTCTCTTTCTCTTTCTCTCTTTCCTCTCTTTCTCTCTCTCTCTCTTTCTCTCTCTCTTTCTCTTTCTTTCTCTCTCTTTCTTTCTCTCTTTCTCTCTCTCTTCCTTCCTTTCTTCCTTCCTTTCTTCCTTTCATTTCTTTCCTTTCATTTCTTTTTCTTTCATTCTAAGAGACATTGAATATAAAACATTCTGCCCTGCGTCTTATACAAATAAGGCCTTTACCTACAAAGATTCCAGAGTATTTTCCCATCTGACTGGACTTAAGGATTTTCTGAATAATTCCAGTTGCTGAAAAACAGTTGTACCTTGCTGACATCTTATTTCCATTCTCCAGCTCAGCAGCTGAGCACTGGCTGTGTTTTAGATAATCTTAAGCATTCTTTTTTGATGTTGGAGAAAAATGGAAAACAGAAAATTGGAATACCTTTTTTTTTTTTTTTTTTTTTTTTTACCAGACACTATAAAATAACCCCTAACTCAAGACATTAAACCCTTAACTCTAGAAATTAAAAATGAAGGAAGAATTTACTTACTGTTGTCTACTTCCTAACTGTATAATACAAAATTTAGGGAAGAGTGTAGAGGAATATAAGACTATATATACCTTATACCTGTCTATCTGGCAGTCCCTAGTTCTGTTTTGCTCAGCTAGTGATCTCTTAGAACGCTTGCAGAGTCTTGTGTTTGGAATCCAGTCTTTAAACAAAACTTTCTGCCATATCTTGGAAAATGGTTTGGCTAAACTGAATCCTTTTTGGGGTCATTGATAACTTTCTATCTTGACATGGTACATATATTGAATTTTCCAAACTTCTTCTGTGATTTTTAATTTAATCAGAAAGGAAGATTTAAAGCCTATGGTACCTTAATCATGGCTGTCTCCATTAGAAACACCAGCGGCCACTTGGACTGATAACCAGAACCATTTCCTGTTCATCTAATAAACTGAACGCATTAACAATTGCTCTCACAGTGCACTGTAAGGAAAGAAAGAATACATTCACAGGTTAAGTTTCTCTTCTGCCTGGCGGTTCCTTGTATACTACAACTTATATTTAATATTGCCTATCAACTATCAAGTGTATTTTTTTTAACTGTACAAATAGGAATAATGCACAGGTTGCAATGAGGCACGGTAACACTTAAGTATTTTCAGGACAGGATCAAGTCCTTTCTGAGGGTCACCAAGGTGAGAGCATTGTGCTATGGACCCTGAACTCTTGAAAAGCTGTTAATGGTGAAAATATCAATGGTTTGCAGCAAAGGTATCACCTTGGTCTTCTTAATTCCATTGAAAGAAAAGGAAATGACCAAATCATATCATATAATGCCTTGAATATAATGACACTAAGCAGACAATTGAATATAATGACAGTAAACAGACAATCCAACTCTTTTTCTTCTTTCTGAGATACAGGTAACCCTATGAAGCAGGGAAGAGCAAGAACAATCTCTATGTTTGCTGCTGTTTTGAATCCTAACTTGATATCATATGCAATAACCAGTATTGCTTAAGTTGAACTTTTGCCAGTCATCAGTGTTAAATGTTGATTGCTCCTAATCAGGATGTGCAAAGCTGAATCTTTGATGAAATTCACATCAGTGAATTAAATAGCATTTTCTTTGTTTCTTTGGGCAAGGGGGAATGAGGGAGAACTCTCAGGTTCTTTGATTAGCTGATCAACAGAGACAATTGTTTCTGCTCAGAGGAAGAAAAAAAAAAAACACACCTAAAAACCACCACCAACAAAACACCCCCCAACCGCTCCTGATGATAGAAAGAACAAATTGAAACAGGGTGGGGATAAGAAAGGAGCACTTTCTTATGGCTTAGTTGCCTCTTTGTTTGGTGTCTAAGTAAGCTTGCATTCAAGGTATACCAACAGGAATAATATATTTTTTAAATATATGTTGACTTTTCAAGTGAAGAATATAGGAGAAAAAATATTTTGAAGATTTCCACTGAAGGGTTCTGAAACAGTCTAAATCAATGAATGTGAATATGTTGCTAGAGATGTCTGTTTTTGTCTTGCCACCTCAGTCTATGTCTAGTATGCAGGAAATGCAAACTCTTTTTCGCATCAATGGTGAAGGACAAATGAAGATATAATTTTAAGCTTTTTCTATGATGTTAAAGCGACAGGCCTGCCTACAGGCATGCTTTGAATCTGTGAAGCAAACCAGGAAACATAGTGAGGGACATGTTCCCCTTCCATATAATGTGAGGCTACATTTTCCATCTGTGGGTGTGCTTCTAAGTTTGCTAATATTCACAATTTTGTAACTGAAAGAGCTGATTGGGTTTGGAGGGACAGGTGTGATGTTATGAAACGCTCTTGTGGTCTTTCATTTGCAGTAAAATCCATTACACGGAAGCAGTCCTTTTCAACACCTACAAAGTAATTTTTCATTACCTTCATGGTTGTAGACCATGTACTGTCTCCCACAGGGAGAGGCACACCTTCAGGGCGTACTAATTCTGATCTGCTTAGCTGTGACCATGAAATGTATAAACACTGTTTTTAAAACAGTGGGTGAAACTGTTCTTATGCAATTGCTGTAGAAACTCTAGGTAATGATTTGCTCCTGCCATCTGCATATATTTGGCTTAACACAACAGGGCTTTGATTTGTTTTCAGCTTGTGGATATGTTTGACATCTTAGTATGAATTAGAAACTGAAGTCCTGTAAGACAGTGATGGTGTTGCTTTCAGAGCTGTATTTCGCTGACAAGTTAATCACAAACCTCCTTTCCTCCAGTACTGCCTGATATAACTAACTGGACACATATAATGACTAGCTGATAATTAGAATTTGAACTCTTTTGCTAGAATAATTTATTAGTTAATATCATGTGAAAATTGATGTTAATATATCCTAAAGGCTAATCTATTCAAATTGCAATGCATAGTTTTTAATAGTCCAGTCTGCTTTGGTAATCAGAAGGAATTATGTGGTTATGGCTTGTGGCTTGAGCAATTAAAAAGATTGGTTTAGAGTGCTCATTTCAAGGTTGTTGGGGAGTTTATGGAACGAGATTCCTATAGCAATTTTGTCTGTAATTTTAGTGGAATGTGGACACGCCATAAATTACTGGTGTGTTTCAAGTAAACTAGCATGTGTCTCAGATGTTTTAGGACATGGGGATGCTTAGGCCCAAATTTTCATAAATGTCCTAAAAAAGGAAATAAATTCTAGTTCCTGAGATTTTTATTTTAGCTATTGCTTCTTTATCCAAATGAAGCATGAAGTTCTACACTGAGAGAAAACCATAGGTAGGGGAAATTAAAGTGGTGATACGGGATGTATTTAAGACAAGTCATATTAAGGTTACTGATAGGCTTTTAACAATTTTTCAGGGAGCTTATCTTAAATTGCTTATTCACTATTACCCTGAAGTCACTGGTTTCCAAAGCATAGTTCCCACTCTCTAGCCCTTCATTCACTGCTTCTAGACACAACACTTTGCCTTAAATGGTACAAAAATGCAGTTCGAACTGACTTAATTTCACAAAGAAATCTGTATTGCTCCGTACAGGAATTATACAGGAATTATTAGGAATATACATATAATTACGTACGTATTAGGAAGCTGTATTGCTTCCTAATCTTCACCTGGCCAATTTGTGGATGCAGCATATATTTTATATTTTATAAAATGTAACTATACTTCTATTCAGATCACAACCAATAGTTTTTGGGTAGCATCAGGACTAATGTCACTCCCAGGAGAACCCGGCTGGAAAGAAGTCCAAATAATGATTAAAAATCTGTCTATTAGGTGGCTCTGAATGTACATGAAATATATTTTACTGGCCCTACTCTAATTCAATATTATCAAAATGTATGTGGCACCGAGGCAAATAGTTTACAATGTCTAACACATTTACAGTTACCTTTATTGACCAAACTTGTAGTCTCCTCAAGGAATTAAATCAAGCATGTTTGACAAAACCTGTTTTCTGTAAAGACCGTACTGACTGGCACCAATTATATTTCCTTCCTTTAATATTTTTGTTGAGCAAGAACCACAAAGAGCTTTCAGCTACTCTGCAGAAGGATCATTTTCCTGCAAAAGAAACTCTCCAGGCAGAGATCTCCAGACAAGCCAGGCTCTTGCTCTTTATGCCTGTGAACCAAAAAGTGAACAACACAGGCAGGCTGCCACTGTTTAATCCCAGCTGATTGGGACTTTAAGCAGAAAATGTTGAAGTGTTAATTATCTTCAATCAGATGGACTAGTCTGGAGATCAGAAAAAGGTACTGAGAATCCTATTAAAGTGATCAGGCTGCAGAAGTGACAAATACAGAATTCTGTTGGGCCAGTTCAAAATAAGCCAAGAGACTGATCAGCCCTAATTTATTATAGCATACAGAAGACAAATTCTGTTTTAAAAAATTATGATGAGATCCAGGAGCAGACATAATAATAATCCCATAAAAAATAATTTTTTCTTTCCCATAAATGTGTTAGAGTAACTGCAGAACTGCATCAAACTTCAATAGCAGGTAAAGCACTATAAAAGTTGCTAGCCAAACACATCAGAAAAGTGAGAAATCTAAAATCTGTTAAAATGATGGACACAGTTAAAGATATCAGAGAAAACACTTCAGACCACATTGACCTTTCTTTTGTGTTAAGCTTCATACTTGCAGGGACTGAGGAGTGCCAGTAAAATGGCTTCATTTTCACTGAATAGGGCACAGGGCTCTGGACCCATTCAGTACCTGCTGAGCTGCCTCCTGAGTTCCCCAGCCATGATCATAGACACTTAGTGCACAACGTTGGGGACAGACCAGAGTTTGCTACAGCCATGACGTGGCAAGTCCTTGCCTCTCTATATATGTCCCTCTAGTTATTTTTTAATCCAGGGACAAAAAGATAGGAGAATGCAGCACTTCTCTAGGAAGAACACACAGATGAAATCACAGGATAAGCAAACTGTAGCCATCATGTTCAGTCATCCAAATGTGTTTAGCATGTAATACTGTTTTCGATACATGTACAGGTCTATTACTCCACGTAAAGCCTTTTAAGGATAGGACTTCTTCTGAGGTATATTTATTCCTTTGCATTCAGTATCTTCCTGCTCTCTTCATGTGCCAGACATGACTTCTCCAAAAGACTTCTGACACAAGAGTGCAGTCCTGAAAATTGGTGACATTTCTCTTGTTCTGACCCAGTTCAATTCCTGGCCAAAATCTCCTTAATATCAGCCATTTTTTCCTCATGTACTGTGATTAGATTCTATCATACAACCTTTTTCTCTTCAAACATCTTCTCTTTCAATATTTATCCCTTTAATCTGTTCAGATTTCATTCTAATTTCAAGTGATTTATTGTATAGAATGATTTACCAGAAGCTTTTTGTACATAGTCAATGCACCAAAACCTGCTTAAAACATATTTTTGCTGCATAAAGCAAAAGAGGCAAAAGGATAAATTAATTTTTTATACCTGAAAAAATTTATACAGCACAGCATCAGTTTTACTTAGAAGTTTTGCAGAAAGGAATAGGTATTTAGCCACTAACTTTGTTTGGTAGCACGTTACTTGGACTAATTGTAATTTTGACCACATCACCTCCTTTTATTCATAGTTTATCTAAATAATAATAGTGAAATATTTATAAAATTGGAAAACCTAACCTTCATCTAACTTGTCCTGGTATATGCAGATGTTTGCATTAATTAAACTCAAAATGAAATACCAATAGAAGTATTTAAATGCAGATGAATGATCTTGTTATGAATGACAATTACAGCTTAATGATTTGAAAAAACTCTGTATCTTGAGTGAAATCCTTGCCCTTCCAAAATCAAAGGTAACACTTCCATTGCCATGGTTATAAGCTAGAATTTCATTTAATTTATTCAGATAATGGTGCCTTAAGATATATAAATATTAAATGTTTATGCAAACTAACAGTAGATACAAAGATGCTTTCAGTTGTCTGATTAGATGCCATAAAAATGCTTAAGTAACTTAATACATTGTCCTATCTCAAAAAGACATGACACTTAGAATAAGGTAAAGTCATTACCTTTATTTATTTATTTATTTGTTTGTTTGTTTCTTTGTTTGTCTTGTCCCAGCAGTCTCACAAAATCAACCGAAACAGCCTCATTTGGATCTCATCATCTGAGAAAAAAGGAAGCATTTAAAGGTTTTACTTTCTGAAGCAACAACAAACAACGACTTTCTTTGTTGATGTGCCTTACCATTTTATTAAATGAAAACGTGGTCCACAGCAGGCATATCTTCCTCTGTTTATAATGTTGATAGAGACGTGTTTTGAGCAGTCATAGAATCACAGAATCATAGAATCATTAAGGTTGGAAAACACCTCCAAGACAATCTCGTCCCACCATCCCCCTACCACCAATGTCACCCACTAAACCACATCCCTAAGCACCACATCCAACCTTTCCTTGAACACCCCCAGGGATGGTGACTCCACCACCTCCCTGGGCAACCCATTCCAATGCCTGACTGCTCTTTCTGAGAAGAAATGTCTCCTCATTTCCAACTTGAATCTTCCCTGGCACAACTTGAGGCCATTCCCTCTAGTCCTATCACTGGTTACCTGGGAGAAGAGGCTAACCCCCAGCTCCCCACACCTTCCTTTCAGGTAGTTGTAGAGAGCACTAAGGTCTGCCCTGAGCCTCCTCTTCTCCAGACTAAACAACTCCAGTTCCCTCAGCCACTCCTCATAGGACTTGTGTTCCGGGCACAAGTCCTGGGGAACACCGCTGGTGACCAGTCGCCAGCTGGATTTCACTCCGTTCACAACCACTCTCTGGGCCCGGCCATCCAGCCAGTTTTTAACCCAGCAGAGTCTACCTGTCCAAGCCATGGGCTTCCAGCTTCTCCAGGAGAAACATCACAGTCTACCAAAAAAATGTTGTTTTGTGTAACAAACACAGGGCGTTAATGGTGGCTTATCTCCTATTACACACCCTGAATCTTATTCCCCATACTAGGTACTTTGTGTTATTACAAATGAGGAAATTAGCTTTTCATACTAGTTTGGATACTTATCTACTGTTAAGCACTCTAGAAGGTTTCCTCATTTTTTTAATTCCTGTAGGATCAATCAAAGCGCTTAGGGTCTGAAGTAGACATGGCATAGAGACATGGATCCCTGAGGGATAGAGAGAGGTGTGGACACATCGTAGCTCTTGCATGGCAGAACTTCCCTCTTTGCCATCTGTGGTGTCTTGCAGCCTTCTAACATCAGCCCCTATTGTTCCCTGTGCATCCATGTTCTTGCCTGTGCAATCTAGTTTGAGGTATGTTAGCAGAAGTGATCCTGTATTTGAGATTGTTATGTTCTTTTTCCCCACAGCAATTTGAGTGTTGTCTACCTGAAGGATATTTCTTTACGTTATTATTTTATTTTATTTCATTTCATTTCATTTTATTTTATTTTATTTTATTTTATTTTATTTTATTTTATTTTATTTTATTGTATTGTATTTATTTTGTTATTTTATTATTTTATTTTGTTTTGTTTTATTTTATTTATTTTATTTTATTTTATATTTTATTTTTATTTTATTTTTATTTTATTTTAATTTATTTTTTTCCAATATGCTTCCTGTTCCTGCTGAGCAGTAGCAAGTTTTTAGCTATACCAATTTCCAGTCTCAAGCATAAATCAGCAACACTTGTTCTGACATTTTTTGAGTGTAGTATGTGCAGGGAGTTGGGAAATTGCTTCCTGTACTCTTCCTCTCCTCTGTCTGCTTTAACCACACGAGGAGAAATCAAAGTCTGAGGGCTTGCAACTGAAAATGTCAGAGAAGAAATGTTGTTGAAGTAGGTATGCTCAATGGATCACCCAGCTAGAGACAGCTGCAGTGTGTGGGCTTGTGCTCCTAAAAGGCAGTTGAAAACAGGCAGTTGTTTTTTTTTTTTTCTTTTTTTTTTTTTCCAGTTAAACAATAGCTTGGCATTATCCATAGGGAATCTGGAGAGATGTAATCCAGTTAGAGACACCACTCACCTGAGCAGTATCCTAAGATCGTGCTCCTTTCAGTTTCTTTTGTTGCATCCTTTTCAATATCTTTCTTAATGTCCTGCACACTAAGATAATAATGGCTTGCGGAAGGTGTCTGATTCTACTTGCCTTTTTGTGCTGAATGAGTAGTGTCCTTAGGATGGGTACTGGTCTCTGAAAGTATTCACTTGAATTTAGAGAGAAATGGAGCAACAAGTCTGGTGGTAGACTGAGAGCAATGTGCTTCCTGGAACTATAAATTCTTTGATCAATATTGGTTTCAGCTTGGGAGAAGCGAAAGAAAATAAAAATGAAAAAAAAGGTATAAAGGAATCATGCTCTTGAATTTTACCCTGTATCAAAGCAAATCCACACCAAATGACAGACGGCATAGATGATAAGGATTAATGAAGGTTGCCTCTTTCCAGACACATGGTCTCAGATGCTTGCAGGGTAGAGTAGCTCTTCATATGCTTATGCCTTCACACACTGGGGCGTGACCATGGATGCACTTGAGTAGGGCAATGCTAATTTTCCCTGGAGATATTGTCTGTGGGAGGTGAATGAGGACAAGAAGCAGCCATGAGGATGGGTATGCAGAAATTTCTGCAGCAGAGAAGTGAGCTCTCAGAGGTGTTATCACACTGAGCTCTACATCATGCCTACAGTCTGCCCTGCTACACCTTTTCCAGAACATCGTGCCCCTGAATTCTCCATCTCACTTGCCTTAACACCATCCTTTGTTCCTTACCCAACTTATTACCTGCCCTTCAGAATATCTTCTGCTTTTCTTCAGTCTTTTCATTCAACTCATGTTTTTCTCAGAAAATTCTCTTTCCTCATCAAATGATTTTCATCTGTAAACCATATACAGTGAGCCACATACAGCGTAATTTATATGACCATTGTCTTTTATAAAACACTGTCTTTTCCTGTTTGCTTCTATGGCCATCTCTCCAAGACAAGGACTGTCCTTATTCAGTGTTTGTACAGTGTCTTACATAACACACTTCCACCGGCCTTTATAAACCCTGCTGCTGCCCTTATGGAGCAAGCACAGAACTAGAGATCTCCTAATTGATTTAGAGTATGTGTGGTCTCTCTGCCACCATGCAGTAATTTTTTTGTCAGTCAGGGCTGATTTCTTCCTTCCACTTTACTGACTTCTTCCTGCAGTCCTGTCCTCTGTAACAGAGGAAAGATGTAGACCTATAATTTGAAATGGAACATTTTACTGCCCATTGTAAGATCATGGCGCAGCCTTCTGAGCAGAGCATTAGAGTGAGCATGAGAGCTCATGAAGCCCCATTCAAGCATAGCCTTTCTAATTCATTTAGCATGAAGTAAGAATCAGATTCAGGGAATAAGCAGGTAAACATTTAGAAAACAAAAACAAATCTACCTCTGTTATTGAAGCCTAGTTTTTATTTTTTTCCCCAGTTTATTTCCTTGAATTGTTTGTCTTCCAGAACTGTACTCTTGTTGCTACATTTAGGATATATTTAATTAAATTCTAATTATCTGTGAACATTTGTCTCCTACTTTTAATATGCAGTGTACGGGGCAGGCTGTTTGAAAAGTGACTACAGAAAGCAGGTTCTGAAGCCTGTGGAAAGGGTCATCTGTGAAAGGTGAAGAAGCAGATTGCAAATAAGATTAAAGTGGCACAGTCTTGATGACTATAGACTTGCAAACTGGTTGCTTTGCAATAGGAACATAACTTCAGAGTTTCATTCCAGTTGTAAAAACTTTATAATGCCTTTCACTTTTACTATAGAATTATTTTTGACTTCTATAATTCAACCATTTTGGTAAACCACATGAATTTCAAAGATTTCAGCCAAAATTCTCTGACTTAGTGTATCTAAGTTCTCCCAAAATACTCAGTAAGTGCAGTACAAGGAGCCATGCAGACCTATTTACCAAAAAGAAATCAATAAAACTTGATGGCTGCCTTAACTTTAGATTCAACTGTCCCACCTGAATTACATTAAACCAGTGCCTGAGAACCAGAGCCTGTTGGGAGACAGAGAAGCAGACACTTCACTGAAGAGCAAAGTGTTCTCTTTTCGTGTATTGTTGTTTCAAATCCAAAACAGATTTCACTCTTTTTTTTTTCTTTTTTTTTTTTCTTTCTTTGTTTTCTTATTGATTTGGTCAGTGCTGTTGAGTGAAAAACCTTACTGTTTTGCTTCACTGAGCACTGGAAAGCCCACAGCATAGGTAACTGGATTGCTGTTCTTGAGAAAGTTCCTTAGGAAAACCTCTTCTCACAGGCAAGGAAAATATTTAATTTAAATGATAGATTTTAGTTCCTTTTGTAACAGCTCAGTGATACATCAGGCAAAATTTTATCAGCACATCCAGTGAACTCACAATACTGGCTGCCTGTTTTCATTACAACACAGGCAAATTGCCTGGTCTATTTACTTGCTGTATTTATGGTAATCGGCACATCTTAAAAGCAGCTCTACAGATTCCATAATGAAATACTTTTCCTCTGGGTCTTTGAGGTCTTTTTTGTGTCTTCAAAGTTTCAGTAAAAATAATGGACCGGCTAGTTGCTTTGCTGTTATGTGCTCCAACTAAATGTGCCAGGATTTGAATCGTTTTGAATACTTAAATCTCACATTTCTGCAAATGCCCTTTACAAAATTCAGCATTTGGAGACTTGTTGTTGTTGTTACAATACTCTAGGGACACTTACTTAGAACAAAACACCCCGGAGAGAAAAAATGTGCTTGTATCTAGTCTGGAGCAATGAAGAGGATTGTACTTTGGATGCTCTCTATTCAGGGGAGATGTGTGTAGACACCATGATGGCACTGGGGGGCACAGCCCCACCTAAAGCAGGACAGAGCCTCTTGCAGAGTGCTGTCATGCTCGCTTCCAGGGTAAACGTGTGTAAGATATTTTGCAAGGCAGGAAAAGGAATGAGTTTTCTGCTCACTTATACTGACTACGTGGCATGTTGTGTTGATTTTGGTGAAATACGTGGAGCCCAATATCAAAGTGTTAATGAGGTCCTACCAATGTGCAATCATCAGTTCATTTTAGTAATAAGACTTCAGATTGCTCTGGTCTGCTGCCATAGTCACCGCTGAGCATATTTTATGTTCCACTTTTTAATCAAATAGACAGAAAAACAAGGGGAAAAGTTAGTGCTGAAAATGAAATGCTTTAATAATATTGCATTCTCATGTTAGCTGTAAAGTGTCATTCCAAAGAAAATTCCAAGTCTGGTAATCCTTTGTGTGAGACAGAAGCACTTTGGGTGTGGGGGAGAAGAGATTTGTTTTCTGAATTGAACTGCTGTTGTTGCTGCAGCTCTGGGTAAGATCCAGTCCCACTGCTTGTTCTGGAAGCTAATTCTATGGAAGGGTCAGAAAAGGATGTCAAAGATTGAAATGCATCCTTTGCTTTTGCTGCCAATTTTTATTTGTGTTCTTTTTGCCCAGCACAGGGTCACAAAATTTTAAATCCCGGCCAGTGCATACCAGCACAGGTAAATAACTAAACTTCAAGCAGCTGTAGGGGATGGTGCAGTCTCTTCTCTGTGCACAGTCCTGGTGTGGAAAGATCAGGACAAGTGGTGGCCACAAATATGTTTCAAGCAAATTTTGCACAGTTACAGTAGACTTTTATTAAATATATATATATATATATCCCCATTACTCTATTTTTTAATTGCCTGCATCTCCCTCCCTTGGTTTGAACATATGTCTGAAACAGATTTGGCCCACAATTTTAAGTTTGTTCTAACGTTTGTCATTTCATTATAATATTATATTTCATTGCTTTTTTTCCTCCATATTTATTTTACCTTGCTGCTTCTTTTATTTTTTAACTCTAGTTTGCCTATTTCTATTCTTGCATCTGTTCTTCCCCTTGCTCTCCTTTCACTGCTCATTTTCAATTTTCAACAAGAAAGGACTGACATGAGGGGGAAAATGTTTACTTTCTCAAGGATCCTTTTCTTTTAGCAGCATTTACAGAATAACGGCTTGTCCATCACAGGGAGAAGAAGAGCTAAAGGTGACCATCCTTTCCACTGACAAAGTAGTCCATGGACAGTGCTACCAGAGGAAGACTGGATTTTTCCTTTCCCTATTCCCCTTGTGGCTCTGTTTATGCAAGTTCTTTTATTTAGGGAATCAGAGAAGCTCTCACCTATGTCACTGTTGAAGCAGCAGCTCTGGGGAGCTGTAACATTTGTTTTTTATCACAGCATGGGAACCCTTTACCGATTTCAGCTGACTGAAAGTCAGGTCGCTGTTGGGGAAGGGACTAATGTTGAACAATGCACTGGCACAGTTTCTCTTGCTCAAACCTTCCCTGGTCACTCAACACTTGAGTGACAACCTATGACCCTCCATTCCTCAAACTAAGACAGCTCCAGGCAGCTTTATAAACATGTTCAGAGCTCAGTCACTGCACAAAACTTACTAATTCTCAATTATTACTTTTTGTCAAATCTTCCTTTGCTGAATGAATAGTCCCTGTGTTACATAAATCAGAAGGAATAGACTGCCCCCAGATTTGGCTCCATTTCTTATTGGAAGTCAATAGCAAACTAATAAAAAGCAGACAACCAGGAAATCTGTTGCTTAAAGCCTCTGCTAAATGCTTGCTAACTCTTGTGAATGTCTGGGCCTCTGTCTTCATACGGATGTCATCATTCCCACCTCTGCAATAAGTCATTCGAAATAATGTCAGGTGTAATCTACTTTGGAGTTCAAAAAACAAAACAAAACAAAACAAAAACACACACACACACACAAAACACACCAAAAACACCACAGAAAATCAGATAAATCACCTTCAATATATAAACGTATTTTTATTCCTATACCAACACTGATATACAGTTTGCATCAAGGCAGTTTGTTACAGCAGTTGAAAGGTGAGCTAAAAACTTAAAAAAAAAAAAAAAAAAAAGACACCATCTGGAAGGTTTCATCAGCTTGTTCCCAAGGATGATACAAATGGTATGTGCTCCACCATAGCGTGCCAAACTTCCATGCTGCAGTGGTGATAAGGGATGTCATACCATTAGCCATAGATTCGTGCAGGACCTTTAGGTAATAGAGATGACCATGAGATAGCACAGTTCTACATGCTGCATTATGAAGTCGTTAGTTACAGGTTTTCCTATACAGTTTGCTTCAAAACATTATAGGCTGATACAAAATTTAGGAGAAATATGTTTTTAATGTAGAAGTTACCTTAGAGATACTGGAGATGATACTGCTTAGGGGCTTTACTGAGGATGGTATTATTAGCCATAGCTGGGCTGCTTCTACAGCTGTATGGCACAGAAGACTGTCTTGACTGAGTGGAGATTTAATGGGAACACAAACGCATCACACAGCAAGGTGTTAGAGCTGTTTCAGACAGACGAAATGGCCCGACTACATTTTTGAAGGCTGAGGCACTGTTCTCAAAAGCAAAAATGTTTCAGAAGAGAAAAAACAACTGTGAAGTGGTTTGCTTGCAACAATATATTTATTTATTTGTTTGTTTGTTTATCCTTAAAAAGTGTCCTATGGGAAGTTTGCAAGAGTGGGTGGTTTGAAAAATAGATAAAAAATTAATGTTTGATAAGAGCGAGGTATTTAATCAATGTGGAAAGATCACACATGACTCCCAGGCTGTGTTCTTTAGAAAAACACTGCTTCTTGGATATCAAGGGAGCAATGGGCAGGAGAAAGGAGTATTTGGAAGACATTTTGTTAAAAAAGTGGAAGTAAACAAACTTTTAGGTCTATTGTTTAAAGCTTTTCACATTTGCATTCACTTCAGACCTTTCAAAATTTTCAGGGCATTCAACAGAGCATCTGTAATGCCATCAGTTGTGTAGACTGCGTCCCTTAGGTATTCACAAACCTTCTGAAGTTAACATTCATCTTCAGATCTCCTCTCCTTGGTACTGTAGCCAAATAAAAGCATTGCAGATATCATGCTGTTGCCAGATAAAGGCATTGCAACTGTTTAAGTGTTAAGATTTGTCCCTCGGTAACAAGGCCACATAAAATGAAATATGAAAGGAATAGGAAGGGGTTCTAAGAGGAGATCTATGTCTCTTTGATGGCTTGGAGCAGGAAAAAACAGTAGAAAGTAATGCATATATTTATTAGTGGATTGTCTTTCATTTCTGGTCATCCTGTAGACAAGAAAACAATCACTCAGTCTTACAGACACTGATATTTGGATCTGTATTTTCTCCCCTCATTTACAAACCCTCCTCAAGGCACTGCTCTGAAGCAGATGAAACGCCTTGGACAAGAGTTTCAGAAACAACTTTCTATTATCCTTGCTTGATGCACCTTTTCAGAGACAACCATTTGCACGACACTTTCTACAATTATTGTTCATTTATACATCTGAGTTTGGGAACCCTATCTTAATAAACCTTGAATTACTAGTCCATTCTGAAAAACACTGTAAAGGCAGTGACAGATGCCACAAAGAATGAAAGAAAAAAAGGAAAAAAAAAGAAAAAAAAGCTTCCTCAGAGATAAAGGCATCAGCTGGGCTGAAATTTCAAAATTATATTTACATGGAGTGATCTGATGATGCACAAACTCTGTGTATACATGTTAGAAAACCCTTTAGAAAGCTTTTGAATTAGTTTATTTTATGGTGTTTTCTGATTTTTACAGATTAGCACTTTCTCAACATGCATGCTAAATTGGGTGGTATTTATTAAACCATTCAACTAATATGTGGTATTTTCTTTGAAAGATCATTATTTAATACACATTTATACTATTTTATATAGAACATGTCTTGGTTCATTAATATTATACATTTACATCTCATAGTTTTGGAGCAACTTGTTACAAACCTCAGGTTGTTGCTCTTGACCATTTTTTTCCTCTCAGTGTGCCCCCAGTCTTCTAAGGACTTCTACTCATGTATGCTCTTTTACTAGCTGTCTACACACTCCATGTGTCTGGCCTCTTGTATTGGGTTTACGTGGCAAGGTTTTGGTAGTGGGGAGAGCTGCAGGGGTGGCCTCTGTGAGAAAAGTTCAGCAGCTGCCTCATGTTAGATAAGGGCCAGGTTCAGCTGGCTCCAAAGGGACTCGCAGCTGCCCAGAGCCAAGCCAATAAGCAAGGTTGTTTGCGCCTCTGTGAGAGGAGAGTTAAGGAAGGGAAAAAATAGTCTGCTGCGCAACAGCAGCTGGGAGAGAGGGATGAGAACCAGCCCTGCAGCCCCCAAGGTCAGTGCAGCAGCAGTTCCCCTGCGGCCTGTGGAGAGGCCCCTGGTGGAGCAGGCTGTCCCCCTGCAGTCCATGGGTCCCACATGGAGCAGATCTCCACGCTGCAGCCCATGGAGGAGCCCGTGGTGGAAGTGGAAGAGCGTGGACGGGCAAGAAGGTGGTTTTGGTTTGTTTTCTTTGTTTCTCACTTCTCTAGCTTGTTTGTAGCTGGTAGTAAATTCTTCTCATCTCCCTACGCTGAGCCTGTTTTGCCCATCACGATAATTGTTGAGCGATCTCCCTGTCCTTATCTCAACCCTTGAGCCCTTTCCATTATATTTTCTTCCCCTTGCCCTTTGAGGAGCAGGAGTGAGAGTGGTTGTGGTGGAGCTTGGCTGCCCAGCTGGAGGAAACTACCACGCCTCTTCCTTTCACTTCATCCCTCCCTTTCCCCACTTGCATGCTCAATCCATTGGTGTTAAAGATCCCAACTTAATATTATAAAATGGAAGCAATTCCAAATCCCATAAAGAACTGACAGTCCAGGTAACATGCCTGTTGGACCTTATCAGCAAAGCTCAAGAGCTTAATGCCATTTGCTTGTGCCCTCTCCCCACTGTGATATTTTTTCCTTCGTTTGGAGCAATTGGCGTATCTCTTACGTCTCCACCCCTGCACCTGCCCTCAAATATTACCTCCTGTTTCATCGCTGAGCTGTTATGTTTAGTCTTGTGCCAATCTTTGAGAAGGCACCAAAGTATACTGCCAAACACAGTATGTTTCCAGCTTTCTGCAGTGCACTAGGTACCCTCTAGGAAAACCCTTTGCTTGCTTCACATACAGATGACTTTTTGTTTCTGGCTTCCTGGAACAATTTCTCCATGTGCAAGATGAAAGTTCATTTTACTCCTTTATATTCTACTTCTATATTGATTTGTGTGTGTGTGTGTGTCGTCAGCCAACTGTACTGCAAATGTTCTTGCAACTTCATATATTTAAAAGGCAGCCAAATGAGAAGAGAGGCATATATAACAGTGAATTCAGGATAGGCATGTATGCTGATAAGACTAATTCCTTGTCATCCCTTTAATGTTAAATCTAATTTGAGTTGCAGCCCTTGGGACCTGCAATTTCATTTGTCCATCTGTCAATAAACTGCCATTTGGAGTTTTTCTGTAGTTAATTGTTGTTAACATACTAAGCTTTTCCTTTTCTTCCGTTCCTTCACATCACATCTCCTTTCATTTTTGAGGTATATTTAGAACCCACTGACAAAGAGCAACGCTAGCTTAGCAAGAAAGAGCCAAAGGGTAAAAGATAGATACTATATCCTCAGGTCTAAGGAAGAGAATAACTGATCTATAGAAATACAAAGGGGTTGGTATCAATGAAAACTAAGTACAGGATAATAATATAATAATTAAGATAGTATAACAAAATATAATTAATATAGTATAATAAAGTAGAATGTATGGGACAATGGTTACCTAACACATACTTTTAGTTTCTAACATTTCCTTCTCACCCATCAAAATATTCACTCTAAGCATTCAGGTTTGAATCCCTTGTTCTTTGTTAGCAGCTAGGATCATCTTTGTCTCACACAGTGAGTTACAGGTAATCCCAGTGCCCATTTCAATTTTACCCACAAGGATGGTGTGAGCCTCACTTAGGTCTTTTTTTCTTGGCTTAGTCATACTTGTACTTGTCTTATGTACTCTAAAAAGTCCTGTGAAAATTCTTAATTCTCTATTGAGTTTGGAGAGAGACTTGAGCTTTTATTTTCGAGTACACTTGCTGCCTTCAAATCTTCTAAGCTTTTCTAGAAAATATCTGGTAAATGTTAACACATTGAAACAAGCTGGATACTGAGATTTCTTGCTGCAACGCATGAGCATACATTGAGGATTAAAAATAAAATGCAAAAAATATTTCAATTCTTATAAAAATAGCTTTTTTTTTTTTTTTTTTTTCCCTTGGGTTTCTGTTAGGGGGGGATCTAATTTTACACCAGAATTCCATCTTTCCCTATTAAAAAAAAATTCATGCAGAGTCTGTTTTCTATGACCTATTGCAAACCTGCATTCCAACTGACTTGCTGCTATGGATCATTATTTTTGGATAAGTACAATGGGATTTGTAGACAGTGAACTAAATATGCATCACTTTCTGACATGTCTTTTCCTTCCTCCCTCCCTTCATCCCTTCCTCTCGTTCTCTCATTGTTTTTTTTTTTTTTTTTTTTTTTTTTCTCCAAATGAAGCTGATACAGATCCTATTAATTGCATGCAGGATAGAATTAGTAGTCTTCCTCTGCATACTCTGCAGTATGGACATATTGAAATGTTACTGCTCCAGGTTAACTAGTAAATTTTCAAGGGAAATAAGGTGGGTACATCTGAAATGTGATTGAATTAAATGGGATTTGAGTATAACTAAGACCTCTTGAAAATTTGTTGTTATAAAGAATTGTTGTGATAGCCATCCTTTCTCATATTCTTAAAAGATATTGATAACATTTTTTTTTTTTGACATGGTGGTTAAATTTAGATATCCATGTTTGAAAATTTTGTCCAGAGTTTATCTTCATTTCACTCTTTTATGTTACATTGGTCATGGCTTAAATTTTAATTATTAAAATGAATACATAGTATTATACCAATGGTCCCTTTCTTCTATATATTTCAATGCAAGCAAACTAAAATAAATGGAAATTCAAATTAACATTTCAGTGAGTATCCTAAATCACAATACATATCTCTGTTTATATGACAATAAAGTGGCCTTAATTTTGGATTATTTTTAATTAACTTAGTTTATTTTATTTCAGTTTGTTTTGGAAGAGAGATGAGTTAGCTGGAACAAAACAACTTAAATTCAAAATAAGTGTTCCCACAGGAATTTAATGCAGTTTAATGACTCCAGATCACTCTTCCTATGCATTTTCATGTAGATCAGCCCCACGCACGAAATAAAACGTGTATCTTGTTCATTCTAAAGAAGGCAGAGGTATTTTCAATTTAAAGAGGTTCTTTTAAGATCAGTTGGATAATAATGCCGAGACACTTTACATAAATTGGGTAAACCATTCATTTAAAAAAGTTGACTATCCATTTTAATAGTTGTATGCACAGGAACATCTTCATGAACCATATTATATAGCTCAATTTATTGTGAAACACCATACTGAAAATCCTTATAACAGCTGTGAAAGATCCTAAATGTTCTAGCTAATTAAAAAAATGAAGGCTCTTTTGAAATCTCTGAAGGAGTATTTGCAACTTACGGATTGTGTAAACTTATTCTATAAAGTGTCAGATGATTTTGTACACAAGTTTAATTCTCCAAAAAAACATTTACATACAAATTCTCATACACTGATTTCTGTCACTTCTTTCCTGAAGAAAAGGGGTGTTTCAGATGGCTTCAATGTTTTCCTTTCTGTATATAATAATGAATATTCATGGCAAGCCTGTTTACAATAATATTCATCCTTTCCTGGCTTAGTAATGGCAACTGTATAACATTGGCATTAACACATGGAAATGACTCAGGGAAAGGTGAGCTGACAGGAATGAGTACTGGGTACAAAATGAATAAGGGTGCAGCCTAAACAAACATGTTTAGGCTTCACAAGAAAAGTGATTGGAAGATGTGATATGATGGAGGAGACGTGGTATGACTTTGTATTAATCCCATCTACCTCAGTAGATGCCTCAACTCCTGCAAAGTTTGAAATATAATGAAACTAAGAATTTATACCTGGCTTTTTATTCACAGCACTTCAAGAAGAATTTATATCTGTGTTACAGCAATAAAAAATGGACATTTGATTCTTAGATGGTTACAACATGATGTTTTTTTTCTACCACTCACTGGCAAGCCAGGTCTACAGGGTAGAGAGGGTCCAAAGAAGAGGAGGAGTTGGCCAAAACTCAGGAAAGTAGAGGTGGATCAGGATGTTACTTGATGTCACTAAGACACACAGCTGACAGGCTTGTGTGCTGTAAGAGTGCAAACTCCTGTGTTTCATACATCAGCAAACACATTGCCAAGTGTGCTTATACAAGAAGATAATGAGAAACACACTACCTTGCAAGGACATCTGAGTGACTACTAAATTTTTCTTCACAATAATTTTACAGGAGAAATGAAAATTTTGATATGCAGAAAAGAACACAGGGAAAAGATCAGTAGCTATTATAAAAATGTGGACCAGACAAAAAAAAAATGAAGAAGAAAAGAAACAGCCCACTCAACACCTACCTTTACCATTTCTAGATAATGTGGGAATAATGTGTTTGTTTGTTTTCTACACCTAATTGTGTCAGGGACCTGAATGAAACTTAAGGAGTTACAGCCTTACTGTAAATGGCTGAAAAAAAACACAACAAATTTAGCTTGATCTGAATATTGCTTGGCCTAATATGCATCAGTCTTTTCTTAATGAACTCAGCTTTAGCTGCTTTATTCTATTTGTGTATTATTATTTGATCAAGTGTGTTGAATTGGAAAAGTGAAATTGCAGCATTTTTGAAACAGGAATGTGCACAAATCTTATGAGAATTCTGTAAAATATTAATCACTAATTTTAGGAGAAATATATCTATTTAACTTAACCTATTTTTTGCATCTCTGTACACAGATTTGTTTGCATGTTCACCTTTTCCCCATGAACTGAATTGAAGCAGTTTTTGGAGGGTGTTAATATTTGATAATCAAGCTATTCTGGTTAGATTGAATTTTAGACTAATTCATAACATTAGCCGTATGACCGCATGAAAAAATACTGATTTCTTTGATACCAAGTGCAATACAAACAAGTATTTATGGGAGAACTAAGACCCGGAGTCTATAAAACTAAACAGAAGGATGAGCAAAAAGAAGCAAATAGATGGAAAGGTAAGCAGGATAATACAATTTATAAGGTTTTAGCACAGATTAGCTGAGTTCTTTCACATAGGATCCTTATTACTGTCTCTGCTACGAGCAACAACCCTGCCAGCTGCAAATATCACTGGAAGTGAATTTTACATGAGAGCAGTTACAGGAGACTTTCATTAACTTTGGATTTATCTGCTTAAATTGTCACAGTGAGCAAGTTCAGGAGGAAATAATCATTCAGCTCATGGAGCTGTTTGGGGATTTTTCCCACTGCCCAGCAGCCTGTTAATGCTTCTGTTGGCAAAGTTAGATCAGCCCCTCACTCCCCACCCCAGATGCCAGTTTGGCAAACTACAATGTTTAATTCCTTTGAGAATGAAAATGATTTTGCCTCAACTCTGGAAAATATCTGAGCAGTGATTTGTTCTTAGGATGAATACATTCTTAGAGAACTGTTAAGCCAGACCTAAATAAACAATTATTTCATTGGCCAAAGAAGAGTTTATGCAAACATCGAATGAAGTCCATATTTACAGAGTTGTCTCCTTAGTATTTGGCACTAATGCTCACATACATGACTGGAAGAGTCAGAGAAAGCCTGCAAGATCATGTATATGCCATTAAATGAAAGAGCAGAGAGGAAGCAACAACTAGAAAGGAAGGATGTAAAAATGTGCCTGCAGTTAGCAGTATAAGAAGGCCAAATGTATTTTTCTATGGATTTCCAGTATTTAAGGATTATACTGGAAGATGCAAGTTTTTTTTTTTTTTTTTTTTTTTTTTTTTTTAAATATCCCTCTTTATATGTCTTTATATTTTTTTGTATAGTGTACTCCAACTCTGCTGGATTACCTGGCATTTTCACCATTTGAAACAAGCAGGTGTCCTTCCAAAGGTCTTAGATAGGAGTTTATTTGAAGGTTCAGTGCATGCATGATGAAATCAACCACAAAGATTACAAGAAAATAAAGTTTTAGTGCTTTTAGTATAGAAGCCTTTTCATGTTGCTACCTTTCTGCTTTTCTGTTGCAATGGCTCGGCTTCTGTTATGAATAAGAGATCTCTTTCTGCTCTTATCTTTTCCCTTTAGTGAGTAACTAAACACAGCATATTTTTACTTTGATTAGTTCTTCATTTACCCCTTCCAGGATTTCATGCAGGTTCCCCCTGGCTGAGTGTGCAAGTGTCCCAACTTGGTGAAGCTTTTACAGCCTTAAGGTTTTACAGGCTTAAGCTGTATCTGTAGTCCTGTCTCACAAGGGGAACGTTTGCTGTGTAGACTGCAGCTCTGATTCAGGAAAACCCTGAATTTTGAGCTTAGCTTCTACTTGAAACAAAGTCTTTAAGCATGTCCTGAAGTGGAGTCTCTTTCCCTCCAAACAGATGTCCAGGGTGTAGAACACTACACTAAATTTAAGTGTCTTCAGAACCAGTTTTTGCTTATGATTTGGAAATATCACAAAGGCTGTGATTCAATGGTGAAACATACAAAATATGTACTTCATGCTTTTGCTTTACTGGGCCTAGATGTTTGCCTTTGAAATAATGTAATACTAATATTGATCTTTGCCTGTCAAAAGCTGGCTTGACTCAGTTGAAAAGACCTAGGATTCGCTCTTTACCGTACATTTGATATAGTGATTTTATAAGCATTGGTGTTGTGTTTTACAGCATTAAGAAGTCCTAGATAAGATCTGAGCTACATTACTCTTAGAGTAGATTACTCTTACAAAGTATGCATGTGTGGTATGTGGTGATCTTTCTTTAGACCCTTATACTGTGGCTGTGTTGGTAAATAAAGCAATGACAGTTTTTTTCATTGTCCTTTTGAACAAATGCCATCACCAGACTCATCAATGTCATTAACCTTCTTAAAGATTACAAATTAGGATGGCTGGATCCAAAAGAGCCCCTGTTGTTCTGTGCAGAAGTGTTCTGGGGCCGTTCTTGCAATAGAGCTTACTTTGTCAATCAGGTTTTGATACAGTGAAGGACTATGCATGAAGACATATTGAGAAAGGGTTCCTCTCTTAAGATGATCAAAGTCTTCTGGTTCCATAAACATCCTCATACAGGAAAAACACTTCAGCAGGACTGGAGCAGGTTCACAAACTCAGGAATTAGTGAAAATGCAAGAGTCTTTATTTATTAAATACCTTATTTTATCACAAATTTTGATTTTCAAGAAGCAAACAAGCCTAGCAAAGCCTTTCTGCTCACAGATCAGTTATGGAGGCATGATGTTTCCACTTCAGATTAATTAGAAGACTGTCTCATAGTGTTTTTAAGTTTCATATAATGAAATTCCATTTTTTCATTAAAACACAAAAGTGTCAATAAAATATTCAAATCAATATACCAAAAAAAACCTTTAAAACTGTTCTTCAAAAATCTACTCTCAGGGTGAAGTGTGTCGCACATAACAGTGGGTTATCTCACAATTGTTTGAATACATTTTTTCAGATGACAGTCTGAAAAATATCCAGTGGAAATTACCATGTTTGTTGCTCTGCAGGGGAACTAGCTGCTCTGCAAGTTCTATATAACTCTGATTTAGTGACTATGATGAAGAAAACCCAGTTCATTATGGTGATCGATATTGGTAAGCTCATCACTAGCATGGATTCTTTTTGTAAACTTTGGTCACTAAAGCTGAATTATATGCTAACTTTAGGGTGGTTGGGTGGTTGATCATTCCAGAGGACAAGTACCCTTGACCTACCACTGCCCCTGTTGCTTGCACTATACAGAGGAGCTAACTGAGTAGAGCTGTTACTGGAGCAAACTGGTAGAGCTGTGCTCTCACCTGGGCACCCCTTCTAGGTGTTATGACACTGTAATCTCAACATTTTGTGGCATGTGGAAAATATAAGGATAGCAAGAGCTGCTAAAATTTTTCAAAAGCCTTTTTTTTCTTTGTCAAAATCTCATGATATAAACTGATGAAGATGAATATTGGGTTAATAGTCATTGATTTTAGAAACAGTATCTAAATAAATAGTTTCAAAACTTATACAGATATCTACGTAATATATGAGTTTTCTACAGTAAATTTAGAAATTAAATTTCATCTCATCTGGGCTTTCTTCAGGCTGTGATGTTTTTGTATTTTCTGTGTTATTTACTTTGGTTGGCGGCTCAAGAATAAGGAGATGCAACGCTACCTACTACTTATTTTGACTGCTTAGACACTTGTTGACACTTAGATACTCATTGTTCTTAGTGCTGTTAGTTGAACTAATTGATGAAGGACAGTTACATCTCAATATGGCTTTGGAAAGAACATCGCTATGATATATAGTATCTCATGTTAGAGCTGCCTAAAGAAACCTTGATAATGAAATCCAACTGTAACCCATGATGAACTGGTAACCATTAATTAGATTAATCTTCCTTAAATTCTAAGGAAAGCATCTAGAAAGACAAATGTATGAAAGAGAAGAATAAATGAAAGAAAATGAAACCAGGATGAGTTTGAGAGGATGAGAAAAAACAGTCAGTAAAGGCTGTCTATGGCTAAAGATAAGTGACATGAAAGGAGTCTAATGGCTGTTGTGGAAGAAAGAGCCATTTAGCTGAGAGCATTTTGGAAATATCTGGTTGGGAAAAAGAGATTTCTTAGAAGTCATCACATGTATGGGATAATGTAAGGGAATCTGGGGGCCTTTGGAAATTACCCAAATAGTTAAGTTTTGCCCAAATGGATTGAAAAATGAGTGTTACCTCTAAGGGGTGAAACATGCTACCTAATACTAAAACTCAGCTGGGACTCCTATTTTGCATTAGCAGACATGAATTCTTCAGCCTGTTTTCACAGATTTTGAATTAGCATTGACTTTATTCCATTCTAACTTAACTGTTATGACTACCTAAAGCATAGATAAAATTGATAGATAACACACACTGTGAAAGTTTTCACCATTCTCTCCCCCGTGTTGCTGAGTTTTGGTAATCTCTTGTCAGTTCTTTAACAGGGGCCTGCCGGGATAAATACTGAAACTGTGGGTAATTGTAAGTGGTTGGAGGTGAAGAATGAAAGATTATGAAAAAAGGAGTATTTGACCAAATAGAAATAAATTATCCTCAGCTGTAATCAAGAAAGTAGTGTCATTTTTCTAACATGCATAGTTATTCACTGTGCTCATACGGGTTTATATTTTGTTCTTTTCCAATGGCAGGCAATAGTACAGACAATGTATGGCTTGATAATAGGGGAAGAAAGGTGAAAACCTCTCCTAAGATTTTCTTCCCACTCCTCTTGAAAATACTGCTATTTGGTGCAAACTTATCTATTATTAATGGGAAAAAAAAAGAAAAAGAAAAAAAAAGGAATTTCAGAAAAAGAAGCTATGTCTTGTAAGGACAACTTAGCAGGGAAATTGTCCCATTTCTTCCTTTAATCTGAAGGCGGAATTTTAACAAAGATCTCTTGAGGTGCTGTGATGCCTTCTGGCCCCTCACCGAACAAGCATGCCTGCTAATTTAGCCAGCACTTCCTGGATCCACGGCAAGCTAGAAAGTAGGCTGAAGATATTTCTCTTTTCTCTTTAGCCTTTTGGCTGGTCTAATTGAAGGCAGTGAACTATTTTTTTCTTCTTGTGAAAGACATTTTATAAAATGGGTTTCACTTTGTACTTCCTTTAAGGATATTCAACTACAAATGCTATTCTCACAAGTCTGTGTCATTTTAATTACTCCAACATATTCTTCACTTGGTCTGAAATCTTTAGATAAGGTAGAACTCTCATATATATATTTCATCTGACTAATAGGTATCTCTGCAACAGAAAAGCATATGTAAGCTGGGTGTTTTTAGAGAGGCAAATATGAAAGACTTTCTGAGGAAAAAACAGACTTTATTACTTAGTTTTTGTGATGCAAAAAAACCCTCAGATCCTCAAATCTCTTGAAGGATCACATCACAAAAGGTAAACATGACAAAAGTTTTAACTTGTAGGAGAGTTTTCTTACAAAAACCAGTTTGGAATAGAGTAGATATTACTTGAAGGATCAGGAAAGAACCTGTATCAGCTTATTCTTTTGACAAACACTGAAAATTCTTTCCTAATTTGAAGGGTAACTTGAAAATAAAATAAAGTGTCATGTAGGAATCCACAATAAAGAAGAAGGAGGGATGAGTCAATGGACTGGAGTCAGAAGTCAGTAACTGGGTTTGCACTGTTTTCAAATTAACTCCAGCAGAAGACTTCGGTGCCTACAGGTTAGAAGCTGGAAATCAAGTTTGTGACCAATGATATTGAATTCAAAATCCCATTTGGCAGTCTATCTGCTAATAAGTGGTAGGTGTCTGAGGAAAATGATTTAAAAAACTGCTCAGAAGGTACTCAAGTAAAAGTCACTGAAAATAGGCATCTGACATCTCACTTTTCTAAAGTCAAGGCATCTGTCATAGCTGTCCAGAGACCAGCACTCTCTCTGACTCTTTTTGACATTATTAACTGTTAATTTTATGAAAGTTAATAGTTTATGCAATATAAAACCAAAAGAATTTAACCATGATAAATGGGACCAAACTATACTGCAGGATGAACTGCCCAAGGTTATTGTTCTAAGGTATACCACAAAGTTGATATGCAAATTCAGGGTATCTTGTTTCTGGAAAGTTCTGACAATTTCAAGCATTTTTTGTAAGTTTGCACTCTCCTACTAAGTAGCTGTTGCTTCTGCTTTCTGAGGTAGATTTTTACAATAGGCACCAAACGTGCTTTCATCAATTAACGATGAAAGTAGAGTACATGCTTTCCTTAGCTCTGCTTGTCCCACCAGAGGGTGCTGTTCCAGGAAGCATTGCCTGGTGACATGACAAGTGATAACAAGTCATTTAACCCCAAACAAGTCAGGGATGTCATTGCCTCAAGACTATTAGCCATTTTTGCTGGCATAGCATCTGGTGTGGCTTTGCAATGGGCCTGAGACCTGCCCCTGTGGCTTAAGGCATAATAATTGGTGACAGGACGAGGGGGAATGGGCTAAAGTTGCACCAGGGGAGGTTTAGGTTGGATATTAGGAAGAACTTCTTTACTGAAAGGGTTGTTAGGCATTGGAATAGGCTGCCCAGGGAAGTGGTTGAGTCACCATCACTGGAGGTCTTTAAGAGACGTTTAGATTTAGACCTTAGTGATATGGTTTAGTGGAGGACTTGTTAGTGTTAGGTCAGAGGTTGGACTAGGTGATCTTGGAGGTCTCTTCCAACCTAAATGATTCTGTGATTCTGTAATTATTTTGTTCCTGTGTGCTTTGGTCAACAAAGCACAACCAGAGGGCATGGGAGGGATGTGCATGCTGGAGTAGTGGGTGTTTCTATAGCATTATGTCAGGGCAGTGTGGTGTGGTCCAGGCAACAGTTAGAGCATGCAAGAGAGCAATGACCATTGAAAGGGGGCTGGAGGACTGTGGGGGCTGAAGGGAACACAGCCTGGCCTGGGCCTGCATATTGGGAGTCTTGTGGAAAACATCATATTCTATCTGAGGGTTCAGTGATCTTCAACAGGCCTTGTCTGCTCTACTGGTCTTTGTACTTTCGGCTTGGGAAGCCTGTATGTTACTGATATAATGTGCAATTTATAATATATGTTGGAATGTTAGGCCATATGTGGAATGTATTGACCCTGACTGAGAGCCAGTTGCATGTTTTGGTTCCACTGATCCATGTAGCAGTCAACCTGAGCCATTGCTGCATGTCCAGCCTGGCTTTCAGGCGTGTGCCATGCTGCACAGATTCCATGGCTGCAGAGCTGCCTCAGCCAATTCACTGTAACAGAGGACCCTCGGGCAGCACTCTTTGGCTGCCAGTGATTATGCCACCTTCTCTTTACCTCACCATGCAGCAAGAAGGTCTTGTGAACATATTTTAGGGATACAGATGTTTTCTTGCAAGGAAGTTATATAGTAGCTGGAATGAGCAAAAGGGAGAGCTTCACTCCACGGATAGCATCTGCTCTGTCTGATGCTGCACGAACACTGTGTGCACGGCATCTGAAGGGATGTAAGATTTACTCACTATCTGTATTCCTCTTCTTACCTGGTCTTATTAAAGCAGTCATCTTATTAAGCTGTTGGTTGTTGGGTCTTTCTTACTGAAATCCAAAATGAGCCTTGCACTGTCTCTCTCTCTCACTCCCCTGACCCTGGTGCAGAACAACTTGTTGACACAGAGCAGTCCTGGGGTGAATTATCCGTGCCACTGCCTGGGCTCTGCCTCAAAGGAAGCTATTTTGGCCCATTATGACAAAACTATTTAAGGTAAAGATACTCAGGAGAGTGGGATCTTGGAATTAATCATGGGGCTAAGTTATTTAACAGTATAAATATACTTATTGTTAGCATGAGTCATAGGAGCAAATGTGAGAACAAAGTGCACAAGGTGATTTTAGTAGTAGGTTTTTCTGCTAGAACGATGTATTTTCCGCCATAAAACCCTTGTCTTTCCATTCACTAGCTCTAGAAATTTCACCTCATATAGGAAGATATTTTATAGACAAAATGTACATTTACAGCATAACAAGAATTAAAAGAAAAAGCGATTTACTTCAAATTAAGACATGAGACAGTTATATAATCTTTTTATATGATTCATATTAGTACCACCCAGGGTTTAGTTTGATATCTTTTAAAATGTATTGTTTCTGACATATAAATGCTAAATCCTGTTCAAGAGAAAAGTCTCCGAAGGTTCACAGCACTGGTTTCATGAAAAAACAAAAAGATTTTCACTTCTGTAACCTGCTGTTTAGTTCTGAATTTATGTGCCTTAAAAGGACTTTTCCAAAGAAACAATCTATTTGTGCACATGATAAAATTGCTCAATTGCACAGCTGTGGCAGGAGGTGAGTCCTGACAGAACTGCTTATTGGAGTGTGGATGCTTAGGAACCCGGTGTGAGTGTTTGAAATGTAATTGTTTCCCTTTCTTGTTATTAAAGATTCCAGAAGGAGAGGTCTCGGGTATCTTAATATTGAAAGTGTAAAAAGAGAAACTACTGATCATCACTAAATGTGAGCTAAGGAGAACCTAGAATTACTGTTCCTAAGGGCTCATTTGTAACAAGAGTGCTGTAACTCTACAACTAACATGACAGTTTTCACCAAGAAGAGGCGGAGAGGGTTATTTTTTCTAATTGGTATTCAGATTTCCACAGCCAGAGTATGAACTATTAGTTAGATGTACAATTACAAAAAATCCTAAACAAACCATTTCTCCCAGCATCTTCTTTCCTCACAGATACTGTTAACATTACCTTTTTGGAATAGTGTATATATATGAGTGTGATAAGAAAGTGTTAATCACCCTCAAGACATATGACCTAGGAAACATTTCTGACATTTTGAACAGATCTTTTCAGTGATTACTTGCTTCATCGACTAATAACAGTCACCACTAGCCAATAAAAAATCATAAAAGCTAATAGGTGTTTTGTTGGTACAACAAATGATGCTTTGCTTTTTATTCAACTTGTCACTGCATTTTAGAAAACAAAACAGTAATTAAAACAAACAAACAAACAAAAAAAAAACCAAACACACATACCAGTGTTTAATTTTCATCAGAGATATACCTTTCTTCTTCCTTATCATCTTACCAAAGAACATGCATTAAGTATTCATAAGGTTTTTGGCTGGTAGAACAACATTTTGCTGGTACATCTTCATGTCTAAGAGAGAGATTGCATCTAATATAAATACCCACTAAGCCAGCTAACTGGAGGTCTTGTGATTAAACCAAGAGATCTCAACATGCCAGCCAACATTAAGTGTTATTGCATCCTGTCAAGCTGAGGAGAGGAGTAGTGTGTTTGGAGGGTAAAAGGAAGCAGTTTCCAGGAATTCAGAAGCAGACAATTGGTTTCACAATTTCATTTCTAGTTATTAGCATATTTGTAATAACTAGCATCAAAATAAACCTACCTGAACTTCTCTTCTTCAGTCAGAGAAGAACAAAGTTCTGAAACAAAATGGAAGTGGTAAAGCAAGAAAAAAAATAAGAAAAAAAAAAAGGAAAAAAAAAAGCCAAAGCTCACACAAAGCAAGAAGACATTATTCACTTTTTCACAGCTCATCAATACATCAGGAACTTTTGCTAACAAAAGACTAGAAATGGATTAAAAAAAATAATCATAAAAGCAAGGCAGGACTGATAATAGTTTATTCTTCTTGCATTGCATCATTATTTGAGTATGAGTAGGCCTTCAGAAGTCTCAGCCTAGATTGTATTTTGCTAAACATGTTCATTGGTGAGTGCTGTTCCTGGCCTGAAGAGCTTCCAGCCTACAGTTTCAATCAAGTGAATTGAACAAATGGAAAGAAGGGTGCTTGAAAGTAAGACAGTCATAGTTTAGGTGCCAATGCATCAAGAGCCCTGAATCATATGGAAATATGTTGTTCTATTAGTAATAACCAATGTCTGTTACCCCAGCTACTGCTGACTTTAGTCTTCATTGGGTGGGCTTTATCAGATGTTGGCTCCTGATTCCATGATTTTATAACACCAGCAGTCCATTTCTGTGCTAGATGTGAGTACAAACAGGAGAATTAGGGCTTGACCAACTCCTCAGAGAGTTCTTTTACAAGTTGCCTTCCAGTGCTCCACAGGCATACCTGTCCTCATCCTTCCCCTTCTATGACCTTCTTCATTCAACTGTGGCTTTTCCCCTAGTTTCATGTACACATTCCAGCCAAAGAACTAGCTTTTAATTCCATATTAAAAAGTCAGTTTCAGCCAACAGAATTTGTTCATCATTTATATGTTTACTGCGAAAACTGAAAACGCGAACAAGCAGCACTGCAAAACGTTAAAACCCTCTGCATCCTTATAGTCTGGAAATGAGCACTTTCACTGCACTTTTGCTTCTTTAACTGGGTCGATCTGACCACTTTACCGTGTCTATTTAATTTGTTTATTTATTTTTCTGTGGGTAAAATTCCCCTTTCCCATTCTGGTTCAAGTTTGTATAGTTGCATTTTGCTTGACCCTATCGAAGCTGTTATTTACAAGTCAAATGAAAGCTCAGTAGCCTCTCAGAGCAGGAGAGGGAATTGCTGAAGCTACTCCAATCCTTCTATTTGGATTTTGTGTTCCTGGCTCCCCCATCACTTAGAAAATCAGTCCTTCATGCGTGCAAACTTCATCCAAATGCCAGTGCATCAGCTTCTCTCCCCACTTGCACATTCTTTGTCTAAAGCAAAATTATGCAACAGCCGTATGACTAATTTGTTGTGAATAAAGCCCAGAGTTATAATTTGTGCCTGTTCTCTGAAAGTGGACTTTTGAGGATACTCCTTGAATACTTTATGCCAAACATGACTGTTCGGATATTCATGCAATTAAAATGGGGGCCTTCAGTGCTTCTGGCAGCTCTGCTTGTAAGTCCAGCTGCATTTGGCTTGCTGTTAATGCAGTAAAACCTCATTTTGCCTCTGACTTTTCTTCCTCTGTCTTTTAAAAGCCAATAAAATGACTGACTGAGGCAATTTCAGTGGTCTATGCATCTGCCAGTAACTACATTTATTTCTCCCATTAATTTGCTTTTAAACTTCAAATTGATTGCTATCATTTTTTTTTCATTGAACTTAAAATTTGATATATCTTCTCTTTGAAGGCCAACATTTTAAATTCACCACCACAGGTAAACAATGGAAGGTAGCTGTGCTTCATAGCATGGGTTTATCATGTATTGACAAAAGGAAGTGATTTAGAAGCTCTGGTACATTCCAGCAACAAGTCAATAAAACAAAGGTAAACAGAGGAACTGCTGTTTGCATGAGAGTCATTAAGTTCTCATATACTGCATCTAGCTGCTGTTTCTGTGACATATTTTTTTCTGTAAGATTTTTTTGTGTGTTCTTCCTACGTGATAATATGTGTATTCAGCTCCACAGCATTAGAATTAACACGGCTAACTTATAATAGCTGTTTTCTCTAAGGCAGACTTCGGAGGAATGCACAGCCCCAGGCATGACCACCTCACCCCAGGAGAGGTCGGGATTTGCAGTGCAGAAGCCCTGTGTTGCCTTTGCATGTGTAGTGCAGGGCCCTGTCTCCTGGGAGCACGCAGCCTGGCTTTTCTGCACGTGTGCTAGTTGGCTGTTCTTCCCTGGACCAGTCCCACAGCATGCTTGCAGGGAGTCTGGCGCTTCTGGGAACTGCTGGGCTTCCCAGGCTTGTGCAGGAGGTTTGGTAATGGGTGGAGGCCAGGCGTTGCTGGCTGGTTTTAATGGAAACTTAAGACAAACAAGTCATGGAATACAATGTTAGGAAGGGAATGGGGAATGGATCCATCCTGAACCAGTGCTGACAGCCTGACAGTGCTGGATTTGGCTGCCTGCTGCTCTAGGATAAGATCTTGAGGTCAGTTTTATACAGTTCTGCCCCATTTCCCACTCTAGATTAATACATTTCTTTATTTTTATCCCCCTTCTTTCCACCTCCTAGAAGCATGGGATGTTCCTGGAGATCTGATTCACAGTGCCACCCCAATTCTCAGCACATTACCTACTGCTGTATTTAACCATGCACACTAGTGTGAGACCCAGTCAGAAAACTATGCTATTGATAAAATCAATCTGCTTTCAGATATTTTCCTTTCAAATCATCCCTGGGGGGGGAAAAAAAAAAAAAAAAGATATTACCCACTTTAATTTCTTGAACTCTTTTAAAATGTGTGTCTATTTGAGGATTACTGGAGGCCTTTTGTTTATCATAGAAGAAACTGAAATATTTTCTCTTCATTCTAGTCCCTGTAGTCTCTTTGCCTGACAGTTTTTTTTTCTCTCTCTCTCTCTTTTTTTTTTTTTTTTCCTGAAGCATGTAACCTGTCATTTGAATAGCTCCCCTAGTACAGCTGTGCAGGGACAGCAATATGTGCAAATCTGGTTTCTGTTGTTTTTATTCTGTCAATACATCAAATTATTTACCACTATATTGTTTAGGAAAAGGGGTCAATAGTGAGTGAGGTGGCAGAGTTTGTGATGATATGAAGTTCAGGATAGACGGGCAGAATGCAGAATCACAGATGTATTTGATACATTGAGCAACTGGCAGATAAAATGAAATTCACTGTGGATAAATAATATGGTGACATGCATGGGAAAGAAAATCAACATCACTAATACAGCTGTATGGATTCTGAGCTGGGTGTCATCACTGAGAGTGAAATGGGAGATTTTTCTATGAAAGTGTCTTCACTGGTCACTAGCAGTCAAAAAGTATATGAAACATTAGGAATGATTTGAAAAATAATAGAAAAACAGCAAAAAAATGAGGAGACCTGCTATGCTGGACAACTTGTTGCAATATGCTTCCATTAATAACAATTTTGCACACACAACAAGTTGGCTTCCTTAACCCCACAATCACAGCCTTGCTGCTGTACACTGATGTAGCTTAAAGAGGTGATGTTTGGGACCCACAGCTGTACAGGATAGCATCTATGAATGTTGTTTCTCTCATTCCCACATTGTGTTCACTCGTTCTTGCACAAATATCAATAAAAGCACTTAAGTCTGCATGACGAATTAACCCGTGGTCACAACAAGATTCAGCCAATACACTCCAAGATACGCTTTTTATTCATGTTCATACTTTGCAGAGTGATACAATCTGTTGGCAACTGCAAAACAGTGCGAAAGGAGCATTAACAGTCTGATTTGAAACTCAGAATACAGCCTCATTATACAAACCTGAATTACTGCCTTATCAGAACACAGATTTGGGTTGTTGTAATTGGATTGGAAATACTCTTTCACTGTCCCCTGGGTGATCAACTAAAATTAACACCTGGCTATAAATGTCCCTGCGGACAATAGGAATACTGAGTTTGGATTCTATGCAAAATGCCGTATGAAGAATACATGTGGGCAAGCTTTCACTTTCTTGCATTGCATTATGTCTTTGATGATTTCCCACTGTAGCTTAAAATCTGATAAATCTATAGTAAAATTTTCAGAGACTCATTACCCACTCAGTGCTTTTAATCTTTTCAAATAAATTAGGATTTGGGGTCTTAAATCATAAAGGACTATAATCTCAGCTTTGCTTTTATGGAAAGAATGAGTGAGAATATTAAAGGTAGCACAGAAAGAAGACTATGACAGAAATTAGGATGGGACAGGATATTGCTTTAGTGTACAGAACATGGGACTTATTCTCCTTTCATCAGGAGTGTTTGATATATGATGTTCACATGTTATACAGCTGGTCAGGTACTAGGACTTTTGGGAAAAAAATGGGAAAATATTTATTATGCAAGTGATGCAATCATCATTAGCACTTTTCTGAGTCATATTCTCAAGATATAATTAAATTTAAATAAACATATTAGGGATGTGAATGTCTGAAGATGTTTTATCTGATAACTTCTTTTGAGATAAATAACCTGGAATTATTTGTTTTTCAGTTCAGTCAGAAGTACTGGAGAAATAGTTTTGTATATACCAATTATACAGAGGATTCTGTCTCTCTCCTCCTACACACACACACACACAACTTGGAGCAGGGACAACAGTGGCAAAGTTTAGTAGTTACTCTGAAAGCAATCGGTGGTAAATAATGAGAACTTTAAAATATTGGGACAGATGTCTTCCCTCTAGTATCTTTCTTAAATGTACTGCAGCTGCCTACTTTACTCTTAGGACATTAAAATATCATTAGTATAATGTGCCCTTAGAAATGCAAGAAGACCTTCAAGCATAGTTGCCTATGTTGCTTCTCTGCTGAGCCCTCTGTACAGTCTGCTGGATTCCCATCTTCTCAACCCAGCTCCATGTCCCTTAGTTACTCCTGTTCCTCCCCTAATTACTCACCAAAAAGTTTCAGAAAGGCTGGAAAATCAAAGCCAATTCTTGTAGACTATTTCTAATGGTTGTAAATCTGTTCCTAGTGGACTAGTACAAAGACACACATCTCTGAAACCTCTAAACTGGAAGTGATGTGACACGTTGCTGACCTTTTGCTCTTTCTACCAACCCACAGGCAAATCGTGCCTGCCTGAGAATCACCTCATACTAGTGAGGACTGCAATGTAATTCACTTCTGTTCCTGTTAGAAGCATCTGCTCATACATCATTGTTACACACAGAAAAGAATAAGCTGTGTTTGAATTAGAAGTCTGGAAAAATTTGGCTTTTCACTGAGGACTGGCTGACAAGTGGATACCTCAAATGGATTTGTGTAAAACTGACTTTTTATAGAGCTATTTCTTCAGCCTGGTTCTAGTTGAAGAACACTTTCAAACAGATTCTTGCTTCCCCTTTAGCCTGCATTAGTGTCAATTCACCCTGAAAGATTTGTTCTCATGTTTTTTCTGCCACATTTCATGAAATACTTTAAAAGGTGCAGTCAGTGAACAGGAAACAGAAGTAGCACAGATAGCTACATTTCTAACTTTTGTCTTGGTGTCTTGGGCAATGTACATTTGTTTCAGTTTTCCAGTCTGGAGGAAACACTTGCATGAGGCTTTTGGTCGAATCACTGAGACAAAAATGTCTCATGTCATTTAAGATAATTCATCCCCTCTTCAAAACCAAGTATTCACCTTCATTTCAGCCAGCAGGAGAAGGTAGATGAGCACTCCTTATCATCTTCAACATGGAGCCAGCTGCTTTCCTTAAATTACCCCTGGTGCTCTTCGAAGAAGCTCTTCCAGCCTTGACCAAACCCCTTGAGGAGTGTCACAAAGTCTGTTCATCTGGGTGAGCTGAGGGAGCAGCAGCCAGCAGCTGGGTGAGTGGGGACAGCAGGAGGAGTGGGTGGAGGTGAGAACCACAACTTCTGCAGTGATCATCTGGCAGGGACCTATGGCTCTGTAAAGCAAATAGTGTTTGTGTAACACTTGCAAGGAACAAAGTACTGTAAAGGGCATAAGAACAGAGTGCTTACGTAGATCTCAAATGATTTGAATTTGCAATGTAATCCATAATGATGGGTAATGTGAATTTTCTCTAACTGCATAAAAAGATTCACATTTTTAAAGACAGCCATTAAAATATTTATCTGCTGAACAATAAAACATGGATGAAGACAATTTGTTAATCTCAGTTTCTAGATTCTGCTTTTAACTAATTTGACAGTTATTCATAAAAATACTTTTGGGAATCTGGGTATGTCTCATTTGGTTATCATCATCAAGTCAAAAAATCCTTACAGATGGAGGACCCAGTTCTGATTACTTTTGTTGCCTTGCTGTCATTCTGCTGACATCAAACAAATGATTCCCAGTTTATGACAATGTGAATCATATTAGTCTCTGCCCAAAAGCTGTGAAATGTCACTGTGACCACAAAGCACATGACAAATTGACAGCTCAGGAAATGAAGGTTTGGGATGTCAGATGACACATTTTTTTTAAAAAACATTATATAAGGGATTCTGGTTTTAGAATACTTAATATCAAGATATGAAAGCTCGGAAATTCAAAAAATATCACTAATTAGTTTGTCTGGAATCTGCCCATAGTTTGCTCACATTTCATTTTTCACCCAATGGTGTCATTAAAGACTGGAAGTTGACAGACTGGGTCAGATCGCTCAACTCCGACTCTGGCACTTGTCAGAAATGAATATGTCACCAGGTCCCGCTAAAAACAAAGTATTCCCATCTGTCAAATCAGTAGCTGTGATTGGGCCCAAAAAAAGTCTTTCCACTCATTCGATTTCCATGGTTTAGTGTTTGCTAAGCGTTCAGCCACAATTCATGGCCTGTGTTTATGGCATCTGGGAGATCTCCAGTCCAAAAATTGGGTCCAGAACTGTTAGTTTCCAAGATCAGATGAATTCAGCTTAGCATTAAATGAACACTTGGACAATTTATTTATTGTTACAAATGAAGATGAGCATTTCTGACTCTTGTCAAGATGTGTCAACACACTATATACAATGTACTTATCCAGTGAGTATTAATGGGTTGTGTTGGGAATAGGATAAAAATCCATGCCTTTTCAAAAAAATAGGGTAAAAATCCATGCCTTTTTCAAAAATCCAAAAAGCCTTTTACCCTGATGCTCCATTCTTTCCTTGCTCCTTTTGCTTTTTTGCCATCCCTCCCCTCCATGGATTAAAGAGTCCCCACTTTTCCTGTCCATTTATACATAAATCTCTTATTTCACACATCAACTTTTAAGCTCTCTTTCTTTCCTTGTATTCACCATATATTGCATATTAGCTCTGGTGAAAAGGGAACAAAAGCAAAGCAAGGGCAGTGTAACAGTTCCTGTGTTTTGTTACTGTGATGCCACCTGTGCTATAAGTATTAGGAAGAAAACAGAAAAAGCTCCCTACACACCTGATAACATGTGCCCCAGAGAAGGAATCCTAAACAGGGGACATTAGGAATCCCATCACCATTAAAATTCATGGAGAGAGAGCCTAAAACACAAAAAGGTTTGGGATTAAGTCCTGTATGTAGCACACTGAGGATATGAAATTGTTCTGGGTCTATTTTTTTTAATATTCTAGAAATATTTATATATATTATTTCTTTATCTTGAGACTTTGTCAAAGGAATTCATAGAATAGGAAAAAAAATCTGTTCAACATTATCCATCAATTTGTTTTTTGATTTTGTTATCAATTGAAATCTTTCTTTCCAAATCCTACTTTCCAGCTCATTTATTTTAACACACACTGAGCATATGTTGCCAGATGTTCCTTGTCACTGACAATTTTGCTATTTGGTATTATACTTCAGCCTCCTATGTAAATATTGTTTAGGAAGAACTTTCCTGAATTAAATATTAATTACTTTCAAAGTGTTTTTTTTTTTTTTTCTGCCCATCAATCTTGTTCCATTGTAGTATATTTATTTATTTATTTCAGTTTGCCTTTGCATTTGTCATGACTTCACAACCATAAGATTGTTATCTTGACTGTTTGTCTTTCTGCTTGAAATTCTTTCTTGTAAGTACCCATATTTATTTTTGTTTCATCTGTAATCAGGCACATCAAAGTTGTTTCCCTCTAATTGGCAGAGCTACTGTTTGAATTTTGTGATCAAATATTTGGATGCACTTAAGGATAAATGAAACAAATTGCTAGGGAGAAGCAAGAGAGAATACAAAAGCTATTATAGAATACAACAGGAAAGAGGTGACAGAGATGCCATGTAAGAATATGAGGATGGATTATTTGTACTCATGAGTTAAAAGAATTCAAACTACATACTTTTACTAAAGTGGATTTTGAATGAAAATTAATGTAGCTTTACAGGCAATCTCTTTTTTTTTTACATGGAAATCACTAGAGTACTGATGCTGCATATCCACCTCTATCCTTAAATATTTTGTACAAAATCCCAGTAAGCCTAATCATTTAAGACCATCGATGTACTGACATGAGACAGCACTTGTATTAAAAGCAAACCATAGCTGTTCAGTGAACGGCAAGTAAACAAAAAGAAGACCCAAAGTATAGATCATATTTCCCCATAATTTAATATTTTTACCCTCGTACTTAAATAAATTTATACCTAATTTTAAATTGGAACAACTTGTTCTGCGCTTTCCAAGAGACAGAGCATGTAATACAGCCTGTAGTTGGTTATGGCCAAGCCCACATCACATTTGTATGGAAAATGATCTGTGGATAGAAAGAAAGAAATCCCTTGGTCAGGCTGGAATTCTGTTTCATGTGGGCTACTGCAGTAATCACTTCACAGTACTCATAAGTACCCATTTCCCTGCACTCAAGATACAGCCATAAGGAAGACAGCTAAAATTTTTAAGCACAGTAGATGGACTTCTATTTGATGGAGCTGTTGTTGTCTTCTGCTCAAAGCATAAAGGGTTAACTAGTCCCACACAACAAGAGTTATATCTCAGTGCAGTAGCAGAACTCCCATATAGACAGAGCCACCACACATCAAGAACTGTCACTGTTTCATTGATATCCAACAGGAATAAACTACTAACTTTATGCTTTTAAGTTTTAAGCCACTTTAAACAAATACAAACTATTGACAAATAGGAAAATAATGGAAATAATCCAATCCAGAGAGGATGAGGAGTTGGAAAATACAGAAAAGCAGGAGAGTAGGTTGAGAGGAAGACTGTCAGAAGACAGTCTAAACACTTCCTGGGAAGGATAAGAAACTTGAACAGAGCAGATATTTTCCCCTAGTTGTGCTGTCTGTCTCACATTTTCCTTCTGAACAAGATGAAGTTTCTGGTTTCTAAGAGTTACTGGCTCCCCAAAGGCGGCCCAAAATGCATGTGAGGGTAAACATTGAGAAAAATCAGTGTTCATGATGCTGGTCATGTTTGTTATAGTTCAACGTTATATCCTGCCTGCCTATGGGGGATGTGATTGGGGTCTGGATCAGTTGGGCAGGGGAATTGCATGATCTCTGAAGCAGAGTTTACACCGAAGATTTTAGCCTTGGAGGATGTGTGAGGTGCTGTGGATGTCCACCGAGATGTTTGGGTGAGCTAGAAGAAATGGCATACAAGGAGAGGCTGAGACAATTTTTTTTTCTTTTTTTTTTTTTTTCAGCCTCAGAGGAGGTGTTGCTGTCTGTAACTATGTAATGTGTGGCTGTAGAGAAGACAGAGAGCCAGACTGCTCTTGGAGGTGCACAGTGCTAGGATAAGAGGGAACAGACAGAGGCTTTAATGACAGAAATTACCATAAGGTATTAGGAAAAAATATCACTATGAGGGTGGTCAAACACTGGAATGGGTGATCCAGAGAGTCTGTGGGATCTCCATCCTTGGATATCTTCAAGACTTGATTGCACAAGGCCCTGAGCAACTTGCTGTAACAGGCTCTGCTGGATGGATGTGGTGACCTTAGGTGTCCCTTCCAACCTAGCAGTCCCATGAGCCTTTGTATGATTCCCTGGTGCTATGCATGCAGAAATGGCCACTATGTTGTTAATGAAAATACCAACACAGCTGCCACGATATTCCCTCTCCCCTCCCTGTGCGATTTTGTTAAGGTTAGTGTACACACCGCTTTGAGAATACTGATAGTGCACAGGACACCACAGAATAACACACGCCATCTGTTTTTCTATTGTTAAAGTTTAAAAATAAAACCCTGTGAACATTTATTATGCTGGCAGACTGAAAACACAAATCAGTACTTTGTATTCCCTCACTTAGGTAATTAGCAACTGTTAAAAAAATAAGTGGAAAAAGAGAAAAGGAGAGACAAAGCCTAGCTTGCATCACACTAAATGGTAATTTTATAGTAATTTACACAAGGTTTGTCACATTCCCAGTCATCCTAACCAAATTTTGCCTGTACTTGTACCAAATTTTGCAGTTCTCAGGCTGTATTCTTTGCGTTAATAAAATAGGAGTTGATCTTCTCTGGAAGGTCCAGAAAGACATGGGGAATAAAATGTCTGTCAGAGGAATTGAACAATACTGCCTTCTCCTACAAGACGATGCCACTTGGGAGCAAGGAGTGAGGTCACTGCTGTGCCAGCCACCTTCCCCACATCGCCATCCAGTGCAGGGAGGAGGATGGAGCAGGACAGAGGTTACATGGGATAGACAGGTTTGGGTTCTTTGTATAGATATTATACAAACTATCTCCTATCTGTGAGCAGCCGCTATGTCCTGCACTGCTCCAACCCTGCCTGATCACACTCTTTCAGCATCCCTGTGTACAGGCTTGGTGAGCTGATAACCTTAAGTCCTTTCATGACTGGCAGCGATTATCCCTTTTTTTCTTAGCATAAGTTGATCTTGTTTTACAAGAAGCCAGCTTCCTCCCCAACCCTCCTCTTTCAGATAAGATTTTCCTTATGGAAAACAATTAGCACATTCCAGTCTTCATTGAATGTTGACATTAACCTGTGCTATGTTAAATTAGTTGTGCTGGTGAGGAAGGCATGGGGGATTTCTGCTCTGCGTGGCAGTGGGGAAAACCCACACCAAGGTGCAGCTGCCCTGCACCTTTCCCCATGCAGATTCACTGGAACAAGTTAAAAATATAAAGATCCTTTGTGGTCAAGGAAGGTCTGCCTTCTTGTTGTGAAATTGGTTTGCAGTAGTTCTTAATGCCATTGATCTCGTGGATTTCTCTTCACCTCCTTCCCCCTCTTTAGCTTTGCTAATTATGGTACAATATAAAATTCATAAGAATGAGATGTCATTTTCCCCTGATTTATGTTTGCTGCACAAGTGCTTATTGCAGTAGGAATGTATGCACAGTGAGAAGTATGGCTGTGTTTCAGGTATTTTAAGATGAAGCCACACAGAGTCTAAAATCAGGGTAATCAACTTTATACCAGATTTTCTCTATTCAGTCTTGTATTAACAAGGTTGGCTCAGTGTTAGTGAATATTCTCCATTTTTGTTTTGTTTGTTTGTTTAATATATATATATAATTTATCTATGTATCTCCTTAGAACCACTTTTTGGAACAGAAGACAAAAAACAACTTTATGCAGACAAGCTGTTATGCAAAAAGGATAGGATGAAGGGAAATAAATTCTTTGACAAATTAATTGATACGTACTAAATAATTGTTAATAAGTGTGCTTTAATGAGAGCTTAGACATCCTCTGTCTGGAAGTGTCACTTAAAGAAATGTAAATTCCAGTTAAGTAAACCTTTTATGAACAATTAGCAATGAAATTTTCTGTTTCCCTGAGCAGAATAATGTGTACCTGCGATATTCACATGATTAGTTGAAGCATGGGCAATGTTTCAGATACTTACATATATTCCTCTTTGTATTATCAGTTAGGATGTGACTGTAGTTATTTAGAATATTAGCACTTTGAAAACTAGTATGACTGTAAAGCCTTTGAAAGGAACTGGGAATATTGGTGCACATTAGTTAGGAAATATTGCTGCACAAAAAGTTGCTGCACATTAATTCAAAGGTGAGGTTAGGTTATATACATGACAGGGTACTTGAAGTAACATCTCTGCTTACCTTTTACTAATATAAAACTCTCCCAGCCCTCTCCTCAAAACAGAATAAGAGTTTAAGTTTATAAGAAAAGCTTATTCTTTCCTCCTCTTTGCCTTTCTTACATAAAATATTCCTGTTAATAAATTGTGGTACTGTTTTATCTCACTAAAAGCTTTGAGGTTATGCTTTCAAATGTGTTTTGACAGTATGCAGATAAAACTTTACACTTGTTTGTTTTATCCATCTGCATCAAGAACAATACAATTTGAGACTCCCAAAGAAAACTGAAAATGCTGAAGTATGTTTATCCGAATTAAAAAAAAAAAAAAACAACACACACACACACCTGAACGCTCCTAAAAATTATCAGTTTAGATATGCTAGGAATGAGAACAGCTTAGAATTAATTCTATTAATACACACTTATGTATTTTTCTTCTGATTATGGCTATCTTATTTCACAGGGGTCTGAACTGAAGACTCATTGCCTGCAGTAGGTTTCAGACTAAGTAATTCTATGCAGACTTCCTTGCAGTTACGGTCATCCAGGGTTGCCTATAGAAGTAGAAATAATCTCTGCCATCATGGATCCATGACACCTTATTTCTTTGGACACGGATCCCATGTGAAAGAAATGGAGACATAAAAGTTGTAATGGAGACAGTCTTTGCAGAAAACCTGTGACCTCTGTCTCCACAAACTGACACCGGTTGTATTTTCTGCTTGTAAGAGGAGTACTCCTACCATGCAGAAGTAACCCCAAGTACTTTTCCATCATGCTTTAACATTTAAAAAGAAATACTCTGTTGATAGAAATAACATTGAAATTTCCAACAAGCTTACCCTTTGTGCTCATTAATGTATTTTATCTTTGAGTGAAGTTGTATATGAACCATTAGGTTTTTGATCTGCAGAGTAAGCTGAAGAGCTCTGGTCCCTCAAACATATATTATAGAGTATGATCAAGTCCTTCTTTGTCTTGTCTTTGATCAGCTTCACAAATCTAGTACTCATATATTTCCATAAACCATGCTTCCTATGTCTAAATTCATTCTTTTATTCTTCTCCAAAACTTTCCTACCTTATCAACATCTTTCTTGAACTGGGGGTGTTTCAGTAGCAGTTGCCTCAAACTGTAAAGTAGATACATAAGCTCCAACCTCTGCTTCTCAGTTTAAACACTGCAAGACTGCAATACCCCTTTTTACCAACTGAGTATCAGACATAAAGTGTGGGTTCATTTCAGGATGCCTCTGAGGTCCTATACTCTGTTGTTCAAATGTGGCCATACTATTTCCTTCTGACTTTACAACTGAAACCGTTCCTGTTCTACTGATCAGGACATCTTTTTCTACCTATTAAAATGCATTACACTGTTCTAGGGATATTATGTCAGTTTCACAGAATCACAGAATATCCTGAGTTGGAAGGAACTCACAAGGATCACTGAGTCCAACCACAGGCTCCAAATAAGATTGTTGTTGTCCAGGCCATTCATATAGCAAGAGCACACTCCACGCTTGATCATCTTAAAGGTAGTTCTCTACAGGATTCTTAATGCAACTGTAAAAGTAACAGGCTGAGATTTGCTAGAATATAGAACAGAGGTTTGACAGTTTATCCTGCAGGCACACTGCCTGAAGTATCAGTATGAATGTAAAATAAAGAAAGAAACCAATCTCAGCTGAAAGAAAGGAGTTTGTTCCGCTGTTCCTAACTTACTGCGTTATTCCTCTCTTTGAAGAGCATGTATCTGCACAAAAGGCAATCTTCTGGTTTCATATGCCAGAGAAATTTTAAAAATGTAAGCAAATCCAGAAGTTTCGTTCCTAGGATAAATAACTATTATTTTTTTTTTTAGCTCTATTGCATTTGTACTCCCAGCTCTCATCATGAAACTAGCATCCCTGCCCCGTCTAAGCAAGCTGATGACCTGCTAAAGGCTCAGTTAACTCCAAGCTGGACTGTCGAGATCTATTTTCTGGAGGTTTGTGTTTGTTCTACTCTTTCATTTTTATTTTTATTTTATTATGATGATTTTCTCTATCTGATTCAGATAGGTGTCAGATTGACAAACCTGGAACTGACTGGATCATTCAGTTAACTTAAATTTCATAACAATATAATCTTTCAGATTTCTGAAGTCTATTTTAATTCAACTTAAATGACTTAGCATTTTTTAAGCTCCTAAATGCACATCCTAAAGTTCTTAAGCATTTTTAAGCTCCTAAATGCACATTGCTTCTATCTACTGATTAAGCATTTATTGTTTTGGCTTAATATAATATTTGAAAGGTATTTCTACCATCAAAGGAGATGAATTCTTTACCTATATTTCTCCAATCTACAGCTAAGTATGTTTAGAAAAAACTTCTGCTCTCTCTCATCACTTCATCACTATTGACAATTCTACCATATTCATAATAATAGGTGAAAAAAGCATAGTTAGAAATCTTCCCATCATCACTTCTTGTTCTACTAGATAATAGATTATAAGGTTTCTCTGTTATTCTGGCACAGCAATTAACCATTACTCAAGAGTTTCAAGACAAACAGTAGAGCTCTTCAGAAGTTTGAGCACACAGTCCCAGTATAGCAGCTCAGGCTGCAGAAGTTATACAGCACACTTCACACTCAGCAAAAACACTGAAGTGTTAGCTGGATCCTTTCCGTCGTCTTCTGTGCTAAGTGCTATTAGCAGCAAAGTTGATCTGCAGTAGCTGCTCTTTTTGAGCCCCAACAATCTCACTTAGGTCTCTTCCTTTGCATTAGTACTTGGCAGATATTTCAGCCAGAGGAAGACAGCACTGTTGGAAGCCTGGGCTGAAAGAAGTATGTCTACAGAAAAGCAAATGGCAAAATACAGGAAGGAATGTGTACACAGAAAAGCAGGAAGATTTCAGGGAGTAGCTGTAGGAATGAGCAAAGCAAATTGCATGGCTCTCCTTTGAGAAGAAGGCTGAAAGAAAAATCACAGGAGAGTATGTTTCTTTGGAGTAAAAAAATAAAGAAATAAAATGCTTAAAAGAAATTACAGATGATGAGAAAAGGAAGAACACCTGGTACTTTATAAAATAACTTCCAGCCTCTCCAGTTCTTCCTAAATCATTTTATATGAGCATTGATTACTTTGATTTTCTAATAAGGCTGCTCAGGAAAACAGGACTTTGAGGTTAATTAATGTGAAGATCCCAAGTGAAACCGCAGACCAATCAAAAATATCAAATAATATATCATCAGACTTGACTTCCTACAGGTTATTTTTTTTTCAAATTTATGTAAAGCAGCTACTTCTATAAAACTTTGAAACCCAAATTACAGAGGACACCAGGTTCCTGTAATCGATGCTCAATCAAACATTCCTTTCTAAAACAAAACAAACAAAAAAATAAAATCAAAACTTTTATAAAAGGCTTTTAACTGTGAATGTTTTGGAAGTGTACATCTGCACTTCTGCTTTATCCTCCTGCAAAGCACAAAAACCTCACTGGAACCAACAGAAGGAATACAAGAGCATCAGTCAGCTGCGGCCAAGCTGCTTGTGGTAAGCTCACTTTGACTTGTTGGTGATGAGTATGCAGGAATTGCCTCTTTTGAACACCATTCCAGAAAGAGAGTATGTGAGAATATAAAGGAGAAAATTATCTCTGGAATTTCCATCTGTGTTATTTAGGTTGGAAAAGATCATGAGGTCCAACAGTCAACCTAAACTATCGAGTCCTGTCAATAAACCATGTCCCTTAGTGCCATGTCCATACATCTCTTAAATACCTCCAGGGATGAGGACTCCACAACTTCCCTCGTCAGCCTGTGCCAATGCTTGGCTGCCCTCTCAAGAGCATTTAAAAAGCTTTGGTTTAAGGTCTCGTAAATCAGTCAGGCATTATGCAAGATGAGGTTTCTATATGTGCTACAGCATCTGTTACTAGTGTTGTGAGGTTAAGTATGAGCACAATTCCGGATGGACAGCAGACTCATTAAGAAAAGCCAATCTATGGATGAACTGTTGGCAGAAGGTACTCCAGCAAAGTCCTTCCTCTTCCACCATATCTTGTGTTTGGGCTGCTCTTGGCAAAATGAGAAAGGTCTATCTGGTAAGACTGCCAGGAAATTTACAGAATACCCAGACCTTGCAGGGAACGTCAAGAAGTTCTCTCAAACAGGAGGAGGAAATCCCAAGACAAATTTGATAGAAAGTAATCTCATGTTTGCGAATACAGTTTAGTACAGCCTATGTGCCCAGGGTCTCACATCACACCAAGGCTCTTCCTTGCTTCCTCAGCTCCCAACTTGTGCTCAAGTAAGAATACCAGCTCTCTCCATTATCATGTATAAGTAGGCAGCAGAAACCAGGCTGGAAAACACAGGTGATGGAAGTAGGGATATTTCAAAGGGCTTGCCTTAATGCAGTTTTCATTATGTTTGGGCTTTTGTTCCAAAATCTGCCCCTGTGTGAGACGAGATGCAGGTGCACTGGCAGAGCAATAAGTAAAGCCGATTGTCTCAACAATCTAGACAAGGTTTCCATCCACTCGAGTTAAAAGGTGCTTAACTCAGATAGTAGTGTTACCAAAATAAAAGGTGGTATCTTTTATTTTGGTGGTAGGATACCACAGCATGGATAGAGCAGACAAATGATAGTGGACTGTGTGATAGATGTGCAGGAGCTGTGAGTTAGGTGCCATGAAGAACAGTGTCACAATCTTGGATGTGATTGGAAACTCTGGGAACTTGAGATGGGCTTAAAAGACAGGCAAGGATGGGCTCTTTCAGCCTTGGTGTTATGCTAGGGATGGCATTCAGGAGCCTATAGAGAGGGAAAGGTTGGTGCCAGACTACAGAGGAAAGCATAAGGCTCTTTCTAGTGTTACTGTAGCCACACTTCAAAGCAATTTCATCTGTAAAATTTTCCCCAAGCCACTTTCCTCATTGGCTGCTGGGTCTGAGTGACACCCAACCTTAATGTGTCCATATTGCTGGAAATTAATCAGAAAGTTAGGATTGCATAAAAGAATTCCAATATTCAATCTTCCTTTTTTGACAGGCTGAGGAAGAAATTAAATATTCTCTGCCTCATCATTTATTATGTATAGAATAATCATGAGTAAAGGGGACTTCTTCATCTTTATGCAGTGGTAATAAGAAATAATATAGCTTCGACTCTCTCTCCATACATAGTCTTATGGCAGTTAAAATGCCTCATTACAATGATGCAGAAAAACACCAAACTCTCCTAGATTGTTATATTTGTCTACTTGTATTTCCCCACTCTCATAGACAAGGGATAAATGAAAAATTCTGTTTGAAGCCTAGATAGATCATCTGTAATGACTTATGAAAGGAAATTCAAATTGTCAGTCTTCAATGCATCACAAGCGTTTCTGCAAACACTTTGTAAGGGACAACAAATAATCCTCGTTTTCCATTTATTTGTATATTACTAATGGTGTTGTTATTGTTTACATTTGCTTATGAAAACAGATGAATCTCTCTTATTATTAAGATTAGGCTTGTAGATATTTGAAATCAATATTCTTATAAATTTACATTAAATAGAGGAAAAGAATGTGAATTCAGGAATGCATGGCAATATAACGGTTTTAAAGATAACTAGAGATATTTTTTTCTTTATAACAGCATTCCTTGTCCCATGCATATAAAAAATTCAAACTACTTTACCAACTGGCTTGTGCACTATAACATGAACAGATAAAAAGATGAACAGAACACTAAGTACAGGTGATGCACTTTTTCCTGGCTTCTGCATGTTACATTCTTCATTAATTTACAGTCTGGGGGAGATTCTTGCTATGAAGATGTAAGATAATGACGAATTTGCATTGGTGTGTACTCATTAAATCTGACTTTCTGTACTTTTAAAGATGAAAATGAAGTCACTGCTCAGATTTATGAAGAACCAAGCAGGTAACTTTGCCCCACTATGAACAATAAAACTGTAGTCACTTGTTTCAAACAAGATGATTGTGTGTTAATAGAGTCTGACTGTCAGATGCTGTAAAAACTAGAATTTTTCTTATTTCCAACATCCTACAGTAATGTTCCTGCTACTACTTGCTACTAATTCTGGGATAGTTTTCTTGTTCAATTTGACTTATGCAATGTGAAAGAAAGAAAATTAACTAGAATTTCCAGACTGTTTTTCTGTCTCTCCTGTTTTGAACATTCATTCTCAGAGAAAAGTCCAGGTACAACATAACCCAGAACAGCCTCCACCCTAAATTGGCATGAGGACATGGGAACTCGTGGGCCTTGTCCAGGTCCTCCAGCTGCCATTGAACATAGCCACCATCCTGGAGCCTATTGTGGACCAAAGACTTAGCTGGGGAGGGGAGCAATAAATTATTCCCAGTGTGGTTCAGGGACAGAAAAAAAATAAATCTGGAGAGATGGGGTGTTCTCTGGTGCTGAGAAGCAAACCTGACACAGATCTTGGTTATAAATACGGACCTGGAGGCTTTCTACACAAGCAAATGTGCACAGCTGCAGGCTTTGGTCCTAGGGCTCTCTCAGTGTAAGGGCTGGGGAAATCCATGCAGTCTGTTTAAAATGCCACAGGTTAGATGTTATAGAAAATCCACTAGCATTTCAATGAGCTGCTGTTATTATATATTTATCCATTTGAAGCATGGCTTTTCCTTGCCAGTGGCAATCAATTAGTGTCTTTGAGAAAGTTATTGCCAAGACCATACAATACACATCACAACTTCAAATACTATCCCAAAGGAAAGATATGAACAGAGACTTTCCTTTGGGTGCAGGATCATACTAATGAATTGCAAATATGTGATTTGTCATGTCTGCTGAGGATGTAGGGAAGTCCTAAATGAAATCCTGCATAACCAGGATGAAATAGGTACTTTAAAATAAGAATGATCCATAAATCAGCATTATTTGTATATACAAATACATCTATAATATATATATAATATATATAATATATATATATTATTTGTATATATTATTTGTCTATACAGAGGCTCGAATGCCATTCTGAATAGATACTTTCTTAAATTGGGGTCTACAGTTGATATCTTAACTTTAAATACATATATAAGTAGAAAAGATAGAAGTGAGATATTTCTAACTTTAGCTCTTGTGCGACAGTTTCCATAGTTTCTCAGCTTTCCTTAAATATTAATGTTGATTGCTCACTAACAGCCTAGTTTGAATTTGATTTTGCAGTTCTTGGATTAGGTTTGGAAACTGCTGGCCAAAAATTTATGAGTTGTCTCAGGGAGTCATAATACACAGTCAAAATTGGTCTTTCAGTGTCTTTAAAATCAGACTAGTTAACTACTTTAAGAATACGTTAATACATATTAATTAACAATATTTGCTTTGCTGTAGTGCAGTACCTTGTTTGGCCACTTATTTTTATTCCACCCAAGTATTTTTTCTTGTTCAACTTAAAAGAAAACCTACTGCAGCTAAACTATACAAGAGACTGTCTACACAAATTGCAGAGGAATAATTATAATGGAACAATGGGATTTAAAATTGCTGATAATTTGAAAGAATAAAATGTTAACAAAAATGCACAGAGACTTTGTAAAAGCAGTGTATGCACAATACATCCAGATGTGAATCTATAATGAGTGCTAGAAGGTGATACTGAAATACAGCCAAAAGTCAGGAAAGAAGATAAACAAAGAAAATCAGTGCCCAAATTTCAGGAAATTTCTGCAATTTACATTACAAATTTTCTCATGTCAATGACAAAGCTTTTAAATTTACAGATTGACAACCTGTGTGTGGGCTTTGGCACGACTGTGTGAATTTGTCTCCTGGTTATCACCAGGATATTGCATGGAACCAGCATTTGTTGGGAAGCTGATGTGCCACCTCACAACAGGGTAAGAAACTTTGCCTCAGTAACAAGTACTGTGGCAGTGAAATTATATAACCTTCTGAGCTGTTGTTCAGACTGAAATGAAACCTAGCGCATAAGGACACTGAGCACAAAGAAGGGGAAAGAGAATTTCTCAGCAAGCTGCCAGATCTCTGTGAGGCAAATTAAAAGGCAAGAACAAAGACCAACAGTCAAAACTCAAACTAAGAAAAGAAAATTCAAAATGTGAATTGGAAAAACACTTCCTAAAGTTTCTGTCAAATATTAATCACAAATCTTTTGTCTTCACCCCTCTTTGACCAATCCCAAAATCAGATTAGGAAACCAAGTTAAACAGCGATAACATAACTCCTCACTGGAGTACCCTTTTCAGATACCAGAATAAAATTCAATCACCATTGGTTCGCATGCCTATTTCTAACTTGTTTGACATGTTGATATGTCAGTGATGGCTAGAATATGTAGGCCACAGTAGAAAGAGAAGCAGGAAATATTTTATGTATTCATGCCACTTAGCAAATTGTTCACCTGCTCCGGGAACCTGAATAAAAACATCCTGATTCAATATTAATCTGATAGTCATTTTCTCCCTGATGGGGAACACACAACATTTTTCATGGGTTTATCTCAGGTTGCTAAGGTGAAATTTACTTTTTCACCTCTCCATCCACAGACTGATTACTTCTCTGTCTGATAACACAGTTCTGATTCCTCCACAATTTTCTCTTTCCTTTGGGTTCCCCATAGGGGAAAAGAGTTGGGCTGTTGTGTTTCCAAGGAGTGAGTAAAGTAAAAAGCATACTGTGGCAAGGGTAGGAAATTCTGCTGAAGTCTGTCCCATCACCTTGCTTTTGTTTTCCCACCCATGAAAGTATGACTTTTAATGGGACAGTCTTTGGGAAAGGGAGGTCAACACCAGCCCCAATTCTTGCTAGAATTTCTCTTTTATCCTCATGACATCCTCCTGACACCTGTAGAGCTCCAGTGCCTGAAATTCCTCCTACATGCATAGGATGACTTTTTTGAATTAATATTGTTATTCATTTGAGGAATCTCTCACACTTTGACAGCCAATACCAGAAAAAAAAAAAAAAAAAAAAAAAAAGGCTTCTGCTCACAGTTTGGGGAAAGCCAATTTTCATCAGCAGCAAAATTGCAGTGACTTAAGTTATTCTCCTGTTCTGAGGCTTTGCTACAAATTCTTTTGCATCTTGTTAGTTGCTGTGCAGCTATCAGGCACTGTTCAGCCTCTCTCTGCTCATCATAAGGAGTCAGGCTTACCTGTACATGGGAATGTTTTATTATTATTATTATTATTTTTGTATAAAACCCAACAAATGTTGCTAGAAATCTTGGTGGATTATTCTGTATAGCTCCTAAAGATGTTGGTCTGTTTAATGACACTGTAAATTTAATGCTTTCAAACAGATTCTAGAAAGGGCTAAATTGCTTTTGGTTACTCAACAAAATCTAACATCACAATGTACACATGACAGAGTTAGGAAAGTTTTCAGCCATCTCCCCGTAGTCAGAAATTTCCAGGGTTAAGTTTGTTTCCTTGCTTCATTATAGGGTCAATCATGGGGAACTACAGACATTTTCAACTTCTTGTAACAAGTGACCTCTTCTCTGTTAAAATTATCCTGGTTTTATGATTCTACATAGTGGAATCAGGCACTAATAATGGTGATGTTGAGTACTGTAACTGATAACTAAACAAAAGTATTTCACAAGTATGAGGATACTACAGTGTTTTCTAACTAAGGTGTTGCTTGCTGGTTGGTTTTGGAAATTTAACTTTTATTTATGGATCTGACATGAATGAATTTGGTATGAATTTGGTGAGGTGGGAAGAAACAAAAGAAGTAATTATGTGCTCTGCTGTAAAATATATATTATCCTGTGTTTGTCATCCTATATACAGAGGGATTTCTCCCTAAGACCATAATACTCAAGGCTTTTTGTTCTATAGAACAAGAATCTGTACTAAATGATGAGGGAGAATATCTAATAGTCTCAGAGTGTTCACCGAATACCCCTTTTTGAGAATATTATATTTATATCAACTACTAATTCTCTTATATCTGGGATTCCATTCCTCAGTAAATAGTATAAGCATGTGATTCATCCTACTGTGATTGTACCGAAACAATTGCAACTTGCATTACTTTAGTTGGCTTCTGTCTGCGGACTTTCAAAGTGGTTAAACATTTGAGCTGGTACAACTTCACTCCTTGGGCTTACTAACAGACATATTTCCTGCTCAAATATTTGTCTCTTTCATTTGATAGAATTGCCTAAGTGGGACCAAACTAACCCAGAGATATCTTTGTGAACAAAAGCAGCAAGAAGGCAGAAATTACATTACTCATATTTAGTCTACTCTATCCAGAAAAAATCTTAGTTAATTTTGAAAACTTCATAGATTTCAGATTTCATGTTTATTCATCTGAAAATTTTCAGTGAAAATCCATTATTTACTAGTCCCTGGTTTTAAAAATTCAACCATACTTTTTGGAGAGGGAAAAATAATACTGTGGGACCTAGCAGATATTTGAAAAATGAATAGTTGAAGCAAATGGTACACAAACAGCCTAAACTACAGACCATTCAAACACGCTGGCAAGCAGTTGCTAATAACAAAGACATTTACGAAAAACTGTTTGAAATTGCCATTTAGTTTGATCTAATAGTGGCACAAACTAAGAAGAATAAGGGAAGCAAATAGATTATATGAATTTAGATGCAACATGGCTTGGCAAAAAAACTTTCCTTCTGAAAATGTGTTGGTTAATGTTAAGACACTCGATAGTATTGTACTTTTTATCATGCATTTATTCAATAAACTTATCAGGTTACAGGCACAGGAAATGCAAAAATTCTGATGACAGATGTGGCACAAATTGGGGCATGGCCATATCTGCAGAAGCTAATGGTTTACCTGGTATGGGTTTGAACAAGTAAGTTGGGCTTGAAACATTTGAGACTCTTAATCCATTCATTTCATTCTGTATACAGTGACATGAAATTAACCTTTAACCTATGGAGTTCAAAATCACCTGTATCAACAAATATCTGAGACAAAAATATGGTAAACACATTTGGTAAATTGAGATTTTTTTTTGAAATTTTTTGAAATTTTTTGATTTTTTTTTTTTTTTTTTACATTAGCTGCAGGTAAAATGTTAATGTGATATCATCTATCAGATAAAGTTGTCAGGGCACACTATTAACCTCATTTTGTGAAAAGTGCCCTCTCTCTGTACCCCTCAGCTCATATTCTGTTGTGTGGGGTGCATTATCAGACTGCTTCAGACTTGTTCTCAGGCTCCCATCTGTTATCTCATGTACAGAAAAATCTTCTCGGTAGGACTTCAGTGTTTTTAGGAAAGGGTGGTGTAGGTTAGGGTGGAAGAGGGATTTAGCAATCAAAGCTCTAGTTTTGGATTTTATCTAATCTTTTTTTTTATTCAGATCAAACAAAGGCAGTTTAACAACAGAAAATGCTGTTGGGTGCTTTCTCACTTATAATTCTGGGAGAAAACTGTAGAAGTTTCTTCTTTTTTTTTTTTTCTCCTCTTTTTTTTTCCTCTTTTTTTTTTTAAAAAAAAAGAGGAAAATGGAGAGCCTTTGAAGAAGAAAGTATCCCCAATGAGCTTGCTAGATGGTTAACAAAGCAATTTTTTTATTTCTATTTTTGAGGAGAAAGAGTACTCCTTGGCTAATATTACATTTCCACTCTTGCATTCTTGTGCAGAGCAGAAAAGAAAATATTCTTCTAAGAGTAAATAACTTTTCTGTTGTCTCAATGAGAGAAATCAACTGTAAAAGCGTAGAAGAACAAATTAAAGTTATTAAATGCAGTAGCTAGAAGTGGCACGCAACTTCTCCGGGAATGTAGTTTTTCAGAATTCCACACTTTAAGGGAAACTGTGGCAGTGAGTAAGTTTTTAGGCTATGGCTAGGACTATTGAGCCATATGTTCATCAAATTTATGAACAAGTATGAGGTTTGTAATTCTTTGTATTCCATCTAATATTTTTAGCCAAATATTATCTAGAAGAAAACCGTGAAATTGAACCACAGCACAGTATAGAAAGTCCAATAACCTGGTAGAAAATAAGTTTAATGTGTTCAGATTTTGATGTGGGATGAATTTGCACCTAGTTTTTCTTCACACATGGCTTAGGGATGCTATACTGTATATTATCTAACATTTAGATAATATAATGTTAGATAAAACAGCCAAAGTCCTTGTGCAGATGGAGAATATTTGTCTTGTCTCTGCATTACCACTCACTGGAGCAATGCTTGCTCTTGGGGGAGGTGGAAGCAAATCCTGTGCTAATAAATGAAACCCAGAATTTTTGGTGCAGTATTACTTTGCCCAAGAGAAAAATCACAACCATGTGGTAGATGCTTATAACTCTCCTATGATAACTGTTCTGCCTTCTTCCTAGCTCTTTATTTAATACAGGATTAAATATCCAGAAGAGTCTGAAGATATCTGGGCTGGCTTGCCAGCTGCATCTCCTGTTAATCTTACTGCATGATCACAGCTACACACATATATGTCATGTTATCCCATGTTTGCTCCAGAGTCTGGACATCACCGGTTAGACCATTTAAATCACTGGGGATACTTCTACAGACTTGCATAATTTCTGGGTCAGGCCTGTGTCCTCCTAACCACACTCTCTGCGGGGTTTACATTGCTGAGTAACTTTAATTCCCACAGCCATGCCTCTTAGTCATGTCACACAGGTTTTAAACATCTTACACTTAGTTTGTTTCTTCATAACAGAATCTCTGTGCCTACATGGTAAAAGCAAAACATTAATCTTTTTTTCTTAAAAGAAGTCCAACTGGTTCATCAAGTAACACAGAATCATAGAACCACTGAGGTTGGAAAAGACCTTCAAGATCATCAAGTCCAACTGTCAACCTGACCTCCATGCAACCACATGCTGCACTTCCAGCTGGTATTGTTTCACAACAGTGTGTGTTTCCCTCTGCTCCTCTTCCTTCTCCTTTATTTCAATGGTGCATCACAAAGGCTTCCGCAGGGCTGGACTGTAGCTGTGTTCCTACCTAAATGTCTTTGTAAAGGAAAATAACACATTGTTGTCTTTAATGCAACCTGCTCCAGCTGGTCAACATGTTTTGCAGTTTAAACCAAATCTGGTCTGCTACCCATGCACCTTAACCAACAAGCAGCCTGTATATTTTCTGAAGAATATTAATTTCATGCATTCTGCTCCCACTCTGCATCTGGAAGCCCTGATATCATGAGAATATCAGTTTGGCTGTTCCTCCTTTTTCAAATTCTAGACTACTGCAGTTACACTTAACTGTTTATAAGTAAAACACAGTGCAAAGTCCAGCTAAATTTATATTGAATGATTCCCAGTGAAATGTACAGGACTGTTAGCCTAAACTACCCATTACAGGAATGGTGGGATGAAGTAGTACTTACAAATCTATCTTTACTCCCCCCAGATTTTGGTCTCCGATGCAATCCTATCCTTGCATTTTCCATGGCCTCCTGGCTGCCTGGAATGCCAACGTGCTACAGCCCTGTGCAATACACCACCTTACTCCAGCTTTCCCATTCCCTGATAATTACCTGATAATGAGGGAATTCAAGTTGAAATACCTTAATTATTATGAATCAAGATCCCAGAATTGAGTCCCTACAAGGCAGCCATTAAAACATTTTTAGCAGTTAGCCTTTCAATCTGCATTTAACATTTTTACCCAGCAAAACTTGCTTTCTAGTTGGAGTATGTATGAATTATAGTGCTTTTTCAACTGAGGGGCATTAATCCTACCTTCTTTTAACATGCAGTGCTTGAGACAAGAATAATAAAAATTACATGATATATGAATATATTTTTCAACTGTATTGGGTTTACAGGGCAAGCTTTTAGTAGCGGGGGGCCGCAGGGGTGGCCTCTGTGATCAGAGCCCAGCAGCTGCCCCATGTCAGATAAGAGCCAGCTCCAGCCGACTCTAAAAGGGACCTGCTACTGGCCAGAGCTGAGACAGGGAGCAACGCTGGTTGGGCTTCTGGGAGAGCAGATTGAAGAAAAGGGAAAAACTGCTGCACAACAGCAGCTGGGAGAAAGAGGAGTGAGAAATGCCAAACCTAGAAGAGACAAGGTCTGGAGGCACATAACTGAAAGTCATTGGGTCTGAAATACCAGAAGCAAGAGGAATAAATCCCAGCACTATACAGCTTGCAGCTAGTTCCTTTCCAGTATTTCTCATCTTGAATCTGAATTGAGGTTTGAGCTGGCAACTTTCTGATGTAGTAGTCAAGCTTCTTCACCCAGAGTTCTAGGATTAATTTAAGCCCAGTATTTAGAAGCAAATTTCAGAGAATCATAGAATTGTTAAAGTTGGAAAAGACCTCCAAGATCATCTTGTCTGACTGCCCCCCTACCATCAATGTCACCCACTACACCATGTCTTTTCCAACCTTTCCTTAAACACCCCCAGGGATGGTGACTCCACCACCTACCTCCCCGGGCAACCTGATCCAATGCCTGACTCCTCTTTCTGAGAAGAAATTTCTCCTAATTTCCAACCTGAACCTCCCCTGGCACAACTTGAGGCCATTCCCTCTTGTCCTATTGCTAGTTAAGTTGCCTGTTTCACAAGCACATTGTGGTGCCTTCACCTTAACAATTGTCAGTTAAGGAGATAATAAAGATTAAATCTTCTTAGCAAATATTCTTAAAAAAATAATCTGCTGTATGTGTTCCTGGCACTAACCCTCTCAACTAGCTCTACATCCAAGTTATGTATGTAATCATCATCTTCATGTCCCTCACCACACTACAGCATTGAAAAATTCATTGAATCGAGTACTTTGCAACATGGACATTTTTATTTTGTGCACTATTTTCCTTACCAGAAAACATATTCTTGAGTTCAGAGATTTCATCCTCCAGCACGTGATACTGAGTGACTGAAATCTGTTCCTTGACTCCTATATTTTGTATAACACACCTAAAAACTATAATAACAAATACATTGATGAACCTTATTTCTATAAAATAGTTGCAAGTGTGTGATTTAATTTTTAAATTTCAGCAGCTGTCTTCTCTATGTCAATAAAACTATTTTCTATCAAAATATTTATTGCAAAAATACAAACAGATCAGCTTCGTATTCTCTCTGGCATCTTTCTTCTTGCTTTCTTTTCTCCCTTCCTCCTCTTATCAGATGGCATCTGCCCCCTCCATGTTATAAATTTGTCAGATGTGATCTCATTTTTAACAGCACAGATTGTAATACCACATAAACACAATTCATAAGTAATGAGCCCATTTTAAATCCCTGTTTTTGCTATTCCTCCTAGTAGAGTCATACTGTATTCTTGCACAACCAAATCTCAGATTTTTAAAAAGTGATCATCACATTTAACATTGCATGTTGGTATTCCAAGAGGAACATGGCAGCCATAAACTACAATAAATATCATCTAGGGACTTGTGGCACATATAACAGATGACTTGGTAATTTCCCCATTCAGCTATGCTTAGAGATGTTTATATCGATTCACAGAATTTGCATTATGTTACCAATATCATGTTAGGTTTCAACTTAAGTGTAGTTCACATGCTTATGAAATGATAATTTCACCTAAAACTGAATTTGTCAGAAGTTGTCTTTGTTTCTTCCTGGTTGGCTTATAGATAGTAAGAGTTGGAAGAGTTATAAAACACAGTACTTAATATAAAAAGGAGAAAAAGATAATTTTTTTTAAACACCTACTTCTTAGATTTTTCTAGAAGGGAAAATAACCAAACTTAGTATTACAGAATTTTTTAGAGGTAGGGAAATTATTTTCTCACAAAATAAAAAGTTCTTTCTCAGAAATTCCAAGAAAGTAATACTTTTGTGACTTTATCAGAAAAACGGATATTTTTTTTTCTCTCAGTCTCAAAATACTGTTCATTATACTATTCTGAATGGCCTGCCATTTTCTGGAAAAAATTAGGGGGACTGTAAAGTCGTTCATGATTGTTGACAATTGAGAACCAATTGCGAAGCAATCAAGTCACTCATGAAATAAAAAGGACAATGATTATAAATAACAAATTTATTTGTGATTTCTGATAGATTTTAAATTTGTTCTTCTCAGAAGGGTTAAAAGAATAACTAGAAAAATTCAGTAGTAACACTTCAGATATCCTGAACAGCTAAGGCTAGTCAAAATCAAATATTTTGATGTGTTTTCATGAGTCAATATTATCAGAAATGAGAAATTGGAAATTACCTGATAATCTTTCATATCTGGGTCAAACAGCAGTGATAGATTTAAGAAAAATTAAGAAAAAATTAAAATCTCTTTTGTCAGTGAAAGTTGAGTAAGTAAATGTTATATCCAAATGATATATCCAAAATGATGTTCTAAAGAAAATACCATAAGAAATAAGCATTAACTCATATTGTTGCCAGAATTTATGTATGCAAACAATTGTGACTGCATGAATTTGTGTTAATATTTCAGGTCCATTATATAGTTCTACCTTATGAGAAGACGGTTGCAAGTAATTGTCTTCAATGCAAAAATGAATCATTCATGTCTGGGTTTTATGTTTTAGAACAAAAAATGAATTAACTAGCTGTCAAGGCATATGAAGTCTCAACCAATAGAAAGTGAAGCAATACTTAATTCAGAATCAGAATCCAACTCTTATTATTCCACGTTTTTCTCTAAAGTAAAACCAACATCATCAGTAAAACCAAGTCCTTTAACCAAAATAAAATCCTTGTTGTAAAGGATATGTCAAAATTACAACAATCTCTTAGAAAACCAAAAGCCATTACAGATAAACTTTCAGATGTCAGTCAGTAACTAATCATGACTATTCTGAAATATCTTAATATAGACTGAACCGTCAGTGCCCTGCCCTTTTGGGAAGATGCAAGCATGTAGGCATGGGAAAACAGCAGGCATTCTAGCTGTGATAGCTGTGCTTGAAACCCACATTGTTTGACTCTACAGCACAGTTCCATTTAATCATCTCCAAGGGAATGTATTTTATTTGCTTCAGTCCTGTCTTTCTTACCATGTGCTTTAGAGAATTGTGTTTACTGTCAGGTAAAGCTATTATCTTTTTTTTTTTTTTTTTTTTTTTTTTTTTCTGTTGTATATGCAATTGTTTTGCTGGTTCCTTTCATCTTTTCTTCTGACAATATCATAGGGAGCATTGGTGACATTACTGAGAACAATATCTATCAGAAAATTGAATAAAATCCAACAAACACAATAAAATTTTCTATCCCAACACAGAAATAATGGGTTTGCATCCTCTGTTTGTTGATGCTGTCTCTATCAAGTACTCTGGTTTGAAAAAGCTGCTAGTACTATTGTTGGATAGAGAATATAGACTTCTTCAAAGACGGCTCCACTGTCCCACGCAAAGGGCAAGCAAGCTGTAGCTCTGTTCTTTTGATACAGCTGCAGCATTATAGGCAGAGCAAGACCCTTCTTCCACAATGCTTGAGTAAGCAAACTTTTGTGTGGACATTGCTGCAAAATAATCAATTACAATGTTATAGAAGCCTCCCTTCATGGATTTTATCAGTCTGTAGAATGGTCAGAGAGATGAGGTTTATTAAGAAGACATTTCTGAAGTGGGACAGACACTAGGACGACCTGTAGGAATTGTTTTTGCCCTGACTCCTCACAGCACTTCCCATCCCCATAGCCTGGACAGGGACTTGATTATGACCTTCATTGATGTGATGAGGAGAGGCAGCAGCCCTCCACATGATGGTTTTTCTTGGGGTGGCAGGTGCTGATTTCTCTGCTGACTGCAAACTAAAGTAAACCAAGGTAAAAGTAGCAAATAACTAATCTAATAAAGCAGCCATGTGAACCCACTACTCCCCTGACCCAATTTGCTCTATTTTCCACTTGACACATCTGTTTTAATGCTTTATCAGTTACTGGTTGGGAAGACGTAGGCAGTAGAGAACAGTTGACCAGTTGGCCATCCTCTCTCTCCCTGATGTGGCATGTCTGTAGCATCTAGAGGGAGTGGGGATGTTTGACTGCAGCTGTTTCTCTTGCAGTGCACACCAGGAGGAGAACGTCTGTAGAGTGAGACAGTTAGTGCTAAACAGCAAAAAAAAAAAAAAAAAAAAGGTATCAGAGACCCTATTTATGTCCAGTGGACCCACTCCTCCCATGCCCTGCTAGTGCAACATTCAGCTCTTAAGACTGCTGCAAGTCTCATCAGAATTAATGTTGAAGCCTGCGGACTAAGGTCTATTCTTACTGAAATCTTCATGTCTTATCAAAATCTTTATGTCTTTGTATACTATTTTGTTTCCTAATGCATATTATATTCAGTGTTCTCTCATGAAATATTCCTGAAGAATTTCCTGCTGATGAGAATGGAATAAGATGAATAACTGAATATAAGTCTTTTTCAGCTGCCAGAGATTTTTCCTATCTATCAGTATCAAAAATATAGTTTCTAGGCAGATTTTTTTTTTTTTTCTGGGGGTATGAACAATTTTTGGAAAATCCCCTGCAGCGTTCACTGCCCTCAAATCTTGTCATTTGCTCTACAGCTTGTGCATAAGTTGACGCCCCTGTTTCTTAAAGTTACAGTTAGAGGGCAGGTGTACTGGGGTCCCTTGGCACGGTAAGAAATAACGAGTATGCCAGCATGAACCAAGTCCTGCTTTTCATTTCAGAAACCAGTCAAACCACCAGAGAACAGTGGCTTGTAGGTTACTGCGCAAAGGTTCTCCTGATTATACTAAGAGTCCTAGAAGCTCAATACTAAGAAGTTATAATTAAAATCTGTCACCAGTTAATTACGCAGTATCATTTGAAAGGAACTCTGGTAGTGATCATTATGTCCAGAAGTAAATTTTAAACTGGAGCAGCTGTGTAGAGTTTTATTAAAGTTTTTTTGAATATATTCAGCATTCTTTTTCCCACTCAGTGAGATGAAGAAATGCTGCTCATTTTGTCATTTTCTCAATAATGTAAAATGTATTTTATGTAGAATCTGTTAATAGCAACAAGAAAGCTCAATTAAAGGGCACTAACTGCTGTATGGCTTGCTGGTTCAATACTCATTTACATCATTCAGCACTAAAATCAACCTGGAAACTATTTACTCATCCTTTCCATTTTAACAGTGTGGGAAGAAACACAGTAAAGATAAAAGCAAAGAGAAAAGGCAGCTTACTGTCATGCCTACAGCATATCCTGCGTAGCCAGCCCTGAGACTGCTGCAAGAAGCAATGTGAGTGTGCTAGAAAAAGAGCATCAGAAAAAGTCTTCCCTGACACATTGGGCATATTTGAATTGCAGAGCACAACAACTGGGTAACAAAGTTGTCAAACATACTCCGTCTTTAATCCAAACTGATTTCTTGATTACTCAAGTGGAAAATTAGTTGAGAGAAAGGGAGCAGTATAATCATTGTAAGTAACTGCATAAGACCTTGCCAAGTTTACAATCGATAATGTGCCAATTTTCTTTCTAATTGCTTTGCCACCAGTTTTGGAAAGCTCTAATGTGCTGGATGTATGTTATTTTCAAGGGGAGTTGCATGCACATCAGGAAGCCAACAGTTTGTTAATGGTGAGATGCTGATTTGTTCAGCTGTGCAAAATGAGGAAGGACAGATCACAGAATCACAGAATTGAAGGGGTTGGAAGGGACCTCGAAAGATCATTGGGTCCAACCCCCCTGCCAAAGCAGGTTCCTTAGAGCGGGCTGCCCAGGTAGGCATCCAGATGGGCCTTGAATATCTCCAGAGAAGGAGACTCCACAACCTCCCTGGGCAGCCTGTTCCAGTGCTCCATCACCCTCACTGTGAAGAAGTTCTTTCTCATGTTGGTGTGGAACTTCCTGTGCTCCATCTTGTGGCCATTACCCCTTGTCCTGTCCCCACAAACCACTGAAAAGAGGTTGGCCAAATCCCTCTGTCTCCCACACCTCAGGTATTTATACATCAGATGACTGATGCCTTTCATGACGGGATATTCTCCTTTCTGGAGAGCTGGTTTTTTTGCTGCTCCTCTAATTACCTGTAGAAGGTGTGCTGCATTCTATAGCAGTTTCACCTTTCTTTGGCTGATATTGAGAGTCAGTCTTTATGAGTGGAAAAATTCACAGAATATAAATCTATAAAAACGGGTACATTGGTATGAAAACAGCAATTTTCTCCACTCTTTAAATATCTTGAAAATGAAAGTGATTCCTTGGTGTACTAAAAGCATGCTCAAATGTGTTATATTCTCTTCTCCCAGAGCTCTTCACCCTCCCTCTTTTTATTTTCCATCTTTTTCAGTGAATTATCACCTCTTCAAGGTCTGCCTTGCCTCTTGAGTGTCTTTTTCAGCCTCCACCATCTCACTGTTAAATAGCTCACCACCTTTAGCTCAGATGCGCTGTATCTCAGAATCACAGCATCACAGAGTGGTTGAGGTGGGAGGGGACCTCTGGATGCCATCTGCTCCAACCCCCTGCTCAAGCAGGGCCACCCAGAGCAGGTTGCTCAGGACCATGTGCAGGTGGCTTTTGGATGTCTCCAAGGACACTCCACAACCTCTCTTTGCAAACTGTGTCAGTGCTTTGACACCCACACATAAAGCAGTGCTTCCTGATGTTCAGAAGGAGCCTCCTGTGTGCCAATTTGTGCCCATGGACTCTTGTCCTGGCACTGGGCACCACTGAACAGAGCTTGGCTCTGTCCTCTGCACTGTTCCTTCAGGACAGATTTCTCCATCTCATTTTTGGTTCTCTCTACCTTTTTCCCCTGTTTTTCATGGGCTCTGGCCACTCCTGCATGGGGTAGGCAATTTAGGCATTGGAATGGGCTGCCCAGGGAAGTGGTTGAGTCACCATCCCTGGAGGTCTTTAAGAGACGTTTAGATGTTGAACTTAGTGATATGGTTTAGTGGAGGACTTGTTAGTGTTAGGTCAGAGGTTGGACTAGGTGATCTTGGAGGTCTCTTCCAACCTAGACGATTCTGTGATTCTGTGGGTAGCCAGAACTGCCCTGCATGCTACTGGGGCAGAGCCCCATTACAGGGTCAAGGTTTCTCTGCAGGTCACATGCAGCTAGCATGGCTGTCCTTCCTGAATGCACAGTGCCCCAAAGCCCCACTCATCCCTCTGAGGAATTGCCTGGCTTGTTCATTTTAGGTCAGTGCTGCCTATTCCTGCACCTCTGCATGTGCCTGTTCTAGATCAGCTCCATCTTCGTCCTTCTCACAGGTCATCCAGCAGTTCCCTTCCCTCAACATTTGCATGATTTTGCTGTGGTTTCAGCCATGTCTTTTCCACACTCAGCTTTGTACTTCATCTTACAGGTGCTCATCCTCCAAGTTGACAGTACAGTTTACTAGTTGCTTCCCTCCCATTTCTGATATTTTTGTTAATAAATTTTGATGGCTCTATTTCCATTAACTTCCAGATTAAGCCCTAATATCTGCCTCATTCTCTTAATGAAGGGAATACAGGACTGCAGAAACGCAATTTTTAAAGTCTAACCTTGAGCAATTCGAAGTAAGATTCTATAGAAAAATTGTTTTCAGATATTCACAATGAAGTGAAAACTTTATTTGTTGGCCAGTGATAAATAAACAAATTTCACATAGCCTATAGTGAAGCTTTTAATTCATGTGTGAGTATACTTTTTTTTTTTTCTTTCCAGATGTTTTTTGGTGCTTCAGAGCACCATGTCTGATTTCAAACTCTCTCACAGCAGTGTCTTTTCTTTTTACAGTTTGGGAACAGCAGTGTTAAGACGTAAAAAGAAAAACTCTATTAAAAAAATCCAGCAACAAATGACCTGGATAGATTAGATCAAATGGAGACCACCAGAGAGTTTCTGTGTGAAGGGAGAATAGGAGTTAATTACTCAAATATCCACAGAAATAACACAGACAGTGTTCAGATAGAATTGACTCCTCAACTATATTACCTCTGTATCAAGTTCTATAACTGGTCTAGGAAGACTGAGGGCTCCAGCCTGTTAAGCTGTGAGGGAAAAAGAGTATTGTCTAATTAGTTAGTAGTTCACTTTCTTAAAGACATGAGTTTTATGTGATGTTTTTGCATCTGCTGGTCTTCTTTTCAGCTGCAGTTCCGGACCTGTTGCTCAACTTCAGCCAAATGTGGCATGGCAGCAGTCTCAGGGGTGTGAAGCTACTCCAAGTTTCATAGAAGTGGATTATTGGGTAGAAGAAAGAGATCCTCTTGACAGCAAAAGGATCTTGACAAATGTTTTTAATGCCTCTGCTGAGGGAAAGGCTGCTGTGCAAACACAGTGCTTATCAGATATCTTTCCTAAATGAACAAGAGAGCTTCTGGCTGCAGAAAGCATTTTGGTGAGGGTTCATGCTGTTTGAGACAGCAGACAATCCAGTCAGAGAACACAAAGAATGCAGCTTTCACTTGGTCTACTGAATTGTGTACTTACTGGTTATAGAATTTATCAAAGCATACATTTGTAAAACTGTGAGTTGTGTCCTGTCCTAATTTAAGGTGTGTGCTTGACAGAGCCCTTCTGTATTATTGTGCTGATATTTAGAAAGTCTTTTTAATTCTGAATATGAAATTCCTTTATTTGCTACTTCCGTGTTTTCAGATTAGGGTAACCAAGGCTCTGGAGCATGTCCAGAGAAGGGCTACAAACCTGGTGAAGGGCCTGGAACGCTAGTCCTGTGAGGAGTGGCTGAGGGAACTGGGGTTGTTTAGTCTGGAGAAGGGGAGGCTCAGGGGATACCTTATTGCTCTCTACAAGTACCTGAAAGGAAGTAGTGGGGAGCTGGGGCTCGGCCTCTTCTCACAGATAACTAGTTATAGGACTAGAGGGAATGGCCTCAAGTTGCGCCAGGGGAGGTTCAGGTTGGAAATGAGGAGACATTTCTTCACAGAAAGAGCAGTCAGGCATTGGAACGGGTTGCCCAGGGGGGTGGTGGTGTCACTGTCCCTGGGGGTGTTCAAGGAAAGGTCGGATTTGGTGCTTAGGGACATGGTTTAGTGGGTGATGTTGGTAGTAGGGTGATGGTAGGACCAGATGATCTTGAAGGTCTTCTCCAACCTTAATGATTCTGTAATTCTATGTCATGTTCTTGGAAAAATGGAAAAAGAAGGTGAATTTCTGTTTATTTAATAACTGGACTATCTATCAAAGCTAAAGCAGACAAAGGTGGTATCATTCCTCCCATAGAATGGCTTTTTTTAAGTAACGTCTTGTGTGCAGTTAGCTTTTATTATTATTTTTTTCTGCTCTCTGAATATCCTACTGAATATTCTTACATTTCAGGGCTTCAGCCAAGCCAAACACCAGTGCCAAAATATATAATGAAGTGCAGTAACAGGTATTTGTCCTGGAATTACTACATTTTACAGGCAAAGAAGAACTCTTAAACATGAGGGCTAACCCTTTGTCCAGCACTCTGATGGAGAAAATGAAGTGAGATAGAGTGAGTTACAAGGAGATTTGACTATGCTGTTCAAAATCAGAAAATTCAGGCCTTTGTATTATCTCTGGGAATTATTCTGGTGTGGCACCATAGTAATTCTCTGCATTTAAGGGTCACAGAGGCGTGAAATCCTGTTGTATATTTCAAAGGTCCATCCAAAAGTGAGGCAATTCCTCTGCCTTCAGATTGGGCACAGTATAGTTGCAGTTAACTTGCAACTGGTGTGAGAGAGTTAAAGTTGTGTACCTTTTGAATATACAGCTAACAGCAGGAATCAGGCCTTGGGCAGTCTTTGTGTATTCTGGAAGAGTTTAAAAATGTTTGCCTAACTTATCTCTTCAGCCTGCCTCCTTGGAGATTCTATTAATAATAAGCTCAATTTCTCCATATAATTAAACATATAAATAATGAAACTCAATTTTCCTGTATTAAACATTGCTGTTGAATGCCAGCGAATAGTTTGGTCTTTAAAGAAAAACAGCTCCTCCCTCCCCCTGATCCATGCAAAAAGAATTCAAGGAAATTAATACTCTGATCTGCATATTCCATTATCAATCTGAGTTCAGTGTGACAGTTATAAATATTATTTCTAAATTATTTGTTCCATTTAAAATAATATAGTTGAAATCAAAGTTATATGCAGGGAGGGGAGAAAGATATGTCTGAAAAAATCCTCACTGACACTAATGACTGTCTGTTAATGAAAGCAATTGGCATTTTTTCTCTTGTGATCACTCCAATTCACAAAATGGTGTAAGTATTCATATTCACAACAAATTACTTAAATTACACTAAAAAAAGTTAGAGTATTCCATTGTTTTCCCCTCTCCTGGAATGGCTAGTCACTTCCTTAGGTTTGGGAACTACTGACCTCTCTGTGGGTGCCAGCACAGCTAGAGATTAGATAATTAATCCATAGTAATGTATGTGATGGGTTGTATGGGGACAGCCAGAGTGCAGACAATGCTGCCTGCTCAGGTCTCTGTGCAAGGCATGTTTGAGAAAGAGGAGACAGGGTAGGATCTATGAAGATACATGACTCTTCAGGTTTTTTACTTTGTATTGCCAGAGTCCAGTTAACGAGATTGTATGTTAACAAGATTGTATAATGGCTCTTGTATCTAATTTAGAGATTCATTTTTCTCCCTACAGAATGTGCTCAATATGGGGTTCAATCCAGGGTTAAACTCTTGCTGCTTTGTATTGTCTAGGTTATTAATGCCTGCAAATAAAAATGACTGGAGAAACTTGTCTCCATAGAAACTAGCATCTAACTAAATCTAAGAAGACATTTTCTTCTTTCTCTTTCACCAGACTAGACCAAGAAGAACATGATGTCCTCACCAAATGAAAGGACTTTGTCGTTTAAATATGTAGCCTTCCATTCCTTCCCAGCAAACCCACAAAACATTAATTTCTCTAACACTTATCTTAAGAATACCACTGTTGCTCTCACAATATTCCCAATACATTAGCATCTCTTCATTTATTCTGTAAAAGAACAGGGAAATTCAGATCATAAAATGTGCTAGTGTTGTGTCAGGATCCTGCAGTCTGTTCTTAAAGAAAAAATTCTTTCTTAAAGAAAAATTCAGTCACATGAAAAATTACTTTGAAAAATTTTGTAGCTATTTTCTCATTCATGACACTGAATTCCTGCCAGAAGCAGAACATTGCACAAAACCTGTTATTCAGGCCACGTGGTGCTATTTTTTCTTGTATATTGACATGTAAGTTTGAGTTCTTCTAAGCTTAAGAAAACCGAAAGTCGAATAATGGGAGAGAATACAGTAAAATATAAGCACAGTGGTGTGTAAAAAGTTTTTTTTTTTTTTTCTTTTTTTTTTTCCCCTAGGGTTAAATTACTTGTGTTTCTTTATATGTCCTCTCTTTCTTCTCCTTGAAATTTTGTCCTATCAGAATTTGAAGACTCTAGCCATTTTCCTGGGTTTTCCAGATTGCTGGAAAAATGGCCAGAGTGGTAGTACTGTGTAGATATATGGAATTAATGCAAATGTCATACATGGATTTCCTTCAGGTCTGCAAGCAACCTGATGCATTGCATTGGACTGCTGAGATTATCTCCCTTGTGGAAGTGTAGTAGAGGCACTGAGATGGCTTGGCATGCGATACATAGGTGGTTTGAGACACAACAACCTTTCTGTGTATGTGCAGAATATAACTCATATGAGATGTGTCCCTGCACCCTGTCTAAGACACAGAGCTTACACACATACTTCTGTATGGGACTTGTAAACCAAGACATATGCCACCTACAAATTTATATCCTCCAGTGCCTTTTTTTCCCATCACGTCTAAATTTAAGATGAAATTCACTCAAATAGCTGTTCTCCTCTGGGACATAAAACTCAGTTTTAATAACAGATGCCATACTCCTTTATTTATTTATTTATCATGTTGCGTGCAAACCTGAATTAAAGTCATTACGATACATGACTTCTAAGCAGAGGACTTATATCATGACAATGAGTTACGAAAACAAAAAAAAATCTACAAGTTCTGTCTTTTTCTGTCATTGTAAATAGGGCTGCAGAGACCTTTGTCACTTAGACAATCTCTTAGATACTTATCTCACTTAGATAAACTGTTTGAAATTAGAAAGATTAATTTTTACGTATACCAGTAAAAGACTCTATACAAAGATTCTGATATTAGTGGATGTCAGAAACTGATGTCATGAGCTTGGGTTTTAAAATGACTTCACATCATTTTCAAGGAAATGAGCAATGTACTTATACCCTATGGCAAATAAAAAAATGAAAATTGTTGAAAATAGCTTAAAATCTATTTCCCATACCTGAATTATAATTAGAGTATTAGATACAGGGATTTGTTTTTAAGGCTTTGATATGTCAAAGATCTGTCTCTGTCAAGCAGAGATTGGGATGAATGGATCCTTCTCAAAGGGGGCAGAGTATTTGAACTGTAATGACCATCTCACTGCCAGAGGTCAAAAGCATGTGGATTCAAAAGCTGGCCACCTTCCAGTTCACTCTCCAAGGCTTCTACTTATTTTAGTGAGCTTGGCGGTGCCTAAAGAGCCTGGAAGAGATCAGCATTTTTCTTTCCAGTCTGTTAAATGTTTCCTTTTCAGATTGAAATGTGATTGGTTCAGAGTGACAGAAGTTTTGGGGAAAATGCTTTGGGAGAAAGTAGTTGTCATCCTTACAGCACTTTGGGTTTTCTCTGGGGTATAGATATAGAAGACAGAAAGACAGCAGAAATCAGATTTCCCAGCTGTCTTCTTATTTGCTCGTAAGTACCACATGGTACCATCATGTCTGATGAAGATTCATTCAGGTATTACTTGAATGTAAAGAAATTTTATTTATTAACCTGCTTGTTTTGGATTTGTGCTAGATAGACAGAAAGTGAAATAAGAGAATAGAGATACAGATGTTTTTTAACGTTTTCTCCCTATTTCCTTCATCCAAACCCAGAAATCTGTCTGTACCCTAATGGCTGGGCCTACGCTGTTCAGCTGCAGCACCCTGGTTTTGAGGGCCTCTGTCCTGGTGATGGGCCCTTCCAGCTGGAAGGAAGAAAAGCTGAGGCAGCATGTGACCCTGACCGAAATGCACCTGTGCTCCACGGGGTCCACCTTCAGCTCTTCTGCCTGAAATGTGCCTCAAGGCCTTCGGTGCTACACATCATGCTGTATTTACTCCATAAATTGACTGTGCATGTTTCTGTCTCTCTGCTAACTTGGTGTCACAGTCACCTCATCTGTAAACAGATGGCACTTTGTTGGGCTAAGCAGTCCCACCTGAGGGACAACCTGGAGTGAAAAGGTCTGCATGCTGCTTTCCATAGTGGAGGAAAGGCCATTTTTGCAAACACCAAGCAGAGCACTGTCTCCAGTCCAGCAAGAAATGAGGGCCTTGTCGCCTGGTTTATTCAAGGAATACGTGGAGACGGAGGGCAGAAGTTAGTTGTGGATTTGTCAAAAGCAGCATAGAGTCAGGGCATGCCAGTTCTGCTTGCCAGGATGGATCAGGATGAGTTCAGCTGGCCATGAAGGATACCTACTGAAAGGTATGTTGAAGAATGAAGTGCTCTTGCTAGGAAAGGCAGTGAAAACTAGTTTTCTGTACTCAAGAATATCCAAGCAAATAAGGTGGAAGGCTGGTAATATCACGAGTTTTCCAGCAATAGAGACAAAACAGAAAAACTGTAATCTCTGTAAAACTTGTCTTGATCTGTTAGGAAAACCACAAGACAATCCTTCCATCCCCATGACCTTGCTCCTGCTCTGTGTGCTCCTTTGCTGTCTCTGAGCTCCAGAAAGTAGCTTCCTCCAGGGCCTTGTCAGCAGCTGATGGAAAGACCTGGGGGCATCTGCAATGTTGTCATTGTGGCAGTTCATTCACCAGCAGCAGTGAAGGAGCTACGAGTAAAGAGAACCATCTGTGGGGTTACAAATGCTGGGGCAATGGATTTTCTTCCCTCTGGCCAGAGCTCTCTGGAGGCCCTACCCTTCATCATTCCACAGGCTGCAGCAGGTGCTGGTGCAAATGTGATCTGCAGAGACCCTGCTAAATCACTGTGATATGCCATACAGAGGAGAGCTGGGAACAAATCAGGTCCTGAAGTACTAAGGCTTGCGGGATTGCTGTTTTTCCTAGAGGTACTCAATGCAGAGGGTAGTTGGGGTATGTCTGGACATCCTGGAGATGTCCTGTGAGCTCATGATACTGATTTAGACTTGGTTGGCAGTCAGTGGGATAAACCTTGAGAAAGTGCAGTTGGATGAATAAAAACCAAAGCATTTTGGTGGAGAAGAGCAGGAAATAAATGGATTTTGATTTTGATTAACCCACCCATTTAGGCACTTGAGAAAAAAACACATCAAGTAGATAATCGTATTTAATCACCACCACAGCAAAGCAGATGACCAATGAAAGAGAGCAACATTTTATTGAGTTCTGAGCATGTGAGGAAAAAAATAAATCTATGGCTGTCACAAATGAATGTTTCTTACAAACAGGTAATTATTCATAATGAGTGGCATAATGATTTCTCCCATTTTCTTTGGTAAGTTGCTTCAAGACATCAGTGGTGACAGATTATAGACAAATCCATAAGCAAAGTGCACAATAGAACACTCACCCTGTTCAGCGGGTGGGTGTTTGAGCTGTATTATAGCAATGTCTTCTGGGCTTTGCAATTTAGTAGACAGACTCTTGGAGCTTTCGCTCACTTTCAAAATACATTTATTTTCTCTATGAGCTGTCGTTTCTGGAAGGGATTACTTCTAAATTTTAATTGTAAACCTTAACTCTTTGCACAAGAATCTTGAAGGCTAAGGGCAAAAATTGAACTGCAGATAGAAAATTAAATATACCCAACCAAATAGATGGAGCTTATCTTAAAATATAAGGGCAAGAGGAGTCTGGTACTCATAACTATAATGCTGGCTGTTAGTAGGTACCTGCTTTTTCCCTTTCCTTTCTTTTTTGATTCAATTTTATTCAATTCTGGTTTGTTCTATTGTATCATAACAGAAAGAAGCTAGCTTGGAGGGGACTGGGGAATATTTAAAATAAATGTATTGTGTTATAACTCATTTAAACATTATAACTCATTAAACAGTTCACATTTCATATGTTGCACTTCCATCTTGAGAAGAAGTTAATCACCTTTACAGGATTGCAGGTGTTTATTAAAGCAGCAGAAACTGAAGGCTCCAACACTTAACTGGACTGGGTCTTTTGTGAAAAATCATGGTGAAAAGACAGTAAGACAGAACTGATGGTGATAAAATAAATGTGAAATCCTGGGAGACAATCATCCTCTGTATAAAAATAAAAAGGCATGGAGAGAATTTTAAACATTTAATCAACCCTATCAAGTAAATGTGTATTCAGCAATTAGTGTTGTTAATGCATTTGATTAATAAATTGCATCAATGTTTTGCAGTGAACCTGGAAGAATTTTCCTGCATATGAAAAGCATTTTTTTAATTTTCACTAATTGAAAAGAGAAGAGTGTTTTTTTAATTACATGCATTATTTTTTTAACAGAACAACTGGTTCACAGCAAAGATGCTTCTGAAGGTCACAGTAACTATAACAGTCTTTATTTGTAAAAGTAAATAGAAAGCAGAAGTTGAAGTGTGTGGTATTTTACAGTAAAAACAAAGGCCAAAGATTTGCAATATTTTTCAGAATCAGAAAAGGCAAAATTAAGGTCAAGGAACAACATGGTTTAATTGTCCTGGTTTCTACAGCCTTAGCTCTCATCTCTTGCTGTCATAAAGAAAAGTGAGAAAAGTTTAAAAAAGCAGTGGCAACTTTTCTTTTCCTTCATTCTGCTCTTTGTGCTGGGGTAGAACAGTGGATTCCAGTGAAAAGCTAATGCAGGATACTAAGATTTTGACAGCAAACCACCACTAATTCTGATGTTACCCATATTATAGTGATTCAGGCAAGTAGAATAGAAGAGTAGAGTCAAAAGCAGAGTGCTAGGGATCATCTAATGTTTGCAACCAACTTCTTACTACCAAAACTTGCAAAGAATTAAGATTTTTATTTATTTATTTTTAGCTTTTATAACTGGAAAAAAAAAAAAAAAAACACACAATTTCTATTCTCTGACAACTTCAGTCCCTGCAAATACACAAAAACTGCCACATTAGGCAGCTATGTGCTCTCCTGTGTTAGGTCCCTAAAGAACAAGATGTGGAAATTCATGCTTTGGGGCATTAACATTTCAATAGAACCACTCCAAATAGTTGTTTATGAAGTTTATTTTCTTGATCAAGCCATCAAAATAGTGCTATTTTGAAGCTGATGATGCAGAGCTGGTCTCAGTGCTGTATGACTGGCATTTTTTCTAGGATGTTTCAGTCTTCCCCAGTGGCTCCACAGCCAAAAGAAATGAATCAGTCAGTGTCACTAGACTGCTCTGTGCTGCATGTACCTGGGTCATGACCATCTGGGAGGACTGAAGAGCAGTACTGGCAGTACTACAAAGATTTGGCAGAATCCTTTGGCAAGTGTCTCTAGAAGTTTGCTCAACAGTGAGAAAAAAAAAATACTGGCATGCAGCTTGTGAAGATGGTGGCAATGAGGAGGATTATTGCCAGGTACACTGGAAGGGTTGTATGTAAAGGATTATTGTCAAGTATACTGACTTCGCAACACCACCCCAGGAGATGTAGCTGTCAATCTCATTAGGAAAAAAAAAAAAAAGAATTTACCAAGAAGCAGAGGTGTGCATACTAACTGGGGATATAATTGGATTCAGTTTTCCTGCAGATACTCTACTTCTTCTCTTTCAGGCATGAGCTGAATTCAGAGTCTGATCTACTTATCTTGTTGGGTAAGTAAGTGATGATTCCTTGGTCTCCCTAAGCTGTGTTCAAGGAAAACTGTAACTAGACCCTGGAGCTGAGACTCTCCATAGTAACTCAACCACTGGCATTATGGAACTGCTTCTTGGGGGATGTTAAACTGAAGGGACCTTGCAAGCACAGGCACATCTTCCCATCTCATATCGACCGTCAATGGTTGGTAGCCAGGCAACCCAGTAAGTTATAGGGTTTTCAGTTGGACCACTTATGTGATCCTACTTCAGCAGCAGGATCAATAACTCCTGCTTCCTAAAGGACTGTGTCTCAAGGCTGTGAATGAGCATGGGTTCTTTGATGTCTGAAAAGGGTTCAATTAATGTATTGGTCTAACGGTTTTTCTTCTTGACCCAGACAACTTTTTCCTTTAGGCATACGGAAACATCTGCATCTGTTTTTTTTTTTTTTTTTTTTTTAAATTGACGTATAAGCTAAAAGTTATTAGGGAGAATAAAGAAAGAACAGACATGAGACAGACATGCCTCATTTTCTTGGGAATCCAAGTTAAAAACTACTGGGACTTTCAAAGACTGCATTTGCAACTTAAACCTAAACATTTGATTTCCTGACTAGGGGTGGGAAATGAGGAAAACAATAACCACTGAGTCTCTGGAATGGTCTTCTGAAACAGGCTCATGCAGCACGTATTATACGGCTTGCAAGGCTGGAGCAGCTGGAGTTTTCATTTGGAAAAGCAATGCAATAAAATGAGCAGCTGTGAAAAGCACATGGAATGGGAATTAAAAATGAATGTAAAATAAATGTATGCCCAAGTTTTGTTTTCTCATTTGAATATGACACTGAATTCAAAGAGGAGTCATTGCAAACAGTTCAAGCTAGAAGAGAGCATAGAGAAAAGAAAAAGTCTGTGTTGAACATTCACAATTGTACTGGCTTTGTGACAATAGGTTAAGAAAGAGAAATGAATAGCAGTCTTGTATTCATATCCAGCATGCAAAATTTGCCAAAGTTTTTTTTGTATTCATATCCAGTTCGCAAAATTTGGAAGTTCTAGAAAAGCATGTTAACTGAACCACGTTATGAAAACCTCCTATCAAATGTTTTCCAAATAAAATTTCCTTAGTCAATGGTTAGATCAGAACACCCAAGATATTAAAAAGTCATTAAAAGTTCCCAAACAAAGTCTGTATTGATTTACTTCTTTCTCAGATTGGTGACTGCCCACATTCAGGCATTTGTGGGTTATCCCATTTAATTTGCAATTTTGCCATTACAGGATTAGTTTCTTACAGTCATTGAAGTTGGTCTTTGAGAGTAAATTAATTCATAGGAAGTTCTAATTACAAAAGCATTCATCTATTTGTTACATTAATTGTGAACTTTAATGCTTGTTGTAAAAATAGCTGAATTGATACAGAATGGGTTTTATTGGAGAATCCTGGAACATATAAGCGAAGTAACATAAAAATGGAAATCTTCCTCTTGAAAATGGACACAGCTGAGAGAAAGAATTTAAGTGGCGAGCTGAGGAAATGGAGCAAATTTAGGTAGTGAATGTAATCCATTTCCTGTAAACATGAGGAATATTCGACAAGCTCTCCAATAAGAAACCCGTGTGCAGTCATGGTCAGAAGAGCCTTCTTATCCTTAGAAATCAGAGCTTTACCTTCTCTGGCACATCATCTGGTTCCTTCTTGTAGCAGCTTGAATAGCATCCAATAAACAGTTGATGAAGAGTATATGTGACAAGATTGTTTTATTTTGTGCCACTGAGCAATTGTGGACAACACAGCTCTCTTTTGCTCTTTCAATACTGCAGGCTAAGACCCATTTTTCTGGTGTGCAGCATAGCTATTTGCTTGTGGAAATATTGCCTGTGTGGGGAGGCTGACACTTATGAAAAAAAGTTTTCTGAATACATTGGGACAAATGTAAATAAGCCAGAGCACAGGAAACATAGGCAATTAAGATGACAAAATACCACATTGTTGACATTGCCTTTATTATTTGTCTTGATTTATTTCATCTCAAATGGCTGGCAGCAACAGAAGGAGAGTGAAGAATAAAGTTTGCTATTTTTCACAGATAACATAACTAATTACCCATAATCAAGCCCTCACTTCTTATTTGTTCCCCAACCAAATTTCTCATTTATACGGAGGAAAAAAATGTCAGAGAGCACACCTCTTTTTGCTTGCATTGAAGATTTCAGAAACACCTTGTAATGTGAATGGGCCTTGAAATCTCCCACTCTTCCTTTTACCAGGTTTTTCCCAGCTTTGTTTACTCCAAGGCTCTCCTGCTTTGCTACCACCACATTCCTATGATTTGCATAGCTTGACTGAATGCCAGGTGAGTCCCCTGACATTTTGTGCAATATGGATATCCCATGTGTGATACTGCAGGAATCACTCAGCTAAAACCAGAAGCATTATTAGATCCTCTCTGACAGTTCTCTAATTGTGAAAGAGGCACATAAGAGTGTGAAAGAGAGAACCATATGGGCAAAGGCAATCTGCTTCTTGAAACAGCTTTGGACTGAGTGTTGAAAGTGCAGGCTGGTCCATCGGAGTCCTTTCTGGTCCAAAAGCATGAGTTCAGAATGTAGAAGTATACTATATATAAACTGAAGAGCTTTGGTTAATTAAGACACACTTGGTATTATAAGAATTTAGGAGATTTTATAATTTATGAGATTTTGTAATATTTGCAAATTGGTGGTTAATTTCCATGCAATGACAAAGAATATATAAGTTTTTAGGAAATTTTGATACATTTAGCATTGGGTTTTCTATGTTTGGATTTGTTAAGTCTTTTGAAAAAAATGAGAATGAGATGCATCACAAAGCCTTACTATGAGAAATTAATTTTTCTCTTTGGTCGTCTCTTGCTTTATTTCAGAAGAACAGTAGCAACAACACAGTTAAAATTGTAATTCCAACAGTTATTTCCAGGCTCCTTTTGGACAGTGTGATTCTGTTCCTGATACAAACTTTGAGTAATGCATCAAAATGTGACATAGTTTTGAATCTTAACTGCTGTGTAGCATCAGCAGTTTTAGTGCTACCCTGGTTTCAACTTGGCCCAATAGGTTGGTCCAATAATCCCCAATTTTTAGAAGGAAAATCTGATTAGAAAGGGCAAAACAGATCCTGTCTGCTTTTTGCTCAGAATTCATTATAATGGGTTTCACAAAAGCTGTTTTTAAAAAGTCTTTTGAAGAATTTGATAGTCTGCTTTAATTGTTGTGCAATTATGTAAAGAATACCTAAACAATCTTTTCCATGTCAATAAGAGTTGCCCAATATAGTGCACTTCATCTCCATGCTATGACAGTAATTAGGAAGAAGAGAATGTTGCACGGCAATAATGCTTCTCCCTTTCATCTAGTCTCTATTAAACACAGTAAAATTCATGTTCTCTTTGATGCAGCTAAAGCCAGTCTCTCCATTTTGCATTTCCTACCTGGTGCAGTGCTGCCTGTAGCAGAAAGCCTTTGAGCTGGGTCCTGGAGGAGTAAACCCACTGCAGCACACAGGGAGAAACATGGACAAGTCTCATTAGAAAGAATGATGTGATTAATATATCTAACTCCCTATGCATTGCTTGTAAAAGGTTGTTCTTTACACACAAAAGAACTCCGATGTTAGAACATAATTATCCATGTATTTGTTGATACCTTTGCTTCCATACAAAGAAAAAATTGTACTTTTCTTTCTGCTTTTGAAACTTATCTTTGAGAAAAACTCATCTTTTTCAGAAATCAATCTAACTGTTTTTCCTTTGATGACTCAGTGTAATAATAGGAAAGATCCATGAATAATCATTGCAGGAGCCTTAAAGTATAATTGTAGTAAGCAGTTTAACTTCAAAGGCAAAACACCTAAGATAAAATGATATACTGCAGCCTACTAATAAATTCTCTTGACAGTTAATTGTTCACATAACTCAGAAAAAAAAATTCTAGTAGTTCCACTCTGTGTGACTTTATGCAGCACTCTTACATTGGTACATTCAAATGTGACAGAACATAAATTTTACTTCCGTTAATTTACCCATGAAACTTCTCACATTGAGGTCTTGCAGTTTGTTAGGTTTCTTGAAATCCAAGGAAGTGACCTTCTAGAATGGACTGAAAAATAATCTTTTTAATGCAAACCTTCATGTCAAAGCTTAACATGGAAATTCTCACAGTCTATATTAAGGAAAAAAGCTTGTTATTGCCCCTTGATCATTTAAGAAAAATAATATTTGCATGGTGTATATTGGATTCAAAACTGTAGAGGAAAATCAAACCAGTGAATTAACTGAAGGGCAGATACTATAATTGTCTGTACTAATAGAGAAGCTTTTAATAACCTTATCTGTTCTGATGATGTTGAATAAGTATGTCTTCATTTTAATTTATATAGTTGGACCAGTTCATTAGCTAGTCAATTCAAACTTTAAAAATACAATTGCAGTTTCCAAAGGGAATCTTCCCATCTAGACATAGAAATTAAGTGTCATTTTCCCCTTTGACTAGTACCAAACAGGGAGGTGCAATAACCATAATAGCCGTAAGGGGAGAAGTGCAGTGCAACATAACCGTAGCCTCCCATTCCAACCCATTGTATATATGGTAATGGAAAACTTCTAAGGATTTATGGAGAGGAACAACATAACATTTTAACATGCCGTGATTCCTGTTTAAGGTGAAATGGGAGCTGAAACCTTAAAAGCAACAACAGATTTAGGAGGAAATGAGAGCGTGGGAGGAGAATATATCTGCCTTCCTCTACTGTCCTGCTGTGCCACTAGGTACGGGCAGACGTGAGAATCTGAGAAATTCAATAACCTTCTAAATACACACAATGGTCTTTATTATATTTTATTGTAAACTTGTCCTTTATTAATAGATTTTTAAAGCCCCTGAAGACTTTTTTGAGTCATTACAGTTAACCACCTCAGTTTATCAGGTTCTTCCCTACCCTGTAGCATGTGCTAGCTCTCTGGTCCCAGAACTGCAGATTGGCAGAGCTCATCTCTATCTTCTGCTGCTTAACTTCTCTTCTTCTTCCCACCTGAAGCTCATGAGCTTTGCTGGTTGTTTCTGGAAGTCCCTGTTAATAGGTATAATCATTTCACCTGATCTTGTTGCTGACTTTGACTCTCACAATGATATTCAAGCAAAGACCCTTTAGAGCATTTTGCACCTGCTGGATATAGAGATGCTCCAGAAATCAAGAATTTTGAAGGCAGTGTCTTGTAGTATGGAAATTCTCAGATGCTACTGGAATCTGCAATTTTGTTTGTTTGTTTTATTTTGTATTGATGGAACATTTGGAATTGCACATATTTTTGATCTTGTTTAGCAGGGTTCATTTTGTAATCTTTGATGTCACTGTCCAATGTGTCTCATGTGTGTTACCTTTTCTTTGTACATCTATGTTTATCTGAACATAAACCTTTAGTGACAATAAAAAATAAAAGAGAATAATTCTTCAGCATTTTGTATCCTTTGAGAGTAGGAGTATCTTACCAATGGATGACTTAGCACTAAACCACATAAAATCCACCAAAATTCTGTTTGCTTAGCACCTTTAATTTATAAAACTTTTTATTTGGGAAAGTGATTTAGCTGTAATGCTTTCATTCAACTCTTACAAAATATGCACAAGCTCTCAACCATGCAAGTTGCAGCTTTCTCTCCAAGTCCGTCCCATAATATTGATATAATTGCAGCATATTTAACAGAAACAAACCTGTCCCCAAACTAAGGAAGCTGCACAGTCTTTAATTAGTGCTTGCAAAACATGACGGTGATCTCACAGTCAGCCTTGTGGGTTAGAACACAGCCTTATAAGACATTGCTGTATGTACTCAGACTTGCCTAATCAGATTGAATGAGTTCCACATTCGTATACCGGGCAGTAAAGGTTAAAAATCCGTAAAATTTCCTGTACCAAAGCCAAACTATTTCAAAAGCAAAGAGAAGTAGAGGAAAACCCAATGTCAGAAGTTCATTAAACAGAAACAGTAACAAAGCTCCTTTTACTCAAGTCAAACACAAAACACAGAGACTATGCTCAAGTATAGGGCTCTAGGAAAGGAAAGGTATTTCATTGCATCTGGCTGCTGCTAAGTCTTAAAAAGGATAGCAGACATGGCAGAAAAGGGATCTGGAGAAGCATAATGCCTGGGTTTCCATGAGAGCAGAGTTTTCACATGCGGTCATCAAACCGATTCCTTCAAGTGATGTTTCCAGGTGGTCTGTGACACGTGTGACCAAAAGCAAGAGAAAAATTAGCAGTTATTTTTGCTTTGAAATCATCCCAAGTAGCTCTCACCCTCTCCATTTTCCAAAGCTCCAGCATGTTTTCTCATATGCCATGAATGGTTTACTACAGATACATACAGAAGAGGGCCTGACCTCTACAAATCTGGATATTGAAATTCTGATGAATACATTTTTTTTGTACACATTTTTTGAATATCTGCCTAGGAATTTATGGATGTTCCACTGTGCAATATTTAGGACAACTAGGAAAGCAAATTTAGGGCCTGAGACTATAACCATAAAGACAAACAATTGTTTAGGTATTTACAGAAAGGCCTATGGTCACAAATATCTCCCTTTCCAAGTATATTTGGAATAGTTAGTCCATTTGAGTGAATTAACTCGCCATACTCAATGGGACTACTTACACATCCTGAGGTGTTTTTATGACCTAGAGCTTTGATTGTGACTGAGAAAATATGACTCCTATTGACAGACCCAGGAATAACTTCTGACAACATGTAGTGAAGGAGCAATTACGTATACACCTGCAGACATTGTGTAATGCTGTGGTCTGGCTGTTACTGCAATTTTGTTTCATCACACAGATGCTTAAGTGGGGCTTTGTGGTTGTGCTTTGACTGGGCAAAATACCAGTATTTCTTAAGTCCCTAAACTAAAGCAAAACTGCTGGAGAAACATAACAATGTACATGTGGTTTATATATATATATTTAGATATTTTTAATCAGGGCCTTAAATGCCTGCCACCAGCTGTCAGAACTCTTAGAAGCTTTTACCTCTGAGTGTAATAGCAGTATCCAGATTAAGTCTTTCATTGTATTAAAAGCATTAAAGAAGCCCACACTTCATTAGCACCTACAATATTAATCACAAATGATGCAACATCAACGAGATTAGCTGTAGTGTAAAGATAATCAAATACACCCTAAAGGCTCTGTATTCCTGCTTATTAACTGCATACTATCTTTCTTACTTTGCCTTTTTTAATTGCTTGAGATGTGGCAATAGTTTCATATGAAGAAGCACCTACAGCTTGCACTTGGTGAAATTACTTGCACGTTGAGTACATTTGTCTTTTGTGGAACAAATAAAGTTGTCTTATGTTTATGTTTCCAAGAGGAACAGAAGAAGCAACTGTGGAGGGAAGGCTCTCTGTAGATGGTGTTATAGTGGAAACAGAAGCTACCTTGTGAAGGGAGAAACAGCTCTTTGGGGGATGGTGTGATATTCAGGTTATCTTTAACAGGGCAGATTGAACTCTGACATTGTTCATAAAACCATTTTCCTTCCCCCTCTGCCCCTTTAAAAACAAAACAATACAAACAACAACAAAAAAAAACGCTTTTATATAGCTCTTCTTTGAGTCAAACCAAAAGGCATTTTTAGATGTAATAATAATAATAATAATATGAAGCCTGTTTCCGTTTGCCTGTTTCCTTTAAAATCATTGTTTTGACTTTTTAAATTTCTTCCTCATAAGGCAGTGTGAAGCTTACAGCTCACAAATATATTTGTCATTTTTACCATGACTGGTAAATCCAGAATTTGGAAATTAAGACAAATAAGTAAATACAGTTTGCAGAATGCCTACTGGTTGGGAATGAGACACAGAACAAGTTCTGACAATGCAGAGGTTGTCAAAATTACTACAGGCATTATATCAGCCAAAACTGATGATATTTTAAAGAGATATCACTTTTGGGCAGGCTGTCAAATTTAGTGTATCTTCTCAGTTATTTCCCTACATGCTTTGTTCCATCAAGGCTAGGGCCAGAGATATTTTATTTCCAGATGCAGGCAAAGAAACAGAAAGTGTTAGAGATATTAGTGAACGTGGGTGAATGAATTGTTCTTCCTAAAGGAATACTTGTCTCTTTTTCTTTTACTTACTACTGTTATTACTAGGCCATAAAGAATGGCTAGTATTCATCAGAAGAAATGTAATCTAGTGCTTTTTTTTTTTTACATGTGAATTTTAATATTTTTTTTTTCTAAAATTAACATAACCAAGTAAAGCAAACTTTGAATATATTGTAAATACCTCCACTTTCTGGACAGTGTGGTTTCTCCACACTAACAGCATAAGTTTTGTGCTATGTAGTCCAGCATGACTCCTGAGTTGGAAATCCTAATGAGTCGAACGTTCACTCCCATACATACCCTGCATGAATTGCATTTTTCTACTAAGCTGCCACATTGCAGAAAATTCTATGTCTTGGTTCATTTGATTTCAGAATTAAGGTATTGATCCCCTACCCTGAGTTCAGGACTTACTTCTTTTTGGTTCAGGTTGATACCTGTGGTTGTGATGTTCTAAAGAGGAAAATCATGGATGCCTCTGGAAAAAGAGGGGGGGAGAGAGACAGAGAGAGAGAGAGAGAGAGAGAGTGAGCGCTTAGAACTGGCATTAAAATTGTTGTGCAGCCATCACCGTATTTTTAAGTGGTATCTTGTTCCAAAAGTATATCACCTTAGAAGGATACATTTGTTCTGGAAGAAAGCTTGACATTTCTAGAAATACTGTATTGCTGACATCTCTGAGAATGCTTTTTCACTCTAAGCTTGACACTACTGTATCTTTTTTATTAACATTACTCATTTCAGCATTTTGCAATAACTGGATTATATGTGAGTATATAACCTTTAGCTAAGAAATCTTTTACAGATTCTTAACGAATATATTTGTAGTCCATTTATAAGTGCAGATTGAAGACTAGTATAGGAGCCATTTGAAAAGCATATTTCAGAGAAAAAAAAATATCCCCTCCCCCAGAATAAAAGCACCTTCTAATGAAAGGAGTAACAGCAGAGAGCAGAGACTGTTGTTGGATCAAAACTCCAACAACTTTCACTGTATCTGTCATCCCCAGGCATATTTCCTTGCCCTTGACAAACAAGGGCAGATGTTCTGACAACCCTGCTTAGCTCCCTGAAACAGAAGAGGGGAAAAGAGATGAAGATTAGGGCAGGAACATCTAATGACCAAATAGAAATGGATAAAAAATATTCTAATGCTTTATAAGTATATATACATATATTTAGAAAATTGCACTTCAATAAAACCAGAACGTTCCTGGGAAACACAGATTTAGTCAAGTGCTTTGTTGAAGCACATCCAGGGAACTTGCTCCTGTTTCCTCTAGCACATCCATTTCCAGTGCAGCCCACCAGCAGGACAGTCAGCTTGGTAGGGCTGGATCTCTTGGGTAACCTAAGCTCTCAGGTTTGGGTGTCTTTTTAAAGTGGTATTAAACATACGCAAGGTGAGAGAAAGGCAAATCTGCAGAAAGTCGGTGGTGGAGTCAGAGGAAAGGGGGTGGCAGGGACTGAAGATATGGAGCTGTGTGCCTTGTTACTGTCACATTGCACATCTTTTAGGTGAAAAGGCATTAGTGGTCAAAAACAGTTTGCTGGAGGCTTTTTCTAACAGCTGTTGCAAATTGCTCTCTGGGATTGAATAAGTAGGCAGGGCTCTGTAGTTCCTAGTGCCTTTAAACACTATATGCCTGCAGCTGCTAATTAACCTGATTCTCAGAGTAAATCCTCACACCAAAGCAATATTGCTTGGGCTTATTATTTGCTAAATTACTTTGTAATACAGATCCTCTGTTTAAAGAGCTTAAGCCCCAACAGCTTATTCTGACTAGAAGTCAAAGGATCAACCACCCAAGCAATTCAACTGGCAGGTCTGAGAGGCACTGACCTCCTTGCACAAAGGTTTGGCAGCACAGCTACAGCCTGGAGCAGATAGCCACCTACCTGATCATTGCCATTTCTTTCACAAAGTGATGCTCAGAAGACACACAGATGTTTCACATGGGCACTTCCCTTACAGCTTCGAGTGGACTGAGATTAATACTGTTAATTCTGTTGCATGCTCATGGGAGTTGATCCTTGTAAAAGCATCAGTGAGGTTCTTTCCCTGTGTACTATCGAGGGATGTCTGCACAGTGAAAGGATCCTGCAAAAATATTGCATGTCATGAGGAAATAAACTGTACAGAATTCTAAAAGACATCAAAACTAGTGAAAAAGCTTTTACTGAAAAGCATTGCATGCAGGAAATTTAGCATGATATTAGAGGGAAGAAAGAAACTTTGGCTATAATTACATGCATTAAACTCTAAAACACAGCTTTAAGTAGTTGAAAAGGAGCTGCTGGTCCTTTGGAAACCCTAGCACATAATCATCTCAAGGACAGCTACAGAAGGGAGACATGTAATCACTGCTGTTCATTATAATTACAGGTAACAGGAAAATCTCTAATTCCTTTGCTCATCCTGATGAATTAGTAATAGGTGAAAGCAAAAAAAAAAAAGTGATGCTGTAGGTGGAGACAGGCTACGTAATGGAATCTGTTACAGGGTACATTATATTAACATACTTTTTATTTTTATCCCTATTTAATGAGAATCAGCAGTGGAGACAATTATTTTTTTCTTGTTTATTGGATTAGGTTTGTGCAAGGCTATGCTTTTGGCATAGATATAAAAACCATCATTATGCTTATATTTTAATATATTCTTACAACATTTAAAAGGTGGTTATTGTTCTTAGGGTTAAAAAAACCCACTACAAACATACATTTTAGGACTATGTAGTATTTACTATGCAACATAACTATAGCCTACATTACTGTCAAGGACTTTATTAGAGCTGCTGGAAGAAGCTAAATAAATATGATTAATTCTGGACTACTGTAGATTTCATGGCTACTAACTAAATGGATATTCAGAAGGAACACACAAAAGCCCACCAAATTCCTGCTGCATCTAGGATACTAACATGACATCCTCAATGTTTTCACTGATTTCACCTGCAAGATCCATAATCACCATCATCTTTTGACTTTCCAGAAGTCAGGAATAACATAAAAATGGCAACAATATATTGCAAAAATCCAAGGAGCAATGATTCTCCTGCAAATCTTGCTACAATCATAGCACACCCCAAAAAATCTGTTAAGCAACCAAGACCTAAATAATACCATATGAAGACAAAAAAGACTAGTAGCCTCCTTTATAGTGTTTACTATACGATGGCAGTTCTCTAAATAGCTAAAGATGCCATCAAGTATTACATGCAAACTTACCTAATATGAAAACTACCCTCTCTGTAATGGTAAGCCCATTCAATATGACACCTAAACACTATATATACTAAAATCTTACAGGAAATCACTTCCTTCAAAATAAAATTAGAACTGGCAAAAACTCTCTCTGAAGTTTTGAACAAAAATGCAAAGTCTTCAAACAGGCCTCAGGAAGCAAGTCCCTCAAGGGCCAACAGTCCCTCAGTATGTCAGATAGACCAGACCTGGTACTTCTTCAAAAGAAAATCCTCTTATCAGCAAAACTATCGAGAACAGTGCATCCTTGTGATGAAAATGTACTGGAAAAATTCCTGAGCACTTACAAGCACTGAAAAACAGAGTAAATTTGGAAGGAATTGCCTACAGGCTTTATGAAGAAGGCAGGAGAAGGCCTGGGAAATGAGGTCTGGGTTAATAATGCTTAAACATAGAGACTTGGTGCAGATAATGATTTGATGACATACAAACACTTTCACTGAGTCTTTCCACAACTAACCTTGCCCTGAAGTGATAATTTCATGTTATAATCAGTAATTCTTTGTTAACTTTTCTCCAAAAGGACTCCCTTGTTAATGAGACTAGCCATGAATTTTATCTTGTCTAGTTGATAAACATGGTTAAGCTAAATATAATTAAGTTAAAGTCAGAACAAGTGTTCCCAAACACTGTTTACATTAATGTTTGCTGATACAATTTCAGAACTGAAAAAAAAGTACTGAGACACCCTGTTTTTTCAAGCCCTGTAGGTTTTTCAACAGGGATAGTATGCCCTGCAGTCATGGCCTCCCATGTATCCTTAGGCTTATCAAAACCTCTTCATTACCAGAATAGAAAAAAAAACAAACGTACAGTAGAATCAGCATAGCGAGGAGGAAGGCTGTATGTTATCCAGGGGTGGAAAATGGGATAAACTGCAATAAATTAATCAACTGAGCAAGCTTAAGATGCTAACAAACAGGGAGATTAATATATATATATATATATATCACAAAACAACAACAACCCCAACAAAACAACCTCAAAACATTGCCATATCTGATGGGGTTATAGAAAACATTAAAAAAAAAAAAAGTATCTATTACTAATTGCAATTTTCCTGGTTATATATTGCTGTCTTTCATTGATTTAAACCACCTTATAGGATGTACCACTGGGGATGAGATTAGAATTGCATATTCAAGATTAAATATAATTAAGTTTGCAATGTTTGCAGAGAAGGGCAAGAATTGATTTCACTGGAGGCATCAACTTCACTTTTCAAAGCCAGGCCGCTTTTATTTATTAGTCTCTCTATAGTTTTAGTATTTTAATTTAATTTGAGCAGCAACATTCATAAACTTCACGTATAGGTAATCCCTGAATGTACCAACTAAAGAAAAAATATTCTCCTGATTAATGATTATTATGTTAAATTTCACAAAACGATCTAAAAGGGAAATAAAAATATAGCAAAAAAAGATGTATGTATATAATTTTATATATATATATATATATATTAAATTAAACAAAGCTCAGCAAAGGAAGGAAAAGACAAAAATATAAGAGCTGTATTTGTCCAAGATGTCCAGTTAAGGAGAGATTCCCACCAGCCTGCAGACTTCAGCTCACAGCAGCTGCTGTAACATCCACTTCTACCCCTTCTACACTGTTCATAACTCAGTAGTACAATACCAATGTGAGGTTCAAATGAGGCCTCTGAGTTTTAGTTAAGAAGCAAGCCATGGGTACTGAAGGATTTTATTGGAAAGCTTCCATCTGGTCCAGAAACGAAACTCCGTCAGGAAGATGGCATATCATATCCTGCTTTCCTTTCACAATGCACCAAACTCCAAGTACTTTTCCACACAAAATAAAACACAACATGCATACTTGAAAGTATGTATTCACCCATAGCATTTATACCCACAAAAATATACACATGCTCATACTTCTTTGTCCCTAGATACACGGTTTGCAAAACCATTGTTTATCAAACCATAGAGGACTCCTGTGAGTGTTTGTGAGGGACATGTACTTTTATGGTTTTGAAATATCCTCTCTTGCAGTGTTTGATTACTCATATATGACAAAAGGAGGACCACAATTTCCACAGTGGAGATTTTTCACAATCTGGGCGCTTGTGAAGTCTCCATTGTAGAGAAGAATATAAAATGCAGCTTCAAAGTCTTTCATGAGATATTTGTGAGAGTGCAGAGGTCCTGCTGAACATCAACCAGAGCTGCCCTCCAAGGTCATTTACATGGCTTTGAAAATTTGCAGCTTTCTGCTGAGTCTATTACTAATCTTGCTGCATTTGCTGGTATTAATGATGTAGCACTGGACCAGAGTTTAAATGTAGGTAGAGACCAAGAGAAAATAACTGAAGAGTAGAAATGTTCAGAATCCACCTTTATGTCTGAGTGCTTGGCAGTGCCTGGTTCCTGTCTTCCCCCATGTCCCAGCACAGAAGGTAGTTGTTGAGAGCTCAGGACAGGTCTTCTCTCTCCCACCCAAAGGAAGGAGAGAGAATTCAAGAGAAGGCTGGGCCTATACACTACTGGTTATATGTGCTGGGAAGTATGCTGTCTCAGTGGTGACTGGTGGCCAGAAAAAGCAGAGAAAGTAATATCCATTGGATTTACTAAGTCTCACCTTCATGTAGAACATTTTTTATTTAGTAGAGAGACACACAGAGGGCAGAGGATGTGCAGAAACATGGTATGATGGGGAAAGATTTGGTGGAGGAGATCTAGGGTTTGGTGGTAAAGTTAAATAGAAGATACCAATGAACTAAACAGGTGATGGTGACATTGAAGGCACCAGCTTGAAGGGAACAAAATAAACATGCTAATCCTTCAAGCACAACAGGTCACTTCTCTTCACGTCTTTAAAACAGGTGCATATAATCTTTGCATTCATCAAGAAAGCATGAAAAGGCTTAGTGTGCATTAGAAAACTGAAGCAGAAACAGCGTTTTCACTTTTGGACATTCATTTCTGTTAATATATTTGCAAGCTAGAGGAATGTTACGAGGAGACCAGCAAAAATGATGAAACTAAAGGAATTAACTAATAAAAACAGAATAATGTATGAACAAGGCTGTTTTTTCAATGGGTGGAAAGTTACATGAACGGCACTCAAGAAAACTCTCCTGTTTACTTGCTTGTTTTATTGTTGGTGTTTGCTTGTTTGGTTGTTGGTTTTGTTTTTGAACAATGGGTGAAAATAGACCAAAAGTGATGAGGGGAAGAAAACAATGAACAATAATGCTACTATGACAGTTAATAAATGTAGAACATGTGTCTGCCTTGTGCTGTTGTAACTTGTAAGAGTTCATTGTTCTTAAACACAGGGAATGAGAGTTTCACATAAATCATCACTCACCGTCTCTGTCTCCTTCTCTTCTCCCCAGCTGCTCTAATGTCTGTTTTCTTTGTATGGGCAGACATTAAAAATTCAAGGGTGGCTCATGACTATAATAATGAATTTTCTATAGGACTCATAAAAATCAATATTTGGTTTGGCAAAATTTATCACATTTGCTCATTGCCTATTTGCTCTCTATCATTAAGAAAACATGATTATTAGACTTAAGCACTACAATCCAGTTAACAGTTTTCATTGTTTTTGCTATTAAGTTTTCTACAAACAATTTAGAGAATAAAGAAGATCTCTTTAATGGAAAAAGCAGCTGGTCAGTTTATTTGTATTAATTAACTCACAGGGTAGGAGATTTTAAACTTTCTGTGACAAAGAAAAACTAAAAACTGATTCTGCCATTTTATTCTTGCCTTCCCACCTCTGGAGTTACGACAGCATCTGTAAACCAACTTTTAACATACTTAGTATCATGGGTGCAAAATATGCAAATGTACTGGTGTATGAACCCAAAAATTTCCATCAGGAAAGCAGGAAAGAAAGAGAGAAAGACCATTTTTTCCAAATAAACCATCTCTTTTGGTCTCCTTTGCACATAGAAAATCAGATGGTCCAAATAGGCCTTTAGTAATTCTCACCTGTGATGAAGAAATGCAAGTACAGACAATTAGCTATGTGAATTTGAGTCAGTCAGAAATTTTTATTGGAAAAAAAAAAGACATTTTTTACAGATTTGACATGTTCCTCAGGTAAGTCTATTTCAATTACATTTTCTCTGTGCAGATGTTCCCTGCCAGCTTCCCCCATTGACTCACACAGCGTCCCATTTTTTCAATAACCTGTCGGGTGAAGAGTCCAAGTTTCAGAATATTCTGAAGGTCTCATAACCAAATCCTCCATTCTCCAGAAATTTGTACTGTGAAGCTTGCAGATGGTTATCAAAAATCTTCTCTTTTTCACATGAAGCAGAAGTTTTAGCCTTGCCTAATTGTAATGATAACTGATTATAGAGAGCAAAATCTGGGCAAGTGAAATAAAAGTGACGGTGGAGAAAGAGTGTCCTACTGGCACAGGTTATCACAACACATCATTAATGTGGCAACATCTTTCTGAACTATCCATGAAGCATTTTAAGTGTGATTCATGTGTGTTATACAATGTTTTACTTGGAAGATTCCACTTTTTCATGTTTGAAGATGTTTCTGAAGATCTAAAAACTGCTCAAGAGAATTTTTAAAAAGTCTGAAAGTCAAAAACAGAGATTTATGAATACAATGAGCTGTATTAGGGCATGGGTCTTTGAGACTTTGTTTCCTTTATTGTGTTATGGAATCTCAGTCTTTGAAGATATTCAGAATTTGACAGGACAAGGCTCTGTGCAACCCAATCTAGCATCAAAGTTTGCCCTGCTTTGAACAGGACTTTTGATTTGGTGACTTTCTGAGGTCCCTTCCAACCTGAATCAGTCCATTATCCTGTGAGTATATTTTCATTTTGTGCTTTTCTGGTGTCTTATTTGTTTGTTTTTGTTGTTGTTTTCAGTTGTTTTCTTTTCATCATTTCTGTTAACCAACGGTAACCAGAGCAGTAAGTGAGAATCTCTTGCTCTTTCTATTGTTGTCACTAATTTGTTACTAAGCATTTAAGATTTTAACTTACCCATCCGCAAATGAATCTCTTGGCTCTTATGCTTCTTTCTGTTTCAGAGGTTCCAAAGTCATATGTATGGAACACAGTAATAGAAATTGTGTTACAAAACTGTAGCCAGATAGCTTGGGATTTAAGTATTTTCTGGTGAGATAACCATGCAATTTAAATTCTGATTACAGATGTGTGGCACAATGTAGCAGTAATTTAGAGTGGGAATCAGAAAACATGAAGACCTGTCCACAGCAGTCTGTGCCATGGTTAGCAGTTCTAGGCTAGTGTCAAATGAGATGCCATAGCTTGCATCTTAGGTGTAATTGTGATGTTTTCTTTTGGTCCGATAGGCAGGAAAAGGTGTCAGTATTTGCTAGCTGAATTATTCACTGAGCATTATCATTTAATTTCTCTTTTCTTTGCTAGTGCTATAGTATTTGGTGATATAATGTTGGGTTGTCAATCTACTGCCAGGTCTTCTGTTGAAAATCTTCAGAATAATTAGTTTGTTGGATATTAGATAAATTAATTTGCCTAAATTTCTGAATGTGTTCTTTGTCACTTTCAGTGCTGTTCATGACTGGAGCAAAAGTAACAATGAACAAAGTGCAAGTTTTGTGTTTCAATGGAAGCCATGGGAATATCAGATGCTCTTCCTCCTATTGTTTGTAATTTCAAAGTTAGCATTCAATTAACTTGTGTCAGAGATTGAAAGACCACATGAGAGGAACATCTTAATCTGCAGTGGGTCAGTAGCTGATTTCTGCCAGCAATTTTTTTTTCTCTTACAATTTAGAATTGTTGCCTTTTATATTTATAGTTCTTGCAAATGCAGTGACAGTTTACAGTGTTTTAAGTCACAGTGAACCAACAGGAATCCAGCACATATGGAACCTAACAGGGCAACCTCCTGTAGGTGTCCCTGCTTGAGCAAGGGGTGCTTGGACCAGATGACCTCCAGAGATCCCTGCTAAATTCAGCCATTCTGTGATTATGTGAATACCTTACTATCAGCATGTAACATGCAGAAAGTATTGTAGCAGAGCCTCCTTTGTTGAAAATACCTTTTTTTGTTGCATTCTGTTTACTAATATTTCCACTTTGCTATACCAGATAATTTTGGGTGTTTGGGGACTGGTAAATGAGCTTTCTGGTTTCTGCTAGGGTAGGTAAAATAGTCTTGACAATTCAGGTTTCTTTCAAAGTACTGACATACTCTACCATACCCCGCTGATCAGCAGGCATTTAGGAAGCTATGCAGACTTCTAGTGAGGAAGCACGTGGACAGCTGTATTCAATGTTGACATGCACCTCTATGCTTTCTTTTCATTATTCCTGGCTGTGATAGCTCTGTGAAGGAAGGTGAAGGATGAATGGAACTCAAAGTGTTCAGTGTAGGAAGGAAAAAAAAATAACATTTTTTTTTGTATTTCTCACTGAAGAGGAAAATTCATGATTTCTATTCATAATCTATAAGTTTATGAGTTTATATCACATTCTAAATTCATTCTAAATGGTAAATGACAGATGGCTTAAGACCAAACAAATAGCACAAAAGTAGAAGTAAAACATAATCTCCATTTGATTATGAAAATCTAATTCACCTATTCCCTGAACCATGGCACTCCATCACCTGGGGTACTTCATTACTTCTGAGAGCTAAGCTGAAAGCTGGAGCAACATAGTCAAGTTATGTTTCTGCTTTGCTGAGATCATGCAGAAATCATCAGTATTACAATACTCTGCATATTGGAGTAAAAGTCAGTAAATTTCTTGTTAAAAGTGTTGATATTTAATTTGCCAAATTGCCTTAATTTAAAAGCAAATATATTATTTTATTTATGTTCCAGACCATTTGAGTTTAGTAAACAGTCTGCAATTCACATTGTACTGCGGGAAGGATTCTGTGTTTGTTTCTCAACTGATTAGGAACACAAATCACAACATTCACAAATGAATTAATTAATTCAAAATTTGCCAAATTGTTTTTGAAAATTAATATTTAGCAGATCTGCTCCTTTTCCACTCATCTATTAACAGGATAAATCCAGGGAATAGATCAAGATCAAGACTGTTCTTGACTTTGATAAGCCATATTCAGTGAAAAGTGATGTAAAAGAAGCAAAGCTTCAAAACATAATCATATGAGCATAACGTTTTCCCCATAGCATTGTAACAGTTCTATAACATTGTGCTTTCCACATCATCTTTTTCTTTTTGCACTGTGCTGCTTCTTAGAGTGTTAAAGAATATTCTGATTTGTCATTCACTAGAGTCTAGGATCATAACGTGCTTTTTCTCCTAAGAAAGAACAAAACACACATTTTTATGAAAAAAAAAAGTCTTTGAAGGATTTTTACATTCTAGAAACAATTTAGTTTTCTTATCATGTCATTCTGCATTGTAGGCATAAACAATCCACATAAAGACTGTTTTCTTATCTACATTTAATCATTTAATCTCTTGTGGTACATAGTATGATTAGAGTTGCATTTTTAATATGCCACAGAATTAATCACATATGCAACATGGATTAGTTATGGGAGAATTCATACTAAACACTGAAAACATTTTTTTCTACTGCAGAGAACACCACTTTCACCCAGGTACATTGGTGAAATGTTGTTTTGTCTGCAGGACAGAAATAGAAGACTCAAATGAAATGGATTTTATAAATTTGAAGATGTTTAAAAAGCACAAATAATTACAGCATTGCCCAATATCTGGTATCAGATACACTGGTTTAAATCAGGGGAAATTTAATGGAAACTAGTGACATTATTTCTGCTTCACTTCATGTTGACCAAAAGAAAAAGAAAAAAATCTGCATTAAGTAAAATGAAGACTTTCTGAGATCTTTAGTGAAATCCAGTAAACCTCTCTAATGAAAAAATGGAGAGATGAACAGATCCTAGAAGCCAAATTTATGTTTATTTTCATTTTTACTGGTGCTGCATATCTGGTACAGAGTTGCAAATGAAGAGATGAGATACTATTATCATGTGTAAGCTGGCATGTAGGTGCATGACATATCATAGGGTCCTTCTCCCTCATGTGTCCAGACTGGTGAACTGGCTGGTGGCCCAGTTTAGATGCTGTACCTTTTCTGTGACATGTCCTGCATGGTAGTCTAGCAGAAGGTGTTCCATCTACCAGGCTGATGTTGAAGAAGTAGGCTGATACCTGATTTTGTTTGAATGCAACATAAAAGAAGATAATCTACAGCCATTGCTAGTACTCTTACTCTTCCTGTCTAGGAAGATTTCCCAACTTCTTCCATATCCATCCTCAATAATCATGTGTACTCATCCACCTGAAGGCTCACCTCCATGCCCAAGCAGCTGAATGGTGTCTGATCACTTCCCGCAAACAGGTGCTGGTGCTCATGGTATGTTATTTCAAGCCATCCCGGCTCAAATCCAGGTAAAAATAATTTTAACTGAATGTGACAGGGAAGTCTGGGATGAAAGGCGTGGCTCAGTTGCATAGCTCTAGGCTGGTGTACCACCTGCTGGCAGCCCAGAAGGCTGTAGGTCTCTCAAGGATCTGGTGTCAGCATGGCTAGCTCCATGCAGATGCTTGGATAGCCCAGTGGATATGAAATTTTTTTGTCAAAGGAGGGAACAGATGCTGTCCTTCCCAACCTTATTTCAATCATTTCCTATTAAGACAGCAGAGATGGTCAAGAAAAGTTCACAAGATACATTTTTTAAACCTTCCTGCTTGTCCTCTAGCTTTTGAGGCTGTATCCCTTTTTACACATATTTCTGCATCAGAACTGGTCTTTGGTTGAGAACAGATATGGACTAGTTTGTCTTGAGGTAGAAGCTGATCAAGGCGTATGAATCTGAAGACATATCTAAAATGAATACTATTTTGTTACTATTTGTGTTTGCTTATGGCAGCTATACAGAAATCTTTAAATACCATGGAAAGTTCACAGCAGTTCCCTTTCTGTCTTTCAGGTTAGAGTATTGTATTGGGTTTATGTGGCAAGGTTTTAGCAGCAGGGGGGCAGCAGGAGTGACCTCTGTGAGCAGAGCCCAGCAGCTGCCCCATGTCAGATCAGAGCCAGCTCCAGCCAGCTCCAAAAGGGACCCACTGCTGGCCAGAGCCGAGCCAGGGAGTGACACTGGTTGGGCCTCTGGGGGAGCAGATTTAAGGAAGGGGAGGAAAAAAAAATGCTGTGCAACAGCAGCTGAGAGAGCAAGCAGTGAGAACCAGCCCTGCAGACCCCCAGGTCAGTGCAGAAGGAGGGCAGGAGGTGCTCCAAGCATGCAGCAGAAGTTCCTCTGCGGCCTGTGGAGAGCAGGGGCAGAGTGGCCGTGAAGGAGCAGCGGGGACGAAGCAACAGGGGCTGACCGCAGTCAGTTTCTCATTGCTCTAGCCTGTTAGTAGCAGGCAATAAATTATACGAATCTCCCTATGCTGAGGCTGGTTTGCCCATGATGATAACTGGTGAGTGATCTCCCTGTCCTTCTCTCAATCCTGGAGCCCTCTCCATTCTATTTTCTCCTTTTTTTTTTTTTTTTTTTTTTTTTTTTTTTTTTCTCTCTCTGAGGGCAAAGAGCAAGAGTGTTTGTGGTGGAGCTCGGCTGCCCAGCTGGGTAAAGCCACCGCAAGTATCCAGACTGACGTACCTCACTATCAAAAAGTCTCCCAGAGAACTTCTCAGGTAGAAAAGCTGCTGTCAATTTAATATCTTGACAAGAAATAGAGAAGTCCTGTGTGACATACAATAAAGGATTATATACAATCGAGAATAAAAACTCCTTTTAATCTTTTACTAAATCGTTTAAATTTAAATGCCTCTAATTTAGGGCAATTATGCAAATATTTCTTCAATGAACACCATGGTATGTTTAATGTATTCCATTAATGCAAACTTCACTCCATTTTTGTCTGATATGATTGAGGCTGTCACTTAGCATGGAAGGTATTCAATAAAACTGGAGTGTTTGCACAGAGTGCTAAGTATATTCCAGTACCTGGTGAAGCTAGAAATAAAAAAGTGTGGAAAAGGCTGGGCAATCAAATCCCATTGTACTTAACAAAGAATAGCATTATTATAGTTTTTTTAAGTAATCTTTTTGGTGGAAAAGTTTAATTTTAAAAAGAAAAGGGGGGATGCTAAGCAATATATTGTGCATGTATGCTTTTCATGTTTCTGCTTTAAGTGCCATCAATACATCCTAATCTTTTTTGTGATATTTTTTCTGTTTCTCTGACTTGTCATTCTTTAGTTGTTAGTTATATCACTTCTGACATCTCAATCACTGTCATAATTGGACTTTTTTGGAGCCTTCTGTCACTTCTGCCTAACTGCAGAAGGGTTTTTCGGCACTTCAAATCAGGTGTGTGTAAGCTTGAGGAAACATCTCTCTTTGTGTCCAAGACTTAATATATTACTTCAGAATGTGTTAGTTATTTTATAGTCAACATTAAAATACAATATCCCTGTTTCAGGTGGCTTTGACTTTTGAGCAAGCAATAAATAGCTAAAAGATCTGTTGGAATGAAAGCACCAGAAAGGTCTTCTACATTTATTGACACATCTTCTGTTTGCTAGCAGAGTTCTTCAAGATACGGACTTTTTCTAGGAAAGCTTCAGAAAGCTATGTCATTTGCAAAGGTACAGGGGAAGTGAGTGATGGTAACAGATGACAACATTTAGAACAAACATTTACATGGTAAAGGAAAAAAAGATCGTAAAAGAGACAACATGAAGTTTCCCCACAACAAATGTAGATTTTTTTTGCCTGGGGAAATTATTATTTTTTTTTTCCTGAAAGAAAGCAAATTTCCTGTGGTTTATATGCAATTCTTCTGTAAATGTGTGCAGAAGGCATGAATTCCATAGAATTGCCTGTTCCACAGTGAAATATTGTTCTGAGTCTATAAACCAAGCCTGATTCAAAATCAAGTATTTCATTCTTAGACAGAAAAAAATGGAAAGGAAAATATAAATAATAAATAAAGGAAAATGGCTTAAAATGGCTTAAAGTTTAGAGGGAACACTACAGAGATTAGTTCGAGGATATCTATGATAAAGTTTTTGTCCTTTTTTAAATAGACTCTTTCTTTTTTCTGTGTAATAATTCTTTTAGATTTCAATAACATGAAATAATAAAAAGGTGCATCTGTTCCCATCATACAGTATGTCCAAGATATTTCCTAGTTGTAATCATTGTTGCTTTTTAAAGGACCTTATGGGAAAAACTGCAGACAAGTTTGAATTATAGCTAGTTCACAACAATCTCCAGTTGATTCACTCATCCTTACTGCCCTCTCCAATTGCCTGAGAAGGAAAAAATAATGGTCCAGGCTTGTGCTGGAAACACAAGTACCCTCTGGGCACTGTGTCAGCTAAAAATCCCAAGGGATGAAACTGGCATGATGTAAACCACATCAGAAAGCTGCTGTAAATCTAATTAGAAAATGGTATTCTGGAAAGACACTGAAGGGAAAAGGCCAATTTTCTCTAATCAAGAAAATGAGCATATCAGGAGGAAAACAATAACAACAAACAAACAACAACAAGAAAAAAGGGGGAACCTTCATGTTTGAAGAGTACCTTCAATTCCTGGAAAGAACAATGAGATAGACTGGGAGAGTGCTCAACAGTACAAGAAAATAAGCCTTCTACTTAATATGTTCAGGATAACCTAAAAGGTATATTATAGATGTTCTAAATTGAGCTAGAGTGAAACAGAAGGAATGGAAAAGGAAATTAATGAAATTATGTATTTTTCTCTTTCATATAATTTTTTACTCAAAGACACGAAAGTGACAGTGGCTGCAGTGGAGGCTGGAGGGTGTCAAGGTGATGATTTGCACAACACACTCCCTACTGGTGCTATGGCCACTGCCACTTGGACCAAAGCAGAACTCCTATCCCTCATTCAGGAGAGAAGTACCGCAGCATTACAGCCAGAAAGAACATTTCTCCTCTGTCACTTTTGTGTCTACATTATTCTGTGGGACAAAACTTTAAATGATGATGAAATCCTCTTCTGCATGCCACTGCTCCCTGTTTCTTTGCTGTTCCTTTGCTGGGCTCTGGTAGCTGGCAGTATACACCACCCATTGTTTTCCCGATGAAGTCTTCTCCTACCCAGATTTCACTTAAAGTTTTCTGAAAACCTTACTATTCTGGTATGAGCTTCCTGGTAACAATCCTTCTGGGCAGATATATGTAATGATACAGTGAAGTGCAGAAACTGCTTAGAGAACATACAGGGTATATGTTCCAAAAGATCTGCGAAATGTCAGCTGCTTGTCCAGGCATCTCCCCCACCCCATAAAAGACATCCAGGCTGCGATTTTCAATATTTGGGTGACTTTATTAAGAGATGAAAACTGATTGGCAAAGTTGCTTGCATGTTTTAAATTAGCAAAGGTGGGCATCACACAGCTTATGTGCTGAAACTCTTTCCAGCTAATGTCAGATATACTTAGGTTTTTATTAATTTAGGTAGGTTAGTAATTTGTGAAAAATGTCTGCAAAATGTAAAAACAGCTGTGGCTCTAAGTAGAGGATTCTGGGTAGTAATTAATAGAGGCATTATTTAGGGCTGAGAGTACTCAACAGCTGAATAGATTTGATTCTGTAAAACATGAATTCAATTAATATATTTGTCTTACATTTTGGCCACATTCAAGTGGGTTGAGCAGAGCAAAAGGCACAGCAGCTCTCTCTATTTTTCTAGTCAAAGCACTTATTTTAGTGGCAGCTGCTCTAATTAAGGATGTCTGGATAAATGCAGCTTTCATGCTTTGTTAAAAGAAAACATTTTCTTAATGCTACATTTGGATTTATCATGCCTACATACAATGGTACAGATGGACGAGTCCTTGGGCACCAACATCTGAGACTTTCTGCAGTGATTCAGCTGTCCTGAGCTTTCAGCACCCAGCTGTGGAGACAGAGGATTTGGTGGCTCTCAGATAGCATAAAAGGGCAGGGGGCTCCCAGCAGTTTTAGGGTTCTCAGTTAGGCAGGCATTGCCCTCTGGGAAGAGAGGGATTTGCTCTAGCAGCTTCATCTCATCCAGCTGCTTTCCATCAGTGTTAGGAGACAAGGACAGAAAATGATAAGAAAGGAAAGTTTATTTTAGAACCTATGCAGAATTGGGTTTTCAGGCGGGTTTCCAAGAGAAGGGGGAACTTTTCAAGGAATGTTTCTCCCCACATTTTGAGCAAGTTCTAAATCTCTAGAGATGGAGAACAGTAAAGGTGGATTTTACATCAGTTTTGAATGATGACTACATAGGGCTTATTTGAGTAACTGACATCTAACAGAGAAACTCTGGTTAAAATTTCTAGTCACTTCTGAGTTAGAAAAAAATCCTTGAACTAATTCCTTGTCAAAAGAAAACTCAGAAATGAACATAGAATTCCAACTCTTTCAGCCTAATATCTTAAAGACATTTTTTCAGATCCAAGATTCACATCTATGGCTCTAACAGCATATAATCCCAGGTTGACCAGGAACTTTCCTCTCCTTTTCCTCATCTTCTTGTTTTTCAGACTAGCTCCTAACCATTTTCATAGGATAACCCGTCTGTAATTGTCTCAACTCCAAAACAGCTGAAACGTAATCCTTGTTTGCTTCCACAGCTGCACTTTTCTTTCTAACTGACTTTGTGTTTACGGAGCACCAGGGACTGCAATTTTCTTGCTTTTGTTGTTGTCTTTTCCATTTTTTTTTCCCATCATATTCTTCCATCATATTCTTAACTCTGTGTTCAAGGACAAACCTGGATATGGCTAGCAATAGCTCTTGATGATAAACTTGTAGAGTAAAGCCCAAATGGCAGAGGGTCCCTTAAAACTCCTAAGAAGATGTGATAAGCACCAGAGACAATAAACATTTACGTTCTTAATGTCCCATTGAAATACTCTGATAACCCAATCAAACCATTGTAGGACCTTGGGATTATATTTGTTGCCCAGTGAATAAAGTATAGATTGATTTTCTGTTTTTCATATATAATGTCATTTGGACTTAGAGGAGACCAAATGACATCTCTGATCCGCATCCTAAACAGAGCAGTAAATGTCACGGACCTTTTGAAAGCTCTCTGCTCTTAAACATTTCTGCTTTGCTAGTTCAACATGGATTTATGTGCCAATTTCTGAAGAATCAATTTCCAATATGAACAGGAGGATGTTGAAGCACTACAGTCTTGGGATTGAGAAGAGGTGAAATATAGATATGGTTAACTGTTAGCAGTGCCAATACTGAAAACTTCTTCCCCCACCCCTAATACACAGTCACTAGCCCTACAGGTCAGACTCTGACAGGTCATCCTGAACTCGGGTCCTGTAGGTAGGGATATAGTCAAGCATATCTAATTGCACTTTTTCCTCTGTCAGGAATCAAAAGGGATAACACAAAGATTTTATTTTTTTAATTATTATTATTCAATTCCAGAAAATACAGAGCTTTACAAAGGTGTTGGGGCTTGGCAGATTTAAAAAAAAAAAAAAAAAAAAAAAAAAAAAAGAGAATTATTCTCCATAGAATTATTGTGACAGACTTACAGAAACAGAGTGGAAACAAAAAAATAATCATGGAGCAATATTTCTTCCAGCTAAAGAAGACCATGATTTCCAATGCCATCAGTTTGATAAGTCATATACTGAATATATTCTAAAGAATGATATAATCAGTTTATATTACTTTTGTAGAAAACCATGGAATGTATAGAGATAAACATAATAGGACCTGTCCCAGCCTCTCTTATACCATATTTTTTTCTATTTGTTAGTTTGGGCAGCATCAGAAATTAATCAGATATCCTCAAGATTTCCAAGTTTATTTCACCTCCTTCTCTCTGATTTCACCTGTAGTTCCAGAGCTGTTCACTGAAGTGTTCTTGAGGACTTTTCCTAAATGGTTGTCATTCTGAACAGCTCACAGCACAGCACCCCAGATTAATACCTCTCAGTCTAGAAGTGATGCTTAAGGAGAAGAGGAGAATCCCTAAAGTGCTGTACACTCTCCACTGAGATTGAAAAACTGTAGCAGAATTGCTCTGAAACTAATTTTTGTTCAATGCCTTACTTTAAGACCTTTCATGATAAAACTTGTGCTTTCTTTATTGCACTGTCTAGATTTCAAATGTCCATGGCCATTGTTCCCAAATAACCCTCTCTTTTGCAGATAAAATTTCATTCCCCTCCTTTATGTTTCTACAGAACCAAACAAATGGATCACAATTGTACTTAAAAAAACCTTATTTGTTTAATATAGACAGATCCAATCCAAAGCACTGAGGCAAAACAAAACACAAAACAAACACACCTTTATAACCTTTAACATTCTTCTTGGGAGAGCATAACTGAAATTTCCTATAACAGTTTACCATGCAGATGTATTAACTGAGATTTGTTAATTCTGAAAGGTAAACTGTTCACATTTTTGTTTTTCTCTCTTGAAAATGGCTCTTCATCAAGGAGAAAACTGAATTTCACTTAACATTTGAACTGAATATGTAATCTTAAAACTTTCCAAACTCATAGCAGTCACTTATCTAGCAGAAATGCAAGAAAGTAATACTACACTGTGCTATAAGTGTTTTTATCTCTATCTGGATTAGGAACATATGTACAATTAACCAAACGTTACAACCAGTTCTGAGTAATTGATTTTACTTAGTCATTGTGTAAGCAGTCAGCAGATAAATATATAGATATATTACCTCTGTAGTTATTTTATTAGAGTCTAGATTCGGGACAAAGAAAGGGATTGCTTATTCAGTGGTAAAAAATGCTTTCTGTGTTATGATCTATATTCTGTAGACAGTTTCCTACAGAAATAATAGCCTATCCAGATTTCTTTAACTTTTGATTATGTGATGGTTGACTGACTACTGTCTGTTTGCGGCAGACCTGACTCTGAAGAAAGCAAGCTGTGTATCCCTTGTGTGTTTGTTTTTCTCTCTCTAAAAGGAACATTTCCGAAAACATATAGCGTCTGCAGAACAAATTCACACTTCTCCTCTGATCTCAAGTCACTCCTCCTGACAAATACAAGGTACTGGCACACCAACAATACCCTCAAAAGGAAGGAGTAACTTTGTGTTTCAAAGCACCAGTTCTGTGATGTGTCCCTGATAGCCAGGAGTAATTAAAAGGGAGAAGAAAGTCAGCGAGGTCATGCTCATGTGCTTGAATTGGTGTTACCTAGGTACATGAAATTAATGAATTTCACCTTGATTTATCTCAAGGTATACAAGAAGCAAAGCAGGTTCATTCCTGACTGCATAGAAGGAGTCTTGTGAGCAAAGTTGGCTCAAAGTTTTCCAGCACGTTAATGGCAATTGAATCCATTCACCCCAGCAACAAGAAGAAAAGAAGGGATCTTCACCATGCAGACCTCCCTTTTCCTGGCTGAGGGCTGGAGCACCCCCACCCCCTGCTGGGGTGCAGCACACCCAACATAGAGGTGGTGCAGCTGTCCTCCATCCTGCATCCCGCTGCTGAACCTTCTGGGAACCTGTGGAGCTGGGGGTCAGGAGTGTGAAAAGGGTACAGGGAATGCAGAATTGAAGGCTTTGTTAACCCTGCACCACTTTTTGCTTTGAAAAATCCCTCATCACAATCAATATGTGCAATTTAGAACAAAGTTTTTTAAAAAGCTGATCTTTTCAAACTATAAAATATTAAGAACAGCATCACACATCCTGAAAACGAATCAGTTATTTTTACTTTAATTTAGTATTGCCTGACTAACAAGTGCCTCTGTCTATATTCATTTACTCGAGGTAGGCTTTAGGAGGCACATAAAGCGTTGCTACTGAAGACCTTTGTGATTAACTGTGGGCTAGCAATATAGTAGTTTCCCAATGCTGTTCCCTTGCTGCGCAATAACTTACAAGTTCAAGCTTAATAACGTGGTCTCCAAAATAAGCTCTTGCGTGTGTCAGGAATGTCTTGGCAATAACTGCAGCTCTCTTGGTGTGCTGCAGTAGTATAATGATAGCCAATTTTTAGACTTCCCTCATGCTCAGAATTACTCTGATCTCTATGGTCTGTCTATTAGACAGCTACTGGTTCCTAGAAAGACAAAATGATGTCACTAAGCCATCTCTTCCATGCTGTCCTTTGCAGCCATAATAGAGAGGCCAATGAGGCAAAAAGCTGCTGTCCTATCCAGATATTTCCCTAATGTGACAGTATCTTCCAGTTGGGCCAGAACTGTTTTGATGCATCTTAAAATATCCCCAGGACTGAGGAGGGTCTCAAAAATAAACAGGGGAAGTGCTGCTATTATGCAGAAATCAGTAGCAAAAGAGATCTCTTCCAGTGCTTTCTCAAACCTCCATGTCACAGCATCTCAGAAAGGCTGTGGGGCAAAAGACCTCTGGAGGCTGTCCGGTCCAACCCCCTGCTCAAGCAGGGCCACCCAGAGCAGGTTGCTCAGGACCATGTGCAGGCAGCTTCTGAAGATCTCCAAGGAGGGAGACTCCACAGCCTCTCTGGGCAACCTGTTCCCTACTGAAGTTCACATGACACCACGTCCTACTGAAGTTCACAGGCTTCATAGCACAAAATCATCACTACCAAACAGGCTCCATTAACCTTAAAACGTATGTGGTATAGTTATCTGTCAGAATAATTTCCATACAAACTTCAAATGGTGGCAAGAATTGGTAAAAAAGCCATAAAATCTTTTGCACTTACCAGGACTGAATGTCCTGGTTACTGACTGTATTCCACATGGTGAATCCACCTGGAGGCCAGGCAGTTATGGAGTAGGTAGCACTTCAGTGACCCAAAATGCCACCTGTGTTTATTGTGAAATGCCATTGTGTGCTGACTGTTTGCAAGGCAACACATTGAAAAGGAAGGCTTCATATAAACAAATAGCTCAGGGATGGGTCTTTAGCTAGCATAAACGTGCATTGCTCCAGTTACCCCACAGGATCTCTGCTAACTTCTAAATTTGGTAATCAGACTATTTTTATCAGTATTTATTTAGAAAAAGATATAGTAGTAACTGCAAAAAGCTTTTGTAGACTAGAGTATTTGAAAAGACAATCTGGGAACTGAGCGATGTCAAAAAAAAACACACCTGGTACATCATTCATAAAAGGAATTCCCGAAATGATTAAGGGTAGAAATATGGAAAAACTGTCTGATGATATCAGGTAAATATATGTAGAATAACACAAAATGTTTTAAGAGTCTCTGTAGTAGCACAAAATAATTTTTTTCAAATTTTATGTGTGTGACAACTTTATTAGTGCTAACAGACCTAAAGGATTGATTCGGAAGCCTGAGGAATAAGGTTCCTTCCACAAATGACCTACAAATAAGTGTAAAGCTTCATTAACTGAGTGCAAGTCCTGGACTTCTCTTTTCATTTAAAACCTAAAATGATTTGCACCAAAGTTCCTCTTTTGATTTCCCCCCTGAAATATTAGGAAGAACACTAGTACCCAGAAGGCAAGATAAAGACAGCTGTGCTGACATTTAAACTGGCAAAACACTGCAGTGGGAATGCACTGCCCTGGAGAAATTTATGAAATGTGCATATCCAGATTAAGTATATTCTTTTTTATTGTTTTGGACTGTCTCTGAAGCTGCTGGAAATGCTTAACTGCTTACCTATTAAATGAATGTGTTTTGTCTGTGGGGAAGGCTTCTCATAAAAACAGAGACCCAGCAAATAAGGAAGCAAAATAAAACTCCAGAAAATGATAAACATTAATTCAATATGTATATTAATTTATTTCAGCTGTCCTAATCAGTCACAGTAATAGCAGATGCATGTCCTTATGTATCTTGTATTCTTAGTGTTATTTGTACACACTGGAATTGTTTTATGGAGGTTGTCTTTTTTTTTTTTTACTAGTTATTACATACACATGAAATTGAAATATGCTTTCCAGGGACAGTTCATACAGATTAAGAGCACACATTCAAGGAAATCCATTGGAAGTTGTTGTGCAAACACCAGTGATGTGACCTGTTTGAAGAGATAAATGCCTGACTTGGCTTCATTCTATGAAACTGTTGATAAATGACAGCTGGTAGGCTGGCATTACTGGATGATGAGAATTAAAGGAGGTGATAAGGAGTTGTTGTGCCTCCCATTGGGTTGCAGGCTGGCAGAACAAGTTAGAAGAAAGGAGAAATACAAGGAAACATGCTTATTTTCTTGTATTTTGATTAGCTGGTAGAGAAGGATGTTGCCACCTTTCTTAGACAGTGTTTGCCTTTGGGACATAAAAATAGAGAGACTGGGATAATTGTGTTAGAAGGAATTAAATTTACTGTGATTGTTATTACCTCAGAAACTAGTAGACTCCTATAAACACTGTGACATCAGTGGGAATGCACTGATGTTTTTATGGAAGACATGCAAAACTGGCCAAATCAAAGAGAAAAAAACACTTATTCCAGCATCTCCACAAGCTCTGGGTAAATCCTGAACAGCTCCTGGAACATCAGCCTTCTACTGCTGCTGTGTGCCTTCACCTCCAGTCACGTTTTCTTTCTTTGTTTTGGTTGTCTTTCCTTTCATCTTGCATCTCCAAAACATTTGGCTTAACCACTCTCCACCCAACAGTTACCACTGTATCCCTGTAAGTAGAGGCAATTTTTACTGGGACGGTTCTTGCTTGATTAGTCCCACCACCAGATCTGTGTGCCTCCAAAAGGAAAAATGCCAAAGAGAATGAGCACTACACAGGGAAAGGGGCTTGTCCCAGCTTTCTTTTTCTCTTTCTTTGTGAGCACTGAGCTTGTGCTATCTGCTGGGAACCAGGAGGGCACTCCAGCAACGAGAGTGAGAGATCTAGAACAGATTTTTTTTCAACCTGTGCATTGCAGGATGCTGGGAATATGTGGAGTACTTTCAGAAGGGTCTGGGAAAGATGCCTTCAATGAGATTATTGTCTCCACACATCAATTTCCTTGTCATTGCAGCCATACCTCCTCTGGAAAACTGAGCAGGCACTGCTGGTCTAAAAAGGTTGCACGCAGCAGGGCTTCAGCCTTTGACTCCATCTTTTACCACTGAAAAGTGAGATAAACTCTTAAATGAAGGTGTTACCATTTAACCTCCAAAAATGCAGTGACAAATCTAGCTGATCTTCTTTCTGAACAGATTCTCTGAAACTGAATGGTTGTCTCTTCATGCCACAACACCTGCATGGGCAATAATGGACATTACTTGCGAAGAAGGTAGTCTGCTTTGGAATCATTTTAAGTGTCCCTGAATGAGTTTTTGGATGTGGAATTGTATTCCCTCAGGTCAATCTGCTTTACATGACTCAAAATACATTCTGCCTTCTGAATATGAGAAATATTCCCAACATAAAGAAGTTGGGGAAAGGGAATGGTACCTTCAATGTGCTTTTGCTGTCTCTCTCTAGTTCTTCAGATGCTCTTACATCCAGCTGAGAGCCTTTGTCTCTTCATAAGGAATTTGTCCAGATCGAATTCCCAGAAGGGCTATGTTCAGGTCTTGCTGGGGTTCAGCAGTGAATCCATCTAGCTGAGAATAAATCTCATTAGTTTAAAGCAAAATACTGCCACCTACAATAGCAGCGAGGAACAAATAAGGCAAACACACTGCCTCCCACTGAATGTCAATTTTCTGAATGCAGATTAGGGCATGTTATTTCATTGGATTTTCTGTGTCTATTCACCTGTTCAGAAAAAGGTGTTCATTGATGTGAGCACTCATATACATTTATTCAAGACAAAAGGCTTTGCTTTTTTCTGTTGCATCAAGAGGAGCAGTGTATGCAATCTAGAGATGCTGTTCTCCCTTCTGCGATCACACGGTAATTTCTTTTTAGAACGGGCAGAAATAAACAAAATGATCATTTAAAGTACATGCACCTCTATGTAAGCATTTTTCAGAAACACATTAGAAGTAAATGTTATTTTCCCATCTCCTTCTGGGTGGCTAATTCTTTAGATTGTGTGCAATAGTATCAATAATGCATTTAGCTGCTTGGATAAGATTATGTTCTGTAAAATTAAAAATTTAGAACTGTATATTTGACAACTGGGATTTCACAGCTGGCATTTTATTAGAAAAGGACTTTTATTTTTTATTTTTTTTTCAAGTTACTGCTCAGTAATATAATCCTCAGAAAATTAAAGGATCCCATAAGTGTTCATTTGCACGAGCTGTATCTAATACACTAGAACCTTATCTATATGGCCAAAGCAGAAGTGATAATGAGTATGAGTATGTTGCAGTATATCCAAAAATGGCAAATCCTATTTGGTCTCCAAAAGTTGTTTAATGGAAACATAACGCTAGAAAGATGAAGTAATGTACCATTTCTTTAGGAACCGTTGACAATTCATACTGCCCTTTTTTTCACCTGGCAGAGGGAGAGCTGGATGAGACCTGGTGGTGGGATGGGGGAAGGCCTTTCATGGGAGGCCATGAGGACAAGCTCCTGTCAGGAGCCTGGGAAGTGCCAGGAGAGAGGGAAAGAGATGAGATGGGTTGGTCCCACCCTACTGCAAAACCTTCAAACCTTACGTTTCTGTGATACTAGCATCAACCTGTGAAATAGCTCATCAAATGTCATTAAAAACCAGGGAGCAATTGCTATTTATCTTACCTGCCACATTGTCTGGCAGAGAATATGGGATGAAGAGAACGCTTACTGGGAAAGTGTCCCTTCCCTTTGGGAAATCCCTATTTGACTGATAGCTTTGAAATATTGTGCAATGTATAACTCTGGTGTTGATGTTTAGCCCTGCTCTGATGTGGTTATCAAGGCATACCTGGGCCCATAACAGAGGAGGTTCTCCTGGTTTTATGCTCCTGCAGAGTCAGATGGGGATCACTGCTAAGTTCAATAGCAGATGGATCTGCCTCCATGGTCTTTTTGTTTATCTGTTTGTTGGATTTAAGCAGTATGTTCTTCTCTCATTTTTCTTCCTAGCACTCAGGCTCACTTGCTGGCTCTTACCTCATTTCACGCATTCAGTCAGCGTGAGCTGGCTACGGACTGTGTGCAGAGCTGGGCTGGACTCAGTGGCACTTTCTTGAGCCTGACCACATGTGCTTGGCAGATGATCACCATCTTTAATTAGAAGCTGCTCGTGGCAGGAATGGTCATCACTGGTATTGCTGTACACAGCTGGAGCTGGCCTCCCAGGGCACGCAGCACACGACAGAGCCTCAACACGCTCAGTGCAGGCCTCACAGCCTGCCATACCCTGCCTGCACACCAACCCGGGAGCAGGCTCTTGGGCTGGTGGTGGGAATCAAGCCCAGCACACCTCCTGGACAGGCTCCATCTGCAGACACAAAAACCCCTGAGGTTCTGCAGAGCCTTGTGCCCAGCTCCTAGCTTTAGCCCAGATGTGGCAGTCACTAAAAACTTGACGGGTTTTGACTGCTCCTGAACCCCTGGGTCAGCTGAAGTGATCAAAAAAAAACACATTTGGGTGACTACGAAATCTTCTAGAAGTGGGTGTGGATTTAGGAAAGAATGACAAACTCTTCAGATAAAAGTTTTATCTCGCTCTAGCAAAAAAAAGAGGCTTTTACTCCTTTACTTTCTTTTCTTCTTTCAGTTTTTATTCCCAAGTAGCTAATCAGAAATTATTTCCAAATGTGTATCACTACTCAGCACGTGGCTTGCAGTTAGAAATAAGCTTTTAATTGAACTTCCATGGAAAATTACTGTTCAGAAAATTCAGAAAAATCATTTTTTAAAATAAAACTTAACTCTCTAGCTAAACTGAAGATGATGTCCCCCACTTCTACCTAAACACTGACTTCTTCCTGTTCTAGATTGTTTCCTGCTCCTGAAGATTTGAATTTATCAGGAAATAGTCCTCAAGAACATAATTATACACTATTCAGTCACAAATTTCACTCAGTCAATATAAATACATATATTCGTTAACCAGTCTTGCAGAATATCTTTGTTAAGATTTAAGAAATTTATGATCTTGTAAAGGAGGGAAAATATCTCTACATTTATTTTTCTACATTACTGCAACATTTAAAACATACCTGTGGGAACCACTGCTCCTTTCATTAATTTTTCATCATCAGGACTCTTTAGATGTGGTCCAGATGAATGCAGACCAGGTGATGAGTGCAGACATGCTACCTGTGTTACCTGTGATCTGTGCTCCCTGCGAACACTGCTGCGAAGAGCACATCATAGATCAGGCTGCCTACTGATCCTATACAGCCTTCCTGTGCCCTGCTAACAAGGAACAGGCTCAATATGTGTCAGCAGACTGTCAGCAGATATCATGTTAAACATTGTGGGTTGTGTAGCAGAAAACTTTACACAGTCCATCCAGGGAAAAAGCTGCTCAGTTAAAGGCTAACAAAAGCACAAGTGTTACCATGTCCCATGCTCTGGAGTTTGCCCAGCCCATGGCACAAGGACCTCAAACAGTAACTGATCAAACTTTTGTGACTGCACATATATTATATCATTGACATAGTAATATTATCTAATACTAACAAAGAATAATATTAATAAAGATTAAGATGATTCTGTTAAAAGGTGTATCAAGAGATTGAAAAGACAATTAAGCAATCTTGCTGAAACGTTTGAACAAATATTTGAGGAAATTCAATGCAATGTTCCTTTATTTTTAGTTCCCAGAATGAGAGGCAAATCCACCTGCAGGTTCGTTGAGTTTCTAATCATAAAACAAACTGTGTTTAGACTATTTGGAAAGGTACATGGTTTCAAAACATTATATATACTACATATTCTAATGATTCAGTGTTTGCTGGTATCTCTGAATGTTTGCTTTTAAGCTACTTTCTTTTTGGTAGAACATATTTCAGTCCTTAGATTAAATAACCAGAATAATTTGATACCTGATCAGAATTATTGTACTCTGATGCAAAACCCATGTGGAATTTTCTGTGAAGAGGAAAACAAATTCCCAACATCTGTAATCTGAAATATCACAGCTGTAAAAGTGTTAAACTCCTGGTAATAAAAAGTGCATTAATAGAAAAGGGATACATCACTATTGCGTGGAAAGCGATGTGTGTACTGGTTACGCACATGCATTTACTGTACCTCTTTTTACGTCAGAACTAGATTTACAACTTGTCACTTGGCTCCTTTCACTTTTCATATTAGCCTTTATTCATTATGCAAGCTGATGTTAACTAATAGCTCTTGGCTTAACAATTATTTATGCTTTGGTGTACTTATGTGATCACTTAAAAAAAAAGAAACAATATGAACTAAAAAAACTTCATAGCCTTTTATTCAAAATGATAATGTAATTTTCTATGTTCTCATGTTGAAACAGTCATGCAACAGAGAAGGAAAGGAAAGAAAGCAAACACAAGAAATGCTCCTGTGAAAGTTCATTCTTGACTGGCCTGCTGATGCTGCTTGTTTATACTGTGCAACACTAAAATATTGAACTGTACTAGTCTTCTTGTAAAGCTTTAGTCCAAAAACATATTTATTCTTCTGTCTAAAAGGGTTTAGGGGACTTAAAGGGTATTTTTCATGATGGAGGTGAATATGAGGCAGTAAGTGGTTCATGCAGACAAATACATGCTTCCTCATGAAGCTCACTTAAATATTCATTCAAAGTGCCAGAAATACAGCAAAGAGGAGAAGTGCTATTGGTTGTTTTTTTGTTTGTTTGTTTTGTTTTGTTTTGTTTTCCCTTTTGATATTGAAATGCTGTGCTTTAGTCTGCTTGGTTTTCCAGTTCCTGCCCCTGCAAGGGCAAGGCTTGGGCAAAACACGCATTAAAGGGAAGGTTCAGCTGTCAGAGCCCAAGGTGGAAACCAGATGAAAGTGGAGCTGGTAACTCATGAGACTGGCCCTATGCTGATAACATCTGTGGGGTTTTAGGAAACAACTGTAGAAATTTAAAGGAGCATATCCAGGAGGGATTTGCTTGGTAGTAGCACACTGGATAGATTAACACAGGATCAGGTATGAACATAAGGCACATCAAAGAAGGGAGCAAATGAAATGGGGGACAGAAGGGTTATTAAAAATCGTACATGTTGGGGAGATATTCCACAGAGGTGGGATGGGGTCTGGATGAGAAAGGGGGAGCTGAAGTTCTTAGTAGCACAAATGTTTCCCATTAGAAGTCCTACAAGACCAGAAACCCCACTATAGTGAACTTGGGAGCTGTCAGGTCCTTTGCTTTGGCTTGTTCAAAGCCTTTCAAAAACCTGCTTGAAGTGAGCACACCCAGGAGTACTGGTGAAGGTGAAGGTCCCTGGCTTCCCTCACTTAAATCACATGCCAACTCTTGCTTGTTTTCCTATAAACTCTCACATTTCACAGCAGAAAAGCTGTACTTCAGAAGCAGATGTCTTTTCCTTCTGTGTGCATGTTTTATATAATCTTTGAAATAGCAGAAAAAAGACCAAAACAAATCTCTTCACATTTCAACAGTTCCCGTTCCTAAGATCATTCAAATATCAGACTCTTAATTGTCCACTTAATGCTGCCATGGGCTATGCCAAAGTGTGAATTCAGAAACTGTTCTGGAGTTTGCAATGTGACTGCAATGTGCTTTAGGAATCAGCACCTCTTCTAAAGAGCATCTACATTAATGGTTGGTGCCACACAAGTCATTTAGTGGAATTTGTTACTTATCAAAACTTTTATGAACATCTAAATTGAATGGGGGTAAATACTGGAGAAACTTTTGTGAAAGACATGGGATATTAGCTGCTCTCAGTAGAAAAACAGTCTAATGTATAAGGAACAACTCCTGGGAAGTGTCATGGAAACAAATTACCCAGTAGGCAATAGAAAATCCTTCAAAATAAATAACAAATGTAAAAGCTGGATGTAAAGAACAGGAGAGAAAGATGAGCCTCAAAGTGTTCCTCATTTGGGAAGGTCAGGTCTGGAAAACACGGCCCTACGCAAAGCCCCTTGCCTTATGGTTAGGCAGGCTGCAAAATAGGAAGCCATAAATGTGGTTCAAATATCTGACAGCTTGAGAAGGGCAGCCTGGAAACCAGCTGCCAATGTCAGTTTACAGACCCTAAATTAAAAAAGGGTCTCACTAATCTAAACATAGCAGGAGGGAGACAATAAAGATTTTGAAATGCTAGGGTGTAGATTTGTTATTACACAAACAGTGACTGGCCTACAGATCTGTTTCAAAAATACTGTAGTCTAAAGTACCAAACTACAATAACTATTTTATGCAAGATTCACTGTTTGTCTGAAAATTTCTGCACCCTACCGGTGCTAGCAAGTAGGACTTAATAACACTACTCAGGTTGGAAACCTGTGTGTGCAAAGTGATTCATTATGAGCTCTGCCAATGAAAGAGGCATTTCTTTCTAAATGGTTCTCTAAAGAAATATATAACCTGTTTCTATTTCTCTAAAAATATATGATGATGAACTTACAGTTTTTCTTTTGTTGTATTCTAGCAGGTTTACAGAGTCATGCCTTTCACTTACTGGAAATAGCATCAGGAGATGACAGTTTGGCACAACTATCCCAAGGCTGGAGTGAGTAATGAGGAGTTACTGGGTAAAGATGACTTTAATTAAAACATTTGTCTACATTTATATCAATTCTAAGATTCACTGTGTTATTGTGCTTTTTTTTTTTTTTTTTTAATCTCACCCACCTGGAAGTTGCCCGTGTCTGCTTTCTTTTTCTAAAGAGAAAAAATTACGTGGTTAGGGCTCTGTGTTCATCCAGGAGGAAATAGATGAAATGCATTTCTCAGCCATGTGCAAGATCTTTTACAGTGCATAACTGCAGTAATAAACATAAGGTCCATGTTGTCTGTCAGATCTGTTCAGCACTCAGAGGGAGAGAGAATGGAAATGAAAGTGTGCTGTAATTTCAACAAAAGCAGAAGCCTTTGCAGTCTGTGTTTTCTGACAACAGAAACCCCTGTGACAAAGGAGGGGAAATGTTGATCTGGTGTGCTGAGAAGCTCTCTGTCGGTACAACTATCTGTTGGTAAAGTGTTTTCCCTATGACTGGGCATCTATGCTCATTCTTATTTTGAGAGCTTTTATGACTCCGTATTTTTTTTTCAGAAATTAAACATGAGTAAAAATTTTTCAGTGACTACAGCTACATCATTTAATTTATTCTCCACCTGCAGACCTGAATTCACCAGTTGTATTTTCAGGATGGCCTCAGACTCATAAAGAAAGCCTGCACACAGTAGTGATGATTATCAGAGCTGCATGTGCCTAGTAATTAATCAGTAATGAGATTGCTTTTTCGAGAGTCTGTGAAGAAACTTCCCCATGAGGTTTGTGTTACAGACTTTTCTCTGGCTCAGTATCAATGTGGGACCTTTAATGTCAGGCTGTGAATCTCCACAACTGACTGGGTTGCCTGAGTTAGGTAATGAGCATCTCCTGAATAATCTAGTAGTACTGTCTTTTTATATTTTATATTTTGGTACTTTTCTTCAAATGCTTAATATATTTCATCCTAAGTTCAAGTACAGCTAGTCATAGTCTGAGCCACTTACACTACTAACATCTCTCAGTAGGAAGTCTAATGAGGGAAGTCTTCACTGACTTCACTGATTACTCTCTTTCATTATGTTCAGGATGGATTCCTCTTTTTCTGAAAATTACCTGCCTGCTCCAGTTCCTGTTGGAGTCAGAGCTGCCAACTTTGGCAAGCCTGACAGAGAGGGAGCTGGCGTGCTCCTGACATCAGACTGCACGTGGTCTCCATAGGTGGCCGGCTGCATTCGAGATGCATTAGCCTCCACTGTGACTGATGGTTACTTGCTCAGTGGCAGTTTGTCCAGGATTTAGGTACTCTGACAGCTGGGACTAACAGGCACCCTGAAAAGTGGGGAGCATTTCAGGAGGTGGTAGGGGGATAAATTGCTGCTACAAGAAAGGCTATTGCTGAAAGTGCCTGTACTTGAGATTTGTTTTTTTTTTTTTTTTTTTTTATTCCAGAGGGGAAAAAAAAAAAACACTTTGATTTTAAAAAGTTTCTGCAGTAACATTAAATATTGTCTGTCTACCTATTTGGTTTTCAGCACTGTGATATCCCCTATTGTAATATTCATGGCATCCAACTTTCTCTTCCTCCCATATAATTACATCACCTTTCTCAACTGCATTGCACATATTTTTATAAACCCTGAAGGCAGTGTTTAGAAACTGTCTAAATTTGACTAGGGTGAGATAGAAAGGCTAGGCAATATTTTACTCTGGCAGGAAAGAAGCACTGGAGAAAAAGATGTAGAGCTGAAATACAAACGTGGCCCATAGGGAGAGGCTTTTACCCACATATGGAGGAAGTATCAGAAAGAAAAAAGCTCCCCAGCAATCTTTAATCCAACTTGAGCATTACTGCACTCAGAAGTTTAACTCTTCTACAGTGCCATAAAGCCTTTTATAAGAAAGAGAACTCTAATCACGTTATCTAATCACCTGTTCAGCACAGGTGAAAAGATGTCAGGCTAATCTCATGCATCTTTGCCTTGCATCTCATTAAAGTGGAAGCCGCAGCACACCAGGAGGCCAATGTTCATGTGGAATTTTAGCAAGGCAGAGACCATGCTGTGTCTCTGCACCTGATGGGGCTAAACACCCACAAAGAGAAAAAAACATGTGCAGGATAGGAGAGTTTTAGATTAAGTTGAGCTGTGTGGTGTTTCTCTGAGAATGTTACGATACCCTCTTAGATAAGAAGTGCTTTTTCTTTGTAAGTGGCTTTATGTATTAGCAAGTTCTTTCAAGGACAGGAGTCTTAGCAGGACTTTCACTCCAGGTAGCTGTCTGACACAAACACCTTGTCTGGCTCCACATTGGGATTACAAGATTGTACTGCACAGTATTTCCTTGCAGCCTTTCAAAGGAGAATTTGCTAACCATAGTGATAGCAAATGCTGTGAGAAAGGCTTAAAGGAAATTATCTGCTCTCAGGCCCAGGATGAAGGCCTAAAAAAACAGGCAGCATTTGGGGGAAAAAAAAAAAATAAAAGATCATATGGTTAAAAATCAGCTTTTATGGAGCTCTGCTTACCACTAGCCACATGTAAAAAGAATGAGAAGCTGAGTTACAATGTTCCAGGAAAAATAATCTCATCCCTTTTAAACATCACTTTTTACTCTCCAGGCATTTGAATGAAAGCAAATTATATTTAAATCCATTTGATGCAGATAAATGCCTTTATGCTATTAGTACCACTTGAAGTAGTGTTAGTGAAAATGAAGTTCTTTCTCTCTTTTTCAAGTGGCATGTTTTGGGAAGAGGAGAAAGAAGAAAGAGTACAAACATATAACAGAAAAAAAAATCTATGCAAAAGCCATGGTCTCTTCCTTCAGATTTCCTTTCCATATTACAGCGTGTCCCAAAGGTTAGGTTAAATAAAATTCACCGAACAGGAAAACTGTTATAATGCCCCAAAAGCTAAGTTTATAGAGCCACAGGAGTTACATTTTTGCCATTCCTAGAAAAATAAAAGCATCTTTTTCAATGGCAATGTGCTACTGAAATCAAATTCATGTCCATGGAGCCAAAGAACTCACAGAACAATACATTTATCATGAAAACTGTTGGTAATATGCATTTTTCAAGCTTTTAAATGCTTGACATATCTTATCACATGGCATAGCTTTCTTAGAATTCAGAAATCAAAATTAGAGATACTTAATATGTAAAGCATTATTTAAAACCAGCCTTCTACCCAGCTTTCTGTTTTCCATAGCAATAATCAATTCAAGCGATGGTCTACAACTTCGATGGCTATGACACTTTAAAAATATTTATACACATAAAATCTGAAGATCCTTACTTGTCCAATAGTCTCTGATGGCTCTGTTCAAAGCCTTTATGGCAAAAAAAAAAAAAAAAAAGGTAAGTGTGTGATCCATCAGTATGTATATCAGCATGTACTTTTCTCAGACCGATGTTTGCTTGTCTGTACGAATTCTCAAATTGTTCTCAGGAACAGAGCCCAGTAACATAGAGAGCAAACTTTGTCTAGGAATAGGTTAGAAAACTGTGCTCCAAAATCAAAGCTATTTATTTGTACCCTTAATTTGAGAGAATACTTGGCTATTGTAAATCATTAGAATAGCTTGAAGAATGAGTCATCAGAACTTGATGACAGAAGAGTTATGTTTCAAGGAAAGCACAAATGTTAAGGTCTGACAAGTTTTAAAGAAATAATAGTAGAGTCAGCATGATATGTATTATACTGCAGGCAGTTACATTCCTGGACTGTCATTTAGTATCAGACTCTGCTGTTACTTGCATTGAATAGTGCCACAGTTAATAAGACTGCTTGCAGAGTTGTTTTCTATTAGTCTCCAAATCAAGATTTTTTAATATATTGCCCTTTAGGCTATGATCAATGTTATTTTTAATTATTGTATGGTGTTTGGAGATACCATTGTGATAAAATCTTAAGTACTGCATTAGTTAATGCTAATTCTAATGAGAGTTCACTGCTTTCTGTCACATTAATTTTTGCTCCATGCCAATAACCTTCTCAGATGGAAAGCATGCAGCAGTGTCGAGCTAGTAAGTTCCTAAGCTTGCGAGCTAGAGAGAGGAGCCAAGAGAAAGCAAACAAAGCACCCACGTAGGTTGAATGGGGTGTGCACACAGTGTTGCTGGTGAACCCCTGAATTCCATGAAAGTGGAAGATCAAATTCTCCATTTTGCAGGATGGAGTCCCTACCCCAGCTTTTAAACTCAGCCCCATCCCCATATGGTTGGAGGTACAGGCTTCTCCCACCCATTTGGGTTTTGAGCAGAAGCTTGATAAGAGCTTCCTAGGGCTCAAAGGTGCATTTTCAGGCAAAATACAACATGAAGTCAAAATATGCTGCTTCCCCAAATAGATTGGTGGAGTTGCAATAGCATGGGAAGCTTTGGTAGAACAGAAACTAGGCACTCCAAATGAAGAGGAGGTCCAATACTTCTTCTTTTGCTGCTAAACTACTTCCTAAGGGAAAGCGATAAATGACAGAGTATGGATGAGATATTAGATTCCAGGGTTAGGACTGAAAACAGTGTTTAAGATGAAATGTGAGTTAAAGCCACTGATTTTTGCTAAAGAAGTAGATTCATCATCATGGGATGCACTAAGATCCTAGACCCTGCAAAGCCCAGAACAGTTTAGGAGATATTGCAGTGACTGCAACCAGCACAGCAGAGAACAGCAGTAGGTATCTGCAGAAAAAAATAAATAAAAAAAAAATAGTTAAGCGTTAAGCATAAAAAATAGTTAAGCGTTATCCCCTGCAATATTCCCCCTGGGCCCTTGGTGAAAAACTATGCACCACAGGGCTCAATTTAAACAATTTAACCGCATATTCCTGTGGCAGGTTTTGCAGCTTATCCTGAGTTCAGCACAGCCACCGCTGCACAACAAACAGCCTGCAAATCAGCTGGGCTGAAGCTGCCTGGGATATTTTCCTACCAAATTGGAGTGCAGACATGCTGCAGACGAGCACAGAAGCCGGGCAGTGCAGCAAGAGCCAAGGCTGGCGGAGCACTGTGGTGGTAAGATGCACAGCTGCTTCTCCCTGAAGAAAATGGCCTGTGAGAGGAAACTACTGAAAGGGGCAATGTCATGGCCCCAGTTCTTGAGCCAGTTTCCACCATCCCAGGTGACTGCCATTGATGTGTTAGTATGGCAGGTTGTATGGCACAGGGAGTCTGTCCTCTGTAAATCACAGACCACAGAATGCCTTGCTGTCGCTTGTCAAAATCTTAAGATCTTTAGTGCAAAAGGCCAGAACCAACAAATCTTCAGTGTGCCAAGGGAGGACAACAGAAGACAGAGGAAATTGGTAATGTCCAATGAATTTGTCAGATAAAATGCCCAGCTGGCCCTAAGAAGTAAAGTATGATTTGTTCCACAGGAAAGTGTGAAACCCACGGATTTCCCTCAGGCAGCCCTGCCAGTCCCCATCTCCGCTCACCAGTTTAACCTCAAACAAGAAGCAGGAGCCTAAGTCCTACTTTTCCAGCACCACTGGCTGGCCTCCACTGCAGTCTATCCCCTCTGCTTAACTAAAACTGAGGGGCTTTGTTATTCATCAAGGCAGAAGAAAGCCTTCCTGAGCTCTGAAGATGAGCAGCAGAGCACTGAAGCATGGAATTAATTATATACAGTAATTATTTGTTTTGGCAGCATGACAAAGACCTGTTAGCAAAGACTTTATTCAGTCAGTTGAACTATTCAAAAGGTGTTATTACATTTACTGAGCTCTATCTTGAAACAAAGAAGGTTTCTTGCCACTTCTCCAGTTAAAAGGCTGCTCCAGATCCTTCACTGCTGTGGTGATTTGAGCCTCCCAATACCAGTCCAAATTCACTCATGCTTGGCATATATTCACATGATGCTGCAGAAACAAAATCCTTTAATTGAAATAATTATTTTATTTCTCTGACACTTGTTTCCCTGGAATCTGTTTAGAGAGCTTCCTTTTCACAGAATCACCAAATCACAGAAGGGTTGGGGTTGTAGGAGACTTCTGGTCACCTGATCATCTGGTCCAATCCTCAGTGCTCAAGCTTTTCCCTTCATACTGCTAAGCTTTGCCTAATGCTTTGCAACGATGGACTTCCTGAACAGACAATTGTCCTATCAACGTTTGCTCTTTGTGTTCATTTGAATTGATGTTTTCTGAGCAGAGGTGTTCCTCTCTACCCATTTACATTGGGGGAAGATGGACAAGAAAACTGCCCCAAATAGTCTAAGCAAGTCATCCAGTTTCTTAGATTCTCTGTTTCTTTTCAGTCCTGCTCTCACCTCTGTAGAGCACTACTGGAGCAGAACAGGAAGGGCTGATGCCCTTTCTATACAAGCCTACACCTACAGAAGCTGCGAGGCAGGGGAAAAATGCCCTGTACATACGGTACAAATTAACCTGCTACAGTTCCAAGGTTCATACAGAGCATTTGAACTGCTGTGTTTTTTTTTTCTTTTTTTTTCTTTCTTTTTTTTTTTTTTTTCTGCTGGTCTTTTTCATGAGTATTTAATCACCCCTTTCTCCCTGCCCCCCCCCCCTTTTATTTTTTAGCAAACCCAGCAATTATAAAAGGCAAATAACCAAAATGAATCATGTTGCTATTGCACAAACTTTAAAAAAAAAAAAAAAAAAACTGTCCATTTTTTGAAAACAGTTTGAATTGAAAGAAAAAGATGGAAAGGACCAGGTCTTGGCTAAATCAGTACAAATCATTTCCAGCTGTGACACTATCTATGGAGTTTATAAAAGGCATGTTCTTTTGAGCCCATGTTTAAGTTTATACCCTTCTCTTCCAGCCTCTTTCACCTAACACACTTTGTCTTTCCCTCCTACCTTCCTTTTCACTCTGTGCCTTTACCTATGCATTCCTGCCTGCAGCTTCTAGGAAGATTCACAATTTTTAACTTAAAGCATGTTGCATGTACCCTAGTACAGATGGTATGCCTTAAATATGCCCATGGAAGAAGAGTTGTATTGGGTTTATGTAACAAAGTTTTGGTAGCGGGGGCTGCAGGGGAGAAGACTCTGTGAGAAGAGTCCAGCAGCTGCCCCATGTTAGATAAGGGCCAGTTCCAACCTGCTTCAGAGGGACCTGATGCTGGCCAGAACCAAACCAATAAGCAATGCTGTTGGCATCTCTGTGAGAGCAGACTTAAGAAAGCGAAAAACAAACAAACAAAAAACTGCTGTGCAACAGCAGCTGGGAGAGTGAGGAGTGAGAACCAGCCCTGCAGCCCCCCAGATCAGTGCAGCAGGAGGGCAGGAGGGGCTCCAGGCAGGCAGCAGCAGTTCCCCTGCGGCCTGTGGAGAGGCCCCTGGTGGAGCAGGCTGTCCCCCTGCAAACCATGGGTCCCACATGGAGCAGATCTCCACGCTGCAGCCCGTGGAGGAGCCCCCGGTGGAGCAGGTGGATGTGGCCTGGAGGAGGCTGCGGCCCATGGAGAGCCCCCGCAGGAGCAGGCCCCGGGCCGGAGCTGCAGCCCGTGGAGAGGAGCCCACGCAGGAGCAGGGGGTCTGGGGGGAGCTGCCGCCCGTGGGGGACCCGTGCTGGAGCAGTTTGCTCCTGAGGGATGGATGGACCCCGTGGTACGGAGCCATGTGGGAGCAGTTGTTGAAGAGCTGCTGCCTGTGGGCAGCCCCCGCAGGCTCAGTTCGGGAAGGACGGCATCCCGTGGGAGGGAACCCACGTGGAGCAGGGGCAGAGAGTGACCGTGAAGGAGCGACGGAGATGAAGCATCAGGGAGTGTCCACAGTCAGTTTCTCATTTTTCTAGCCTATTAGTAGTAGGCAATAAATTATACTAATTTCCCTACTCTGAGTCTGTTTTGCCCGTCACAATAATTGCTGAGTGATCTCCCTGTCCTTATCTCAACCCTTGAGCCCTTTTCATTGTATTTTCTTCCCCTTCCCTTTTGAGGAGGGGGGGTGAGAGTGTTTGTGGTGGAGATTGGCTGCCCAGCTGAGTAAAACCACCACAAGGGTCTATAATATCCTAGATAGTTCTTCCCAGTGTTTTACCTCATACCTCCAAACATTATTCAGTGACACAGTTAGTCTCTTCTTTCTTTCTTTCTTTTTTTTTTTTTTTTTTTCCAAAGAGCCAGGTAATTTCCTTCTTTGGGTTGTCAAGGATTTGGGGGGTCAGTACTTCTAAACAGTAACGGTAAAACAACAGAGTATGCATACAACTTTGCACAGCATGTGCAATCAGGTGGGTCAGGTGAGTGTGTTGCAGCATATGTTCAGTAGGCCCAGTGAATACCTCTGTTATACTTTCACACAAACATCGTCTGTCTTGCAAATCACCCTTTCTTCCTCCCTGTGAAATGAAAATAAATCGGCCCACATCTTCAGAAAACAAACAAGCAAACAACCAAACAACAACAAATAAACCCCCTACTCCCACTAGATTTCGCAGGCCTGTGAGTTTGCTCATAATCCACTGTGTTGGCTTCCCTTTGATGTCAAACTATTTAAAATCCATTATTACCATCGGGTCCTACCATTTAGGGGTCTATTATTCATGAAGACCTCCTCAAAGACAGAACTGTTTTCTTCAGGAATTTATTTATTTATTTATTTATTTTACCTCTCCAGTGTCTAGGAGCCACATATGTCATAGGAGTGTAAATTGCTCAATTGAATGCCTTGACATGGATTTTTCATGGAAGTTTTCTCAAGAAATTAAATAAAGGTCCACATAAATTCACTGGCACAGCATAGCCTGTAACTATTTTTCTGGTTTGTGTAATGATCATGCAAGAATTGTTGATGTCATTTAGCTATGGTGATCAGTCAGTGAGTATCTGCAATGTGACATGCAAACACCTAAGTGGTATGAGATGTTTATTCTTACTGAATTATGATTACTCAGATGCAGTAATTTCACCTTCAAATGCAGCAGGTGTTTAACAATTTCTCAGCAAAACAAAGTCAATGGAGTTCATGATTTTTGTACTGAGAAGTGCTTTTTCTGCAGCTTGGTAGGCTTAGCAGTACTCTAGTGAATGGTCGTCTCAGCAGACAAACCACAGGCATGGGTGATCTCCACAATTTGTAATGGCAAAGTAAAGTTAAGCAAAACCAGGTCTGCAAGATGAATTGTTTTATTGTAATAGTGTTAGTGTTAAAAGGTCTTTCAAGACATAGATATTAATATGCAAGAAGGAGAACTTTACAGATTCATGGTAGAGAAGGAATTTGTAAAAGACAGTAAAAGACAGTGACCTGCATATTTACATATTTACATTTGCATATTTACAGAAAGCTTTCTAATCACTTCAGCTAAAGAGAAAAGTGGCAAACAATGTAACTGGGTGCTTTTGACTTGCATCCTGTTCTTAATGTATGATTTCTGAGAATACAAACAGACCTCTTTTAAAAGCACATGAGAACATGGGAATGGTTTGGAAGTCCAAAACTCAATTTAGGCTGTTGTGAGGCTTACAATTAAATGCTTTTGTGACAATTCAAAGCTTCTCACCCTGTAATGAGCTCCCCACATCATGCATTAAATATATGCATCCATTTATTCAATGGTTAAAACATCCTGCATGTCAAGTGTATCCGTGTGTGCATAATTGTGGGCACATAAGCGATTTCACAGGGCTCCTTACTTTGTGCACTGGTTTTATCTGGAATCTTGGAAAATCTACTGAGAGAAAGATTTAAATAAAGCACCACCAACCATTTTCCGCATCTCAGGCTGGCACAGGCAGAATTTCACTAATTTCTGCTATAACTGTAAATATGTCTGAACAGCTTATTTTCACTACTGTATTAATTGTCTGTAAAAGGACAACAGTTATGCAGTTAAATTGCTTGCTCCAGTAGGAATACGATAGTTTAAAAGCAATTAACAGGCAAATTTAATTTTCTATTACAATCAATTTTTTTCTCCACATATTTCATTTGATTTCTGTATAAGCTCAAATTGTTTGCTACACTGTTGTCCAATTAAATCTCCAGCATCTGAACTAGAAGTTGGCTCTTTATATGGACTCTTTACCTGAGCTACACACTTGCCAGCAAATGTAAAAACAAACAAACAAACAAAAAACAAACAAACAAAAAACCTTTGTATTCATATACAAATTCCTCTACCAGCTCTCTTAATTGAAATCCTATCTGCAGGGGTCCCTAAAATCCTATCTATCCTTTCTAATCCTGAAATCCTATCTAAAAATCCCCTGAAATCCTATCTAACAGAAGTCCCTAAAAGCGGTCTCAGACCATGCCAGGGTGAGTGGTTTCTGCTGCCACTGGTGGGTGGGTGAGGAGCATGGTCCCAGTGTGCTACCACACCTCTGACTACAGGACGGCATCTTTCTAGAGGTTTTCTTTTCTCTCAGATGGAGGAGGACTCTGCCAAGCAGAGGTTGGCTCAGATGCACCCTAATGTATAGCACAATATCTGCCAGCCTTTAATCTCTTCAGTCAAGGCATATCCTGGGAGTTTTTCATTTATTTATTTATTTATTTATATTAAGTGAATGGTTGTTTATGCTCAGTTTTACTCCCGTGTCTCTACAGAAATACTTCTGCAAATGTGTTTTCCTTTCCCAATATACTTGCCTAGTTTGACCTAACCTGGTGAAAGAATAACAACTCCGAAAACTGTAAAGACCTGGCATAGTTAAATGAAGTAATTATGGGAAATTTCAAACACTTCAAGTGTACAAATTGTAGCATTCAGTAAATAACCTTGCTAGTTAGCTGAGAACTGACAATGCACAGCTGTATGTGGCAGGGGACTATGAACTCAAGAGTTCAGACTGTGGCACAGAGATGGTGACTTTTATCTAAACTGTAGGGTAAAACCTCAGCAAGACACTCATGACCTTTCTATTTTTGACAGTTTTCATTTAAATTTTCTGAAGAACAAAGGTGAATGTTTAAACATTTACTGAACCCAGATAAAAACTGTTATAAATTACCATCCAGAGAAGCTTATCCACAGCCTTTCTCAAATTTAGCAGATAGAAGACATTTCTCCATAAGGCCCTTGTTCAAAAAATACCTTTTCCAGATCACAGCCAACTATCTGTATGTTTATTTTAAAGGCATAGGTATTCAACTTTACATTTTCACACTTTTAATCTCCAGTTATTGCTTAAAACATGGAAAATATATTATATTGTTGAATACAAGCACATAGCATTCGATTCCATTTTCATGTTTCAGAGTTTATGTCTGTAACCTCAGGTCTCAGAGGGTTCTCAGAAAACTGAGAAATGGGTGGAAGTGTGAAGGAGAAAAGCAATGAGAACAGAGTAGGGAAATATTGGATGTATCAATGTGTACTAAATCTAGATGTGAGTCAATTGGTTTGTGCTGCTCAAGTATCAATTTATGTGGCTGAAGATCTTAGAAGAAAAATCTTTTCTTCTTCTTTTATGAATGTTATGAATTTTAACAGCAGAAACCCTTTTATCTCAACGGATAGCTTCCTTTGAAATATATAATCTACTTAAGAGATAAGTGATCACAACTTGCTCTCACTAAGACTTAATAAGAAGTTCAAGAGATTGACTGAACTTGCTATGTAGGAAAGTCAATGCTGGTATGGTTTTCTTTCAAACTTGTTCATTTTTGGAATGCAGTTTCCAGAAATGTGAAAGCTAGTGTGAAAACTGGTCCCTTATTTTTCAGATCACTACATTTAGCAGAAGCAAAAGCCTGATTAGCCCTTTCAGATTCATTACTTGTGCCTTGTTAGCATTTAGAAATAAAATATAAGCTGCTATTTAAAGTACTTTCTACATTAGTTCTTTAAGAAATATTTATTTTCTGACTTTTTTTTTGTCAACTAAAACACACTTGAAGGACAAATAAACTCAGTCAGGGTTGAAATCCCTCCATCATTACCTCGTTACTCATGACAGCAGTAAGCAGGGTACAAAAAGGCAAATGTTAATAATGGAATGTCAGCCTGGATATTTGTCACTAATGTTGAATGCCCTTGCTCTGTGTATACTTTTATCAGTGCCCTGACATTCTTTTAAAACATTCACTAGGAAAAAAGAAAAAAAAAAAAAAAGTAAGAGAAAAGTAGTACCACAATAGCTAAAATGGGAGATGTCTTCCATGAGAAAAAATATAAATAATGTAATTATTTTGGAATCCCTACAGGAACCCTGAAAATCTCTTCAGATTTTTTATCAAGCTCTGAGGTTGTGTTCATCTGACCTTGGTGAATCCCTGTAACACTAGAATCTTTCTTGACAGAGGTGATACAAGAAGGACATCACCAAGTGAAATATCTAAGGAATTTATGGCCTATAAAATGTTTTCTTTGGAGATGCTGGACTACCCAATAGTTTCACAGGACAGGCTTGTGCCTCCCAACACTTTTCCTGCAGGTCAGAAAAGCTGGTCCCACAGTATCCAGTGTTCTCACTGGTGTGTTATTTTCATTTACTGTTTGAAGTGTACTTCTCCAATATATCTGCATAAAGTTAACAAAAATAATATAATATACGACTAACAGCAACAGTAGGGGTGAGCTAGTCACATCATTACGAACCTGGTCACATCACTGACCTGGTCACACCACTGACCTAGTCATCCCATCTACAGCTGACGTCAGATCTCCCGCTGTCCCCTCCAGACATGTCCTGGGGGTACTGAAAGCAGATAGGAGGTTGGCTTTTCTCTGTACTGTGGCCTTCTTTCAGCTCCTTCCTCCCCTATGACTACCACAGGTCCATTGTCCCATGTCTTGGTCTCACTTCTACATGTGTCTCAGTCCAGATGTAATCCACAGCCCAGGACAGGTGGGCATGCAATGGGTCTGGGATGGAGTTACTTTTCCCTGCAGCAGCCCATGCAGTGCCGTGCTCTGCACGTGTAACTAGAACAGCACTGGTATCACACTGATATCTTGTCTATTGCTGAGCAATGCTGGCAGAGCACCAAGACTCCCTCCAACCCACCCCCCAAGAGCCAGCAGGCTGGGGACGGGCAAGTGATGGGGAGGGGACATCACCAGGGCAGCTGACCTAAACCAACCAAAAGGATATTCCATGCCATATGGTGTCACACTCAACAATAAAAGATGGAAAAGGGGAAGGAGAGGGGGAGCTCTCGTTATGAAGATGTCTATCCTCCCAAACAACCTCTACACGTATTGAGGCCCTGCTTCCCAGGATATGGCCAAGCATCTCTTGTTGATGAGAATTAAAGATTATATATATATATATATTTTTTTGCTATAGATCTATCATGCACTATACCATTGTCACTTCTTGGACTCTGGAAGAGGCTTAGGGTTTTGATCTGCGACTGCAGCTTTCATGCGTTGGCCATGGTTTCTGTTTATTTGTTTGTTCTCTGTCCTTGCACTGGAAATTGTCTTTACTTTTTTGTTTGTGATGCACCTCTGCAGTCTGCCTCTATTAAGTTAACAGAAAAGATTGACCCGTGAATAACACTCTAGAAGAAATGGAAAAAAAAAAAAAAAAATCCTCAAAATTTCAAAGACAGCAGTTTGTTTCTTAACCTGCAGTAGACTTTTGAACTGTTAAATGGCCAGTGCAGTCTGTGGTACATTATGGCCTAATATGACAGTTACAAAACTGTATTTGGTGAATCGACCTTAGGGGAGAAGAGCAAGTGCATATTCTTGGATGAAGGCCATGTAGTCTGAATGCAAAATATTCCAAAGACACTCACAGATGTGGGGGTCTGCTCCCAACAGTGGGATCTCCTTCCCTAAACATCCCAGCCTGTGCTCTGGTTCCAGTCTGGTGTGCTGGTTACCTCAGGAAGGCATCTGTCACTGGGCATCCCCAGGACACGGCTGTGGGTCTTTCCCACCACAAGTGTTGTGCTTGCTGGGAGTCCCAGGCCTGCAGAAGGGTGCTGCATGGGCCCCAGCATGCTTTGTCTGATGGTAGCAGCATGGGGTTCTGATGTGTTTATTGATCTCTGCGGGCGTTATTCTACTTCTACATACCAAAACTAAAAGATAACTGAAAGATAGTAAAGAAGAATGAACCTACAAAAATTCTGTCATGGCTTCTTATTATTGTTAGGGACAAAACCTAACAACTGCTGTGATTTTGCAGTCAGAGATAAACAAAAAGATGGATGGAGCCATTAGCATTTTCAGGAGAACATACAGTTCCTGTGGCTAAATGCGTGAGTGGGTTGGGTTTACTCAAAGATTGTAGTAATTTGTTTACATGGGTACTTAGTCTTCTGAACCAGTCGTTTAAGTTCTGTTCAGCAACTTCTATGAATACAAGAGGGGAGAGGAATAAAATTGAATAGGCAAAAGTTTTTATTTGCTTAATCATTTAAATAACCTAGAGCTTCAGCCTCAAGAGCTGTTCTTGTTCTACTAGTGCTTTATAATCTCAAACCCTTGCTCAAGAGGATAATTTTTTCTTGTTTCGTCTTATTTTTGCATTCACACTACAGCAAATCAATTTTCACACCAAAGATATGTGAATTACCCCAGGCTCCTTTCTCCTCCATGTTGCAATCACTTGTTTTTCAAGTTGTTTTGTCTTGGAGATAAATTATTTTAAATTTGATTGTCTTGCATTGATCACCCTTTTAATGCTGTATATCTGGTTTTGCTTTAATGGCATATTTACCACCGAAAATCTTTCTGACTGGTTTCCTTTGTAATCAGCAGAGCAATTATGAGCAGCATTTCTAAGTGTCAACACCACATCTTTTCTGAGTAGCTTGTGGAGGACTAGTTCACTGCTTATGATTTTACTGTGATTTCTGTACTTTATATCCCCTTTTCATTTTATATGCTGGTATTTTGGTTATATTTATCAATCATAGTTGATAAAACATCTTAAAACATACAAGCACTGATTTTTTTCGAAGTATGATTTCAACACTGTTTTTTTTTATTTTTGTCAGAATAATTCCAAACAAAAGTGTGTGACTTACCAGAAATCCTCTGAATTTGCTGTAGATGTCCAATGACTCCAGTAAACTCCAGATCATGTCACATTTCTAGGACAAAATAAATGGCGATGCTAAGAGTAAGCACCTGTATGCAAGAAGTACTGGCAAAACTTGCACTGATTACCATGTAAGTGACCATCAGCCCGTCAAGACTCAAGAACAGAGGAGGCTTGCAAAACCATATCTGAGTAACAACAGATGGGGAAAAAAAAGGTGAAACTGCTGGCAGAACTAGTTACAGATAGCAATGAGATATCTTTCAGTAGGAATGATTTATTTTTCCAGGCATGGGGATTTTAAATAAAACACAATCTAGAGATTCACCATGGTTTTACTGCCATGGAAACATTAAGTGATTAGTGTTCAAAAAACAAACAAACAAACAAAAAACTCTTAATCAAAACAATATTGCAAAGTTTTCAGTTCAGACAAATGCTGAACATTATCAGTTTGGGAGGAGGACATATATTATAACTTTCCTGGGTACAGAATTGACTTCTATCTCAAGTCATAATTCCCAAGGAATGAGGAAACCAAAGAGCAAATTCAGATCAGTATGGGGAAGAGGTTTTCTCTTCTAGCTGATATATTTTATTCTCTAAGTTTAATCACCGTAAAGAATGCTTTTGGGTGATCAGAAGTATTCATGAATATTTTTCAAATTCCCAAACAGTTCTATCAAACATATGTTACAGAGGGGGAAGCACAACAAAGAATGTCAGGAAAGTTGGAACATCTCTCATCTTCAAAACATAAGCACTCTGAGGTTTCATTGTAAATTTTTCATTACAAAAATCAATTTTAAAAAGTAATGATTTAAGTCTAAGAAATTTAAAAAATTAGATAATTACTTCTTTTTTTTTCTTTAAAAATGAGTTTGTTATCTCAAATTTTGCAGAGAAATCTCTACCAATTTTTATTTTGGATTTTCTCGCTCTGTTTTCTGCACATTCTAATAACTAAGTTAAAATACGATAAAGACACAGCCACGTAAGTCTGGAAATGTAAACAATGGAAAGATTTTCTTTTTCTTATTCGACCTCATTGCATTGTATGTGTGTGTGTGTGGAGCAATTTATTTACAATATCAATAAGTCATTTTTAATAATTGTTAGATAAGATTATTCTTTTGGAGAGTTATACTCATAGGCACTTTACTAAAGCTTAGAAAATAAACACTGTATTTTAAAATGTTCTGAAATGTTTTTAAAATGCTTTCTGTGTAACTGTGTAGTAAACAGTGATAATTAGAAGCTTTTTTTTTTTTCAGTCAGAATTACTTTCTTGGTTACAGATGTCTTTAATAAATTATCTAAATGAGCATTAAAGTGGTACAATTTTAGCATAGTATCAGTTAATATATCCATTAGTGCTATCCTACCAATGATATTTAGTAAAGTATCAAATACTTTGCAGAATAAATTCCAGAATGACATATCCTTTCAGTACCCTGAATATCATAAGTCATTGCTGCAGAATAAATATAGTCTGTCTCAAATGGACTTTATTTATGCGATTTGTGACAAATAAAGATATTATGATATTGCTAAGAATAAAGTTTAACACGGAGTATATGCTGTTTTGAGCAATTCTGTTACAACTTAGAATATAACAAATTAATTTGCAAATGTATCTTGTATTCATTTTAAAATGTTAGAAATAACATGTAATAAATGTAGAAATTTCTAGAAATTAAGTAATAATGTTTCTAGGGAGCATTCAGTGAGTTTGTATAGGCATGATCCTCTACCTCTCAAACTAACATTGTGCAAAATATTGTACTAAAATAAAATTGTAATGCAACTAAATAAGAGGTAAACATTTTTGATGGTTTGAAATGTTTCCATTAAATTCTACTTACTTCCATCACATCCAGACTAGCTTGTTTGGATACCAAATTACTCCACAATATTTCTACACTGATTTCTATCCCAACATGATTCAAATGTCCACATTTCTGGATATTGAACAGAGATGAAACTAGCAAATCTCCTTCCATTTGTTCGCTACTAATAATTCTGGAGAAATAGTTCTGATTTTCCATCTGGAGAGCTGATGCAGATGAAGGCCACTGCATCCTAAATTATCTCTATATATTACAATGTGAGGGTCAAATTTTTTTGGCAAAAAATATCTTCGATGATCTCTTCATGGCTTTCTTCTACCTACAGTGAAAATAGCTGATCTTCATGTTTCCTGAGAACTGCCAACACAGTGAATTGCTGGATTACTGCTGAGTCTATGCTGAAGCAAACAGCACATTGTGAAGGTTTTTATCTGCACTTAAAACAAAACCAAGAAGCCTTTTCTTGAAAGAAATGTTTAGTTGAAACCACACCTTGTCCAAACAAGCCTATTGCTCCTGCTCTTCTAGCAGGACTAAGGTCTCTTGAGCCGTGCAGCATAGTTTCTCTATGATCATTTAGATAATACTGGGTCTTGCAGCCATTGTTGACGTGAAATCAAGTGGTTTTTCTGTAACGTAATTCAACACCATGTCAGATTTCAGATATTCCATGCTGACTGCCAGCAGAAGCTGTAATATTTTCTGATACTTTGAAGAATTGGTGGGTGAGAAAAAAGGATTATGGACCTCCCTGATAAGAGAATAAACAGGAAAATATTAGTGAAGACTGAAAATTTCCTTCAAGATCACAGATGGCAATATGATGTGAGGGAGTGCCTGACTGCCTGATAGCTAACCCCTTCATTAGAAAGTTGCTGAGGGTGACTGACTACAGTGTACTAAGTTTATATTATAGTAGGAAAGATGTATCCTACTATAGATAAATTCCTCTGTATCTTCAGACATTTATACACATATGGGAATTGGTAATACATTGAAATTCATAGTCAGTGCTATGCCAGTGTCTGGACAGAACAGCAACATAGCAAAATATAAGGTTCAAATTTTCTAGCTATACTATTTCCCTATCATTGCATTTGAAAATCAATAAATATATTACAACATGTGGGGTACTGGGGTACTGAAATGGAGCCATGCAGCAGATGGCTTTGGTACTCAGATGTGTCCTTATCCCCTATAATGTACAAAACCAAGTGAAATAAGGAGGGGAGTAAATTGTGTCTAGGACTAAGCAGCTATCAGGGAGAGAAGAGAGGAGATGACTGAAGGCTGGGTGTGACCAAAGCTATTTACTGATGCTCCCAAACAGAAAACTATGACTAGCAGCTGTGGCCATTGTGAAGTCGTACCCTAGGAAAGAAAATGAGGTCTAGATTTTGTGAAGGGATCTGTGCACATTTTGCAAGCAAAACAAAACAAAACAAAGTTGGAAAACAAAATTAGAATAGAACAGAATAGTTCAGTTGGAAGAGACCTTCAAATATCGTCTAGTCCCACTGCAGTCCGCAAAATTGATACTGGTAGCAAAGAGACTCCACTCTCTTCTCTGTTGTTAAGTCAGTAAATCACATAAGAGAGCAAAGAAGAGAACTATTTTTTTTCTCCTTATTTTTACCTTTTTATTTAATCAAAAAGCAGGCAAATCAATGTCATTCCATTAATACTTTATTTCCGCAGAGACACTCAAGAAAGTTAAACAGAATTAGTTAAAGATTTAGATATAAAGCTCACAGAACAACTTGCATTAGACCTCTCAGTGGGAATGCTTGGAAACAGGCAAATTTAATTTGTGTCTGAACAATCCAAACCATTTCATCCTGAGTGAAATTATCTGAGAAAAAGTCTAGCATAATTTAACACATGCTTTATATTCACACCTTGGATAAACTGACTGATACTTCATAGACAAGTCCTGGAAATTCAACCTTCATAAAAGATTTTAGATTATTCCTGCATCATAACAAAAGTTCATGGCACATTCTTGCTTTTATTATATCCTTTGAGTGATATAGTTTAAAGTATTTTATCAATAAGAAAGGCACAACTAAAAATATTACATTTGCCCAGCATCAATGCGTTAACAATTTACAGCAAACACAATCATTAATATTACATAAGCTACATTTTTATAAAAACACTTAGGGTGTAAAAAATAAAGCCCTACAGGTGTGGATTTACTTTACATTTCTTATATAAGGCAATGCAGCATTAAAGCTCATTTATGAGATTTCTCTTGAATTTTTAACATTTCATTTAACATTTCACTAGACGGTAGAATAAATAACTTTGTAAGGACTAGGTATAATTAGAGTAGGTTTTTATGCATGTCTTGCAGCAGGATCCTGTGGAAGTTTCTACAGCCACATGAAAAATCTAACAACTTACTGACACAGTAAATACAGAAATGGAGTAGGAAGAATGAGCAGAAATGAGATTCAAAACCATGACTTCACTCATGTGCTTGTCATGCAAATAAGAGCAGGGTGGCACTCTGAAATGTTTGTATAATGCCAGTCCTATAATCTAACAATCTTTTCATTTCTCCTAATGTAGAAGATTTAGCTCAGAAACTACAGAGAGATTTTAAAGCAAGAGGACGATAATTTCTTTGTGATGAAATTGGTTTTCTTAATAACTATTGGTGGAGTATACTAGGGGGAATGTCATTATGTTGAACTCTTTATATTAAAGCATTTGAAACTCATGAAACTGTCTGTTTGAAAAAAGATTTTTCCATGAATGTACTTCATAGCACCAGAACAGTCTATTAGTAATGCATAATGCAAACTACATGCAAAGTAGCTATTCCCAATGTACTGAGCTAATGTGAAAGTCTTTGGGCCTGTTTTGAAGGCAGCAGGATATAATTTTCCAAAGATCTCATAGACTAGTTTTACATGAAAGTTAAGGAAGAGAAGAAACGGCACTCCATTCTTTGGACAGTAATTAAAGGTTAGGGAGTTTCTTTTTTAAAAAAAGACCTGTTCAAATTATGAACATAATACCTGGTGCTATACTATACTAGATAATAAAAGAAATAACAGTCTGGGCTGAAATTTAAAATGAGCCTTAGGAAAAAAATTCTGAGTCTTAAACCTAACTGTGTATCAGTAACTAATTAAAAAGGGTGCTCTCTCTGTGTGCCCCCAGATTCTCTCCTTGGCAGTCATTGGCACCTCATGGCACATTGTCCTTGCTTATATCTTACAGGCACTTCTTTGAGCTGTGGATCCTGGGGCATCTACTGATATCGTGACTACATTTATACTATTAAGTGTACAGACACAAGCTGCTGTATAATGGCACTGATTTATCCTAGATGAATGTATGGTCCATAAAGTCACCAGCATTTGACACATGAATGGAGAGAATAGGAAATGGATGTGGTTCCACTTATGACTTAGGCAGATATATTTCTTTATGTAAAACATTACCCAATAGAGAGCAGGGAACTCTTGCAGTGTAAAAAGACTGGGAAATAGCCTACATTTGCCACTGAAGAATTTGTCCTGCATTAAGAAAAGCCTTCATAGCATATTGGTGAAGCACAGATATGGTTTAACTCTGGCAGGCAGCTCAGTGCCACACAGCTGCTCACTCACTTCTCCACAGGTGGGATGGGGGAGAGAAGCAGAGGTAAAAGTTTGAGAACTCATGGGCTGAGATAAAGACAGTTTACAAGGTAAAACGAAAGCCATGCACAAGCAAAGCCAAACCAGGAATCCGTTCTCTGCTTCCCATCAGCAGGCAGGTGTTCAGCCACTTCCAGGAGGTCAGGGATCATCAGGTGGAGTGCTTTCTTGGGAAGACAAACACCATCACTCCAAATATTCCCCCCTTCTTTACCCCAGATTTTATTGCCAAGCATGATGCCCCATGGTATGGGACATCCCTTTGGCCAGCCTGGGCCAGCTGCCCTGGCTGTGTCCCCTCCCAGCTCCTGGTGCACCCCCAGCCTCCTCGCTGGCAGGGCAGCACCAGGAGCTGGAAAGGACTTGGCTCTGTGTAGGCACTGCTCTGCAACAGGTAAAACATCGGTCTGTTATGAACATTATTTCATCACAAATCCAAAACACAGCATCATACAAGTGTCTATGAAGAAAATTAACTCAATCCCAGCCAAAACTGTTTTCTGGTTGATGTAAGGGAAGCAAAAGTTGCTATTTCTCATTTAACTACTGATATGAAAAGCCCAAATGAAACTATTGAACATGGTAAAACATCTGGCTTATTTGAAAAAGGCTCTCCATGGTTGTCCTTCCCTGCAATGCTCTGATCAGTAAGAATGCTTAGTCCTAGGACCAAATCATAGTCTGGTCATGAGGACAGCAAACCAAAACATTGGTTCACACTGTTTGTGAGCATTGTTTGTTGCAACATTTTACCTCTAGTTTTCCAAGGTTCTTGGTACTATTACATTTAATAAAAGGGGATTCCAAGCTGAATAGAATGACATGTCATATTCAAGTGGAAGAAAAAAATATATATATAAACTTATCCTCTAATGAGACATTATGTTTTCTTGTGTACAGGCTTGCTGTCCTTTTTGCATGCTTATCTCCTAAGAGTGTCTGTGGAAGTAGGCTCACATGTGGAAGTTGGAAGGCTGAAGTGGTTCACCTTCATGTTTTCTACTTCTTTTACTCCTGGGAAGGCTGATTACACCTCCCAGCTGATTCTGTAAGGGGCTGTCTGAAGGAAATTTACTCAGGTTGTGATTTGTTTTGCTTCGCTGACCTTAACATTGGAAAACACAGGACCTTCTGCTGAGGCATGCCAGAGGCAGGGTGGCACCTCTCACAGAGAGTGGGTGGGCAGGTGGAATAAGCTGCCACATTGCCAGGCATGCTTTATTCCGTGCTGTATTCAAGAAGCTAAACTAACCTCACTCAGTACTGCTTCCTTAGTTGCACAAACTGAGTTGCACATTGACTTCAGAAAAACTTTTGCAGGCAAGGTCTATAGGGCAGTTCATCTGAGACAGGCTGAATCTACACACTGGAGCTTTGGATGTTTGAGAAATAAGAATATTAGCACTGACAGAGACCAAAGGACAATTGAGAGCTGAAACAGCGTGCTGTCTGACAGACAGCAATTAGCTGAAAATGGAACTTCTCTGCTTCGCTTCTCTTCATTTATTCTCTCAATACAGATCATACATTTTTCATGAGAAGCAAATGTGTATGCAGATAAGTGTCTGCAGAGAGCAACTGGGCTGCAAGAACTCATTTTGAACTCTGCTATGAGAGTACCCTTTTGAAACTACTGACTATAATACAATATTGTAATGGTTTAGAGGTAATAGAATGGAATCAATACTGTGTTCTGCTTCTCTTAAGATACACCATCCTCTTGACTCAAACGAAAACACAGACCAAGAACAGTCAAAGACATTTCTCTTTTACTCTCATCCCTAGACTGGTACTTTTAAAATTAAAACAGCTTAACATCTTACCATATTTTGTATTACATTTTTGTTTCATATTTCTGCAACAGAACAATGAAGAGGAGTAAAATCTGCAAGTGGCTTTGAATGTCAAGGTTGAGCTCAAAAGCTTTATTCACTGCCATCCCTCAGGTCATCTCCTGCTCATTTCTAGAAAATGTACCCCCCATGTTAGCCCAGAAATAAGTGCAATTTGCAGTGTAATACGGAGTATTTGTATCACTTGGATTCATTTAAGAGCTGCAAACATGGAAGACAAAAACTGTCAACCTCCATACACAAAACACAGGTAAATCTACTCTGAACTGAAACAATATAATAAGTCTACTTAAACTTTAAAATAATGTTCGTAAACACTGCATTGTATCTTGACAGCTCTTTTTAAAAAAAGAAGGCATAAAGCTTGTATCTAAAATTCTCCCACAATTTTGAGAAAAACTGACGGTTCCTGCCAGGTATCCCACTGCACAGACAGGAATTAAAGTGGTCATTTTTCCAGTTTTCAGTGCACAAAGTCCATTCCTAAGAAGAGCAGGTTTATTGTTAAATTCATTGGTGGAGAGAGGAGGAAAGCAGGGAAAGGAAAACCATTATCTTGGTGTTGGTACTGGTCAGGGTGACCTTCAGCATAATTTGGGGAAACCTAGTGCAACGTCTGAATCTTCCCTTATGCTTGACCACCAACAGTCTTGCAAGTATTTCCTTCCAACAGGACTTATATTGGAGATCAAAATGGGCCTAAAATCCATCCAATTTAACCAGTTTCAGTGGAACTCCATCTCAGCATTATCTCACTACAGAACCACTGTATCAGTAACAGGCCTGATATAAAACGGTTTGAGTTGTCGTCCCCAAGCCTCCCAGATTTTTCCAATTACTATGCTTTTTCACATTATAAAGGTGCTTTAAATGCAGGACAGCATGTGAACCACTTTCCCAGGCTGTTTTAGTCAGAGGGCTTGCTACTGCTAATGCATCTCCACAAAGACTTAATAAAATCAGTGACAAGAAATGGAAACACATAATGTCATTAATAGAGACTAACAAGCCTGTTATTCTTAACTAATCATATTTTAGGATTGTTTGTGCAAGGATACATACACAGAGGGCCAAATAAGACAAGCCATTAAAACATGACAAGATTATTAATTGTTAGAGCAGGCTGAAATCTCTTTAATTTTCCAAATGACTTTTAGAGCATAGGAGAAGCGAAATGGAAGAGAACAAAAGCAGTTTACAGGAACTGTGTAACATGTGAATGAGTGTGGAAACTTTCCAAGAGTTTGAGAAGTTAGTCCTAGCAAAATCACTATTCAGTAGGTATCATTATTATTATTGCTCTTGGACAAAATTTTGCCTCCGCTTTATTCTTTGTTCATAAAAGGAGCTACTGTTGCGTTGGTGTTTATTTGCTCCTGCTCATGATTTTCTCTACTGGAGGCTTTTATATGAAATATAATCTTCAGTATTCCAAGAAAATTCATCCATTCTGGTCTCTAAATGATATTCATTCACTTAGTGCAAAATAAGACGAGAGAAGGAGCACAATTTTATATTCTAGCTTTGCTTCTTTATAATTGCAGACATTCGAAATCTTCTGTATTCAATAATCGCAGAGAGCCATGTTTTGTTTTGCTGTTCCCAAATAATGAGGACAATGTTTCTTCTTCTAATAAACTTATGGAAGATGTGTGTCCATTTGAACAACCCCAGCCTCCAAGGGCCCTACAGACTGCACCGGAGCAGTTACTTTGGAAGTAACTTCCAGGAAGCTTAGTGCAGCAAAAGATATGACATCCAAAGTAGTAGGATGCAAAATAGCTCTAGCTATGCCCAACATGGGTGTTGTGAATCCACTGGAGGACATCCTGACATGCCAGAAATGTGTCAGGTGATTGGTGGTCTGGAGAGACCTTTCTGTGCCATGCTGCAAGATGATGGTAGCAAAAAAGTGCCCTAGTAGTAGGGTCACTGTGTGAGTGATCTTTCCCTGGGTAAGGTCACCATTTTTGATCTGGAAATTTGGTCTGGATAGAATCAGAACTTTAACCATTTGTTTGGTTACATCCTGCACATCCTGCAGTTTCACAGTTTCCCTGCAGTTTTGCAGGGAGCAGAGTGCCTGACTAAGCTGATGGATATGAAGAAGTCCCAGGACAATGTCCCAGTGTATGCCCTCTAGGTCCAGCACATTTTGGGTATGTCAGGTGTGTATATTTAAATAAGTTGTTTTGCACATGCATGGTTAGTCAAATACATCTACATGACCTGACCTCACTGCATACATGTCACAAAGCATATACTCTGCATATCTGCCACAAGGCATATACTCATGTATTTCTGTCAGATGGACCCTGGACAGAAATAGGAGAGTCCTACATTTAAGTTTCTAATTTGTGCATCTTTATCTTCAGCATTATATATATATATATGTATGTATACATATGCATATATGTATATATGTATGTATATGCATACAGTTATGTGCACATATATGCAAATATTTACATCTATTCATACATATGGGCCTTTTTGATACCAATTCTTACATTTTGCTAGAACTTGAGATGCTTTGCACATGACCATTATTCTTTAGCAAGTGCTAATGCCCCCAGGCACTTCGATCCTCTAAAAATCTCAAAGATTTCACCCAGGAAAAGCAAGGCAGGCTCCTGAAGAAGAATTGTAATAAAGCTAAATGTAAAATGGGAAAAGTACTATTGGCCGAATCTTAACCTTCACTTCCAAGCAATTCTTTGGACTATGCATCTGTGCAAGCTAGCTGGGAATAATTGGATTCAAAATAGACTCAATTCTATAGAATAGTCTGTGCAAAGGAATAAATGAGCAGGAAGACTAGATAGTTGCTGTAATATTTAAATTATAAAAAACACAGACCTAAGACATTACTAGAGAAATAGAATGTGTACTTTTTTTTTTTTTTTCTTCACTGTTTTGAGTTTTACAACCTTTTACACTTCTGAGCTGTTCTTTCATCCGGGACTGACTAAACTGATGATTAGTTCCTTCTAGCCCAAAGGCTATGTATTCAGCACCCATTCAGAGTGAAGAAAATTTTAATCAACCAGGACTTTCCAAAATCAACCAGAGAGCATAAAAGATAATTTGTAAGTGGTACTGAGACTGAATCAGATCTCTGAATGCTCATTTTGACATTGCAATTTGCACTTTTTAAAAATTGTATTATATAGTGACCATTTTTTATTTTTTTTTCTTAATCAGTGTTTTTTAAAGACAATACAATGGCTTTCTTTCTCCTAGCGAAGTTTTCACTTTGCCAGAACAATTTAAAATAAGCTGCACACATTTCACAGTAAGGACATTTACAAATTAAGGATGAAATTCTGCCCTTCCCCTTTTTTCACCATGTTTTCTTTCAAAATTTCTATAGAAAATAGGAGAGATGATTCAATGACTAAGGTTAAATAATCCAATAAATCTCCTTCTAGCTATTAAATATATATTATATATTATGCATCTTGCATCAGGCATGTTTTATCTTCAGACTGAGTTTTTTCTGCTTTCTGTTTTAACATATTCCTGCTAAATAGAATTAGGCCACGAGCATTTAATGCATGAAACGTAATCCATATAACACTTATTTAAAGTACTGTAGACTTAAACAGAAACTTTCTTTAAAGCTCAAAATCAAAAAAAAAAACAAAAACAAAAAAAAACCAACAACAAAAATAGAAGAAATGAAAGGATTCAGAATGCTCTCTCAACATTTGCTGTGAGTAGCAATAATTAATCAAGATGAAGAATGATTGCAGTGGATCAGTTAGGGAACAAAAGCAGGTTTGTTCTAGGGGATTTGTATTTTTTTTCTTCAAATGGCTCCTTAATCAGAGTCACGTGGCTACATGATTATTTTTAGCAGAAGAGGGTGGTGCTCTCAGTGACACTTGAAGGTGGTGCTCTTACTGACACTTGAAGGTAAAGCTTACATTATTAATATCACTCAACCACACTTTTTCCCCCAGTGTGTATTCCCCCCACTACCATGTCCTGTCCCATCCCTCCCCACACCCCCCGAGTTGAAAACCATTAGTAAAAGCATAATTACCAGAGTTCAGGACTCTGGTTCAGTCTTCCACCCCTGGGATTACAGAGGTTGAAGGCATGACAGAACCACAAACTGTTCCCATGGTAACTTTTTTGGCATTGAGGCTTCAGGCAAATGACAATACTGGTGAATGTTTAAAGAGCAGGACTTGAAATATCTGTTTGAAATAGTTCTTAATTCCTAGTGTTGCTTGAAGGAGAAAGAGAACAATAATAAAATATTGATATTAATAATAATAATGTTCTGACTCATACATGTTGTTAACTCAATTTTTAAGTGACTCAACATTGGTGTAATTGCATGTCAAGATTCATTTTGGACTCGCCACTGCAATTGCATCTGATTTGGTAAAGCTAGAGGGGTTCTTTTTCAGGGGTAGTTTTGTTTTGTCTTGTTTTCCTTTTGTTACTTATTTTACAGTCACTGAGTTGATGCTTTATATCTGGGGACTGAAGTTTCCATAGGATATTTTGCCAGCCTTCATCAGCCTGATACAGAGGAAGAGGGTGTTATTTTGCCCATAGGTGCGCGTGCCAAAACGTGGTGCTAGATATCCTCACTTGTGTCCAACCTCCAGTCCAGTCCTGCTGGCTACAGTTTATGCAGCAGAGGCTCCCCAGCAAAGCTGGGATCTGATTCTGGGCACCAAGACTGGAGGAGTGAGCAGGACTTTCTCCAGCCTCTATTCTCCAGGTGACAGGGGAAGTCCCGTTAAAGAGTATCCTCAGCTAAACCACAGCAGTAGGTCTTTGAGGGAGAGGTAGGCAGAAGGGTTTCTTCCCTATTTTCTTAGAAGTCCTCCACAGTTGGACACGGGCCCTATGCCTTTAGAGGTCAGAAAGAAAAACTTGCCCCATCCTGCTGCTCTCGGGCAGTCCTGCTGGGCAGCCTGGGGTGAGCACCCAGCACAGAGCCCTTTCTGCTGGTCACAGGCACAAGGGCAGTACGTGGGCAGCTTTTTCCTTGGCTTGTTCTTTACAAAGTTAATCCGTTTGAACTTTGCGCTACTTACTGCTTAGCCTTATTAGAGAAACTTCACTGGCATGTTACCTGTCCTCTGTGACTACTGCTAATTACTTTTTGGTCATAAGGTACCTTACTCCAGACGTATAAAAGAACGCTTTTCCCCAATAATGCTAAGTGCTGTTCATAAAAAATAAAATAATTAAAGTAAAAACTGGCTTTCCCTCTCTTAATAAGACCCCAAATACAGAAAGATGAGCAAATTAAAACTAGCAATACTTCAGAAATGAAAATGTTCATTAAAAAAAAGAGCACAGAATGGAGAAAAGATAAGCTAAATTGCTGGGAACCGGGAGTTGCACAACTCCGTGCTCCTATAACAAAAGTTTCATCACAACTGAGCAAAAGGTGACAAAATCTGAAATCTAAACAGCACCAGTTCTCTCTGAAAATTTAGTACAGCAGAGAAAATAATGATAATTCTGTACAGTTCTTCAAAAAAAGGAAAATACTTAGTATTTTATTGAACATACATTTTTCTTTCTCCCAACACTGGTCTCCACTGGTGGCAGAGAAGCGATCATGACCAGCTGAAATGCTATTTGTGAGACAGGCTGTCTGGCACAGTGGGCAGATACGAGTGTGTGTTGTCAGACACTGGGGCTGCTGATAGCACTGCTTAAGGAAGGGCTGTGGGGAGCTGACAGTCTGTTAAAACAGTGCTTTCAGGAGTGCCCTCAGTTACGTGTCCTAAACAGTTCTCTTATCCTAACCTGTTCTGTCCTTCTGAGTTTGAGAGCTTTACTCAGTAAATGTGGAAAAAAAGGTGATTCTTACAGATAAACAGCATGCTGGCCTCTCTGGGAAATAGTGCTATTACTAGACTGGTTTTGCTTAACATTAAACAAAATCTGTGCTAACAAAGGAGCAGAAATGTAATTACTGCTTAACCTCCTGAAATTGTTTCATAAATAAAAAGTGAGTGCTGAAATGCTGAAGGTTTGCAGTGCTGTGAGGTGCAACACAAGTAGGTACAGTGATGCAACACTGCTGGAACATACGAGCAGGCTTCCAAATACATTGGCATCTTGACCAGCATATACACAGATTTGTCTATCTAAAATCACTGCATTAACCCAGCCTATGGGTAGAGGTCACAAATAATAATGAATCAAACAGCTATACTAATTAGTAATACTTTTATGCAGTAAACAAATTCATACAAAACATTTTCATTCTAGCACTAGAGCCATTTATTTATTTGCTTGTTTATTTATTTATTTATTTATTTTCCTCATAAAAGTGGTAAAGTCACCATTCTGATGTGTCTAACCTGAAGAGGCCTAACAACATTATTTATGGCAGGTACATGAGATGTCAAGGATTTTGTTTTCCAGCTCACAACCCGCAATTTCACATGGCATGGGATATCTGCATTGCTATGTTGTAAGGCACAGTTGTCACCCTTAACTAGGAACAAACCCACCTGAGATCTGGATGCTCTGTCACTGACTGTTAGAAATGGATGATGAGAAAGAGAAACAGTAACTCAATAACTGTGACACACAGAAATAAAAAGTTTTCCTCACCTTGAATTAGAATCATAAGAAATCCAAGCAGAGTCAAAACAAATATTATCATCTGTACTGAACATTTTCAGGAAATCCTTAATGCACACTGATTTATGCTATTTGTTGGGATCACAGTTATTTAAAACTCCTGTCTTTGTAGTGATTGCACTTTAGGAAGTGCACAGGATTTCCAGTATTGTACAATGAGCTGATTTTATGTTCTGTTTTGACACAAATGTTCTACATACAGCTTGCCTAAGCAAAAGTAGTAAGAAAAAGCAAAACAATCTAAATAAAATAGTGAAGTTAAAGTGTTTGGAAACTTTTATAACAAAAGCTGTCCTTTTATAACAAAATATAACAAACAGACAAAACACCCACAAAAAAAAAAAAAAAAAAAAAAAAAAAAAACACGAAGCAAAAGCTTTATCACACTCTTACTTAATTCTTCTCTTAAAACAATCTTCACTATAATTGTTTTTTGGGTACAAATCAAAACTAAGTTTGTCTTTCTGAAGGTCTGTGGGACTTTGTAATCACTTTTCAAATTCTTGTACAATGTTCTGCATTAGAGCTTGGGAAGGAAGCAATCAAGGAGAGCCAAAGTGATGTGAGATTGGCTTCACTCCAGCTGAGTGGACAATTGCATCAGCAGAGCAATCTTGGCTAATTGAAGAAAAAGATGAGAGGTTGGTCAAGCAGCAAGAAAGAAGACATCGCAAACCCAAAATGTTAATCCCAAAAGCACTGCCCTATGCCTGACTCCACAGAAAGTGGGAAGATGGAAAAGACATGCAGGGAAGCATTCATGGCACCTTGAAAATTATGACAGAAAGGGAGCAAAAGTAAAAAGGAGGCTACTGTTCCTGCTTATGCCATGAAATCCCCAACCTTCACACACACAGAAGTGGGCAGCTGTTGGTATAAAGCTGAATGAAAGCATGATGAAAGAGGAGATTGCCAGGATTATGGATACCTGTAGCTCTGTTTTGCCCCAGGTGAGCACTTTCTGCACCTTGCAGGGCATCAATGCTACAGTGCAGCCTGCCAGAGAAATACACATCATCTGGGAAATGCCCTGGAAAAAGGTGTGAACGTGGACTAAAAGTACTCATTACAGCTGTTGAAAGAGAGACAGTTAATGCTAACAAAAAGGCTAACTTTTGCTGAATGATGCAGTGAGGAATCACTCTTAAACTACTGTGGGGATTACAGGAACAGATCCTGCTTCTTGTGTGTGGGATGGAAGTCCTCAGTCCTTCTCAGATCTCCTGCTCAGGTCTACCCCCTGACCCTGCCCCGCACCATGGCTAGGAGGAGAATCCAGCTCCAAAGCAGTACATGGGCAGGGGGCTCCAGGCCTGGAGTATAGTCCATCTGCTGGCTCATTATTGCAGATGATATGTTCTAAGTCTTCTCTTTCTTTAAAGATGAATTTCTTGCTCCTAAAGGCTCTCCTCAATTTGGTGTGAGCCAAGGAGAAGCAACAAATTAACGCCCTGCCCAGACCAACAATCCTGATTTCTGCGTTAGCCTTCACCGGGAAGCAAATTATTAAACAAAAGTCTCAAGGGAGGCTTTTGCTGCCTATTGGCAAACCCCTAAGTAGTGTACGTGAATCACAGGACAGTGTGCATCAGAGGACATGTTAGCATCCGTGCAAAAAAATCGCTCCCACTCCCTTCAGTGGGGACAGTTTTCCACTTGAGATTTTCTTTGCGCTGCAACACTGACTGTGTTATGTTTATCAGAGAGCACATTATGGTCCCCACAGAGGCAGCAGGGCTATTCTTAGCTTTCTGTGTTGGTAACTTGTAACGCTAAAAGAATAAAACTGTTAATCTGATGGCGTCAGTAAATCTGATGGCGTTAGTAGGACCTAGTTTCCAAATTAAGCTTCTTTGTAGCAGAGACTGCTTGAAATAACTTCTGCACTTTTTATTTCTACTATTCTCCTGTCTTGCTTTATATGTATTTCTATTCACTTCGCCTTTGCTTAAGGCAAAACAGCTCCTTGCAAACACTTTGCAGCCCTTCAGACTGTTAACATCTCAGGTGGTTCTCAGTATCTCTTAGATACTAGAAAGCAAAAGAAAGAAGCCTGTGCATATTTTCTGCACAACACTGTTACATCCTCCTTTGCACATGACCTAAGCCACAATAACTTGCAGGCTCTCCTAATAACTGAAAGGTTTTTTTAATAAGATGTTTTGTATGGAGAGAGCTCGTGCTCGGTCATGCTCACCTCTGTAGATGTCTGTTCCAGAAGATATAAGTCTGATTATAGAAAACATCATGCAATGTGTAAGTCTGTTCGTACAAAGACTTACATGAAGAAATGCTCCTTAAATATTAATGGTGCTTCTGTTCCACTGACATTAAACTTCTGCATTCTTCCTCATCAGCCATTTCAGTGAAAAAGCACCTGCTTAACAGATAATTTCTGTCTTCTGAAATAGCATTCTTAATTTCAAGTCGTAATCCTGATATCCCAGCAGAAGGCTAAGGAAACTCTCCCAAAGTCGAGCAGTACATTACAAACCAAAAGCAGAACCGATCTAGGAGCAACCTGTTTCCAGGTAGGGTGTCCTCATTTATAGCGAATGTTAAGGAAAGAGAAATACGGAAAGCTTAATGTTTAGAATAGAGGTAAGTAAGCTTTCTATTTTTTTTCTCTAAATTGAAAAATTTATGCAGGAAATTTTCCAGAATTTCAGCTTTTACTGACAATGTTTTAACTCCATCAGTGAGCCAGGGCTGTTGCTTTGCTGACATGGATTTACCGTGATACTCTACTTCCCCTCTGTGGCAAAGTTTGATAGCTCACTAGCCATGCAGCAATAAAGCAAGGAATGAAGAGGGAGGTTTGCATTTCTGTTCATTAAACAATATCAATGAGAAAAAGAAAATAAAATAGTAACTGTTATTATAAACATTTTCAATGGTATTCATCATTTCTTTACAGACATTGGTTTTTATTCCCAGCTTCCACCTGTTTCACAACTCTTTCAGTCATCATATGTTGCACTCTCATATCATGTTTTTGAAAGGCTTCCTGTTAATGTACTTCCAGGCTGCAGCCCAGTAGCTGTATGGAAGAGGAAGAACCATGTGGAGGAGGGTTTGTGCTGTGGGTGAGGGCTTTCAGCATCCCCCACCATGTACCCATGTGTGCACAACCAGAAGACAGAAAAAAAAAAAAAAAAAAAAAAAAAGATAACTAAAAATACTTCAGTTAAACACAACTCCAAACATATGCACTGACAATCACTGTCTGCTTATTTTATGTTGTTGCGAGAAGAATTAAAATTTAAGTAACTGATGCATTTGTATAATCTCTACTTCTTTCAAATCTCAAAAATGATATTTTAATTTTGTTGCTCTTTTCTGGCTCTGAATTGTAAAAATACTTGCAATTCTTTTCAGGGGGCTGATTCTATGTAATGCATTAGATCAAATTTCTCTTATTAATCTGAAAGTATGTCCCCAGCAAATGCATATGACCATAGCCTGAAAATTAAGTATTATTGTATCTAAGGAAACATAATATATTTGTACTTCTAATAATACAAATAAGCATGTAATTAAAAATGGAGAAACATCAGTTTTAAATATATAGACCAGTGACTAGCTGAAATTTTGTTACCTTCATTACAGTGATCTACAGAAAGATTTTGTCACTGTGCAGGCCTTCTCTTAATGTCTTACTCTTCTACATCTTCCGTTTTCACTTTTTTTTTTTAATCTTATTTGCACTAGACACAGTACTTACAAAAGAAGATGTGCTGTTCCAGCTGTTGTTGCTCACAGTTTTCATTTCTTGCTCTTGTAGGCACAGATGTAAAGCAGATGGAAAAGAACACGATGCGGTTACAGCATCTTGGCAGGTGGAACAATATCCTGAAAACTGGCCTAGGAGTGGCCAGTCAGAAATGTGCTTTGCAATTGCAACACATGAGGCAGTTCAGTTATACCTTGTTAAAGAAATGCTTCTGAAATCACTACCTTGCATGAAAGGGGAGAAAAAGCACAATTTTTGACACTGCTTGGTGGCAAATGGGATTGAGATAGTATGGTGGACATCTTTGTATGCTTTAATCAGAAATGAGCAAAGCTGGAAATTAGAAATAATCTTTTTTAGTGATGTCTGAACTGAAAGCCAGTCATTTGTTGTGTTTCCTGGTAGTTGTACAGAAAGAAAGTACCTTCTCAGACTGATGTGTATATAATGAGTTTGTTGAATCTCTCTCATTGCAACCCATTTTGTTTATGTTCTGACTTCTCTGTGAAAGTCAGAACCCAACATTTCATCAGTACCCAGGTTCATATCATATCTTAAAGCCGAAGATGAGAGACAGGCAGCCAAAGCTCCTTTCTCTGGTCCTGCCAGACTCATGCTGCCAGATCACAATCCAAAATGTCAAACAGTATAATGACATCTTCAGGGAACAGCCTGGGATTTTTCCAGAGCAGCGCTGTGTGAGGGTTGCAGAAACCTCCTTACCCAAGCATCTTCCTTAAGTCTTTTTATAACGCTAGTCATGAAGCTATAAAGATGATCTACGGTTGTTTCCTAACTGTTAGTATATTGAACTCTTCTGGCAAGAAAGATGAAGCTGAAACGTTTTCCAAGATTGATATAACGTAGGGGCCAGAAGAGCAATACCTTTCTTCTTCACTTCAATAGAAATAGAAAAAGAATATGATCTTATAATTGGATTTCAGGAGCCATGAGCACAAAGCATCAGCGGGTCAGAGCCGAGCAGGCAGTGTGGTGGCAGGCAAGAGCAATTCATCTGCTGCCTTCTTGCATCTTCCTTCCGAGTGATTGCCTAGCCCTGACCTGAACCATTTCACTATTTTTTGTCAGGTGAGTTGTTGTGTTGCCTTAGGGAGCCTAAACAGCTCTGCACAGGGTCAGGGGAGTGCCTGAGGCAGCAAGAAGGCAGTGAAAGGTTGGGGCTGGTGGGGTACCGAGCCCAATCCACTGCAGAGCAGCTCCTGGTGCCAAGGTTAGGGTAAGGGATGGAGGGAAGGTGATGTGAAGAGGAGAGGTCTGAAGCCATCCTTTCCTCTAAGTGGCTAGGAGAAGACATGAGGCCATTTGGGGGTATTTCTGAGGGCTGAAAAACCTGAAGGTTTTCTCCATTACATCTGCCTCACAGAAACAGAGAAAGAAAAAAAAAAAATGCCCCAGTGGAAGTTAGCCTTGCAGCCTCTCCACTGCAGGGACAAATATCACTTTCCTTCTTAGGGCTGTGCCTGAACAACTGGAGGTATTCTGCTGGGGACATATGGTCCACATAGCACAGAAAGGTCTATTAGATTCCATCTTTTTCTGCTAAGAAACAGGTGAATCTAGAAATAGTGTCAGTTTTGCTGTTTTGCCGCTTTTCTCACTTTTTTTTTTTTTTTTCTGGCTTGTCTTAACTTTGTTAATCTGTGGAAGTAACTCAATTATCTAGAGACTATAAAGGGCCTATTTTTGTAAAAGGCTGAAATTTACGTATACTGCTCCTATTTATTTTCATTTTAACTACGAGGTACTGTTATAACAAGTGACAAAAAAATTGTGTTTAAAAGATAACAACTACAAGGTGAATAGTAATACGGTGAGAAATCCCTTTAAAAATCCTGGATTTCAGGTCTGCTATGAAGATTTCATTCAGACCTCCTTTGGGTGTGCATTAAGCTACAGGTGTCTAGATTTGGCCACTTTTCTAACCACATCTTGAAAACCACCAAGCCTGGAGACTCCACAACCTCTACCAGCACATACTATCCTTACAGCGAGTAAATTTTTGCAAATGCCCAGCTTAAAACTCCTCCCAAGCTGCAATTTATTCCCACTGCCCGTTGTTAAACCACCTGCCACTGCCAAAAGTGTGACCCTGGTATCTCTGTAGCTACACTCCAAGCTGCTGCTGTATTAGGCCCCTTAGCCTCCTCTTCTTCATGCTAAATAAGCCTGACTTCCTCAGGTTTCATGGGTACACCATACACTCCAGGACCCTGACCTTCTTAGCTGCCTCCTCCTGGAGACTCTCCAGTTTCTCCACAGCTCTCTTGCAGGAAGGTAGGGGGAAACCATGGGCACGGTCTTTAGGTATGGTCTCACTGTCATCTGCTTGTCCTTGATCTGCTAGCCATAATCCATAATACATCTACATGTGTTTTACCTTTTTTTTTCTTTTTTTTTTCAATGAGACAGTGTCATTGGCTTTTGTTATGGTGTCCACGATAAACATGCTTTTCTGTGAAAAGGATCGTTAATTCAACTCAAAAAAAAAAAGGAATATCATTTTTTGACATGTCTATTTAGCATTTATTCAAGGACCACGTGATACATTAGCACACTCAAAAGCAGTGATTTGCAACAGTAAAAATGTAAGTGAAGTTGAACTTCATTGCAAGGGTACAGCAACGAGCATATTAAGATCAACAGAGGTATAAATTCATGTTCAATTTTCAAGTTGCCATTATGCTGGACTCTGAAATTATTTTTCTTAATGTAATTCACAATTTTCTAAATCCAAATGCAGGCAAGGGAGGATCAACTACTCTCTGAACCCCTAAGCCAGGTCAGTCCCAGTCTCCAGGCATATATCCGCAAAGAGCTGCTAATTCCCTGCAATTTAGTCCCTTCTGTGCAAAGTGGAGAACACACAGTACTCCTGGATAAATGCACTCCTGCCTCTGCTTCTACTGTCTATGGCACAGGAAGAAAGACCTGAGGCTGTTCAAGTTCACCTAACCTCTCCCTGTTAATCCTCTCCCTGCTTTCTACTTTCTGCTTACTAGGATGCAGATTTCCTTCTGCTTCACGAGAAGAAAAAAGGAAGTGGCAATTTGGAAAAGTTTTGATTTTTAGATCAGATACAAGTCATTTAAGGCCTCGCAAAAAGAGAAATTGGAAACAGATTTTTTTTTTTTCTTCGCATTTCCTTTCACTGTCACTTGAATTGTTTTATAGTCTTGCTTCCTTTCCTTTTTGTGTGCACGGTACTTGGAATCCTCAAGGGCTCTATGACAAAACAGAAAAGCAGCATTGTCTCTGAAGTTTCAGATGGCTAAGAGCTTTATTGATAAAAATGCTCAGAAATGTACCTATTGCCCACACAAAGAAGTGAAGCTCCTTAATTACTCTTGCTAAAAACAGTCATACTTTGAGACAAAATCTGGATCATGATTTAGTTTTTCTTTAAATTCCCAGACTGAGTTTTCTTTTAAGGTACTTCTGAGGAAATCCACCCTGGAAGGGTCTTCAAAGGGCTCAAGTATTTACAGTTCTCATTAACCACTTCCACTGGAGCAATGACCTGAGCATCAGTCTAGATTTAAAGCCGTCCCTGTTATAAAATTCTTTGGAGAGTCTTCAAGACATGAGAAAAGCCTTAGACAAAACTAATGTCACTTGCTTGAACAGCAAGGGTTTCCACCACGGGAGGTGAAGAGGAAACATGCTCTGAGCCCATCTTGCGTCTTGCTTACACTGAGGATGACTTTATTTTCTACCTATTTAATTAATTAATTAATTATTCAATTTCTATGTAATAAAGCTACAGCCTGTGTCTACTACTCATTTATTTATTTATTTATTTATTTATTTAAGAAAAAAAATGGCTGTATTGAGGCAGTGAGAAACGGGTGTAGTCCATCATTCCAAGTGCTTCAGACTTGAGATGCTCCATCCACTATCCTGAGGGCACCATAATGATGACATAGGAGAAGCTTGAGCCTCTCTGTCCATACTGTCTGGGCAGAAAATTTCCAACACCATGACACTGAGTCTGTATATTTCAGGTAATTTATTGGAAAGGTGCTTGTTTTAAAGGACTACCAGAATGAAACACTTAAAACAAGAAGCTTATGATCACATTGATCTCAGATAGGTAGTTCTTTGTCCATTTTCATTCTGTACTTGTTGAACGCAGAAGTGTTAGCAAAAGGAACAGAATATAATATTGTAATATTGTTCAGACCCTTACCTTTGAGAAGGTGAAAAAAAAATATCTCAATGGCTGAAAAAGAGAAGTCTACTATTGTCAAGATTTTTAATACATAATATAGAGAAATTTAGGTTTTTTCCAAGAAGAGAAAAACATTTCTAGAGATGCTGCAAAGACTGCACTGCCGATCCTCAAAATCTTTAATTTATATTATTTTTCCCATTCTTTCCCTACAAAGGCAGCACAAACTAGGACAGTGCAGACAAATAAAGATGAACTCAACCTTAAAAAAAGATAACACTGTTAAAGATAACACTGAAATAAACTTTCAGTTTTGAAAGTTAACATTGAAATGTTAATTGTTTGTTATCATGTAAGCAAACCCTTTGTGCTTTGTCTATTATATATTAACCAAATGACAGTGAAATGTTGGTGTGTACAGGAATGAACTTTGCATTTTGAAATAATTCCTGTGTTACTGAATGTTAGGTCAAGTGAAAAGAAAACTAGACCAAATGAAAATATAAGTGGCTTGGTTAAGCCATGCTAATTTTTCTGTTTTGGCTTAAAAATCAAAGTTTTATGAAATGCTAGTGACGGAATTTTCTTCTTGGTTATCAATATGTCATCATCATAAATTTCATCACATTTTGATAAGGAATTTGCAATCTAAATATTTGACCTGAGTCTATATAATCTTAATTTTATTTCCAATAACATCCTCTTTCCTCCCTCTCCTCTTTTCAGTGTCCTGGACATGTGACTTGAGATGGACTCAAGCCACAGAAATTCAAACCACATTCCCACAAGGAATAGGAGCGAAAGAATATAGGAATTATTCATGCACTTTTTCTCCCTCAACTGCAATTTTCATAAGAACACTGAATCTCAGATGTGGAGTTTCAGAAATGGGCAGTTACTGTTCTCATTTTCCTTTTTCATGTGATTCAGCAGATATGGCCTCAGGAAAATTGCCTCTCTCTTAACTACAGAAATCATGCCAAACTGAACGCAGCAACAGGCACGGTCATAACAGACTCCTCATTGGGAAGATTATTTTCCATTTGTTTGTCCTAATGCAGTTTTCATAGGTGGAAGTATAAGACGTGGAAACAGAAATCCAGAGAGTGTTACTCAGCGAGGACTTCTCTCTGATGATCCCAATCACTGCCTAGAACGAAAAAATTCTGTTGCACACACGCGCACATCCCAGCCCAGTCATAAGACAAACGCACAAGAAAGCTGTGCGTAGTCCTGATTCAGGCAGTCAGTGTTGCAAAAGCTGCCTGTGACTAACATGAATCAAGAAAAACTCAGTGCTTGCTGTCAGTGATTCAAAGCATCACAATTTCTACTGAAGAGAGCTGGCCAAACAAAAAGTGACTCTTTTTTTTAAACATTTTTTTTTAAAACATTGCACAAGCTTTCTTGTTTGAATTGTTTCATCTCCTACAATGGCTAAGCTAAGAAACTTAACTTTTATATTATTTTTAAGTATTAAATATAGAGCTATATATAAATAACAGAAGGAATTACTTGCGCGCACACGCACAGAAATGACAATTTCCACATTAGCATTATATTTAGGTGCAAATATAGACCCATAAATCTATTTCTCTCACTGTCTGTGATTTCTTTCTTTAAGATTAGGATTTATTTATTTATTTTATTTTTTATTATTTTTTCTCCTCTGGCTCTATATTGCTCTTAGATGTTCTGGAATCTGCATCATACCTGTGGAAGGCAAGGACCCATTTATTTTAGCTTTCACCACAGGTGCAAAATCCCTTCAGCTGACAACTGAAGTTTAGGTTATAGCTCTTTCTTCTTGAGTCAAGTTTGACTGAATGAGTCTGCAGAGCTGGAGAGCAGCACAAAGTTATTTTATGTTTATGTGCAGGAGAGTGTAAGACACTGACTTTTTCTCAGTTCCACCAGCAGAATGGTGACAGTCACTAGAAGTCCATGTGGTACAAAGAAAAGGTAATGTGAAGGAAGCAATAATACTGCATTTTTTATGTTGTTAGTATAGTACTGGTAAACAGTAGCAGAGAAAAGCACTGTAAGCTTCTTGTAAAAGGAAGGAAGAGAAAAGGACTTCGTTTCTCCATGTGCAAAATGAACAAAAGGACAACAAATGCCAATGACAAAAATAAAAATATCCAAATAATTTCAGTAGCAAACAGCTGAGAAAATAGTGAGCAAATTGTTGTTGCTGGTACAGAAGCAAGAAAGCCTAGATAAGTGTGATGGAGGTGATTCAAGAGGCCTCAGCATGCTGCTGAGAGGCATAACATTTCCAGATAAAGAAGCGTACAATAGTTCTCATGTGCAAGGAAGGCCAAAACAGAAGCCTGCTGTTAGCTAGCTGGAAGGAAGTCCAAATGCTTTCAAAATGTATAAGGCAATTTATATTAGTTGGAGAACCAAGTCTTGGTATTTTAATGATTGTAAGATGGGGTGTTGCAATTGCTTAAGCAACAGAAGAGGCTTTTGTTTGTTAATATAAATAAGTAAAAATGTGCATGCGGTGAGGGAACATCTCACTTTTAAGAAACAAGTCAACAAAAAGTGTGTGGGGAGGTACAGAGTTAGAGAAGGTCAAGTCATGCTGATGATGGATGGGAATAAAGAGATTATTTGCATGAGACTGAAATGTAGGAGAAGTTGAGCTTATGGAAGCACAGGAGCTGCCCCTCTAACAGTATCAGACAATTACCATTAAGCTGAAGTGGCAAGTGGAGTGGCTGTGTACTTAAAATCACACAAAGCTTGGATGTACCCTTGTCACAATTGAACTTATTGTTATGATTTGCAGGAGCAAAACTGATAGGAAATAAGCAAGCACAGAGACATCCTCCCTCACGTGAAGTTCACACTGTGACTGTCAAGCTCTAGTTACAGACATCTGTGAATTTGGGGGATAAATTTATGGAGTTTGGAAGGAAGAAAGTATATTGCCAGTAGCTTAAACCCACTGTACAAAAAATTGCACTTTTACTACAATATCAAATAAGTCATCAAAATCAAATAAAAAATACAAGAAAAAGCATGCATGAGAAATAACAACAAGCTGTCAAACTGAACGGCAATAACTCATCGCCGCCCTCTGGATCTGACCCCAGAACTCTACGGGTGTCCTCTTAACTGAAAACATATGCCCTGACTGAGCAAAGCCAGTGAAAGACCTTCCCTGGTTTAAACAACAGGAACAAACAAGGGGTGTGTAAATTCAGAGTTCCCAGTATCTTTCTGGTACTTCAGGGCATTCATGAAAAGATTGAGCCCTCTACTGGCCGCTGCATTTCTTTCCCCAAGTCAAGTATTACAGATCCTATTTCTAGCAGTCTTCTAATGAGTGAAGAAATGCTTTGGCAAATTTACCAAACCAATTATGCTGCAAATGTCAGTGCTAAAAGTTATTATGGCATATCTTTTTTGGTCAAAATCTATTAAAATGAGATTTAATATGGGTTCCAAAAGTCATCATTACACCTGCATAAAATTATTGTTGTAAGAAAAGGACTTATAAGAAGAGTAAGCAAACTTGTGAAAATTCAGTCCTGTAGGAAATATCACATACAGGAGAGAGATAACCTTCCTCCTACCATTAAAAAAAAGAAAAAAAAAAGTTGCTTCAAATACCTGTAACATGTACTAAGGTTTTAGAAAACTACGGAAAGCAGGTTAAAACATTGGTTTTTCCCTTACTACAGAATTTACAAGTATTTAATCTCTTAATATAAAAAATAATAAAATGTATTTTATAAAATAAAATTTTATTTTATAAATTAAAAAATATTTATTTTATAAAATTATAATGTTATGATTATTTATTTTATAAAATAAAAAAATATTTATTTTAGTTGCACCATGTCCCCATGCAGAAATATTTTACACTGAGCTATTTTTTCTCAGTATGTATAAGGACACCAAACCCCACTCATTGTTATCCTGTAAGACATTAAGTTTAATTATTGTAGGACTACAACTGAATTAATGTTTGGAGCTTGAGAGTGTGACTGAAAAGCCTTCAGACACTAGATGAGCGTGCGGGATGTCTGTGTACCAACTAAGAGAAGACTACCTGGACGGTCTCACTGTCACACAAAGAAAGAAAGGAGCAACTGGCTTTTAGGTACACGTCCAACATGACAGCGCTCAGGGCCTGGCAGAAGCACTGCTGGCAACCCAGCCCCGTACCACACCACAGCGGTAACTCAGGGGGAGAAACCCCAGCCTGAGAGCCCCCTGCAAACACCAACTGTTAACACCGTGGCTCAGCTTTTGCAACTTCCTTCCTTCTGTGCTTTTGCCCTTCATGCGGCTTAAAAATTGCTCTTTGCTGTGGGTTGTGTTATTTCCCCCCATCAGTCAATCTACTTGAAAAAATGGTATTTTGGGCACAGCAAATCTCCCAAACTAGGCATGGGAATCAGCTAGTCCAGCAATCAGTCACACAAAACAGCAACTAGAAACATGCCTTGTCTTCCTTAGACAAGCCTGCTGCTTGGGCTGTGCAGGCTGCTGCTGAGACTGCACGCGGGAGAATACACTGACAGATGAAAGTCTCCAACCCCCTCCACCCATGCCCACCTCCCAGTTTGCAGGATGGGAAGTTCTGGGTTGTTCTTTCCCCAAAATGCTTGAGAGCCCCACGGCAGACACTTTTCTCCAAACTACTGCCAGATACTCCACTAATCACTTGGTTAGATCACATACAATCAACAAGGACTTCTAAAACACCCACGTACAGCTCCTGTGCCACACTTAGTCTACATCCATACAAGTCAATTGCAGTCGAGAAATGATCCTGGCCTCCAGAGCTCAGCAGTCTGAACTATTATGTGATCCTCAGCGTGTTTTTGGCCTAAGCAAACCAGCTCCATCCCTCAAAATTTCCCTTGCACGGTTCGGTAGTCTGTGTGATCCCAGGACACTTCTCAGCCAGCAGTCCACATGTAGCACCTCTGCCTTGGAGTCTGAAACCATTTAGTAGTATGTGTAATTGGTGTTAGTGCCAGGGCATAATTTTTGGAATGCTAAAACATAGCTTTTGTGAGCGCTAACAGGATCGTGCGGGTACAGGTGCTGCCTGGCAATTTTGTTTCTGAAAAAGATGAAAATCAGCAAAGAGAATCAGGACCAGTGTCGCTAGGATGATACCTGCCATCATTCTCCATTCATTCTTGTACATAGTGGTAGGGGTAGCAACCACCTTCTCTGACGCTGCACTCAACTACAGCCCAAAACGTCACACTGATGTGATTAGAACATCTTCCAACTTATTCCACAGTTTCATTTACAAAGAATGGTGCACGATCAGAAAAAGGGCTACTAATGGTAGTAGAGTCCGGCAGGAAAACAGAAAGTCACAGAAACAAAAGACAGGCAGAATGAATTAAGATGGTTCGGAAGACTTTGAGATGAAGTTGGAAGGAAATCTTCAGATCCAAGGAACATGGAGAATTTCCATGAACTTTTCCATCATATAAATCCTTCAACTTTCAGAATAAAACACATGAAAACACAAGCCATGGAGATCTCTAATCATACTCACCATAACATGGCTGAACCTGTCAATAAGGATAATCCCTCAGGCAGAAAGCCATGCACACAGGATGGACATAGCACAGCTGAAGCTGTCTGACATATTACCAGGAAAAGAATCTGGTGCACAAAGAAACAAGAAACAACCAACAGAAAGAAAATACATAGGAAAACACCCTCACAGTCCAATATTTTCAGAGAGTTTTATTTATAGAATTGTCATTTTGATTTGGCACACAATTGGAAAATGGTAACACAACTTGGTGGGATAACAGGAAAAATGCCAGTGTTGCTCATCCTTTGGGTGGGGAAACACAGCAACAACCGATGGCTGAAAACAGTGTTATCTGAAAGGGGGCTCCATCAGCTGCAGACCATTAAAAAAAGAAGGAAAAAAAAAAAAAGAAAGAAAAAAGATAGCTGTGGTAAGGCCTTGGCCAAGGCTTAGGTCTTGGTCCCAAACATTACCAGCTTCAGAATGAAATATGCTGGATAGTTTGTTGCTGTGGTCCTCTCTTTCAGGGAGTTTCCACCTCTGATCTCTCATCTTTCTTGTCTGCATGGACTAAGAAAGGTGCAAGGATCAAGAAGGCACAGACAAACGAGGAACAACAGAGGGGAAAAGTGGCTGCCCCTTGACATCTGAAAACCACAAAGCAGAAGGCCTCATGCCCCTGGGTATGACCTGTGAAAGGCATTGGCGGCTTGTGGGGTGAGAAGACTGGCAGCAGCTGCTAGCACTTGGTTATTAAGCTATTATACTATGAGCATTTTGGCAACGTTGAATTCATAATTTTGTCAGTGGACCTCGGTCTGCACAACAGAGCCCTGAAATAAGGCTTGGTCTGACTGGCCTGAAAGGAAGCCATTCAGTCTTCCCCTGTGTTACAGGCACTTTCCCCCTCATCCTGCCAGAGCCTACAATCACAGGCATTTATCTGTGGGTAAATTTCAACTGTATGATTATCTAACCTCTGAAAGGGAAATGAAACTAGCAATGCAATTTAAAGCCAGAAACGGAAAATAAGTCTTCTCTATTACAATTTCTCCAGCACAGCCACATCTAGGGAAACATAACCCAGATGGGGCCCAGCACAGGTCAGTCCCTCCTCACTGCACTGCTCTGGGGATGCAGGACGCTTGTTTTATATGGTTAAACCAGGTTACAACAGCATTGCACCACTGCTGTGCGACTCCAACAGATAAGAAGATGCCACAAAGATGTCAGGATACATTTGTTTATAAACAACAAAAGCAGATATGAACTCCAGTGCTGACTCCTCTTCATATCTGATCTCCAATAACTGGCCATTTCCAAAAAATATACAACTCCTCCCAAACCTGAAGCCAATTAGTCTATTCTTAATGACTGTAAGGTAAAAGCAAATATATGAAACAACATCACTAGGTGATTTCTTAGCTCCATCTACATGGTTCATTCATTATCTATGCTCATATTTTAATTACTATTATGTGCTTTATAGTTCAGAACAAACAGTGCTTCCATAAATCTACCTGTAAAAGTCCGGCAAATAGGTTAAACTCAATACCAGTTGAGTACAATATTCAACCCTTTTATTTCTGTGTCCATGTATTTATAAAACATTCAATGAATGCAAGTCAGGACTTTTGGTACAGTACTAGGTATCATCTATGCTACCATCCACTCTTTTTAGCAGAATGAAGAAGAGAAAATACACACCGCTTTAGAATAATTTCAGTGACAGTTACCATAATCATAATATCCACCCAAAGAAAAAAAAAGCCACCATCTGAAAACCAATGCTAACACAATACATTCTCTTACTTCCCTTGATTGGACCTCAAATGTTAGCATGAAGTTTTTTAATTAAAATTTAAAACAAAAAGACACTTTTGTAGGACCCACCTATGCTGTGCAATTGTTTTAAGTAGCATCCCAAAAATGCTACATCAGCTTTATGTGGAAAATGCTAGCAGGTGCAGAACAATGCCCTTGCCAGGCAGTGAGACATTGTTACAGCCTGATCTCCTACCGCTCTGAGAATAAGTTTCTCTCGCATCCACAGCGGTGAAACCAAACAAGCATTCAAGCCAGAACGGCAAAATGTTTTAGAATGGAGCGTAGACACGGTCAAAGAAATAAGATGCATGGGTTGTCAATACTGTACACAGAAATATCAAAGTGCACTGGCACACGTGCACTAAGCAAGCACTTCTGAACACCTGCTGGTCTGTGCAAGAGTTGCATTTCTATTAGAAATCGATACTGACCGGGGCCTGACCGTACTCCCTGCAGCAGCTCCTCTGTCAGCCGGGCTGGGAGCTGCAAGCAGCACCGCAGGGCCTGGCTGGGGGGCAGCTGCCGGAGCTCAGGCTGTGCCAGAAGCACTTCCCCCTCACCTTTCCTTCGTTGTCACAAAAAGTGAGATTGGGTCAAAAAGGGGCCCAAAGCAGAAAGGTATCAAACACTGTGATCTGATGCAGCAAAGCGATTTAGGATATAAACAGGTCGGAATAAGCATATGTCGTCCTAATGAAAAACTAGTATTTTAGCCAGCATATGGGAACAAGAAAAGGAAAGCTAGGGTTCTTCTTTGTACCTTCCTTTATCTTCCAAACGTCTTTGCCTTCATCATTTAGGCAAACATTTTTGTTTACTGCTGTGTACCTTCAATGAAAATCCCAGTAAGCCCTTTTGGTGTACGTAACATTATCTCATTTTTCATTTCTCATGCAGAACCTAAGTCTGATCACAGCTTATGCAGGAAGTGATTGATCTGCAACCAAAATAAAAGCAGTCAGATTTTCACAAGGTAAGTTTAAACATGCTTTCAACTTGAATTGAAACCAGCCACCTCCCAGAGACTTTAACTGTCTATTTAAATATTGTGCAGACAAGCTCTGTGACACACAAGTTTTAATAGCCAGCTATGGCTATTTCTCATGCTTATATTTTAATCCATGTTCTTTAACTACTAAACAGCAGAGATGCTTTTTTATTAGGCTTCAAGCCACTTGTATCAGACTGAAGGGAAAATAATTATAAGAAAAAAAAAAAGCTGCAGTCTTCTTGCAAAATATTAGTAAAGCCTTGATAAATATCTGGATTTTTGTTATTTGCTGAGGTTTGGAAGCTCAACAAATTTTGAAAAATAGGTCAGCCCCTTTTTTAAAGGCTACATTCACTTATTTGTCATACCATATAGCAGGTCATTAAACTTAAAAATGGAAGTTAAGTTGTTTTGTATATTATCTACATGCGTAGAAGGTATTCTCAAATAGCAGCAATTGTATCAATGTTGGGAAAAAAATGGAAAAAAAAAGCTTACCCGTACCAAAGGCTAGTAGGACTAAGCTTCAGTCTACTTTGCCAGTAAGTTTACGAAATTAAAATCTGTATCAGTAATTACGCAACATCTGAGGAGGTCTTTTGGAAATGTGAACATGAGATAGAAGAGCATTAAAAGAGGTATTATGACATTCTCCACTATTAACATTTAACATAAGGAAGAAAACCTCTTTTTAATGAGAACAGTATGATGAAAGAAGTTAAAATGAAAAAAATAATTTATTTTAAATAGCCTATGTTCCTACTGAATAAACTTCAAACAAACATTTGAAGAATCAAGAAGAGGTGGGAAGCTTATCTACTGATAATTAAAATAACAGGTATGTTTTAACTTTCTGAAATCCCTTCAGAGGGGCACAAAGAACAACAACACAGGTGGTTATGCTTCTGCAGATAGAAGTCTAACTATTTTACAGGTACAACAATTTGTCATTTGGTATCAAAGGGCCCATGTTCTGTTCTACGTAAAGTGGACTGACAAAGAGCATTTTTCAGTAAGGTTTTGTGGACTCTGGTGTACTTGAAGGGCCACTTGTTCTTCAAACTTGCTTAAACAGATTCAGTTTAAGAGAAATGGTCTATGTATGTGTAAATTTCCATGAATCAAGTAACCACAAGCTATTTGGGATAACTCAAGAGCTTTCTGCAGAAAAGAACGCCCCTTAACCTACGAAAGCAGAAAGTTAGCTCTGGGGTTTCAGAAGAAAATGCTAGTTTATATTTCATGTTGTAAATGGAAACAATCAATCAACTTACTATTTCCATCAAACTCATTTCATGACTCTATCCAATGGGGAAAACCAAAACAAACAGGTACTGAAGAGGTTGCTTCTATAAGTACAAATGCCAAATGATGAACAAGTCCTGCATTAGAAGAAGATCTAGCATGCATCTTCAACACTGTACGGAGAAATCATCAAGGACAAGAATTAACTGTTAAAAACTATACAAGGAAACATTGCCTTCTTTTAAAAAGGTATATGGAAATAATTACACTGACTAATAAAACACAGATATTCACAACTCATCTGAATTAAACTGGTTTACATCTTCAGGAAAAAAAAAAAGTCAAAATAGTACAGAACATTTTTGTTTCCTCTTAAAAAGCAGAAAGAGTGCCACTCTGTCCAAGATAAACTGTTGCTGTATATAAGTATGCGTCAACTTTCTTGTGAATTCTGTTGAGGGGATACAGAACACAGGGCCATCTTTCCTCCTGATTTTTTTAGTTATCAAATGCCTATATAAATCAATCTTTGTTTCTACCTAATTCATTACAGAATTGCTAAAACTACAGTAAGATGTAAAAGATTTCAAGAAATTCCTCTGAGAACTACTGAGGTTATTTTATGAAATAATTTGGATCTTTCTTTAATTCACCTATGTTCACAAATATATATTGTATATGCACCTTGAATATAAGAACTGAATGAAAACAGTCAAAAAAAAGACATGGAAACTGAGGTGTGAGGCAGTCAGTGCCCTTCCTACTTCTGATTATTATTACTGTGTTGTTGTTTTTATTTGTTTTTGTTTTTTTAAATACCACCACTGAAGAAACCCACTGCAAATGCAGTCCCCAAACCCACACCAAACTGCTTTGCTGCGCATCTTTCCCAGCAGGTTTTCACACTTGCTTCTTCAGTCAGAGCATCTGGAGGCTTACAAAAGCATGACTTGTATTTCTCCATCAGTCAAGTTTGTGTGACATTTTTTCCAGATCTGGAAGTTTTTCAACCAGTGCTCTATGGTTCACGTTGATACTGGCTATAAGTCCCCCCTCATTGCCATCTGAGCCAGTGTAACTGATTTCTTCACCACTCAGGGTAGTCATATGGCCACCCAATGCTCTCAACACCGCATTTCCAGCACAGATGTCCCACTTCTTAATATAGGTGACATGGATATACACATCAGCTTCTTCTTGATTCTTTTCAGCTACGTCAAGGAGGGCCAGCACTTTATAACCTACAAGAATTGGTTGGAATAAGAAAGTTAAACCAAGTTTCCCAATTCCGTCACAAAGGATAAATCTAGTAGTGTTAATAATATACACATGCAAGCTACGGGAAAGTGATGTCATGAACTGTATCGTGCCAGTCCAGTATAATGGTGGAAGCACCAATAACCTGCCTGCCATCTGACCCGTAGAGAAAATTAAAACAAAACAAAACCACACCCCCAAGATTCTTTTTAGACAGCCATTACCAATGTGTTACAAAGTCTTGTTCTTTTAACGAGTCTCTAGATGAGTCTATAAACTTGAACATAGTTTTGCTGTTACATTCACTTACTTATTTCTCAATCTCTACATTATGCTGAAGCCTACCATCTTTCTGCCTTTTTATTACAACAGAAGATGCATACACCGGTCTATTACAACAACTTAGCTCAGGGCCATTTTCTTCTATCATACATCATGCAGTACAAAGTCACTGCTCCAAACAGCATTCTTTATTTTATGGATTTTTTCTTCTGTTTTTCAACTGTTCAACCAATATTCTTGTTTTGTTAAGCTATATCTTTTTCTTCTCATACAGTCAAGACCAGGAAAAGATCTAATGTAATCAGTTACATTTTCATCTCCTCTACCAAAAGAAAATTCATTTAGATTCATTATCAAGAACCTGTGCAAGATAATCTTCTCTAGCTTTTCACATTAAAGACAAAAAAAGATACATTTCTGTAAAATCTGAGTACTGCATGGCTTTTGCGAGACTTACAAACAGCTATTGCTTCACACTGGTGTCTCACATATTTGCATTCCGCCAGTGAAATGCAAGAGGATATTGCATAATCAAACAAAACATAACTAAAACCTCTTTGGACTGAATATGGGACAGGTAACAGTGGACTTCAGTGACAATATTTTTCTATTTTGACATAGATGCAAGAAATAGTACCAATCTTCGATGGCTTTTTCTTAAAATATTGTTTAATTAATGTACTACTAGTTAATTAAGAACAAACTGTTTATCTTCCGTGATTCTGTTTTTGGTCACACATCCCTCTTACACACAGGCATCAGTATCTTCATTGAATGCACATCAGTGTGTTCAATGGGACCTAAGTAACATTGCTCATCCAGGATTAGGTTCACATATTAACTTGTGAATAGCCTAAAACTTGAATGAGGTTTGCATTTACATGTCTACATTCAGGAGAAACTGTGTCCCTATTGCCTAGTGCTTGCTTTTAGGAACATGAAGAACAGAAGGTAAGAGGAGAAAGAGGGATGTCACAGTTGTACCAGTCCATCTAGTAACAGCTATCCCATTAGATCATTTGAAAGCACTAAAATGGATAGGATGTTTAAAGAACCAAACCTGCTCCACCAGCGGGGATTATCACAGTCTTATTTCCAAAAGTCTGTCGTGCAACCTGCTCCACTTCTCCTGCGTGGGAGCGGGATACAATAATCCTTGGAGTCTTCTCATTGTAGGAGGAACGAGCTTTTACATTTGACCCGCCATCCACCATTGCCCAGGCTAGAAGAGAAAAACAAATTCTGCTAAGCTTTACACTTAACAGAGACTGCCTTTTGTAGAGATAAAAGGATACCTACCTGAAAAAATGAAAGTGATTCCTCCCTCTGACTGCATTTCCCTCCATAACAGTGAAAGTTAGGCCTGACCCAAGGAACAGGCACATGTCCATGTGTGCACAGGAGCACAGGGGAAACAGAAACAGCTCCTCCCCACACATGCACAAATCTAAGTGTGTATGACATTACTTCATGCCTGAAAATGCCTGTGACATAATTCCAAAATCAGAATAAGAATGAAAAGTCCCAAGTAATATTTAAAACTCGCAATTGGAAAGCCACTAAAGTTAAGAAGATGACTCTGCATCAGACCAATCCAATATTTCTTCAAACGACACTTTCATAAAAACAAAAAGCCCCACTGCCCTTCAAAGGAGAAAATGGAGGAGCATAAACGTTACCTTAAGTCTTTTTGCTCAGAAGGATAATAATGAAGAAGGAAGTGAAAATATCTGATAGTGTGTTCTGGAGGACTGGATTTAGAATACGCAGCCTCCCACTTGCTTCATCGTGAGGTTCAAAGCCAAGGTTGGAAGTTGGCATCCCCTAACCACTAATTTGACATTTACTTAGCAGGCTAACCAGCAATTTTATCTCAGTAGAGGGCCAGATTGTATGGCAACAGATTGAGCTATGTGTATTAACAATAGTGACTGCCTTTTACTGCTTTATATTGGTGTGGTACTACTAGGAACAATCCTACTCACAACATATTGGTACTTCCAGCTTGGAAAATGAATACTCTTCACATGGAATGACAGAATTAATTGCATTTCATCTAATGCCATGTCTGAACATGTCACATTTTACTGCTGTTAAAGGAGTTAAGTTCTCAAAATTATGGTGCTGAAAAACGGCACTGAAATATAGTCTTAGCTTCTGTGCCAGAATTACTGCATAATTTTACAACTCTAGAGGTCAGTATTGCCTAAGGGAAAAACAAAAAAGAAATTCTTGTTTTTAGTGTATAGTATAGAAGATGTGAACACTAAAACTACCTTGAAACATTCAGAAGTACACACACAGAGTGCCAAACTTTTAGCCATTCTCACTGATACATCATTAGTACTAAAAATTTAATTAGGCCAGGGTTGTGCATTAAAAGCATGTCAGATATTCAGTAAGGCTATGTTAGTCTTGTCTGATACATACAAACAGTTGCCATTTGCCATATCCCCATTGAATAAACACCAGTTCCTAGCTGTAATTTTATGGATCCAAGTTCCGGTGCTGCATGAACCAAGTAGACTACAGACTAACAGCACACGTAAGAGCAATCAGTATGCAGAGGCTTCACTTTCTTTGGTTTACTCTAAGTGCTCCTAATGAATGGAGCTTAATTGTTAAGCATATTTTCAGTTACTTTGTTTGTTTTAAAGGCATTATTTTTTACGTTAAACACAGGCAGCATTTTCCTTTGTGGTTTTACAGCACGGAACACATTGACGGCTCTAATTCTGAGGTCTGCAGCAGTGTTCTTTTGCACCCTGGTACTATTTTCCTCGTTTGTATCTACAGACATTCTCTCAAACATTACATTTTAATTAACACTATGATTGAAGAAGTCAGAAATACATGAAGGCATAAAGGTACCTGTATATGCTGAGAACGGCTTATGTATCACTCCTATTACTGGTTTACCATTTACAGCCACACAAACCATCGTTGTGACATACTGCCGAAGATCCTCTGTGGGCAAAATGAGAGAGGGAGCAGGTTCACAGAAAGATGTTAAGAACAAAAAAAGAAAGCAGACCTAACATTACAGAAACATTGCTCTTTGAAGACTAGCCTACTTTCTAACTCTTACAATTATGTAACTTTGTTGTATCTTCAAATAACCTTGCAGTTATCAAAAGATTTCGAAGGCTTTCGAGCTTTCCAGAAATTTTTCTTGTTCAGCAGATGTACCCATGCTCCTACCAGAGTTAATGCTAACAATTGTTTCTCCTACAAGATGTACATTCATGGAAATCTGTCCTTAAATTCTCCCTTCCATGCCCTTTACCCTATCCTCTATTGGTTCAAAGCTGAAAAATTCAAACACTGAAGAACATTCACCTGAAAAGGTGATGGTATCAATGAAATATTCACAAAAAAATCCCCATCTAGTTGTGTTTGTTCTGCAGTATTTATCAGCTAGAATTTTAGTTGCGTTGCCCTAAGCTGCTTATTCAACATCTTAAAACACATGAAGAAGAGGGAGATTCAATTATGTATTTTTTAAACTGTAACAGAAACCTTTTTATCTCAAGTTAAGATTAATATTTTAATTTATCCTTCCCTTTACAGAAAGAAGCAAGAAAAAAAGAGATATTTAGTGTTGCCACAGTAATAATTGAAATAAAGAAATGTAAAGAAATGTGCAATTCCAACAGAATCCATATACAACAGTTACCATTCATTTTAGCAATTATCGGAGTTGGCACACACAAAAATAAATGCTACAGTCTGACAGCTATTGGTATTTCATTATACAATTTGTTCAATTATACCCACTAGCTGTAATATAGCACACTTGAACAAGAGATGCCACTTTAAATACTTACTATTTTGTCTCCAGTATAAAAGGCAGACATCAGAATTACACACATGATTTGTCAACAAGAATCAGCTACCTGTGTATTCTTGTGTAGCATCTAATGGATCGATCCAGACAGTAACACTTTCTGCTGGAACCTCTTTAGGTTGTATTTTTTGTTTTATCTCTTCAGGTATACTGCGATCCCAAGAGACTGTCTCCTGATCAGCTGTATCAACACGTTCTTCAGAGTTTATCTATGATAAGACAACAAAGGCAGGCACATTAGTTTATCATATGCAGCAGCTGTGGCACTGGGAAAATTACAGGTGTGTTCATGCATTTTCTTTCTCCCTTGACCTCAAGCTAAACCAGCATGAACCGTTTTAGGAACGAACATTTTTCAGGAAGTAAAAAGCTACCAACAGCATGCACCAAACAATGAAAAAAAAGAATTCAAAGTTTTGCTGTGAACTACACCACAGCTGAACACCATTTCTCTGTCTGCAACTCTTTCTACGGAACAATCTCATTGTAGGAATTGCATTTTTTAAACAGAATTTCAATGCAGTTGCTTCAAAGACTACAAACAGAACGTTCAATTCTGGACACTTGTACAGTGCAGAGCTCCAGTTGGGATCAAATATCACACCTAGATCAGTAAATGCAGATTCAAATGCACAGACACTCTAGCAATAAATATTTTGCAGACTGTGGTATGACTTCAGGGAGTAAGAATTCTAGGTTGCATTCCTGCTTCCGAAATTGAGTTATGACTAGCAATTTAAGCAGCTCACCTGGATGTAACCTTTACACAACTGTCAGATGTATGTTATTTTTTAAACAAGTTAATAATGTTCCTTATGGGTCAACCTACCCTAAAGACAGATAAGAAACATTTAAAAACAGCAGTCAAATGTCATATTTAACCTCACTGTCACTTGTTGCCTAGCTTCATGATTTTTCTTACTGATCAGAATATTTCACAGAATCACAGAATGAAAGCACTCATGGGCAGGGACATCTTTCACTAGATCAGGCTGCTGAAAGCCCTGTCCAACCAAACTCTGAACACTGCCAGGGACAGGACATCCACAGCTTTAACTTGGAAACCGGTGCCAGTACCTAAACGCTCTAATCGCAGAAGTTTTATTCCTTCTATCTCATCTAAATCTACCCTCTTTTAGTTTAAAACCATTACCCCTTGTCTTACTACTACATGCCCTAGTAAAAAGTCTTCCTTTGTCTTTCTTATAAGCACCTTTTATATGTTGAAAGGCAGCTATAAGGTCTCCACAAAGCCTTCTCTTCTGCAGGCTGAGCATCCCCAATCAGCCTGTCTTCCTAGGAGAGGTGCTCCAGCCCTCTGATCATCTTTGTGGCCCTCCTCTGGACCTGCTCTAACAGCCCCACAATCTTCTTGTGCTGGGGCCCCAGAGCTGAATGCAGCTCTCCAGGTGGGGTCTCACAAGAGCAGAGCAGAGCAGAGGGGCACAATCACCTCCCTCACCCTGCTGGCCATCCTTCTTTTGATGTAGCCCAGGATACAGCTGGCTTTTTAGGCTGCAAGCACACTGAACTTTTAGGACACTTTGGAAATTATAAACATAAGGTTTTTTTACTCTTGCTAACTTTAAAGGTGGGTTTAATCTAACACAACTCTAAAGGGATCCTGTATTGACTAGTTCTGATGTCCAGTCAAGGCAAAATGACAGGCATGTATGGGATGCAAAGTGTCTACACACCTACAACCACCTATTCCCCCTTACTTACTGCAGACAGAGTCTAGACTATTAGCTTAGATACAGATATCTGACTGCTAGAGCAGATAAATATGCTATGACTAAAATAACTTATTATAGATGTTGTAGGCAAGTGACATTGAAAAGTAAGGAAAATAAAGAAACAATCAGGTTATGTTTGAATGTAACAGACTTCGTATCAGCAGGATTTTTACTTAATTCACATCATGACAAGAAAAGACATCAGACCTCAACTATAACAGATTATTAGCAAAGGGTTAAGGGCCACCTTGTCCAAGAGAAACAAAAAAAAAAGAAGCAAGCAGAGCCGCAGCAACTCCAGCCATACGCCATAGCTGTCTTTTCATGTAAAACCAGTATTTGAAGCACTGCATGCCAAACAGAGCCCTTGAAGTTGCCGTGACATTTACAAATTAAACATCCATCATTGTACAATCAACCTGATGATTGTTTTCTCCCCTGGGGGTAATGGTCCTTCAAAATCAAGATGAGTGGTTCCACTGACTTGGCAAGCTCAACACAAGCTCCTGGCAGTTCAAGTTCCACCATGGCAAATCAATACCACCATAAGAAGTCACATTAAAAAAAAATAAAAAATCCTCAACAGAATAAAGGTTGTCTCCAAGAAGTTAAGAGGGTTGGAATCAATCCTAAGAAGGAAAAAAAAAAAATCTCTTGTTAAACCTGTTGTAACATTACAGTAGAATGAAAAGGCTCAAAGTATCTGAAAGGCATTGTTTTCAAAGACTTCCTACCAGTTCAAATTTTGTAATTGTGGCCATGACGTTGCAGCATTTATACTGCTAGTTAGCGGTCTCTCTCAACAGCCATAAATAATCTACCAGGAAAAAAAAAAAAAAAAAAAAAGGAGGACAAAAAGATAGCAATGTGGTTGCAGAGATCCCATGATACCAGCTCCATTTGCTGGTCTCTTCCTCTGTGGGCCACTAGTTCTCCCATTCATATTACCATTTACTCTGTAGCCTTAGCTGAGTATCAGTCACAGGTTAAGTAGAAATTCACAGCCATTCCACCACGTGGTTACTAGATTTTTTTATATATTGTTAGGAACCTACATTACAGGCTTTGTACGACATGGTTGCCTTATAGAGGATCACCAGCCCTTAAAGCTGGGAACTTCTCTTCATTTATTTCTAATGAATTAGAATATAACAATAAAACAAGTCTTTCTGTCAAGATGATGGCATACCTTACTGCTTGATTTTCAGTTCCTCCATGTCATTCTCACTTGTTGGAAGCCTCCAGAGGCCATGACCTTACGTTTCAATATTTTCTGAAGTGATACAGACATGTTGACTATATAGTCAAGTCTTCGCTCAGAAATCAAGAGTAGCTATGGTAAGCAGACCACCACAGTGCCAAATGTTTTTTTCAAAGTCTTTCCAGCAACACACTCTCAGTCAAACCTCTGTGTTACTGTACATAATTATAAAGCTGCAAGTCTGTACACTTGCCATCACACAGATAACTTCGCCGATGGTGGTGGCTTTACCCAGCTGGGCAGCCAAGCTCCACCACAATCTCTCTCACTTCCCCTCCTCGAACGGAAAGGAGCAGAAAATACAACGGAAAGGGCTCAAGGGTTGAGATAACAACAGCGAGATCACTCAACAGTCATTGTCACGGCCAAAATAAATTCAGCACAGAGTGATTAATAAAATTTATTACCTATTACTAACAAGCTAGAGCAGTGAGAAAAATAAACAAACAAAAACCCTAAGGACACCTTCTGTCCACTCCCATCCATCTTCTTCTACCTCCTCCCCCCGAGCAGCTCAGGAGAATGAGGAATGGGTGCTGCTGTCAGTCCCTGTCGCTTTGTCTCCGTCGCTCCTTCACGGTCACTCTCTGCCCCTGCTCCACGTGGGGTCCCTCCCACAGGATGCCGTCCTTCCCGAACTGAGCCTGCGGGGGCTGCCCACAGGCAGCAGCTCTTCAACAACTGCTCCCACATGGCTCCGTACCACGGGCTCCATCCATCCCCCAGGAGCAAACTGCTCCAGCACGGGTCCCCCACGGGCGGCAGCTCCCCCCAGACCCCCTGCTCCTGCGTGGGCTCCTCTCCACGGGCTGCAGCTCCGGCCCGGGGCCTGCTCCTGCGGGGGCTCTCCATGGGCCGCAGCCTCCTCCAGGCCACATCCACCTGCTCCACCGGGGGCTCCTCCACGGGCTGCAGCGTGGAGATCTGCTCCATGTGGGACCCATGGGCTGCAGGGGGACAGCCTGCTCCACCAGAGGCCTCTCCACAGGTCACAGGTGAACTGCTGCTGTGTGCCTGGTGCCCCTCCTGCCCTCCTGCTGCACTGACCTGGGGGGCTGCAGGTGTGCTTCTCACTCCTTGCTCTCCCAGCTGCCATGGCACAGCAGGTTTTTTCCCTTCCTTAACTCTGCTCTCACAGAGGTGCAAACAACCTCGCTTATTGGCTCAGGTCTAGCCAGCAGCGGGTCCCTTTGGAACCAGCTGAAACTGGCCCTTATCAAACATGGAGCAGCTTCTGGACTTTTCTCACAGAGGCCGCCCCTGCAACCCCCCACTACCAAAACCTTGCCATATAAACCCAATACCCCTACTCCTAAGAGTCAGATTTAAATACAACCCATCATGCAAGAATTTGAGGCAGCAAGCAGAAGACAAAAATAAAGAGCTATTGGGAGTCAGTCACCTAATTGCTGCAAGCAGTAAGAGCCAGTCTTGGGAAGTTCTGCGTGCTGCCCACTGACACAGAGCTTAACAGTTTCAATAATCTTCCCCAATTATGTTTGAAGAGAAAGCCCTCCTCCCAAAGAAGAGCCACATCAGACACAGAGGTTTAAAACAACATATGTAAATCAGTTAACAGACTACTGCTGAAATGTCAACAAAAAAGTTACTTCATGAATTAGGTTATCTGGCTGATTTTTGCCAGTGCAGAACCTCCTAAAAATGGGTCAGAAATGTTTAGGCATCCTGTTACAAGTGAGGTGTGCTGGTCTCAGGAGCCAGAAGTTCAACAGCAATGCCTGGATCAGACCGAGGTGTGCCTTCCAAAATACAGAAGCATTCCGAAGCCTGAGGAAGCTAATCTACTGCACAGAAGGCACTATCTTCCTGCATGCTGGAGAGGGAAACCTGAGTCTGCTTGCTCAGGAGGAAGGCAGACAGCTCCACAGCATGCTACAGAGCAGTGTGGATGAATTCAAGGCTCTGGGCAAGCAGCCAGGAGTCCCATCTACATACAGACTAGGGCAGCTCACAGGGGTTCACTGTCCTGTGAAGAGCTGGTGGGGAGTAGCCCCACACAAGGGCTCCGTGGCCACTCACCACCCAGGAAACCTCAATACAAGCTGCGTGGCTGGGGCGAGGTGACCAGCCTCAGGCTGCATGGTCTGAAAGAGCAGGGCACGGAAATAGTTCTGCCTCTGAACTCACCCGTCAAAGAGAAATTAAACTGAAAATCTACACTGAAGAAGTTAAATAGAAGTTTCTATTCAAATACATTGAAGATTTTTAAGATACACAGCTTTTTTCTTTTTAAAAGTAAATACCTGAAAATGCAATGCTTCTCTTAGAAAGCATTTGGGATTTCATTTCAATTTATTACTCTTCCTCCTTCCCTGCATCCTTATCCCTCCAAATATGACATACTTGTTATCTACAAAAATAATCCAATCTCTTGATAAAGAGATGAGGTAGCATATATGTTTACTCCTGAAAGTGTTAGTGTTCCCATCTGTTAATCGAATCCTCTCAAATCCAAATCTCGCTGCTTTTTTATTAGAGTAGAAAACAAAACCAGAACACAAGTACAATCCCACCTGTATTATAAAAGGGAAAGTAGCTAATTAAGCTACTCAAGGTAAACAAAACAGTTCAGGTAACAACAAAAGATAATATTCACTAATCAGAATATGAATACAAGGGTAGGTAGTACATTTCGAGGACAGAGATCAACTCAATGGGTAAGTCCATTGATTTGAATGGGACCGTGAAAATGAAAAGCCTAGACACCCAGGCAAAACAGCACATGGGAACATCAGTAAAAATACTAATAGACATTTTAATATCTGCGTAACAGACACAGCCACTTCATCAGTCGTTACACAACATATGCATTGTACACACCCAGGCTTCAAACTTTGCTGTTTGTATTCAAGTGATAGGAAATAGAGGAACAGAGCAGAGAGATGAAAGTAAATCAGTAAACAAAAATATTTGCTAGCAATAACCCCTCAACAGTCATTCTGACGCCTTCTTCCTGGCTAACTCCAGATGTCTCCTGTGGACACCTGGAGGTATTCCCTCCAGGAACCAACCAGCAAGAGGACACCCACAACCACACACCTCGCAAGGCTCACTGACCTGCTGCTGTGTGGCTGCAGGGGATTGAACACGATTTGCTGTTACCTGTCCATGCTTCAGAGGAGCTGCCACCCAGGGGAAAGCAGTTCCACCAGCAGCCTTCGGGATTGCCCCTGCACACCAAGCAAACCCCTGTGCAGCCTCACGCCTCTTCTCTCTCAGCGCCGCTATCGCTTTGCTCCAAAGAATGACGGGTGCTCACACCCACTGCGCTGGTGGCCAGTCCATTTCACCCTCATTTGCTCAGCTTCTGACTTTTCCCTCAAAATATACTGGAGGGAAAACTGCCTCATCTTCTTGCAGCACCTGTATATATGCAAACTGCATGAACCGATCAGATGCCGAAACCTCTGAAAGTGGCCACCCACTCAACAAGGCGGGATACCCAAAGGTACCTTCTGCAGCAGCACGATAGGAGAGCACTCTCCAGGAGCGCAGGAAGCAGACAAAGCACCATATTCCTAGTAAGGGAGTAAAGTACCGATGTCTACTTAGACTGGTTAAGAAACAGGGCTCCAGAATCTGCTGTAGAAGATAGCAATCGCATTCACACCAAGACTTAGCTCATGGGCAGCAATGACCACTTGCAATCCTTCCCTTCAATCTTTTGAATTTGGAGGTGGTGAGTAGCAATTTCCACCATAAATGAAGACTGCTTCCTGAAAGCTTCTGTTACTACTTGACACTGAAAAGAAAGCAAACTTGGATATCAAAATACCACTTTCTTCTTCACCTTTCCAGGCTGCTAGCTAGTGTTCAGCCAGGTTTGTTAGGTCATGAGTGAAATCAAAAGCTCACATACTTAAGATACTTTTAAGCTTCAGTTAGAATATTAGCCTTGCCAGCACAGTCAAAAAATCCCATTTTATTCAATAAAATTGACACTCTAAAATCAGGCTGCTTCCTATTGAAAGGGTTCCTTCTCTCCTTTAATTTACCACAATATACCAGAAAGGAAAAACAGCTTTTACATGTGAACTTCTTCATGCCTTTCAGAAAGATTACGCTTGAGTTTATAAGGGTACATTTCATCACAAAAGGAGACAGAGAACTTTGCTGAATGACATGGTTCTCCAAATAGATTGCCTGTTAAAAGGTAACAAAAAAATATAAATTTTTATAAAAATATATTTTTATATACATGTGTAATGTGCACAAATATGTAAAACAGTAAAAGGCATAAAGTGCCAGCCACATGTTGGCTCTCATTTGAAAGGAAGACAGCAAATACTTCTATAATAATGCCATGACACAGACAAAGGAGGCAGGCATTTTTAAAGACACAGAAGTCCAGACAGGAAAAAGTTTCGAACTTTCCTCTACTGTCAACTACACCTTCAATTATTTTAACAAAAAAAGTGGTTTGACTCAGGACTAAGATGACAAGGTGCACAAGAAAGAATATGGACTAGCCTAAGTATCAAAAAGCTCGGTTAATGCTTACGGGAACTCATTACATGGCTGTGGTCATTAAGCCAGCAGGAAGCAGAGTGCAACTAACAGATAAAGACGTATCGGATGACAAATCTGCTTCTTCCGACTTATGATGAATAGAAGTTGGTAAAGTTGGTAAAAATAACAGAAAGGCAACAGAGGAAACTGCATGGATCACAGAAGCCACACAATTTCCAACAGTAATTTTTTGGAACAACTAAAACGTAAAACCAGAAGTAATAAAGCCACTTGCTCATTAGTTCACAGACTGTTTCGATAGATGGCAAGATTTGCAGTTACAGTTCTGTATGGATGGAAGCTGGAAAAAAAAAAAAAAGGAACGTCTGGCTTGTGACAAGGGTCACACTGCCACTTCTCAGCTTCAGATACCAGCCAGGTAAGAGAGGAGGAGAAGCACGCCGACACAAGGGGGCTGCGAATCTCTCCCTGCCTGCGAGTGGCTGCAGAAGCACAGAATTCGGGTCTCCCGACACTACTGGTAGCTACATCTCGAAAGATAATCGCAGAAACCATTGCCATAAAGTTACGGCCTTTCATTTCAGTTCAGGTACAGAGCCTGCAAAATTCAACTACCATCAATTAAAAGCCATGTTAGAAGGCATATGCCCAGACAACACCTATTGATGGATTTCAGATTAACATTCACAGTTCTTGCTTTACTTACGAACCTGTTGGCAGTTGCTAAGATCACGAGGGTCAAAAGAATGTTAATTTTGTTAAAAGCCCCAAGAACTAAGTATGCCTTTCTTCCAACATGAAGAGACAAATGACTGTGTTTATTTTGCAGAGCACTGAAATCCTTCTGAAGTTTAAGCAGCATGCATTTTGTTTTTGAAACCTAGTTCTTTAACATATTTATCTCCTCCCACTGAATCGGTATCAGATGCAGCTTGCAATCTTAGATGAAATTCCAGTTTTGTAACTACGATAGTTGACGCTGCTGCCAAAAATCTGCAAACAGCAGGTTTAAACCTGGAAAATATTTCTGGTAGCTGGAAAAAAAAATGCTTAGAGACATTCATCTTGAAGAAATTGAATTAATTTAGAGGAACATCTCATTAAAAGTAAAAATGACATATTCTTAAATTTCCATTTCAAACACTGATGCCCAATTTCAGCATTATCACGCAAAAACTTGAAATGAGTTATTTATCATCTGTCTTAACTGGGAAAGAGATAGAAGAACCAACCAGGTTCCAGGCAGTGCCAAGACTGCTTGAAGATGCTTGAAGAGAAAGGCTGGGACAGAGAAAACTTGATTTCCATCCCAGTCATAATAAACCAGAAAGAAAGGAAGAATATTTCTCTGCTTAGTATTTACACTAGAAAACAAGACATATAGCTGGCACAACTATAGAACATACATCAACGTGCTGGTCAAAAATGAACACAAACTGTTGGAAAAGCGAGAGAATGTGGTAAATTCATTTGAGTCAATAAAACTGAATCTATGAAAATTGGGGTAGTATAGTGCAGAAGCAAAACAGCACAACTGTTTGTGCCACTTTAAAACCGGCTCTTCCACAGTCTGAGCACAGAGGGACTTTGACCAAAGGTCGTGTTTAAGGAGTATGCACCTCCCTCGCCACTCACTCCTGCAGATGTACTGACACAGGTATTGCTGCAGCGTGAAGTGAACCAGGGTATTCCTAAATCTTTTTTTGTTTTACATTTCCTACCTTAGATGCGTTCAGATACCAACCCCAGGACAAGGAACATTGTCAAAAAGGAAGACCCCGACGAGTGGCACTCAGAGAAGCTGTTTTAGCAGGCAACGCAACTCAAGTTCCTGCACCATGAGACCAATTCTTCAAACCCAGAGCTCTTCTGGGCAGAACTTAATCATGTTTCTGGCCAGTCTCTAACCGGATTTGGAAACACAGCCTTCCCACCCCACTCTCTCCACCCGGCAGCACGGCTGCCTTGAGCATCACCTCAATCCCCTCACCGGATTCCTGCTCCAGTCCTTCTCATTGCGCCACCACTATGCTAGAGCAAGGAGTAGACTGGCCTGCATGGAGAAACAAACAAGAAAACAGTGAAGTAACCCAAAATAGATAAATACTTTAAAAAAATAAAAAGCAGCAGCAGAAAAGGTAATTTTAGCTGGATCAGACCCCCAACTTGTTCTCAGCACAACGAATAGCAGAGGACAACACTGTAGTGCGGGAGCAGGAAACACCTCAAGCCTGTAACTGTAACTGCGGTGGATGACTTTATCAAAAGAAACCACTGCATATATTTCAAGTGTATTTTAAAATCAACTGCACAAACCTGTTTCATAGGAGATGCGTGCAAATATCCACTGCTGGATCTTGACTGTCCTGAGACAACACTGGGTAATACCTGAGTTAGAAAGAACTGATTTGCCCCTTCCTCACACCTGTTTCTGATGGGTATAATGACAGTCCTCAGTACTATTCAATTTACTATGCAGTCATAAAACCAAATTGATCTGCCACTCTTCTATATCATCTAACCTTGCTGTAGAAAGCCTTGCTTATAAACTGATGCAAACACATCCATTTATACCAAACATAACAGGTAACATAAGCTGCAGAGTTTCTGTTCCTCCATAGAGACAACAGCTCTGCAAAATGTTTTGCTTTTGTCTTTTTCAATATTTTTTCCTCTTCTTCCCCTCAAATTTTGAACGCTTTTTTATAAACCACAACTGTAAGGATTGTGAGAATCCTCCCAGATTTATTTCAGCTTCTAGAAGAAAAAGAAGCCGAACCCTTCCTATCTCCTCTTAATAATCAAGCCTTTGGAAAGGAACTGCTTCTGACAGACTGCATGTGTTTTTTGCTATGCCAAGCAGCACAATGCAAGATATCCAAGGCTGCTCATTGAATTCAGTTTATTTCAGTCAAATGACTTCTCCCCCTAGTTATTTTTAAACATTGGAAAGCCAGAATTTGGCACCAGCTTAAATGCTGAGATACCCGTTAGGCTCAAGGCTTCCATGATGCGAGTAAATAAAAATTTTGCTTAAGTTTACCCTCAGAATTCTTTGCATTCTTTCAGTTTATCAGTCCTTTTGTGAGCATTAGCTTCTCTAGCAAGAAGAGAAGAGAGCTTTTATTTGACTTCAGCAGTGTTTTTTTTATGCTGGAGTGTCCCTCTGTACTTGGAGATAAGGCTGCAGTTATGAAGTATGACATCTACCGCACGATGCAGTCTTTTATTGCTTCAACATGAAAGGTGTCTTGGGAAATCCCATACAATCCTCATATTCATGCCAACTCAAACTGTAGGTCTGCTGTGTGAAATAGCAGCAGTTTTAGGCAGGTCACGCTAAAGGTTCGTATGATGGATTTACACATTGAGATGACCTTGTCTTCACACCTGAAAGTGTATACTACAACATGTATAGAGTAAAACACAAAGGGCTTTTTTGGTTGTTTGGACAAATACCTTTGAACACATCTTCAGCATGCTACAGGCTACAAGACAGTGTGGGTTATCAGCACATGCAGTTTGGTGGACATTTCTTACTTGCCTCATGAGATAAGGTGCTATTACTCAGATCATGTGCTGCTAAACATCCCAGAGCTGACCTGTCAGATTTAGCAACTTTAAATCAGCTGAAAGGTTTCTCAGACAGACTCTTCCTCGTTCTCCTCTATATTCACGCTCCTTCAGTCTAATGGGGCAGGGCACGGGGGTGGGAAGAAAGGCATATGCCTGAATTTTATCAGGTTCTACAGATGCATGCACACACTCGCATTTCTGATTTCATATTGTGTTTCTGAACACATCTGTGCTTTAAAAATAGATAACGCTTCCTAAAGACTAGCAGCACAAGCCAGCTCCTTGGAAAATCAAAAGGAGTCCAAAGTTTTTAAAAAGATAGTCAAACATAATGCCCCTGAGAGGAACAGACCCACATCAGACCCTCACCCGAGCAGGGCTTGTGCAGGCAACCACAGACACGGAGCAGGCAGTTCAGTTCAGTATTGCCAAACAAATCCCCAACCTTCTCAAGTAACACAGAGAACCCTTATACCTAAAGGAATGAAGCCCCTCCTTCTGCAGAAGGGTGAAAACGTGTAATTTCAAGCAGCCATACAGCTATACCATAATGCCAAGCTCCACGAGGGCACTGAATAGCAAAATAGAAACAGGAACAATACTTTTTCATTTTTTAATGTAGAGCTTCTGAAGGTGGCTTGCCACTGACAGAAAAGCCAGCAATCTTTGAAATATAACCTTTATAATCTTTTCTTAGAAAAAGACTAAGTACTTATAAAGTTTATTTCCAATACCGATCAATCTGGTGTTTCTTTTAGATTACATACTCAATGCGGTCTCTACGATACTTTTAAAAACACAACCACACCCTAATGAACTTCCAAAAAGCCACTGAAAACTGATTAAATAGTGACTATGCTTAAGTAAACTTAACTATTTTCCTTTTTCTCTCAACCTGTCCAGGAAAGGCATGCAATCAGCACCCTTCGAACTCGAAGTTTGCCATCAATTTCAAATGTCGATATAAAGGTAAGGGATTTAACATTAAAAGACTGAAGAAAAGCTCCCATTTACTAAAAGAAAAGTAGAAACAAAGCAGGAAAAAAAATAAAAAAGCCCCTAAGTCTGCTTCTGGTTTGGGTGCAATTTGAAATATTAGACCCAAGTTTTGGAGGTGAACAAGGGCAGAGAGGGCCATACCTCTCTGCAGGAAAAGCGAATCCGTTTTGCCCACGTGGGCAGCGATCTGTGTCGTGGCACAGCTGCTGGCTTACCTGCTCACCCAAAGAGCCAAAAAGAGTCAAAAGAGCTGCAGGTATCGCAGCACTACGCTCCTCAACTTCTCTATACGCTCTCCCCACTTCTGGCTCTATAACATAGTGGGAAGGATGCCTAGTGGGAAGAGTAATTAGGAAGATAAGTTAACAGCACATGCTCACCTGGGCGTCCCAAATGCATGCTGAGGTAGCACTACCAGATGACACTTATCCTGGAGCAGAAAGAGGAGTGGTTTTTTGCCCCCCAAGACTTGGGCACCATCTGAGCCCCCCGAGCTGCCCCACCACCCCTCTGCAACCCACCACCCGCAGCGGGGCGAGCGCTGAGGTGGCACTGCCACAAAACCAGCAGGAAGGAAGGAAGGGGGGAAAAAAAAAAAAAAAGGGGGGGGGGGTAGGTATCACAGTAACATTCCCCATCCCCAGCCAGGCACCCGAAACACGACCGTGCCCGTGCCGGGGCAGGGGCGGGCGGCAGGTCGCCCACCTGCACGCCGGGGAAGGCGGCCTGCAGCAGGTGGTACATCCTGCGGTTGGACAGGAGGTCTCCGCTCGTCAGCTTCTCCTCGGCTCCCTCCCGCGTCTTCCCCTTCGCCTTCTCGTTGAGGACGTTGCCCTCGCGGACCCGCTTCACCTCCTCGCCGCCCCGCACGGCGGCCAGCACGGACACGGCCAGCAGCTCCCGCAGGTCCACGGCGGCCGCGGAGCCGCGGGGGGGCTCGGCCCCGCCGGCCGCCGGCTCGCTCAGCATGAAGAAGGCGAAGCGGCCGGCCAGGAAGCCGGAGTAGAGGTGGTAGAGGACGCCGAGCCCCAGCAGGCAGAACACGGCCATGCCGAGCGGCGACAGGCGGATCCCCATGGGCGCCATGGCCGGGGCTGAGGGCGGGCGGGCGGCGGGCGCTCAGCGCGGCCCCATGGCTCCGCTCCCTGCGCTCGGCGGGGCCGGCCGGCTCCGCACCGCGGCGGGCAGGCGGCGCCCGTCTGTATCCGGGTCAGGCGGAGGCGGGGCGCCGCCGAGCGCACTGAGCATGGCCCGAAGGGACGGGGAGGACAGGGAGGGACCGGGCAGAGCCGGGATGGGACCTGCAGGTGGGCCCCGGTGGGCGCTCCCCGCCCGGAGCCGTGATCCTGCTGGCAGGCAGGGGGCCTGCGGCGAGCCTGTGAGGGGAGCGCACTATGGCTTTTTTCTGCAACCCCGTGTGCTTTTTGTATTTATTTACTTAAGTGTTAAGCTTCTGTGCTCAAGAATGTGAAAGCTCAGACCCCAATAAAGGTTGTCTTTGGAAAGTGAAGTTGTCATATCGTCGCCGTCTCTGCGCTTCCATTTTACTGGCATCTCTGTCACACGGTGTCTGTCATACAGCCTCCCCGAGGTGCAGGGGCTAGCAATGAAGGAAAGGAGCAATACAGCATTGCATTTGAAACAGGGTTCCGTGGAGCTGGGTTTTACTCAGCTATGCTGGGATTTAACTTTCTATGCCACTGGAACATCCTCATTTTCCACCTTTCCATGCGCTTTAAGATTTTCTTTCATGCATTCTCTCTCTTTTTTTTATTTTTTTTATTTTTGGCAGAGGAGGGGCTTTAAGCATATACCGCTCATTTTCCTTTCATTGATTCCATGCTTCAGCATTTTGTGTAGTAATAACGAACAACAGTAAACGATGCAGAAACACTGGGGGTGTTTGATAAAGAGTAAGCTTGCGTCTGCAATGAGCAGAGAACGTGAGGCTAACGAAGCAGGCATGCTTGTAATTTGTCGCCTTTTTAAAAATGCTGGGCAAAGCCGCCAGCAGCTCTGCTGTACGATGCGGTCAGTAACAGTTCGCATGGTCAGTGAACAGGAATTTTCAACTGTGGACGGAGGAAACAGGAGAAGGAGACAACCTGTCACTGTTTTAAATTGAAACTTTCAGAGCTGGTTTTGTACTTAATGGAAATAAAGTAAAATACACAGCCTTTTAACCCGCTGAATTGGCAAAGGCCTTCCAGAGGCATAGAAAAGTAAAGGATTTATTATTTGCTGCAAAGATTTCTATGCCTGCAATAAATATAGCTTGTAAATATTGGCGGTAATGTAAACTGTGAAGTGGACAATGCACAGAGGGCTCTTTATTTCCATGGCAGTATATGTACTGCTGGCCTCTGCTGGCCTTCCGAATTCACCATGTCTATTGCTGAGCACAGTCGTGTAACCAACAATCTGCTGGCATCCTTCTTCTCCATAACAATCTTACTCTGCAATTACAGACATAATTTTTCAAAGGTGTTAATCTGGCACATCCCATGTTACCTTCTGAAGATCCCTGGCTTGGGTTCCTCATGTTTCTCCAGGGTGCTGTTCAGACCAGCTGGGCTCCAGAACACAGCAGAGATCTCTGCAAAATGCTCCTGGCCTGGCAGCATAAACAGAGTTTAAGCAAGCTTGTCTTAACATTTGCAACCTGTAAGATGGGTTTCTAGAGACCATGATGAAGGCAGGAACTGTTGATAAACTTGAAAAGTGATGTTTTGGTTTATTTGTAGCAAAATGAGATTTATCCTTTTATACGAAGGATAAAGAAAAAAAAATATGGAAATGTTCCTTTTGAAACTACAAAAAGATTATTTGGGACACTAATTCTGGGCCAAATAATTTGACACATTTAAAAAAAGAATGTTTTTGCCTAAATCAAACCAAGTTTTTAAACAAACACATTTGTGTTTTTGATAGGAAAATTACATCCACTGGAAGGAAGTGTTCCATCACCGAGTGCAAAAAAGATGCTCTAACTGGAGAGGAGCTGAGGATGCAAGTCTGAAGATATATACACTTGTGGGAACTGTGTGAGCTGCAATCTTAGGAGTCAGCTTCATGTGGAGGCAGCCTTGACCTTAATGACCCAAACAACACGCTGATGAACTAAAAGCAATGGGCCCCTTTAGCCTCCCACAGACACAGTCGCTGTAGAAGGGCTCAGCAGAGCTTCTCGAACGGGTTGCAGCGTGCTGGGAGTGAAATGCGCTGCTTTCTGTTTAATTTATCTAGCAGAGGCTGTGTGTGACACAGAGGCAATGAGGATATAATGCAGCCACTCCCAGAACTTTTGGAGGGCGATGTTTGTGCTGTTCACCACCACAGTGACGAGGCGAGTGGTGGTGAATTTGGTCATGCTTGGAGCGAGGGAGGTTGACAAATGAAAGGGCCATGTGCTGGTAGAGAAAAGGCATTGACAGAAGTGTCCTGAACACCCTGTGGGGAGCCCTGAGGAGCACAATGAAGAGGGCTGTGTAGATACTGTGAACCCCTGACCATTGCCAGGGGGAGAAGGAGAGTGTCATAACCATAATACAAAGCTCCGTGTTTATGTGACAGCTGTGTGGAGAGCACTGCAGAGCACAGGGAGTTTTGTGTCTCCAAATTACAGTCAGTGGTAAGAATGTATACACCTAGAGAGCTCCTATCCTTGTCCGGACTGGCAACTTTTTGTCAACAGCACTGTAAGCTGTAGTATATTGCCACAGCTGCTTTGCCAGCATCAGCGCTGACTCATGTGGAAAAGCAGGTGATGCCCGCATCTTCCACAGCTCCAGCCATGCGAGCAGGTTAACAGGGTCTGTTGACAGCCACAGAAGTGCTGTGTTGCTGGTCATTTCTCCGTGACTCCTGCCTAACCCCAATGGTTTACAAAGTCACTCATGGGCAACCCCGCTGAGTGTTCGTTTTTTGTGCCTGCAGCTGCAGCGTGCCAGCGGAGTATCTGTTCAGCCATCTGAAGAAAAGATGGGTTGTCCCTCAGGGTCCGAGCTGAGATTGATCTGCAGCGCATGAAAAAGATCTGCTGTGCCTGTGCTTCTGAGAGGCCGTGAAAGAGCAGATGGCTGTTGGATGGGACCGAAGGACCCGAGGGGAACCTGCTATGCAAGTGCGAGCACAGCTGCAGCCACTTCACTTGCCTCTGAGAGCTGGAAGGTAGTCCATGGGGGAAGCCCATAGTCACTATTTAGTGTCAAGTCTTGTGTAGTGTGGGGAAATTTTCTCTTGCATAGAACATTTGATTGGCACAGAGCATGTATGGGGAGCTCTGACTAGTCATTGTTGGGTTTATATAATTGGCTTCTTCCTTCTTTTCCTCTCCTTTCTTTTGCCCTCATATTTCCTGTTCTTGCCAAGTAATTTTGCTTGTAACGTTATCTCACCCAATCTTGTTTGCAGTAGCAGCCCCAGGTATAGTTAGCTCTTTCTTATATCCTGGCTATCTCTGAGGGATGAGAACCTCAGGAGGGTTGTGCAGAGATGTACTAAACTCAAGGATATTTTTTAAGGTCTTTATTTAAAGTAGCATGTAAAATAAAAGCAGAATGCTTCAAGGTTTTCGAAGCGCCAAGGTGGAGAAAACAGGGCAAAGAGGATAGATATATGTTTCTGTTTTACAGGGTATCTCAAATAGAGATGGGCCAATACTTCTGCTGTGCCTTTTACTACCCACTCTTCCTCAACCAAACCACCAAGTGCTTCGAGGTTTGCATAGGAGAGACATGGAAAACTCCAGCCACAGGGCCTGCATATGTAGAGTAGAAGACAACAGTGAAATAGTAACAGAAATACAGAAGGACTCCATGGTTGTTGCAGGGACTTGAATAGACGTCCTTTATTATCTGTGCACTCTCACACACCACCTTTATGTTTGTTAGTAAGAAATGAAATTAATGTGACTGCCCATGGCCACCACAGAACAATCCAGCACTGTTAAGATCATGAAAGCCCATTTCGTCATTTCCTATCGGCAGAACAGCAGTCTCTTCCCTGTCCTCACAGTGCCATGGATTAGCTATCTGAAGTAACAAGCATCCTTGGAGCTATTTAGGGACAGATCTCCACAGCCTTGGTAATAAAGCAATACTTTTTTATATGTTTTTATCTGTTCCTGGTCTTAAAGCTACTATTCAAGCCTGCTGCATGAAGTGGGGAATGGTGCCCACAGAGGTGCAGACTGCTGCTGTTTCTGTAGGCTCTGGGCTTAATGGATCCTGGTGTAGGTTATCCATCGGGCACACTGTTTACTGCTGATGGGAGGGATCTGTACATGGTGGGTGTGTAGGTGAGAAGAGTGCAATGGAAACAGAACATCCATTTGCAGACAAAACCAATATTACCAGATATGGCACCAATGTTGGAGTCAGCTCAGGACAATGAGTGTCTGCATGCATGGCCAGGACCACCGTTTGTGTCCTGAAGCTGTTGCAGCTAATGGTTTTCCAGGACAAATAGAGTGACTGCCTTGGCAGAAGGAGTTTCCCACAGAGGCTCTGCAAGGAATTCCACTGTATCAGGAAACATCCTAAGGATGTTTAATATTAACCAAGCTACAGTACAGTTTTGTAGCTCATAATGTTAGGTGAAATCAGATGTGCAACTGTAGTCCCTGAGAAAGATAGGCTGTGTGACATCTTGCTCAATTTTATCCAGCATGTTCTTCTGGGATGGATAGACTATTCCTTTATCTCTGTGGACACAGGAACTCAGTTTTTCATCGTTCTCAACAAAACGTCAGCTAATAGGACCCATGCCAAAGTGTTTATGGTGCAGGACTATGGGACAGTTGTTAAATGCATGGGACCAGCTGCAGGATGAGTCTGGAGTGTGATAAAAACAACATGGCTAGGCACTGCTGGAGGTGAAGCATACTGGTTGTTGTGTTAGATCATTGCATCGGTTAAATGGCTAAGGCCTGGCTGCATACCCAGAAATCAAGAAGAGAAAATTACTATGTTAGGAAAGGTCTCATGGAGTGAATTTCTTATCTGGTCTTGATCTGGGATCCAACTTGAGGTGCTGTGGGAACTGACGAATTCCTAGGTTACTGTAGCCCAACCTTTCTCAAAGATTTTCTCCCCATAGCGGTGTGGTCCACGGCTATGGATGCTTCCTTTTCCTTAGTGGAGAAGAAATGCATCCAAATCCAAATAAAGGAAAGGATCATAATCTGTTCTGCATGTGGGAATTACATCTCAGTTCCTCACCAGGAGTGGATCCAGCTCCTGGAGCTTGCAGCAGGTCACACTGCCAGAACTAGAGCTGTTATGGACATTCATGGTCCCCTGGCCTGTCTCCTTGCATTGCTCCAGGTCCAGTTAGCGCTGATACTGAGATGCTCAGCCAGCAGCACTGCAGTAAAGCTCCTCACTGTCTGACGGGCAGGAGAGATTGCTCTGCCATCCTGCCTGCTCGCTCCTGTGCATCTCTGTGTGCTGAGCTGTGCCCAGGGCGTGCTGCCTATGGCAATGCTGGCTCTGCGCTATGGCTTGCTTCTGGCTTGGTGGTAATGCTGAGAGTATTAAATACAATACCTGTGGTTTAGGAGAGGGCCTGAGGAAAAGTAAAAGAGCTCAGTCCAAGAGAAGGTGTCCAAGGTGAAAGACAGATGCAAAGTTGTATTGGGTTTATGTGGCAAGGTTTGGGTAGTGGGGGGCTGCAGAGGTGGCCTCTCTGAGGAGTTCAGCAGCTGCCCCGTGTTAGATAAGGGCCAGTTCCAACCTGCTTCAGAGGGACCCACCGCTGACCAGAGCTGAGCCAATAAGCGAGGTTGTTTGCACCTCTGTGAGAGCAGAGTTAAGGAAGGGAAAAAAAAAAAATCTGCTGTGCAACAGCAGCTGGGAGAGAGAGGGCTGCGAACCAGCCCTGCAGCCCCCCAGGTCAGTGCAGCAGGAGGGCAGGAGGGGCTCCAGGCAGGCAGCAGCAGTTCCCCTGTGGCCTGTGGAGAGGCCCCTGGTGGAGCAGGCTGTCCCCCTGCAGCCCATGGGTCCCACATGGAGCAGATCTCCATGCTGCAGCCCGTGGAGGAGCCCCCGGTGGAGCAGGTGGATGTGGCCTGGAGGAGGCTGCGGCCCATGGAGAGCCCCCGCAGGAGCAGGCCCCGGGCCGGAGCTGCAGCCCGTGGAGAGGAGCCCACGCAGGAGCAGGGGGTCTGGGGGGAGCTGCCGCCCGTGGGGGACCCATGCTGGAGCAGTTTGCTCCTGGGGGATGGATGGACCCCGTGGTACGGAGCCATTTGGGAGCAGTTGTTGAAGAGCTGCTGCCTGTGGGCAGCCCCCGCAGACTCAGTTTGGGAAGGACGGCATCCTGTGGGAGGGACCCCACGTGGAGCAGGGGCAGAGAGTGACCGTGAAGGAGCGACGGAGACGAAGCGACAGGGACTGACAGCAGCACCCATTCCCCATTCCCCTGCGCTGCTCGCGGGGAGGAGGTAGAAGAGGGGTGGTTCGGTGGAAGGTTTTTTTTTTGTTTGTTTGTTTGTGTCTTTCTTTCTTTCTCACTGCTCTAGCTTGTTAGTAATAGGTAATAAATTCTATTAATCACTCTGTGCTGAGTCTGTTTTGCCCGTGGTGATAATTTTTGAGCGATCTCCCTGTCGTTATCTCAACCCTCGAGCCCTTTCCATTGTATTTTCTGCCCCTTTCTGTTTGAGGATGAGGAGTGAGAAAGCAGTTGTGGTGATCAGTTGCCCAACTAAGTAAAACCGCCACAAAAATAGCATGCAAAGTGTGACACAAAGAGAGCTGACAGTGGTGGTAAGGCTCCAGGAAGGGAGAAGATGCTCCAAGCCTGCATTTACAGGAGAGAGCAGCCACAGCTGGGTGTCGTGACCTCAGGAGCCAAGGAGTGGGAAGGAAATGGGAAGGGGCCTGCAAGGACCTGTGGGTGGTCTGGGGAATTCTGATACAGACAGCTACTGCTTCGTCTGATACAAAGCTGCTTTGCCAAAATGTTTGGAACAGTTTTTAATGGTCTTTGTGCTTATAAATCAGGTCATCAGTTTGCCTCATCTGACTGCAAAGGTTTAATGTGAGGCTGTAAGACCTTATGTTGTCTTTAGGGTATGGTCAAACTTAGTTTAGGATAATGAGAAGGGGTGGAATTTTACTATTTTGTTGAGTCACAGATTTGTTAATAGGCCAGCGATGTACAAAGCTGAGAAGGTAGTCTGAAAAAAAATGATGTTTATATCTCCAAGGAAATGAAAAAGTCTTTAAGGAGTCAAGTTTAGAAATATCTTTAGAATAAGTATGAAATTAAGAAGTTTAGAAGGGGAAAGGCTGAATTTGTGTGGAATCTCTGGAGGATTAGGAGAGAAAGCTTGTCTGTAAAAGCTTATGTGATACATAGAAAGAGGCTCTGTAGATACCCCATGCATATGGTGTGCAGAAGACTGCAGTCACAGGAAATATGAGGAGGGGCCTCTTTTTATATTTGATCATGGTGCAAAAAGCTTGAGCATTTGTGATTGTCAATTTTAGATGACGTACAGAGAAATCCTTTTGTTTGGATTCTAAATAGTGTGGAAGTTGGTTGCAATTTCACTGGTAACTGAACTCCAAAGCTGTAGAGAACCTAAACCACAGGGCACTGGCATTTCATCCTAGGAAACAGCCAGGACTCTGGCACAGGCAAAATTCATTGAAGCTGTACAGAGCAGTCTGAGAGAGACCATTACAGAAATCAGAGAATACAGAGAAGTACTCCTTCTTCTGGTGACAGTAAGGAAACTGTTGTAATGATGATAAAACAATGGGGAAGACACTGAACTGCAGGAATATTAAGGGAGTTTGTGGCAGCTGTCAAACAGAAGCTACACTTTGATCAAATAAATTTCTTGGTTCAAGGTGGTGTAAAATTTAGGGGTCCAAGAAAAAGAGATGATGTTAAATGACCTGATAGTCAGTTCTGGTCTTTAATGCAAAATCTTCAAGTCTATAAAGTGACTATAAATGTTATCAAATTAGAATAACATTTACATATGAATTGGAATTATCCATTAGAATGAAACATCCATTTAGTTTACAAAGGAAAAAGATGACTGTGTAAGTGCAAGGCGATGAAATACCAAATTTCACAGCTTTATGGAGAGACTCCCTTAAAACTCTATTGTATTTCTATATTATGAGAGAGGTTTTATAGCCAGTGGATTCTAGCAGACTCTCCCAGAACTGGTTGTGGTGGTAAAATCCCCTCAGCCAGTCAGAGCTTCATTTTAACACCACACTGCTTGACAGAGGCACCTTTCAGAGCTGTGAAGTTTCTTCACATACTTCTATCCACCCAAAACAAGAATGCATATTCACTGCTTCCAGCACTGCAGAAAGTTTCAGAAATGACACTGAACACTATCAATTGCTTAGTAGCTGAGTGGCAATCACAGCTGAAGTGTTTATTCCCTTCAGTTCCTGCCCACGACTGCTCATTTCTGGCCCCACAGTCATCATCTTCTCTCAGTTGTGCCAACATAGTTATTCACGGAGGTACACTGCAAACTGGGACAGTGAACTGACCCGGGGTTAAAGCAGTTTTATGTCCCTGTGTGGCACTGGCCATTTGAGATTTTTAGCTTGGTGCAAGTCTAAGACCACCCACTCTGCCTGCAACATGCTGTCCCCAAGTATATTTCCACCACCTCCGCACAGGCTCATGTAAGTGAAGCCACATGGGGAACTGGGCCAGAGAACTCATCCATCTGCAAGCTAGCCTGACAAAAAGAAAAAAAAATATTTGGCATGGCACAGAGATTAAGTGTTACACTGCTCTTTTGGATGGCAAAATGGATTTGCTGTGTCCTGAGACACTGCATATCATGCCACGGACTTGGTGTGAGGCTCCCAAGTATGGACTCCAAAGTCCTGTGTTGTGAAACTGCCTCCTGTGCTTCCTATTGCAGCTTCAAAATAGCTTCACAAGAGAGTGCTAATAACCTTAACAAAAGTGCCTGTGCTCCTCTTTGAGCGTCTAAGGACGGTGACCTCAAAGGGACCTCAAATCTAGGGCTTTCCACAGTTAATCTATTTGAAGAAGACAAGTCTTGAAGTCTAGGATAGTTCAGAACTCGTGGCCTCAGCCTTCAAAATTAACATCTGGTTTCAAGATACTCATGCTTTATGCTTGATGAGAAACACCTGAGTGGCTAGTGCCTCCTCACTGTGGATACCCTTCTGCAGAGACGGGGAGAGGATTCTGCCCTAAAGCCTCGCAGCATACTTTGCCTATGAACTTTTTATGAAGGGTTAATGGATCAGAATTTAGGGAAAGTTCTGCTTTGAAAGTTCAGGAGCTGGAACAAGCTCCATTATCCCTTAAGCTTCTCTCTAGTTTGTGGCAACGAGCAATTATTTGGGTCCTCTACTCTATTCTTTTAAACTTGTTTAACAACACCTGCATGAGGGAAGTTTACTATGGTGTATTGAGGTGATGGGTTTATTTCGATGATGAATGTTGATGAAGGTTGAAATAAAATGATTATCTTTATCTTTGATCGTGAAGAACACTGTTGAAAAGTTTATGATTTTATGGTAGTTGTTTCAAAATTATTCTCAGCCTATAACTTATAATACTCAATAATTTAATACTTTTTAATACTTAATGCCTATAAACTTTTATAACTGGTATTCTTAAACTGGCCAGCAGTCTAGTTTTGAGGTTTAGAGGAAACTGAAATGGGAGACCTTACTAGATTATTTTGAGGGAATCCAGATGTTACTGATAATTATTCGGTTTTACTGATCTCAATAACCATTAATCATCCCATCTGTGATATCAGTGATCTATTTATGAACATTAGAGAACAATATCAAGCAGAAAGCATTAAGTAGAAAATGCTTATTTTTATATATATTCTTAATCAAAAGCTAGAGACAAGTGTCTATCCTGTATACATCAACTTAAAATCAATTCTTAAGTAATTTACAGTCCAGAGTTTCCACCGGTAGAAAGTCTGGTGACATTGCATGAGACTATAGACAGAGATAATATTATAATGTTTTACATCCCATCTACTACTTGTAAATCTTTTTTTTTTTATTATTATTCTGTAGACTCATCTTAAGTGAGTAATAGACTTTATAGTCATAGCTTTAACAGAAAGGTCATTAAGAATATGAATGTTAAATTAGCCTGCATAAAATTGCTTCCCTTGGCTGCTGTAGGCCAGCTTGTTCTCACCTTGAATTTCTGTGTGCCTAAGGCCAATAGACAGCCAGCTGGCACTGAAGTTCCCTGGAAACTACAAGCTGTATTTTCTTGGGTTTCTTTGAAAATGTCGTAGCTGCTACCTTTATTCTGCTACCACTGCTGCTATTCTGCCAACTGGAAAGTAGCATCAGGGTGGCTGGAAACACAATTCTGTGTGAGAGGATCATGTTTTTAAGCAGAGATTGATTTCCCATTGGAAAAGTGGGTGAACCAATATTACTTAATTTAATTCTTGCGCTCTGTGAGAAATTAATGAAACAAGTCCTTGTTAGATATTTTTTGGGGAGGTGATATTTCTACAGGTACTAGTTGGCCAGCTATTTGAGCAAATTTCACTTTCCTGTAAGCAATGATGATTTAAATATAACTCTTACATTAAACTGATGTGCAGTTTGTGTACAGCAGTTTCTATTATATTGATATTCTCTATGAGCAAGCCAGCCCCCATTATACAAAAGTTTTATTCTGAGGAGCAGTAGGCAGCTTTTCAAAACAAGTCTTTAAAGAGAAAGGAGTCAGCATGATGACTTCGCTGACTCTAGTTTACTCTTCCTTAATATGACTGCTGAGATAGGCTGGAGGTCTAGATCACATAAGCACTTAAAGTGCTGGCTAATGCCAGGAAAAACACAAAGGGAGGCTCGTTGGCAGCCAGAAGCTGCTGCCTGTGCACCACATAATTATCAAAGGTGAATTACCTATGTTTCGTTCTTATCTTGCTAAGGACAATGTGTCTTACCTCTGCTGGTCTACTGGTCTCTTTGCTCATTATGAAGACTTCATAGCATGCTGTTTTTACTTGCTCACTTCCCAGTAACACATGAAAGACAGCTTTTATAAGACTTATACAATGGCTGAGTGGTTTCTCTCTTCCTGCAGGAGAAAAGGTCTCTGTTCTGGTTCCACATAGTTTGGAGTACTCCTCCATTAGAGGTAGCGCCCAGATCTTCTCTTATAGTAATGAGGATTTCCAGTGCAAATGGCTCGTGGGACTTGGAGCAGTTACAAACTGGAAGAGCTGCTGTAGATCTAGCAGTCCAGCAGCTCAGTATCCAGAGCTGGGCCTGGGTTTGGATTTGTCTGTCTTTTCATGGATGTCTAAGGGGGATGTCTTTGACCCTGTTTGCAGTGCCGTATCAGAACTACTTGTCCACACTCCCCACCCAAGGCTCTGTTATGCAGCTTGACATTACTCATTGGTTTTGATGTGAATTGAAGATGGTCAGCATGACAGAGATCCAGTTAATGGTTAAAGAAGAGGTTCCCGTTAAAGTTTTCATTCTCGTCTTCTGTAAATTCCATGATGGTTTTCCTACTCATTGTAAGGTTTGGGGAGGGTATACAAATGAAGAAGTGAAATTAAATGATCACCAGCTTAATCACATTCTAAGTCTCTTCTTGAAACCCATGGTAATTAGTTGCTTTTGGCATTACCCTTCAGCCACACCTGTATCATTTTCCTTATCTTCTAAATCCTTAATCAAGTCCTCACTGGTTTACCTTGTTATTAATGGTAATATTAATAATGGTAGTTTTGGTCCTAACTGTATGAAATATTTATGCTTGACTATTTCCTAGTAAGATCCTGATTGAAGTACTTAATTTCCAATACATGTTTTTAAGTTGTAAATTCTTATGACTTTAATTAGGAAAATGAGAAAATTACAGGTGAGATTTAGACTACCTGGGAAGACATAACTGAAACGGTAATTGTTGTTTTGTCCTTTTAATACTTTTTTTAGTTGTAAGACCAGACAGATAAAAAGGAGTAGTAGGGGAGTGGAGAGAGTAAAATAGCATCACCAGCTGTTCTCAAATATTTATTTGTGGGAAACTTTTTATCTCTGTAGATATCACTGGGAATTCTGAAAAACATTTTGCTGAAACATTCCTAAGTAACAGATTTTAAAAATGTGATCCTTTTGCTTGTGATAATATTGTTATTGTTATGTATGGCTAATTGTGGGCATCTGATAGGGCATCTGTCCTTTTATTTTACTGGTAATATGTAGACAGTGTCTCTCTCTCCACTTCTTAAAGAACACTGTGCACTACTGTGGTATCTGCACATCAACAAAATGTCTGTAAATAAAGGGTTTCGTGTTTGCCTATCTTTTGTATCAAAAAGCCTTTTGCTTCAAAAAATCCTTTTGCTTCAAAAAGAGTCAAACTTTTGGCTGCCTGCCTTTAATGTATCTTGAATGTGAGTAAGTTGCTCCATGAAGATTTTTCTGGAAATAATGGGCTGAGGATATAAGCAGCAGAAATTCAGGTTCTCATTCCCCACAGCTGCAAAAAAATTGCTATCAGACATGAGGCAACATTCTCAGGTCCATGAAAAAGCATATTCATGTATTCAAACAAAATATTCTGGTAAACAGAGTAGCACTACATGCAGGCATTGCATCAGTCATTAACATTTTTTAAAAGTAGTGTTACAAAATTTGATATTTTTTCCCAAACAACTGTATTTTGTTGGAATATTGCAGTCTGGCATTTTGTCTTTCTATGTGGTTATGGTTCTGGAACAGAAATATGGGATTTTATTATAAGTATTCTTGTGAGCACTAAGAGTAAGAATATTTCTTAGATATACTAAACTTTGAAGGCTCAAACAATTTTTTCCTGGTCAGGCAAAGGAAATGCTGTTGACAGTTAAATATTTTTTAACATTAAAGAGCTTCAAAAGTATTAAAAAAGATTTTTTTTTCTCAAAAAAAAATTATTTTTTTCTTAATCTTAATAAAAATATCATTTACAAAAAGAAATGTTAATTTTTTGTAAACAGAAAAGAATGCTGTTATCTCATTTATTTTTCTCCAATCACAATTTGACTTCTGGTTCTAAGAAATAACTCTCACCAAACAAAATTTGGCAAATTTCCTGCCAATTACAATGTTTCTCTGAAATAAACTGAAAAAAATCCAAGGCACTTACAGAGTCAAGGCCTCAGGCACATTGAATCTAACAAAATAAGGATTTCCCCCTCAAATTGCACTTTTTTTTTTTATCTCCTTTTTACTTGTAAGTAAATGTTTCCTGAAGAACAAGTTAGCTCTCTGAACGTCAAAATCTATATACAGCCACCCCGATAAAACACTTCGCATCTCATGCTCATCCTTTCTTCAGTGTGTGGTCTCATGATCAAGAAGACATTTAAGTTTTCAGAGTTCCGTAGCAATTCTAAAACTTTGCCAGTAAGGCCTCTTGTAATTTCTCTTCAATCGCAGTGTGTAAATGTTGAGTTTTGCAGAAAATTAACAGCCAAGGAGCCATCAAATGCGTATCAGTTTCAGAACAAAAGAGAGTGATGCTGACCAGGTTCCTGTACAAGTCTGCTGTGGTCAGTTAGCACATACTCTGCAGGTCTCTGACCAGTGAGATTCTTGCATTAACATCACAGGCGTGTAGTGTTGTTGAAACTTGCACAAAAATATTGGGGTGTGAATACAACTGAATGCATGGCTCCAGACTATAGATCTGGAAAATCTGAACAACAGGAGACTGGCAGTGCTGTTCAGATATTAAGCATACCTTATGCACTGTATTCTTGTTTGAACAAGAACCTATCAGCCTGGAATCAATACTTTCCTTCCTTCCTTCCTTCCTTCCTTCCTTCCTTCCTTCCTTCCTTCCTTCCTTCCATCTAGTGTTCATGAGAGGAGCAACCTTCACAGGTGCTTTTCAGGTTTCTTCCTTGGGGCTGCTCCTGTGAGTAAGGGCTGCAGAACTGGGCTTTCAGTGCATATCCTGCAGTGTAATGTTGAACTTTTAGATACTGAAGAGAAAGTAGGGAGAAGCCTGTTTTTTAAAGCAGGACCCTAAAGACAATATTATATAGCTATAGCACTCAACACTTTCTTTCTTTGTTGTTGTTTTTTTTTTTTTTTCTTTTTTCCTTTTTTTTTAATGCTAAACATTTAGATTGATATCTAGAAATGTGCAGTCATGTTATACTTCCATTTTACATTACAGCAGTGCCTTCCAACACAATAAGAGATATCCTTAAACAGAAGAGCCAGCAGTGTCATAGGAAATGGAGCCTTATACTTGGCTTCTAACCTTTGTTTAAGCGAAAAATACATGGATATATATCTGAATACTGTCTTCCAAACAATTCAAATAGTATTGTGCCAAATGTATTTGCAGTCATATTGCTGTACAGGTATAATTTCCAAAAGAGCTTATTTCTATTCCACTGTACCCTGAGTAATATATGATCTCCTGAACTTTTAATTTTTTGCAGGTGCATTTTAAATTATTGGCCTATATTTCATCAAGTTGCAGGTTACCTTGTTTATTATTGTTACCTGATTTTAAGTCATTAAAACCCCTAGGTTACAAACTTACCAGCCTACCAAACAGCTATGTGTTAACTGGCACTGTATTTCTAGTGCACCGGTTGCTTTCCCTATCACAGCAACATTATTCAAATCCTTTGTGGGCTGGTTGCTCCAGAAGCGGATGCTTTGTAGAGTACAGCACTAAATAAATTGATCTTCTATACCTCAAAATGCGGTGAAATAGAGGATTAAACTGGAATGTCACCATTGTATTAATTTCCCAGGGAGGAAAGAGTGAACTTCACTGATCAGGCTGTCTGCTGTTGCTAAGATACTGGCATATGAACAAAACCTCACGGTCAAAAAAAAACGCTAACACATATGAAAGAATCAGCCCTAGGCACTCGATCTCTTCCCACAGCAGAAAGCTATCATCCATCAACGCAATCACCAGAGGGCTACATGCAATCCTAACAAGCACTTTAACATGCTGATGATGGAGCTGAACAGAGGTGGATTTGTCCAGAAAGAAAATTGAAAGGAAATATTATAAGCCGTATCCATGTTTAAATTTGTCACACTACCCTGCCTAAGCTCAAACTGGTTTAGCCGGAGCTTTGGGATCTCTCTCTCTCTCTCTCTCTGTAAGTCTATATGTATTACACAGAGAATAGTTGATGCTTTTGTTCATTGTGCTATGAGACTTGCTCCACAGGGCAGGCAAGAGATGCTGGATCTAGTCAAAGTCCCTTTATAGTGTATCATTCAAAATTCTTCAGGATTCGTAATAATTTAAATCTCAGTCCATCAACAAACAGCACTGTTCATCAAAAAGATTCAGTAATCTGTGAGGTGAGAAAATTTACTAGTCTCACTCTTTGCAGTACAAGCAAAGGTAGTAATGGATTTTGTTCAAGCACACACCCGATTAAATCTGACAGTGCACATAAAGCATTTGGTGTGGTAAACAGTCAATACTAATGGAATCGTTAGTGGCATCTGAAACATCCACCGCTGAGAGGGATTAAAAACAGTGAAAAGATGGGAACATTAACAATCCAGGACTGTGGTGCATGCTACAACCCTTCACAAGCAGCAGAAGGATTAGCAAAAATAAATGAATCACAGGCTGTAAATTAATGGGACTTTTGTAAAGACAGATGTTAAACTGACCAAAGAGGTGAACTGAATGTTTCTGTTAGCGTAGTACAATAAATGTTCTTCTTTCCTAATGCAACATAACTAACCCTCTGTTCTCAATGGTGTGTATAAGAGCTCTATTTGATGGGAAATTGAATTGCTAAAGAAATCCGATAACGGAAATAAAAATAAGTTGAGTAACTGGAGATCAGGCCAGAAAACAAACCTAAAGAAAAGGGGAAAATGCTAACTATTTCTTAAACTAATTATAGGATCAGTATTATTAAAACTTTTTCGAATAGTGTTGTGCAGTGAAGACAGTATGCTTTGCTGGACAAAATGTAATGTTACATCCAAGAATGGGCTGAGCTTTAAATATTGATACAATACTTTTGGAAACTGCCTGTCAGAGAAGGTAGAACAACAGATGAGCTCATGCACTGGAGTCATTCCATGTTGGCCATTGCTGGGACACCCTGGCCATTTGCACTTGGGGGCAGACTCAGACATGAACTTGTCCCTTAAAGTCTAATCCTTTCCAGTTCTCTACTTTGCAAGCCTCAAGCATATTATGGCATAGCTTCTTACTTCAGGAATCTCTCTCATTAACTGCTCTGAATCAAAGAAAATCTCTCTATGTATATATATATGTAGAAAGATATATAATGTATTGAAGTATAACATGGCAGCACAACCTTTTAGGTATTACAAATCCAGAATGTCATGTGTCTATTAACCAGTGCACTGAAAAATCATAGAGCTGTAAACTCCCAATATAGACACCATGAGCTTAGAAATTATGTTATATGCTTTACTGGGCAAGTACAAGTGCACCTGGATGTTTCTGGGTCTTTGAGAAAATTTCCTTGTGCGCTCGAGCCTTGGTTCTCACCGTGTTCCTGTCTGTCAGGTGTGTTTCACGGGTTTGAAATAAGTCACTGGAGCTTTGTGGTCACAGTTGAGCGCTTTGTATTTCCCATGTGACCAATCGTGCTTCATTTCCTGAGCTTCTAAAGGAGGACATCATTAATTTGTGAGGGCAGTGTTCTGAATGCCTCCAGAATATTCACGTAGTGAAGACTGAGTGGCAATATCTTACCAGTCAGAGATGTGGTAAGCAATATCCACAAAGGAGCATTATTTTTCCTGTATAGTTATTGCTGATAATTTTAACTAGTGCTGAAGTATCACTGAAACACAGATGTCTCTCTACATATCTGTGGGCACCTGGCAAATTTAGCATCATTCTTGAATGTTACTTAGGTAACATTGCCATCTGGACATCTTGGAGTGACTGAGAGACTTAGTCACACCTGAGAAAAGGGTTATTCATTCATTCACTCCAGAGAAAACAAGTCTCACTCATGGAGGCTCCGCTCAGCATCTTTGCTGAGGCCCAGTAGGGCTGGTAGATCTCATTGTAAATGCAAGATGCAGAACCAAAAGCACTCAGTTGTGGTTTGTTTGTTTATTATTATTATTATTATTATTATTATTATTATTATTATTTAACCTTTTAATTTTTATGATTCTAATGAAATTATGTGATTGCAGGGTTAAAGGTAAAAGCCTTAAACCAGTCTCCCAGAAGCCTCCTTTGAACTCATTTGTCCTGTTGGCTTCTCTTGGGCTGGTTATTTAACAGTTTACCCAATAAAAGAGAAAATGAATCACATGAAAGTCACCTGTTTAGATCTATATTTTAGTAGTGCTTAAATCATGTTCTGCATGCTGTTCAGCTCAGTGGAGTTGCTATGTTTTTCCTGTTTTCAGAATAAATGAAAGGAGGTGTGAATAACAGTTGTATCATGCACAATTTAATGATATTTAAAATTATACAGAGCCTATTTCTTTTCCAAGTTTTCCTTATAAAAATCTGGAGTTATTTCTTTGAAGCTAATGAAATTAAAGTAGTGGAAAACAAAATGCAAGTGAAATCAGAATCTAATACATCAAGCTTAAGAAATACTGGAATAATTAATCACAATAAAGTTTAATCAAGTATTAACTTTCTTTCAAAGCTATTAAAATGGTATTTAAATTAACATTAGCTAAAAATTTTTAAAAAGCCTATTCTGGATGAGCAATTGCATTGCTTGCAAGCTGCTTCACAGGGAGACATTATATATTCATTCGTTTGAAAGTGACTTGTCTCCACACTCTATTTCCATCTTCCTCTTCAGATTGCATTAGTTAACATTCTCTGTAAAATTAAAATCTGTTGTTAAAGTAAGGGCTAGCAGTGCTTGCTGGAATATATTTTATTCCCTGTTACATTGACTTGAACCTAGGGTAATGATAACAATGAAATTACTTCAGATTTATGCCACCTTCAGTCTGAACAGAATCTGGCTTTGGAAGCTGTGGTTATAATGTCATATAACTTCCTCATTCATATTAAGTGATGCTGATGTTTCTCAGGCAGAGAAGACCAACTCAGGCAAGACTGTCAGAGCTGTTATGTTATGGAAGGCCGTTAGTGTTTAATATGCTTTTGAGACTTAGCACAGTTTATTGATATGTTGTCTACTTGGAGCCCCCCAAACTGCTGGCATTCTCAGCGTGTGGTTCAGCCAAGCCTCTAATCTTTGCAGTTTCAAAGCAGCTGGGAAGTGGAGCACCGGGAGGAGGGCCCCCATGCCAAGAAGGAGTTGTTCAGTGCAGGGCTTTTGCCAGCACTGCCACTAAGTAGTAGCAGATGAAAATTGCAGTGAGAGAGCCAGGGGATGAGAAAAGCAAAAGCAGAAGAGCACAGTGGTATCAGGGTAGATAATACTAGTGGGATGGGAAGAGCTGGACTCCAAGTTGCTGTTGGGTCAAGCTGCTTGAAAGCAATGAGTCTGACTGCAGCAGTAAGGAGTGTTTTTCTTTGCTCCCTTTCACACATCCCCTAGGTTTTCTAGCACTAATTCCAAGGATCATTGCTTCTTTGTAGGAATGCAAAACTATTTCAGAGACAAATGACACTAGTTTGCTTTATCCTGAAGCCAAGTGTTTTGTGGATAGCGAGAAACAGTGAGGAGTGAGAGCTTCATGTTACAGAGGAAGTTAAGCACGTGCATTTTATAAAGGGCAAAGATCTTGCACTCAGTTATCTAGGAAGCATGACAGTGTATTTTGTAACACAGTAAGACAAGGTAACATGCCTGCATTCACCACCCTGCAGTCTGATTTCAAGGTACCTCATGATGCCAACTTATATTTTGGAGAGCCATATTAAATCCATATACATTTTTCAAATTGAGACAATTGTGGGATTCATCTCACCTAACTTTGTAATTCCCATTAATTATGCTCTATCTCTTGTCAGTGGAAGCAGAGTGAAACCTCTGTATTGCATTTGTTTGTTCATAAGATCAAGTGAATGCTTCTCCTAAGCAACTCGTTTTTTCTCTATTGAATATGCATGCAACCCAGAGGACAAGCTAGTTCTTAAACAGCTAATGTAAGTTAAAATGAATTCTACTCACATTATAACATGTCCCTAAGGAAAACTTCACCCACCTACCACCTCAGTATCTTTCCTTCACGTATTTATGCTAAAATTGTTCAAACTGTTTGGGAGGGATCCTGCGTCAGCCAGAGCTGTGAGATAGCACCGTGCCATCTCTTCTCTGAAGGCATCAGCCAAATGGTTCCATGTCTCCACACAGGTAGGATTTTAGCACACAACGTGTAAACCAGAACAAAAACCCCTCCCATCTGCTTGGTGAAGCACACTAAGCCAAATAGATGTAAGAATGAAGTAGCCCTTCCCCAGCAGATTTTTGCAGTCTGGGTGCATTCCCTTCAGTTTTGCTTTCTCTTTTCTACACCTCCACCCCCCAGAGAAAGAGCAAAAGACACCTTCAAACAAGGAACTGAACTAAACTCAGACCAATTCCTTCAACCTGCCTGGAGACAACACGGCCCCTTTCTCCCCTCGGACCTGTAGAAGCCACTGCTGAAGCCAGAGCCCCTGGCTGTACCCCTGAGAATATTTTCCTATCAATTACACTGTAATACCATCTAGTCATATTGCTGACTTGGGACTAGTAGCCTGGCGGGTTAGTTAGCCATAGAAAAAAATTGCAATTATAACTGGCTTCAGCATAACATCTTTGTTCCTAGGTTCAGCAGATAAACCAAGGCTATGAAGATTTGCATCAGGAAGTCTGTCTAGATAAAAAACAGAACAAACAGTAGTAAGGTTATTTATTTGGCATTTAGGTACTCGGTGTCTGATTGCAGACTGCAGGTAAATCTTTCGTATTCTGTAGCCATTGAAATGTTAGTTTGTCTTCTTTCCTTACTTCTCAGATCAATGTTTTGCTCGTTCAAAGTCAGGAACAACCTGCATAGGTAGCATTCATGCAGAGGGAATTAAAGAAATTGAGACTAAGATTGCTATAAATTAACAATGCCCTCATTATCCCGTGTACATAGAATTTCTGTCTTATTGTATGTGAAACTCTTATCTCCTTGCAGAGGAGTTTATAGTGTGAGAACAGCAACCTAATGGTTAGCAATTAAAAATCTAACTGCCTATAAATAGAATTCTGAAAATCATAAACAAGTATTTGATGATTTAATTGGTAGAAGAATTCCTTTTCTGGATAAGCATATAATTCTGTCTGTATTAACTTTTACCTGATGTCATAAATAACCTCTCATATCATTAAATAACTATTAAATTATAACATTTAATGCTATGATTTCAGGAGCAGAAACTTCCTAGTGTGTATCATGGAGCTGATGAAATGTCAATGCTAACTACATCATAAATAACAAAGTTCTTGCAGATAGCTCCCAGGTTCTCCAGGATATCATGATACCATGCACACGTCTGGCTTGAGTTACTTTTCTCCTCTGTATTTGGGATTTCCTGAGGCAGTTTTGTGTCATGCAGTTCATTAAATGCAGGCAGGTTAGCCTTTAGGTAGACCCTGCACTTCCCTTGTGAACCAGTTTCTGATCTCAATCGTTGCATTATCACTGCAACTGAATCCGTGCAAACAGACCTTGACAGAGTCCTGCTGGGTTTGACAGGGGAATACCAGGAGGCCCCGTTGTGTACATCAGGTCAAGCACAAATTGGAGTGAACAGCAGGCCCAATAATGTTAACAGCATATCAACTTGCAAATTAGAGATGGAGAAAAATATATTTTTGGGGAATAAAAGTTAATGGGAAAACCCCATACCCTCAACCCACGCAATGTGTTGCTGGATGCAAAAATCTTTATCAGCTTCCTCCTGAAAAAAAAATTAAAAAAAAAAAATATCAGCAGGTTTAGACATATGTATGTATATCAGCCTAGAAGCTTCTGAAAAACAAAAATCCCCCAAAGCTCGGCTGAAACCTGCCAAAAACTTTTTTAACCACAAGAAAAAAAAATAAACAAAACCCAGTTTTAAGTGAAGCAGATACTTCAAATGAAAGAGCTAATTGAATCCCAAATCTGATAAACAGATTGATGGAAACTGTTCATATCAGTCTTCTGGTGAGAATAGGCACAGGCAACCCACCAGGGTAGTAGTGTCTCCTTGATCTGTACTGGCCCAGGCTGAGCACTAACACATGGCAGAGAACAGAAATACGGCCTGAGGGCTCCTCACAGGGTGAGTTTGAAAGCAATAAAACGTGGAGCCAGACATACTCCACATTTGCAGATGATGGGAAAATGAGGAAAGTGTGGAGTCTTATTTCCAGTGTACGCCATGCAGCAGATTGGCTTCCTCCCTGGGTAATAGGGATAACACAAGCCTCAGCTCTTTATGAGAAAACTTCAGAGGCCACCGAGAAGCATTTTGCTTCTCAATTTTGGGCAGCTACTTAATCACTGTTTAATCATGTGAAATGGCTGCCAAATTCCTTCTAAGGGACTAAATTAGAGATTATTTAGGGAGGGTTTTTTTTTCCCTGGATATAGCTTTTATGAAAGCAACATGCATGACTAATTGTAATGAGTGCAAAGTAATAAAAACTGGAGATTGAAATTTAACTCTATGAAAAAGCTGAAGGAAGTCTTGTATTTTGGTATTATTTTTGACACTGTAAATCCTGGGTAAGCAAATATAAAATGAGCTTATGTCAGACTGAGTATAAGCATTTACTGCAGTGATGTTGATTACAATGTGTTCATTTGCACTGAGCTTTCCCATTTGCACTGCATTTTTGCAGAAGTCCCTTGCACGTGTTTGTTAGCTGGGCAATGCTCAAAGCTGACTGAGGGCTTGGGAGCAGTCTGAGATGGAGCTCTTCTCTGCTTGATGGTTTGTCATGAGCACCTGCCTTCTGGTTTGTCTACCCCCAAAATATCAAGGCAAAGTCACACAAGATCTTAGCTTTTGATTCTTAGCTAATGTCAGGGGAGCAACACATGTGAAAGTTAACTAGATTGAACAGGTCAACATTTCTGGTCTTGATACAAAATGGAAATCTCTGCCATAAAGGGAAATCAGAACTGTTTAGGAGACACAGAGATGAACAGCAATCTTACTGCCATTTCTGCTGCTGTCTAGAGAAGGACGTCTCAGTATCTCTCATGATGGCAGCACTGAGGAAAAAGAAATCTCCAGTTTGTATGCAGAGGAGATGGAAACTGATGTGGTCCTTGGAAGAGAAAACAGTTGTGGAGAGGGAGGCTGGGAGCGGTTGGCATTAGCAAAAGGGAGAGGCAGTGCATGGACATCAGTGCCATGTCAGCACTGAATGCTGTGGCAACATGGGGTTCAGCCCCAGATGCCCAATAAGTGTCTACTCAGTGTCTTAAGAGGTTTTCAGTCCTGGTTTCACTCAATGATACCTGTATTAATTATCGTAAAGCTAGCTTGGCTATGCTAGCAGAAGCTGCATCTGCAGAAGCAAATGCAATATAGATTGACCTGGCATGGGTGCGAGGGAGTCTGAGACCTGATAAGGCTGAGCCTGGCTGAGAAAATTGAGAACAAGATGAGAAGACTAAAGGTGGGGCCTGGGACAGATGAGATAAGAAATCTAGTGCAGAGGAGAACAGACAGGAATGGGCAGAGCAGAGATGCTCTCTTATTCAATGTGATGCAGAAAATATGGGATGCACACTGAGCAACGCAGGAAGCACAAAACACTAAATATCTCCTGTCAGTGATCATGGCTCATCCTAGGCACAAAGTGTACTCGTGTCTCAAGAAAAGGAGTGACCACATAGTTAGACATGTCATTAAAAGTGCACCGAAAGAAGCTTCATTAAAGCTGCACAGGGAATCTTAATTAGAGCCTTTCTTACCTTTGGGGTGGAGTTGCCAACCACTCTGTCTGTTATCACAGATTTGTCTGTGTGTAGATAAGTGCCTGTAGATTGTAAAGTAACAATACTCTATATGTTTTTGGATGTAAATGGAAAGTTCTGTATTAGAGAGGAATTCTACATCTTCCATAGCATATCATAGGTAACTATAGGCTATACAACAACTTTTTTGTTTGTTTAATTTTTCCTGAAGAAATCCTGTATTGGTACTCGGTAGAAATAGAAAGTCAGACAAAGTGGCTCATTGAATGGGAATGGTATAGGGAAATTTACTAGGCTATTAAAAACCTTATTGCTCTAAACATTTAATCTTTTTTTCTCCAATCTTTGGGGGTGGGGCTGGGGTGGGAAAGGGCTTTGTCTTGGACTATTTAACTTCATAACTCCTAAAACAGGTGTTGTAGTAGTCAAGGTAGAATATGCCTTTCTTGTATACCCTTTTGTTTTTTGAACACGGTGAATTAAAATTGCTGATCAATAGCTCACTGAGTTCAATAGATCAATTTGATTTATGTCCTTTGGCTCAAGGGACAAAAGCAAACTAATTTCACTGATGTTAGCACAAGTAATGCAGATAATCTACTATTTGCTGTCTACTAATCTATGCAATCTACTGTCTAATCATCTATGTGAGAGCAAAACCTGATCCGATGCTACACATAACATCAGCATCATGAAGAGATGTGACATTCAAATGAAAAATGAGACTGCTTGAATGCCTTTTAACAGCTTGTAGAAATAAAAAGGGGAAGCACTGTATATGTAACACAAAATATGGATTTTCCCCCTAAATTTCTAAAACATCTGACAAGCAATGTCATATAAAAGTTCTGGCCTTTATCTCCCAAGTATTGTCGGTGTGAAAATTCAACCAACTCTCTTGACATATGGAGTTGAACAAAGCGTTACGTTACAACTCATTGCACTGCATAACCTTTTTCTATGTTTTCAATTTGTCTGGCTTACTATTTTTGAAATTCTGATATATGTAATTTTTAAGTAAGGGTTAGCTATGCATCATGAGAGAGCAGGTTTTGGCTTATTAATACCTTATTTATATGAAGGTTAATCACTGGTGATTTACAACACCTCTAAAAAAAGAATCTGCTTTCCTATTAAATGCTATAGTTGCTCTTACTCACTGTATTTTCTTTTTGACTTATTTAAAAATACTCATCAGGGAGCTTTTATTATCTAAACTGAATTTGGTGATTTGTAATTACATATCACTTATAAAATTAGTTAAAATTTTCTCTCTTCCTATGGTGTAGTTTGGGGTGTCCTGGGGGTTTTACAGAAAATTTGCTGAGTATTTTTCAAACACACCATGCAGTTTGCATAAGCCTACTATAATTTTACATTTGTCAGCATCTGTATGGGCTGATGTATTTTCTGTCAATCATAAAATTGTGTAGGTTTATTTTAAAAGAGTTACAGCACTTATTCATACTCTGGCTCTCTCATGTGACAGAAATATTTAATCAGTGAACATAGCAGGTAGTATGTTTTCCAGGCAAATTTTACTGTAATTGCTTTCCGGGATAGTTTCAGGGCAAAGTAAATGGTGCAACATTGACTTATTGTGCTTCATAAATTCTGAGCTAAAGAGAGAACATAGTTGGCTTGAGCAGGCAGGACTGCTTTGCTCTTTCTGCCAACAGTGTAAGCATCCCAGGAAGAGTGGGAAGTGTGCAGGACATGTCTGCAGCACCCTGTGCTGCACTATTTGCGTCTGCTTTGCTTAGTGTTCCTCTCCTCTGCGAAGAGGACTTTATATTTCTTCTACCTTTTGTTTTCTTCTACCTTCTACCTGGACATTATATGAGGAAGTAAAAAATTGGCATTAAAAAGCTGGGGTTAAGAAAATAAATATAAATATAGAGTTCTGCAGACATTCCGTACCTGGACTGGACTCTATTGCCAAGGTTCATCCTCTTTCTACCAGTTCCAAAACAAGACATAGCCTTCCTTTTTTTGATGGTTGCTATGGCTAGAGTAAATATACACTTTGATCCTCATCATAGTGTCACAGGAAGAGATAACGAAAGGTTGGGAGTGACTGTGGATGGCAAGGGTACAGTCATGAAGAATCCCGGGAAAGCCACACACACTCATGACTGAAACACAGTGGCTTAGGGACCTCCTTGCTGATCAGCAAAATGACCTTCCTGCTGGTTTGAAACCCAGACCACATCTTCCCCACTGAATTGCTGACTGAAAAGTGAACACTTATAATTGTTTAACACTGGAAGACAGGATTGTACACAGGACAGGGCACCTAAAACAGTTTCAATGCCCAACTCCCCATTGCCACAAGACCCCATCATATGATCACGATTATGAATTTAGTTTGCTACATCTTCAAACTCTCTTGGCCTTCATTATGCTCTGCCAGCACTTCAGGCCAATCTCCCTGGGCAATGATGGTCCTAGCAAGACTGGCCTTCAGAAATCCAGGCCATGGAGACCTGGGAGAAAGTCTGGAGCAAAGAAAATGGACCTTCAGTGAAAGAGGATGAGGTTAGATCATTTGGAACAGGATCACATTAGACAATATTTAAGCAAAGTGGACTCCAAAAGACCTCCTCCTGCAGGTTTGAATTGGGGGGTGTGGGTCGTGGTCGCAGGAACGCCTTTAGTTAGAGCACTTCCTAGGGCATTTGAGATTACTCCACAGAAACAATTCATATCAAAAGGGGAGAGACAGGACAGCATCTTTGTGAAGGCAGTCCCTCTGCTGTGGACCAGGCTTGAAGGCTTCCCTTGAGTGGTCTGGGGTGAAATCAGGAGGTGGTAAACAACGTCTCCTTCTTGAGGCACTGAAGCATTGAACACTGGCTTAGAGCACCTTGAAAGCTATGCAACACTGCTGCTGGCTTCCATGTGCCTTAGGAAAGACTTGGTGATGTATCTTGCCAATATCTAATTTATGAATGTTATGTTCATGTTCCCTTGGGGTGGCTGACAAGTTGCTGAGAGCCAATCTCATCCTCCTCAAGCAATTGCATTCATTGCTCCACAACACCAGCCAAAACTCCTCAGCCAGCACGATGAGCTCCAGCAACCTCACCATCTGTGTTGCACCAAATCTACTGAGCCCAGCTGAGGACAATCTGCTCCTACAAGAAGCACCGATGGAGGTCCCTGACAAGGTAAGCTGAATTTACCAAGTGGCTATAGCCTTGAGGGCCCATCAGACCTTTGCTTTTCAGAGGTACCTTGCTGAATAAATCTCCCTTGAACAAATGTTTGTGGAGGAGCTTCCTGGAAGAGCAGCCCCACTGCTACAACTTTCCATAGTTGTAGCAAGGTTCATGAATAGGAAAGGATGTTGGATATATTTTCAGTCATGTGGCTTGAAAGCAATGGTTTTATGCGTGCAGCTGGACGTGCTAGTGGAGTGTTTTTTATTGTTGAGAACTGCAGACAAATACTGGGGAGGAGATGGCAACTTTTTCAGACCTTCTGCTGAGGAGTCACCAGTACTCGACAACCCCACAGGTATGAAGATGGACTGAGGACTGTGACAGGCTGGGGCTTCTGGTTGTATTCTTAGTGTGTTACTGGCTGGACACCTTGTGCAAACAGAGCTTATGAGCATTCAAGACAAGACAAACATGTTTTCCTACTGAGAGAAATGGTCAAGAAGAAAACCGGTGTAGGGCTTCAGGTAGGTTTTGTTTTAGCTGTTTTTCACTTCCGAGAAGTCATCTCTCTGCACACACTTTTGCTTTCTAGTTTGTTTGGAAGAGCAAAGCATCTGTGAGGGGGAAACAGATATGGATTGACAGACAGACATGTTTCTGGAGGCACCATCCCCTCTGCTCAGCCTGTCCCCAGAAGCAGGGGGAGATGCAGTGGTGGAAGCAGAAACACGAGAGAGATGTCAGATCCACAAACAGTGTAACAACATATCTTGTGTATAAGGGTAGTTTCTGGTGTAAAGCTGAGGCTGAAATATATGGGGTCTTCTCCTCTCCAGAATGGTAAAAGGTGTCTGTTCCAGTGTCTACTGTGGGGATATCAAGAAGGTAAGTGCTTGCTTCTCCATAAGCAGTAGTTTTTGTTTTCTCAGACAAAAATTCCTATGCTGAGAAATATGTCTCTGCACTGTGGACACTGGATACAGAAGAAGCAGAGTTCAAGTAGCTTCTATGCCTCTTCCTAGCATTAGTATCTTGTGTGTTTGGTTTTCCCAACACCAGATGATACATAATAAGGAAAGATGGAAAGTGCATAGGTTAATCAAACAAAATTCCTGCAAGAATAATACAGGGGAAGACAAGTTTCAAAAGAAAAGCCTCACAGCCCAGAAGGTTAAATAAGACTCACAGCCCAGAAGGTTGCCCGAGAGCTATCTGCTGAAATATTTCTCATAAGGGCAGAAGAAACCCTGGCAGAAAGAAGTTGCTTCTTCTCTTGCTCTTCTTTCCCATCGTTTCTCTGAGCTATATCTCACACAGGCCTGCAGTGCCCCAGTCTGAAAAGCTACCCCCAGCTCCTTCTGCATCTCAGCGTGCCAGGGCAAGAATGTGTGGCTGCAGCAGTGCCTGTGAGCCTAGAGGGGAGCTGCCCACTCCAGGCTGAGGAGCCCCCACTGATGAATGGTGTGTCATGCACCCACGGGAATACTGCACTGTGAAGTGAGGCCCCTTCAAAAAAGTGCAAGATGTCCATTGGGGGTGACAACACAATCTTTTGAATCAGCTCCAAAGGAGGGAGACTCCACAGCCTCCCTGGGCAGCCTGCTCCATTGCTTTGTCAACTGTACAGTAGTGTTCCCTGATGTTCAGATTGGACCTCTTGCATTCCAGAGATATATGCTGTAGAAAGGGAGACAGAAAATGAGCATGGGAAGGAAAGTAAAGAAGGAGAAACTGAGCGCCCATGCCACTAGAACAGAAACAGACCAGAACTGTGAAGTAAAATAAATCATTACTTACACAAGGGATAAGCAGTTGGTCCTCCTCAGAGAAGGTCATAAGCATTTGTGTCTTTTAAGAAAGGACTTCACTCTTGCTGCAGACTAAAATCCTGTGAAAGTGAAAGCAAGGTCACCTGTGTGCGCTCCTGCAAAAGTTAGAAGGGAGGCTGTTTGCAGTTTGCCATTGTACTTTGTGCAATGATACCCTCGGAATTTGCTCAGCTGAGCTGTGCTGTTAGCAGCTGTCACCTTCAGTAAAGTTCATCTGAAATCATACTTCATCACAGCTCCATGAAGTCTATTTTGGGGTGGAAGACTGTGCAAAATGTGGCTAAATGCAAACCAATCCAAGTGATCTTCTTTTGAGAACTAAGGTCGAAATTTGGCAAACGGTATGTTCCTACTCCAGGTTATCTCTTTCCACCTGTTATCTTCTGCATTTTCATTTTAGGTGCCTGCAGCTTTGCCTCCTTTCACTCCAGAAAATGTGGCAGACTCCTTGTTCTGCCTTGAACAATTGAAGAGCTTGTTAGAGGAAAGAAGGTAAAATGAGTTATCTGAGAGTAAAATAGTAATGGACTCAAGTTTATCCTGCCTATCCCCATCTAATAATATTATTGAACTGGAAGGTTGGCAGGGTCTTCTCAGGAAAACGAAAAAAGAAGAAAGAGAAAACAGACCTGTGAAAAGGAGGGTGAAAGCAAACTAGACAAATAAAAGGAGAAAGAGGAAAAAAAGGGCTTTCAGTGATCAGAAATTGAAAATGCCATAGAAGGCAAAGAACAAAAAGCCAGGAAAAACAGTAAGAACAGTATTAAGCTAAGCAAGGATGTTTCCTAGTTCTTTTCTGGGTGTTTCTCCTGTGAAAAGCTGCCTGGACATGATCCTGGGCAACCTGCTCTAGGTGTACCTTCTTGAGCAGTGGTGTTGGACCACATAGTCTCCAGAGGTCCCTTCTAACCTTAACCGTGATTCTGTGCCCTTTCTTCACCTTAACTCAAGATCACCAATAAGACCAAGGGGTTGTCATGGAAACCCCGTGGGCAAAACTTGCAGCCAAATTGGACGTGCCAAAGGTCTGTGTGATGCTGTTAGCACAGGGAGCTCTGTCCTCTTCTTCCGTGTGTGGCAGGGATGCCAGCATCACCCTGCAATGCTGCTGGGCCTCCTGGGAGGTGGAGGAAGCCTTCCCCTGGCATCAGGTCAATGCAGCTCCCATGGGGCAGAGCGAGCTGTGGGGAGGCTCAGGCCTCCACTGTCTGGAAACCAGACCCCAGCCAGGCAATATGAGGCCAAGTGTCACAATAGGGAGTGACACTCTTTTACCTATCAGGTGTGGAACTTACAGAAGCGGTGTCTTGGTGTCCACATCCAGGTTTGGGTAGTGGTGTGGCCACAGGGCTGGGCAGGAGTGTTGTGAGGCAGGAGTGAGGAAAATACACTTCACTGAGCTTCATTACACAAATGATAGTCTTTTATCCCATATACGGTCCTAGTCTTTCAATCCTGAGAGCAATTTAAAATGCATTTTAAGGTTATAGGCAGATTAATTTATCCTTCCTTTACTAAAATCTATTTATCAGTTTCTACACCATCGTCACCATTCCTGAAGAATCATAAAAACATATTTCACAAGATCTCTGTTTACTCCTTTTCAGTTGGAGGCTCTGAGAGTACTTAGAGAAGGCATGATGGTGGCAGAGCTCCTGTGTGGCTTCTTCTGGACAACAAATTGCTCAGTCATTAATTTGGCTTTCTCTGTTTTCTGCCCTGTGGTTTGTTCCTTCTGAAGAGCAAGAGCACAGAAGAAAAATCCACTGCCTGCAGCCAGGTCAGCTGCCCTGCTCATGGCAGTGGTGAACGCAGCAGCAGGCAGAGCTAAGTCTGTCCTCTCCTACTACAAGCCATACATTGCTATTGTAGCTGAAGGCAGGACAGCTACAAATGCATTTTGGCTTATGAAACTCTTAAGATGGCAACTAGCACCAGAAAGTCTTCAGAGAAGGTAGAAACACCTGTGGCTGTTTTTTTTTTTTTTTTTTCTTCTTCTTTGTGTGTGTGTGTGCATAACTTCAAAAAAATCCAAATTCACTTGGATATTCAGCCCCCACCCTACAAAGTAGTTGTGTACAAAGGATGAAGCTTCACTTTCACTGACATCATACAACTGGACTCAGCTGCTTTATCTCTGTCAGTAAGCACATGGGATCATAAAGCTGCAAAAGTTGTGGCCATACTTAAACCGTATCTTTTCCTACATCTATCTACAACAAATTATTGTAAGAGTTACCAAAAGTATATTCATCATCTTAAATAGTATCTGTGAACTTATTGCTTTCAAGGAGCAAGTCAAAATAATTTCAAAGTCATTTCAAGGTCCTGTATTCCCCAGAAGGGCAGCTATAAGCAATAGCAGGCACAGGCAGTTAGGGAACAGAGACACTGAATGGAGACAGGCCCCAGAATCCTGATCTCCTGTAAATTCCCATTCACCCTATGCTCAGCTGTTAAGTGATTGACAATAAGGTCCAGATTTGTGTCTGGCTCCTGACAGGGCTGTTGCCTTTCTCTTGCAGAATAAAGTGTTGAGACTTTGCTTTGAGGCATAACATACGTCAAAGGATTGATAGGAAGGAGGAGTTGAAAAAGAAAGGCTCAGTGGTGCCTGGGGATCCTTGTTAAAAAGCTAGTGGTATATGCTAAGATCAAATATGAGTGTGTTTCCCATCCGTTATGTCCCTTCTTGAGACACATATGCAAATACCTGTTGCATAAGGAAGAGTTATTGCAGGCCTTGAAATGGTGTCATAGCTCTGTCTACGGAGGGCTTACAGCATCTGTTGCCATCCCTCTCTCTCTTTCCTTTTTTCATCTTTCCTTTCTTTTCTTCCTTCTGTCCTTCCTTCTTTTCTTTCACGCTTCTTTCCTTCTTTCTTTACCTTTGCCAGAAACAGTGGGGAAGTAGACAGCTAAGGAATAAACCTTTTAATTTGCCTGCAAATGTAGATTTAGCATTCCTTCAGATCCCTTACAACATTTCTGCCCTGAGTCTGGGAATGTGTATGTTTGCTTTCTTTAAAACCAGCATAAAAACAACTTGTGATGACTTTTCATTTTTGAGGCTTCTTTTTGAGGCTTTGTATGAAAGGGGAACAATAACATTACAATTAATACCAGAGAGAATTTCCAAAACCAGAAAGGAAAAGACAATTAACAGCCAAAGGACAGTAAGAATTCAAGAGCTGAGGTGTGAGCTGAAGATTTTTAGGAGGGACAAAGTGAAGTAGAAAGTGTCTTGAATTTCATGTAGGTTAATGCAACTCCTAGTTCTCTCAGGTGTGCAGCAGACTCTGCTGTCCATCTTTCAAACCTTTGAACACTGCTCTAAGTGAAGTATTTCTATGATGCATAAAGATGGTCCCAGATCAGAAGCACGCACCTGTATTTTGAAGAAAATATATGTCAGGTGAGAAACACACTCCACATTTTTCAGCTTTAATTTTGCACTTGTTAAAACTCTGTTGGTACAAGGGTAATCAGAAACCCTGGTAAGGTCACAAGAATCACAATTTTTAGCTGTTTCACATACTATCTAAATGAAGAAGCAAAGTCTCACTATTTTATTTCTGTCAGTTGGCAATCCTACCACTGGCTTGTGTTGCGTGAATCCTAAATACTCAGCAAGGATTTGTTCCAAGTGACTTTAGACACTAAGATATGGGCAGTTCTTAAAAAGGTCATATTTCACCTGAGATAATTTAGAGAAAAAAATAAATTAATTAAAAAAAAAAAAAAAAAAGAAAGGCAAAAGCATCTAGGCCCTATACAGAAGAGATCTAGTCTGGTGCCTTCATATTTTTTTCCCTGTACTGCCCACTAGAGAGCAAAATAGTCCAGGACATCTCAGTGCAAACATAAAACCAGACAGCTCAGCCTTGTGTTTTGCAGAAATAGTGGCTTACGTCCTGGAGGCAGTGCAGTCCTGCCAGCTCCGTGGCTCTGTCCTAAGGACCATGTTTTGCTCGCAAACCTGGGTTATTAGCAAGGGGCAGCAAGCGTTTATGCAGTTCAGGTTTTGAAAATAGCTACATCATAGCTACCCAGGGGCTGCCGATCAAGCCTTCTGCATGGCAAAGGGACACTGTAGAACTCTGTACACTTACAGGTCTCCAAGGTTATTACACATGCTTACAAGGTGCCAAAGCAATGCTGTATGCAATGCCAGTAATAGTTCTCTCTTCTGTGCTATAAGCAATTCCTTTTAAAATGTATTTCCCAAAGAACAAAAGCATGCCCATTTCTGTCTCTAGGTTTTTATCAATACTTTCTGACTATGTTGTTGTGGATCCCAATTTATGGTTTAGTTTTCCGTTTGAGCTGTGGCTCCTGTCAGGCATGCTCCTTCCCTGGAGCTACCTGTGTGAAATGAGCACTGTACAGCTGCAGCACCTCTGGCTTAGGTGGCAGCATCAGGGCAGGTGGAGGGCCTCTTTCCTCAGCAAGTACATATCCTCAGCTTGTCAGCTGCAGGGGACACCTTGAAAGGTAGGCAGAGGAGGAAAGTACTCCCATAATTTCTGAAATGGTGTGAGGTGTTTTCCTGCACAGGAAGACTTCTTACTCAGTGTGACAGTGCTGAGGCCAGGGAGGATGCTGCAGGGTGGGGAAACTGCAGGGACTGTGGGCCTGAGAAGGGAGTGGCAGATCCCCTGTCCCCACACTATCTCCCTGTCCTCTGCCTTGCACTGAGGATGCAGGGGGTGCCTGCAGTGCCCTTGCCAGCAGGCATTGCTGGCTGGTTAATCAACTCCATGAGTACATGCCCACCAGCTGGCAGATCTGAGAGACTGCTCCAAGACCTGAGGAAAGCCCTGAGAAGCTCATAAAAGCGGGTGTTTTACAGTAACTCCTGGTTCTGCCTGACTAGCTCAATTAGGCTGGGTAAAGTTTCCCATCTTCTGGATGTTTATTTAAATGGAACTGGCCAACCTTTGCTGATTTACCTTTGGCTCTATTTTTCTGTCAAATTAAGAGGAAAGTTATCATCAAGCCACTGACCATGGGCTTTGCCTTGGCAAGACCACAGTATGTTAGCCTGATGCAAGCCCTTCATCCAATCTCTCTCCCTTTCCTGATGATCCTGCCCTCCACCCCTCAGACCCCCGGACTCTTTCATGCTTTCCTGTGCCAAAATCCAGGTGGTGACTGCATTGCTCCCCTTCTAAGCAATCCTCAAACCTAATTTCCTCTGTTACGCATGTGAAGTGATCAAAACTGATGTTCTGCTCCTGCTGCTTTGTGGGGTGCTAAAGCACAGTCAGCTTAATTTGCAGCACTGTGGGCAACTGAGTTTTCAGTTCTGTAGCTAAACTTTAAAAATAAATAAACAAAACATCAATTTAACTGAAACCAAATCTTCTTCAGTTTTCTCACCAAAGCCAAACCAAAATTCAGTTTCTGCCTGAGAAAAGACTTTTCAGGTCATTTCAGGAGGACAGAGGTAATAAGGGTTTTTAAGTTTCCTTAAATTATCTTGATGTCTATCCAGTTCTAAACAAACAAACAAAAATTAAAGATTTTAGAATGAAAAAACATTGGGAAAAAAAAATCAAAATGTCAGACTGAAATGTTTAAACCTGTTCTGAAGTTCTCTTTCAGTTCTTGGGAGGCCAAGCCAATCTGATAAATTCAAAATAAAAGTGTTCCAAATCAGTCTTTCCATACACTGTTCACAGTGTAAAAAGGTGCTCCATGGAAAATTGAAGTCAGCTGGAGTTCACTGATGTGGTTTCTGTTATCCATCAGTTATCTCCTGTTTCCATTGTTATCTCTTTGAAGCAGACCCCTCTACCTATGGTTAGATAGCAGAGAAAGATGGGATATTGGTCTCTTTCCATGGCTTGTAGGCCTATTAAAAATAAATAAAAAATAAAATAAGGCCAGGATTTCCATCTCAGTGAGGCTAGAAATGCCCAGCTATTTCAGGTCCTAACTTTTACTCTGCATTCAATTTTTTCTTGCTAAATTGCTACGAACATGCTGCCTTGCTGGGTCTGTCCAAGCCACCCTAATGTGGTAGGCAGTAGGTCTTCCTCTCACCTGTGTCATTGCATGGATTTCTGAGCATCCCCAAAGAAACCTTATGTCCCAAGAGTTGTGCACCTACCTATGCCATTGGGGGAAGCAAGAAGCCAAGAAAGAAACACACATAAGCACAAACAATATGGATAATTAGCACATTTCCAAGGTTTGTCTAAAGGTACTAAAATAGGTCGTACTAGTCCCAATCTACTGCTTCCTACAGTAACAAATTTTCTTTCTTCTATGTTAATTTGCAGATTCCTCCTGTTGTTTGTCCAATTACTTTGATCTTGTATGTCTGCCTTGCCCATCTGGAGGTAGGTTGCCTGAGTCCTGGTTATCCTTCACTTTCTGTAGTCATTTACAATGATGATTTATGTCCCCGAGCTTTGCTCTGTTTATAACAGTACAAATGTGGTAGACAAAGGTGGATTGCATTTCACATCTGTTGTCCAGATGTCTTGTGCTTCTCGTTCCCTCTTCTGAGAGACTAAGGTCAGATCTGATAAAGACATCCATGGCTTTCCTTGTACTGTTTGTGAGTGAACCCCATCTCGCTTGTCACACATGAAGTTCCCTGTCCAATTTCCATGTGTATCATGTGCTGGCAGTGAGTGACCTTTTCTTAGTGGTGGTGGTGAAGGTTTCCTATTCATATGGGGTGATAAAGTCATATGTCCTTGAATGGTTTTCCCACAGATTCTGTACATGTAATAAACTATTCTAGTCTTAATAGCTTGTGGCTTAGCCCACAGGCTCTGACCCCACATCTTGTGTGAAAGTTTTGCCTTAAGATAAGCAAGCTCAGAATATGTTTTGTCCTGCACAAAAAGCCCAGGAAAGCACAGTATTAATGCTGCGTCTGTATCTTCCAGCTCTTTCATCAGGGAAAACATTTCCAGTGAGAGAGAAACAGTTGAAAAAATTAATTCTTGCACCTAGGGGTGCCCCAGAATGTTCTCTTTTCCCTGTAAAAAAGCAGCTATGTTTTGAATATATAATTATATACCCATCAGAGTAGGGACTGGAACATGAGTTTCCCACATTCACCCAGTAGTTGTCACCCTCTCCCCATTTTTGTCTCTGGGGACAATAGCTATTTAATTAAATGTATCCAAGTGGAAGTGTTCCCAAAGGAGAAATTAAGAGAAACCTGTTTCCATGCAGTCTAAACTGCTGATGAGGCCACTTTCTGAGAGGTGTATAAACCAAGTTCATGTTCCAGTTCTGAGTCACACAGAGGGGATTGGAATGGATGAGCATGACTGCACTGAAAGGAGAGCAAAACATTAGGAGATAGTACATTTACATTAATAAGTATCAGACAGCGTGCCAAGGAAGGTTTTGATTAACTAATCAGTGACTAATGACAACTCTTCAGGAAAAAATCAATAAAAATTGAAAAGCAGTCCTATTAGTGGGGAAAAAAAAAAAAGTCCCGTGTTTGAAAAAAACTTGTCCTTTTATCTTCCTTTAGGATGTGTTTGATGTCTTTGGTTATCTCAGGGACTGAAAATTTGAAAAAAAAAAAAAAAACAAACAAACATCAATATATTAGAAACAGGAGGTAGAAGAATAATTTTATTCTCCAGAATCCCCTAGGGAAGATTTGAGCTCAGACTGCTTTACTCAAAAAGCAATGTATCTCATATTTAATTAAGTGTAAAACCCACATGACAAATAGTCTTCCAGGTCTGATCTGGAAATACTAGTTATCCCAATCAAAATAGAGCACATAGGTATACAGGACTCTGAGAATGGTATTAGCTCAAGGCAATTCAAAACTATTAATTTGATTCTTGTCAGGAAAGTTATAAATGAGCAACTTATAAAATGGAAAAAAATGTGGTGGTGGTCAAAGTTTAATTAGAAATTATGTACCTGCTCAGTTTTTAATTGCAATAGCCAAAATGTTATAGTACCATAAAAGAAAAAAAGAAAAAAAAAAAACAAACAAACAAAAAAAAGAACTGATAAGCCTCAGAAAAGTTTAAATAAGTGAAACGGCTCTCCTGACTACACATATTTAGTCTTATTTCTAACTGGAATTGTGTCACTCATCCAGGAGTGAAGCAGTCTGTCAGCATCACAGAAGCAAAACCATGCAGAGGGAAATGTTAGAAGTCATCCCTGCATCTCACGTTGAACACCATATGCCTACCAGAGTTAACGGTGCTTTTCCACAGCAATATTAGTTAACCCTTTCTGATAAAAGAAAAGTTGTTTGTAGTTTTGGATGTATGACCAAATCAAAAAAGATGTTTGGGCAATTTTTATCTTATTGTAGATTTTAACCGTTTAAGAATGATGAAAACACAAGAATAACCATAACGATTTTGACCAGAGATCTGTGCTTTTTGCTTCCCACAGTGATAAATGAGTGACCAGTGAAAAAGAGGAGCAGGACAAGGTTTTTTTTCTAACACTCTTCCAGGATCTGAGAATTTTGAGCACAGGGAATTTCCTGAGTGTCCTATGATTTCTCTATTTGGTAACTGACAAGGGATATCTTCGAAGTTTGTGTCCAGGCTTCACCTGAACACACATAAGCTTCTTGCCTCCTCAGCATCCCTTATCTAGGAGTGTCACAGGCCCATTACACCCTGAGAGAGGTATGACCTTCTTTTGATTGTTTTAAACCTGCTTTTCATGAGCTTCCTTTGATGCCTGTAAACATTGCACTTGGCTTCTGCTTTATTGGAAGCACTTTTTTGTTGTTAGTGGCCACACAAGTTAGGGAGGTCTGGCTCACTTGGAAGGTTTTCCTTTGTTTCACCAAGACATTGGTTTCCACCAAAACGTTTCTTTCACTTGGACTAGGGGTTATTTCAGAATACTATGTCATTTTTTTGCCATCAGACTTGACCTGATTTCTTCCAAACCTCATTTGACAGAAGAAAACGGGGTGTGCTACATAATTCATTAGATACCAGAAGTGCATTAAAAATATATTTGACAAGAACTAATCCCACTAGGAAATCAAATAACAGCTTATTTCCTTAAAGCAATCTTGATGGAGCAGGCCAGTATTCAAACATTTCAGACCTTCTCTATATTACTTGGGGGGGGGGCGGGGGGGGGGGAGGGAATCACCTATGTTAAAAAAAAATAAAATATCAAGGTCAATTGAATGGCAGGAACTTAAAAAAATAAAACAAAATAAACAGTGGTGTGCTCGAACCCATAATACATTTAGCCTGAAGAAAAACTAATTTGTTGAATTATTTAGTGAATGTGGCAGATCCTGGATAAACCTTTTTCATCCAATTGGATTCAGATAAATTATAAGTAACCTGTGCTTGCAGGTGAGTGCTCGCCTTCCTACAGAGAAATTGGTGATGTGGCACTTCCCCTAGTGCTTGTGGTTAAAGGAAGAGCTTTCTAAGAGCAGAGGGTTTGCTTTGAGTTCCCACACTGGAACAACATTGTCTAATGTCAGGATATTTACTGTAATTCACTGTAAGCTTTGAGCAAAACTGTCAAGAGATCTGCAGAACCCACTTAATGTCAGCCAAACATAAACTATTGATCACCCGGCTGTTTAGATCTGTTCCCTTTAGCTCTTAGGATTTGACAAGAAACATGCTGCTGCATAAGATCTGGAATTCAGTCACACGGAAGTTTTCAGAGGGAAAATTTCTTTGTTTTTCTGTAAGGAAAAGCCAGTATGGAAGAAATCAAAACATCCTGTAGAATCATGTCACTTTGGGGATCAGTTCAGCAGAAATGAGGCAATTTTCCCAGGGAAATTTTCTCTGCTTTCCTTCCTATCTGACATGCTCCCCTCCAGTCTGTCTAAAAGCAGCTGCTGAGCCCAGAGCCCAGCAGCCTGGGCCAAGACCCTCAAGATTTCTTGAAGTGCAATGGCGTGCCTTCTGTAGGGAAGAAGGGGAGAAGGTCATGCAGCATGGGTAACCTCATCCCTTTCCAGTTAAGGGTAAAATATATCTGAGATATTTTTCTATGCTCTTTTGGCCATGTTGAGGGGTTTTTGACTTATCAAGCTTGTTCTTTAATATGGGAAGATTTTATCTGGGGGAGATGGGCAGCAAAGAAGACAGGAGGGGAATGGGGATAAGATTCCTTATAGCCTGCCAATTTGAAATTCTTAATGGATAAGTGGTTTCTTTTCTGTCCCAAGAGCATCTCCTGCAGCACACAGCATGCTCTTCTGTAGGAACAATCTTCCCAGAATAGATCAATGGCCTATCTAGGACAAGATACATTTTCAAATCCTAAACCAGATATTTAATTAGAATGCATTTCCTTTTCAACTGCCTTCATGCATCCCATCAATACTCTTGACATCTCATCAATAATTCCTTTTCCACTCAGTCTGAGAAGTACATGCCTTTCCAAAAAGCTCTTTTGCCAATTAGGCAAATAAATGAAATGACCAGAGCTGCAAAAATGCTTGGCCCTGTCTTAGCTAATAAGAGCAATGGTAGCTACTGTGTATTACAAAACGATGAAACCTCTGCTTGTTGCCTGCATAGAAAATGGCCTGCCATTACTAGCTATGATTAAGATGGGAGAAGAAATAGATTCCATAATAGAAAAAATATATATATATAAAGACAGAAATTTCATGCAAAACAAAATTAAAATAATGATTAGTTTTATTTTTTCTTTTATTCTAGACATATTACTTACTGTCTAGCATAAATTGAAAAACAAATTTGAAGTACAAAACCAGACTGAAATGCAAAGAATGCAAACTGGAATATAATTCTAACTGTAGATAAAAGTTGAATACCTGTATGCAGATATTAATACATTTTAATCAGATGAAAACTACGAGTAATCAAAACTGTCTAGTATGAGTAACATTTTGGTCTTTTATTGTTTACAACATCTATATTAAAGGAGGTAATACCAAGGAATCTTTGTGTGTGTGTATTTTTTGTTTGTTTGTTTGTTTGTTGTTTTTTGTTTTAATACATCAAATGTTGTATGATGCAACTGTTTTCCATGAACAATTTTCCCATGATCAGATTTCCACTGTCTCCTACTAGATGATAATTCATTTGGAAGCACTTTGTCACTACTGAGGCCAATTATTCAGTGTAAGATAAGAGCTTACAAAGTCTTGCTTTGTAAAAGACATGTTGTTTCTGAAATCTATTAAAAACACTGTTTAGCTTCCAGCCAGATGCCCCGTTTCATTTATTGTTTGCAAGCTTTTAATGTAGATGACATGAATGAATCAGTAAAAGTTTGTGGGCTTTTTTTTCTTTTTCCTTCTTTCTTTCTTTCTTTCCTTCCTTTCCTTCCTTCCTTCTTTCTTTCTTTCTTTCTTTCTTTCTTTTTTTCTTCCTTCCTTCCTTCCTTCCTTCCTTCCTTCCTTTCTTCCTTCCTTCCTTCCTCCTTCCCTCCTTCCTTCCTTCCTTCCTTCCATATTTAGCCTGCTTTTATTTCATTTTTTTTTCTCAAAAAAATTTTATATCCTGTTCCAGAGCTGCATTTCTGGATCAGAGAATTAGTGGTTGTAACTCTACATCATATTACTCAAGTCAGCCAAAGATGTGACCTGTGCTGTTGTTTTTTGTTTGTTTGTTTTGGTTTGGTTTTATTTTAACAAGAAAAAAAAACAAAAAGGATATCTGTGGATTTGAAGTGTGATGGAAAGGACATTAAGAAGATGCTGACTTAGCCTAACTCTGGAATCAGGTTTGGTAGGGCATAAATTTCCAAATGAATTTACATTTATTAGCTGCAGTTTCACATTTTAATGTGAATTGTATCAGAAAGACATAAATCATGTGAACCAAATTTGATCTTGGTCCCTGTCCCTGTTTAGCTCTTGGTTTTCGGGGTCACCTTACCAATAGACGGTATGCAGGCTTACTTTTCCAGTCGTGCAAATAATTAGTATGAAATGTGGTACTGAAACTATTAGAAGAAAACTAATGAGTAGTTCAAGTCTTTGCAGGAGCAGAGCCCAAAATCCTTAAGTAGGCTACACAGTTACCTCAATGGTGTTGAATATTCATATTTCTTAATTAACTTTAACTGAAAACACAGAGTTATATGAAGAGTGAAACAGGGTGTCAGCAAAATCTATGTTCTCTTTCTCTTGGTCTTTAACTTTTAGCATGAATCACATAAGTGTGATCCATCAGAACAGTTGCAGCCTAGTCACATCACTGACCATTCAGTATTCTATTATATCCTCCTGCAGAAAGTCATCTGACTTCTAATGGACAGCTGCAACCCTTTCTGGGCCTGAAAAGCAAAGTGATATCCTGATATGCTAACTATGGGATTCCAAGGAAAGTCACATTTCCAAGGCCAACTACCACAATCCTGGAATAAATTTAAAATGTTCCCATAGACAACTCTATTTGGTACCAATATGCATAACCTACCATTTGATATTGATGGCCACCATAACATTGCATTTCTTTCTCTTATCTTTCAGACATTTAATAGACGACTCTATCTGCCATATGATATTCTGGAACAGGTAGATTTTGTTTTGCGATGAATCCTAATGGGGGAGTTTAGGATCATCCATTGTCCCAGAGTCCTTTGCAGTGTTCTTCAGGGCCAAGTTAAGATGCTTTATGAGAAGAAAAAAAAAAAGAAAAAGAAAAAGAAAAAAAAAAAAGTATCACAGAACTAGGATATTAGTCTGACAGTTCTAATCATGAAGCTCATATGAGCACATCATCTGTACAGCCGTAAAAGCAATGGCACAGTTACTGCTGGAGGTATGTGCGCACTGACAACTCATAGTGTGTCCTTAGTTTTAGGATACCTCAGCCTTGTTTTGATGAAAAGGTATTGACAAAAGTATGAAGATGGCACAAGGAACAACTGAAGACTCTGCCACAGTCTTACCACTGGTGGGAAGCTGCTGGTAGTGAGAGCTACCAATAGAGATAAGCAATATCCCACATTGCAGAAAACAAAGGAAGATGTTCCTAACATCTACCGTTAAGGTAGGCTATAACTTAGAGTAAGCACTGATTTGCCTGTTCAAAGAAAACTCTTCACCTACAGTTTCTCAACACAATAGTCAGAAATGACACTGTGCTACAGAACAAGATAATTTCTGACGCCCTGATTTGCGAATCATCCTTCCTAGGCAATGGATAAATCTCTCTGTGCTGCTTGGTTTTTAGAGGACATTTATTTCTAAACAATACTTGTTTAATTCATAATTTTTCCCAAAATATTTAACATTTTCTTCAATAAATGGTTGTATTTCTAATAAAATCACACCACTAATGTTCAGGAAACTGCCACAACTGATAGAAGTGGTTTCCCAGACACACACAGTGATGTTGTACTTCACTTGACAAATGTGCTGCTGTCCTCTGCTCCATGTTTGTTTATTTTGACTCATGCCTTTAAGGCATCAGGACCTGACATTCCCTAGCCTGGCATTTTGAAAAGAAATGTAAACTTTGGAATGTATTATGTACATATTCCTACAGATACGATCTCTCTGAATCTGCAGAAGGTACCTGGTTGTCCAAATTGTTTGTAAGCCTGTTCATTGTTAGCACTGCTCATGGTACTGTGAGTGCCTGTCACGGATCTGAACAGCAATTACACTGATGACTGTACAAGCACCAAATAAAAAGATGATCTTGGACTCCAAATGCATGTAGATCACAAAGACACTAGCATCCTTTTGTCCTAGGGAAGTTAACCCTCCAAGCACTGGCTTCTACCAGGTTGTTTTTTACTTTGCGTGAGATAAAATATTTTTCGGTACAAGGTGGCGAAAGTTCTACTTAATACAAGTGATGCTCTTGTTTGGCTTAAGAGAAGCAATCTCTCTACATATAAGTACTTTTATCATTTGTTAATACATATCTGTATTTTACCTAAGGAAATAAATTAATCATTCTTTCATGTCCCTTTTAAAGTGACAAAATACTTGACACTCATTTTCCAGGTAGTGACTGTAGCACAGAGAGATGATGTCCCAGCTCCTTCAGGGAATTGATTTCAATGGAAGTATGAATTTCAATGGTTTTCCCAGCCTGTGAGAAGCAGCAAGCTACAGCTTCCCAAAGTCTAGGCTAATAACGTCTTACCAAAGATAGTCTGCTTCCTTCACCCACTGGCATTTTTTCAACAGAAAAAGAAAGAAAATACTAATAAATAAAGCTGCCATAGCTCAGTCCGTGAAGAAAGATTTTCCATCAGATAAAAGGAATGCCTCCAGTCTCTTTATCAGGGCCTGCCAACTGATCTATGATGGAAGAGGAATGTTTTGTGGACTATTTTCTCACTAATCTTATTTTAAGGAAAGTAAAATAATGAGGATTTATTTGGGGCTCTTGGTATACTTTTCTTAAAGCCAGACAAAAAAGGAAATCTGGTATTTGTTTTATTTCTACTTTAGCACTTTATCTGACATCTTGACATGAGAGCAGACATGAGAGTATAGCTCATTCGTCTGAGTATAAGATCTTAAAGGATCACAAAACAATTTTATTCTCCAAATTATCAAAACTAGTCTGATTGACCAGCATGGGTCCTGTGTCTAAAAACAGTTTGGAATTGCTATTCTTATAGCAGGGCAGTGTTTTTTCTGGCATGTACTTCTGAAGGTTTTTATTAGTTAACATGGTTTTGGTTGGGTTTTTAGTTTTTTGTTGTTGTTTTTCAGGTTGTTTAATAAATCTTTGAAAACTCTGAATCCTCAAATGCTGTCTTCTGAAAATGAGTTCTGGAATGGTGACCAACAAAAAATAATACAGGTTGAACGGCATTTGAGCAAGCTAGTGCCCCAGAAAATCAAAAAGTGCTATGTGAGTCTATCTCAGTCTTGTAGCTGGGTATTTAGCTATACTTTTCAAAGTAGTGAGTGCACAGCATCCCTCTGGGTTACCAGGATGGCTCTGAGAGTGTTGCATTGTGACCCCAGTCACAAGATAGACAAGATTAAGGGCTGCAAGGGGGGGTGCGTGCTCTGACAGAGAATTCAGACGTTAGATATGAGAACAGACTCTCTGAACTCAATGATATAACTCATGCAGTGACAATTAATGCTTTTTGACTTGGCATCACAACATTCAAAACCCTGTGAGCCCGCTGACACAAGTAAAGTTTTCTTCATCTCTTCCCTGATATGCACCGGAAGAAAAAACATCAGGCATAGATATTAAGCCACTGGAAGGTCTAGACAAGTGCCGCAGTGTTGAGGAATTCATGAAAAAGCAACTTTGACATTTTGGCAAATGGATAAAATTCACTGATTGTATTTTGCTGTTTTATCTAAAATCCCTTGTGTTTTGCATGTTCCAAATGTCAGACACATTAGGTAGGTTTCCCAAATCCCCACAGCAAAATAATAAGCTGTGAGCTTCAGATTCCCTCTTCATCAGATATTTGCATAAGGTCTTTTCCCAGTTCATCTCTGCTAGAGTTACTGGTTTCTTTAGTTTCATCTGGAGTTATTCCTGTGCAGTCTTTCTGTAGTTCTGCATTAAAATAATAACTTTTTTGTTTTTTCTCTTTTCTTTTTCCTCTTTTCTTTTCTTTTCTTTTCTTTTCTTTTTTCTTTTCTTTTGCTTTTTCTTTTCTTTTCTTTTCTTTTATTTTCATTTTTTCTTTCTGTTCTTTTCTTTTTTCTTCTCTTCTCTTCCTTCTCTTCTCTTCTCTTCTCTTCTCTTCTCTTCTCTTCTCCTTTCTCTCTCTTCTCTTCTCCTCTCTTTTCTCTTTTCTCTTCTCTTCTCTTCTCTTCTCTTCTCTTCTCTTCTCTTACTCTTCTCTTCTCTTCTCTTCTCTTCTCTTCTCTTCTTTCTCCTTTCTCTTCTCTTCTCCTCTTCTCCTCTCCTCTCTCTCTCCTCTCCTCTCCTCTCTCTCCTCCTCTCCTCTCCTCTCTCTTCTCTTCTCTTCTCTTTCTTCTCTTCTCTTCTCTTCTCTCTCTTCTCTTCTCTTCTCTTCTCTTCTCTTCTCTTCTCTTCTTTTTTTCTTTTTCTTTTTCTTTTTCTTTTTCTTTTTCTTTTTCTTTTTCTTTTTCTTTTTCTTTTTCTTTTTCTTTTTCTTTTTCTTTTTCTTTTTCTTTTTCTTTTTCTTTTTCTTTTTCTTTTTCTTTTTTTCTTTTTCTTCTGGTCACTGTGCCAGATACCATGGCCTGCCCAAGGTAGTGGCAGAAGTTACAGAAGCTGTCCTGCTCATGGCCTGGTGATAGTCACCTCACTCTTCACTACCAGCATCCCCAGCTCACCGCAGAGATATGCCCACCTCAGCAGGAATGGGTTCAGGTAGATTTATGCAAGCGAGAGGAGTCGGAGAGGCTGGGAGTGCATAAAACAGGAAATATTTAGACAAATTAATGAGCAGTTGCAGCAAGTGAGTCACCGAAGTATGCACACTATCACAGGGTGGGATCTGTATTCCATGCTGAGGCCAGTGCTCATCAAGAAAACCAGGGTCGTTGGGAAAGCTCTGATCCAGAGCTTCCTGAAGTCAGTGGGAGTCACTCCATGGACCTGCCCGGCCACCCACCCCCAGGGGGATAAGGGGTCCCAGTGTGTGGAAACAACTCCACCTACACGGAGCTCACAGCAGGACCCAAGACCAACTCTTTTGGTTTGTTTGTTGTTGTTTTGGTTTGGTTTGTTTGTTTGTTTGTTTTCTGTTGTATTTACATTTTAGTGGTAGGGATTCAGAGAGAAATAAGCAGCTTGTCTGGATCTTTATAGGTTTGTGACAGTACTTTTTGAATGGCAGTCCTCTCCCTGAGCAAGGCTAGGAGCAATACACTGGTGTTAGCTACAGTTCAGTTTCCCGTACAGCAGATGGAGCTTTCTATTTTTAAATGCAGCAGCGATATGTAAGAGAAATGTGAGATGGCATAAACCCAACCAAAACACCAGAGCCAAACACCCATGAACATGGGAAAATTGCCTTCTGGATCCAAGCTTTGGAGAGCTCCGGCAGGTCCACCTACTGCAGAAACAGATGTTAGTAATTAATAATTGACTCAAGTTAGCTGCTCTGTCCTAGATAAAATGTTTGAAGATTAATCACAAGCTTCTGAGTCACTGTTATTTATTTATTTATTTATTTTGTACCTGCCCTTTTGTGAGATTTCTGCCACATGTGGGATGAAAATCGGGACTGTAATAAGCAAAGAAACTGCATGGGGGAGATTTCACTGCTGCTGTGACATGTTTGGTGATGGGACTGTTAATAATTAGGAGTCAAAGTGTCACAGCAACAGGTCTGTACACAAGAAACATCCATTCTTGGACAGATTTAATGGGAAAAAATATCAAAAGGTAAATAATTTCCTTATGAGCTCTGATATGTGAATCAATAATAGTGCCATTAATTGGACCCAGGCAGTTTGATGCATGCCCAAACCTCTCAGTTCATGATTCAGGTCTACCTCATTTCCCTCCAGGATTCAATCAGATAAGTATTATCTGAATCCACATTAAACAGTGTTGTGAGCTAGTAGACAGCTGTTCATCCATGGCTGAATGTCAATGTGCATGAAAAAAAAAAGCATCATTCATTGTATTCTTCACCCATCTAAATAAGTGCAGATCCTCTAAAATCACTCAAATTGAAATGGAGTTACAATAGAGAATTACCGAACCTATAAAGAACATTAGCATAATTTGGATGCAAATCAATGCTTAAAGATAATTAATTTTCTATACACTGCAATGCTCCTGTCCAATTAGATATTGTTAAATATCTCCAGAAGCAAACTATTGCCATTGAAAATATAGTACTCACTTTTGTGTATGTTTTAAAAATACATTGAGAGCTAGTTAAAATTCCAGTGTAACCATGTCTTGTTCTGTTATCCTGGGAATTTTCCATCCGTTCAAGATGACTTCTGTTCTGTTTTAAGCTTTATAGTCTCCATAAATCTTAAACATGCATCAGATGAACTTTTTTATTGTGGAAGATAATCCTGTTGTCAATTACTAGTAAAAATCTTACAATTAAGTACATGGCTGCAATCACAACATATGTAATGACCCCCTAAAGCCCAAACAGCAGAAGGGCAATGTGCTGAAGAGTATTATGCTTACTAACATCTCTACTTATTTACTTACTTTCATTACCGTTTGTTGAGCTATCTGTCCCCAGATGCCAATACTTTTTCATGTTTAATAAGATACCCTTAAAGCTTCCATTAAAAGAGTGGTAAGGTTGCAAGTTAAAGCACTTGGTAATATGCAGTGTCAAAGGTAAATCTGCCTGTGCAAGCAGAGCTTTGCACTTTGCATTTGAGATGTTGGACTGTGGTTCTTCAAGTAATGATGTAAACACACACTTGTTTTCTTTTGCAGCATAATTTTGCCAGCTGCACAGGAAGAGTTTGAGGGCTGCACGTACAGCATAAATCATATTTTGGGGATCCCATTACTATCATGCAACGTAGGTATATTTAATATTACCTGAAGCCTGCAATGGCAAAACAAGTCCATCCCGCATCTTGTATTTAGCAGGGGCTTCTGGTAATTGCTGTCTCTTCAGAGTCAATTACTACACTCTGGAGATATCTGTCTGATTTCAGACACTCCAGCCCCAATGATCTGAACTCTGAACCTATGTGTTATGAAGCATAGGACCTAGATAGTCTGTTCAGCTTCAGCAGGGATTTGAATCCATCACATTGTCTTTTCTTAGTGAAAGAAATGCTTAATATTAGGTACCTAAATCTAATTAAAATTTCCTGCCCTTTATTAATTGCATACATGTTTTTGTTGCTGCTTCCTTTTTAACTATGTCACATAATTAAACACAACACCTACTTTTCCCAAGCCACTGGGTACATCTGCTACTCCTTCTAGCAGGTATTTAGTAGCTGTGTTGTAATGGATTCCCAGTATGGCATGCTGCAGTAGGGCTATGGCTTGGCTTGTGCAACATCAGAAAGTGCTGTAAGGAAAATCCAAGGATTATGTAGGCCTGTAAGCCCAGGATAATCAGGATGAATTTGTGAAAGAGGCAAATATGTTCCAGGGTTTTTTTGCAGACTGCTGCTCAAAGGTTAGCTCCTTCACTAGAGTATCTCAGAAATGGGGGCTGAGTGTTGTATCTGGAGAGCAGCTTGCCGAAGCCCCACATGCTGCGGCAGTATCAGATATCAATATTGGGAATGCATTGGAAGTGAAAATATATGTGTGAATTAAGGAAAATGCAAAATCACAGTGATCACAGTGTTCAAAGATCTGCATAGTCCTTGCCCTTTAATTCTGACATTCAGTTAACGTTGACATTCAATTGCCACTCCTCACCCCACACTCCCACCCCCCCAAAAAAGGGTTCCCAATTGAATATTTGACTATATTCTGATGAAAGCACATGCTTTTGGTAACTTGCAAAAACTCAACTGATTTATCAATATTAACTGAATGTCAGAATTAGGGGAAGCTGCACTATGCAGTTAAAGTGCAAGTCCATAATTGAATTTTCATGTTTTTTTGTGAAGAAATAGAGTGAAGAAATAGAGTTGCATGGATTCAGAAGAGTTATGCATGGTCCATGAGACAACATGGAGATCCAGAGCTAGATTTTCATCTCCATCCCTTACTGCTGAAAAATGGAGCCATTTTTACTGAAGGGGCTTGAGACACTCAGATTAGCACCTACATGAGTTGACAATGATCAGACAAGTGCAGTCCTTCAGGCTCCCCGCAGAAGAAGTAGAGCTCTGGTCTAGCATGCCTTATCCCACTCTTTCCTGAGTGTTTCCAAATATTATCCACATATTGTCTCCGGTAAACAGTGGGTGTTTGCTTTTGGGAGTAGCGGGGTAAAATGCTTGTGTGTGTTAAAAATTGCTGGCCATTGATAACTACCTCCAGTTTTCAGTGAGGACCATCCCAGGTATACTTAAGACTTCATCTGCAATCAGGTTGGGGCAATTTCAACAGAAGGACTGCACACAGAAGCAGCACCAAAAAGGCTTTATGCAGGGCATTTTAGCTAATAGCACAGGACGCAGGGAAGAATGTTTTTTTCCTTTCTCATCTCCACAGGGCAGACTGAGGACCTCCTCATCCTGGAGATGGGACGTGGGTGGAAATTTTGTTGTCTTGATTCAGTTCAGGGGATTTTTGCTGCTGAAGCTGCTACGTGCTTCTTAGCATGCAAGGAGAAGGATTACTATTGGTCCTGCACTGAGATGTTACTGTGGGTGTTGTAGAAGCTCAAGTGAAGGGTTAAGCATGGATGCAAGAGGGACAAAAAATAGATGGGCCTGATCTCCTTCTCATTTTGACCCTAGAGGCAGTTTATTAGCCAAAGCAAAGTTATTTTAGCAACCCTGGAGTCAGAGTTAAGGTCAGGACTTTTATGTTCCTTCAACTTGCTGATAGCTTTACAAAGAGAAAGAAATCATTGAAAAGCAGCCACACTGTTTTCCCTTCTCATTGCCTTTTCCCCATCGAGCCCGAGGGTTGCAGCAGCTCGTTGTGTGCAGATGTCTGCTCTTGGGAAGTTCCCACCTGCCTGGAGAGCTGGCGGTGGCCCCAGCAGCTGGCCATGGGCTGATCCAGCTTTCAGGCTCCAGCAAATTTATCTTGGAGAAAAGTAACATATATATTGGGGGCATCAATGGCTTGAGTTTGGATTAATATTTTTCATTGAAAAAAAATAGTAGGAGATTCTGAAAAACAGAAGCATTCATTTAGACATTTTAATAATGAAAAAATAACAGCCTATTTTGGCTTGACAGTTTCCAGAGAAAAAGTTTCTCGTTTTCATTTCAGGGGAACATTTTCACTTAAAATTGATCTGTGTTTAAAAGAAAGGGTAACAAGAGACTAACACAATTGAAAAATTGATTTTTTCTTTTGCCTGAGAAAAATCCTGAAGGTTGACCTAAAAAAATTTATCTTGGGTTGTGTTGTTTTTTTGACGTTGTTCTTCTGCTTTGTGGAAATTAAAAAGGAAAGAAGATATTCTACTGTATTTTCCTTTTGTTCAGTTCTGTCCTCCATTTTCACTCGGGTAGATAATGATAGAAGAAGGGGGAATGGTCTTAAACTAAAAGGGCTTAGATTTTGATTAGACATTACGAGGAAATTTTTCACTGTAAGGGTGGTGAGGCACTGGAACAAGTTGCCCAGAGAAGCTGTGGATGCTCCATCTCTGGAAGTGTTCAAGGCCAGGCTGGATGGGGCCTTGGCCAACCTGATCTAGTGGGTGGCATCCCTGACTATGTCAGGGGGGTTGGAACTAGATGATCTTTAAGGTCCCTTCCAACCCTAGCCATTCTGTGATTCTATGATTCACTCCCACTCCCACCCACCAACTCAACTGGGCTAACACATTTTTATGACCAACTCCATCTTTGAACAAAGGCGTGTCAAGGATTGCAACAGCTATCAAGTAATGTTTATTCATCATTGCTACGCTTTCAGTAAATCCTCACCAAATGCTCAGTTTCTGATAATCTGTTCTCTGGCTGCAAAGGGCCAAGCCACTGACTTGTGCAGCGGCATGTGGCGGAGTCACATTCTGCAGCTGGAGATGGAGACCAGCAGTCTGCACTTGGAGGGGTCCTTCCTAGTGATGAGCGAATCACCTGTTCTTGTTCTTATAGGGAACATTGCAGAAGGCAGGTAGTGTATTTCCAGGGAAAATTACTTGTGTTTGCCACAGAGCCCATAACTCAAACGTGATGCCAACCTTTTCATCATGTTACAAAGGAAGGTTTACTTCATCAGCTAAGAATGACACATGAGTATATCTCCATTTTACTTCTGTTTATGTTCCCTGAGATGAAGCTTTGAGTTTGCCATAGCAAACCCATCTAGAGTGTTCAGTTCTCACTGTTACTAGTGGAAATTTGCTTTCCTATTGTTGTCATGGATTATATTATTATATTAGCATGTGCTGTTTGAACAGTGTTTGTTAATTACATCAGACCGAAGCATATCTGAGATTACATTTGAGTAGTTACAATAATGAGAATACTGTAATCCTTTAAACCATAGCCAAAAAACACTGTTTACCTACCTATCCTGTGCCGAGAAAGAAATCAGCCATCGTGAAGGAGAGAGTGAGGGGTATGTGTCTGAGGAAGAGAAAGATCTTTAGACGTTTAAATTCCCTTTAGAAGGGGACATAAATCAGAAGCCTTTACGTCTGTTTGGCTTACTTCATTGATGTAATTGTGTTGCGTTGTGAAACGCACCGAAAGCATCTTGCCCTAAGGCCATCAGGGGGTGCCTTGGGTGATTTCCACTCTCATCTAAATAAAAGCCCTGCAGCCTGTGACTGCAGAGATGTCTTTTGGCTTACTGATTCAATCTTGTTTTCTATGAGCATCTATTTGATTACTTTAGTTTTCTCCCCCCTTTTTAAATACTGTTCCTCCTCTGAGCTGTCCCCTTTCAGTTGTTAGTCCTCATCACTTTATGCTGATGGCATACAACTTTATTTTAGTCCGTGACAACTTCGATGAGGACATATTTTTGTCTGCAGTTTTGTAAGTCTGGTCTCACCAAGAGCATGCGTGCAGTTTGGGCCAGGAGACGTGTTCATGAAGGAGGAACGAGAAATTAAATAAGCATCAGCAAGTTAATTGGTGTGAATGTTTGGCACACATTTACAGTCTATGGAAGAAAAATGATTCCAGGTGATTCTCTTCAACACATGCTTGCTTGGGAATCACTCATACAGCTCAAGCAATTTGGAAAATATTACCTAGTTATCATGATAGCACAAAGCAGCTTGGATTTGCAGACAAAGTTCACAACTTCATGTACTTCTTAGTTAGCAGTCAAGCTGCAAACAGTATGAATGCTAATATTTCTCTTATTTCTCTTTAAGTAAGGTTGTCTTCACCTAAAAATTTGGTTGTTATGTGACTCCTGAATTCCTCTATCAAAAAAAAAGGAGCTTGGAAAAATTGTTTCTTACAGGTTCTTCTTTGTATTTGTCCAGGCTGAATTTTGATAATTTTGATTATTTTCCAGTTTATTCCCTTTGTACTGCCAACACAGGATTTTTGTCTTTTCCAGTATTTAATCTCTGGTTTGCTCATGCCAGAGTTCAGCTTATTTTGCCCTGTGTTTGTGATACAGTTCTCCTCAAAAGTTGGAGGTCACAGTCTTTTCTGGAGAGTCTCATAGACACCAAAGGTCAACACCTTTCTTTTCTTCACCAGTAAAATATTGTCTTCTTTCTGTTGTAAAGGCCTCGCTATATGCTAAGGGGATTAAAAAAAAAAAAAAAAAAAAAAGTAATTTGAAACTTCTTTCTTAGTCATCTAAAACGTTATTTAGTACATTTATACAATGTGCCTTGTCATCCCAGGTCCTGCCCTAATAAAGACTTACGCTGAAGCTTGTCGTCATGCGCTCTGAGAATTGCCATTGAATTCAAGTGATTAATTAGCCAGAGGCATAAAGATCTGCCAAAGCGTAAGCTTTTTGTGGATCCAGTGCCTTTAGGTAGACTAGTAACTTATTTGATGTTATTTACATAGTATCAGTGTTCTTGTAGCTGAGGTAGCCAGGAGATATAAGTGAGACAAGAATTGCAGGGGAAAGGAAGGATATTTTGCTTGACCAATAGATATACTTAAAAAGATAAGTCTCCTTTCATATACAAGAAAAAGGATTGTGCATTCAGCAGTGCATATGGAGCAGGGAGTGCTCTGGTTGTATAGATTATATATTTATTCTGTATATAAGTGCAATAGAAAGGGAATAAACCCTCCAAGCCCCAAAGCTGCTGGTGAGCCTCACTGAAGCCTGTCATTGAACCCTCCACATCTGAAGAAATCCTTGTATATCATATTTCCATTGCTCAGTCTCATTTCTTTATCCAAATTTTCTGAGAACTTTGTCAAAAATAATTGAAATGAGCTTTACGTTATAAGTAACTGTTTGTGTCTGTGGGTTTGGAAATCATAGGGTCATAGAACCATGGAGTGGCTTGGGTTGGAAGGGACCTTAAAGATCATCCAGTTCCAATTCCCCTGCCATGGGCAGGGACACCTCCCACCAGACCAGGTTGCCCAAAGCCCCATCCAACCTGGCCTTGAACACCTCCAGGGATGGGGCATCCACAGCTTCTCTGGGCAAAGAAGTCTTTCACTTCTTTTTTGGTCACTAATGGTCCAGCCTGGCCTGATCTACAAGTCTCAGGCAAAGTTTGCTGTCCCTGCAGGTGAAGAAACTTTTTTATTGCATTGTGCTTAATCCTATTTTATTTTATTTAGAAGAGAAGGAGATGGTTGAAAGGGCAGTTCACAAAGAGAGGTTCCAGAGCTGTTTTCTGTGGTGTATGCTACCTCTGCAGGCACACAGGTAAATGTGCTCAGCACCCACTCAGAAGCTTATTCATCAAGGCATTTAAGTACGCACTTGAATAACATTAAAGTCAATGGGAATAGTTTAAATATTGCTTGAGAAGAGGGAGGAAGGACTCTTTTGGATTGAGGAGCACAGAAAGAAAACTGCTTTACTGAGACCACAGATGACAAAGCAGCAAAGTGGGGGCAGAAAGTGCTGCTTGTGGGTAACTGCAGCTCCCAGTATGGTGGGCAGGAGAGCTGTGGCCAGTGTGACACACTGGGGACACCCCAGCATAGACATCTTGGGACACCCTGCCTGCCCCGTGATACAGGGGGAGAGAAGCTGGCCATGCCTTCACCTACCCACCTTCTCCTTCCCTCCTCGCTTGCGCCTGTAGTCAGATGCTTTTACAGCTGTAAAATGACCTCAGCAGTGGTGTAGGCACAAGATAAATACAGATTGACACTCTAGCAGCTCACTAATTCCAGCTTTTATTGAAGACCTAAGCAGAAAACATGGACAAAAATAGGGGTGCAGCACAGGGGTGTGGGTGCTGGGCAGGCCACAGGGGTTTGTGCCATGGGGGTCGGGAGCCCGGGGACTGCTCTTTACCACCCTTCCCTTCCCTTCCCTTCCCTTCCCTTCCCTTCCCTTCCCTTCCCTTCCCTTCCCTTCCCTTCCCTTCCCTTCCCTTCCCTTCCCTTCCCTTCCCTTCCCTTCCCTTCCCTTCCCTTCCCTTCCGCTCCTTTCCGCTCCTTTCCCTTCCCTTCCCTTCCCTTCCCTCCCTTCCCTTCCCTTCCCTTTTCCCTTCCCTTCCCCAAGCTTCTGCTCCCAGCGGCTGGTTTCCCACCATCACTATTGCCTGTTCATCTCAGAAAGACCAGACTCAGGAGGAAGCTGCCTGATAGTTTTTGTTTGTTTGTTTTTTGTTTTAAGAGTTTATCAAAACATTGCCTTGTGTCCATTTTAAGGCAGGGTTCAAGCATGCCTTTTGGAAAGGTTATTATGCAGGCGGCCCTGTGGTACTGCAAACATATCTCCCTGTGCGGTGAAGTGCTAAAGTAAATTTTGTGCTTTGTAAAACATAAAGCATTATTAAAATAAAGCACTTGGAGCATAAATTATAAATGCGGTGCCCTGTTGGTTGCATTTTTGGCTTTCCAATTTATAAAATCTCTTCCATGCATCTACCTGAATCTTTCTACCACTGCTTTTGTTAACAGCCATCTTAGGCACCATATTATAGAAATGATGGCAGGAGCCCTCAGTAACACATCAGTTTTACCGTTTGATATTCTTGATCTGCAAGCAGGTTGGAATCTCTAAAGAAATTGTTCCTGCCAGTGCTGTGGTTTTCATTTTGTTACCGGCAGAAAGAGTTTTTGTTGCAGTCCTAGCTTTGTCTCTGAGTAGCTTTCTGTTTGGTAATTAAGCTGAGATTTCAGAGAGAAAAAGGTTTTGCCTTTCTCGTGTTTGCTGCTCTGCTAGAGTTAGACCAACTTACACCAGCAGGGAGTGAACATTTCTCCCCAGGCACACAATAACATATTTTAAACAGTTCAGGATGCTGTGGGGTTCATTCATTCACTGGAGAAGTGTCTCAATTTTGAAACACCAGCTGGAAAAGAGACATCCTGTTTTGGCTTTTTACAAGTAGTTCTTCTAGGTCTTTCTGCTCTTGTAAGTAAAGTGAATCCAAGAGTAGAAGCTGGTTATCTCTTCCTGTGACCTCTATGTACTCATCTTGCTTTTCGATAGGTTACAAAACAAGGTAAGTTTGTGCACAGTCTCCGTCGAGATGCAGCACTGGGATGCAGGCTTTTAGTGATTCACAAAGCAGAAGGGTGCTCACTGCCAGCTCGCTCGACGAGCTCTTGATAGAAATCTTTGAAAAGCACTGGGGAAAAAAGTAGCAAGTCCAGAGATTTATTCTGCTGTCACTGGTGTGGATCGGGACACGCACTGACAAAATCTGTGTAACCTGATGTGCGGACAAAATGAAGCCTGTCAGGTTGCTCTTTATGGATGTAGATTGTCCAGACTGGGCCACGAATACACGTGGTCATCTGAGTAATGTGGTAATCACTTCACACAATGAGATTATAGACCTTGTTTGCAGATACGGGCTGTTTGCACAGTTTTGAGTCACTGGTTCAATACTTCTGCCCTAAGCTGAGGGACTCATAGATGTGGGTGCATGTTAGATGCAACTCATTAAGCTGTAATCTTTATTATCAGATGCTGCCTTTGCTTCAATTGCAGGAGGGTTTCTGATATGTATTTTTCCACCTTCCCGATCCATCTGACTTTTTGTAGCCATGCAGAAACAAGCGAACAGAAAAGCTAAAACAGGAGGCCTTACACAAAGACTCAATAAATTCTGCCAGCCAGACTGACTCTCCAAATTGTAGAGCAAGGCATCAAAGGCATTCGTTCCTACATGCTACTGGTGTGCCGTGAAGCTCTCCGTATTCACAAGGCACCTTTTGGAGTGACCGCAAGATTCATATATGGGACTTTCCACCCAACCATGCTGAGTTTACAGAAATGTATCTTACTTGCAAACCATGTCTTTCGGCCTGTAAAGAGAATGGCACAGAAACACCCAAAGGACAACAACAACAGAGCCAAAAATCTACTGCATATCATGGTTTTAGGGACCTTTGAAAATTAATTTTCCAGGTCTACATGTGTTATTTTATTTTCCTGAGGCTGAGTCACTGTCAGGAAAGAAAAAAAGAGCTTTTGTAAATTCATTACTGAAAAGAAATATACTCCAGACTGTCACATCTTGGCTTTAGTGCTGGAAGGAGAGAGGAACAAAATCCATTGAGGAGACTGACAAAAGCCTTCACATAGGTAGTGATACGCATGCCACATGCTGTTAACCACAGAGCTGGAGATGTTACCTGTTTGTTGAGCAAAAGAAGGAAGATATGTGGCTGAGAGCTTTCCACCCGGGGCTGGGATGTGCTGCCTACAGCACCTGTTCAGCCTCATGCTGTGCAGCCTGTCTGCTGCACCTGCGAGGTCTGGGGAGGCTGCAGAGTCGGGACAAAAATCCCCATTGTATGGCAACTGCTGTCAGCTCTCATGGCAGCACCCGGAGCCAGGAGGGGGTGAGACAGAGGGTAAGAAGAAGCAGCACAAAGAGGAAGAAGAAAACCCATTTGGTGTTCTACAAATGCTGATAAAATAAAATTGAATGCCAGGAAAAGAAAATGTACAATTGAAACAGATGCTTCTGGCAGCCCAGAGCTCAGGTAAGCATGTGGTGGCAGGCGAGCCTCAAGCCGCATCATCTCACACAACAGGCATCATTCTTCATTACTGTTGTTGTTTACTGCATTGGTTGACAAAATGTCTTATGCACATGAATAATCAAGTTAAACAGATGGGAAAAAATCCTGCTCTGTGCATCAAAGACTTAATTAATGAGATCTTTGTTATTCATTTCACAGTAGCAATAACACCTGAAGTTGCTGACGATCACCCAGGTTTAGATTCCTGGGATCAGCTATTGGGACAGATTTTCTATAAAGCTTGGCAGCGAAACTCGGAATTGACCTAAAACCACCTACTACAGACTTCAGACCTGCATTGCTTTAGAAGAAAGACTGTCTACGTTTTGGAAACCTGACTCAATCCACCGCACAATTTTGACGACTGTCCGCAGCCAAACTTGGCATTGGGCAAAGTCTAAGATGTTAGCATATATTATCAAGTCCCCTTCTGTTTTCTTCTGTGGCGGTAATGTTCAGACTATTTAAGAAAAAGAAATATCTGTCATCTTGGCAACGTAGATGACTTTGAATCTCGGTTCTCCACTCCTCCCTGAACATCTGAATTTTTCTCTGAAGCTGGTTCAGTGACATAGTTCAGCTGGCACTGACAACTTCTGAAAGAAGTTGTAAAGCTTGACGAGAACAGCATAAAGAGGATTATATCAGCCTTGGAAGTATAAATATCTCTGAAGACATTAATGTTGGAAATAAACATCTCTGTGTGTGCACATGTATAAACATATAATATTTATACATACATAATAAACATGTAATAGACAGTTATTTTCTGGGCAATATCACACACCTTGACACTACCCTTTCACATACAAGTTTTCTGATTCTTTCCTTGAAAAAAGATTTCTCAAATTTCCTTCCATATATGAACTTTGAATTTGTATTGCATATCCAACATTAAATTAAAATTGACATTTCTGTGCCACCTGCGATGCAAGGATTGCTGTCAGGGACTGTTAACCAATTTAATGCTATACTGAGTTAGAAACAAAAAGGAAAACTGTGAAGCTTTTTATCATGAAATTTAATACTGCATTTAGAGGAGAAGTATATTTTGTTTCTAGGCCCACTGAGTCTTTTGAATGCTTTCCTGGAGAAAAAAAAAAAATGCAAATGCATCTTTTTATTTTTCTTTTTTTTTTTTTTCAGATGTTGATAAATTTCTTTGTTTTCTCCAGTCAAAATGTTCTTTGCAGGATTTTTTTTTCCATGTCTTTTCCAGTTGGGGCATTGTCAAATGCCCACAGATGTTTCTTTCCCCACTGCGGTGGTGCAGTATCTCATGGTATTCATGAGGGCTACTAAGGAGCCTCCATATGAATCTGGTTGCTAGCATTTCAGTCGTATTGTGACATGACTCATGATTGTTTCCCAGAAATTGGGGAATGGGGAAAAAGGAGAAAATTCTTTAATTAAAAGACATCAGGTAAAAAGCAGTGTTTTGTTTTTGTTGTGGTAAAAATATAAAGTCACATTTTACAGATGTAAATGTAGAACCCTGAAATACTGACACATTCTCTTATCACACACAATGCTGAGGTTCTCTTTCAAATCACTTTAAAACTGCAATTAAAAATGTACAAAAAAAATTTCAAAAAAAAACAAAAAATAGCCTCTCTTGCTGTGGCAATGCTTTCTGGTGACAGAGGATCTAGAAAAGAAATATGTATTTTTTTGGGTGGGTGCTGTTGGTGCCATCACTCTCCTCCAATGTGAGGAGCTCACCTCTAGGGCATGGGAGGGCAACCATCCCATTCCCTCTCATTACAGGGACCTGCAAACAACTCTGCTTTTCCGGCATACACAGCCTCAGAAATGAAACCCAGCTGATGGGCATTGATGTTTCCTTCAATAAAGTCACAGTTCCTCATGGCTGTGGTCTGGCTGTTTTTTGGTGGAAGGAGAGAGGGTGTGAGGAGCTTTGTGGCTTTTCTTACTCTCGGCTGTTAGAGCTGTCGCCAGGTCCCCCTCATGTAGCTTCTGACAGGCCACACAGGTGGCATCTGGCCTTAGGAAGGGAACATGTCCATTGCGTGAAGTATTGGCCTGCATGGCTAAGGAGTCAGACCTGGGCCTTACTCCCAGAGTGCAGGCTCTGGCCTGGCCTCCCATAAATCATGTCGTCCTCCTCAGATAGCTTTTGCCCCACAACCTAGCAATGATATACCTTCCTCAAAATGGTGGCAAGTTGGCTGCAAAAAGGTAGCAACTGATTTTAAATCCCTGATATACATACAGCCTGCTGCCTGCAAGATTTTTCTGGGGCGTCAGAAATCTGTTGTCTACCAACCCGCCCCAATTTCCTTGGACAAATGTTCCCATTAAACTTTATTGTTTTCTAGTTTTAGGTCTTCACATCTGTGTCCACGGTGCAGCTGAAACATCTGTTCTTCACTTTTGCAGCTGGAAGCTGGAGTCCCTTTCCCTCCTACATGTAGTGTAAAAAAGGTGCCAGTTATGTTTGAATTGGGTCTGGGAGAATTCTCATTATTCTCCCCCACCCCACTCCCCCAAAAGAAAAAGACTTTACACCTTGCCTGTTGTGATTATAGTGAACAGGCATCTGTTCTGCCCCTAAGGGAGCAGTGACAACCCGCTTGGCCAGAAATAATGTGCTAAAGATTGGGACATCCAGATCTCAGTGAAAAGGAGAACAGAAATGAAATTAATTTTGTTTTGGCTTTCTCTTTATTGAGTATATAATTCTCTTGTCACATCCTTTAGCTATATGCTTCACCCCTCGGGCTTTAAGTCTTAATTTTACTGAAATCTCTTGCTCACAACCTTCCTGCAGGCAGGGCTGAAACACTGCACGGTGGAGCAATGCACCAAAACTAATGGAAAACAGAATTGTATTTTCAGGCTTCAACATGGGGCCTGGAAAAACTATTTGACACCACGGGTTGTGCAGCTGCTGGGGAAAAGTGCTTTTGTGCCAAGAGAAATGTTCCCAAACTGCTGCTGGCCCTTGTTAAGGCTGAATGTATTTCTAGCTCTGAGTGTAGTGAATATTTGGTGACAAGCGTTGATGACAGCTTTTTAGGTGTTACAGCTTTAGAGGCAGAAAGAGTTCTGAGCAATTGCTTACTCCATAGGCTAGATCCATCTTGTTTGATAAGTGGAGGTGAAGATTTATAAGCAAAATGGTAGGAGTCCAAAGGCCTTTAGGAACTGAAGGGTGGCAAAAAATAATTTCTGTGAGCCTTTGGTGTTCTGTCCCAGTGTTGAGGATTTTATCATTTTCTCATGCCTTAAATATTACTTTAATGAGAATAACTTTTGTTGTTGTTGTTGCTGTTGCTGCTTATGTGTAGTATCATTGTGCTGTAACTACTAAGTCTTTGTTTTTGTCCAGAGATGGAAGGAGCAGGCTTGTCTGGTATTATGTCCACTTAGCATAGGATCACAAAATTACCAAAACTGGATTCTCAACAGAGTTCCTTTCTGCAATAAAATAAAAGATAAAGTTCATAGGTGACTAAGTGGACAAGATTTCAAGCCATTTTCTCTTCCTTTTGCTGCACTTATTTTTGTTGAAAAAAAGATTTCCCACCATTATGCTCTCTGAATTGCCCTGTCAGAGAACTCTTTTTAGCTGTATTTTACCAAATGTCTAATAGATGCTGAAACCTTCAGCCAAGAGAGCCTGGCCTTTGTGGCTGCATACATACATACACAGATCTCAGCCAGTCTCTGCTGAGTACAATACCATAAAACCACAAAATGTTCAGTTTCCAAGGAAACAGTGAGCTCCACTTTTTGACAAATGTACACAATTTATTACTCATTTCTACAACCACACTGGTTTCTAACCATTTTTCTGCAGCTAGAATAGTATGTTTTCTAACACAAAACGAGAGAAGCTGGCTCTTGCTGTAGGACAGAGCTTTCTCCGGGATCACCACGGTTTCACCCTGTCAGCGGATTTCACTTGTTCGTGAACCTCACGAGAAATGGTGTTGGATGCGTGTGGTTCAGAGGTGACCTCCAGAGGAAGTCAGCCAGCTGGTGGTCCAGTGACCTTGGGCCGCCTATCTAAGGGTGTGCTGATAAGCCCTCTCTGAGATTTCCAAAAGCTCTTAGGAACCTCTTTCACTTTGAAATCAACTCATTACCACAGCTGCAGCCTGTCAGGGAAGTGAAGTGAGAGCTAACAGAAAAATCTTTCCCTCTATTATTTGGATGTGCCAAGGGGAAAAGTATGGCACTTGTTCTTCCCACCTCTCCCCACCTCACACCAGAGGAGTGCTTAAGTGCTCGAGAAAGTACACATATGGGTGGCCTGAGAGCCACTCTGCACTAATGTCACCACCACTGCCAAGAGCATTTGCTGAGATTATTGGAGATCACTCAGGTTGGAAAATTGTTTGACGGTGGAAGTACTTTATTCTACCAAAAAATGCCAAAACCAGGAAGGTCCAGACAGGCAAAGCATTGGGCAGTTGTGGTGAACCTTTCATCTCACTTCTGGCTGTGTTTTAAAAAGCCTTGGATTTATTTTTTTTTTCTTGCTGGATCTCTGATGGTGCCAACACCTTGCCATAGATGTCCCATGGGTGCCCTGACCACTCCTCCTGTTCTGAAGTCACAGAATCACACAGAATCACAGAATGGTTGCGGCTGGAAGGGACCCGAACTCGTGTTCAGGAGCCCCTGCCCCAGGGACAGGGCAAAGTAGACAGCATGGGATTTTATCTGTTGGCTGAGTGGTGATGAAAGTGGCTCTCACTGGTCAGACTGGTCAGACTCACCAGCAAAATACAGGCAGAGTGATGCATGATGTTTCCCCAAGGCAAGCATCTGCACACAGAGTAACACTTTGAAGCCTGGTATATGGACAGTCAGAACAAAACTGTGCATCTGAAACCACTGAGAGATAATTGAAATAGCCACAGAGAGTCCTCCGCCAGGCTCTGAAAGCCTGACTTTTAGAGGCTCATAGTGCCTGAAAGAAATGCTTCAGGCTGAAGCAAGGCTTATTTTTATGCCCTTTTACAGTACAGAACATAAACACTCTCAGTAAGGCGACTTACATATTTAGCACTTGTGGTGAAATGGAGGACGAGGAAGCCATTAGCTGGCACATGCTGCATCCCTGCTGGAGCAGCGCAAAACTGTGGATTGCATTAAGGGCAGACACAAGAGGACTGTGCTTGAAAACCCCAGGGTGAATACTGTAGGATCTGCTTACCCTGAAGGGTTGAATGGCAAGCAGATAACACACATTTTACCCAGCGGCATTGCTGCAGATTTAGAAAGCCACAGTTCTAATTTCAGTTGTGAGCAGAAAGGTTTAGAAGAGAGCTACAAGGCTACAGTTTTTATCTAGATAAGAATTGGACTGTCATTTGGCTTTAAGGCTTAGGGACAAATGAGAGTTATAACTGGAAGTTCAGGTTTTTAATTAAGTTGCTGATATCCCATAACTGAGCCTGCTAAGTTCTCAGATCACCATGCCAGAAATTATACATTTCCGTTGTTGTTGACCATACAAGAATGGGCAGTCCCGGTCAGTCCTGGCCAAAACAGAAAAAGAGACACCTCCAAGCATCCCTCTTAGCCCCAAACCAGCACAAATTCCTATCTGAGAACTCCATACTCTACAAAGTGAGCAAAATGGTGGAGGTTCTGGAGGTTCTAGGTTTCAAGTCTGGTCTGTCTCTAATTGTCATAGATCAGGACTACCATACACTGATTTCATGCTGATGGAAGCTTTCAAAGTGCCATCACTTCTGATTAAATTTCCTCCTTTTTCTCTTGAGCAGCAACCCAGGCTGTTTTCCCAAGAAATGCACAACTCAGCTGCGTACTATCTATGATCAATCATGAACAGCCTAGCAAAAAAACAGTTAAAATTTTCCTCGGGCCTCAGACTGTGGAGGACCTGCCATTGCTACCATTAAGGTAACAGCAACTGGCATCACAAAAATATACTTTTATTATACTTCCGTTTATGGTACAAAAATATGATATTTTTTGAGTTTCAGCATGATCTGTTGGTTTTGTTGTTGTTTTGTTTGTTTGTGAGAATTGGATCTTTTAATTAGGTTAATTGCTTTCTTCTTTAAGTTTATATACACTGAATTTAATCAATGTACCACTAAATTTGATAAAGCTCTGTGTGACCCATCCTGTTTTTTTTCATAACAGATGGTACCTGAGGAGGAAGTTGGACTAGATGACCCCCAGAGGTCCTGAATTTTCCCATTATCCTAAAGAACTCTAGGAAAGCTGTGATGAGAAGTTTGGAACCTGAACACCCATATTGCTCTAATGTCACCACAGCGAGCAGACCTTGCATCATTTTGGGGCACTGCAATCTCTCAGAAAAGAAAGAAAATTTAAATGACACAGTGGCTGACAAATATACAGCCTATTGTCTTTCTTCATATTGTCATTATTATTTGCAGTCATGTTTTCTAATGACTATATAAGATAATTGTATCAAGTTCAATTCAAGGCAATTGCCTCATGCCATGCAAATATTGTTTTACAGTAATAAAAAGTAATTTTTGGAAGCTCACAAATAACTGTCTCAAGTTATTCCAAAGCCAAATTGAAGTGTTAATGTGGTTAGTGAAAATGATTTTGAATTAGCCACATTATTAGCTTTTCAAGAGACAAAGAGAAATTGGAATTCTCGTGGGTTAAAGGATTTGGCTGTGAGAAAATATTTGCTCAGGCACAAGAATGTCATTAAGGGGATGAGGAAGTGATGCTGGATATGTTGCTTTATCTCACTCCATGATTTTGTTTCTAAAGCTTTATTTGCCTACCAGGATACAGAGGGGCATCGGTAAAACATGGCTGAAAAAATATCTGTCTAACAAAATCAAAATATTAATTGGCTGGGACTCAAATAAAATTCAGACCCAGAAGTGGTCAGAAATATATACCTTTTTCATGTGCAAAAATTATTTTGACATACTCTTTAAAAATGCTAATGGAGTGACAAATTCTGGAAGAAAAGATCCTAAAAATCAACGATCAGAGCAAAAAAGGAGGCCCTGCTATGTATCCCAATAGCTCATGAAGATACAGGTTAATTTTGAACTGACCTAAACCAGAATGTTGACCACAAATAAAATCTTAGAAGATAATGTTTTTTTATTACTAGTGGTAGATCAAAACATTGTAGAAATAATATTATTACCTCCTTCCCCCATGCTCTCCCCAGTAATTTTCAGAAGTACATTTTCTATTCAGAGACACTTCTAAAAAAGAATAAAATAAAAATTGCTGACTAGCTCTCTATACTGGAAAGGAGTCCATTCTGGCAACACTTTCTTCCATCCCCTGACAGTTTTAACGCTGTGCCAGGAAATGGGGTCGCATACATTTATCCATGCTGGTCCTGTGCCATCATGGCATTATAGATGCTAGAAGGTCAAATAAATACTAAGCCTTCTTGTAACAGCCTCATCCTGTCATGTGAATAAAGTGGAGTTTATAATTTCATTTTAAATAATGAAATTAGCTGATCACCCTGTTGTTTGAACCCTGCTGAAGAAGTCAGTTAGTGTTATCACAAATGTGAGTGATGGATGAAATAAACAGCGGGAGAACAGAGATGGCATTTCTTTTCTTTCTTTCTTTCCTTTTTTTTTTTTTTTTTTTTTTAATGCGGAAAAGAGAAGAAGATGTTCTCCAGCTGTGTAGAAAGAGTTCAAATCGCAATCACTACCCCATTTTGCACAAACCACTGGATTCTTTGGAGGGCTGGTTAGTATTCGGATAGTTAATGAAGAGCAAAGGAAAATTACTATTTTTACTAAAGACATACTTCATTTTGCTGGCTGGAGTTAGCTTATATTGCTGGGAAATGTGTCATACTCAATTTGTTCCTATAAAGCGGGGGAGATAAAGTAGTTTGAAGTATTACAAGCTAAGCTTTACAGTGGGGTGTAACTCTTAAACTCCCTTGGAAAAAGAGGGGAGTTATGATAATTTGGAAAGTTCCTCATGAGTTCTGGTTGATATTAAGAAATTGATGTGCCATGAATTACTGTTCTAATCTGCCATTTGATTATGGGACTGCATGCTCTGTAGGATCATTGCGGTTCCATATTTTCATTTCCGATGGTGGTAGGCTGGTGGCTGAAACTGGGGGAATTTGGCCTAAAAATGTGTGAATTCAGAGAACAGAATCTCTGCCCAGGAGAAAGGAGAGGCACTAATGGTCTCAGTTGCATCAGGCCAGACTCATCCCATATTCTGCGTCTTAGCATGGCGTCAGAGAGAAAAAAAAAAAAAAAAAAAAAAGCCATGGGAAGGGTGCAGTAATACTTTCCCACAATACTTTGAGTTGCAGAAGCAATCTGACTTGCCTCGGGGCAATTCTCCCCTCTGAAAACCTGCTGCATGCTAATGCAGCCAAGGAACATACATAGGATCCTGTTATTTTTTATTTAGGTATGCAGACTGCCTGTGTACAAAGCCATGGTCCCCAGCCTGCGGCTGGTGATCAACAAGTTGTTTACCTGGCCTCTGACCTTGCTTGCAGAGACAGGAAATAAAGAAGTTAATTTGGAAATTTGCAAGGGAATTCGCAGGGGAGCTCAGAGGGGAAGGAGATGCTTGCGGCATGATATGTGGTCAGCACAAAACGTGTTGCTCAAGAGCTACGGGAGTCCAAAAGGAGACCTACTCGGCAGTATCTGCCGAAACTAGTCTTTGTCTTTCCATGAGGCATTTCTAAATCCTTGTAGAGCTTCTCAGCTTGTTTGCTTTCACTACCATACCTCTCTGGTATGGTATGACTGGCAGGGATGACTGGAATTGGAGGCTGCATTACAGGCTGAGCTCCGGCAAGGGATTAGTTTAACTACTGAGAAGTCCAGGAGGTCAGCCCGGGTGCTGGGAATCTGATGATCCTGGGCTGGGAAACTGCAGTTCTGCAAAAAGCTACCAGAGAGGTCACAAAGTGGGTAAAAGAGCAGGACAATGTTTGCATCCCAGCACAGTGAGACCAAATTTCTTAGGTTTGAGTAGCTGTAACAGAGCCACCAGTTAAGTGGTAGAAGATTTTGTGCCATCTGGGTTTGCACAGTCTCATGAACCACTGTTGCCTGCCCCTATGAGGATGTTTCTTAGGAGGATTTGAGAAAGGTTGTGTGTTATTAAAATTCAGGTGGCACTGGGCTTTATCAACTGTTAAAAAAATTATCAAGCCATGGCTCATCAATACTCACAGCAGGCAGTGCTGTGGGCTTCTGCTCAATTTCAGATAATAGCAATGTTGCCACCATATTAGCGTGAAAGATGGATGTGAATTAGAATATGATTAATCATTGTTGGCCTTGTTTGGCTGATGCATGTTTGCTTTTTAGGTAATATATATGTATGACTTTGTTGGATGCACAAATACCTATTATGCATGTACAGCCACACAATTTCTTTCAGGTTTAGTTAAATAGAATGAATCATTTTGAAGGGAGTCAGGCACTTTGAATACTTTACACTGACATCACAGACAAGAACAAAACTTAACAGTATGCCCACACATCATGTGTATGCAATTTTTAGCAGCATTCTTTTTTATTATCAAAAGCAACCACAGGTGATTTAAATCATTGACATATTACAAAGATTCCATGTACTTTTGCTTATCTCTATTCCTATAGTGTTTTTTTTTTCAGTCGTGGAAAGGTGAAAGAAAGGCAAGAGTTGTATTTAGTGAGACCCTGATTCTTCAGAACCTTTATAAATACCATTTTTCTGACAAAGATCTACACAATAATGGTGTAAAACACAAATCTACTTCTTCATGCCTGAAACAGACTGACAAGGAAATAAAACTCAGATGGTTTTCCATTTCTTTTCGGGTCTTACCAGTACCCTTGGCTGGGTAGATATTTAAATATGGATTTGCAAATAGATATTTCCATGAGGCTGTAGCATCTATGAATTTTGAAAACAGGAAGTTTATGTAGAGGTGAAAAATATCAAAAGCTGCTTCAGGCTCTGTGGTGTCCACTTATATAACCTAAAGAATTTTTCCAGCTCTCTGGATTCAATGTGTATCTTCTCCTTTGAATATGATTGTAGGCAAACTGGTTCTGATCTTTATATTACCAGTCAGCAAAAGCCTCTGAGCAGTTCTAAGGTGCTATGTAGTTGTGCATCCAGCCTTTTGGTGGAAAGCTAAAATATTCTGATAGTACTTATCAGAGTTCAGTTTCAGGTACCTAAAACCCTACTCTACCTATAGGTCAAAGTCTCAGAAAAAAAAAAAAAAAAAGTCTTTGATGTGACATAGCCTGGTCTTTAGGAAAAAGAAGCATGTGTTTCAAGAGAATCTCAAGGGATGAATCTCAGATGAAGATTTGGACTCATACAGGCAAATGTTAGCTGAAGTCACTCGAACTGCAGCTTTCTTGAGCAACATGGATATTTTCAGTGGAAAAAAAAAATCTTCTGTGGAAAACAGCTTTAGGCTCATAGATAAATTTGAAAATTGTATTTGTATTAGTCCCTCATGCCCAAACCAACCCTTTCAGAATGAACCCTGGCCTTTGACTTTCTCAGCAACATCCATACATACCTTTCGCTGCTGCAGCCACAGCTGTGAGGAGCAGCAGTGAGACTCAAGCCAAGCCAAGAAGACTGGACAAAAAGTCACATTCTCTAGTTTTGTACTGAAGAACACTTCACTTTTCTTGGCAACAACCCTAGGACTTTAAGACTTACTGTTGCCTTTCTGAGCTTTAGCTAGGATACTCATGAGAGGAACCACACCATAACCAGTGAGACAGGAACTCAGAAATGCTGAGCTGTTTCACCAGCCCAGAATCTTTATTTCAATCCACCAGTTTCTCCCCACCCAAGTTATAATGATATTTCCTAATCCTCTCTTCCAGGAGGTGGAGACTTAAATGTTGTCTGGAGTTCCTGACAAGATCAGTTATCATTTCTAATATCCTTGTTCTGCTAAATTTCCATTTCCTGGATGGATGTGTGAAGGGTGTATATTCTTGTGTACGTGTATGTGTAACTGCACATGAATGTTACAGTTCTTCAGGCCATATAGTTATATGTCTCCACATGTGTTTAACTTCCCCTGATGTTAATGGAAGATATAAATGCCTTTGTGGAAAGATGTTTTAGAGAAAGGAATGTTTACCTAAGTGGATGTCACGGTTTTGGCTGGAATGGAGTTTATTTTCTTTGTAGAGGCTTGTATGATGCTGTGGTTTGTATTTTTGATGAAAGTAGTGTTCATAACACAGCAATGCTTCACCTGTTGCAGAGCAGTGCTTACACAGAAACAAGGACTTTCAAGCTCCTCGTGCTGCCCTGCCAGGGAGGAGGCTGGGGGTGCACCAGGAGCTGGGGGGGAACACAGCCAGGACACCTGGCCCAGGCTGGCCAAAGGGAGGGAATTATAGAAGAGCTTGGGTTGGAAGGGACCTTAAAGATCCCCTAGTTCTAACCCCCCTACCATGGGCAGGGACACCTCCCACCAGACCAGGTTGCCCAAAGCCCCATCCAGCCTGGCCTTGAACACCTCCAGGGATGAGGCATCCACAGCTTCTCTGGGCTACCTGTGCCAGTGCCTCACCGCCCTCTGAGTGAAGAATTTCTTCCGTATATCTAATCTAAATATACCCTCTTTTAGTTTAAAGCCACTTGTCCTGTCACTACACTCCCTGACAAAGAGTCCCTCCCCAGCTTTCCTGTGGGCCCCCTTTAGGTACTGGAAGGCCGCTGTAAGGTCTCCCCAGAACCTTTTCTTCTCCAGGCTGAACAACCCCATCTCTCTCGGCCTGTCTTCACAGAAGAGGTGCTCCAGCCCCCTGATCACCCTCGTGGCCCTCCTCTGGACTCACTCCAACAGCCTGACATCCTTCTTTTGTTGGGGGCCCCAGACCAGGATGCAGCACTCCAGGTGGGAACTCACAAGTGCAGAGTACAGGGAGACAATCACCCCCCTTGACCTGCTGGCCATGCTTCTTTTGATGCAACCCAGGATATGGTTGGCTTTCCGGGCTGCAAGCGCACTCAGCCAGCTCATGTTGAGCTTCTCAATATAACATACCATGTGGCATCATGCTCAGCAACAAAAGCTAGGATAAGAAGGAGGAAGGGGAACACTGGGAGTGATGATGTTTGTCTTCTCAAGAAACTGTTATGCATGTTGAGCTCTGCTCTCCTGGAAGTGGCTGAACATCTGCCTGCCAATGGGAAGTAGCAAATGTATTCCTTGTTTTCCTTTGCTTACACATGCAGCTTTTGCTTTACCTCATAAACTGTCCTTATCTCAACCCATGAGTTCTCACAGTTTTACCTTTCTGATTCTCTCCCCCATCCCACCTGGGGAGTGTAAGCAAGCAGCTGTGTGGTACTCAGCTGCCTACTGAGGCTAAACCACAGCAGTGGACTTTTCCTGTTGATACATTTTATCACATTTCTATAAAAACATTTATTACTGTGGGAAATTATCAGAAAATCGTCTTAATGACCTTATCTAAAATCTGTTTCAGACTGCGTAATCAGTGAGTAGTTGAGAGAACCAGAAAGATCTCAGCTTTCTAAAAGCATAGGGCCTCTTTGGTTTAATCACATGCACTGCTGCAATGTGGGCAACCCCCAAAGGCAGAACAACCGTGGCCTTAGCACCGCATCCCGGCACAAGTCTGGTGCCACTCATGATCCCTGCTAGTGTACAGGCACACAGAGCTCAGCAAGTGGGTTACGAAGCCCTTCCATGACCACAGATTGACCTTGTATTTAAGACAGCTGATCTCAAACCAGAATGTGCACAGCAACGCTCAACGTCATGCACTGGATTTAATAAATGTCATCAACAGACGTGAAGATGTATGGGAAACCACCATCCTTAAAAATTATTATATATATAAAAGAAGTTAATCAAACGGCAGTGACTTTAGTGCTAGGTTGACCACTGCAATTTAATGTTAATAACATATCCATTCTCTTTCATTTGCACTTCTAAATTGCAGTTTACTCTTTAGTTCAACCAGAATAAAATACTACACAGGAAGAAAATGCATTTCTGTCATAGCCTCCTTTGAACTCACACTATGAGTTATAGAAATTGTTAAAACCATTAGTGTGAACATTGTCTTTTTTGGATTTGTATATATCTTCCAGTGAGAAACTGAGAAGATTCTTTAGTATTCGGATACCGGAAAGATAACAAAAGAGAGAGAACATGAGGGAGTTGTATCATGAGGAAGCTGTGAAGTTGCATGGGGTTTGTGAACACTCAGTGGTTAATATGAAATAATAGGACTCCAGAAGTGGTTTTAAATGAATCTGAACTGTTTTTCTTCAAAATCTTTACACAGAGCAGTTAAAAGAACATGAGCTAGAACACCTACTTTGTACCTGTATCATCAACAAAAACACAATTTCCTGTAGACTACTGGAAATTTCAGGCAATTATAATTACAAGTCAGAAAGAAACCAGAGGCCAGCTGGACCCTGTGAAGTACTGAGTCACAGCCAGGTTCACATGGCACTCACCAGGGTCTTGTCCTGCTCCACTTCTCCTGGCCCACTGCTGCAGACTGCTGCTGTGAGTGAGCTGAGGCACACATTGTTCCTGGCTCAGCATCATTATCACCATGGTGATGGAGATATGGCAACAGGAATATGCTTTGTGATGGAGCACCCAGGGGTCTCCAGGGAGCAGAGGCAGAAGCAGAGGGACTCTGCCAAGGTCCCTCTGCTTGCCCAGGAAGCAGGTGCTGCAGTGTGGGCAAGCCCCAAAGGCAGCACAACGGTGGCCTTGGCACCGCATCTTGGCACAAGGCAGGTGCCATTCATGATCCCTACTAGTTTACAGGCACACAGAGCTCAGCAAGTGGGTTATGAAGCCATGCCATGATCACAGACTGACCTTTACAATGTGGATTGCCTGAGGGACAGACTTTGGGATCAGGCCACATGCTGCAACTTTCACTCAGACGTTTCCCCTTTGTATTTTCTGTCTTTTGCCATACACACTACTATACTTATACTGCTATGAAGGAGTAGTAAACACCAAGTAACATAGCTTTTGTACAGCTATAATTACCTGTTCCACCCAGGGCCTAGCACTGTCTTCCAAACATTCTTCAGTTGGGACCCTACTTCTGCTAATGGACCTTACTTTTGCTAGTCCATTATCCCAAAATACAAAACTTCATGTATACTAAGGTTCTTCTAAAGCCTGGAGAGTGAAAACTGTTTGGGGAGCTACAGCTCCATTCCTCTGCAGTACCAAACCAACTGCAAGTCCTTGTGGATCAGGCCTGTACTTGGTCACGTAACAGTTGTGTTCAAAACAACACATTCACCATGCACTATTTACTCTTTTGTGTCTCTTTGCATTCAAAATCTACTTTCTTTTTCTTTTTTTTTTTCCGTATTTTTTTTGTGTCTTAATTCATATGCTTTTCTTAGTCCCTTCTGTTTTCCTCTTTATTTTTCATATAGTGGATTCTTTTCCTCATAGCCACAGCTTATTCAATTTTAGCTTTTCCTCCTTTCTGTGCTTTTTCTCTCCTTTTAAATGCATATTTATCTTTTAATTAAATCACCAGGAGGCATATTTAGAGCCCCCAGGGTTCACTTTGAACTACAAAAAGGAAAAGGCCTACTCTGTGCTATAAACAAAATGTTAATTTGAATTAATTGAAGGAAATGCTTTGCCTGTGATAGACTTGTTTCTGAATAATTAATCATTTCAGCCAGAAGAGTAAACATTATGGCCCTGGATTTTGCTTCCGATTCTACCAATGTCAGTCTGGAACAGCTTTGCTGATATGAGCTGAATTATTCTTATTTTGATACTGGTTTGGGCAAAAACAAGGTCTGGCCCCAAATCATCATGGGGGAAACACCTTTTGGTCTGTGTCATATCTAAACACTGTGTGGTGCTATAGGTGCTCTCCCTGACACCTAGGGCCTCATTTTTAAGAGGAATGGCTTCCCTCCTCATTGCTGAAATGCGGTGGTAGACAGGGTAGGCAGCTGGGGTGGCTGGAACTCAAGAGCCTGTTGGCTGAAGGAGAACAAGCAATTGTTGGATGGCAAGATCCTACTTAGGGAAGGGCCCAGTGACCAGGAAAAGGCTGTGGGGAGTAGAGGGTAGGGGCATGTGCCACCAACCCTAACATGTCCCTTGGCTCCTCGCGGTATTGGCCTGAAGGTAACTCTGCCACGCAAGCCTCTGACTTGCGGTCCAGCCCCACATCTCCAATTTGAAAGAAGAAATAAGTAGCTTTTTCTGCTTTATTTATCCTTCCTGTGAATGCTGAATTCCTTGGCTCTTCACAAATATGATGTGGAAGAGAAGAAAGACTGAATAAAGCTGAGGGAGAGGAAGCTCCTCTAAAGAGCTCCTGGCTGAAACGTAAGGACTCTTTATTCCCTTCTACCCTGCACTTCTTTTACTGAAGACTGATAATCTGTTCTCCTTCTACATGAATATCCCTGCACAAGAGGGGCAATTGCATACCACTTTATATTACCTGAGAACCTAAATTGAAATAAATGCTACAAAGTCAGAAATTAACATTGACCAGTATTTGTGGCATTCACACACAGAGAAAGCATATCAACAGAGACAGAAATAACAGAAGCTATCTCAGATATGTAACAGGTGTTTTACTGTATGATGCTGTTATTTAGTATTTGCCACAGTTCATGACAAAAAGCCACTCTCCACTGGATGTCAATTTATTCAAGGATTCATACGATTAGATAAATTAATGGGAGAGGCTCCTAAATGCAAAGAGAAAATTCCAGAAGCTTTGGAAAGGACTATAAGGGTGAGGAAAATAGCCTCTCTCATGTATCTTCAATACCTCCATTCAACACTAATCTGGAAATTTCTCTTTGCATTTAAGAGCTAGAGGAAAAAACGTATTTCAAGTAATTTCTTGATAGTTAAAAAGAATAGATCTTCTTACCCTTGGTCCCTTCCCCAAGAGTCTGAGGCTTAACACATTTGTTAATTGTATTTCTAGTCTATACAGATTCTTACAGTGCCATCACTGCATTAGTATCCAGCCCTTCCCAATAGCATTTTGTCATAAATTCCATGAAGATCAAACCACTTTTTCTCAGCATCTACTCTCGAGCCATGCTTACTGGCATCAAAAGAGTATGAGAGAGAGAGAGAGGGAGTCTTAGTCTTGGAGTCTAATAATCCTAGTCTAATAAGACATGTCAATGGAGTGAAATGAAAGTTAAAGCTAACTTAGTTTTACATAAAACAAAACGGAAAAGTTGCATATATTTTGGCAGTGTATAAGAAAACTCAGGTTTTCTGAGCAAACTTACTTGTTTCTATCCAAATGGTATTGATATTACTTTATATTGTAGAAAAAAAAAGTCATAAATTCAAAGTAAGAAAGTCTTCAATATTATTTGCCTTTAATAGAGTAAAAATTCTTAAAGATTATCAGTCTTTACAAGGCACTTATTTTTTTCCTGTACAAGTAGTGATTATTAACAGGGATTTGAAGAAAGGTTATTAGAGTCTTCTCTCCCTGGAATTAGAAAACTATGTGGTCTGAAAATATACTTCACTGAAAATTTTGATCACAGATTCAAGAACTGATTAGAAAACAGATTTGAAGAACAGTGTTATTAATATTGAAATCAGTAATACCTCTAAAGAGATATAATTCCTTTCTGCTAACAGAACTCTTAAAGTGATTTATATTCTCCCACTGAATAATATGAGTCTTAAATGTCTGAAGAGTGATTATTTTCACAGTGAATTTCTAAAGTGTAAGAGACAGGAGAAAAAGTCTGCTTTTATGGAATTGCCCTTTGAGATATAAAGTTTGACCCATCATTAACGGAGCTGAGTATACTTTTACCAGTGCATCACTACTAGTATTTTGCAGTATTTTAAAAAACTGAATAATCATTTATTTTCATCCACTCACTAAGTTTTCTGTTAGGTTCCTCTTTTTACCTAAGAAGTATGTCCCAGACAAGAGCTGTCCTTCATGTTGTGCAGAGACACTGACGTGCTGATGATGCTGTAGTCTTAGTGTTCTTCCAGGAAAAGTACCTGGACCTTCTAGTCATTGACCCTTAGAACCCAGTCAGGTACTCAAAGGTGATTCTGCCCCCCAGTAAGTTGTACAATGTGGTGAAAAATGCCCAGGAGCAGAAATACCCCCAAGAAGTTAACCACCTGAAAGGGGTCGTAGACCTCACGTTCAGCACACAGGAGCAAGCAATGGCCTGTGAGCTGAGACTGAAAGGAAAGGATAAAGAAGAGAAGACCCTCAACAGAGAAAAGGTGTCTGCCTTGAAGGTTCAAGTTTTTCTCTGTTGATTTGTTTTAGATATAGGACTTACACAAACCTGCAAGCTTGACTCTTCTGCCCTGGAGGTGAATGCCTGACCTGCCCAGAGCTGCTATTGATCTGTTCAAGAGTCAGAGCCTCAAGTCTGAATCCCAGAGCATGACTAGAAACAGGCAGTGAATAATTAAACCTTTCTCAAATATACATCTTTCCCTGGACTATTTTTTTTTTTTAATGGTGATTTCCAAATTTTTCTTACTCTTCACTGATTTCTCCTTTCTTTCAGTGACTTTATGTTGCTTGGATTTTCCTGTTTTGCAAGAAGTTCCTTAATTCCCTTTTTAGTCCTCATCTCTCTTTTCTCTCTTTTTTTTCTCTTAATCCCTCTCTTTCTAGATCACTGGTCCTCGGACTGAAGGATCACCTTCAAAAAACTCAGGCTTTAAATCCCTCCCTACCACACCTTCCTTCTCTCAGGTGTTACAGATTAGATTAATCCAATAACCAATGGAACCCAATGCATGTTTAGAAAACTAGCTCTAAGTGCTTTAATGTGTTTAATTAAGAAATCCCCAAACCCTTAGCTGAATCCTGACAACAAATACAGCAAATGAGTTTATTCATGTGATTGCTGTAAGAATTCCTGAAACTTGGCAGAGGAGACCTGGGCAGGTATTGTCCATTTATGCTGGTACGGCTCCTGAGGTACCTTTTTAGAAGGCGATGCCATGGATCATCCTGCCTTATCTTAGTTTCCCCAAAACATTTTCTACCTTGAATTCAGCTCCATACGTGATCACCACAGTGTCAGTGCCAGGCTGGATACAGTTGGCTACTTATTTGTTAACCACAAGGTCATCTAAATATTGCTCTGAGATACTCAACATGCAGAAGAGGTTCTTCAGATCTGCTCTCATCCATGCAGGTGCAGAAGGCAGCTAACTATTACCATCTGCTCTCTGGAACTGAGTTTGCATGGAGAGCCAGAAAACAGACACCTGTTTGGAAAAGGAACGCACAATAAATCATTGCCAAATTATGTTGCAAGAAGGGTATGAGTGAACAAAAAAGTAAAGCAGGAGATAGACAACTCCTTCCACATTAACAGAAAAATAAGTAGGGTAAGAGGGACAACGTTGTTGGGGTTGTAAATGGTATGTACAGTCAGGAAACTGGAAACTCGTTTGTAAAGTTCAAGGGAAGGCGCATGATAGTGCTGTGCTCCCTCTGAGGTCATAGCCAGTTTACATTATCTACTGGGGAAGTGCTGTTTGTTCAGCTTTGACTGAACCATGAGTAAGTCTACATTGGGCTATTAGTTTTCCATGGGGGTGCTTTATCTGATTTCATTCCTGACTTTGGTTTCTTGATCTGCTACCATTGCTACAGATTCACTGCGGGTTTGTCACTTCTGCTGAGAGACTTCTGCCACCTCTCTTCATACTTGTAGGAATGTGCCTTCACAACTGGCAAGTGTCCTCACAACTTCACTAACTGCATGCAACACAACCATGAGAAGGGGCTTGTGCAGTTAGAAACTAGACTTGCCAGCAATCCATTCCTGGTCACAATATGAACATGAACTAAAATTACTTTTAATTCAACCCCCAGTATTTTCTGATAAATTGGATAATACGATTCTGATAATACGGATCTTGTTTATCAGCTTGGATCTACTCAGGTTCAGAACACCATATAACCATTTATTTAAATATCTTTTCACATCAGTTACTTTTGTGAAATTTAAGCATGTGCTTCAAGCTAAGTATTGTCCAAAATGCTGCCTTAGACTCAATTTCCTACTTTCTGTTTCACTGTTCATCTTCATCTTTTCATGCTTCATCTTTTCAGTCACCACTACTTCTTTGATTTTCTAAAATTAAAGTGAAACAAGCCGTCTCCTCTCCAGGACATTGTGTTGTGCTCTGTGAAGTTTTCCTTGATCCACATGGCCTTATTCTTCTGTTTTACTTCCACTTGTTAACATAGACTTTAAACACAGATCAAACAATGATAAATCTTAAAAGGAGTATATCGATAGCTATAAACTACAATACACAAGTGTATGTTTAATATCTCAGGTTACCTGGTATCTCAAGATGAGGTGACTCAGGAGAGGAAGTCGCTAACGGAGCATCAAGGTTATTTAAAGCCAGTTTCCTTGTGTGTGCTGTTCCTTCGTTTTGGAAGGCACATCATTATACCATAATTTAGACTTGATTTCATAAATAGAGCTTTGGCTTTCTCTCTGATTCAGTCTTTCCCTACTTCACATTTTCTGGGCATTTCCTGCCAAGCTGCATTTTTCTCCCTTAGCAGATCGGTCTCTGCTGTCTCCTGGTTTCTTTTACACCAAGTCCCTTTAGGCACCATATCACTTCTTCTGAGCTACACCACCCTTTGAACAGTGGAGAAGCAGAACGGAAACTGCCGTTCTAGGAACTGGGAGTTTGGCAGCACCTTGCTCATGTCATAAATCAAACTGACAATAAATCGTTAGCTATTATTTGATATGGCTAGAACTGAAATACATATTGACTTTGGAAGAGTCCTTTTTCCCTTCAATCCTTCTGAACAGTCACATGTTCTTTCTTTCTGTCCAAAAATGAAGATTGGCAATGTTATCCCTGGGTATAGGAAATTAAAACACCTTTTCATCTTGTGTCCTAAATATTATTTGCTTAGGCTAATGTTTTCATAAGGCTTTTTTGTTGTTCCACAGACTGCTAGCAACTGAGAAAGTTGTTTCTCTTACTTCATCCTAATACATGAATTCAGCAAAAAGTGAGACAAATTGGAAGCAGAGAAGTGATTTTCTTTCTCATTAACAACATATCCCTGGAATCTATATTGGAAAAAAAAAAAAAAAGAATACTTATTGCAAAGCTATCTGTGGTTCAATGATAGATAGATAGATAGATATAAATTATTCATGTATTACTTATATGCATCTGTAGTAATGAGATGCTGTAAAGCCCACTTGGAGAAATTAAAAAAAAAAAAAAAAGAAAGAAAAAAAAGAAAAAGACTAGAAAAAACAAATTGGGCCAAGGTTCTACATGTTGAAGGTAAAGCCAGAATGACTGAATGTTTCCTGGACTAAGAAGCCCTGATGGGTAAGCAAATGGAGCGTGTCCATCTGTGAAAGCTAGGAAAGGAGGACAAAATCCAAGGTTCCTATCCAGAGCTTGTTTTCAAGCCTCCTGGCTTCTTAATACTGAGGGTTAGATCTGGGAGCCCGAGCCACCTTAGGCTGAAACTTGTCCCTGGAGAATGAAGACAAACCAAAACAAAAAACAACATGCTGTTGAGCTGCAAGTGCATGTTTGCTGTGCTGTTGAGAAGTGCCTCTGTTACCAACCTTGGACCTTGGGGAAGTTGTGGATACAGGGCATGTTTCTTCAAGATTGGCAGCAGCAGCCTGGGTGTTCAGTCGTCTGTGATGGGCCAGGAAATTGAGTAATTTCTTACATTGATCATCTCTGAGAACCCTGCTAGCCTGCAATAGTCTAACTTAAGGGATTGCCCAGAAGGACGACATGAAATGACTTCTGGCATGGCACAGGCTAATAATGGTAAACAGAAGGAGGGGTGTGCAGCAAAACTCAGTTCCAAGGTTGGAAAATATTCAAAACCATGATTGGATTGTCAGAAGCTCCATGTGGAAATTCTTCCTTTGCATGACTGGTTGTGTGAATGTTATTTTTGGTAACAGATGTGATCATTTATGGCATCGTGGAACATTAAGTTTACAGATGCTGCTAAGTGATAAAGTGGCACTGTTATAATTTTTTATGTAAACTCAGTACTTAGGAAGTCAAGATCTTAATGGCATTGGTGCAATGTGGTAAAGCGCTCATTTGTCCCACAAACTCTGACAAGGTCCCTCTCTTACACTGCTTGTAACAAGCATTGCAGATACAAACTGTAGAGATGTTTAGGATATGGAGTTGTGGATATCCAGATAATACAAATTGATCTTTGCTCCTTATGCTCAGGAGACAGTTTGAATTTACATACAAATGTCATTTCCAAAGCAACCAGAAAAGTATTAGACTTTTCAAGGAAAGACTTACAGGCTATCTGAAATTGGCTTTTTGACATCAATTTAATTTTAAAGGCCATATTTAGTTCTATTCCAGAAAAATACTCAGTAAAGTCAATTCTGTATTCCCAACCAAGCCCAGTGAAGTCACTGGAGAATTTTTTTAGATTTCTCTTCACTGTATGAAAACAAAAAATATGTTCTGTTTGTTAAGATTGCAAATACCCTAAACTCCCTGCCATAGAATATTAATAAATAGCTATTTTTACATGAAAAGTTCCCAGGTAAGTGGGAATTTCATGTGAAAGTCTTTAAGATCTTTCACTTTGTTACTGGATTTATATCTTCCAATATCTTACCTCATTTGTTCTTGTTGAAAAGAAAGGCAAACTGCTTGAGAATATTGAGACTGAACAATCATTCTATTTAGCTGTTCTGCTGTGTAAGATTATGTGATGCTGCCCTGCCTACAGCAAAGCCCCTGTGGTTTACTACTGTCAAATGGACTTTACTCAGTTATCCAGTCTGCGTATAACAACTGCCTTTGCCAGTAGTACCAGACTATGTGCAGCTGTAGCATCACCCTCGTGTAAGGGTGTCACCCTCTGTAACAGTGAGATTTAATTGAAGTTTCTTCTACGTACCCCATTATTATGAGGTTTATGAGTCAAACTTTGGGTGTTTTCTAGAGTCCCAGGGAAAGGCATTTTCTGTCTCAACAAGTCACACTTATTTTTGCCTTTCTAAGCCCCAAGGTACATAAATTTGGCTCAGCTTCTTTTTACAAATATAAATTTACCTTTCAAAAAATATCCCCTAAAACCCAAATCACTGAGTTGTATTGGGATGTACTATTGTATTCAAACCCAGGTTTCACTTTAAATATAGACATGGCAAAAATGAATGTATAATAAGTTGTTCTTTTTTTTTTTTTTTAAATGGAGTTGAAAGATTTCTTTGAAGAATATTGGAATGTGCAGTGAACCAAGAGCCCAAAATGTCTTTAGGAGAAAAAATATCCACTGTTTTTGGAAAGTATGAGGTATTTATAGCTGTCTAAAATACCTGATGAAATGTTCTGGTGTCCCTGGAAAATATATAGTAAATGATTGGGGTTTTTTTGGGTGTGAGAAAAAAATGCTTACTTTTAACCAACTTGAGAAAAGCCAAGCCCTTAATCCATGTTTCCTGCTGGCAGTTCTTTGTCATGCTGTGTTATGAGTGAGTGCAAAGATGGTGAGTCAGACTTTGTAAATGAGGGGTGAGAAAGACGGGAATTGTATTTTTAGAAAAAGAGGAAAACAAAATGAGACACAGAAACTGTTTAAAACAAACATGCTTTCAAAAATACTGGCTGTAGAAAAAATGAAGGAAGCACTGAGTGTGCCTTTCAGGCCCACAAAAACTGTTGAAAACTGTGGAAGGCTGTGAGAGAGTTTTCTTATCCTGATGTGGTCTAGTCTGGAAAAATTACTTCTTGCAGCCAGAGAGCATTAAGAAATGGGTTTTATCAACATACATAGTTTAATTGCAGGCTAAACTCAGAACAGATGTTGGAAATCATTTCAACTGGGTAAGATTGTGATCTGGGATGCTTAGCTGTTCATATCAGTAGAAAAAAATGTGTTGTTTAATTTTTTAATTTGAAAATGAGTGGCACAGTTGAAAATTGTGGTACACTAAAGCACCATAAAGCTAGCAAAGACGTTATGAATATTTCATAGCTCTAAGTGAAATTCCTAAAAGTATATCTAAATAGATAATTCTGTCTGTCATTTCAGGGCATCAAGATTTAAATCAAATGCCAAAATCATCTATTCTAATACTAATTTATATCAGCAACAAAGAAATTCTGTTATTAGCAATTTATGTAATATATGCTAATATATATGCAAATTAACTTTGTTATAAGTTAATATTCCTTATGAAATACTGATTCTTGTAGGGGAACATCCATTAAAACATGCTGATCTGGAATTAAACATAGCTTAAAGGCGGTACAACTTTTGCTGAAAAAGAATACATTATGTACAGTTAACCAAATATAGTCACTTTTTATATGCTTAATTTTCATGTGACGTGATAAGTTGTATTTGTTATTGATTACATTTAACTTACACCAAGTTTTTTATAGTAATTGGAATAAAATATAGAGTAAAATACACTTTAATTTAGTTAAACAAAACTACAGTAAATATATGGGATAAAACCATTTTTTCTGTATATCAAATGGTTTTACAGTTAATGCTTTTTTTTGTTTGTTTGTTTAATACATAAATTCTACTAGTGTTTAGTGAATCAAAACCTTTAATTCCTGTTGCCCCATCTTTTGGCATTTTAGAGGTAGTATATCTCAGCTCCCACTGTCTCATATTCATTGATATATTGGGAAAGATAAACCTCTTTGTTTGTTTGTTCTTGTTTTCTGAATGTTGTACGACATAGCTATAGCACTGGCCTAAACTGAATAACTAAAATAAAGAAAATTGTCAGTCAAGAGTGGCAAAAGAGAAGCCATTACTGAAAAACTCTCTATCACCTTAAGTGGTTTTGCTTTCAGGTTTGAAGCTGATCACTTTGTTCTGCACAAGTCTGACTTCCTTTAAAATTTTGACTGCAGATTTGGACATCTCAAATACAATTTTTCTCCAATTACATGTAATTTTTCTCTAAGTAAGTTACAGACAGCTCAGGGTATTCACAGGTGTCATGTCAAAACTAATTTTCAGTAGATCTGTTTTAAAGGAAAAATTACTTTTTTTTTTTTTTTCCCCAATTGAAAACATATTTTAACTTATGGAGAGCTCAGAAGATGTGCTGTGTATTGGAGAGAACTGTGAAGTAGCCCATAAGTCCCACCTGCTTGCTACGCTCCATCCAGACGTGCCACTGCTTGTGGCATTGGCCAGGAGTCCCTTCCAAGAAAGCAGTTCACAGCTCGACTGACAACATTTCCCTGCTGGCATCTTCCATGCTGTCCCCCAGAAAAAGTATGCAAAGTACAAGGTTTTGTTCAGAACTTTTCTTGCACACCTCTATATACAGCCTGCATATACATCCATAAACTTCTACACTGCTCTAGCTCAAGAAGGCACCAATTTACATGGCTACATACTGCTTTAGACACGTAGCTTCAGGCTCCCTTTTAAGTCACAGACGGGTGATTTAAAACCACGAACACCTTCAAATAGCTACATACATGCCTGTAGATCTGCGTATGATTTAATTTACACTGACTATTGAACAGGCATTATTAGCCAGGTGTTCCTCATATTCGTGCTTTTCAGAAATCCATGCAGTATACAGATCAGATTCCTGAGATTAAATTTGACCTTTGAACGTGTGTATGCTCTCGTACCTCTTGATTTTACCTCTTGCCCCTAAGGAGACCTGTGTATAACATTTACCAGGGAGCTGGAACAATCCTTAGTTGAGCCGGGTCGTGAGAATTTGGCAAGACAAAGTGCAGAATTACCCAGGCAATTGCTGTAGGTGCAGTATGAATTGTTGCTACTATGTAAGCCTTTGCTTCCATTTATCTGGTTTGTATTTATTTATGGTGCAGGAGTTATACAGCTTGGACAGGCTCCTTCAATTACTTAATAAAATACAAACATGTAAATGTACATAAACATCCCCAATACACTGCTTTCACTTCTTATCTGCTACAGCACATTTGCTGAATTTTACTCCTTCCAGTGCTGCTGGTAGTAAGTGTTGATTCAAAAAAAGAAAACAGGAAATAATTCTTCATTTCAATAACTCATGGAAAATGAACTGAAACTATGATACCTGTGACACATGAGAGCAGACATCTGAAACTGCGTTATTAGTATTCAGTGCTGGGACTGCAGCCCTGGAACATATGCTTAAAGCATTGCTAAACCCCTTCGGAACACCATTTCAATAGAAATTCAGTAATCGGTTGAAATAAGTCGACACAGAAAATTATGATATAATTGGAGCTGTTTAATTGCCTGTTATGTCCTTTAGTTGATCCCCTGAAACAATGTTATTAGTATTTAATGTGAAATTTCTGCAGTAAAAAAGGTGAATTTATTGGGTGAAAGGACAATCTTCCATTTCATGAAATAAAACTGGCAGATGGAAACATGAAATAAAGTGCCTCCAGTCAGCTTTTACTATACCTGCTCGTAAACTTCCCTGACCTGAGACACAAAAAAGAGTTTCTGTGGGACACTTATCATTTACTGAAGGGTCTGCTCTTCCTCCACCTTCACAGCGATACAGGCGTTTTATAATTTTTAATATATTATACAGCACTTCAGTGAAAAGGGTGGTTGAGAGGAACAACGTGGCTTGTGTTGTTAACATGTGAGCATGCCAAAGCATGACAGGCTGGTGTGGTGCTTAGGTCCCTTAAAGAATAATATTTTACATAGGATTTAAGAGTACAAAAGGTTTATTGCTGCCTGAGTGGAACCTGTATACTCCAGCTTGTTTTACTGACTCTTTCCCCAATTTTTTTTCAGTAGACACATGATCACCAAGCCCAGACCTGCTCACCTTGCTCCTAGATATGGAGCTTCAACAGGGCAAGCAGCAGCTCCTGTGCAGAAGCACAGTGGTGTTATGAGGAGACGTTCTCCAAACACAGGAGATTTCGGAGCTGGGTAATTTGGAGCAATTTGCTTTTAATTGTGTGCATTTATCTCAGATTTTTCACCGCTTCCTTTGCTCTGAGCAACCCCAGCCTATGAGTTTATCTCACTGTCACGCAATCTACTTTGGTGAGCAGGTTGCAGCTGCAGATGGCTCGATGCAGGTTTTCTCCTCCAAATACTGAAACTTCTCCTCCTCCCCCTCTGCCCCCACAGTATACCTCCCTGAGGACCACAGTAAGTAACATTCAGTCCTGGATCCCAAAAACCTTCCTTTGCAGATAAATATTTTACGGTTTGAAAGTCCCTTGTTTCAGATCATGGAGGGAGAGAAAACAAAACAAAACATAACAAAACAAAAGATTTAAACCAACTGCATTTTCTCCACCTTCCAGAGACTCTCTTGGAGCTAGTGTTGGTCTTCAACATCCTCCCCATCAGAGGCAATGTTTAAATGGATATTTACTTTAAGGGGAGTGTGAGACTTCCTTTGTGACAGGAATAGCTATGTTACTGGTCCTAGCCCTGGGTATTTGCATAAAGCCTCACACATATGAGCACTTAGATTAAGATCAGTTGTCTGTTACCTCTGTTACCTTACACATATGGTCAGCTATCCCACAGGACCAGGCTGATGCCATTTCCCAGATGGCCACAGGCTCATCAGTTATTCAGCCTCGTTGGTAAAGGTTGGTAAGAAAGGGTCTTAGTAAGATTTAAAGTGATTTGACAGTATTTTAAAGGGTCTGTTAGTATAGTTAAATGTGGAAAGATTTCTGCAGTAAATATAGACTTGGAGAAAACATGGTGTGGAGTTTTATGCAAGTTTTATCACTATTCTTTTGCATTCTCCTGAGTGGCGTTGACATCCTGTTAAAATGTTCATCAAGGGTTCACAATGAATTTGCAATGTTTAAAAAGTAGTTTTCTGCAGACATTTTGGGTGCATATTAAATGATGCATTACATAAAAGTTTGTGGTTGTTGTTAGGCTTTCACTGCTGCAATATTAGAATGGCTAATATAGTTTGAATATTTTTATGATCACATTAAAATACAGCATTCCAGCATCTCCTTAAGATTTTTAGGTAATTCAAGAGCAAAGGATGTATTGTCTAATAAAAATTTTCATTTTCTGTGCTTTGTATTTTGGTATGAAACAATGGTAGAACACCATTAGTGGAAGTATTTGTTGAGATTACGTAAATTCTATGAAAACCACCAGGATTTAAAAATCCAACACAACCACGTTATTGCTTCTTTACAAGACTGAGCAACAGATGTTGTGAGGTCTGCTTTATGACATCCCCCAAGCCAGTTAGAGCAGTCAGGAAAAAGCTGCTGACTTAGGGTGTGGGGGGAATTCCTGTGCAGCCGCCCAAACCAAGAGGGCAGTTACTCTTTAGTTCCTTAATCTGCAAATCATTGGCGCCCCATCTTTTCCACCACAGGGTTTTTAAGAAAGACGTGGAGCAGGGGAGACTGGGAAGATCCCACACAGGCTGAATGCCCATGGGAAAACACGGCGAGGATGTGCAGTGTGAGATGGGACCTGAGAGTCTCCCTGCAGAAAGCCTCCTGAGCTGAGTACTCACCTCACCTCCCAGCAGTGAGGCACAGCTCGAGGACATGGCAAGCAGAAATCCCAGCACAGTTTTCAGCACACTCAGCAAATTAGTAGAAGTGTCTCTGTTGAATATGTAAGTGTGTTTAGGCACTTCAGACTCCTTGGCTGTGCTTGATTGTCTAATTTTGCATATTTTTAGGAATGAGGAATCTGTGCGTGACTTTGAGCACTCTGTATCATATTCAGTTATGTTTATTTTTAAAGTGCAGTGTGAGAAGAGAACATTTCAGCACAAGTGTTGCATTTCTTTAGCTAATAATTGACATGCTTTAACATGCATTTTCCATGGTAACTGAGAGGATTTAGTTATATCCATTGCCTTTGATGTCAAAGATTACCTCCTCGCCATCTGCAATTACTCATTTCTTTCCCACTCCCATAAATTCCCACTTTATCCACTGTGTTAAGTGAATGTTTGAGGAGCTGGACTGTAAACCAGATAACCGAAGTGGTAACAAACTACAGCATTTGGGCAGAAGCAGGTGGCCACAGATAAGGGCAGAAGCAAGAACTTGTACGTTTAAGTTGGCTATGTTGCCACAACTGTTGTGCTGCTGCACTCTGAGCAGGTTAGCACGATGGAGGACACACTGTCAACACATTGGGTATTGACTTTCTCCTCCACAGTCCTACAATGTGTGTATACAGGTCTTGGATCACCTGCCATCATGACCCCAGAATGACAAGATGATTAATATCAGATGAAATTTATACAGTTAACCAAGAACCTTCTTGCTGCACACTTTGTTTCTGAAGGAGTGGAGTTAGATAGTGACACAAAGCAGTTTTCTAGAGAGGGGTCAGTGATGGACAGGAATTCCTTATGATAATAAGGAACTTGACATGAGAAATCAGTCTGAAAACACTAAAATCAATTCCATGGAGAAACAAGGCAAGTATTTGGATTACATTCACCCCAGCTTTATGTAGTACATTCCTCAGAGACTTGCTCCAGTGTTAAAACTTCCCACCTAAACAGTATTTCTTTCTTAAACCTACAACCACCACGTCCCCTGTCCAAGTACTGCTGGCGTCATAAAGCAAAGCAGCAGAGTGAGAAAATGGCTGGGGCCACTAGTTTCCAAGGCAGTGTCCTCAGGTGGAGTCTGCCTGGGGAAGGAAACCCATTGCACTGCTCTGTGACGAGGCCGGTCCCACTGTCACTCAACGTCACTCAAGAAACCCTTATGAGAGCAAGAACTATTTGTAATGTTTTCCTTCCTTCCCCAAAACAATCATGGTTGGTAGTTGTTTTTTTTTCTTTTTTTTTTCTTTTTTCTTTTTTTTCTCACATGCTACTGCTTTACATTGATAAATGTAGAAAGAATCACTGAGTGTATATTAACTAGGATGGGTGCAAACTACTGGACTGTTTTTATTGATGTGTTCAAAGCATTGTTAACTTCCCAGCCTCATTGAAGAGCTTATAAAATGAGTGTGCCTGTGCATGTATATGTATGTATACTTAGGGACATGGTTTAGTGGATAATATTGGTGGCAGGGGGACGGTTGGACCAGATGATCTTGGAGGTCTTTTCCAACCTTAATAATTCTATAATTCTATACATATGCACACATATACGCAACAGGCACACACATACAGACATATTTTTTATGACATTTTTATCCTCCAGTTGAAGTGCAATTTTGTCTACTCTGGAATACTTTAATATATTCTCTGCCTCAGTTTAAAACATCTATAAGCTATTTAAAGTCTCAGGGGAAAAGGAGAAACTAAAGAAAATATACTGTGAACATGAAAGGTGCTCAGCAAAAGTCTCAGTTTTGTCTTTAAAGAAAAGGAAGTACAAGGGTGTAAAGCATGTGCACCACGTGCATCCCTTCCTTGCCCATTAGTATCCTTCAAAACAGCATCCTATAGGAGTGTTTCAGTGGCTGCTTGCCTCACCCTCCTCCTCACCCCATCAGGTGCCTCTTCTCCGGAAAACCTCCCTCCCTTCTGTCTTCCAACTCCTCCAGTAGGTAACAGTCCCCCTTAGACCCTCTTGGTCTTTTGAGTTCAGAGGCCAAGGATAAAGAACAAATGAGAGCAAAAATAAAATAATGATACAAATCAAAAACAAAACAATCAAGTGTTAGCTTACTTCAGCCAGGAAGTAGAGAGAAGATGCTGTTTATGGTCTCCTATACCTTTTGGAGCAAAGGTGATGTTTTTAAGCAAACTCAGGTACATAAGGAAAATGATGCCACTCATTACAATCTAGGAAATGCAGTTTGAAGGGATGTATTGTGAACAGCAGAGTTCATAAATAACCTGGTGTGCTACATGCAATTACATAGATGAACATTACTGTTTAATCTGGGGAGACTTAACTATTTCCATAGTTAACTGCCAGAGGCTTGAAACTTCAATTTTGTTCTTGAAATATAACTACAAAAGCTACAGATTGAGAGTTAATACTGTAATCATACAAACAGATGAGATATACAAGTTAATGTATTTGCCTTTTTTTTTTTTTTTTAATGGATTAATAAGGTTCTGCTTGTGCTTCTGAAACAACACAATGCCTTTCTGTTCCGGACTCCAATAAGGGACTTAACATTCAAAATATGTTGATTTTTTTATTATTATTATTATACTTTTTTTTTTTTCTTTAAATGCCTTCAGTGATGTATCCAGTGGTTTTTGTGACTCTGTCTGCTCAGGTGCTGTTTTACCATGGAATGAATTGATCATTCTGAACAGAGAACACAATACAAAGTGAAATAGACTTGAAGGTGTTTTGTGCACAGAATGTAAGTAAGAAGCACTCAAGTACTGAACACCTCATCATTCCTCCTACTCAGACACCTATGACTGGGTACCTGGGTCATATTGTAGGCGATGGATTTAAAGTCCTTCATTATTTTACAGAAAGATAAGCCTGAAGCTGAGTGTGCACATCCATGCATGTGGACATTTCTAACTGCCCACCAGTTTCCTAAGAGTGTATTAAAGCCACTTTGTATAGAAGGGAGGAAAGAACTGTTTTTTGTTTTTTTTTAATATATATTTTTTTTCATTAGGTGGAGAAGAGTGTCGGATTTTGAGACTTCTGCAGCTGATGGATTTTCTTCAAGTTTTGCATAGCATCTTTTGGAATCTCACATATCTTGAAACTTCATTTTCTTTTCCAGATGTGACATTTATATTCTGTCAATATGTAATGGACAGCAGTTCCTGAAGCTATAGTCCAGTTACAGTAGGGGATTAAATAGCCCAGCCAAGTCCCTCCTCAGCCTCTGGAAATTTTTTCAACTAACTTTAAACAGACTGGATCGAGACCTTCAAATCCTAATCCTGGGACACTCTTTTAGTACCCCACACCCTCATTAAGAAACTAACCTTCTTGGAGGAGGTCTGAAACCTGTATGTTACCATTTCCATGGGTATCAGTAACTTGCACTGTTAAGAAACAGTCATGCTATGAAATGGAAGCTCATGGTAAGCATCAGGGAAACTCACTGCCTGGATACTCTTATTGGGGTAAATTTCCAGAGGAGAAATAGAAATCGAAGAGGGCTTTCCATTCCAGTAACACCTCTTTCAACCAACAGGCTGACCAGCTGGCCATAATATTATAGTTTTCTGAGTCTGCAATTAGCTTTATATTCTCTGCCTGCCTGCATGCTCCTAAAAGAACTCATCACAGCGCATAATAATAATAATAATAATAATTAAAAGAAAAAAATAGTTTATAAAGGAAAGTTGAAAACAGCTTTTAACTACGTGATAATGTTCTTTCCCAGACTGGGTATTATTATGTTTTGCCACAATGTGCCATGCATCAGAAATCAGAAGATGGTTGCTTCCCAGACTCCCAGTCTTTCAATGCGCTCTCAGAGCCTGTGTTTTGTTTTGGCTGACACTAGGCGCTGTATGTGCTGGAATTTTTCAGTTAGATGAAAGAGCACTAATTTGGGATTTACTTGGATAACTTGACCAACTCTGAATATGGTTTCTTCTCCCTTCTGCCCAGATAGGGGCAGCAAACGCAAAACCCAGAAGTGCATAATGGTATAGTATGGACTAGAGCAGACCATTGCTTCTATGGGAATATCATGCTCAATGGACTCAGATATTCTGGTTTATTCTTTGGCCAGTCTTCATCACTCTTGTCTGGCTGATCAATGCTGTAGGAAAACAAAGTGCTACAGAAAAAGGGTCTTTTCATCTGAGATCTGATAGTGGACATGACCAAAGTCATGGGGCAATATATTTTAATTTTTAATAATACTGAATACCATGCTGGGGAAAAATAACAAGAGGTCCCTATATATGTTTTCAAAACTTGGAGACAAAACCCCACTAACCTGAAATGTTCATTTTTTTTTTCAAACAAAACCAAAACCCAAGCCAACCACATATATTGCTAAAGGTTTCATTTACCAAAATAGCTGCAACCCAGCAGCTTTCAATAGAGATGTTTTCATACAGAACAAAAATGTTATTTGAGGTGTTTGTTTTCGTTGCCTTCCAGTGAAATATGTGAAAAATAGGTTCCTGTGTTTCCAGTCATACAAGTTATATCAACCTTTACATGCTGTCTGTTCTCAGAGGCATTGTTTTATTTTGTAACCTCCTTTCCAGTGTGCCTTTCGGGCATGCTCAAAGAGGTGTATGGGTGGTTGCAATGATGAGCAGCTCTCACTGCACAGTCCCTGTGATGCCACAGACCATTGGCATGGCAGAGGCTTGTTTCACGTGAAACAAAGAAATGCTGTGCTGGAGGAAAGGACATGATGTGCTGAACTGTGTGGCAGAAGGTCAGACTCACTGGTTAGGATTACAGGGGTATTTTGGAATCTGAAGCGAGGTGTCTAAATGTGAACCAAAGAGCCTGTGTGTGTCCTCCCTTTCTCAGGTGCTGAGCAAACGGCGCCTGAATGGCTGTTGCTGGGGCTTTAGCTCTGTGAAAGGGAACGAGAAGAAAAAGCTTATTCAAAACTTGGTTGGCAGCCAGAACTGGAGAGAGCAGAGACTCCACATGAAGAGGATTTGACCCAGCACTTTACACTTGTGATAAATTTAGGAGTAACTGACAGTACTACCCTGCTGGCCAGTAAACTGGTAGAGGGCAAGCACCAGTGGATTCTGAGGCTTTTTTTTTCCTTTGCCCTCAACCCAACACTTAAAATATCAAGAGATTTGGCTTGGTTTAGTTTGGGGATATTATGGTGGTGGTTGTTCTCTGTTGTGTTTGTTTATTTGTTTGTTTATTTGATTGTTTGTTTAAGACTTAGCACAAATGGCTGCTTTCAGATCTGTATCTGCTTGGACTCTGCTTGGTCCTCCAGTCACCCCAGCAAGTCTGATGACAATGTTAGTCCCCTAGTCTCCAGACAATGTTAGTCTGTTAGTCTCCTTTTGCTCTTTTCTGGACAATACACTTTTTTTTTTTCATTGTTTTGACTTTGTTTTGGTGGGTTTTTTTTTTTTTTTTTTTTTTTTTTTGTTTTTTGTTTTTTGTTTTTTTTGGAGCTGTGGCTTTTGATAAACCTTAGGCAGGACCAGGAACAGGAACAGTCACGCTCTGATCACGGTAAAGCCCATCTGAATGCTTCTCCTTTCCCCTTGCTGTCATCAGTGATTGCGATCAAAACTGACTCAGAAACCCATTCTTCTATTGTTTGCCTCAATACTTTAAATGTTAATTACTTAATCATTGAGAGAATGGTTTTGTTCTATGATATAATTAATTTTTAAAACCATGGGAGTTAATTGTCCTAAGAACTGACTTTCTTCTCTGCAAAAGAAAGTCGAAGATAATTTGTTTCCCTGATTTAGGATGTTCTTGCTTTCTAGTGTTGCAGCTGTCATGATACGCATGCCTGTTTTCTCAGAATGACATGAACTTGGAGCTCACTGCAATTGTAGTTGTCATTTTTCTACCCACCCAGAGACACCTGGGGTACAAGTTTCTCTTCAAGCATTTAATCCCCAGAATAATATGTGATGGCCATGCAAAATGCCGTGTTTTCTGCAGCTAACATTCCTCCCCCAGCTGTGTAAGAACTGGTTCGCCCTTTCTCAGCATTATGAATGCAGCAGGCAGGGAATGGTAGGGGCAAGAAACAAGGGGAGGGGATAAAATCCTGTGCTGTGGTCATTATTCTGACCTTTCAATGTGTAGTTGTGACTACTCCCAGCAGGAATAGATATGAAGACAATTCCACTCTGAATAGAGTCCTGTTTAACTGCAGTGAATTCAATTTTCATGGTCTCTTCTGGTCCACAGACACAGAACACATTCTGGGTTAATTTCCCTTAATATAAGTTGGGGTGGCAGCTTTAAAAGAACGAAAGAGGTTTTCAGATGTACAGTGGCACAATCCTGACCTTGGTGGGGACAGCACTTTTGCACTCACTGAAGGTCTGGCCTCTGCCTGTTCTTAGCAACAGCACAACAGCCAGGAAACACCTCCCAGATTATGTTAACTATTAATTCTTAGTAAAATGCTTCTGTAATTCCCCAGCTAATATCCATGTGATTGAGATGCTCTCCTCAGCCAGGGCACTGCTCAGCATAGGCAGAGGCAGGAGGGAGAAGGGAGAAGGCGAGGGCTTTTACCTTGCTATCTGGGAAGGGCTGTCCCACCATCTGGGTGGGACAAAACCAGTCGCCATGTTGGGTGCTTCCCCAAATCCCATGTCTCTGAATGCAGCACCTGTTGGGACTGTGACGTCCCGGTCCTTATTTTGGTGTGGCCAACACTCACAGTGGTTGGGGATTTGCTGTCAGGAGTGCAGCAAGTTCAGCCTCTTTACCTAGCAGGTACGGTACTAACATAGTACTAACAGTACTATGGTACTAGCCTAGCTAAACCATTCTGGTTTAGCTAGGTTAGATCAGCTCCTCGCTCAGGTAGCTGGAATTGTCTCACCTGCAAGACACCTTACCTTATGACTTCAGGATAAATGTTTAAGAATGTGTTTTGCAGTTTTCTCTTTTCTTTTTCCTGAATAGAAGTTTTGCCTGTAAAATACAGACTTACCTAATCAAGAACTTACACCCGGATTTCTCTGTAAAATAAAGCTTTCATTTTGAACTTGGACTTTGGGACTCAAAATGTAGTATTAATGCTGCATTTTATTATCTTTATTGATGATCAAGAGTTATCATGTCATGCTTTTAAAGGAGAATTTGTGGTGCTAGCTCCCCCTGGGACACTCATTTTAATTCATGGTTATTTATTCATTCCTCTCCTTTCTTTTAATACAGACTGTTTGAGTTTTATTGTTTGTTTGCTTGCTTGCTTGCTTGCTTTCCTAAAGGAACGCATACCTACACTCTGATGCAGCCACACTTACCATACAGTTATTTGCTCATAATCTACAATCTACTGCTGACTCAGGGACTCACTTTATTTCAGAAACTGGGAAGAGTTGGCTCAATGAATTGCATCAATACATGTTATTTTAGAGACTGACTAAAACCAGTTCCTAAAACCATCGGACAACTGAAATGCAGCATGGTCTTGATCATCGATTTACATTAAAGAAGTTATTTACTACATTTGTAATGTCTTGCATTCCCTTTGCACCATTATTTAAGACTCAGGAGATCTCAGCCTAAACCAGTTATAACATCACAGGGAGATGGTCATTAGGTCGTGACGTGACTTCACCAATGTGAATGCATGCTTTGAATAGCACAAACCATTCTCAATGTATTAATGGGCACTTAATGTATTTAAAGAATTGAAGTCTGCTGAGCAGGGCTTTTTAGTTTCAATGTGAAACAATAAAAAATGGAATTTCATCTGTATAAATATATTTTGAAGGCAGAAAAGAATTTCCCTGTAGCATGTCCCTATCTGCTACCCATTCTCTTGCTTACTGTAACACTAAAATAGCGTTTGTGGAAAAAAAAAAATCATCAAGGCCTCACTTATGAAGCATTAAGAAGTTAAGAAGCATTTTATTTAATAGCCGTTTATGAAATGTGGCACTAGGAGTTTGGCTTATCCAATCAAGGTACAGAAACTTATTGAGGTACAGAAGCTCATATTTTCAATCAAAGCAACTCAAACCTAGATTTCGAAGTAACAAATATCTATAATGAAAAACTGATGAATTATTTATGTGCTAAAATCATTCACTGTTTTCTTTTTTAATCAATATATTTGCAGAATTTGTTATTTAAAAAAGTCAATAAGTGTGATACATCCAATAATCCAATGAGTGACTGACAGGTTCCAATTAGGAATAAGATTCATATTGCTAAGGGGGAACCCTCATCATAAGTTCATTTTAGGATTTTATTTTCCTAATAGAATTATATCCTATAATAATAGGATGCTTGACCTCACAGAGAACAAATTTTTAAGTTGGCTTCTAAGACATGACCTATTCAGTTAAAGTTTCAATGTTCTATGAAACAGTGTGTGCTATTAAAATAATGACATCCAATCCTACATATATGTGCTGTGAAGACTTTTAGCGCTCTGACATTAATTGCTTATTTGCTATTCAGCAGCAGCGGCTATATCTTAGTTCATTTGTACATGTTTATTAAAAGAAATCAAATCTGACTGAACAATTTCTTTTGCAGCTGTACAAGTGTGAAGATGTAGAGCCAGTATATGCTTTGAGCAAGGAGAAATAGCACTGAAGACAGCACAGAAGAGTCCAGTTGACTTATAACAAGTACACCAGTATTATCACAGATGTCATCCTCTATAATTTATAGAACAGTTTGGATTTCTGTTATGTTAAATCTGTCATATTTATAAATGGAGAACAGACTGTAGAGTTACATGAATGTACAACTCTTAAATTGTAGGGTAGCAATTGAAAATGACTTATTTGTGTTAATAGGGCTAAATGGCCTTCAGATATGAAGGGGAAGAGATGGAATGGCCTTTTCTAAGCTGGTAGGTTGGTTAACTGAAAAGTAAGATTCATATTCAAGGTGAGGGTTTTGCAGTCCCTGCTCATTTAGCAAGGAAAGTTGGTTAGTGACAGTGGAAAATAGTTATAACCTTCAATCAAGTACTGAAATGTTTACTACTTGCATCAGTGTATTACTGGATGAACACTGACAGCATTGCTGATGACAAACACACACAGCCTGTAGCAGGAAAACCCGGCAATCCAGAAGAGTACTGATAAAGAATTATGATGCCATTACCTGTCATGAAGTTCATGAAGACAGGGCTCTACAATTTATGTAAAGCCAAAGTCAAGTGGTAGACCTGAAGGAGACTGAGGGACCTTGAAAACTACCATGAGATAATGAATTGTGGATTTTATATGGGTCTTTTTTTCATAATTTGAAGCTTGATGGTATTGGTGAGCTGTCAGAAAGACTCTGAGCAAATACAGTTTTATTGCAAATCATCCTCCCAAGAAATAAAAAAAAAAACACCTTGCATGTTCGATTTATAATTAACAGAAATAAAACTCTAATCACAAATGTAGCTACCACATCTAGACATAAATATTTTATGTAGTTCTTCAAAGTTACATATAATGTGCACTGTAAAAATTAAGTATTATAGTAAATGAAGTTATTAAATTAACCTTTAAATGAGAAATTCTGGAGTCTCATATTTGTCGAAACATTGGTGTGTTTGTATAACAATTCCCAAAGATACAGCATGTAATAAAAAAAAAAAAAAAGCTTATCTTTCTGCAGAATGTACAGAAATATAAATGTCTCATAAAATTAGTAAAAATGAAAACCTTGAGTTTGAAAAGACTTCATCAATTTTAGTATTTGAATTCTGCTTTCAAATAGATTTATAAATTATATATATTTTTAAGGTGTAAGCTTTTCTTTAAGAAGGATGATCATCCAGGTTTTTCTTAGATCAGACTGTGGGTTTAGGAGCTTCACTTGCAGGCAGCTCCTCTGCCTGCCTCTGGAAGCAGAGGACTGTCACTGAAATAGCATTAGAAATGCCTGTATTTCCATCAGTGGCTTATCTAAGCAGTACATAGATTTGAAGGACCGGATATTGGAGGACATCTCAGCTGTAAATATGTGGAAAGTCTCTGTGAAGCTGGGTCACTCCTTTGGTGCCGGTGGGGAGCCTGAAGCACCGCACATGGGATGCTTCAACAAGTTCCCAAGTCCCACAGTTTCACTGTGTTCACCATCGCAATTTCCAGAGGCACAAGTTATGTGTGTCATTCCAGCCAGCTCTGCTGAAAGTGCCAGTCCTGTTGTGTAATCTACATGTCTGGCAGATGGCATATGTGATTAGCATTGATTAGTTGAGGGTCTGAAAGGAATCTGCTTGGGTGGAGCAGAAGAGAGCAGTTGGACATCTGCGCAGCCGCCTGCGAACACCGCAGACAGAATCTGTCTAAATCCTTACTGTGGCCGTCTCATAACTTATTGTATCTTACATTATTGTTCATTAGAGGTTCTGCCCAAAAGGCTGTCAACTGTCCATTTCACCTCCTTTCCTACTCCTTTCCCATGGTTGAACAGATGTTGCAAATTGGAGTCATAATAGTTCATACAAAAGATACAGCAGCCTTGTAATAAAGCGGAGAATGACAGTTGTAAAGCCCTGAAGACCACTCAATTATTATTGTATATACTGCATATATATATTATTGTATATGGTGTATTGACTGGGTGATTGCTGATGAATTTCTTGTTAATGACATTATAGGACTGTTAAGAAAAAAGTGAAACCTGGCATATAAACAAGTCTGCCAGAAAAGGTGGAAAGAGTAGAAGAGGTTACAGTAAAGAGTAAAACTATTCAATATATTGTTTAGTTTGGAGCTAAATAATAACTTCTCCCTCTCTCACCCCTGGTTTAAATAATAGATTCCTTATTTTCACTGAGAGGACAGTTGATTTTTCATCTGAAAAGACTCCTCTTTTACAGTGGAATTTTACATTAATATAGATCAACTCTAACTGGAATCCCTTTGCCCTTCATAATCATTTTGTGACTATTCTGGCCAAACTGGAAATGTCAAGGTAGGAAAGGGAGACTGGAAGTCATTGTCTACCTTGCAGGGTTTCTCTGAGTAACAATAAAGGCACCGTAGTATATTTGCATTTGTTTTGCTGAACTGTACTGTGGTTCATAGCTTTTCCCTTCTTTGTGCCAGAGACTTTAGAAGAATATGAAATAATGAGCAGCACTTTTTCCAGCTTATACAGAAATATTATGACCTTATGCAACCCTCCAAGTAGGAGAATTCAGGTAAACAAATGTCAAATCAGTGCACAAATCAGTACTCGCCTCCAGAAGGACCATGGTTAGAGCATCACATTAGGGCCAGTGTGCCTGGCAAGGCAAGCAGACTGCAAGAGTCGTAAAAGCCTTCTGTTCCTTTGAAAATTCTGGTTGCTGCTTCCCACTCCTTTTGTATTTGACTATTCCTACCTGATCCATAGGGATGGGAAGTGTCTATTGTAAAGCTGACTTTGTGCCTTTGCAAGGGGACCTGGTTCCCTTCTCAGCATCCCAGTGCCGGTGCCTGTAGCACAGTGGGCCTGGTGTGAACACAGAGGTTTTTTGTTTCTGAAATGCATTACTACAGAAGTGCTGGAAGAGTTTAGAAATTAAAGCATTACAGTGTTTACTCATTTATGAAAGCTGCGCCTCATAACAGAGGCTGTGACAAAGTTAACAGGCAGCATATTCCACTAATTGCAGTTCATAATTATCATCTCAGGCTTGAATGGTCCCAGTACTCACAGAGTGGAAAGAATGAGAAGTGAAATAATCTGAAACAGCAAGTGTGTGTGTTGCTGATTTGTCTTCTTGTTTCATTTACCTCTGTATATGATCCCAGCATAACTTCTCCCATTTCGGCTGAGCCTTTCCATCAGTGTACCTGCCCCCATGGGTCTGGTTCCTCCAAAATGAGATGTACCTCAAAAAATTGACACCCACCACATAAAAAAACTTTTCTGTAAAAGTCAGTTCTCCCTTCCAGCCTGTGGAGAATGGCATTGGTCTCAGCAACTAGCATCAAGACCAGGAAAACTGACGTAGACTGTATACAGACTCAAGTCCAAAGCCTACATGATGTCAAGTGTTACATGATGGCAAGAGTGTAAGGGTGAATGTCTCTAAATGGAGAATCAAAGAACCAATGTCCTTAAAGTATCAGAGGAGTTAGTAAGTGACAGTGCAATATTAAGGTGGAGTCCTTAAAAATGCCATTCTGGTTGTATCCAGGACAACATTAATGTATACAACTCCACTAACATAAATTTGGTGTCATAAGCCTTTGTAGATTGGTAGATTCTTGAGCAATGCCAGCCAGTTCATGGCTCTTTATAGATAGAACACGAGCACTGCAGGAACACCAGAAGGAGACCAGTGCACATGTCCTGATGTCTGTCCAACATCCCCCCTGAGGTGACACATCTGCAAGAAAGTGAATGAGACTTTGGGTGGTCATTTTATAAGCAGATATTCTAAATGAAAATACTAACTTTAATAACTGGTGCCAGAACTATGGAGAAACAACTCAAGTTTTTATTACTGCATTTTCACAGTTGCTGAGCATTGCATATATGTTAGATGAACTAATATAGGGGACAAGATAGGTGCTTGTGTGTGACACTAATTCATCTCAGCTTTTCTTCTAAGGAATATAACAGTGATGATGGAGGAAGCAGTATGGCTTTAGTGCTATCAGCATGAAGAATTAGTATTAGATACCAATGACAAAAGAACAAGAAGATAAGATGTGAAATGAGCAGTTGGTCTAACCAGTGGAACACCAGAACAGTCAAAAATGAAAGAGCATTCAGGGAAATGAAGAACAAAAAGACAAAGACTGAACCAGAAAAGCCAGGCTACAACTAGAAAATTTGTCGAGAAAAAGATGTAAAGATTTATATTGCAGGGAGAAGGATTTTGCAACAATTGTTGTGATCCAGGAAAAAGCATCCAGAGACAACAGAGGCTTTATAAACCCTACACTGTATATTTTAGAGATTATATCCTCTGTAAAACAAATAATGCCTTGTTTGAACACTGAAGTTAGAAAGGCCTTTGATTAGATTTGTTTTTGCTTCACAGCCCTATGGCATATGTACATGTTCTGGTTACAAAAAAAAAAAAAAAAATGTAAGTTATATTCTGTCTTTCCAGATATATCTACGCAATAGCTCAGCTATTAGAGATTATTTATTTTCAAAGTTAGGCATTATGTTCGGTTTTTGCCATTCAACTTGCTAAAGGATCAATATTATTAAACGCAATCATCAATCCGCTTAGAAGGTTTGTTTCTTCTAATCTATCTTCAGCACCTGAGAATTTCCAGATGCCTTTCCCAAATTAAAACAGTATTGTCTTGTGTCCTTTGCCATAGAATTGATGTTATTTAATTTAAAGCTAAAAAAAAAAAAAAAAAAAAAAAGTGTGGACAACTTTCTGAAGCTTTCAGATGCATTTGCTTAGCTGAATGTAAAATGCAAGTCTAGAAAGACAAGAATACACAGTGTAGGGCATGCAATTAGTTAATAGTGGATCTGACCAGACAACAGCAAACTAAAGCCATTAAATTCCATTGAGATGTTTGCCAGTGAAGGAAATCTCTGGGTGTAACAAAGTAGTCTAGGAAATTTTACCAAAGTTCACTCACCTCACAACCCTTCTAGGGGATTTTTTCTCTTTATTTTGCAGACTGTGGAAGGGAATGATTGATACAATAAAAGAACTAGTGCCATCAACACCTGTTTTGACAGATTATTCAGTAGACTATTGACCAATAGCAGCAGGTGCCTGCATATTCAGAAAGGACAATACTCACAAAAAATACCTGGAAAGAAAAGAAACCAGATCCCTGAAGGAAGCAACAGTGCATCAAGCGGATTTAGGTCTCAGAGTTATTACCTGGGTGGATGCCCAGAAGTTGCATGCTTGGAAAATGGGTAGGTACTTATCGAGTGAAAACCTGATTTCTTCATGTATGGGTGTAGTTGACTAAGAAGTGTTTTGCTCCCTTTTAATCAGAACTGGTCAGTAGAAATAATCATCATGCTGGCATAGTTAAAAATACATAAAATGTACCTTTCATATCATAAAAAGATCACTAAAATAACTTGTTTCCTGACAAAGGATTTTATATTTAATTCAACTAGACCAAAAGCTGAACACATGTATTACAAGAAAAAGATGAGGTTTGGATTGTCCTCTATAAATGCATGTAAATGAGTCTGTATAGCCTTGTACACAAGCTAGAGAAATGAGGTTCCTACAGGGTCACATCTCTAACAGTGTCTTATCTTGCTCTTTCCCTTTCTGGAGTATTTTTCATTCTTACTCATTCACCTTGCATAAGGATGTATCACCATCTAATCCTTTTGTGAGAGCTCAAAGGCTCCTTATACTGGAATCACTTCTAAATATTAACTTTTAAATTAACAGCAGCCTGGAAATTCACCTACTGCCATCATTACTGCACTGAAGGGGAATTCTTGCAGGGACTCGCAGGGACTTGAGTTTAATGGGAAAAGCCAAGTCAGAGCTTATTAAGCACTGTTTACTTGGAGTTCAGGACAAATAGTACAAGTACTGTATATCAGTACAAAAATATGTATCACTTGCATAGACTCACCCTGGTCTGACATTATAAATTGTTAGTAAATGGTGCCAAGGCCTACCAAAGCCTACTAAGTCAGTTTAATGATAAACTAAAAGCTTTCCATTTCCTTGCCATGAACATAACAACTCCCATGTGTTTTATACAGTTATTACCTTCAGGGAATTTAGACTTTCATAAGTGCTATTGCTATTTACTTTATTTGCTAATGGAGTTAGCTGGGCTTTAATGTGAGGAAAGTTGAAAAGGCAAAACCGGTTTTTGTTTAGAAGTGCCTAGCAATTTGCAAAGGAAATAGTAAAAGTAAATTAAAAAAGGCAAGTCTGTTACTTCTAATAATGCAGGGAGATGCATTCCCTCTAATTTAGATGCCCGCCTAAGCATGCTCCCAGAGGAATTTTAGCTGAGCAGCCCAGTTTGCCAGGTGTAATTGTTTCAGTCCCCCCAGGGGAAGGCAGGTACCTCTGCAAACCTGCAGAGTCACCTTGGACATTATCCTGTTTCCATTGTTTATGCAGTCAGTTTTCAGGTCTTGGGAAGACAACCCAGTGGATCTGGGCTTGGTGCCTTGCAGAGCACAGGTCTGCTGGGTGGTGGACCCCATGGTAGGCCCTTCCTTAGCTGAGGGGATTGGCCCTGTGCTGCAAGAGCTGCCATGTCCCTGGGTTTTGGTTGCCTGAAACAAATATACCTTTTGGATTGAATCTTCCTGGGATAAACCCCACAAACTGTGCTGAGTGACTGTACGGAGTGAAACCTTCCTTGACTATGATCATGCAGAGTGTTTCTCACAGCTGGTCTGGCGCCCCAGGAAGCTGCTTGCATGGACTGGACTTTGAGGCACCCATTAAAATTGTCTTCCTTTCTTCACATCTGGGTGACTGTAGATTTTGGACAGAGGCATACTCACTCCATCTGTGCTCAGCCCTCTCTCAGGACTCTCTGAGAAGAGGAGGCCTCTCTCATGACTCGGAGGAGGCCTCACTCAGGCCTCTCTCAGGAGCCGTGGGAGCTGGTAATGCGACAACGGGCTCACCAACCCCATCCCCACGATTTACAGCCCCAACCCAGCACTGTGCAGACATGTTCATGCAACCTCCTTTTCTCCTCCAGCTCCAGCAGTCAAATGCCTGCCCCTGATATACAACGTGAGCATACTCCCGCACAGCACATTGACAGTACTTTAGTCGTGTGTGAGAAAAATATCAAACTGCCTTGTATTTTCAGCAGCCATCCAAGGGCAGAGGATAAGTCTGTGTGCAGAATCACAGATATTCATTACTCTAAAAGCCCTGCTACAATCCCATCTGCTGTTTGTTTGCTGCAGCATTGTCAGATTTCAAACTGTAGGAGAGAAAAATAGAAACTACTGTGCCAAAGCAAGGCTGTTTCAGCAGCTGAATTTCATTAACATAGTCTTTAAAATGGGTTTCACTAAGGCGTTTAAGATATTTCTGTCAAATCAATTATTTAAACAGGCACAAGATGCTAGATATCAAATGAGGCGAGCATCTAAATCTTCAGAAAATTAACTGTTAAAATAGCTCCCTTTCTTTCACTGCTTTGCTTCTGTTGCCCATGCTTGAAAGGCTCTATGCAGCAAGTTGTGCAATTTAAATGACTTCATGAATTAAAAAGAGAAACTTGTCTGAGAAAGCTCATATAAATACCAATCCTTTTTCTGCTTTCTACCTGAGGTTGCAGGGTAGCTGTGGGCCACGTCCATCCCTGCAACAGTTTAAGCACTGTCAGGAAGATGTTGGGAGCAGGAAACGGGGGCAGTCTGGCAAACATCATAGTTCTCCAGCATCACTGAAATGCAAGAACCCAAATTAAGTGCTTTGTCTTTCCAGGAAAGTGATGTACAGCTTTAAACAAACTAAGTAAAAAATGCACTGTCATCCAACCACTTTATTTACTTTAAATCCTCCTGAGGCTAAGGCACTGACCTGAGTGGACAGAGAGTTTATTTAATATCAGAGTAAATTGTTCTTTTCAATTGCCTTCAACGTGAGGGAGTGGGGCTGCAGGAAAAGCTGTTAGTCTGGACAGCCTGTAGGATCCCAGAGCCAAATGTGAACATGGACTGTAAACCAAAGCGTGTTAATCTTGAAAATCTTTAAAAAGCTGAAATAGAAAAACAAAACAGAAGACCTTGCTGAAAGAGAGACGGAGCCAAGCTGTGGTGCAGTTGAAGCAGCATGCATTTGCTCCGTGTCTCTCATATATGCAGGCAACATTTCCAGTTTAGAATATTGTGAAACCTTCTAATGAGGAAGCTGGGAGCATGCTGTGTGCTCTAACAGAACATGACTGAATTTCACTTTTACTGCTTTGCTGCTATTAGTGCTCAGTGACCTGTGGAGTTTGTTAATAAACTGCTATTCCCATTATTGTTACTCATTACAATAGGCGTTACCGCTGTCCTTCCCCTCCTCTTCTCTTCAGCAGATTCAATCATTTTATCTTGGCAATATATTAGTAAATTAGTACTATAACTGAACACTTTATATAGTCAACTATCTAAAAGACACACTGCTTGCCTGCCTACTACAGGTTTGAATAAAAACACTGTTAAGAGCTCACTGCAAAAGGCTCACAAGTTGTGTAATTATTTCCACAAGCTGTTTTCTCTATTAAACATAATTTTAAATTCTTTTTTCCCCACCACCCTCCTCAGAGGTTAAGATTTCTCATAAACACAACCTTCAAATAATCATGTCTTTACTACCAGTGTATAATTTTATTTAAAAGGAAAGGAGGGGAAAGTTTACAGGGTTCTTATTACCCGATTGTAACTTTTCATGATTAAATGCGTTAAAGCAATAATTCAGAGTGAAGGGGTAGTGCTGAGGGCAAGAAAGTTTACGGTGTAAACACTTAGTGAGCCACGCTGGATAGTCAGACCTCTTACCTTGCGAAAATGATTTATAGAAAACAACTTGATTGCATTTTCAGCCCTACTACCACTGGGTGATTAGATGAGAGCTCTTTGTTGTTATGACTGTCTGCTTTAACTAAACTTAACTCCATCTGCTTTTCATTCAGAGCCAGCACTGCTCTGGCAGGCAGCAGGTAAAGAAGGAGAGGGCGGGGGTGATGCTGCCAGGGGGTTTGTGGCCCTCATTTCAGCTCCCCAGCCTCCCTGAGGCTTCCTGCCAAAAATCTGGACATGACCTGATCCCTGGGTAAAAAACTGACTGGAAGGCCAGGCTCAAAGAGTCATAGTGAATGGAGTTCAATACAGTTGGCAGCTGGTGAGCAGAGGTTTTCCCCAGGGCTCAGTACTGGGGCCAGTATTTTTAATATTCTCAATGATCTGGATGAGAGGATTGGGTGTATCCTCAGTAAGTTTGCACATAACACCAAATTGGATGCGAATTAATCTGCTTGAAGGTAGGAAGGCCCTGCAGAGGGCTCTGGATAGGCTGGACCACTGGTTGAATTCAGTAAGGCTAAATGTTGGGAGCAGCAGAACAGGCTTGGGAAGCATGGCTGGAAAGTTGCCTGGCAGAAAAGGACCTGGGGGTATTGGTTGACAGCTGGCTGAACATGAGCCAGAGCCAGCAGTGTGCCCAGGTGGCCAAGAAGGCCAGCAGCATCCTGGCCTGCATCAGAAATAGTGTGGCCAGCAGGACCAAGGAAGTGATTGTCCCCTTGTACATTGTTGCACTGGTGAGACCGCACCTTGAATACTGTACTCAGTTCTGGGCCCCTCACTACATGAAGGATATTGAGTTGCTCAAGTGTGTGCAGAAAAGACCAGCAAAACTGATGAAGGGACTAGAATACAAGATATATGAGGAGCAGATGAGGGAATAGAGGTTGTTTAGTCTGGAGAAAAGGAGGCTGAGGATAGACTTCACTCCCTACAACTACCTGAAAGGAGGTTGCAGTGAGGAGGGTGTCGGTCTCTTTTCTCAGGTGACAAGTGCTAGAACTCAACGAGTTAATGGTCTCGTGGTCTCAAGCTGCACCAGGGAAGGTTCAGACTGGATATTAGGAAGACTTTATTCACGGAAAGGGTGGTTAGACATTGGAACAGGATGCCTAGGGAAGCGGTGGAGTCCCCATCCTTAGAGGTATTTAAGAGATGTGTGGACGTAGAACTAAGGGACATGATTCAGTGATGGGACTTGGTAGGTCAGGTTGACAGTTGGACTTGATGATCTTGAATGTCTGTTCCAATCTAGATGATTGTATGATTCTATGAAACAGCTATGAAACATTATTGCATATTTAGACAATGTGTTTCTGGGTGTCTAGCTGTCTTTTGCTAGTCTGAAACTACTGGGCAGTCAGGTATTAATGGAGTGTAAATGTTGTAGACAGGAAACTTTGGTATTTTTATGCTCGTTTCATTTCAGAATGCAATTGAATATGGTATTAGCTGGTATGCCTGAAGGACCTGATCATTGCTTAGGTCTTATCACTATGGTAGGTAGAGGAGAAAAAGAAATAATCTAACTTCTGATTTATCTGACTCTAGCTCATGGCAAGCTTTTTAAGACAAGGACTTTAGTGCTGTGTTTGGAAATGATAAGTGTAGAAGATGAACCAGGAGAAAAATTAAAATGTAAGGAGATACTCTTTCAATCACTTCTCAATGCAGAAGTGATTGCTGTCTCTGCTTTCTCATGTTTATATATATATATATGTGATTGCATTTCATTTCTGTGCCTTTCTAACTGCAAGTAAAATGATGTAAAGCCCCTTGGACCTAATTCTGCTGTCAGAAACACTGATGTAAGTCCTGTGAGACACTCAATATGTACTTGCTGGTGTTTATGAGGACAGAGTCTTCTGTGTGGGAGCTGTAAATGTACGTATATGTTCACTGTGAAGGGTGGAGGTATTTCAAAAGTAGGGAAAAACACCTTAAGTGGTCAGCTTGAGGGTTTGAATATTTGCGTTTGACCTGAAGAGCAAGATCCACAACAGGGCCTCAAACATTGCAGTGGGGCTCTGAGTCAAATGTTAGGACTTCCTGTGAGATGCATGGCAAGAAATGGATAGCCAGAACTGGGAGCTGCAAATGTAAATGCAAATGCAAATGAGGATGGAAAGCAAAAAAAAGAAAAAAAGAAAAAAAAAAAAAAAAAAAAGAAAAAAAAGAAAAAAAAAGAAAAAAAAAAAGAAAGAATTCCCTTCTTTACATCTGCATACTATTTTCTGAGTTAAAGACTTTCCCTTGCTCAGGGTTCACAGTTCAGGCCTCATACCCGGCCTTAGGGCTTAGCTGTCTTTCTTTTCAAGGAGAGAAGAGATGTTCCTTCCCTCCAAAGGGAAGGAAAAGCCTTTGACCACCCTTACCATGGGGACCTTCTGGTACTGTGCTGCTGCGATCCATGTCCAGGCCCTCCCTCCCCTTGCGAGGGTCCTCAGACTCCAATGCCCAGGACAGGGATCTGTCATCAGGTGGGATCCCAACACTCTGCTTCCTAAGGAACAAGAAAAAATATTTACCACAGAGGAAAGAGTAATAGCTTGGCTTAGGAATTACAGCTGCCACCTGAGGCTAAGGAAAGCTGGATTCTAGTCCTTTCACTGAATGATTAATATAACGTAATGCAAGAGTGCAGCAGGGAGTTGGGAAGCACATAATTTACTCTTCAGAGCCCTGTTTCTCAGCAGACGGGTGGTGGTGGGGCGGGGGCTAATCTTTAGGCTTTATCCCAAGAGCCTGGCTCAGGAAACCAGGGATTTTATATTTTGCTCTGCTCCAAGGGCTGGGCTATGAGCACTCCCTTCTCTTTCTTTCCCTGGAGGCACCATGTTGCTCACTCTGTTCCTTTCTTGTAATAGCAAGTGTTGTCCTACAGCTTGTCCTACAACAAGCTACAGGGATGAAGGTTAAAATGTTAATTAAAACAAATCAAACTGTGAGTCTGTATGTCCAGCTGAAAAGAGTGGGGTGGTTACTTGCACATTTAAGGAAGCTGCTAAAAGCAAATGGTTTTATAGCTAAATAAAAGGAAATGTGTGCTTTGGAAACCCATTTCCCTGTTTAGTCTGTTTTCAGCTAGGTCCCAATGGTTTCTTGTTTCAACCAGGGCTACACCCTCAGGCCAGGATATTAAAGTTTCTGAAGACGATGGAAAAGGATAGAAATAGAGACACACAGGCAAAAGCTTCAAAGTCAACTAAGAAACAGGATATAGTGCAAGACAGACAAAAGACCCCCTCTGCCTAGAATATTTCATGTCTCAGGTTCCTTCTTTGTCAGCACCATGTACTATTTGCTTGTTTGTTTGTTTTCTTAAAGACTGTTATGGCTATTTTATTTAAAAACTTAATGTTCGTGATTGCATATGCCCATTTTTGAGGTGCTCAGATAATACATTGAATTCTTACAGTAGCAGCTATAAATATTATTACGCCCATCTAAAACAGAGACATAGAAAATTTTGGTGACTTGCAAATTATAGTTGTGGGACAAAAGATGTAAGGGCCACTCAGGTCCTATTCAGTTCCTATTCACTCATAGATCTTATACATAGATCCTATATAGTCCCTGGATTGTCCTTCTACTTACAAAAGCAGTAGTTGTAATGGAACCTAAACAACAGCTCACATCTCACAAAATGTTGAGGTACACAGGCTGAGATATATCAAGTCTGTCTCATTCCACTTTTACACAAAAAGGAAGTCTTTCCCGAACAAGGAGAAACTGTTTCATCAATTGGCTTTCTAGCAGTTTTCCTACTCCTGTGCAGCAATTGAGCTTCTGTGCATGTGTGGAGCTGCCAGGGAGAACGCAGTTGATGATGCTTCATTCTCTGGGTAGTAAATGTTTAGGCTTGAGGGAAGACCTACAGAATGAAACAGCTTGTGCTGGAAGAAGTTTCATTGCCTCACCCACTGTTCCTTCCCTTATTTTAGTTAAAGTGGCAATGTGCCTTCACTGAGCTGCTGCACATTGTAGTGATGCCGAGGAAGCCTCTTCAGCTGCCCATTGAAATCACTTTTAGGCAGAATGGTAGTGATTGGGATGCTATGGGCTGGATCATCTTCATATGTTTGTCATGGAAATTAAGACAGGCTAATCTCACTTTACTATAAATCATTCTGAAGATGAAGTAACTCAGTCAGAACTAGGAAGATCTTGATGTATAAACCTAAATCAATATGATTTATTTTAATTATACCCTTTAAGGATAAATAATCAAGAACACACCATTGCAGCTCATTTGTGCCGGAACTCTAGTGCGCTGATCTTCTGCATTACAAAATAATGAATTGTAAGTCTGGCATTATTTACTGCTTACTTGCAATTAGAAGAATCATTCATTTCTGATATTCACAGCAAGAGGTGAAGCTAGGAAAAAAAAAAAAAGAGAGAGAGAGGAAAGAGAAATAAGCTCTCCTGTTGCTTTGGCAGTGGTTCAGAACATGGAAGCTTGCTTAAAAAAATAAAATATATAAAAATAAATAAGTAAATAAACAATGCCTTAAAAAATAACTCCTTTTGCTACTAGTAAAATTAATGTATGATATATATAGAAAAGATACATCAACACAAAACCCCTAGTTTTCCAGCAGGAAATTTTTCAGATATATTTGGCAAATCAGAAAGATGCAAGGCAGATCAGAAAGATGGAAAAAATTTTTCTGCCCCTCAAAACTTTTTTTGCTGATATTTTTCTGAAAAATGTTAAAACATTTGAGCATTTGCTGTTTCCCAGGTATCAGCCTAGAAAGATCAATACAAAAAGGTGACTAGTACAGCTGACACTAGAGGAAAAAGAGATAAAGTGTCTGACTTGAATAAGAAAGAGACGCATTAGTTCCTTTACAGTACTCTATCTCATCTCTCAAACACACCTGACCAACTTTATCCTTGGACACTTAAGAAATCATTGAAGCAATTCTGGAACTACTAACAGTTTTATCATGGAGGAAAGCTGAGGTATAGGAAGGATGGGAAAGGGTACACATACTGCATCTAAAAAGAGAGGTGAAGCAAAGAAAGGGGAAAGAAAAGGAATCAAGGAATTATGGAGCAGGCAGCCAACTTCAATTTCCAGAATACTTCTGGGACAAATGCTTAAACAGGTTATATTCATTTGTATTTCATGCCTGACTCCATCTTCTATGATGGAGTGACTACATCAGTTTACAAGGGAAGATCGACTGATGTCATCTACTTGGACTTCTGTAAGGCTTTTGACACAGTCCCACACACCATCCTAATCTCTAAATTGGAAAGATGTGGATTTGAAGGGTGGGCCATCCAGTGGATAAGGGATTGGCTCAATGGCCACACCCAGAGAGTAGTGGTCAATGGTTCTATGTCCAGGTGGAGGCCAGTGACGAGTGGTATCCCTCAGGGGTCAGTATTGGGACCGGTGCTTTTCACTATCTTCATCAATGACATAGACGATGGGATTGAGTGCACCCTCAGCAAGTTTGCAGATAACACCAAGCTGAGTGGTGCGGCTGATGCCAAAGAAGGAAGGGATGCCATCCAGAGGGACCTGGACAGGCTGGAGAAGTGGGCCCATATGAACTGCATAAGGTTCAAGAAGTCCAAGTGCAAGGTGCTGCACTTGGGATGGGGCAATCCCAGACATGAGCACAGACTGGGAGAAGAACTCTCTGAGAGCAGCCCTGCAGAGAAGAACTTGGGGGATCTGGTGGATGAAAAGCTTGATACGAGCCAGCAGTATGTGCTTGCAGCCCAAAAGGGCAACTGCGTCCTGGGCTGCATGAACAGATGAGCAGCCAGCAGGGCAATGGAGGTAATTGTCCCCCTCTGCTCTGCTCTCGTGAGGCCCCACCTGGAGTGCTGCGTCCAGGTCTGGGGCACCCAGCAAAAGAAAGATGTGGGGCTGTTAGATCGAGTCCAGAGGAGGGCTACAAAGATTCTCAGAGGGCTTGAGCACCTCTCCTATGAAGAAAGGCTGGGAGAACTGGGGATGTTCAGCCTAGAGAAGAGAAGGCTCAGGGGAGACCTCATTGTGGCCTTTCAGTACTTAAAGGGGGCTTATAAAAAGGATGGACAAGGACTCTTTACTCAGGTAGACAATGATAGGACAAGGGGGAATGGTCTTAAACTAAAAGAAGATAGATTTAGATTAGACATTAGGAGGAAATTCTTCACTCAGAGGATGGTGAGGCACTGGAACATATTGCCAAGAGAATCTGTGGATGCCCCATCCCTGGAGGTGTTCAAGGCCAGGCTGGATGGGGCCTTGTTCTAGTTAGATGACCTTTAGGGTCCCTTACAACCCAGGCCATTCTATGATTCTATGATCTGGAAGCCAACAAAGTAAGCACCAGCAGAAATGAATTTGTTAAGGGTAAATAAGCTGTGTTTCATTGTGCAAACAGTGTCAGGCCTTATGACTAAGGTGCAAGCCATAGATGCGCTGTAATTTGATTTTCATAAGACTTTTGGTGCTGCTTAACAAGACATTTTCATAAGCAAGAAAATATGGTCCGGAAGCAAATTTTACAGAATAGTGCAAAATTGAATGTATAACTTTTATCATCACCTAACTGCTAAAAGCGATGACTCTTTCAAGAGGTTTCCACTGATTTCATACTGTGTCTCATTCTAGACATTATGATCATTATAAATCATACGTAAAGTAAGGTACAGGAAAAAGAAGAAGGAAAAAAAAAAAAGCTGCTATGAGAAAAGATAATCATACTAGAGAAAGATCTTCATGACATCCAGCAATCCTATTCTACTCAGCACCAGTAATGCTACTGTATGTTTCAAAAAAGATCTGGAATAACTGGAGAACAGGAAAGGGAAGAAGAACTGCACCACTATTTAGCTGCCAAAGAAAAGTGGAAAAGTCTTGTTTAGGCTTTAAGAAAAATGTGGAATGGGAGCAGAGGAACAAGGATGGTTGTAAAGTGGAGAAACATGCTTTTGCCAATTGTGTGGTGGATAGGGCAGGTGTAATTTGAAAGAGAGAATGAAACTAGACCTAAACAAAATGTTCTAAGAGGGTAGGCAGTGAAAGAGTGGAAAAGAGTGGCTTGGAAAAGGGTGGTGCCTTCAGCATTTGTAGTCTGCCACAGCATAGTGAAGGACTGCAAAGCTGTGGTGATGCTGCCTTGGCAAAGGAAATGAAGAAGCTGCGTGGAATTTCCATTCCAAACTAATTTTCCATGGTGTTTGACTGCCACAACAGAAGCAGAGATGAAGTAGATGGATAGGACTAGATCATTTTTTGTCAGTCATGTTAAGGAGTCTGCATTGAATAATAGCTCTGCATTGGACTCCAGTGTTACATCCATGGCAAGAGAAAGGGGACTTCTAGTAGGATTTGGTAATGATTTTCCCAATTTTAGAGCACTGAAGTAGTGTGACTAGAGTGCAAACATGACTCAGTCTTTGATTTAACTTACTTGCATTTACAGCCATCAGATTGGAGCTTTCATTATTTCAGATTCTGAAATATGTTGCTCTGCAATGTGTTGTCATATAATTTATCATCCAGCATCACAAACACCATTACAAAAATATTTTCACGTCCATGGTTTTAATCTAGTGAAAACATACCCCGGCAGGGAAGAAAAAAGTCACTGCCAGATCAAGATCTAACAACTATCATGAATCCCTGGCTTCGCTCGACCCTCCTAGTCCAGCACCACTCTTTGATCAGATTAGTGGCTGGTATTGGATGCTGGAGAAAAAAAGTGTAGAATAATCTCATGGCAAATGATTATTTGCCATGAAATGCCAAAAAGGAAACTTTCTTCCCTGTCCTTAACCTTCAATTTGTGTTTGGCAGGAGTCAGTGCAGGCTGCATGACCCAACCTTTTCCGCAGTGACTCAGCGTTACATTGCCTTCAGTTCTTTGTAAGGCAGACATAAGGAAAAGTCTGTTTTCTTTTCTCTAGAAATAGGGACAGCAGATGGCTCATGGAAGAAACTAAACTATATTTCAGGTCCTCCTGGGGCTTGTTTAACTCAACCTTCCACATAAGTAGTCAGATTGTGTTTACTTGCCAATGAAGAAAAGTCTATTTTCAAGTTCCTTTATTTTCAGTTGACATAAACATCAGCAAAGGTTGAAATAACATTGAAGCAGTTTTAGTAAATGAATAAAAACAAAATCTAAATTGCAGAGGGAGTATAATATCATGTCTATAGTGAAGGGCTAAAATAAGGGCAGTGAATCAATTTCATAAACTTTCTGAGGTTTTGCTGTAACAAATCAGTCTGCCATATGCAGATCTGAGCTGGTAATGAGCAATCAGATCATTTCAGGCTCCCTGATCAATCTGTTTAGTCTCTATGTGACTGGCAGATTTTAAAATTAATTTGCTTTGGCATTTTTAACAGTCATTTTTTAAAATCATCTATAGAGGCTCTGCATATCTTCCTAGAGGTGAACCAAGCTTGCTAAAGAAGAGTCAGAAATTTGTCACTGCAGCGTCGGCTTGTAGTCAAGTAAGGCACAGGAAACAGCCTGTAATTTGCAATGCAGGCTAGTACAAATTATATATTTTCTCAAATAATTGGCTAGGTTTATGTATGTTTTATATATATTTTCATCTAAGTTAGATTATTTAGAATATCTATATAGAACTATGGAACTAGAACCTAATCAAATGATGTGTAACGGTATTACTGAGCTCTGCAAACAAAAACATAAATTAATCATAAGGAATTATGGGAATGATAGAGCCTGACCCCCTGATATATATATATATAAAATAAAAATTAAAAAAAAAAAAAAACACAAACAAAAAAAAAACATGATATATTACCTGGATTAAATATCTGTCCACTTTATCCAGGGCAGTCAAGAAGCATCCTGAGAGCATGCTCCAGAGCTTCTCTCCTCTCTGTTTGTACAGTAGGGTGCATGCAAGGTTTAAGGCCATGTGCCAGGGAGCACTTACTGACTTAATAGCAATCTCAAGAACACTTGTAGCAACATCTGTCTTTACTGGAACAGCCTTAGTGTGCCAAGCAGTTCTCATCCTTACTAGAAAATATCTTTCTGACACCATCTCTGTGTCCTGGGTTGCTGGGTTGTGAGTGATGAACTAACAAGACACGACTAGGTGTCAGCTTTTATTTCATGCTATAACCCTGGCAGGACAGTGTTGTTAGTCTGGATGCAAGCTTTAAGAAATGCTTTGACTAGCTCTGCTGGGTTATTAACTCACTGTTAATGCTATTTACATAGCTTCTTTCTGTTCCTAAACTAAATGGAAGCTAAGACGTGCCAGAAAGATAATGTTACTATAGTTGTTGAGAGAAACTTCACACTTTAATTTGTTTCTGGGAAAAAATGCTAGATGAATTGGTGTTACTTGGTTTGGCCTCTGGGGACATAATGTGCTCTAAGAAGTAATATGGGACCTAGACAACAGCAAACACCTTTTCTGAAGGAAAAATACAGAAATATTATGTTATAAATCAAAGAGGAGAGTGTAAAAGAAAAAGGTCCCTTCAGTTTGAGAAGATTGAAAGGAGGGCAAGATACCAATGAAAACACTATCTAGGAATGGATTGCAAAGCTTAATGGAAAAATACTGTGTTCAAACAGTCCTGCCTAAAAAGCTATGAAAACTGTAAATATAAAGGAGAGAAAACCTTTAGAGTGATCACTAGAGACATTATCTGAGAAAAGCTTTAGAAGCTGAAAAAAAAATATTTTAGAAAGTGGATATATCAAAGTACATGGTAACCTATAAAACTCTGTTAAAGAAGTTTTCATCTTGAGATTTCTGCTTGAATTCTCATCCAGACAAATATCACCTTTCACAAGAGGTGATGGCTGTAAAGCAAGAAATATTTCTGCAGAGGAAGAGAGAGGAGTGTGGCACAGTGGCACTGGGGCACAAGCTGTCCTCCGTGCCAGGGAGACTGCAGCTTTTGGATGTGTTTTCAGATGTGCTTTTTGTGCCCTCTCCTCTTTTACCATCTAAAGAGAGCTTCAGTATAACTGCTGTAAACTGTTGGTACAGCAGTCAGCTCTTTGGCTGCTGGAAGTGGGTGGTTTCTTCAGAGCTGTCAACAGGGCTTTAGGAGATTTTGCACACCTGTTATTTACCATTTCTGAAGCCACATGCTTATCAACCCTTGGGGTGAGGCTCTATGTATGTATGTTTTAACTCATGTTTAAAAATGACTATACAGCTTGATACTTACAGGAATCTTAACCTTGAAACTTTTCTCGCCTCTGTGTAATTTACCCTATTGTACGTATGATTGCCTCTTTTCAGGAAAGATCATCCCAGTTACCTATGGGATAATTTCCATATGCTAGATTTATAAAGAGAGGAAAGTTAGAGAACATCCTCTTTGAAGTGGGAAACAGTGAGTAATGGTGATGACAAAGAGAAAAATGATTCATGTTGTCACATTTTCAGGTATTTCAGTTCCTCAAATATCATAGGTAATGATTCATTGATTCCTTACAGATTTCAAAGTGCCTCTAATGTTTTTTTCTAAGAGGTGCTTTGTGATGGCTGTCAGCATTAGGAGTCTTACTCTGAAAACTAGTGAAACCTTAAAAGCATGCACTTAAGGGTTTTATGAAGAGTACAGGCCTCTTGCCTTTGTGAATAACACCAAAATTCTTCACACAAAACTGTTCAGATTTTGGCCAAGAAGTCTGAAGTTTGGATTGCAGTTTGGATCAGAAAGTTTGATCTGAGGAAATGAAGTAAAAAGGTTGAGTGAGAGATGGAAACTGAACACAAAAATTGGACGTTGAGTTAGGATTGGCAGTCAAAACAGGTTTTATAAACAGGGCAAAATTTTGATGGATATTTACTTTTAAACTGTCCCCTGAGAATTTTTTCAAACAACTCACTGATTTTTTAGGAGGCAGGAGGGGTCTCCACAGCACCTGGCTTTGTGTTCTCATTTCCTCTATGCTACAGGGTTTTTATAGAATGATCCCTTTGCCCAATAAACTTCCAGTGAATCCAAATGTAAAATGAACAGGGGAAAACGCAACATTCAGACTCCTCTGCCCCCCAACCACCTGGAATTTCCTTCTGTGACTGGAGATTTAATGGCAGAGCTATTGCTCGTGTAGCAACTGCAGCAATAGCAATCATGGCAATAACAACCTCATTGCTAAAACCATTTTTTTGTGACTGTAAAGATGAGAGTGTATCTTGCAACATTCACTGTTTCAGGAATAATGAGGTTGTTCCTGCTGAACTTACGGAATATATTTTATGAACCTTTTTTATTCTTATTATTATCTTTTTGTGGAATTACTCTGTCATTCACAGTATTTAGCAATATACAAGCTTAATATTTCACTCCAAAATGATAATGTTTTAATATATTTATTTCACAATTTTTATAGTTCACAGACATTGGTTTTTTTTAACATCTGTTCCCATGGATTCTTTCAGCAGAGATTATCACTTTTCCTTCCATCTTCCCAACCTTGATTTTTAGTAGGCATTATAGCTTGTATTAGGACAAAGATCAGGGAATTAGTCTCTTTTCCATATGCAACACTGCTAGCTCTTCACCTTTTCAGCCATGTATCGTTTGGCTTTTCTGGCTTTTTTCACACAGTGCATGTTTGCCTGTTCACGTTAGTTTTCATTTTAATTCTCCGTCCTCTGATTCCTTCAGCCCCTCTTCCCATGGTTGCCTATCCACCCACCCTGCTCCCTTACCCTGCATTTCTGCGGTCCTGAGGAAAGGGTTATTCAGGTACTGGGTGAGGGCTTGGTTGTGTGTGGGTGGTGCCCACTCACTGTTAGAAGTGTGTTCCTCATTGTTAGTTGCTAAACTTCTTTCAGGACCTGATGAGGAGATGTAAACTGAGATTTTGATGATCTGCTGAGTTCAAATAGTTTCCCATAGGCAGTGGCACAACCCCTAGCTGTTTTTCAGTCAGATAGTCTGATCATGTGTATCAGACACCATTGATGTTTACCATATACTACTTCACTGGGTCCAATGGCCTTTGTGCTTTGGATAGTGTGTCTTCAAAGCAAATCATTGTACTACTCTAAGTCAAGGATGATGAGACTTTAGGAGATGGCAAATTTTCTAAGTAGTTTACTTCAGGAAACAATCTATGTGAGTGTTGCTGGGTTTTGTATCTTATTTCCTATTAGAATTTATCTGATTCAATTTCTTAGGTTTTCTTGCGCCTTTCTCACTAAATAAAGGAATATGTACTCCCCTCTGTTTTCTTCTTGTGAAGGCATTATAGTCTGTAATCAAATCACTCTTCAATCTTCTCTTTTAATAAGCTAACCAGATTTGAGCATTAAGCCTTTAACAGCAAGATGCTTTCTCCAGAAAATGAATAACTACTGCGGTTATCTTCACAATTCTCTTGAGGTTTCTTAACCCTACTATAAATGCAGCCACCAAAGTTCCATGCTGTATTTCAGTACTAGCCTCACCTATGTTTCACACAGGGATAAAATTACTTGTGGTTCATGGATTACAGGGTTCAAACAGTCCTTTTTCACTAATGCATGCCACTCAGAGGTATTAATGAGGTTTTCTCCCCTACTGTGAATTTTAATTCCATTCAGAGTCTCTGCTTTCCAGAATACAGTCCTGCATTCTGTTGGTATATCCCATCTGTTAAGAGATATTTAGTTGTGTGGCTTCCCTGTGTTCATTATTATTTACTGGTTTCTAAAAGCCCCACATTTTACCCAGTACTTTTTCTCCTTACTTAGTATCTTCCATTGTTTATCAAACATTGGAAAGTACTGAGGCCCCACACAAATCCCTCATGAAAGGTCTTTTTCCTGGACTGACGACGTTCATGACATGATTTCTTTATCACATACTACTGAGAAATGCTTATTGAGTAACTTGCTCAGGTTTGTAGCTTGCAAAATGTTATACTAGTTTTGTTAGCAGACTGTAAGTGAACATTGAATGTCTGAAGTCCTATATTCCCTTTGTTACTAATGGCTCTAAAGCAAGCAATGGGATGTACAGGTCTCCGTGTTATATTGTTCTTCCTTTTTACTCTCTCTGTCTTTCTTTAAGTTACATCTGACTTATATTTGAAACACACAAAGTTTTCTACAAGCTTTTAGAACTGTGGCTTAATAGTGTATTTTTGCCTTCCTAGAAAGTATTTTTTCTGTTAATCTTACACATTTCATCTCTTCATATCCCTTCAAGTCATTGTGTACTTGATGAGGTGGTGGGATTTTTTTTTTTATTTTCAGTTTACCAATAGCAGTCACTTCTTCCAACCTCTTACCCTAAGAGGCTTCAAACCTCATTAAAATGTCCCCTGGTTCCAACAAGCCAAATCACATCTATGCTACTGACAATTTGCCATTTATCTTCCCTTGCCCATGAGCTGAGTGAGCACAGAGACAGACACCTGGCCTTTCCTCCACAGCTTGCACCTAAAGCCTATTATACCCTACAAACTGCCTTGTGACACCCTATCTTTTGTGCAGTCAGTGACATGTGGAGGGTTGTTATTTGACTATATTTGCCTGTCCAGCCCTGAAGTTGTATTTCATACTTTTGTGCCAGAGAATCATCTCACCACCATGCTGTGATCATGTCCAATGTCCACAATGTTTTCACAAGTTGATGCTTACAATTTCTTATCATCCCATCGTGTCTGGAAGGATCATTAGTAGTGGCTTATTGTATACTGGATGTATCCCTATTATTTTTGAGGGGGAAAAACATATATATCAATACAAACTGTAATAGACAGACCTGTGTTAAAATTGAAGCTAGTCTTAGAAGGGAAGGGCCAAAAAGCTGTGTCTAGTTGGTGCTTTCTACCCCATGTAAAATATATGCTCTATAAACTGTGGCTTAGTATGAAGTTATTAAATCTGTCATTAAAATTGGTCATGCTCAGCCTTCTTCCAAACAACTCATCTCCTCTTGTTAATGCAAAATTTTTAAGATTCTTGAAATAAGTGATATCTTAGACTAGATGGGAAAACCTGGGTGATAAATGTCTTTATGTTTCCAAATGGGAATTGCATCCCCAACCATTCTTGCTAAATATTTGCAACAGATAGCATTTAGGGAAAAAGAGTACAGAAACATTAGAAATAATCCTGTCTTTAGGGCCTAGGTCTTTCTATTTTATGCTTTTAACCAAGAATAAGGTTTTTTAAAGGGACAGAACTTCTATTCTTCTGCAGGAGAAGAAATTCTGAAATGTCAACATTTATTTATTTATTTATTGATTGATTGATACTTCTAGAATACATAAAATCCTGTGCTATCAATTAGGCACTTCTTGATTTGAAAAAGATTTACAGGAATTAATGTATCATGACTTGCTGAGACACAATATGGAAATTCCACCTTTTTGCTAATTGTTTAAATCTTTTCAGTCAGCTTAAATCACTGGAAATCTTTGAAAAAAGTTCTTTCTTAATGAAATCAGTAGAAATGTTTCTATCAATTTCAACTGGGATACAACATGTGCGGGTCTTCCACTTTGGTGGTTGCTGTACTTTTAAAGGCACACGAGAAGTATTTATGAAAACAAATTCATTGTATCATAATGGACAGGCTGTTTTTTTACATTTTAAAAGATATTCTTGTCCCTTCAAAGCCAGGTGGGTATTTTCTTCTGTTCATTGTAGGCGGATTTGTTTGGGCATCTCTTCCATATAAGCTACTTCTTGAGATGTCAAAATAAATGTAATTCATGAAATCATTTAAGCTCTAGAAACTTCATTATGTTTGGAAAAAGGCACTGTAAATTGACCTTTTTTTAAAAACACTTGCTGTTTCAGAAAAACTCCTTGTATAAATATTTAAAGTTTGAACATCCTTTATTACCTTTTCACATGAACTGCCAGGTGGTAAATCTGCTTATATTTTAGGTTGCTTTAATTTATTTTATTTATTGATTTGGTGATTAAATTTAATATGAAAAATTCAAGAAATTGCAGACATTTATAATAAATATCAATTATGTAACATCTCACATGAACCATTTCAACAGAACAGATAGCTAAGAACCTATCAATTTTATCCATGCCAAGCAGTAATTTCTTTTAAATATTACACTATACATGAATAAATTACATATCTCACAGAGCTGTATCTTCAAAAACAAAAACAAAGAAATAATGAGAGAAAAAGGACTGTCTGTTCTAGATCAACTGTGAAAGGCATAAATGAAAATATACTGCAATTTTACATCACAAATGCATTTGCTACCAAAGGTCAGCAACAAATCAGCTTCCTCATATAAATTGGATCTCTGAATTTTAATTCAGCTCTGTCCCTGAAATACTTGCCTGCCAACAGTGCTAATTTCCAAGGGATGTTGAATAGGTTTCTGCTAGATAATTTCAGAACAAAGCTTTAAAAATATGCCCAGTTCATCCAACACTAAAACAAAAAAGCCCCAAACAGATTTTTCAATGTCTTTCCTTGAGGGGTAATATGCTATTACTCAGAACTAACATACAGCATGTTAAGAAAAGAAAAAATAAACCTCCAAAAATAGTGCAAACAGAATGCAAGATTGTATCATACAAGGAGGGATAATCATGTAGCATGAACATCATGGTTTCAATATATTTTTCTCATTGTCATTCATCTTTTGGTAACTGTACTGTAATATGATATTAACAAGAAGCAACCTTGATACAATGATTTCATTTTCCAAACATGGTAAAGGGTTTTCATAAGGTACTATATGTAGAGTATGTGTGAATTAGTATTATGTAGGACAGGAAAAGATGGATGAGCTCTTGTTAATTGGCTTCTAGATGAAATAAGCACAATAGTCCTTGCATCCAGGTAAAACAATCTAGATCTGAAGTGACTTTGTGTTCAGAGTCTGCCTTACTGCTCTCTCTTGAAAGGAGTCTCAAACTTTAGACACAGTAGTTTCAATCAGCAACTAGTTTATGCAGTTTTCAGAACTTGACCGTCTATGGTCTCATGCCCCATCCTAAGAGTACAGCTGCCAAAGATAAAAAGAAAAAGTTCAGTATGTTAGGCATTTTTTCCCCATTATCCTTCATAAATGTATCAAACAGCTAAGAATCTTTTCATATAGAAAGACCTGTCTTCCCAAGTATTTGTGTGCACCTCAGATGGTAAAAGATTCAAAAGATGCTGATGACTGCCTATTTTAGGCAACTGCCTGCCTTAAACAGTCTTAATTTTATGATAAGAATTTTTCAACAGGATTGGAAGGAAAAAATATATCTGAATTTATTTTAGGTCCAAATTTAAAACAAAATAAACCAAACCAAAAAAAAATAAATCTTTGTTTGTTTGTTTTGTTTGTTTTTGTTTGTTTGTTTGTTTTCTCAAAAATCCAGTAGATGATGCTGGAAGTCTTAATCCAATGTATAGTAAAAAGTGAATCAAGCCCAGATCATTGCCCATGTTACTGTCTTTGAGGTAAATTCATCTGTATTTTTCATATCACTATTAGTTTAAGTGGAATAGTAATAATTAAAAAAAAAAACAGTCTGATACTCTTTCAGAGCCTGGAAAAAATAAAATGGACCTGATGGTATAACAGTCATATGTTATAACTTAGTTATTAACTAAGTTATGCAACATTGGAGAACCTCATGATTCGAAACAACTGACTTCTGTTGATGATGATAAATATTTTTGTATTTTTTATTTTGTTCTTTTTGTCACAGTCTTAAGACTTCTGTATTCATCAAATACTTGTGTTATCTGAAAAAATATAATAAGTTGGCATTGGTTTTATATGGTTGGTCAATACTAACAAAAACCTTCAGCTTTCAAAATTGGTTGTAGTACCTATTTTTCTCATGTTAATATGTCATATATATGCAAATTTCTGAACTGCATTACATTAGAACTCGTCGGTCATGAAGCTCAATTATTTTACATAGAATGCAATTTATGAAAGTGATATAAAATCATTCTGCAGATCAGTTCTTTTCTTTGACTTTCTTGAACTGTTCCTTGAATTATTTTTTTTTCTTTCTTCTCAAAATAATTGTAGGCATACGTGAGCTTGATATATTTCTATCTTTTCTTTATTAGATATTTTTTATTACTAAATACTTTTTTTTTTAGCTTTTAAAAGCACTGTTTCTCTTTTTATTTTATTTTTTTAATTATTTTTATTTCTTTTTGCCTTTGTGTGAAGGCTAACATGATGAGGCACTTCCTGTATTATACAAATACAGTATGTGTCCAAGACTGAAATATGATCACATTCAGCCAAGGCTTTTTGCATGCTTTTGTAAAAGTTTTTTCCCAGCTATTACTCTGCTATCTTGTCATCGACTATTTGCACTTGAACTTTTTTAAGCTGGATAGGGAATTTTATCTCATCCTGTTCTCTCTACATTTCTTTTCTAAATATTTATAGTAAAAATGAGCTAAATAAACAGAATTTCTTCCTGATCTCTAGGATATTTTAACCCTTTTAGTGACTTTTCATGTCTTCTCTCTGCCTGCTGGGCTGAAATGCAGAAAGATGATGGTGGTATTTTCATCCTGCACTGAAGTTGTTGCAGCACTTATATAGGCTTTTGAGATTGTCCTCCACAAAATAACAAGAGTCATTGATAAACTGTGCTCTTGTCATTTGACTAGCCAGTAAGCACAAAGTCCTGCTTTGAAAAAAAATGATATTATAATCCATCAAAGGACTGGATGTGAAAATTACTCTTCAGCAAGATGACAGATAGGTTGAAGTTGCTAATTGACCTGTGCTGTACATAGTCCTGTATTTCCTTAAGAAAGCAGCTAATTGACAGTAAGGTATTTGAATTTAAAAACCAGACAGTATTTTGGAAAACATTTTTGGTTGAAAGCCTTTTATTTGCTTTCTTGCCTATTTGAAAAGGAGTCTATTCTATTTTTCCTGTCCCTGGACATTTCAAACACTGAAAATGTGAAAAGAAAAGCATAAATAAGATGTCAGGTGTCAAAATTCTAGGAAAAGTTGAAATTTTGCTTTGTACAGAGGTGAAGTCACAAAAAGACCTATTATCTTGCCATTCCATGTGTCTCCAGCCTGCACTGCATACAATTTATGAGCAGCTGTTAGGATATTCTCTAAGATGATGTGGATTCAGCTCTTAACCAAAATTAGTCCATAGACAGGCAGTGGTTTGCCATCTACATCACATATGGGTTACCACTACTGCCTGCGTGACCCACTGCTTGGAAAAGTTCAGTCTGTGGATGAGTAGAAACCAAGTATTCAAAATGAAGCTGAACCTTTTGCTGGAAGTAAAGGGCTTTCTGGAGAGGCTGCAGCCATAACACCATCTCTCTGTGTGCAGACATAAATCCCTAAGTGGATTGATTTAGCATATTAATTCAGGAGTCTTCACAGGGTAGTTTGTTGCACTGGAGAGGCACCTGTATGTTTTTGCTGTCCAAAAAGCTGTACCTCCAACAGCTGTAGGTACTTCCCAGTCAGACTGCAGTGGCAGCCTGATATCCTCAGAAGTTCCCATCTAACACAGATTACTGCAAAACATCCCTCACCTGTCTTATCATGTCAAAGGAACTTTTATTTAAAAACATTTTTATATCTAACAAGAAACAATTTTCTGTGTTGAACTTTTTTTTTTTTTTTTTTTTTTTTTTCTGGAGAGTGGATAAGAAAATGAGTCACACGTCAGATATTAGTTAAAACATTTCTAGAAAGTATTTGCTCAGAGACAGTAAAACAACTTTTACAGAATAAAGAACAACTTGTATTTCTGTAGAGAACATAACCCAAAATGCTTTTTCCTCAGGGTATAAGTCATGGACTGCAGCAACAATGCTGACACAATTTTGAGAAGCTCCTGCAGTAGCTTGACAGTCCTGGAGCACAAGTCCCCACACGAAATACAGTTTCTCCATCTGCTAATCACCTGGCATGAGACACTCTTGCTTTCATGACACACTAGCTATAAAATACACATACCAGAATTGTTTTCCTGTCACTGCTGCTCCTTTTCATTGTGGCATTATTCAGTGTCACTGTTATTCCCCCTCCGCTTCCTATTGTCTCATCTCTTAACTTGTCCTACAGTCACTCTGGAATAACTCTGAATATAAACACTCCTTGTTGAAGTCCACCTGTGCCTTTCTTGCCTCTATCAGTCCTTGCTCTGAGTAAGGAATAGCTTACTCCTGCAACTTTATATGCCGGTGGACAGCAATATATCTAAAGGTGTCTGGAGCCCGTAGACTCCTTCCGTTGCATTTGTCCCAAGTACTTCTGTTTTAGCAATCACGCAGTGAGAGTTGTGACACTTACCAAAGCAGTGTCACATTGAGAAATACAATATTCAGGCTTGTCTTTTCAGTAAATTGAGCAAGCCGTTTGACACATTCAGAGTCTGTGGAAATTCAAGCCTTTCAAATATAGCTTTACCCATAACTGTACCAGAATTCTTCCTGTTGAGAAGGATAAAGTATTTATTACAACCTGATGCACATTTTACTTGCATAGCCATTTTTGCTGAGTCCGCATCCTGTTATTGAACCAAAGACTTTCTGATTTTAGTGGCTCATTTTTTGCTATTCAGTTCTGAATGTATCTCAGATTAGACCTCTACGAACCAGGTGATTCACAACTGCATGCAGTGTGCATTTTTCCCCTTCTTAACAAATAAAGCCTCTGAAGTATAACACATGACTGATAGACAGGCTGGTTGATAAGTAGGTAGATGAATAAGTACACTAGGTAGATAGATTGACAGAGAGATGGATTTCAGAGATTTTAAAAAATAAAAATTAAAAATTTAAGAAAACTGCTTCACTGAGAACAAGTAGTGTCATACTTAGGTAACAGATATAAATTTGGATACAGAAACCTGCCATCCCTTCATCTGTAACGTGATGAATATGTTGATGACTGGTCAGATCATCCTTGGGGAAATGGAAAATGGCTGCGTTCCCTATGTCTGTCATATTCTTGTGGTACAGATTTAGGTAGAAAACATAACTAGTCTATGACTTTTTCTCTTCTCCCTAAAACACTGGTAGTGGGTGGCACATTTCTAACAAAAGAAGAGTTTCCTTATTCTTCCACTTGCTTCTATGAGCAGCTTCACTCTTGCCCAGATTATTTCATGACAATTCTTCAGTTGACTCCAAATTGATTATCATTTATTATTATTATTTATTTATTTTACATCTATTTTATTCCCTGTTGAAGCAATGTTGGCCAGTGTTTGGACAGTTGTACGTGATTTTCTTTCTGTGCGCCTTCCTTTCCTTTGCCCCTCCACTAGTAATATTTGTGCCTAGACCTCAAAGGCTGCATTTGAAGACCCTGCTCAGACCAGAGCACATTCTTTTCTTCTGCAGCCCAGTATCCTGTGGAAGGGAAAACAGGCACAAGGACAGAAGGGAGCCACAGGGAATTGTGACCACATTCCTGTTCACATTACCAGGACCCAAGAGATATCTGCTTAAGACAAATTCTTCCTCTGCATTTTATAAAAAAGGCAGCCAAAAGGGAAAAGAGAAGTCTTCAGTTCCTAACTGTAATGCTTACAGTGAGAAATCTCTGAGAGTTATCCTGGCAAGAAAGTCTGAAAAATGAGCTTTCTTGGGCACCTGAGAATCCAGTTAAAAGGAAGTTTTAATCAGTATGCAATATGGAGAAACTTCAACTGGACTTTCACACCTTTTTAGACACTGAAAGCAATCAATGAGACTCCATAAATATGTAATAAACCGGAATGAATTCCTGTGCGGATAGACCAGATTGTACTACCATTATTAATGCAACTATTTATTTTTGCAGAGGGTACTCGTTTATGAGTTCCTCCGTGCAAAAAGATTGATTATTTCCAAGGGGTGTTGCACTGTTACACACATTTCACTTAACTACAGAAGTGGTGAGGTTAGCAGTTAAAGGGGAGTGTGATTAGCAAGAAGAAAGAAATGTTGATGCGGATGAAAGTTGGAAGACAATGGAAATGGGGAAAACACACAAACAAATCTAGACAAAGGAAAATCTGTTAAAAATCTAAGATCACTTCTATGTCATGCAACTAGCTCTGAAAATCACAAGATAAAACAAACCTCCTACTCAAGGTGTGCTGATAATTTTTTTCTATTTCTCCTCCCAAAATAAAAAAGTACTAATATGCAATCTTATTTATATCTAAACATTTTCCTCATAGTATTTCAACTTCATGATTTCAACTCCATGATCAACCAGGCAGATCAGCCATCAAAATGTAATGTGTTTTAAATAAGAGTTTGTGTCTCTGAGGAGTTTGTATCTTCTTGAGTGGAAGAACATTTGTTTTAAGACATGATTTCACAGTATTTAGGAAGAAGAAAAAAAGAAAAAGAAAAAGAAAAAGAAAAAGAAAAAGAAAAAGAAAAAGAAAAAGAAAAAGAAAAAGAAAAAGAAAAAGAAAAAGAAAAAAGCATTGAATCAACAAACTAAAACTCAAAACACCAACTTAAAATAACTTATTGATTTGGAATCATTCCAGACAAGACAGGAAAATAAGGAAAAAAAATCCAACAAAATGATCTGTACTCCTCCTGAAGCAAAGGTGTTTGCTCAACATTGTTTTTCATCCTGTTTGGATTCAGAATATTTTTAAACCAGCTTTGACAGCTGTTTCTACATGTGGGGCAAATGTATATGCAGGAAATAAACAAGTAATATACAATTGACCCTACTACCCAATAGGAAATTTCTTTCAAGTTCTTAGTGTTCACGGGTTGTAAGGCTAAAACTGACAAATATGGCTTTATATTTTTATTATCTTTCATCTGTTATCTTTTTGTTCTGAAGTGAACCATAACTATAGAACGATAACTGGTGTGGCATACATCAGCTTCCCAAGTCATCATCTGGACTCCCTTGATAGCTGAGGTAGAGAAGAATGCACTGCTAGGGCATGATCTCTCTCTAGAGAAATCTAAAATAGAGCAGATTCATCACACTTTGAAAGTGCCTAGTTCTGTCATGGAAAATAGGCCTAAATATTTGGTGAGAAGAATACACTCTTCATCTCCATCTAAGAAAACAATTCTGTCCAAATTCTTAGCAACTTTTTCGTTGGCTGATACTATTCCCATGTATTCAAGATCAAATAATATAGTCTTCAGAAACAGCAAGTTGGATGAAACTGCTCTATCAGTAATGTTATATTGGTTGTCAAAGAATAAAGGTAGCCACATCATAAGCTGGGAAATTGACCTATTATTTTAGCTATGTCACTTAAAAAGAAGCTCTAGAGAGGCATCACAATAGGTATGTTTTGTTCTCTGGTTTCAGAATTTCATGCTGCATTTAAAGAGCAGATATCATTCTGCAAGTATGTGCATATGATGGGTTATTTCAAAAGAAAAAAATACAGAGTATTGCTCTGTTAAATAATCATTCATCATCATCTGCAGATTTTTCTCATTTATTTAGGAAATGGCCCATGGTCCAGGTGACTTTCTGAGACCTGTACCTTTTTTGCTCTAACACTTTGTTTAGAAATCCTGAAAAGAATTATTTAATTTCACACCACTAGGACTGGTACATATGCAGACGTTACTGCAGAAATTCCTGGCATTCAGGTCATACTTGCTGTCTCTTTATCTGAAATTCCCAGGCAAAAGTGGTTTCCTAAATTTGCAGACAAAACCTGCTCTGAATTCTTCACTACTGACATCCCAGGAAGTTAGTTTTTGGAGTCCTTCTACATTGAGTTGAGAATCTAGAACAGTTCTGTCCATGTGTGGAAATTAAGTCTGTTCCAGGTTTGTTTCCTTTCTGTGACTGAAGTCATTTGCTAGCTAAGTGAATTTTTGTTAATAGCTTCTGATGTCTCAATTTATTTATGTTAATATCAAAGAATTACAGAATAGTTGAGGTTGCAAGGGACCTCCAGAGGTCATCTGGTCTAACCCTGCTACTCAAGCAGAGACATGTAGAGCTGCTTGTCCAGGACCACGTTCAGATGGTTTTTGAAGATCTCCAAGGAGGGAGATTCCACAACCTCTCTGGGCAACCTGTTCCAGCGCCATGTTCCAGTCCCTTCCTCATCTTTGTGGCCCTTTGTTGGACTCCTCGGTCTGGCCATTCAGCCAGTTTTTGATTTACCTCATTCTCTGCTCATCCAGCTCACATTTCAACAGCTTCTCAACATCTTATGGGCGACAATGTCAAAGGCCTTACTGAAGTCCAGGAAGACAATATCCTCTGCTCTCCCCTCATTCATCAGACTGGTGATTTCATTATAAAAAACTTATCAGGTTGGTCAGGCATCCCCTTGGTGAATAGTTCTGATGATTTTCTTGTCCTTCAGTCCCAACTCTTTCAGCCTCTCCTTATAGGAGAGATGCTCCAGTCCCTTGATTATCTTGGCGGCCCTCCATTGGACTCTCTCCACTATGTCCAGGTCTCTCTTGTACTGGTGGGCCAAGAACTGGACACAGCACTCTATGTGTGGCCTCACATTGTTGTATACGTCCAGTCTACTGAAATATTACTTGGGACACAGTTGTCCATATGTTTTACTACCTGTACTGCATTGTCCTAAACAGCTGCCTTCTGAAAGAAATAACTTCCAGCTCTTCAATTATTTACAACTTAGGCTGCCATTTTATCATGGCCCTAAGTCTACCAAAGTGGAGGTTGTCTCAGCTAACCTTGGCCATGCATTCCCAATCTTCCTTTTTTACCACTTCCATTACTCATCTTGATGTTTAATGAACTGGTTCAGTAAACTGATCTTTCTGAAAACCAGCCAGACAAACAAACAAACAAAAAGTGATAGGGTTTTACTGGAATAGTTTTCTGATTCATTCGTGTCACATAGGCGTTGACACAGGACTAGTGATTATTGCATGTAGTTGGAGACAATCAGGAGAAGAAGGAGATAATCCCTCCTGACAGTTCCAGCCTTCTATTTGGGTGGCTCGAACAAGAACTAGGACCTGGTGTGCATCTCACCTCTATTTGGTGCATTCCTCCTATCCTTCTTTCACTCTCTATCCATCTTCCTTAAATAAATATATTTGCCATTTCCCTGGATTTCCACTACTACTACTCTTATTGTTCTATTGTATTTCACAAAGAGGCCAAGAAGACAGATTTGAGTTGTGGGCCAGGCAGAAATATTGCAGTTTTTTACTGACCTTTTCATAATGGATTTCAAGCAAGCTGGCAAATGTTCTAGTCAACAGAAAAGTCTGCTACCTTTATGGGTACATAACATAAGGCCTGTATGTATATCTGTCTTGACAGCTGGAGTTTAGGAATTAGAGTTCTCTTGAGTCATCTTGATCTTTCGCTATGGAGAAAGCCAGAGGCTGAAGAGCAGTTTCAGCGAGGGCCAGGGGCAAATCCAGCTTTGCAAGGAGCCTCTGTATTGCTAGCTACTTACACAGACAAAATGTACTTGCTCTTGTTCTGTGAGTATGTACTTGGCCTTCCAGTCAGTTGGTGACATTTGAATCCATTGTCCAACATAAGCCAAGTATGTAAATGTTTGAAGTTCTACAAGAGAGCATCAAGCTCCCTGTGTGGTTCATAGAATGAACAGAACAACTCTGCAATGAAGAAAACTCTATTGGTTGATGAGAAGACTCTGTTGGTTGATGAGAAGTTCAGTATGAGCCAGCAGTGTGCTCTTGCAGCCCAGAAAGCTAACTGTATCCTGGATTACATGAAAAAAGCATGGCCAGCAGTATGAGGGAGGTGATTCTGCCCCTCTACTCAGCACTTGTGAGACCTCACCTGCAATCCTGCATTCAGCTCTGGGACCCCCAGTACAAGAAGCACATGGACCTGTTGGAGCGAGTCCAGAGGAGGGATCAAAAGGCTAGAGCACCTCTCCTGTGAAGACAGGCTGAGGGAATTGGGGTTGTTCAGCCTGGAGAAGAGGAGGCTCTGGGTGAGACTTTATGGCAGCCTTCCAGTACCTAAAGGAAAACTGGGGAGAGACTCTTTGTCAAGGAGTGTAGCAACAGGACAAGGAGTAATAGTTTTAAGCTAAAAAAGAGTTAGATTAAGATTAGATATAAGGAAGATATTCTTTACTATAAGGGCGGTGAGGCACTGGCACAGGTTGCCCAGAGAACCTTGGATGCCCCATCCCTGGAAGTGTTCAAGGCCAGGTTGGATGGGGCTTTGAATACCCTGGTATAGTGGAAAGTGTCCCTGTTGATAGTAGGGGAGTTGGAACTAGGTGATCTTTAAGGTCCCATCCAACTGAAACCATTCTATGATCATTCTAAAAGTGAGTGTTTTTTAGGGGAATGTTTTCTCCCATGGAGTACATATGCTGTTAAACTCCAGAGGAACTGTAGAGGACAAAGCTCTAGTAAACAGAAAAAAATAAATAAATAAATAAGGGGGGGGGGGGGGGGAAAGCAAACGACAGAATCTTTAAGCAAAACCCATACTTTCTGAGAAATCAATGTCAGTCTGTTAACAAAGACACACTGAAAATCAAAATCCATTACCTCTAGAGCCCACTAAACTATTTATTATTTATTAAGCTAGCTTAAACTGCTTGTATTTTAATTTCTTGCAATTTCTTTAGGCAAGTAGATTACCTAAGTGTTCTTCTTCCTTTCAAAAAGATCTCAGTGACAGTAGACTGAATGTTATTGTAGAAGCTTATTCATTCCACTTGCATCAGTATTCATCAACGATACAAGAGCCAGTCTGAGGCTGGCAGTGACTCAAGGGCAAGCAGTCATTTTTCTAATCAATGCACCTTCAAAAAAGTCATTTACTATCCAAGTCTAGACATACAGCAGAAACGTACTTTGCTTTGCTCTACTTAACATCCAATCTATTCTCTAGAAAGCTGAGAGCAACTGGAATTTCCGTTGCCTTACGCAGATTTGGCAGGGTGCCGTATGAATTGTTAAGCTTATCAAACACTGTCTCTGGAACACCATATAAATAGCCTCCAAAGCCTTTGAAAGGAAGAATAGATTGGTTTGCACCTGACCAAATCATGTCATTCCTCCTTAGGATTCATTCTGAGTAGAGAACACTTTTTTTTTTTCTTAGCTTCCACCACACCTTTCACCTATTGTTCTAAATATTATCCACTATTTATTTGAGACAGGTTGTTCTTTTATCACAACACACTCTGAACAACTCACAGGTCTTGTATCAGTGTGTGTTTATATGAACAGACCATTGTCAGTGAGCTCTGTGAAGACTGACACGAGCTTCTTTTGCAAAGATGACATCTCTGTTCAAAATCACTTCAATAATGCTTGCAAAGCTCTACACAATTTAAAGGGTCAAGCTCACAACACAAATGAGTTTTTTCCACATGTATCAGAAGCACTGGCTGCTATGTGTAAAGCCTCATTTTTCTTTCTTCTCATCCCTCACTGTCCTTCACCTATTCCTGGCAATGGGGTCACTTATCACCTTCAAAACATGTCTTCACTTTATAGGATATTGCCACTTTGAAAACATTAGCTGAGTGAGTCATCATTTCCTATGGATAGCACTATAGACTTGTACAATTCTGCTATGTCTTCTCCTCCTGATAAGATTGCTCCGCGATGCAGCCGTAATGCATGCTACAGCACAGCTCAGTTTGGACCTCAGGGACTCAAATCTTATCAGTCAGGGAGTGGAAGAGCTCTAAAGGGCCACTGGGCCACTGTATAATTTAAAACCTAAAAGATTTATATAGCAAAATGGTCTAGCCTTAAAACCATTATTGCATCATTATTTCAGATTTGTTCTAAGGACGGATATGCAAATTTACATGATCAGCCTAACTAAACTGAGCCCGATGCTGTATTAAAAAAAAAAAAAAAAAAAAAAAAAAAAAAAAACATGATGGAAAAGGGGTCCAATAACCCTCAGGTACTCCAGAAGACCCTATAGATTCAAGTTGCCTATCATAGTTACGGAAAGTACAGTAAAAGACTGCTTTTAGGAGGAGCTCCTTCTCCTTTCTCCATTAACACCGAGTGCAAAATATGCTCAATAAAGGGTGTTTTACTTTTTCCTTGTCCTTTTTTTTTTTTTTTCTGACATAGAAATATTGATCTAATGAAAAATCATAGCATCATAGAATATCCCAAGTAGGAAGAGACCACCAGGATCATTGAGTCCAACTCCTGGCTCCACACAGGACCACACAAAAACAAGCCCGTGTGTCTAAGAGCATCGTCCAAATGCTTCTTGAACTCTGACAGGCTCGGTGCCGTGACCACTGCCCTGGGGAGCTTGTCCCAGTGCCCGACCACCCTCTGGATGCAGAGCCTTTCCCTAACACCCAGCCTGACCCTCCCCTGTCCCAGCTCCATGCCGTCCCCTCGGGTCCTGTCGCTGTCCCCAGAGAGCAGAGCTCAGCGCCTGCCCCTCCGCTCCCCTCGTGAGGGAGCTGCAGGCCGCCATGAGGCGTCCCCTCAGCCTGCTCTGCTCTGGGCTGAACATACCTCAGCTGTTCTTCATACGTCTTCCCCTCTAGACATTTCACCACGAAATGCCTGAAATATTTTCAACAAGTTGGTTTTTTTTTAATTATGCCTAAATCCAAGAGATTTTCTTAATAGCAGGGGCTTGCTTCCATTTTCTGATACTTGTATATCTGTAAATGTGTGACAACAACATTTGTGTGATTCATGGTCAACACGCAGAGATCACCTCAGACTGTGCATTTTAAGGCATAATGTGAAACTATTTCCCTCTCCTCCTTTGGGTCATTACTTCTGTGGATGCAAAAGATGCACAGCCTGCTTTGTTGTCTGGTGCAGGACAACCATCCAGTAGTAAAATGATTTGCAAATCCTTGTGAAGTTTTTTCTATCTGGCTATGTGTAAGTTTGTGGGCAGTTTGTTTGTGGGCAGCAGCTTCACACTGCAGCCATGTAATCAGCTGACCTGCTTGTGTCCAAGCAATTTGTGAAATGACATGCTATTTTTGAAAACAGAGCTCTTTAAGATTGAAATTGAAGCCTTGGCTGCAAAAATGTTTGTCACAAAGTATTATACTCCTGTCTCAGAAGCAGAAGTTATCTGCTGTGACAGAGTAGTGGTAATGATCAAAAGTACGTGGTGGCTCATTTTAAGAGACCACATAGTAAGCATTTTTATCTGACCATTTGAAATTTTCTGTAATAACTTATCTGGTTTCTTTCATTGTTAACAATAACTATTCCTCATTTTCCCTTTTACCTGGGAGCCTTTAGATGCCACACCACTCTTCAAATGATTTTTTCTTTCTTTAAGTCTCTCCTTCGGGCTGAAGTTCCTAGAACAGTCACATCAATACATTCATCAGGCCTCCAGGCAGGTGATCCAATTAGTGACTTGTTGCTTGCCTTTGTGAGAAGCCGGGGCACCATTTATGCCCCTCAGAAGGTTTGGGCAGGTTCCTTGCTGAAAAACACTAAAGGGTGTGTGCTGGATGTTAGCACCTCTTGAGTGCTGGCCCTTACTTAATTTTGAACAGATGTGGAGTAGTCTGATCCCACTTTTTCTTTGTCAGGTCAGCCACGTGTCCTGCTTGAATCAGGCACGTTCCACATAAAGGAACATTTTTCCCTGGTTCTCCCTTTCCGCACCATGCTTCTCCTTGACTTAGTCTGGTGTTTCCTAGAACTGAACGGTTCAGAGAAGTCCCTGTTTTCCTTGGCAAGTGAAGTCTGCAGTGAAAATGTGCACAGAGCTCAGCTGTAGAGCACAGCTTTGGGACATAAAACCGAGTAAAACTAGATAGTCAGAATAAGACTTGGCACAGCGTAGTCTCTGTCAGGGAAGCCTAAAAGGAGAAAGTGGTTAGGGAAGAGAGAAAATGGAGTGAGAAACAGAGAGAGAGAGGGAAAGTGAAGGAGGTAGAAACCAGAGGTGGGCAACAGAATTGGTGAAAGGGCTGGAAGGCACGTCCTGTGAGGAGAGGCTGAGGATTCTTGAGTTGTCTGGGCTGGACACCAAGAGGCAACCTCACTGCTCCCTGCAGCTTCCTGAGGAGGGGAAATGGAGATGGAGGTGCCAGTCTCTGCTCCCTGGGAACTGATTACAGGATGTGAGAGATCAGCACAAAGCTGCACTAAGAGGACTGAACATGAGGAAAATTGTCTTTGCTGTGAGGGTGAATAGACAGTGGAACAGGCTACCTAGAGACATTGTTGATGCCCCATGCCTGTAAGCGTTCAAGAGACATTTGGATAATGCCCTAAACAATGCTTTAACTTTTGGTCAGCCCTGAAGAGGTCAGGCAGTTGGACTTGATGATCTCTGTAAGTCCCTTCCACCTGAACTATTCTGTTCTATGGATTAAGAACAACACAAAGCGAAAGGGAAAGACTGGAGGATGGAGATCCTGTGACCATGTGAGAAAGAGGAAAACAAGCCATCTGCATCACTGATGACTGCCTTGCCACCAGCCAGCAGTCTGTTCTTTTCCCTTCCCCTCACTCAATCTGAAAGCACTACGTGCTGCAGCCTTCTTCCTCCCCCTCTGCACCCAACTCCTGATGAAGCATGGGCTGAGTGGACAGACAAATATTTAGAGCCCTTCAGTCATTGTTGTATCTTGGCATTGTGCTGAGTAACAACGAGGGCTTGTGGGTGTGGGAAGGAAGCTGATTAATCAGAGCAAAGGCCATCTGCATCATTTGCTCTTCAGGCAGCTGTCGTGAGATGCCATCCTACTACTTTGCTGACCTTACTTGAATATATCTTTCAGTCATCTTTGCTGCAAATGTAAGTCCTTTCCCTTACAGCCTACCTCCAGAGGATAGAACTGGTAGCCATTGCTTTTTTAAAGCATTTTACACATTAAAATAAAAAGATTTAACTGCTTTCTCAAACATCTCTATCCCATGCTTCCTTTTCCTCAAAACTTCATCCCTCCAATCTTTTCATTCTTGTTCATCTCTACTATATTCTCTGATTTTTTACATTCTTCCTGAGTGGTGGCACCTAAACCTGGAGAAGACCCTACAGGTTTTCCCAGATTTTCATGGCAGAGAGCAGAGCAGAGCAAATAACACTGCTGTTAATACCTCTTGCACTAAGATTTTTCTTCTCCTGCAGATGCCCTCATATTGAATCTCAGGGAGTGTGTACTTGGTTAGGCAACTGAGCTCTTTGTCCTAAGGTAAACATCAGTCTGCGTACTGGCATTGCACATTTCCAGCATCCCCTGTTTGGATTTGTCATTGCACACCAAGTCTGTTTTTATGGACTCAGTAGTGTCACTCCAGGATGTAAAACAGTACCCATGCTGCAGGATATAAATGGTTTCTTAGCTGAAACTAGTGGTTAATGCTCTTCAGCACTTTCAGAAAATCTTTCCAGCGCAGTTTCCAGTTTAAACTCACCTACTTGATCTGTTATGGAAGAGACTATCTGCACTTACAGAGTTGACTGAATAAGGGCTGGAGAAGCTGCCATGCCCAGCTGTGATGTGCTTCTTACAGACCCTTAAGAGGTCTCTGTAATAAAGTGCTGCTCCATTTCTCCACATCTATGAGGCATGGAAATGTCTATTTCTTCACAGTACTACTGTCTTGGTCCACCCTTTCAACCTCCTTGTTATATATACACAAGGTGATAAAAATGTTAGAGATTAAAAAGGTCTTAGCATGAATTCTTCTGCGCTCTAGGACGTAGTCTGAGATCAAGTAGGACCCACAATTTTTCCTGCTAGGTTGCTCCCCTCAGTAAGAACAGCATGTATGAATCTAACTGACAGATTTCAGACTGCCCCGATCTGGATTCATCAACAATTAACTGATTTCTGATCCTGGCAATACTCTTGAGCTTGCCTTTGCTCAATAAGTTCAGATGCGTATTCTCTGCTGGAGAAGCAAGATCTTAAAAAGAAAAAAAAAAAAAAGTGTTATCAATTAAGACCTCCTGTAGCTCTCAATCTGACATGTCTCAGTTTGAAGTGAGCTATTGATAACTTCATCTTGAGGACTGTACCTTATTATTCTATAGGTACCTATCAAATTGTTTTTTTTTGGTTTTTTTTTTGTTTGTTTGTTTGTTTTTGTTTTTTTTTATAACACTTCTGGGTATCAAAATTAGGTTAACCATCCTGTACTTCCTTTTTCTCTCCACCTCTTTTTTTTTTTTTTTTTTTTTTTGAAGACGGGCACTACATTTGCCCTTTTCCAGGCCTCTGACACCAACTCTGCTCTCCTTGGTGTGTGTGAGATCTGAGACCATGGCTAGCTGCTTTGTTCCTTAAGTACCTTGGCATGGATTTTGTCAGGCACTCCCGACTCGAATACATCTGTACGGTCTAAATATTCTTTAATTTACTCTGTAGTCTGCTCTGGTCTGTGTTGTCCCATTTCCCTATTTACTTTGTTTCAGTGTCTGGTGAAGACTAATCTCTTTACCACAGCTTGATAGAAAGCAGGCACCAAATACTTCAGCTTTCGCTGTATCACCTGACTTCTGCACTTTTTTCTTAAATTGATTTTCTTTGAGGCTTTTCTCTGTCTTCCTTTTCTACTTGCTGCAATTCCTGAACCGTTTATTACTGCCTCATTGCTACTAGTGGATCGTACTTTGGAAAAAAAATAAAATAAAATAAAATAAAATAAAATAATAAACAAATAAAAAAAGCTTTTCTAGTTTGTTTTGTTTTTCTTTTATTATTATTATTATTATTATTATTTTATTTACAGTCATCCTTTATTGTATACCTTTCTTTTCACTATGGTTTTGACATTTACCATGCTTTTTTTTTTCCTCAGGGGAAGAATTACCCTCATCTTTTAAGGTAGTGGTATATCTTCATTGCTTTTTATTTATTATTTGTCTGTTCTGTTCCTTTTAATTACATAGAAAAAGGATAGCCAACCAGTGGTATTTCAGATGCTCTAACAACTTTGTTGGATCCTCCCAGGTTCTTATTCTGCTTTTTTAATGCGTTTCTTTCTCACACCGGTTAACTCCTGTTGTGGCCAAATCTACCTATATTTCACCGTCAGATTTCCAACCAGCTCCCTTTCACTAGACAAAAACAAATTTAAAATGGCTGGGCTGCTAGCAACTTCCAAACCCTGTCTAAAACAAATTGGGGTGAACACATTGCCAGATGGGTCAGCATTGCTTTTTGGACAGATGGATAGGTAGGTAATTAAATCTCCCATTGCCCAGTTCTGCATCACTGCTTCTCCCAGCTGCTGCAATTGCCTGGTGTTCCTAACTGCATCTTCTGTCTGAGCAGCCTACATGATGGAACCACCTCTTTTGTATTCCTCTTTTTCTCATTCAACAAATCTACCTTTCACCTTTTCCTAACATCTAGAAGCAACACATGCATTCTTCATAAGCCATTTAAGACGTCCTGTGCCTGCCTGCCCTTAAAATGAAGTTGGTACCTCCTTTATTGTCCTTTATTTTCCCACCAAATTTCAGGTGGCAGTTAATATCTAGGCTTAGCTTCGATTTATGCTTTCCAGTCTGTGTCCCATGCCTCTGCATATAAACGTCTCAGATGCTCAGCAGACTGGTGCATTATCTTCATTTTTGCAATTTTCCATCTCATGTCAGTCATTTGATTCCCTTCCATTTTTTCCCTTTACCTGTAAGCTTCTGACGCTAGTTTTTTTGAATCTGGCATTAAATTAATTAACCACTAGAGGATAACGTGCACAAGCACAGTTGCAATATTATGCATTAAATTAAAAATGTCAGTATTGTTTCTGGTTAGTGGTATGTAGCCACATCTAAATGAGATGATTCATCTGTGAGCAGATCATAGCTATGTATGTGCGGCAGTACAAGCTCTGCGGATATGAGATGTTGTCTTCTAAATATCATTTCAGAACAGGGTTAACAGAGATTCTTTGTGACAGGTTTCAATCACGTTCAGGTGGGAAATGTGGAACACATTGATTTAAAGGCAGTTGCCCTACGACAAAATACCTACCAAAGATTACAGAGTCTTTTGATCTGAATTATAGATAACAATTTGATAAATGTATTGTAGTTCACTGCCTAAAATATATATTGTTTTTGACTGAGTTCTAGTACAGGCCATAGGGTGTTTTGGCCATAAAGAAACTCACTGCATCATAAAAATATTTTTTTTTTTTTTTTCCTTTTTTAATATAACACAACATTGGCAGAAGCCTTGTTTTTGTAACTCATGAGGTTTTTACCAGCGGATATACCCTATTTTTGATTATAATGTGGTGTAACAAACATTCTGCAAATCAAAGCAAACAACCACTGGGAGTTCTCAGGCCTGTTATTATCTTAGCTCTAGCAAATACAAACTCCAGGCTTCACATTTGGTCAGCTATAAAACAGCTACAGATGTGGACCATATTTCATCAGAGCTCTGTTTATTAGGTTGTCATATTTCTACAGGGAAACCCCCAGAGAGGGTGGCTCAGAGCTTTTCTCCTTGGAAATGGAACTTCATGGATTTTTTTCACCAGAGGGGTGGGGTGTCCAACAGCAGGACTCCCAGCACCCAACATCTGCAGCACGGACCCCGTTTAGGTCAGGGGGGTTGCACAGCATTTGCCAGCTCCATCTCTGCTGGCCTGCCAGACCCTTCCTTGGCTCAAGGGGTCCAGCTGGGGCTTTGGGCACTTCAGAGCAGACCCCACCCTTGCTCTTCTTCATCTCTGGAGGAGCAGCATTGCCCTCAGGCTGGCCTCTGGGTTCACAGACACACACACAGATGCTGCCCATTGGCAGTGAGGAAGGGAAAAGGAAACTGGAAAAGTTTTAAATGGGCTTGCTTAAACACATTTTTTTAATCCCCATGTATTTCTGATTCCAAAGTAGAGCACGCATAGCTATTTCCTTTAAAGAGCTCAAAATTAATTTTGTTTCTTTCATCATGCTATATAACTTAACTAATGATATCAATCTATTTCAATTCTCTTTGTTTAAATTACTTTGTATCTCTGGTACTAAGGATACTCATCTGCTAATCAATACACCGGAGATATTCCTATTGATTTTTTCTGTCTTTTCCAAATAATCTGTTCAAGTAAATTATCAATTGCTGCTATCCAAATGTTCTCACTAAATGCGTTTGTCTACAGTAAAGAAAAATCTTACTGGTTAACAAAGGAAAAGAAAACCAGTTGTATTTTACCAGATCTGAAAAGTACACAGTCTTCTGATGTGTTCCTGGGGAAAATTCCTCTGTCCCACTGGAAGTAGTGTGGCATGGCATATGTGGTCACTGGAGACTTCGTTGCAGTGCCCTACCACTCTGCTTCTACAGCAGTGTGGGAAATGAAACCTTCGGTGATGACTTTGCTAGCTTTTTCATCATCTTTAGCCGGCCATAATGGACCATGTATGATAGTCTAAGATGGAAAAAAAAAAAAAGAGGGGAAAATAGCTCTTAATTAGAGAAATTCCTTTTGGACTACAAAAGTAATTTGTCCAGCAGGACTAGCACCTTGCAAGGAGGGGAGGTTGGACTTGAGCTGGACTTGAGTGACTTGCTCCTAGGTCAGCTCCCCACTCAGGCACTGATTCAAAAGCTTCACACACTGCTGTGCTGCGTAGAGCATCTGACTGCAGAGCAAAGCTTGGCTGTCAGTGACAGCCTGGTATTGGGGGAGCAGATCAGAATGAAAAAAAAAAAAAAAAAAAAAAGAGGACGAGAAACTATTTAAGAGCTAAACTGTATTTGTGTCTCCCTGGGAGACATGAGGTTTGCCTTCACTACCTTCCTTCATTAAGTGTAAGAACACTTCATATAAAATCTTACATAAATAGTGAAAGCTTTGCACTGATGGAACTATTCTGAGGGTAGATTTCCTTTATTTTTTTCCACAGTAGCTCTGTTTCAATGGGACTTCAGTTTTCTATGCCAAGGTCCTGTTTCACTCAAAGTGAGACATGGAAGAAATGCTAGCTCATCTGCTCACCTTGCACATCTACAATGGCATACAGTATTGCTGCCACACAGAAATCCAAAACGCCAAACAACTATAGCTCCCTCAATAACATTATCCGGGGTACATGGGAAGTAAATATGTTAGTATTTTCCTTCTTTTTCCTGAAACATTTTCATTCAGATGTTTCAAACTCTTCTTTGCAACCATGAGGTCTTGGAATTTTCCAGGTGTGGAGGTGCCTGTGTCCAGTTCATGGGACTATACAAAAAACATTTAATAATTCAAGAACTGGTAGAAGTTAGAGCATCATCAGGTTTTACACCCTGTTTAAAAAATAAATAAATAAATAAATAAAAATAGCTGATGTTCTGTATAACCCACTAAAACAAAGCTAAAACGTACATCTGGGAATCGAAATTCTGTGCCTGTGCTAAAGCTGTTTGACTGGCATCTTTTTTGCATTATTAATCAGATTAAGCTCATAAACTGTGTAGATGCATCACACAGCATTAAGAAGAGGCTTGCAATAATCCTTTTCCTACATTTTTAGTTTATCTCTTTGTTTTCATAAACATGTCTATTGCATTTCTTGCTGCAGTATTTTCAGCTGGTCAGTTCTTTGACTTCCACACAGAAACTGGATGATATGCAAAAGATAGTTATTAAGGAATGCAATGTAGCACTCTGTATTAATCTTTTTCTTCACCATTGAAAATGCTCTCATATCTGGTGAAACACTAGGCTTGCTTCATATCACCATCAGGCGGGGAAGCCAATCTTCCCCAAGAAATACAGGTAACTCTGCGGTGGGTCTGTCTGCAGTGAGCCACATGGGAAATTGGGCACTTGAACATGAGAGGATGGCAAAGTGGAGGCCAGTACAGTGGAGATTTTTACCTGGCTCAGGAAAGCTACTGGGAAAGTTATTTGTGTGACTTTTCTTTCCTAGATAAGAAAGTGCTCCCTCTAAAAGTTATCAGAAAGTTCCATAAAGTCTGCAAGTCCCTATAACTTTTCAAAACTGCTCTTTTTCCTTTTTTTTTCTTCTTTTTTTTTTAATTGGAAAATGAGAAGTCTGGGAAGTTTCATAAGCCCCCAAAGACTTGCCAGCCAGAAAACTCTTGGCAGCTTTCCTACTTTTTCACTGATCCTAAAGCAAATACATGTGGAGCATATTAGGATCCCTACCGAACAGTGATTATGCTACTTTTGTTCATTGCCAATTAAGTTCAATAGTAAAATTATTTGGATTGCAGAAGTAATAAGACTGTATTGATTAAAATGTGCTGATGGTGGTTAAAATAAAAGTTTCCCTAGGAGTATATCACCACCACCTTCATAAATAAAGAGTTGCTAATGCTGGATATAATGCCAATACCAAGGCACACTGGCAAATCAATGGAGCTGAAAATATTATAATTTGCATAATAAGTGCAGAAATGATGTCAATTGCTCTTTATATTTCTATTAAGATGACATAGAAGCCATAATAGCATTATAGTGGCTATTTTGCCCTTTGATATTCCCATGATGCAAGTTAGATTTATCCTCCTAAATGAAAGTAAGAATGGGAAGCCAAAGATGAGCACTCACAGTGGTTTGTGCAACATGTATGAAAATCACATCAGAAGCATGGGAAATTGAAATCTGCTGGAACATAAACATTTATTTAATGGTCTTCTGGCCTACCATTCACAGGGAGCCAGTGTTTAGAGTTAAAGGATAGTCCAATTTCATGTTACCTTTTTCTGCCTGGTTAATGTTGTGTAAGTATTATATAGTGTGAGAGGACTATACAGGGAAGCTTCAGAAACATATCCTTACACATTCAAATGCATATGTATCTTTTACTTGTAGGGTCCACCACTCAGTCAACTTTTTTGGATTAAAGATAGCTTTAAGTTAAAAGACAAGCAATCTAAAAATCTTCATATCCTGAAATACAGGATAACATCCTCATGAAACCCTTCAGTAAAATCCGGCTAACATTTCCCTTACTAATGATCATTTTATGCTTTATTTCAAATATAGGGTGTTAAGAATAGTGGCAGATGCTTTCTGGCAGATACACTTTGATGAGGTTACTACAATACCAAAAATTGATACACTTCTCATATGAAAGTGTTGTTTAAGGTAAATTTATTTAAACTGAAACCTTTCTAGTGACAGGATAGTGCAAAAAGGCAACATAAGTTTCGCTGAACTTCCTTCTGGGTTTTGGGGGTGCTTTTTGTTTGGATACTCTCTTTTTGCATAGGTTGACAAGTTTCAAATTTTCAAATTGAAACAACTTTCAAAAAAATGTTCCCAATTAATATGAACAACTTAAAAAAAATGCAAATACAATTTAGTTGGATTTCAGACAAAACTCCCTCTCTGCCTTCCCTCTCCTGCCTTTATTCAGGACTACCAATGGACCAAAACCACAGAGTATTCAGATGGTTCTGTGTTCTTGGATGGTAAAAAAATAACTGTTATTAAAAGGCTATTTCAAGGATCAGAGAAAAGCACAATGGGAACCTAACCATGGAAATCAAAGCCAAAGAAAATCAAATAGAAGTGCAACACAAATGTTTAATAGTGAGGTTGATTTCTGCTGGAACCAGCTACAGAGAGCAGTGGTGGATTGAAGACTGCAAACCTTCCAGGTGCACATTTTAGCCAAATGTCAGCTATTGGGCTCCATACAGAAGTAGGTGGAAGAAATTTTATGGCCTATGATATACAAGAGATCTGACTGTGTGACCTAATGTTCCCTTTCTGTGCTTAAGATCTATTAAAAACAAGCATTAGTGCCCCCCATCTGAATCTCATACATCAGGAAAAAAAATTATTTTGGGGGTATGTTTTTTGATGGATTATTGTTGTGAAGTTATAGAAAGGCTCTGGAGAAAGCAGTGTTCATTCAAAGTGTATAAATAACTCTCTTGCTGAGACTGAAACAATGACTCTGTGTATACTATTGGCAGTGCAAACCCCATGCAATCTATTTGAAAGAATGAACTATTCCTGCAATGTTTGCCAGCTGGAGAAGATTTATTCTTGTATGTTAAGTGTTTGCTTTGTGCTTAATTCAAAATGTATCTTTGGTTCATCTTCTTTAGTAAGAGCCTTTTTGTTTACACTAACTGTTAACTTACTAGAATAGCAGGGATTGTAGACGATACTACATTGTTTCACATAGCTTGATGTTATCAGGCAGAAACAGACTTTTTTGGCAAAGTTATAACTGCTAGTAAGGGTCGTTTGCTTTAAAAAAAAAATAAGAAGGGGATAAATGTGCGGTTAAGAAACACAAGAATAACTGATATTTTTCACTAAAACAAAAGTATCTGCTTTGTCCTTTGTTCATCTGGCAGATTTCATACTTGCCATATTATCATTCCTATTACAGTAAGGACTGAATGCCTCATATGACCTGGGGGGTTTGTTTCACTTAACACGAGACAAGCAGAGCTACGTGGTACCACGGAAGGGGGAGAAGAAGAGAAGTGCACAATTGTGGTGGGATCAACAGTGTGCCTTGACACGCAGTTAGGGCTAGGTCCTGGGTTTTGTGCATCTTCATGAAGTAGCCTACAGTGCATGTTTTTGTTTTTGTTGTTGTCTGTCTGTTTTTGTTTTATTTTGTTTTGTTTTGTTTTTGTTTTGTTTTGTTTGTTTGTTTGTTTGTTTTGTTTGTTTGTTTGTTTCAGTTTCTGTGAGTCCCTAGGGATGGAACTGTGTAGTGGCAGGGCTACAGTTTGGGCAGCTGTTGCTTCTGCTAAAGCACTGAGCAGCTTTTATCAAGGATGCAGCACCTTTGCTCCCTCTGTGGATCAAGTACAATGGAAACATGGGAGGTATGCATTTACTATCCTACCTCACAAAAATCTCCGACCTAGGATGTAGCAGGTTTGGGTGCATTTTCTTTCTGCTTTCCCCTTTTGTACAAATGAAAACTGTTATTTCACCAGCTTTGCTAAGATCTGCAGTTCTGAACCAGCAAGTCCCCAGTCCAAAACTGCATTCTGACCAGGGAGGTCTTTTTTTATTGCCATGAACTGTTCTTTCCCATGCACGGTCTGGCTTTCTCGTGAGTTTAGTTATGCCAAAATGGACAACTTTATGTCAGTTATAAAATGGAGCCAAGCAAGTGCTTTCACATAGTTCAGCTTCCCATGGAATTTGCTACTGAATCTCGTCCCATCTTTTCATTAGGGCTCTTACTTCTGTGGCAATACATTTTCCAGGTGTAGTGATATTGAAAGACAGTGAGAAAACATCTCACTGGTGTTATGTCCTGGTTTGCATGGGGATGTGCTTTTCTACTGGGAGGACAAAAAATCAAGAGGCAAATGCAGTGGGGTAAAGCAAATTGTTTCATCTAGCTCTAGAGCAAGACACTGTTTTAGTCCATATACAAAATCATTTCTGAAAGAGTGAAAATGTCACCTGTGAAATGGCAGAATCTGGCAAATAGCAAAAGACAATGCCTTCATATTGGCCAGTCCCTTCTGCCTGTGTCCTTCAGACCTGCTATTCTCAATTTCCCCTCTGTCAAATCGCTTCAAAACCAGACTTGATGTCTTGCCTTTTCTCCTCCGTGTTGGCACTTCACAGTGAGGGAGGTCAAACACAGGAACAGGTACCCACAGAGTTTGAGGGGGTCTCTCTGTCCTTGGTAACATTCAAAACTCAACTGGACAAAGCCCTGAGCAATTCTTTCTGTCTTCAAAGTTGTCTTGGTTTTGATGAGGAGTGGGATGACCTTCAAAGGTCCCTTCCAGCCTCAGTTCTGCATCTGCCTCCAAGAGAGTTAATTCTTCTGTGACTTGGTTTGGTCTTGACCTACTTGTTATATTGTCTGTCTAGATGGCAGTTAGACATTGTATAGACCTGCTTACTATTTATATTTTTTTTTTCTGAAATTGGTGTGCTTCTTCAATGCCATGTCAAGTATTGCTTGCCAATATTAGATATTCTGCATAAGGTATTTAAAAAATCTTTCATGCTATTTCTGGTAATTTACCACGGTGAATCACAGTCCAGCGGTTATTTTCTGGCACCAGCAGCAACATGAGCTATTTGTCCTCCTACACCGCCATCTTTGTCCTTACTGAATATCAAGGACGTTCGCCAAAAAACTTTCTATTATTTTCACTGTCTCCTTTTGAACTACAGGATATAAATCATCTTGTCCTTTTGTTAGCTTTAACAGTTTCTGCTCAGTCTACTGTGTGATGCAATTGTAAAAATCCTTTTAAACATTTAATTTCCTAAGGGTCCTGATTCAGTTCTCAGAGATGTTACCATTCTTCTATGACTTTCTTCACCTCAACATTCATAAATGAAAAAAAATGTTATGGTCCAGAGGTTTGTATCCATTTCCTCCAGAGATAACAAAGCAAAATGCTTTACAAAGTGGTATAATTGTATTGTGCTGGCTATGCAAGAATGACCTCAACTGCTAGCAGATGCTTACCAGTCCTGTCCCAATGCAGTGCCAGCACAGTGTCAAAACGTTTTGGTTTTTATATCATTTGGTCAGATCTTTTCTAACAACAGATCAGAATAACTCCTTCCTTCTTTCCCTCCAGCCTTCCTTCCCTCCTAATTCCTATCATGATTTGTGTCTAATCATCAGTTTGCCATCATTTATTTTCTGACAAATACTTGCCTATTTAATGATGGCCTTGTACCTTGGTATTTTAAATTCCTCAAGCACACCATGAGCTGATTGTCCATAGGAATAAGCACTTCCTTCCCAGAGCCAATTTAGCAATACATATACAGTTTTGACTCCCTCCCGTGGAAATGAAATGAGTGGAAACATAGTGTTTGCCTCCCATAACACCTCCTAGATGGCCATTCTGAGGACAGGGTGTCCATTTTAGTAACTGGGAGAACATGAGCAATGCAAGGGGCCAAAGAGGGGAGTCAGTAGAACTCTTCCCACAAGAGCACGCATCCACTCAAGCTGAAAGTTTATTAGGTTGGCAATGGACTAAGAGACCACAGACTCCCTTTTGTGTAGAGAGTGAGGAGCTGATGGCTATCTGTATACATTTCTTCCCCCCGTCTTTCAGTCTAGATGAAAATCAGAGTCCTTCCATATATTGGCGTGAATGATCTTTTGGCTTTTCCATAAGCATAGAAATTGTTTGCTGAAATCCAGTGAACGGCTTTTTGCACAGTGTCTGCAAAGTGCCTGCATCTTAAAGAGGTTTAGCAAGATCCTCATCCTTATTTTTCAGCCATGAGACAATGAATGATAAGTCGTGCTAGTTAACCAAGGTTATTTGGCTGAACTCTTCAATCCTTTATAGATCATTTAATGGTGATGAGGGCGCAATATTTGAGATACAATATCAAATTAATGTCTCTGAGTTCTCACCTTGAACACCATTCATTTCTCAGTGCACACTGCAGGATGATTTACAATGAGTTCTGAATAGTAAAAGATTCATGTACTAATATCAAATTATTCTGTATCTTAGGCAGTCTTTCAGTTTGAGCATTTATGAGGCGACATTATTTTTCTAGATATATGCATAACTATATTAATATATAGTTATCTATATCTAAATCTACCTGCAACGCATACATTTGGGATAAAGGGTGGATGCACAGGTTTTCACTTGGCATCTTTGTTCTCTGTAATCTAAGAACTTTTTCAAATGAAGTTCAGAGGATCTCTCAGGTGTTCCTTTTGCTTTTTAAATAGTGAGAAAGTGAAAAAGAGGTTTTTGGACAGAAATTATCATGACTCTCACATTTTTCTTGGTTTCTATATTCAGTTCAGCTTGTATTTGAACTCAAACAATCCTATTAGATGAAAAAAAAAAAGTAAAAAAAAAAGTAAGAAGAACTGCTATTAAGCTACTTAGGCTATTTTAATAAAATTAAAAGTACAGTATAGCCAGTATAGCCTTGTTTTTGTTTGAATATCCCCCTTGAAATAATGAGATTTTGCTCAACCTAGTTGAGCAAATGACTGGTTACAGTTAACAATGAAGCATGTTAATATTTAAACAACTGTTAACAATTAAATATATCTTTTTTTTTTTTTCATTTGGTAATTCAGTGGTATATTTTCTGTTTTTGTGGATAAGACTCATTTTTCTTCTCAGCTCCCAGTCCTGTTGTCACAGGATACCACCTCTGATAAAACAACATCTTGAATAATTTTTGCACCTCCAATCACCTCATTTCTAGATGGCACGAATAGTGTGAGAATGTAATGGTTCAGTGAAAAAAATAGAGGCCCCTCCATGACCTGATCAACTGTGGGTTCAAATTAAAAGATATACTGTGTCATAAAATGCATAACTTAAATCATGGGAAACATCGCAACAAAGATGAGATGGGTAAAACTGTCCTCCTTTGCAGAAGCAAGCCCATGATGTTTGATAAACCCACCAACCTTTGTTCGCTGTTATCCCTGCATGTGTAAGGGCTGTTTGCAGACTGAAATTTGGCTCCATTCTGTACCTCAGACATCTCTGAAGCGGTGCCTGCTAGCAGATGTGAGATGATCCCAGGACTGTTCCCATACACATTTCTCCTCTTTCGCACCCGTTTCTCCCTAATCTGCTCCCAGCTGCTGCCAAGCCCCATCAGCTAGCTCTGGCAGACCTTTGCCTCGCCACAGTAGTGCTGGCATGGGGGAAACCTGTTTTGAAAGCATGGTCATTTGAATGGAACGATGAATACTACACCTGATGACAAAGGAAGGAAGGCACAAGTGATATTTAATTAATCCCTAGGCCTGCTGTGCTGAGTGAGGAGCACGATCTGTCCTTAACTTTTAGAAGTGGAATGGGAGAAATGCATCATTGCCACAGCAATCTTCCCTTCACATCATCCATCATTTTCCTAACACATAGCTTATATCTGGGAGGACAGACAGAAAATTAACTGGTAAAATCTCCAGAGCTGTGTGAGAAATGAAACCCAACACATCAGAACAATCACAGAGAGTAAAATCAGCCTTCTCCTTGCACAATTCCTTGGCATTCAAATAAACTGCATTCATCAGCAATTATCAGTATACCACAGTACAAGCCTGGGATTGCTCCCCTAGCTTAAGACTGGTCTTGCTGCACTTGCCATGTAAAGAAAGCAAGGCATGAAGGAGGATGGGAGTCTAAAATGGCAGCCCAACTTCAGCACATGGTGCTCTCTTTCTGCTAGACTTAGAGCCCTCGGAGCTCACACCAATCCTTGCCTCCTGCTTTGTCAGCCTCAGAGGTACACAACAGGAGACCCAGCCTTCAGGGTCCTGACAACCCTCTTGCCTTCCACCCTGCTTGCTTTTGAGTAATGGGATCATTATATTCCGTCAAGGTCGCTATTATGATAAAATTAGAGACATCACATTCATGTATCAAACGAAGAATAAATTGCTTATATACAGCATATGAAAAATGTCCCATCAAAACTAGGTTTATATCACCCCATTCATGCCTGAGCCGCAAAATGATTCCTGTTTTTCTCAAATTTAAGTCTACTCTGGACAGCTTTTTAACTATTTCTGTTGAAGGAGCTGGTTGAAGCCTGTTGGTTGTAGTCATTCCCTAAGGATTGTTTTTTCTTACTTTTGCTCTAGAGCTGGGCCATCATCTCAGTCAAAAAGTACCTTTTAAACATAATTAAAGCCAGCTGTTTTCTGACTGGTGAAACAACCCCCTTGAGGGAGACCAGAATATACCCTCAGCTCAGAAGCGAGACATCCCAAGGAAGGTCCATCAACTGCCTTTTGTCCTTCTCCACCCTCAATTCTCTTTGGTCATTTTTTCTCCTCTCCTACCATGCAATAGCTCCCTCCTATCTGGGAGGCTTAGAGGAGGCATAGTATTCAGTCTAGCAAGGGTTAGATTAGGTTAGGTGCAGTAGCCAGCAAGAGGCTAAGCTGAGATGTAGGAATTGGCAGAGTTAGGCTGGATGAGCTCAAAGCTGGCTCTGCTGGAGCTTGAGCTGCAAAGGATTTCTGTAAGGGGGCAGGAACAGAGTTTGACAAGCAGGGTCTGGAGCAGAGCAAGGCATGAGGTCTATGTGTATTTGATGAGAGAGGAGCACTCGAGCAGAGCAAACTCTCCAAAAAGAGGGAGGATCAGATGAAAAAGCTTTCAGAACTGCTGCATTAAGCATGCTTTGTCTGCCTATCCTCTCCTGAAAGGCGGAAAGGATTACAGTGGATTCTTACATTTTATTGTACCTTTTGGATTAATGTGCAAATACCAGTGATACATTACTGCTGTATGCATGTTAAAAGGCAAATTGAAGAAAAAATGGATGGAAAGGCAAGAGGGTTTTTGTTGGTCCTTCAGTCCTTGGGAGAATTTATTTGACAAGCTTGAAATATGGGCCCAGAAAACTGCCTTGGTGTTTATATTGGAGGTATAAAAGGCTGAGATTTGTGGGGCCAAGCATTATGCTCAGCAGTACACAGATGGATTAAAAAAGGCTGACCCCAGCCTTGGGACCCTTTATTTCCAACACGTTTCATTCTCTTTCTTTCGATGTTAAGTGACTAGAAACAAATTGGGGCCTTTTATTTTTGGATGCCTGCTTGAAAATTTTTAGGTCTTGGTTTTTTGTTTTTTGTTTTTTTTTCTTGAAAGAGAGGTAAGTCAGTCTGAAATAAAACTTCTTATTCTTGTCTCTGAGAGTGTAAGACAGAGGCAAAATCTTCAGCAGGTGCAACAAGGGACAAGATAACATAAACAGATGCTGAGGAACTTGACAAGGGAGCATCCTCTGACATCCATAGCAGCATGGCTATGGGTGCTGGGTGAGTAATAGGGAACAAGCCATAGAAAACAACTGGGTTTGGTGCCGTCACTGAATTTCCCTTCATCTGCTGCTGGCAGAGACCCCTACAGCGAGACTCATCTGACTCTGTTGGGACTTCTTATGATTTTAAACTCTTAAACTGTACTGAGTCACAGAACTGAAAACTGAAGAGCAACTGAAAACCTTGGTCAATGCAAAGCTGAGCTTGAAGGTGGAGGGTACACAAATGAGTTGTCCATCTATCTGTGAGTGAACTGGGGCGAAGCTACCATGCATCCTCTTTAGTCCCCTTGACTGCCCTTCTCGTTGTTTAGGATGAGGAAAGTGCAGTTTCTGGAATCAGAGGCTGGAGTTGTGGGTGGTCAATATGCATCTGATTTTTGTTCTGCTCCTTTCATATCTCTCCTAAAGAGTAGACCTCTGTCTGAATCCAAACCATCTTTTTTATGTCTCATAAATGTTATCAGCAGTCTTGCAGAATATTTTTAAACTCAGACAAGCCTCCTCCTCTAGTAAAAATAGTGGGCAAAGTAATATTTTCATTCCTCTATTTTGTTGTTGTTGATGTTATTTACAAAACTCCTCATCAATGCTGCTACACATGGGAAAAGTGACAAGGTTAAGATCCATGTGCAAATAAAAGACTTGCCAAAGAACATGCTGGTACTCTTTGCAATGGGAAAAAATCAGCTGATGATTCCAGTTCCGTATATATTACATATCCTTTTATAAATAAATTAATTTAGCTCTCCAACAGATACAAGCCCTTGCAAAGCTCCTCCAGTCAGATATCTACCCCCTTATCTCTTATTCAGCTGGATGAAGTCCTTGCTAATGTTTTTGCCAGTTTGTCTATTTCCTTGCCCCGTTGTTTACCTCCCCTTCTTTTTGGTCGTTTTTCATAAACACCAACCCAGCAATGTGTAATCACAGCCAAACTACTGATGCCAGTCAGTGTTCAATCTCTTGAGTGTCAAGGAAGGGCAATGGGATCTGGCCCTAATCCAGGCAGCCAGAAACACTTTTCTAATACATGCTGTTTTATGGTGATACGTGACTGTGAATGAAGCTGTAAGTGGAGCAGAAAGGGTCTTTTACAGTAAGATCAAATGGCAGAAGAAGACTATGCCAGCCCTTCCTAGAAGAAACAGCTTTGGAAAGCTGCTTTTGAGATACATCTTGTTCTTTGGGTTCTTTAGCTCACTTTTTGCCAATTTTACATATTTATTTTTCTCATTCAAGATTAAGACAGCACAGCTTAGATAAAAGTCATCCAATAATTAAATTCAGTAATTCCTACAATTAGTGGTTCT